>NC_072439.2:81490000-82797500 GCF_028878055.3 Symphalangus syndactylus | reverse complement strand
AAATGTTTTTGTGCATAGAAGCCTTTCCTAGTCTCTATTCAGTATCAAGACCTTATAAGAACACTGAGGAAGAACAAAAAGAGAGTCTTCTCTGTTGAAATCCCTGTGCTGGCAGTGTGTGTGACCTGGCCTACACAAGTGTTGGCCAAGATACTGAAATCTGGAATAAATTATAAGGGTCAAGGTTAAGGCAGCATAGAACAAAGGAGTGCCAAAGGAAAATCCAATAGTAGGTGGAGCTAAAGTTAAACATCCAGGGAACCAAGTTCAAAGGACTGCAAACACGATCAGAATTAAGGTAGCCAAGTCTAAAGTTTTGAGACACAGAGGTAAATCAGAGTAATCATACAGATACCAAGAAGAAAGGAGAAGGATGATTAGGCAGGAGAATCCATTTATCAGAAGCTTTACTCACAGTCAGTCTGATGGTTGAGCACTTGCATGTGCCCGACTGGATTGAAGGGCAAGGAACAGAGTGGAAGCACAGAGTATTGTTCCTGAGAGGGCCACGCCAACTAGGCTATCTTTCATCCTAAATCATATGGGCCTTAGGTATGGTGGGGTCTCAGCAACATGAATCCAGAAAGAGGGAAACAGAAGCCAAACCTAGACAGAATACAGAGTGATGTGTTTCAGAGGTTAGCTCAGAGGGGCCATCAGAAGGACCAATGGGCAACATCCAAAACACCAAGAGGGCTCTGGAGTTTTTATCAGGGGTGTCCATTCCAATAGCATGAGACCAAGTCAAGCAAAACGTCAATTCCCAACCCACAGCAGACCAGAGATCTGAACTGCATTCCACTAATCAAAGACATGGAGTGCTCAATACGAAGACCAATGGAGGCCTTCTTGAAGAATAGACTGGCTTGTGGAGAGCAGGGAATGCCTCTGTGACTCATTGCCTCAATGGGAGGGTGGGTTGACATTGCTAACGGGACAAAGCATAGACTCTTAGCATTTGATGGTTTAACTCTCAACTTTTAGTATTTCTGAGACACATGCACCTCAAAGTTAAAAGTTAAACAGGGTAATATATGTAAAGTGCCTAGTCCCTGAATGAGATAACTTTCCCTGCTAACACCTGGGAGCTTACTCAGTGGTAAAAGCCTCTGGTTTGTCCCAATTGGTATCATCACTTTGGGCAACTACAATGTTAAGCAAGTATCCTGATAGTTTTTGAAAAACACACTGGAGATAGGGTTTTTCCTGCGAAATGAGCCCTGAAGTCAAATGTCAAGCCCTGCGAATGGTTTGTAATTTTTCAGAAATCTTCCAGACAGGTCAAATAGTGACAATTCACTAAGGATAGAGCTTTTAGCCCCAGCACTCCAAACCTGGTCTATTCCCTCCAGTGGCTGCTAGGCTACTGGTTTTTACAAATACTGAGACTACGAAGCTTCTGGTTTTCAAGGTTACCATGGAGCTGGAAAGAGGGGGATGGGAATAGGACAAATGCCACAAAACTCGCTCTTCTAAGATTTAGGAGCCCCCTTTTTTTTCAATGAACACCCCTCAAACTGTTGCAAACATTTGGTTAATTTCTAGAGTTCTGAAAAAGTTTATTTTGGCAATATTTGCCAGGGAAGTCATTGCTTTTATGGAAAAGTGAATATTCAGATGTCTTTATTCCACTATTCTAAAAGTCAGCGCAGCCACTCTGGAAAACAGTTTGGCATTTCTTCAAAATGTTAAACATAGGATTATCACATGACTGATAAATTACACTCCAATGTATATAACCAACAGAAAATAAAACATAGTCTATACAAAAACATGTACATAGGCCAGGTGTGGTGGTTCACACCTGTAATCCCAGCACTTTGGGAGGCCAAGGCTGATGGCTCACTTGAGCTCAGGAGTTCAAGACCAGCCTAGGCAACATGGTAAAATCCTGTCTCTACAAAAAAAAAACATAAAAAGTAGCCAGACCTTGTGGCGTAGGCCTGTAGTCCCAGCTACTTGGGAGGCTGAGATGGGAGGATGGCTCGAGTCCAGAAGGTGGAGGTTGTAGTGAGCCAAGATCACACTACTGCACTCCAGCCTGGGTGACAGAGTGAGACTCAGTCTCAAAAAAAAAGAGTACATAAATGTTCATAGCAACAGTATTAATAAAAGCCAAAAATAGAAAGAATCAAAATGTTCCTTAATTAATGAACCAGTTTAAAAAACTGTGATATATCTGTAAGAGTTAAAGAAAGAGGAAACAAACACAAACAAAGTGGCTCAACGGTCAAAGACAGGTTTATTTGGGATAATAAACCTGAGAGGGTCTTCTGGCTGATTTCAGTCAGGAGTACTCCCTCTTACAGACTAAGAGTATTTATTGTTTTTAGGTTGAGAGAGCTTATCACAGGGTTGGAATGTTTCTGTGTAGGGGAGAAGTCTATTGCAGGGTTGGAATGTCTCTGGTTGGAGGGGAGGTAATCTTGGGGCTGACATCCCTCCATGCTGACCTTACCTGTTAGGCTGATGCCCTTTGGATTTAGGCGGTTTTTGATCAAGGGGAACTTTAGAATGGCGGTGCCTGTCCAAGATGGCAATGCTCCTGCTCTGTCAACATCCATACCAATGAAATATTATTCACCAATAAAAAGAAAGGAAGTATCGATACATGCTTCAACATGGATGATCCTTGAAAACATTATGCTAAATAAGTGAAAGAAGCCCGTGAGGACTAAGCTCTAATTTTTTATCTTGCCCAAATTCTTATCTAATGGTCTAGGGAGTCATGCCCTACAAACCATAAATTCCCATCAGATGGGTTTTATTTAACCCTATATATTGTGACTTACTTTTCAATCTGACTCTGGCATAACATTATGAGACAAGGAAAAAAATATTTAACCCCAAAATATATTTCCTTGACATACCTTGAATTGCCCTGCAAAGTCTTTTGTGGGAAAAACCCACATTCTACAGAGAATGTGTTTTCCTCCCTTTCTTTCCAGATCCAGGAGATAATCAACTAAGTACCAGGCACCCTTTTAGGTCTGATAAAAAACATTTCATAACCTGCTCTCTCTCTCTGAAGTCGGCTATCTGAGAGATTCCCCTGTACAATAAAACTTGGTCTCCACATCCTTTATCTTAAGCTGAACATTTCCTTTCCATTGATCCCAGGTCTTCAGATAAACTCAGCTAATTGTCAACCAGAAAATGTTTAAATTTACCTATAGTCTGGAAGCCCCCACTTTTGTTGTCCCACCTTTCTGAACCAAACCAGTGTATTTCTTAAATGTATTTGATTGATGTCTCATGCCTCCCTAAAATATATAAAACCAAGCTGTACCTCTACCACTTTGGGTGTTCTCAGGACCTCCTGAGGGTTATGTTATGGGCCATGGTCACTCATATTTAGCTCAGAATAAATCTCTTAAAATAGTTTACAGAGTTTGACTCTTTTTGTCAATACCAGTCACAACTGCATTTTTGTATGATTCCATTCCTATGAAAGGTTCACAATAGGTAAATTTATACAGAGAGAAAGTAAATTAATGGTTGCCTAGGGTTGGGGGAGGTGGGGGAATGGGAAGGATGATGGCTAAGGGGTACAGGGTCTTTTGGGGGGTGATGAAAATATTCTGGAACTTATAGTGGTGAACGTTGCAGAAATCTGTGGCTATACTAAAACTCACTGAATTCTACCCTTTAAAAGGATGAATTTTGGGCTAGGTAAATTATATCTCAATAAAACACCCACTTAAAAAAATCTGCCTTTTTCCCTTATGTCTAGGTGTTTTGCAGAATTCAAGTTCCCTTTGTTTTCCACTCAGAGCACTAGCTCTGAGGAAACCCAGGGGAGCCTGGCTTCACCTCCTTCCTCTCAAACCATTGGCTGGTGCCTTTTCCCTGCTCCCTCCTCTCACACAAAGCAAAAAGCCTCCAGCTGCTGGGAGAGGAGAAAGAAACCCTCCCACCCTCCCTCAGGGCCCAGGCAAAGATCCACCATTTCATAGGGCAGCCGGCAAGAATATTAAAGAAATAATGGCCCCAACAAACAAACAACAACAACAAAAAGAAATAATTGGCCCAAAACTTCCCCATTTGATGGAAAAAATTAATGAAAAGCAGCCAGTGTCCTATCCTGACTCTAATCTTTCCCACGATACCAAAAGGAAGCCTGTGAAAAAGTTCACAGGTAAATGTGATCCCCTCTTGCATCTGGAACTCCCTATCATTTCAAATTGTTAGCTCAGTCAGCCTTTAAAATATTAGTAAAATTTTAGCTGTAGTTTTGCCTGTTTTTTTTGAGGGGGGGAGCTTTTTTGGCAGCCAAAAATCCTTTTCCTCTCAAGCTCTGCCAAACGTAGACCAATTTCTGTGTCCCACCTCTCCTCAGAAGGGCTTTTAACTCTTGCTTTATAATGTCAGTTCTTTGATGGGCTCAAGAAAAGTTATGACTTAGAAATTGTTCTGTTTTCTGCTCATAGTTAGGCATGGTTAGCCATGTTCAACTCTACATCCTAAGCAGAAGTTCAGTCAATATATTTTGTTATTTCCAACATTGTATTTTTCATGTGTTGAAATTTTATTTAGGTCTTTTTATATCTTCAATGTCTCTCTTCATCATACATCCTTGAACATATTTGTAGGATTTATAATAGCTACTCTGGTCCTTATCTACCACTTTCACCATTTCTGGATACATCCCTATCAGTTGATTTTTCTCCTATTTATGGATCCTTTTTCTGCCTATTTCTATACCTAATAAATTATCATTCAATGTCAGACATTGTGACTTTTAAAGGTTTTAACATGCACAATTTTGTAGAGGGCTAGATTTTGTTGTTTACCTTTAAAAAGTGTTAATTTTTTTTCAGGGACACAGTTAATTAACTTAAGGGTAACCCTTTTGAGGCTTTCTTTTTTTTTTTTTTTTTTTTTTTTTTTTTTTTTTTTTTGAGACAGAGTCTCACTCTGTCGCCCAGGCTGGAGTAGAGTGGCGCAATCTCAGCTCACTGCAACCTGCCACCCGGGTTCAAGCGATTCTCCTGCCTCAGCCTCCTGAGTAGCTGGGATTACAGGCATGTGCCACCATGCCCAGCTAATTTTTGTATTTTTAGTAGAGACAGGGTTTCACCAGGTTGGCCAAGCTGGTCTCGAACTCCTGACCTCAGGTGATCCATCTGCTTCGGCCTCCCAAAGTGCTGGGATTACAGGCATGAGCCACTGTGCCCAGCCCTGAGGTTGTCTTTTATGCTCTATTATGGATGATTGAGATAAGCCTTAATTGTAAAACTAATTCAGTCTGAATGTTAAGGCATGACACTTCTGAGGAGTCGACCATGTGTATTAGGAGTTCTCTTCACTCAGACTAGTAGAACATAAACTATTCTCAGCCTTTTGTGAACTAAGCCAATTGTTTGTCCTATTGCTTTCTGATTCCTCTTCCCTAGCCTCAGGAAGTTTCCTGTCATACATGCACCTATTCATACTCGTCAAAGACCTGAGGAGAGCCCTGTGCAAATGTCTGGAGCTCTCTTCGTTATAGCTCCCCTTTCTGTAAATTCTGCCCCACAAATTCTAGCTGCCTAGGTTTTCCTGATCTGTCACTTCAATGCAAGAAGACCACAAGGCTCAGCTTCAGTTTTTCCTCCCTGCACTGTGGAAACTACCTCCAGCAAGAAAATTGGTGTCATCAGCTGGGCACGGTGGCTCACGCCTGTAATCCCAGCACTTTGGGAAGCTGAGGTGGGCGGATCACCTGAAGTCAGGAGATCTAGACCAGCCTGGCCAACATGGTGAAACCCCATCTCTACTAAAAATAAAAAAATTAGCTGGGCATGGTGGCACATGCCTGTAATCCCAGCTACTCAGAAGGTTGAAGCAGGAGAATCGCTTGAACCTGGGAGGTGGAGGTTGCAGTGAGCCAAGATCATGCCATCGCACTCTAGCCTGGGAGACAAGAGCAAGACTTCATCTCAAAAACAAAAAAGAAAACTGGTGTCATCACAATCCTTGTCTCATTTGTTTCCCTTCTGTTAGGGATCACAGTCCTATGCTGTTTGTTGTACAGTCTGAATATAGTTGCTTCATCTATTTACTTATGATAGGAAAGTAATTCCCATAGCAGTAAATTATTGTGGGAGAAAGCAAAAGTCTTAATATTTTTATTAATATTATTTTTAATTGACAAATTATAATTGTATACATTTATGGGGTATAATGTGATGTCTCGATATATGTATACAATGTGAAATGATTCTCAGTACATTTTGAATAGCAAGTCAGCCTTCACATTTAGTGGTCTGCATTTATCTGGAGAAAAATCGAAGACAAAGGTAATGACGTTAAGCTACTTTTTTTGACCTCAATCTTTACAGCCAAGTCTATGCGCAATACAAACATCCAGAAGCTCTACTCAAGGTTGATGTCCTTAGTTTCTTCCTCCAACCCTCAAAAACAGCTCCTTAGCTCAGATAATTGCTTCCAGCTCTACCCCTTCTGCCTAGTATTCCAAACTCTCATAATTCTAATTTAATGTCTCCAGTTCTTATCCTGTGCCACATTCCTAGTTTCCACTTCTCAGATCAGCTCTTTCAAGCTGATATAGCATTTGACCTATCCTATTAGCCTCAGTTCTTTTCTTACCTCTTGTATGAGATAGCATGCATTACATTGCAAGTCACATAGAATCCAACTCAAATTAGCTTTCATACACTTAGGGTTTATTGCTCATGTACTAGAAATCTGGTGGTAGGTCAGGATTCTGAGTTACTTGATTCAGTGGCTAAAAGGAAATGCCGTTTCTCAGTCTTTCTTGGCTTTTCCTTGCATAATATCAGCTTTATCCTAAGGCCAACTTCACTAATGGTAGCAATATGACTACTGTGACTACTACCGTTACTATTGCTAATATGGCTACAGCACTTCCAGGCTGCTTATCTAAACAAAATGACCCAGAAGATGAGAAAGATAAAGAGATTCTTTTTTATAAGAAATGGGGTTTCACTCTGTCACCTAAGATGGAGTTCGGTGCACAATCATAGCTCATTGCAGCCTCAAACTCCTGGGCTCAAGGGATCCTCCCACCTTAGCCTCTCCAGTAGCTAGGACTACAGGCACATGCCACCACACCCAGCTAATTTTTTTTTTTTTTTACTTTTCAGTAGAGATAAGGTCTTGCTATGTTGCCCAGGCCAGTCTAGAACCCCTAGGCTAAGCAATCCACCTGCCTCAGCCTCCCGAAGTGCTAGGATTACAGGCATCATCCATCACACCTGGCCAAGAGACTATTTCTTAGATATTGCCAGAAAACATCTTTTGCAGTGTTTTTGTCCCATTCCTTAGTCTATATATCACCTCTAAACCTACACCTTGGCAAGGTGATGAGATTGCATTGCTGCATATGCAGATCCGATCCTAGTGTCAGGGGTGAAGTCAAGTATCCACAAACACATGGGCTGAGTCAAAAAGGAATAGACACTCAAGTGAAAATCAGGTAGTGACCAAGAGAAGAAGGAATGGATGTTGAGGAAGCAACATTTGGAAAAATGTTTGGAAAAATTTATTTGGATAGTATTTGGGAAAATAGCTTGTTCTAAGGTCTGAGGAGGGGAAAATACAAAAGAAGCCTGGAACTCTTGTAATACCAGATGACATGCCAGGAATATGTCAAAAGACACAAAAGCCCACCTGAAAGAACTACAAATGGCCAAAACTGGAACAATTTGAGCAATAAATAAAATAGTAGTGGATTGTAACCCAAAGTATAAAATAAATACGTATGGATCACTACTGATATAAATATATAACTAAATAAATAAATGGGAGTAAAGGGATACATTTTCTTCACAGAATAATTCCAAACAATATATGTAGATAGTTCTTCTTTAAGAAGTGGAGCTTAATTTAAGTCCTCTGGAGTCTAGGCTAAACTTAGTGTATAGCTTCCAAAGAATAAAGAAAGAAAAGGGGGGAAGATCATGGAGATCGTTCCAAGATGGCCAAATAGGAACAGCTCCAGTCTATAGCTCCCAGCATCAGCGACGCAGAAGACAGGTGATTTGTGCACTTCCAACTGAGGTACCAGGTTCATCTCACTGGGACTGGTTGGACAGTGGGTGCAGCCCACAGAGTGTGAGCCAAAGCAGGGTGGGGCATTGCCTCAACCGAGAAGCACAAGGGGTTGGGGAATTCCCTTTCCTAGTCAAGGGAAGCTGTGACAGATGGTACCTGGAAAATCGGGACACTCCCACCCTAATACTGTGCTTTTCCAATGGCCTTAGCAAATGGCACACCAGGAGATTATATCCCACACCTCGCTCAGCAGCTCCCATGCCCACAGAGCTTACTCACTGCTAGCACAGCAGTCCTAGATTGAACTGCGAGGTGGCAGCAAGGCTGGGGGAGGGGCATCCACCATTGCTGAGGCTTGAGTAGGTAAACAAAGCACCTGGGAAGCTTGAACTGGGTGGAGCCCACCACAGCTCAAGGAGGCCTGCCTGCCTTTGTAGACTCCACCTCTAGGGGGAAGGGCATAGCTGAACAAAAGGCAGCACAAACTTCTGCAGACTTAAACATCCTTATCTGACAGGTGTGAAGAGAGCAGTGGTTCTCACAGCATGGAGTTTGAGATCTGACAACAGACAGACTGCCTCTCAAGTGGGTCCCTGACCCCTGAGTAGCCTAAGTGAGAGACACCTCCCAGTAGGGGCTGACTGATACCTCATACAGCAGGGTGTCCCTCTGAGACGAAGCTTCCAGAGGAAGGATCAGGCAGCAACATTTGCCATTCTGCAATATTTGCTGTTCTGCAGCCTCCACTGGTGACACCCTGGCAAACAGGGTCTGGAGTGGACCTCCAGCAAACTCCAACAGACCTGCAGCTGAGGGTCCTGACTGTTAGAAGGAAAACTAACAAACAGAAAGGAATACTATCAACATCAACAAAAAGGACATCCACACCAAAACCCCATCTATAGGTCACCATCATCAAAGACCAAAGGTAGATAAAACCACAAAGATGGGGAGAACCCAGAGGAGAAAAGCTGAAAATTCTAAAAATCAGAGTGCCTGTTCTCCTCCAAAGGATTGTGCTCCTCGCCAGCAACAGAACAATGTTGGATGGAGAATGACATTGATGAGTTGACAGAAGTAGGCTTCAGAAGATCGGTAATAACAAACTTCTCCGAGCTAAAGGAGGATGTTCAAACCCATCACAAAGAAGCTAAAAACCTTGAAAAAAGATTAGATGAATGGCTAACTAGAATAAACAGCATAGAGAAGCCCTTAAATGACCTGACGGAACTGAAAACCATGGCACAAGAACTACATGACGCATGCACAAGCTTCAGTAACCGATTCGATCAAGTGGAAGAAGGGTATCAGTGATTGAAGATCAAATGAATGAAATGAAGTGAGAAGAGAAGTTTAGAGAAAAAAAGAGTAAGAAGAAATAAGCAAAGCCTCCAAGAAATATGGGACTATTTGAAAAGACCAAATCTACATTTCATTGGTATACCTGAAAGTGACAGGGAGAATGGAACCAAGTTGGAAAACACTCTGCAGGATATTGTCCAGGAGAACTTCCCCAACCTAGCAAGGCAGGCAACATTCAAATTCAGGAAATACAGAGAACGTCACAAAGTACTCCTTGAGAAGAGCAACCCCAAGACATATAATTGTCAGATTCACCAAGGTTGAAATGAAGGAAAAAATATTAAGGGCAGCCAGAGAGAAAGGTCAGGTTACCCACAAAGGGAAGCCCATCAGACTAAGAGTGGATCTCTCAGCAGAAACTCTACAAACCAGAAGAGAGTGGGCCAATATCCAACGTTCTTAAAGAAAAGAATTTTCAACCCAGAGTTTCATATCCAGCCAAACTAAGCTTCATAAGTGAAGGAGAAATAAAATCCTTTACAGACAAGGAAATGCTGAGCAATTTTGTCACCACCAGGCCTGCCTTACAAGAGCTCCTGAAGGATGCACTAAACATGGAAAGGAACAACCGGTACCAGCCACTGCAAAAACATGCCAAATTGTAAAGACCATCAATGCTAGGAAGAAACTGCATCAACTAATGAGCAAAATAACCAGGTAACATCATAATGACAGGATCAAATTCACACATAACAACATTAACCTTAAATGTAAACGGGCTAAATGCCCCAATTAAAGGACACAGACTGGCAAATTGGATGAAGAGTAAAGACCCATCAGTGTGCCGTATTCAGGAGACCAATCTCACTTGCAGAGACACATAGGCTCAAAATAAAGGTATGGAGGAAGATCTACCAAGCAAACGGAAAACAAAGAAAAAGCAGGAGTTGCAATCCTAGTCTCTGATAAAACAGACTTTAAACCAACAAAGATCAAAAGAGACAAAGAAGGCCATTACATAATGGTAAAGCGATCAATTCAACAAGAAGAGCTAACTATCCAAAATATATATGCACCCAATACAGGAGCACCCAGATTCACCAAGCAAGTCCTTAAAGGCCTACAAAGAGACTTAGACTCCCACACAAAAATAATGGGAGACTTTAACACCTGACTGTCAACATTAGACAGATCAATGAGACAGAAAGTTAACAAGGATATCCAGGACTTGAACTCAGCTCTGCACCAAGCAGACCTAAGAGACATCTACAGAACTCTCCACCCCAAATCAACAGAATATACATTCTTCTCAGTACCACATCACACTTAGTCCAAAATTGACCACATAGTTGGAAGGAAAGCGCTCCTCAGCAAATGTAAAAGAACAGAAATTGTAACAAACTGTCTCTCAAACCACAGTGCAATCAAATTAGAACTCAGGATTAAGAAACTCACTCAAAACCACTCAACTACATGGAAACTGAACAACCTGCTCCTGAACGACTACCTGGTACATAACAAAATGAAGGCAGAAATAAAGATGTTCTTTGAAACCAATGAGAACAAAAACACAACATACCAGAATCTTTAGGACATATTTAAAGCAGTGTGTAGAGGGAAATTTATAGCACTAAATGCCCACAAGAGAAAGCAGGAAGGATCTAAAATCGACACCCTAACATCACAATTAACTAGAGAAGCAAGAGCAAACACATTCAAAAGCTAGCAGAAGGCAAGAAATAACTAAGATCAGAGCAGAACTGAAGGAGATAGAGACATGAAAAACCCTTCCAAAAATCAATGAATCCAGGAGCTGCTTTTTTGGAAAGATCAACATAATAAATAGACTGTTGGCCAGACTAATAAAGAAGAAAAGAGAGAAGAATCAAATAGACACAATAAAAAATGATAAAGGGGATATCACCACCGATCCCACAGAAATACAAACTACCATCAGAGAATACTATAATCACCTCTATGCAAATAAACTAGAAAATCTAGAAGAAATGGATAAATTCCTGGACACATAAACCCTCCCAAGACTAAACCAGGAAGGAGTTTAATCCCTGAATAGACCAACAACAGGCTCTGAAATTGAGGCAATAATTAATAGCCTAACAACGAAAAAAAGTCTGGGACCAGATGGATTCACAGCCAAATTCTACCAGAGGTACAAAGAGGAGATGGTACCATTCCTTCTGAAACTATTCCAATCAATGGAAAAAGACGGAATCCTCCCTAACTCATTTTATGAGGCCAGCATCATCTGCAGAGACACAACAAAAAAAGAGAATTTTAGACAAATATCCCTGATGAACATCGATGCAAAAATTCTCAATAAAATACTGGCAAACCGAATCCAGCAGCACATCAAAAAGCTTATCCACCATGATCAACTTGGCTTTATCCCTGGGATCCAAGGCTGGTTCAACATACACAAATCAATAAACGTAATCCAGCATATAAACAGAACCAAAGACAAAAACCACATGATTATCTCAATAGATGCAGAAAAGGCCTTCAACAAAATTCAACAGCCCTTCATGCTAAAAACTCTCAATAAATTAGGTATTGATGGGATGCATATCAAAATAATAAGAGCTATTTATGGCAAACCCACAGCCAATATCATACTGAATGGGCAAAAACTGGAAGCATTCCCTTTGAAAACTGGCATAAGACAGGGATGCCTTCTCTCACCACTCCTATTAAACACAGTGTTGGAAGTTCTGGCCTGGACAATCAGGCAGGAGAAAGAAATAAAGGGTATTCAGTTAGGAAAAGAGGAAGTCCAATTGTTTCTGTTTGCAGATGACATGACTGTATATTTAGAAAACCCCATTGTCTCAGCCCAAAATCTCCTTAAGCTGATAAGCAACTTCAGCAAAGTCTCAGGATACAAAATTAATGTGCAAAAATCACAAGCATTCTTACACACCAATAACAGATGAACACAGAGCCAAATCATGAGCGAACTCCCATTCACAATTGCTTCAAAGAGAATAAAATACCTAGGAATCCAACTTACAAGTGATGTGAAGGATCTCTTCAAGAAGAACTACAAACCACTGCTCAACGAAATAAAGAGGACACAAACAAATGAAAGAACATTCTATGCTCATGGATAGGAAGAATCAATATCATGAAAATGGCCATACTGCCCAAGGTGATTGATAGATTTAATGCCATCCCCATCAAGCTACCAATGACTTTCTTCACAGAATTGGAAAAAACTAAAGTTCATATGGAACCAAAAAAGAGCCCACATGGCCAAGACAATCCTAAGCAAAAAGAACAAAGCTGGAGGCATCACGCTACCTGACTTCAAACTATACTACAAGGTTACAGTAACTAAAACAGCATGGTAGTGGTACCAAAACAGACATATAGACAAATGGAACAGAACAGAGCCCTCAGAAATAATATCACACATCTACAGCCATCTAATCTTTGACAAACCTAACAAAAACAAGAATGGGGAAAGGATTCCCTATTTAATAAATGGTGCTGGGAAAACTGACTAGCCCTATGTAGAAAGCTGAAACTGGATCCCTTCCTTACACCTTCTACAAAAATTAATTCAAGATGGATTAAAGACTTAAATGTTAGACCTAAAACCATAAAAACCCTAGAAGAAAACCTAGGCAATACCATTCAGACATAGGCATGGGCAAGGACTTCATGACTAAAACACCAAAAGCAATGGCAACAAAAGCCCAAATAGACAAATGGGATCTAATTAAACTAAACAGCTTCTGCACAGCAAAAGAAACTACCATCAGAGTGAACAGGCAACCTACAGAATGGGAGAAAATTTTTACAATCTACCCATCTGACAAAGGGCTAATATCCAGAATCTACAATGAACTTAAACAAATTTACAAGAAAAAATCAAACAACCCCATCAAAAAGTGGGCAAAGGATATGAACAGACACTTCTCAAAAGAAGACATTTATGCAGCCAACAGACACATGGAAAAAATGCTCATCATCACTGGCCATCAGAGAAATGCAAATCAAAACCACAATGAGATACCATCTCACACCAGTTAGAATAGCGATCATTAAAAAGTCAGGAAACAACTGGGTATATACCCAAAGGATTATAAATCATGCTACTATAAAGACACACGCACACATATGTTCATCATGGCACTATTCACAACAGCAAAGACTTGGAACCAACCCAAATGTCCATCAATGATAGGCTGGATTAAGAAAATGTGGCACATATACACCATGAAATACTATACAACCATAAAAAAGGATGAGTTCATGTCCTTTGTAGGGACGTGGATGATGCTGGAAACCATCATTCTGAGCATACTATTGCAAGAACAGAAAACCAAACATCGCATGTTCTCACTCATAGGTGAGAATTGAACAATGAGAACACTTGGACACAGGGTGGGGAACATCACACACCAGGGCCTGTCATGCAGTGAGGGGGAGGGGGGAGGGATAGCATTAGGAGGAATACCTAATGTAAATGACAAGTTAATGGGTGCAGTACACCAACATGGCACATGTATACATATGTAACAAACCTGCACATTGTGTACATTTACCCTAGAACTTAAAGTATAATAAAAAAAAAAAAAGAAAAGAGGAAGACAGTAATTTTCTACAGAGAAACCTGGCAGACATTACCTTGGCCAAGAAATTGAAGTTAATATCATCAGTGGTAAGTCATGTTAATATAATGTACCATCTAATATAATGCAATGAGAGAACACCTTACCTTTGTGGTATTCTTTCACAAAACCCATAACTCCAGTCTAATAATTAAAAAATATCAGACAAACCCAAAGTGAATGACTTTAACTACCTGACCTTGATTACCTGAGCAGTAATCTTCAAAGTTATCAAAGTCATGAAAACAAGTAACAGAAAAAGGATACTAGTGAGAAAACTGGTGAAAGGCAAATAGGGTCTCTAATTTAGTTAATAGTTACCTGTCCAGAGTTCATGTCTTAGTTTTGACAAATATATCATATTCATGTAAGATGTTAACAATAGGGGAAACTGGTTGAATAAATGATAAAAATCACTGTTCATCTCCTGTAAAATTTTGATAAATGGCAAAAAGGACTCGTGAGGCTCTTCTTAAGTTGTAGCCAATCTGGTGTGTTTTGTATGTCTTTCTGTATTGTTTTAGCATAAAGAGGGGTACCTTAGGATAGAACATGGGCTTAGGACACCTGTAAGCCTGCCTTGCAAGATGGCTCAGCAAACTGGTCAGTCATGTCCTTGGGAGCCTGACCTTGTAACCATGTGGCTGTGCTTTCTCTTTTCACAATGGTGGCCCAGGTTGAAGGTCCAATTCCTGGCTTGGAAAATGAGTCCTTTATCTTCTGTTTGTCTATGTATTTATATGTATTATGTGCATGATGTTTACACATGAAAGAGCTTTAACTAATTGGTTTAAAAATAATACAAGCTTAAATCAAATATTTTGTCAGAAAAGTAAAAAGTTTGATGCCTTTTACCTCATATGACTTAAGTAATCTTTGGGAAATAAAGACAGTTTTAAAAATTATTGGTATAATAAAAATGTCTTCAAAATGTAAACATTTGGTATAAATTATGCAGGTCAGATATTAGGTTTGCTAAATGCTTTAAAGTCATAAACTGCTTCTTTGGCTTTTAAAATATTGTTCAATTTATTTTGAAGCATTAGATTCTAGATAAGGCCTAGGAACATGTGAAATTAGCCATGCCCCCTAGCTATGCAAAGAAGGTACTAAAGAAAAGAGATTTTATATAAGAAAGGATCTTTTATGGTAAATTCTTGTCCTAAAACTAAAGTAAAAATAACCGGTTGTTTCAAAAGAGGAATGTTTAGGACAATTCAAAAAGTCTAAGCATGTCATAAGATGGTCTATGTAAGTCGTGAAATAATTTGTGAAAGGGAATTTATGCAAGAAATGTTGTATAATTTAAAGGTGATTAGGCCTCCTAAATGCTTTATAAAATGCCACTATGATTATTAACTGTACAACTTGATTCCTTTACAGTTAGGTAAGGCCTGGGACATGTGGAGTGAGATGCTGGAAAGAGTCAGATTTTATCTGCATTTCTGTCTAGGTCCTAGGCTCAACACCTAGTACATAATTAAAATCCCAAACTAACCAGGGTTTTCCACCAAAAGTAAAAGTCACTAAGGGTTAACAGTGTAACATGTATTTGAAACTACTGAAAAAACAGTTTTACATGCAAGGCATGTAAAGAAAGTGAAATGTGTTTTTGGTAAAAGATTATTAAAAGTCATGGGAATGTGAAATTCTTTTGCTTAAGTTTAATGGGTTAAAGGATTGCTTTAAGTGAGATAGGAAATATCTAAAGGTTTAAACAAGTTGTGGAAGGTTTGTAAAAATCAATCTTGTAAAATAATTTCTATGTATGAAAATGTTGACTAAATTTAAAGGGCTATTATCCAGTTTTTCCATAAATTAAACATAGAAATAAAAGCAGAACAGGGTTTTCTTAAAGCACTAATCTGCTCTTTAATAACGAAAATTTGTAAGGGGTTATAAAAGGTTTATTAAAACCTCACCTTATGGTCAAACTGATTAAGGTTGGATAGATTTGTCTATGAGATTTTATTAAAAATTGGGGTTGACATTAATAGTCCACTAAAGCAAATGTAAAATTTGGCTTCTCTCTTGAACAAGATTTTCATGGAATATTAAAAGATAATAAAAATTTTTTGTTTGACTTTTAAATACACTACCAAAAAAAAAAAGGAAGGGAAAGACAAAAGATAGATTGCTTGGAAAGCTAAGTCTTCCCTCTATCAATGAGTAAAGGTTTTTGCCTTTTTAAAAATTTTTGAGTCATCATTTTTGCTAATTGAGTGACTTATGGTAGCCTGGGATTCTAGTTCATAATATCAAGTGTTTTAAACCTTTAACATATTTAATAGGCTTCCAAAAATCAAATTTGAGCTTCAAAACAGTCTTTTCTGACCTCTAACTTTGGAACGCTACAGAGGGCCCTTGAAACATCCAAAAGAGACATAAACAGAATTATTTAACATGTTAAGTTACATGGGAAGCATTGTCAAAATAAAAATAATGTTTAATCTTCAGGTTATATTTTAGTGAATGATATTAATATATGTTCCAAAATTGGATGGGATTTCTAAAATTCTAACATGTCTGAGTATATGCTATCAATCATAATTATGGTTATTATGTGAAGTTATTCTACACCACAGAAATTACCAAATTTCCTTGTATAAAACTGCTAATCCAAGTAGAACAAAAAATTAATTAAATACCAGGAAAATACTTCGCCAGATTTTCATGTTAAACCAGCTGATACTGAAATTGTTTAGAAATACAATTTGAACTCCATGGTCTAAGTCAAATTACCTATGATAACCCATTAGTTATCAGTGCTATGCACCTAAATTGGGGAAACAACTGGTATTCAAGAGGACATAAGTCCAATGTTAAGCATGGACTCATGGAGAACCAGGGCATCCACCATGTCCTTCCTAAATCCTTAAAGCTTTTGTTATTAAAGGTTCTGCATTCCATGACTCATCAAGGAAAAGATAAAATGATCTAAATTAGATATATTGATGTAGTGACTTATATATTGTGAAAATAGTTCAAAACCAATGTTTGGTTCCATATTCCTAGGATGACAATCAAACCTTCAAGTACTTTTGGCTATCTGATGGGTCGTTTACATTTATAAAGAGATTTCATTCAATTGTCATTTTCAATGCATGTTTTATGTTATAACAGTTAATTATTATGCCACAGTATATTTTCACCAGGTAAAGAAAGCTTTTATGGTTCACTAACAACAACCAACCCCTTCACAATCTAGACCCTGAAGACTGGATCTTCTGAGAATATCAGAGAAAGACTGTCCTTGCCATCCACCCTGCAACAAAACTTTGGAAACTTGAATCTTGGGTTCATAATCTCACAACTGAAAAAGGGTCCCTCCACACTCTTGGAACTGTACACCCACTGGAACCCTTAAGGTAAAACTGGTATCCTTGATGTTAACAGCTTTTCCCAAGATCATGGATCAAGACTTCTACTAGCATGAGACTCTTGTCTTTGAATATTTTTTCCTTATTTATGTCTCTATGAACAACAGAAATGAAAAGGGGGTCTACTATGTGCACTTATAGGGTATACATTAATTTGTGAAGGATTTTGCAGCCAGCCTTATACATGAATAACTTTATACTTTGATAGATAAAAGATGAAGACCCAATGTAGGTGAGAAACTTTAACGGCACATACATTGCCTCACAATCAGTCAAAACTCCTCTTAACCCACATCATGGGTTAAAGAGAACATTGCCAGGAGGCCTTCACTCTTATAGAAGAACATCATTTGTTAGGTCCTTTTTTCATGGTTTAGAATAAAAGAAGCAATAACTAGAAATGTATCCCTCATGATAGGCTCTATAGCAGATTTTACTGTAAAGGCTGTGGTTACACAACAGACTTTAAATTCTCTTATAAAGGTTATGCTAAATAATAGAATTGGTGAAACAGAAAAGTACCTGTGCCACTGCTGACACTTGTGGCCTATGGAGAAATACATCAAATGAAGATTATAGAGATTCAGTTGTAGGGGATTAATGAAGAGATTGGTTGGTTAAATGAGTAGTCGCTTTATCTAGCTCATTCTTTTTTCTATTTGATTTTTGGTGGTTTGGTTTATGTGGACCCTGAGTAAGGAGCTTACTCTAAACTCTTGGCATTATCCTCCTGATAGTCATAAAATAGTCTCCCTGGTGCGCTGTATTCTCTCAAAGGTTTTAAATGTTTGTATGCAGCCATCTCTAGAACATCAAATGGTCTCTCTTCAACTGGAATGACAAAAGCTGAAAGAAATATGTGACCATAAGGATACCATAACCTATGAATGACATGCTGAGATGGGAAACCCAAAATGATGGTAACAAAGAGTGGCGGTAAGGTCCTAAGTTTTGGTCACACTCTCACCTAAGCAAGAATCTGATCAAAAGAGGGGAATTTTTTAAACAACATTATGGGAGTGGGAGGCCATTGTTTTGGATTAACCTCACATACTAGGCCCCGATCAGCCAAGCTAAACTAAAATGGAGTCACTCTTGCTAAATGTGACATAATCAAACTAAGACTTTTAAGAAAACACATAGATCCTAGAACAGATCAGGTTTTGTTTTTCTCCAGTAAACAGGACTTCCCAGCATAAAGAGGTCCCTCTACTCAGTCCTTGTTCCTACCTTTCCAAAACTCACTGTTCTACTGCTTCCCAGTGGGTTTCAAGACCAAATAAGTACATTGACAATGGTGATAGTGACATCCATAACTAAAGTTTTGGTCAGTCTCTCAAAATTGAGTAAATGTCCAAAAGTGGGGAATTGTTAAAGCCAACTAATTATGGCCTGAGAAGTACTCCATACTTCTATATCTGAGTCTTTGCAGATTAACTGCAACCTAGCTTAATAGGTAGACAAGACTGAAAACCTAGCTTAGTAGGATACATCTGTAATAATAGCTAAGTCTTGGCCAATCCCAGCCGTCATACTTCAACCATGCATACACTGCTGAGTGTTCAAACAATATTCAAATAAAGCAAATGCCGAGCTGTAACCAATGCAGCCATTCTGTACCTTACGTCCTATTTCTGTATGTCATTTCCCTTTGTTTGTCTATAAATCGACTTCTACCATGTGGCTGCACTGGATTCTCTGTGAATCTGCTGTGATTCTGGGGGCTGCCCAATTCACGTATTGCTCATTGTTCAATTAAACTCCTTTAAATTTAATTCGGCTGAAGATTTTCTTTTTTTTTCACCTCCAATGGGGTGCTAAGAACTCTCTGCTGGAAATCTGGGCTCTCACAAAGATACTCTCATCTATGATGCTTGTCAGAATTGGTGTTTCTGTGAAGGGACAGGGGGCTGAAAAACTCCTATTCTGCCATCTTGCTGACATCACTCCTAAGTTAGTTTTAATACCACTGTGTTTCCATTTTCATTCATCAAAGTGGATTTAACTTGAAAAACTACTCTGCAGAATAATTTTATTAATCAGAAAATTTAGGAATCTAAGAGAACCTGAAGAAACATCCAGTTCAACCTCTCATTTTACAAATGAGGAAGCTCACAGGCATTAGGGTGACTTACCTAAAGTTGACCAATAAGTCATGGAAGGAGTGAGCTGAGAACCTAGATCTAATTATTGCATCCACTGAAAAATACCAAGCATTTTGAAAATACCTCTTAATGATATGATGCTTTAACTCAACAATTTATTGTCCTTAAATTGATTCTTGGGCACTCTTCCTGTTATACTCTTTAAGCACAAAGAAAAGTAGCATACTGTTCTGGATTTATACAATCAGATCTAAGGACTGATATTATTGTAATTGCTTGGTCCTTAAGTCAACTGGCAGTGCATCAAGCATGCAAATCAAAAGCGTGTAAGGAAGCAGGAAGATGTTGGCAAGCATAGATGCACTTAGGAAGAAAATTCTAATTTGAACCTATCAACCTTAGCGATTTTCCTTTAAGAAAGCACAGAAAAACCACAGTGGCTACGGAAATTAAAACTGTGTCCTAATGAATGAGAGGTGCTGTAGATAAGAAGAGCTGAGGAAAGAATAACAAGTAGTTGAATCCTCTGTACACCAATCAGGGTTTTAAAGATACATTTGGGATTCATGTAATAGATGAAGCATTGGAGTGAATAATAAGACCAAACTATAAGAATAATTCTCTTCTTATTCTAGATTCAGACCAATCGGTGTAGTGGTGCAAAATTTATATTTAAATGTAAATTTCAAAACTAATTATGATTTTCAAATATCAGACAGTAATTCAGTTAGAAACACAACCAAATGAAAGATTCCTATGGTTTGCTTTAAAGGATTTTAGAAAGCAGGGTGAAAAACGTTCATATAGGCTATGAGTTTTAAAAAGGGCACTTGAAGCTGTGGACTTCTCATGGGTATTCTAATTAATTTATCAGGGTCTTAATTGAACCAGAACCTTCTGTTTTACTTCTAAAGTTGTTCCAAAGATGTACAGAATATTCAGAATCAATCCATTTCAATAGGGGTTGCTCCCCATAAAATGTTCAGACCAAAAGACAATACTTTATACTCTCACTTTCTCTGCTGGGCATTTTAGGTCTGTCCTTTTAGCTACCACATACCATGTCATATACCCTCGATTTGCTGGAATGTTCTTTTTTATTTATAATTTTGGTGAGACAGAATCTCACTCTGTCATCCAGGCTGAAGTATACTGAGTGGCATGATCACAGCTCACTGCAGCCTCAACTGCCTGGGCTCAAGCGATCCTCCCACCACAGCCTCCCAAGTAGCTGGAACCACAGGTGCATACCACCATGCTCAGCTAATTTTTGTATTTTTAGTACAAAAATACAAATTTTATTTTAGGATTTTTCCATGTTGCCCAGGCTGGTCTCAAACTCCTGGGCTCAAGTGATCTGCCTGCCTCGGTCTCCCAAAGTGCTGGGATTACAGGCATAAGCCACCATGCCTGGCCAATTTTGATTTTTCTGTCCCATTATCAGGACCGTGAGTCCCAATATTTTGGCAAGGGAAATACAATCCCCTTGACTTGGCACAAAGTGAACCAATAAAACCACCTTAGGAGGCTCACAAATCTTTAAAGCAGGCCTAGAATTTGGCACTACGGATGAGTTCTTGATTAGCAACATGTGGAAGCCAGTTTCTTTTTCAAGAGGATGAGGGTAAATGGACAATGAGGCAGCATGTTGCTAGGAATCTAGTGACATGGACTGGTAAGTCAAGAGCACCCTCCCATTCTGAAAACATTGCACTTAACTAGCTTTACTGTAACTAAGTACATCTGCTACAGCCTGACACTTCTGATACCAGTCTGAAATGTTTGTGTTCAAAGAACATTCTCCAGTTGAGGCAGTATATGCATACAGAAACACCATCTAAGAGGAAAATATGATATTTATTGAGTAGTTAAATTTCCCAATGTAAAATAAATTCTAAGAATTATGGATTCTTCATTGCTAGCAGCATCTACATTTGTTCTACTTCGAGAGGAAAAAAAAGCATTCATAAACTTTAACTCCTATTATAACTTCTTTGCTTTTAAATACTAGTAATCAGTTGAAAATATTCAGATGACTGCTTCTATATAACAAGTTCTTGTTTTCACTAACAGGAAAGCAAATCCAAAGGAAGTTCTTGTATCCAATTGTTGCTCAACCAGGCAGGAGTGGCTAGTGACACAATACAGGTTATTTTCTTTGACAAGCTGATTTTGAGTTTTCCTTTCTCCTTTATTTTAAAAAATTTGCATACCTGCCTAGTAAGAACAAGCACAGCTTTCTTTGATTTCAATTCTATCAGGAGACCAAGAAGATGTTCTTATGGATTGAATTATGTCACCTCAAAATTCATATGTTGAAGCCCTAATCCCCAATATGACTGTATTTGGAGACAGGACCTTTAAAAAGATAATGAATGTTAAATGAGATTATAAGGGTGGGGCCCTAATCTAATTGGATGGGTGTCCTTATAAGAAGAAGAGACTACAGGGGTGTACACACACAGAGGAAAGGCCAAGTGGGGACATAGCAAGAAGATAGCAATCTGCATCCCAAGGAGAGAGGTCTCAGGAGAAACCATCCCTGCTAGCACCTTGATCTGCTACTTCCAGCCTCCAGAGCTGTGAGAAATAAATTTATGTTGTTTAAGCCACACAGGCTTAAGTATTTTGTTATGGTGCCACTAGTAGACAAATACAGATGCCAAATACTCAATACAACTTTCCCTACAAGATGATGCCTGAAACCTCACCTTACTGACTCCTCTTTTCATTAAAGACAATGGCTGGTTGCTGTGGCTGAAGCCTGTAATCCCAGCACTTTGGAAGGCCAAGGCAGACAATTTGAGGTCAAGAGTTTGAGACCAGCCTGGCCAACATGGTGAAACCCCACCTCTACTAAAAACACAAAAAATTAGCCAAGCATGGTGGCCCACGCCTGCAATCCCAGCTACTTGGGAGGCTGAGGCAGGAGAATTGCTTGAACCTGAAAGGCAGAGGTTGCAGTGAGCTGAGGTCATACCACTGCCCTCCAGCCAGGGCCACAGAGTGAGACTCCGTGCCCCACTCCCCAAAAAAAGACAAAAAACTGCTTCAACAAATGGTGTTTGGAAAACTGTTAGGTCCACATGCAATAAAGTGGGACCCTTACCTAACATCATATACAAAATTTAACTCAAATTGGATTAAAGACTTAAAACTATAAAACTCTTGGAAGAAAACATAGGTCAAAACCTTTATGACACTGGATTCGGCAGTGATTTTTTGAATATGAAAGCAAAGGCTCAGGCAAACAAAAAACTAGATTCCTGAAAAATTTTAAAATTTTGTGTATGAAAAGGCACTATGAACAGAGTAAAAAGGCATCCTAGAGAATGAGAGAAAATATTTGCAAATGATATGTCTAATAAGATATTGATATCCAGAATATATAGAAAACTAAAACTTAACAAAAACAAACAACCCAACTCAAAAATGGGCAAACGACTTGACAGACATTTTTCCAAAGAGATATACAAAGAGCCAATAAGCACATAAGAAGATTCAACCTCATTAATGATTAGAGAAATGCAAATAAAAGCTACAATGAGATATCACCTCATATTCATTAAGATGGCTATTATCAAAAAAAAGAAAATAATAGGTGTTGGCAAGCATGTAGAAAAACTGGAACCCTTATGCAATGTTGTTAAAAGCAAAAAATGGTATTGCAGCTGTGGGAAATAGTATGGTGATTCCTTAAAATAATTAAAAATAGAATTACCATATGATGCAGCAATTTCAATTCTGGGTATATGCTCAAAAAATTGAAAGCAGGTTCTCAAATAGATATTTGTATACTCATGTTCATAGCAGCATTAGTAGTAGAATGGTGCTTGCAAGGGGCTGGAGGGAAGGGAGAATGGGGAGTTATTATCTAATGGATACAGAGTTTCAGTTTGTTAAGATGAAAAGAGTTCTGGAGATGGAAGATGGTGATGGTTGCACAACATTATGAATGTATTTAATACCAACGAACACTTAAAATAGTTAAGATGGTAACTTTTATATGTATTTTACCACAATAAACCAATAATAAGTTTTTCTTAAAAGGCAAAAAACCGAGGCCCAAGTTCATGACATTTGGAGAACTAAAAACTAAATAGAAACAGTCTTATTAGCCCAAGTGCTGAAACCAGCTACTTTCTCCGTGGACTTTCCCACTCTGGACATCAAGGTAACTACAACATTTGGAAAGTAAAAGACATCCCAGAAAGAAAACAGCCATTAAAAAAGTGTCCAAATTTTGTGTATAAACTCTGCCCAAATCTCTGGCTAACTTTTATACCATGTTTGTACAGGACAAATGTCAGCCAGACCAGATAAGATAAAATAACAAACTGAAATTAAAGCTATCATGCTCCACAGGAAGGCCAACTTTTTAGTTTGAGCTGAGTCAAAATAAACACTTGATAAACCAAAGAAATCAACATCTTCCAAATAAATGACAAGACTGATACTACAAAAAATGGCAGAGTAGGGAACTCTAAAACTCAGTCCTTCCGTTAAAGTAACAATTAAGCTGACAAAAAAAAGTTAGAATCAACTTTTTCAGAACTCTGGAATCTAATAAAAAATTTACAACAATGAAAGGAACACTTAATCAGAAAGAAGTTGCTATACTTTGATAAAAGTGTCGTAGCAGTGGACATGCAAATGGTGGCCCACATTCCTGGTGCAGCTTGCAAGGGCCAGAGGGATCAATATGGACCTTGTTCTCAAAAACTTCAGTTGTATGTTTTTACCTGTCTGGTGGCTCCCTGAGAAATCCACTCAGGAGCTTGCCCTCTTTCCTTTTTTCTTTTCTTTACTTTTCTTCTTTTCTTTTCTTTTTCTCACATGCTCAGGAGCTTTCTCAGGCTGAACTTTGGTGGGAAATAAAATTGTGCAGTTGCTTCGAAAAATTGTTTTGCAGCTCCTCAGAAAGTAAACATAAATTTACCATGTGACTCAGCAGTTGCACCCCTAAGTATGTATCAAAAAAAGTAAAAATAGACATTCAAACAAAAACTTCTACATGAATGTTTCTAGCAGCACTACTTACAGTAGCCAAAGGGTAGAAACAAATCAAATGTCCATCAGCTGATGAATGGATAAACAAAACGTGGTATTCCCATGTCATGGAATATTATTCAGCCATAAAAAAGGAATAAGGTACTCATATACGTCGCAACATGCATGAACCTTGAAAACATCAAGCTAAATGAAAGAAAGTAGACACAAAAAGCCACATATTGAATTATTATATATATATGAAATATCCAGAGTGGGCAAGTCTATGAAGAAGGAATGAAGATTAGTGGCTGCCAGGGGATGGGGATAGAGAAAGAATGGGGAGAGAGTGATGAACTGGTACAGCTTTCCATTTAAGGTAATGAAAATGTTCTAGAATTAGACAGTGATATAGTTAAACAACATTGCAAATGTACTAAACACCAATGAATTGTACCTTAAAACAGTTAAAATGGTGAATTCCATGTTTTGCAAATTTTACCACAATTTTAAAAATAACAAAATCCAGAGTATCAACAATGTATTTTTCACAATGTCCAGGATACAATCCAAAATTACTTAACGTATGAAGAAACAGAAAAAACACAAGAGAAGAAACAGTAAGTAAGTGTGACCTCAGGATGACCCAGGTGTTAGACATAGCAGACAATGGTTTTAAAGTATTTATAAAATTATGCTCAAGGACGTAAAGGAAATACGTTTACAATTAATAAAAATATGAAAAATCTCAGTAAAAAAAATAAAAGTCATACCAAAAAGAATAGAACGATTGAGCTAAAAGTACAATATCCAGAGAGATATCTTATGTTCATAAATAGAAAGACTCAATATTGCTAAGCTGTGAATTCTTCCAAATTTGATGTATAAATCCAATGCAATCTCAATCAAAATACCGGCAAGATTTTATTTGTTTGTTTGGAGTCAGGGTCTCGCTCTGACACTTGGAATGGAGTGCAGTGGTGTGATCATGACTCACTGCAGCCTTGAACTCCTGGCCTCAAGCAATCCTCCCACCTCAGCCTCCCAGGTTGTTGGGACTCTAGGCACACGCCACCATGCCAAGCAATTTTTATGTTCTGTAGAAATGAAGTCTCACTATGTTGTCTAGGCTGGTCTCAAACACGTGGCCACAAGTGATCCTCCCACCTCAACCTCCCTAGTTGTTGGGATTATAGGAATGAGCCACAGCACCCTATTTACCAGCAAGTTATTTTGTGGCTATTGACAAACTGATTCTAAAGTTCGTATGGAAATGGTATTGGTGAAAGAATAGAGCAATGGAACAGATTAGAGAGCTTATATGAGGTAACTAAGATAATCAAATTTATAGAGCAGAAACTAGAATAGTAGTTACCACGAGAGCTAGGGGAAGAGGAGAATGGGGAGGTACTGTTTAATGGGTACAGAGTATAAAAATGCAAAGGACCTGGAATAACCAAAGTAATTTCAAAAACAAATAAATAAAACAAAACTGGAGGACTCACACTACCTGACTTGAAGACTTATTATAAAGCTACAGTAATCAAGACATATTGTATTTGTATAAGGATTTATAAATTCATCAATGGAACAGAATAGAGCACAAAGATATACTTTCAGACATACATTCATTTGATTTTCAGCAATGATTTTTACTAAACTGACAGGACTATTCAATATTGTAGTTCAGGCTTGAACACAGTGGAAAAAAAGACCAAAAAAGTAAGGACTGTGCATGATCAAAGAAGCTTATCTGCCTGCCATCTTCTAAGGTTGCAGGCCTAGATGACAGTGGTAAAATCTCATTTTTCTGAAACCTTAAGCAATCAGTTAATCAAATTCAGTATGTTTTCCAGACAGCTAAGTTTATCTCGCCTAAGCAACAAAATTTTAAACTATTAATATTAACTATTTTAGGTAGAAATCTTAACATGATGTATTCTTTGTTTACCTGCCTTCTTAAACAGAAAATAATTAAACCTTTTCTTTAATGACTTAAATTTTTCATTACTAATATCAATTATGATAGTTCCCAACCTCACTGATCTTCAGAATCTCCTGAAGAGTGTTTTTTAAAAGCACAGGTTTTTGTACCTCACCACTAGAACAGTCTTTTGATGCAGAAAATGTGGAGTGGGGCTTAGGAATGTGTGTGTTTATCTCCCCAGGTGATGCTGATGATCAGCCCGTTGGGGAAACACAGTGGTGTGCAGTGGTGAAACTCCCAGAGGCTTCTGAGCAATGTAGAACTGTAACTCCTCTGCATGTTAGCTTCAGTTCTTGTGCCTGAATTTAAGGGGTCTTTTGTTTTACTTCTTTGCTGCCAGTTCACCAGTTGTGCGTCATCATTTTTCCCAGTATGTCTGCCTGCAGTAATGACTCTCCTATCTCCAATATATTGTTTTTATTTTTATTTATTTTTATTTTTTGAGACAGAGTCTCACTCCATCACCCAGGCTGGAATGCAGTGGCACGATCTTGGTTCACTGTAATCTCCGCCTCCAGAATTCAAGTGATTCTCCTGCCTCAGCCTCCCAAGTAGCTGAGATTTCAGGTACCCAATGCACCCAGCTAATTTTTGTATTTTTAGTAGAGACAGAGTTTTGCCATGTTTGCCAGGCTGGTCTCGAACTCCTGACCTCAGGTGATCCACCCGCCTCAGGCCTCCCAACATGCTGGGATTACAGGCATGAGCCACCACACCTGACCAAGACGTTGCTTTTACATTCTATGAATTTACAAGATAAACAAAATTACTGCAATTATGTATAAATTAAGAATAAATGGAACACATTTGGCTCCAAAGTCACCAAAACAAACTACTGCAAAACAAACAGAATTCTGGAGAGGCAGCATCTATGACTGAAGGTAGAAGTAAGAATAAGACTAAACTCAGGGATATTCACGAAATTGATTAAAGATCTACATGCCACCACCACTGCCACCATTTCGTCAACAAAATCATTCTAAAGAAATTGAACAACTTATCAGAGAAGGTCAAGGCTGTTAGTGTGAGTAACAGTAACCCATGGTGACTGTATTATTATGTTTTCATACTGCTATAAAGAATACCACCCAAGACTGGTGATAGTATAAACAAAGGAGGTTTATTTGACTCACAGTTCCACATGGCTGGGAAGCCTCAGAAACTTACAAACATGACGGAAGGGGAAGCAGCCACCTTCTTCACAAGGCAGCAGGAAAGACAGAGAGAGCAAAGGGGGAAGAGCCCCTTATAAAACCATCAGGTCTCATGGAACTCACTCACTATCACAAGAACAGCATGGGGGAACCACCCCCATGATCCAGTCACCTCCCACCAGCTCTCTCCCTTGACACATAGGGAGCACAATTGGAGATGAGATTTGGGTGAGGCCACAAAGCCAAATCATATAGTGATGTTTTCTCAATCCTGGCATTTGGGGTCCTCTAGCACAGTGGCTGGCCCCTCACACAGAGTTCCCAGTCAGCCTTCATTTTCCTTTCTTTTCAATCATGAATGAGCAGCAAAAATTACCAGATATTTGAGAAAAACCTGCTGCATGAAAGAGAAAAATCACAAGAAGCACAGAAACAAATTTTTCCTGGAGGAAAGAGAGAGTACGTGAAGAGACAAAGAAAGCAATTTGAAAGATATGCCTTGATTAAAAGAGGATTTGCTAAGCCCAATATTTCAAATTTCTCTTTTGTTTGATACACTGGGATTTTGACACCTTGAAGTAATATACCACGATAAGAGTCAGATAAAGCTATGCTATTCTTACATTCTCATATAACAATTAGGGCCTATAGACACTTAGGAAAGTTGTCATCTATCCTCAAGGGTACGTGTATTCTAAAGATTGCTATTATATTCAACTCCAAACTCAGCATTAGATGATCTAGATGAAATAGTTAATTTGTTATATAAGAAAAATTACCAAAACTGACTCAAGAAGAAGTAAATAAACTGAATAGAATAAATTAAAGTGATGATCAAAGATCTGCATTCCCAGTTTTTCCCAAGTAAAAAATAAAAGAAAAAGGTCCAGGGAGCTTTTCTTGTTAATTCTATAAAATCTTTAAGTAACAAATAATTCTTAAGTTATTTAAATTGTCACAGAATCCATGAAATTACAAAAAAAAAGCTAAGTTAAAATTATATATGAGCAAATTTGAATTCACAAGTCTATTAAAAGAATAATATGTCATATTTAAGTAGACATTAACCCAGGAACACAGGGATGGTTCAAAATTAGGAACATTCTTCTTATAATTCTCTAGATGAACAGATTAGAAGAAATAAAAAACAAGCATAAAAACCATTTGAAGAAATTTGAAAATCATGCAAACACTAATTATAAGAATGCAGGCATGGCTATAATAATGCCAAAGTAGGCTTTAGAACGATGAATATTATCAGAAATAGAAACATTTCCTAAGTGCAGCAATTTATCATGAAACATAATGATCTTAAATGTGTGGATTCTTAGTAGCAGAGCTCAAAATACATGAAGCAAAATCTGGATACACTGAAAAAAAGAAATAGAAAAAAATCTAAAGTAATAGTTGTAGATTTAACACTCTTCTCTCATGATTGATAGAAAAAGCAGACAAAAAAATCATTACGGATATAGAACACTTGAAAAACACTATCCACCAACCTTACCTACAGAACACTGGGCTCAATGATATTCACATTTTTGCAAAGTACACATAAAACCTTCATCAAGATAGACAATATTCTGGAACATAAAATAAGTTATAATATATTTAAAGAATTCACATCATACAGTGCATGTTCCCTGTGTATAAGAAAATTGAATTAGAAATAAGTAACAAAAAGAAATCTGAAAATCCTCAAATATTTGGAAAATCAGGCAACACACTTCTAAATAACCCATGGGTCAAAAAAGAAATTACACAGTAAATAAGATTTCAAAATTATTAGGAACTAAATTATAATAAACACACAATATATCAAAACTTGTGAAATACAGTTAAAGCAGACTTAGAGAAAAACTTACAGCTTCAAATAATAAAAAAAGATATAAAATTAATGATTGTTTCTAACTTAAGAAGCTATAAAAAAGAGCAAAGAAAACATAAAAACAGTACACAAAAAAGTAGAATAAAATAAATATTATAAATAAAAAGAGAAACCAATAAAACAGAAAACAAACAGTAGTGAAAAATTAGTGAAAACAAAGCTGCATTAAAAAAACATGAAATCCATTAAAATGAGAAAGAAAGAGAAAGAATGCAAATTGACAAAATCAGGAATGAAAGAGTACAAATCCAAAGAGTTACCTCAGATATTAAAAAGATAATGAAGGGATATTATGAACAACACAAGGGGAAAAAAATGTGACAATTTAGATGAATTGGACAAGGTCTTTGAAAAACACATATTAATCAAGATCAACACACGATAACACAGAAAATATGAATAGCTCATATAAAATATTATTTATGGAATAAATTGAATGTATCATAAAAAATGTATTCCCTTCAAGCCCAGATGGCTTTACTGGTTAATTCTATCACATTTGAAAGACATAATGCCATTCTTACAAACATTATTTCAGGAAATAGGAAGAAAAACTCCCCAACTGGTTTTATGAGGTCAGCATTGCACTGATACCAAAAACAGATGAAAACATTACAAATAAAGAAAACTCTATCGAATATAAATAGAATCCTTCATGAATATAGACACAAAAATTCTGTAAAATACATTAGCCAATTGATTACAGATGGAATAGCCCTGTGGTCTGACAGTGATTGGTATTCTCCCATGGAGTAAAGTATTTGCAGTAGAAGAGCTGTTCCCAAAGGGCAGTATACTTCTCCATTAATTTTTAGAGCTTTATCTGAGCAGTTTTCAATCTACAGGTTTTCCACCCATTTTGTTTAATTTATCCCTCAAGTTTTTGTGGATTTTTTATATACTGAAAATAGTCAAAAATTAAAATTTTTTAAAAGACTCCTTACTACTTACCATGTCAGCAAACAATGACAGAGCAAGGACCTCTGAAATTCTGCCCCTCTATTATAAAATGGAAAAAAAAAACTGGAAGAAAATGTGAGACTAAACTTTTTCAAAACTCTAGAAATTAACCAAAGGCTTGCAACAACCCAGGGAGCATTTAGTTAAGAAAAGCAGCTACATCTTGACAAAAACAGTGAGCTTTTAATTTATATTAGTCTCATTTCCAACTTCCCAGCTTTTTAGCAGCCTTAAAAAGACAAAGAGGAAGAAAAATAGGCTTGGAGCTAATTCAAAGTTACATTTTTTAACAGAAGTTATTGTTTGATCTGTCTCACTATTTTCTGGAAAACCTTATTCAAAAGGCTTGTCTTTATCAACATGCAAGAGGGAAGTGACTCATCACATACAGGGGATACTCACTAGCATTAACTGTTAATTTCTTATCCAAAACCTTGGAGGCCAGAGGCAGCGGGATGTCATATTCTAAGCACTGAAAGAACCAGGCATGGTGGCTCATGCCTGTAATTCCAGCACTTTGGCAGGCCAAGGCAGGATGATCACCTGAGCCCAAGAGTTTGAGACCAGCCTGGGCAACATAGGGAGACCTCATCTCTACAAAAAAAAAAAAAAAAAAAAATTCAGTTAGCCAGTTTTGGTGGTGATGTGTTCCTGTAATCCCAGCTACTTAGAAAGCTGAGGCAAGAGGATCACTTGAGCCTGGGAGATAGGCTGCACTGAGCTATGATCTCACCACTGCATTCCAGCCTGGGTGACAGAGTGAGACCCCATCTCAAAAACAAAAACAATACAAACAAACAAAAAAAAACCAATGTGCTGGAAGAAATTTTTAAAAATTATTTATGTGAGGTAATGGATATGTTAAATAGCTTGAGTGTGGTAATAATTTCACAATGTATACATATATCAAACATCATGTGTACACCTTAAATATATACAATTTTTATTAGTCAATTACACCTCAATAAAGCTGAAAAAAAATAATAAAGAAACTTTAAAGCAATAATTTTACATATGGCCAGGCACAGTGGCTCATGCCTGTAATCCTAGCACTTTGGGATGCCGAGGTGGATGAATCACTTGAGTCCAGAAGTTCGACACCAGCCTGGGCAACATGGAAAAACCCTGTCTCTACAAAAAAAAAAAAATACAAAAAATTAACTGGGCATGATAATCCCAGCTATTCAAGAGGCCGAGGTGGGAGGATCACCTGAGTCTGGCAGGTTGAGGCTGCTGTGAGCCACGATCATACCACTGCATTCCAGCCTGGGCAACAGAATGCGACTCTTTCTCAAAAAAAAAAAAAAAGGAATTTTATATCCAGCAAAACTACCCTTCAAAGACTAAGGAGATATTAAGATATTAGGACATTCTCAGATAGTAAAAACTTTAGACCATTTTCCTCTGACTACCTCTATGAAAGATACTAACATACATTTAAAAGATACTAAAATACATTGAAATTAGATAGAAAAAAGGCAGTTATAAACAAAAAATATATTTATACTGTGTCTTACATTTACCTATATAGTTATAGATAAATAACTTTATTTAACTTTTTCAGAAAAGAACAGCACCAGTAAAGGTAACTACATAGGTAAATATGAGACAGTATAAATGTATTTTTTGTTTATAACTGCCTTTTTTTCTATCTAATTTAAAAGACAATTGCATAATGCAATAATTATAAATCTAACCTGGCAGGCATACAATGTATGAAAATGTAATTTGCAACAATAATAGTATAGGGGGTGGGAGGAGCAGACCTATATAGAAGCAAAGCTTGTGTATACTATTGAAATTAAGTTGGTATTAATCAAATTAGATTAATATATATTAAGATGTTAATGGTAATCCCCTGAGCAACCATTAAGAAAATAACTTTAAAACATATAGCAAAAGAAATGATTAGAGAATTAAAATGGTATACTAAAAATATACATATTTAACACAAAGCGAGGCAATAATGGAGAAATTGAGGAACAAAAAAGACATGATCTATAAAAAACAAATAGCAAGATGGCAGATGTGAATCCTATCTTATTGGTTATTACATTAAATGTAAACAGATTAAAGTTTTCAATTAAGAGGTAGAGATTGGTAAATAAGCACAATTGAACGATATACTATATACAATAGACGCATTTCAGAGTCAATGACACCAATAGGTTGAAAGTAGAGGAATAAAAATAGATATACCACACAAATGATAATGAAAAGAGAACTGGAGCAGCAATCCTAATATCAGACGAAAAAGAATTTAAGACAAAAATCGTTACCAAAGACGAAGAATAATGTTTCATAATGATAAAAAGGTCAATCAACAAAAAGATATAACAATTATAAATGCCTATGCATCTAACAACAAAGCCACAAAATACATGAAGAAAAAAACTAACAGAACTGAACGGAGAAATATGCAATTCAACAATAATAGTTGGAAATTTTAATACTGATATTTTCAATAATTTTATTTCAATAATAAATAGATAGACAGAATATCAGTAAGGAAACAGAAGTCTTGAACAATGCTATAAACCAACTAGACCTAACAGATATCTACAGAACATTTCACTTAATAACAGAAAAATATATAATACATTCTTGTCAAGTGCACATGAAACATTCCCCAGGAAAGGTCACAGGTTAGGCCATAAAACAAGTCTCATTAATTTAAGGGATTAAAAGCATACTAAGTATGTTCTCTGATGACAATGGAATGAAACTAGAAATCCATAGCACAAGGAAATTGGGGTCACAAATATGTGGAACATGTGTGAAACACAGTTCAAAATAATCATTGGGTCAAAGGAAATCTCAGAAAGGAAATTAGGAAATTCTTTAAGTTAACTGAAGACAATATATCAAAATACAATATATCAAAAGTGTGGAATTCAGTGAAACAGGACTCAGGTAAACTTGTATCTGTAAATGCGTACATTTAAAAAGATCTGGCCAGGCATGGTGGCTCATGCCTGTAATCCCAGCACTTTGGGAGGCAGAAGCGGGCAGACCACTTGAGCCAGGAGTTGAAGATCAGCCTGAGCAACATAGTGAGACTCTATCTCTACAAAAAAAAATTTTTTTAATTAGCTGCGTGTGGTGGCATGCACCTGTGGGTCCCAGCTACTCTAGAGGCTAAGGCAGGAGGATCACTTGAGCCTGAAAGTTTGAGGCTGCAGTGAGCCATAATCATGCCACTGCACTCCAGCCTGAGTGACAGAGCGAGATCCTGTCTCAAAATGAAGGGAAGGGAAGGGGAAGGCGAAGGAAAGGAGAAAGAAAGGAAAAAGGTAACCCATAGAATGGAAGAAAATATTTGCAAATCATGCATCTGATAAAGATTTAGTATCCAGAATAAAGAACTCTTACAACTCAATAATAAAAATGATGGCCCAATTTTTAAATAGGAATCTAAACAGACAATTTTACAAAGAAGATATACAAATGGTCAATAAGCAGATAAAAGATGAAAACAATGCTCAACATTATTAGTCAGCAAGAAAATGCAAATAGAAACCAAAACAGGACATCGCTTTGCACTTCATAGGATGAATATAATGAAAAAAACTTGGAAAATAACAAGTGTTGGTGAGGATGCAGAGAAATTAGAACCATACATAGCTGGTAGGAATATAAAATGGTGCAGCCACTATGGAAAACAGTTTTATAGCTGCTTAAAAATTAAACATAGAATTACCAAGTGATCCCGCAATTCCTCTCCTAGGTATATGTCCAAAATAATTGAAAAAATATGTTTATACAAAAATTGTACAGAAATGTTCATAGCAGAGTTATTTCATAATACTCAAAAAGTAGAAACTTAAATTCCACCAGCTGATGAATAGATATCCAAAATGTGGTGCAGCCATACAATAAATTTTTATTCAACCATAAAAAGGAATGAAGAACTAATACATACTACTATGACATGAATGATACCGGAAAACATTATACTTAGTGAAAGAAGCCTGACACTAATGGCCACATATGTATGATTGTATGATTTCATTCATATAAATACAGAATAGACAAATCTATAAAGATGAAAAGTAGATTCGTGCTTACCAGGGGATCGGGGAAGGGGATAATAGAGAGTGACTGCAAATGGGTACAAGGTTTCTTTGGGGGATAACAAATATGTCTTGGAATTAGATAGTGGAGATAGTTGCCCAACTTTGTGAGTATATTTAAAACCATTGAACTGTACCTTTTTAAATGGCTAATTTTATGGCATATAAATTATATCTCAATATTTTAAGTTTTAAAAATGCCATTTACAATAGCATAAGGAATGACTTTAAGGAAATGATGCTCTTTTGATGAATTTATTTTTAGAAAGGATATAGTCTTACTGATTCAATAAAATTCTGTGCAAAGAGAAAATGAGAAATTATTCAAATCTGATATCCTTGTGGTCCATTTTTTAAACAGATGTCCTCCATAACTTGTTATAATTTATTTTTATATTCTACTGCATTTCCCTAAAATGTGAAGGAGAGGAGGATTTGAGTTAACTTTTTTTCTTACTAAGGTATCAGTTAGTGATAGATTATTTATAAATAAACACTTCTCTAATTATAAACCAAGTAAATTCATGGCCATCCTTAAGCTATCCAAAGTAATTCAAAATTATATACTGAAGATAACCTATATGTCACCAGCCTGACCAGCCTGTGCATATTATCAGAGATTATTCTTATCCAAGTTATTATGATGTGAGCCCCACTGGCCTACTAGCTGGAAGTTGAAAGTATATTCTTTTGCTTCTGCCACTCCCAGTATAATTTCTGGGAGTTTCCTAGTGAGTTGCCATAGATATGATCAGGAATAATTTCCTCCATATGTTCTACCTGCCCCTTCTCTCATCACTGTGGTACTGCCTCTTCTGGATTGCTCCTTTGGAGACACCGCTCTGCTGAGGATTATTTCACTGGAGACTCTGCTGATGTCTCCACTTTAGCCTTAAAGAGGAAATAATGTTTCCCTCAATTCCACAGTGTAGAGTAACACTTTTAAAAGACTATGGAAGACTTGAGGAAAAGAAACTCCAACACAGAATGTAACTTTCCCTAGAATTGCTCTTAGAAATAATAAGAGAATCTATGTTCTGGAACTAGTATTATAGTGAAAACATTTACAGTAAGTTGATGTTTACAACATATAAGCAGGTGAAATCTGTGTATATGGCGTGTTTATAAGTTGTATTAGCTTAGCTCTTGTGAACAATGTGGAAAAGTAAGCCATGAGAAGAGCGATTTAACCAGCTTTAAAGGACCTACGATGTGCTTTTTAAGTGCAGTGTGGATCAAAGGAAACTCACTAAGACAGGACTTCAGCAGGCTTTTGTGTACAGACAAGTCAGCATAAATAAAGAATGACAAGGCAGCAGCAAGAGCTTCAAATCCAGAGAAGTGAAGGCATAACATACATTGATGATAGTGAGCAACTTTCCAAAAGCTAGTTAAATCTGCTTATTACAACTGAAATATCGAAGAAAGTCTAGCAGGAAGGAGTTGTTCTGTTTCTGGAACATAATGAGAGATAGTTGCCACAGTCGCTAGGTCTAGCATTTAGACCTGCAAGGAAGGGCAATAAGCATTAGGCAAGGCTTGAATTTGAATTTTTTCACTAATTAAAGAGTACTTGTTTGTAAAGCAAGGTAAGAGTAATCTTTTTGATTTGCAGGTTGAATGAGAACCCTACTTGTCTAAATGAGGAACGTCTTTCCTACTATCTAAAATACAAAGATTTCTGGCTGGGTAAGGTTTGTAGTTGACAGTAAAACCTGATGACACCATTTGTTTCCCTACAAGTCTATATTACATATTTCACAACTTTGTCCCTCTCTAGTAGGCACACTGGTAAAAATCTTCAGCTGAAAACTACCTTGGGTACCATGTCCAACACATTTTAAACCCTAGTTTTAAAAATTCCCCTGCAGTAGCCATAAGTATTCCTCTTGAGTCAGTTGTGACCCCTGGTATATACAATTCATTATTAGTGTCTTCAGGGTAAACTCAATTATTGGTAAGAGAAAGTCGTTTCAGCTTTGGTGAAAACCGTTTTTGTAATAAGCGTGACACACAACAGACTCAGTAAACTGCCAATCCTCAAATTAAGAAAAATATCTCCAAAAGAACGTTAAAAGTTATTAGGGCCAGGCACTGTGGCTCATGCCTGTAATCCCAGCACTTTAGGGGGCCACGGCGGATGGATCCCGAGTCCAGGAGTTTGAGACCAGTCTGGGCAACATAGCAAGACCCTGTCTACAAAAAATATAAAAATTAGCCGGGCTTGGTGGTACACATCTGCAGTCCCAGCTACTTGGGAAGCTGAGGTGGGAGGATCCCTTGATCCCAGGAGGTCGAGGCTGCAGTGAGCTGACTGCCCCATTGTATTCCAGCCTAGGTGACAGACCCCATCTCAAAAAAGAAAAGTTATCAGATGTCACAGATAAAAGTTGGTCTTCAAGTGGCCTCATAAGTTCTCTTGCATATAAATTCAGGGAATTCATTGGACCAATAGGTTACATTTTGGTTCCTTTTTTGTTTTGGTTCCTGTGTTAACCAGAAGCAGTTGGGGGCCTAATTAGTGCTCCTTTGTAAGAAGACGTTTTCCCAAAGAATACTGAATTATCTGTTCAAACTGGTTGTTGATGGTTAATAACAGCTGTTTTTGCTGCCCCAAAAGGGCTTAACACTTCAGGTGGTTAGTTTACTTAAAAAAAAAAAAAAAAAAGCCTTTGGAGACAAATACAGAAAATGCAAACTAGTTTCTAAATTATCAATTTCCTACATGAAGAGCAGTCAGTTTGCCAGCATTCTCAGAAAATAACTGGTTGGCTCTGTATCTAAATCAGAACCCAATTTCTATACATGTGTTGAGTAAGGTAACAGCCTTTGATGAATTTCCTTCACAACATGGTTTTAGTGAAGCAAATTTCCTAAACCATGAAACATTTTTATATTTTAACAGCATTGTTCTTTCTAGTTCATTTCTTTATGAAATAACATTGCTTTCCATTGTTGTTTCTGAAAAATACAGTATTCTCATAAGTTGTAGCAGCAGTAAAAAAAAAATTATTATATAAGTGGTTGAGGCAGATTTAACTGATTTTGTTAAACCAATTTGTAGGTTACTGCTTCCAATATTACATTTCTAAAAAGCTGAATTTATACTCATGTTCTAAAGGAGAATATGTGGCAATAAAGTATATTTGTTAAGTAACTAAATAATTGAAATAGGCTTGGTTTTAAGAGTTCTAGTATATAATAGTCACAATTTGAAACCTAAATGATGACAGTATCTCTTGGAATTCCAGTAATTGATGTCACAAAATAGTGAATAAGCATGCCAGTGTGCAAGGGTAATGTAAGGATTGTTAGCCTATCTAAATATTCAAAATTACTTTAAAACTTCAATATGGTTTCTGATTTTTAAGAATTCAGAAGTGTTCTGTAATGGATTCAGATGTTTCATTTGTAGTATAATGAAATGTTTACAGAAAGATAACTTTTTCATTAAAATATTCTTAGAAAAAAAAGAAATAATGAGGGAAAATCTGACTTTGAATCCATGCATGCCTCCTACCAGGGCTCAGTGAAGAAAAAGCCTCTCCACTCACACGAGTGGAATCTCCATGTAAGCCCATGTTCCTGAGTTTATGTCCAATACCCCTTTAGTTTTTTTGGTTTTTTTTTTAAAGGAGAAAATTCTCCCTTCTCCAGTTCAAGTAGGTAAATATTTCCTTCAGAAACACCCAGCTTACTCCACCACACCATTTTCATAGTCACTTACTTAGTTAATAATTCAGCCAAGAACCGATGAGGATCTAAACTAAGGCAGTAGCAGCAAGAATGGCAAAAAGAGAAGATAATTGAAAGCTACAATTAGCAAAGGGAAGTGACTCGTTAAATATGGGGATTGAGATAAAAGATAATAAGATAGAGCAGGCCAGGAGCTAAGAATAAGATAGTCTGTTTCAACCAGAGAGTTTGGGTATTAAGAAATTTTGGCCATAAAGTCAAAATAGGGATGAAGTAAAAGCATCATATGTTCAAATAAGCCATGGCAGTTGGGAACATAGTTCTTATTGAATCACCCACTCATAGACGTGTCCTGCTGGCAGGGCTGTACAGTAGGAGCTCTTAGAAAAAATGACAACTGGCCAGGCACGGTGGCTCATGCCTGTAATCCCAGCAATTTGGGAGGCCAAGGCAGGCAGATCATGAGATCAGGAGTTCTAGACAAGCCTGGCCAATATGGTGAAACCCCATCTCCACTAAAATACAAAAATTAGCTGGGTGTGGTGGCACACGCCTGTAGTCCCAGCTACTTGGGAGGATGAGACAGAAGAATTGCTTGAACCTGGGAGGTGGGGATTGCAGTGAGCCAAGATCACGCCACTGCACTTCAGCCTGGCAACAGAGTGAGACTCTGTCTCAAAAAAAAAAAAAAGAAAAAAGAAAAAATGGCAACTAACCTAGATAAACCAAGGTGTGGACTGTGGAATTAAGTGGCTCCTAATGAAGAGTGTTTTCTAGTAACAGATATGTGGCTAAGTGATATATCAAGGAAATGAACCCAACTCAAAGTAAGGGCTACATGAAACTGCACAGTGCTACCCATTGGAACTTCAGGGAACTTAGCCAGGATGTCAGGGACCTAGTAAATATGTTCTTGCCAAACACTGGGCAATGCCCAGGGGAAATGTGGATTCCCTGGGCCTGTGGTTAGTGAGGGTTTTCCTACCTGAGGCGATTGGGCATAGTGGGAGAATGGAGAGGAAATCTCAGGTGTTCTTAACCCAGTTTGTACCATACCACTGTCTCATGCTAAAAAGCCTATGGACTCCTTCTCAAAATAAAGTTTTATAAAGTACACAGGACCACCAAAAAACTCTAGATTATATAAAAATAAAGCTATAGAAATGATTTTTTTTTTTTTTTTTTTTTTTTTTTTTTTTTTTTTTTTTTTTTTTTTTGAGACGGAGTCTCGCTCTGTCGCCCAGGCTGGAGTGCAGTGGCGCGATCTCGGCTCACTGCAAGCTCCGCCTCCCGGGTTCACGCCATTCTCCTGCCTCAGCCTCTCCAAGTAGCTGGGACTACAGGCGCCCGCCACCACGCCCGGCTAATTTTTTTTTGTATTTTTAGTAGAGACGGGGTTTCACTGTGGTCTCGATCTCCTGACCTCGTGATCCACCCGCCTCGGCCTCCCAAAGTGCTGGGATTACAAGCGTGAGCCACCACGCCCGGCCGATTTTTTAATTTGTGACATAGTAATAAGTATGCTTTTTTTTTTTTTGATTGATTGCTCTGTCGTCTAAGCTGGAGTGCAGTGATATGATCATGGCTCACTGCAACCATGACCTCCCAGGCTCAAGAGATCCTCCTGCCTCAGCCTCCTTCATAGCCAAGACCACAGGCTTGCATCACCATGTCTAGCTAATTTAATTAAATAAATTAATAATAATTTATTAATTTTTGTAGGGATGGGGTCTCCCTATGTTGCCTAGGCTGGTCTTGAACTCCTGGGCTCAAGTGATCCTCTTGCCTCAGCCTCCCAAAATACTGGGATTACAGATGTGAGCTACTATGGCTGGCCATAAGTATGTTTTTGTTTTTGTTTTTGTTTTTGTTTTTGTTTTTTTGAGATGGAGTTTCACTCTTCTTGCCCAGGCTGGAGTGCAATGGCATGATCTCAGCTCACCACAACCTCCAACTCCCAGATTCAAGTGAGTCTCCTGCCTCAGCCTCCCAAGTAGCTGGGATTACAAGTATGTGCCACCACGCCCAGCTAATTTTCTATTTTTATTAGAGACGGGTTATCTCCATGTGGGCCAGGCTGGTCTCAAACTCCCGACCTCAGGTGATCTGCCCACCTTGGCTCCCAAAGTGCTGGGATTATAGGCGTGAGCCAGTGTGCCCAGCCAAGTATGCTTTTTAATTGACAAATAAGAAAAGCTACCTCAAAATATTCTATTTTGAAGTAGCGATAAATGTAAATGATATTTTAAGATATATAATAACATTAATAGACTATCAAAAGCATCTGAAATTTCTATTGATAACCAAGTTACAGATACCACAAATATTACTGGTCTCAAACTCCCGACCTCAAGTGACCCACCCGCCTCGGCCTCCCAAAGTGCTAGGATTACAGGCGTAAGCCACTGTGCCCGGCCCCTCATCTTTACCAGAAGGACAAGACAGGATTCTTGTTCATCTTTTATCTGTCTCTTCTTCATCTTGCTCCATTCACACCAGGTAGAAAGGAGGCAATTTCGTGTAATAAAGAATACATTAACTTTACATGATGGGAGGTTTGTATGTCTGATAGGACTCCACTGCAAAGAATGTGAAGATCCAGAACAAACAAGTCCAGTTATGCTCATAAAAGCCACTGCAGTGGAATGAAGCCAGGAGCCTGGTAGTGGGGTGGGCAGAATGGGATAGAGGAAGAACTAGAGGCAAGCTGACTTCCTAGTGACCCAGGAAGTAAACTCCCCACTGACTGAAAAGTGACCTGAGAGTAAGAAAGAAATTTGCACAAATCTTTCAACTTCAAATTTATCCCTGATTGTCTCTGATAAATGCTTTCCAGTATTTGAGACTGAGCCCACATGTCTTTCTTTTTTTTTGAGACAGAGTCTCGCTGTCTTCCAGGCTGGGGTGCAGTGGCGCAATCTCGGCTCACTGCAAGCTCCGCCTCCTGGGTATAGGCCATTCTCCTGCCTCAGCCTCCCAAGTAGCTGGGACTACAGGTACCCGCCACCACGCCCAGCTAATTTTTTGTAATTTAGTAGAGGCGGGGTTTCACCATGTTAGCCAGGATGGTCTGGATCTCCTGACCTCGTGATCCGCCTGCCTCAGCCTCCCAACGTGCTGGGATTACAGGCGTGAGCCACGGCGCCCAGCCCCCACATGTCTTTCTAGCTATTGTGGTTAATTTATTATAAACTACATTCTAGTTTATTGAAAACAAATGATTCAGTTCTTTCTCTTTCTTTCTTTTTTTGAGACGGAGTCTCGCTCTGTCACCCAGGCTGGAGTGCAGTGCCGTGATCTCAGCTCACTGCAACCTCTGCCTCCCAGGTTCAGGTGATTCCCCTGCCTCAGCCTCCCGAGTAGCTGGGATTACAGGCATGTGCCACCACAACCTGGCTAATTTTTGTATTTTTAGTAGAGACGAGGTTTCACCATGTTGGCCAGGCTGGTCTTGAACTCCTGACCTCGGGTGACCTGCTCGCCTGCTGAGGCTGCTTCCAAAGTGCTGGGATTATAGGCGTGAGCCACCACGCCCAGCCAATTCAGTTCTTTATTCCGTGTTTGCCTTCATTGTCTTCACCTTCAATAAGTCCACCACCTATAAGCCCATCACTACTCTGCTACCTGATAGATTTCTTTCAGTGGGGTTCAGGTTACTGTTTCACTGTCCTTTAATTTGCACGTACAGAACTCCTTTGTTTTTAAATAATCCAGGTCATCTCAATTTGGGGATATGTCCAAGAATAAAGAAATGCTTGAATTATGTTTTTGAAACAATTGGATTTTTATAGTTTCTATAGAATTACTTTTTTTTTTTTTTTTGGCAGAGTCTTGCTCTGTTGCCCAGGCTGAAGTGCAGTGGCACAATCTCAGCACACTCCAACTTGCGCCTACCAGGTTCAAGCAATTCTGGTGCCTCAGCCTCCCAAGTAGCTGGGACTACAGGCACGCACCACCATGCCCAGCTAATTTCTGTATTTTTTAGTAGAGATAGGGTTTTGCCGTATTGGCCTGGCTGATCTCGAACTTCCGGCCTCAAGTGATCCACCCACCATGGCTTCCCAAAGTGCTGGGACTACAGGCGTGAGCCACTGCTCCCAGCCTAGAATCACTATTTTTAACAATTAATGTCTTGGTTTTTGAAGGTGTCACTCTTACCTCTAGGCTGAGGACTGCCAAATTTGTATTTTCCATACTAAATTCCAGCCCATACCCTGTACCATAATTCCAGTTGCCTGTTGAGCTCTCTTTGGATGTCTAATTGTCACAATCCCAAGTTATGAAAATGACATTTGATCCCCATAGAGTTCTCAGTGCCAGACCCTCTTGTGGCCTTTCTGGGTCTCACTTGTCACTGAGAATCATAACAGCATTGCTGGTGCCCTCATTTCAGCAAACCCATGATTAAAGCACTCCTTCAGCTTTTGCTTGAAGTTCTTCTCTCCACAGGAATTAGACAGAAATCCAAAATATCAAGCTCTCCTCTCCATCCCCCATCACATCCAGTCACCACTATCATGAAATTAACCCCCATGACAGTTTATCCCACAGGCCTACTTATAAATCTGATTAGGTTTACAGTAATATCATCAGCAAACCAGTTCTCTCTCTCTCTTTCTCTCCTCCAACATTATTAACTATATTTAAAACAACACATAGCTGTACCCATTCCATTTATAGCACATAATATAAGAGTTCCCAAGGAAAATTTTATTCATAAGGCCAGAGATCTCTAACTACTGTGTAAATAATGTTTCTACTCATTGGAAGTAGATGGGATGACTATTGCATATCTAAGCATGGCATACAAGGTTTCCTATGTCCATTCCCAGAAGATAAGTGAGATTTTTGCAACAGGGGAAAACATGTAATTTCTACACATTCTTTATTGAAATGTCTTTAATTGTATATAGTCAGATCTTGCTTATTTTTTATTTTGCTATAAAGAACAGGAAGATTTTGGAGTTTACTCATGGTTGACTAAATGATTTTTCACACCACCCTACCAACAAAGGAAAACTGCCAAAAAATGAATAATATTTAAAACACTGACACAGATAGATCAAAGAGTTAACAAGATTGTGAAAATAATTTTTCTGAGGTATCAACAATGTCAGAAATCCAAAGAGGCTACCCAAATATTGATCCCTTTTACTCTGATGACATTTGCCAATTTTGGATAAAGTAGCTGAGACACTAAAGAATACTTTTTTGTCAGGCTTGTGCAGCTAGGGTGACAAAATTGAGTGAGTCCCAGCCCCCCAATGATGAGGGCTCTAGTAAACCCTCCATTTTTACATTGGCATCCCAAAGAGCTGTACCTGGGAGAACCAGGAATGGAATTCCAGATTTAAGTCATCTGAGTGGTCCAGAAAATGCTAGATTAATGATAACCCAAAGGTTAGTGTTTGTAGACGCTTAAAGAAAAAAAAAAATCCTATTTGGAAGAAGGTAACATCTTACAAGTTCTCAAATAATTTCTACAAATAATTTTTCAAGTATGTCCAGCAGAAAATCTAGTATAAGCAGACACAAAGGAAGGCAAGAGAACATGAACGAGAATAAGTAAAAATAACAAACGAGAAACAGAGCCATAAAGGTTTCAGAGTTTGAATTAATCAGATGTAAATTTAAAAAACAGCTATACTTTTTTATTGAAAATTTGTCAGTGAGCTAGAAACTATATGCAGTAATTGTAAAATTAAACAAATATGTTTTCAAATAAACAAAAACTGTGGCAACCAATAGATTGATCAATAGATCAATAGATCTTTTAGTGAAGACTAAAAGAAATACTAAAAGTATTTCTTCAGGTGGAGGGAATATAATCATGAAAGAGATATGAAAATGTAGGTAAAAAACAAAAGAAATAAAAAGCAACAGAAAAGATAAATATCTAGATAAATCTTAATGAATATTTATTATATAAAGTAAAAATAAAGTTTCTAGTATTTAAAGTATATGTAGAATTAAAATAGATGACAACAATAACACAAAAGGCAGAAAGGGAGAAAGTCTTTTAGGAGATGGAAAAAGTACTAATTTATATTACATTTTCATAAGTTAAAGAGTCATGCTGGGCCGGGTGCGGTGGCTCACGCCTGTAATCCCAGCACTTTGGGAGGCCGAGGCGAGTGGATCACGAGGTCAGGAGATCGAGACCACGGTGAAACCCCGTCTCTACTAAAAATACAAAAAATTAGCCGGGCGCGGTGGCGGGCGCCTGTAGTCCCAGCTACTCCGGAGGCTGAGGCAGGAGAATGGCGTGAACCCGGGAGGCGGAGCTTGCAGTGAGCCCAGATCGCGCCACTGCACTCCAGCCTGGGCGACGGAGCAAGACTCTGTCTCAAAAAAAAAAAAAAAAAAAAGTCATGCTGGTTATCAAGGTTAACCACTAGAAGACTGTCAAAGAAGGAATAACCAACAAATAACAGAGAAGCAGGATGGAATTTTAAAAATGAAAGCTTAACATCCAAAAGAAGGCAAGAAAAAAGGGCAAAGAGAACATGAAATAAGAAGGTTAAAGAGAAAACAAATAAGATGCCATAAATTAGATCAAATATAAATGAACTAAACAGTCAAATTAAAAGGCTAAAATTGTCAAATTGGATTTTTTTTAACTCCAAAGGTATAAAAGTAATTAAATATAAAGGAATAGAGTAGAAAGTGAAATGATGTGAAAAGACACAGCACACAAAGGCTAACCAAAAGAAAATTGCTGTAGACATATTAATGTCAGGAAAGAAAACTTTAAGCAAAAAGTATTAGCAGAGATTTTAAAAAATATTTCATAAAAATAAAAGAGCAATCCAACCAGGAATATATAATAATTCTGAATTTCTATGTAAGCTAACAGCTTCAAAACACAAAAAGCAAAAAGCAAAAGAACTAAAAGCTGAAATAGAAAAATCCACAATTACAGTATTTTAACAAACCTCTCTCATAATCTGATGCAACAGATAATTAGCAATATATAGCAGATTTGTATCACATTATTAGTAAACAGCCTAATGATATATATTAAACAATGGCAGACGACATATCCTTTTCAATTACATATAAAATATTTATTAATGTGACCATATGCTGAACCATAAATCAGATCTCAAGACATTTCAAAAAATGAAATAATATAGAATATGCTTTCAAACCACATTGTAATTAAGCTAGAAGTCAATTCAAAAGTAAAGTAATATAAAATCTCCATAAGTTTGATAATGAATAAATGTACTTTACAACCAATGTGGATCAAAGAAAAATAAATCTCAATAAAAATCTGGAAATATTAGGAATTGTACAATAATAAAAACACTACATAAGAAACCAAAATTGTGAGATACAACCAAAGCAATCTTTAGAGGGAGTTTACAGAATTTGCATATATCAGAATTTATAACATTTGCATACATCAGAAAAGAGGAAAGCCTAGAAATTAACCAGTTAAACATCTCAAGAAGTTTGAATATGAAGAGCAAAATAAACTAAATAAATCGAAGGAAGGAAATGGTAAAAATATGAACAGATGGCTGGGTGTGGTGACTCACGTCTGTAATCTCAGCACTTTGGGAGGCTGAGGTGGGTGGATCATCTGAGGTCAGAAGTTCAAGACCAGCCTGGCCAACATGGTGAAACCCCATCTCTACTAAAATTACAAAAATTAGCCAGGTGTAGTGGTACACACCTGTAGACACAGCTACTCGGGAGGCTGAGGCAGGAGAATCGCTTGAACCCAGGAAGCAGAGGTTGCAGTGAGCCGAGATCATGGCACTGCACTCCAGCCTGGGGAACAGAGCGAGACTCTGTCTCAAAAAAAAAAGTCTCACCTCTTCATACGGCCACTCTAGGAAAAATCTTTGCAATCTATACATCTGACAAAGGACTAATATCCAGAATCTATAAGGAACTAACGCAAATCAGCAAGAAAAAAAAAAAACAATCCCATCAAAAAGTAGGCTAAGGACATGAATAGACAATTCTCAGAAGAAGATACAAAAAACACATGAAAAGATGGTCAGCATCACTGATGATCAGGAAAACACAAATCAAAACCACAATGCAACACCACCTCACTTCTGCACAAATGGCCATGATCAAAAAATCACAAAATAGTAGATGTTGGCATGGATGCGGTGAAAGGGGAACATTTGTACACTGCTGGTGAGAATGTAAACTAGTACAACCACTATGGAAAACAGTGTGGAGATTCCTTAAAGAACTAAAAGTAGATCTACCATTTGATCCAGCAATCCCACTACTAGGTATCTACCCAGAGGAAAAGAAGTCATTATGCAAAAAACATATCTGCATATGCATGTTTATAGCAGCACAATTCGCAATAGCAAAAATATGGAATCAGCCCAAATGCCCATCAATCAACAAGTGGATAAAGAAAATGTGGTATATATATGTATACCATGGAATACTACTCAGCCATAAAAAGGAATGAAATAATGGCATTTGCTGCAACCTGGATGGAATTTAACATCATTATTCTAAGTGAAGTAACTCAGGAATGGAAAACCAAACATTGTATGTTCTCACTCATAAGTGGGAGCTAAGCTATGAGGACACAAAGACATAAGAATGATGCAGTGGACTTTGGAAACTCAGAGAAAAGGGTGGGAGCAGGGTGAAGGATAAAAGACTACACATTGGGTACAGTGTATACTGCTTGGGTGATGGGTGCACCAAAATGTCAGAAATCACCACGAAGGAACTTATCATGTAACCAAACACCACCTGTTTTCCAAAAACCTACTGAAATAAAAATAAATAAATAAAAATTTTTTAAAAAATCAACTAGAGTTTTGGAGAGGACAAATACTCAAACTATAGCATTCTGCCTCTGGTCCCTCCAAATTCATGTCCTTCTTACTTACAAATATATTCATTTCAACCCCATAGCCCCAAAGTCTTACCTCATTTTAGCACTAACTCAGAAGTCTTTTTCATACAACTTGTTTTCTTTTCCTTTCCAATTTAAAAGCATGTACTTAACATTATATCTTAGACAATGTGATAGTCATACAGTCTTTGTGTGAGAGAGGAAGGAGGGAAGTTAATCTATAATGAAGGTCAACAGTTAAGAGAAAAGGGGCCTTCCTTGGCGCTCTTCAGTCATTTACAATATTTTACCAATGTGGGTGAGGAAGAAGGCTAATCTAATCAGAAAATTAAGGTTACAGCTACCTAGATTACTGCTGCCTGTCATGTGAACAGGGTCCCATAACTACATTCCCTTAAGGCTCAAATGTTTTAAAGTTCCAACTGTTTAGATTTTGAATTACTTATTTTCACAAAACCATAAGAGCAATTTATATCTAGATATTGTCTGGCATTGAATTTTATCAGGAAGAGGGAACACAAATTTTAAGTCACCTTTGTTGACTTAAAATTTCCAGCTCATTAAAATCAAATAGTCAGTGTATAACCTAGTCCAGAGATGGGAGGCAGACCCAGTTTAAGCAGTCCCTGAAATATTATAATGCAGTAGTTCACAACCTAAAGCATATCCCAGCTACCTGGGGGCTTTGACAAACTACGTAAGCCTTTCCCTTTGCCTTTGAGAGTCGCAGATATAGGGAGCCACTATTGTCACAGAAGAATGCCACATCCTTAGGTGTCTTATTTGTGTATTGTAGTGGGAATAAAAGATCAGAATGACTTTTTTCCCAGACATTTATGGACCTTATCACACAAACTAAGTTAATGTATATGCATTAATTTTCTATTGCTGTTTAATAAGTTACTATAAATGTATTGCCATGCAACAATGTCTATTATCTCATAGTTTATGTAGGTCAGAAGTCTGGGCACAATGTATCTGGATTTTCTGCTCAGGATCTCACAAGGCTTAAATCAAGATGTCAGCCAGGGCTGTGCTCTCATCTGAAGCTTGGGACCTCTTCTAGGTTCATTCAAGTTGTTGGCAGAATTCAGCCATTGCAGTTATAGAGCTGAAGTTTCCTTTTTTTACTGGCTGTCAACTCCTAGAGGCCACTCTCAGGTCCTAGCCACATGGCCCTTTCACAACATGACAGCTTCCTTCTTCAAAGCAAGCCAGAAAATCACACTACAGTCTGCTGTGATGGTGTCTTATATAAAGTAATGTAACCACAAGAGTGAATATCTCATCACCTTTGCCAAATTATGTCATCTAATCAAGGGAGTGACTGAAATTGCCATTGCAAAATTATAACTGAGACAGTGAAAGAGACCTGACCTAACCAACTGCACCTTGCCTCTAACCTCCAAGCTGTCTTTTTTCATTTCTGGGCATAGACTAAACTACCTTTGGGAGGAACTTAGTTTATAGTTTAAAACAATGATAACAGCTCTTTTCCAAAATAAACCTCCCTCTTGCCTGGGGACTAGACTGCCTTTGTAAGACTACAAGTTAGCCACAAGATTAGAAATTATTGTTTAGGAGTCATGCAGCTGCAGGCTACAAGATTCTGACTCTCCCAAATTGCTCTGGGGGATAACATCACTATTAAAACACCTAAGACCAGAGTTTGAGATATTTTGCAGACCCTGTACTTGATGGATCAGCTGGCACCACCCAGATGGATAAACTGGCTCATCTGATCTTGTGGCCCCCATGCAAGAACTGGCTCAGCTTTGACTCCCTGTGATTTCACCTCTGACCTGACCAGTCAGCACTCCTGACTCACTGGCACCCCCACCCACCCACTAAATTATCCTTAAAAACTCTGGTCTTCGAATGCTCAGGGAGACTGATTTGAGTAATAGTGAAACTCTGGTCTCCCACACAGCTGGCTCTGTGTCATTACTCTTTCTCTATTGTAATTCCCCTGTCTAGATAAGTTGGCTATCTAGGCAGTGGGAAAGGTGAACCTGTAGGGCAGTTACATGACTATCTCACCATCTTCATAGTTCCAGTCTACACCCAAGGGGGTGAAAATCATATAAGGGGTGTACACCAGGATAGGTGGAATTCTTGGGGTCTATCTTAGAATTTGGCCTATGTTGAGGCTTAAGCAACTCCACCTTGGATGCTAATTTGCCATATTGATTTCTGATTAACCCTGGTTCCAGAAATGCCTTTAAGATTTTTACTTTATCTTCTGTTCCATGTGTAAGAGAAAATACTTACCATAAATCCTGCCCTTAAGCAAATTACAGGCTATGACACACATAACATTCTTGCCTTCTTCTGAGGTGTCAACTCCAATTGTCTCACACATTCCTTCTGAAGCAAGTATATCTCTTCCCTAAGGTATATACGCCCTGTGTCTAAAGGATAACAGTCCAAGGATCCACTGTCTTGCAACCACCTAAGACATGGCTTCTGGCTTCTGTTTGTAACTCTCCTTTTTTTTTTTTTTTTGAGATGGGGTCTCACGCTGTCACCTGGAGTGCCGTGGTGCAATCTTAGCTCACTGCAACCTCTGCCTCCTGAGGTCAAGCAATCCTCCCACCTCAGCCTCCTAAGGGGTTGGAACCTAAGGGGTTGGAACCATAGCCTCCCAAAGTGCTGAGATTACAGGTGTGAGTCACACCGCTCCCAGCCATAAGTCCCTGTTTAATGTCTCTTTCTGAAAAAAAATGGATTTGTCAGCCTATTTCTTCAGCCTCTCAGTTACCTTGGCCTTGGTGAGTAGGTTTGCATAGGTTACCCACCAAAGAACAGCCTACCATAGTGTAGACTGAGGAAGGGAGGGAAAATAAGGAAACGGGAAAAACATTGAATGGGCAGAGAGTGACTGAAGAAGGGAATGACATAGCTTGAAGAGTGGTGGCAAGAAGAAAAAGAGCTGAGTAAACAGAATCGGGAGACAATTGGGAGACTGAATTTTGTCTGGCAATGGATTTTGTGTGAGGCAGACATTAAGAAAGATCCAGTAAGGGCCAGGTGTGGTGTAATCCCAGGTGCCTGTAATCCCAGCACTTTGGGAGGCCAAGGTGGGCAGATCACCTGAGGTCAGGACTTCGAGACTAGCCTGGCCAACAGGGCAAAACCCCGTCTCTACTAAAAATACAAAACTTAGCTGGGCTCGGTGGCGGGCACCTGTAATCCCAGCTATTTGGGAGACTGAGGCAGGAGAATCACTTGAACCCAGGAAGTGAATGTTGCAGTGAGCCGAGATTGCACCACTGCACTCCAGTCTGGGCAACAGAGCAAGACTCCATCTCAAAAAAATAAATAAATAAAAAAGAAAGATGCAGTAAAGAAAGATGACCATAAGGAAATTATGACTATTAAGAACTTACTCCCTCGTAATATTTCCTTTAGAGAGTGCCACAAAACAGTGGTCCCCAACCTTTTTGGCACCAACACCAGAGACCAGTTTTGTGGAATACAGTTTTTCCACAGACCGGAGGGAGGGAGTATGGTTTCAGGATGATGCAACTGCATTACATTTATTGTGCACTTTATTTCTATCATTGTTACATCGTAAAATGTAACGAAATAATTATACAACTCACCGTAATATGGAATCAGTGAGAGCCCTGAGCTTGTTTTCCTTCAACTAGACAGTCCCATCTGGGGGTGATGGGAGACAGTGACAGACCATCAGGCATTAGATTCTTATAAGAAGCATGTAACCTAGATCCCTCACATGCACAGTTCACATTCACAGTTCATGCTCCTATGAGAATCTAATGCCACCACTGCCACTGATCTGACAGGAGGCTGAGTTCAGGTGGTAATGCACGTGATGGGGAGTGGCTGTACATACAGATAAAGCTTTGCTCCCCCACTGCTCAACTCCTATTGTGTGGCCTGGTTCCTAACCGGTACCACAGATTGATACCCAGTCTGTGACCTGGGAGTTGGGGTCCACGGCCATAAAATATCTTGATGTGTTTCAGCTAATTGTATGTGTAGATTGTTTTTATTTATTATTTTTATTTTTCGGTTCACTATTGTTAATTTCAATGCAAATCTGTGCTCAGAATAGAACTCAATATGACCCAACATTATTTTGATTACATGGGAAACATCATAGGCTTAGAATTCAAATAGACCTTAAGTCGAATCTTTACTCCTTTACCTAGTAGGCAAGTTATTTTTATAAACTACCACCAATTATTGAGCTCTATGTGCCTAGTCTAAATGTTGCTTAATTTAGCTTGTGATCAAGATATTGCCTCTAGTAGACTTTTTTATCATCTGTAATGTAGCTAAGTGACAATTATGATCACCAGTTTATCTTGACTGACAACAAGATTACTAAATGCAGTTAGAGTAGTCCCTCTTATTCTCAAGGGATGGGCTCCAAGACCCCCAGTGCGTGACTGAGACCATGGATAGTACAAAGCCTTATATATACAGTTATGTGCCACATAACTATGTTTTGGTCAATGACAAACCACGTATACAACGTTGTCCCAAAAGATGATGATGGAGCTAAAAGATTCCTATTGCCTAGTGATGTCATAGCAACCATAGAGCAACATATTACTCACCTGTTTGTGGTGATGCTGATGTATACAAACCTACTGCACTGCCAGTCATATGAAAGTCTAACATATAAATGTACAGGCCAGGCACAGTGGCTCATGCCTGTAATCCTAACACTTTGGGAGGCCAAGGTGGGCGGATCACTTGAAGGCAGGAGTTCAAGACCAGCCTGGCCAACATGGCGAAACCCCGTCTCTACAAAAATTATAAAAATTAGCCAGGCATGATGGCACGCACCTGTAATCCCAGCTACTCAGGGGGCTGAGGCACGAGAATCACTTGAACCTGGGAGGCAGAAGTTGCAGTGAGCCAAGATCATGCCACTGCACTCCAGCCTAGACAACAGGGCAAGACTCCGTCTCAAAAATATATATATATATGTATAGTTCATAATACTTGATAATGATAATAAATGACTACATAACTGGTTTATGTATTTACTATACTGTATTTTTTAACACTGTTATAGAGTGCACTCCTTCTACCTTTAAAAAGAAGTTAACTGTAAAACAGTCTCAGGCATGTCTTTCAGGAGGTATTCCAGAAGAAGACATTATTACCATAGGAGACAACAGTTCCATGGGTTTCATTGCCACTGAAGATCTTTCCGTGAGACAAAATATAGAGACGGAAAATGATAACAATGATCCTTACCCTGTGTAGGCCTAGGCTAATGTGTGTGTTTAAACAAAAAAGTTTAAAAAGTTAAAAAAAATTAAAAATGGAAAAAATCTTATAGAATAAAGAGATGAAGAAAGAAAATATTTGTAGAAATTTTTGTATCTGTAGAAAATTTTTGTAGAGCTATACAATGTGTTTGTTTTTGTGTTGGAAGCTAAGTGTTACTACAGGAGAGTCAAAAATTAAAAAATTTTTAAAGTGTGTAAAGTAAAAAGGTTGCAGTAAGCTAAGGTTAATTTATTATTGAAGAAAGAAAAATACAGTGATGTCCTAGACCCTCACATTCACTCACCACTCACTCATTGGCTCACCCAGAGCAAATTCCAACCCTGCAAGCTCCATTCATGCTAAGTGCTCTATACAGGTGTACCATTTTTAAATCTTTTGTACTACATTTGTACTGTAATTTTTCTATGTTAGATACAGAAATTCTTACCATTGTGTTACAATTGCCCACAGTATTCAGTGCAGTGAAACGCTGTACATACAGGTTTGTGGCATAGGAGCAGTAGTCCATACCACATATCCTAGGTGTGTAGTAGGCTCTACCATTTGTCTAAGTACACTCTATGATGGTCACACAATAACAAAATTGCCTAAGGACACACTTCTCAGAATGTATACCTGTCATTAAATGACACATGACTATACTATTTTTTCTTCTTCTTCTTCTTTTTTTTTTTTTTTTTTTTTTTAGACAGAGTCTTGCTCTGTCACCCAGGCTGGAGTGCAGTGGTGCGATCTTAGCTCACTGCAACCTCTGCCTCCCAGGTTCAAACAATTCTCCTGCCTCAGCCTCCCAAGTAGCTGAGATTACAGGCGCCCGCCACCATGCCTGGGTAATTTTTGTATTTGTAGTAGAGATGGGGTTTCACCATGTTGGCCAGGCTGGTCTCAAACTCCTGACCTCAAGTGCTCCACCCACCTCATCCTCCCAAAGTGCTGGGATTACAGGCATGAGCCACTGTGCTCAGCCTATTTTTTCTATACATGCATAACCTATGGATATAGTTTAATTTATAAATTTAGGCACAGTAAAAGATGAACAACATTAATAATAAAACAGAACATGTATAACAATATGCCAGCATCACTACTCCTGCAGTTTCGGGCCATCATTAAGTAAAATCAGGGTTACTTGAATACAGCCACTATGGTACTGCAACAGTTGGTCTGATAACTGAGAGGACTACTAAATTATTAATGGATGGGTAATGCATACAGCGTGGATACACAGGACAGAAGGATGAATCACTCCAGGGTGGGACAGAACAGAACAGCTTGGTAGTTCATGCACTCAAAATGGCGTGCAATTTAAAACATGTTTATTTCTAGAATTGTCCATTTAATATTTTTGGATGGTGATTGACTGTGGGTAACTGAAACCACATGAAATGAAACTGTAGATAATGAAGGACTACTGTAATTGCTTCATAAATTCCTTAGGTGGTTGCACATATTTAAAAAAATACTTCTAGGTGTCTTAGGTCTACAATCAGTGTCACCCTCCGCTAGTACAATTTTTATTATTTCTCACACCCTGGTAAACCAAGTGGCAAATACTATTTTCAAGTCTACACCATGAAAAATAGGAAAGTGAAGTTAAGACAAATCAGGAGGAAAGCTCATATTAAGATAATGCTTCCCAGCCTACAGTGCAAAGCTTCACAGGGGCTGAGATTTTTGTCTTATCCATTGATGTTTTCTTGAAACCTAGAATGGTGTCTTGCATATAATAAGTGCTCAATGAATGCAATATTTAATAAATGAAACTATTCCATCTCTAATTACCAGTTGCGTTTATGGTGCCCAAGGCCTTGCCAAGGGGTCCATGGTAAGGACCTCCTGACCTCAGGTGATCTACCACCTCAGCCTCCCAAAGATAGAAGACCTACCTAGCTCTCATAAAAGTAAGAGCTTAGAAGAGTTAGAAATAAATTATATTCTTTCTGGAAAACATCATAAGTGCTTTCCAGAAATGAATAAATATTCATTTTACAAATATCCTTTGAGGACTTTCTATGTTTAGGCACTATAACAGGTGTGGTAAGGAGTAATAAGAAGTATATGTGGCCCAGCTGACAAGATGGCCAAATAGGAACAGCTCTGGTCTGCAGTTCCCAGCGAGATCAACACAGAAGGCAGGTGATTTCTGCATTTCCAACTGAGGAACCCGACTCATCTCACTGGGACTGGTTAGACAGTGGGTACAGCCCACGGAGGGCAAGCCGAAGCAAGGTGGGGCATCGCCTCACCCGGGAAGTGCAAGGGGTGGGGAAACTCCCTCCCCTAGCCAAGGGAAACCATGAAGGACTGGGCCATGAGGAATGGTTTACTCTGGCCCAGATACTATGCTTTTTCCATGGTCTTCACAACGCACAGACCAGGAGATTCCTTCGGATGCCTATGCCACCAGGGCTCTGGGTTTCAAGCACAAAACCGAGCAGCCATTGGGGCAGACACCAAGCTAGCTGCAAGAGTTTTTTTCATATCCCAGTGGCATCCGGAATGCCAGCGAGACAGAACCGTTCACTCCCCTGGAAAGGGGGCTGAAGCCAGGGAGCCAAGTGGTCTAGCTCAGTGGATCCCACCCCCCACAGAGTCCAGCAAGCTAAGATCCACTGGCTTGAAATTCTCACTGCCAGCACAGCAGTCTAAAGTCAACCTGGGACACTCAAGCTTGGTGGGGGGAGGGGTGTCTGTCATTACTGAGGTTTGAGTAGGCGGTTTTCCCCTCACAGTGTAAACAAAGCCTCCCAGAAGTTTGAACTGGGCAGAGCCCACCATAGCTCTGCAAAGCCCCTGTAGCCAGACTGCCTCTCTAGATTCCTCCTCTCTGGGCAGGACATCTCTGAAAGAAAGGCAGCAGCCCCAGTCAGGGGCTTATAGATAAAACTCCCATCTCCCTGGGACAGAGCACCAGGGGAAGGGGCGCCTGTGGGTGCAGCTTCAGCAGACTTAAACATTCCTGCCTGGCAGCTCTGAAGAGAGCAGTGGATCTCCTAGCACAGCGATCAAGCTCTGCTAAGGGACAGACTGCCTCCTCAAGTGGGTCCCTCACCCCCCTGCCTCCTGACTGGAGACACCTCCCAGCAGGGTTTGACAGATACCTCATAGAGGAGAGCTCCGGCTGGCATCTGGCAGGTGCCCCTCTGGGATGAAGCTTCCAGAGGAAGGTATAGGCAGCAATCTTTGCTCTTCTGCAGCCTCTGTTGGTGATACACAGGCAAACAGGGTCTGGAGGGCACCTCCAGCAAACTCCAGCAGACCTGCAGAAGAGGGGCCTGTTAGAAGGAAAACTAACAAACAGAAAAGAAAAGCATCAACATTAACAAAAAGGACATTCACACAGACACCCCATCCAAAGGTCACCAACATCAAAGACCAAAGGTAGATAAATCCACGAAGATGAGGAAAAACCAGTGTAAAAAGGCTGCAAATTGCAAAAACCAGAACTTCTCTTCTCCTCCAAAGGATCACAACTCCTTGTCAACAAGGAAACAAAACTGGACAGAGAATGAGTTTGATGAATTGACAGAAGTAGACTTCAGAAGGTGGGTAATAACAAACTCCTTTGAGCTAAAGGAGCATGTTCTAACCCAAAGCAAGCTAAGAACCTTGAAAAAAGGCTAGAGGAATTACTAACTAGAATAACCAGTTTAGAGAAGATAAACGACCTGATGGACTGATAAACACAGCACGAGAACTTCGTGAAGGATACACAAGTACCAATAATTGAATTGATCAAGTGGAAGAAAGGATATCAGAGATTGAAGATCAACTTAATGAAATAAAGCATGAAGACAAGATTAGATAAAAAAGAATGAATAAGAATGAACAAAGCCTCCAAGAAATATGGCACTATGTGAAAAGACCAAAACTATGTTTGATTGGTGTACCTGAAAGTGATAGGAAAAATGGAACCGAGTTGGAAAACACTTCAGGATATTATCCAGGAGAACTTCCCCAACCTAGCAAGACAAGCCAATATTCAAATTCAGGAAATACAGAGAACACCACAAAGATACTCCTCAAGAAGAGCAATCCCAAGACACATAATTGTCAGATTCACCAAGGTTGAAATGAAGGAAAAAATGTTAAGGGCAGCCAGAGAGAAAGGTCAGATTACCCACAAAGGGAAGCCCATCAGATTAACAGCGGATCTCTCTGCAGAAACCTTACAAGCCAGAAGAGAGTGGGGGCCAATATTCAACATTCTTAAAGAAAATAATTTTCAACCCAGAATTTCATATCCAGCCAAACTAAGCTTCATATGCAAAGGAGAAATAAAATCCTTTACAGAGGAGCAAATGCTGAGAGATTTTGTCACCACCAGGCCTGCCTTACAAGAGCTCCTGAAGGAAGCACTAAACATGGAATGGAAAAATCGGTACCAGCCACTGCAAAAACATGCCAAATTGAAAAGACCATTGACATTATGAAGAAACTGCATCAACTAATGGCCAGAATAACCAGCTAGCATCCTAATGACAGGATCAAACTCACACATAACAATATTAACCTTAAATGTAAATGGGCTAAATTTCCCAATTAAAAGACATAGACTGGCAAATTGGATAAAGAGTCAAGACCCATTGGTGTGCTGTATTCAGAAGACCCATCTCACGTGCAAAGACACATATAGGCTAAAAATAAAGGGATGGAGGAATATTTACCGAACAAATGGAAAGAAAAAAAAAAAAGCAGGGGTTGCAATCCTGGTCTCTGATAAAACATACTTTAAACAAACAAAGATCAAAAAAGACAAGGAAGGGCATTACGTAATGGTAAAGGGATCAATGCAACAAGAAAAGCTAACTCTCCTAGATACATATGCACCCAATACAGGAGCACCCAGATTCATAAAGCAAGTTCTTAGAGACCTACAAAGAGACTTAGATTCCCACACAATAATAGTGGGAGACTTTAACACACCACTGTCAATATTAGACAGATCACTGAGACAGAAAATTAACAAGGATATTCAGTACTTGAACTCAGCTCTGGAACAAGCAGACCTAATAGACATCTACAGAACTCTCCACCCCAAAAATTCTTCTCAGCACCACATCACATTTATTCTAAAACTGACCACATAATTGGAAGTAAAACACTCCTCAGTAAATACAAAAGGACTGAAATCAAAACAAACAGTCTTTCAGACCACAGTGCAATCAAATTAGAACTCAGGATTAAGAAACTCCCTCAAAACCACACAACTACATGGAAACTGAACAACCTGCTCCTGAATGACTACTGGGCAAATAACGAAATAACGGCAGAAATAAAGAAGTTCTTTGAAACCAATGAGAACAAAAACATAACGTACCAGAATCTCTGGGGCACAGCTAAAGCAGTGTTTAGAGGGAAATTTATAGCACTAAATGCCTACAGGAGAAAGCAGGGAAGATTTAAATCGACACCCTAAAATCTCAATTAAAATAATTAGAGAAGCAAAAGCAAACAAATTCAAAGGCTCGCAGAAGACAATAAATACTAAGATCAGAGCAGAACTGAAGGAGATAGAGACATGAAAAACCCTTCCAAAAATCAATGAATCCAGGAGCTGCTTTTTTGAAAAGATCAACATAATAAATAGACTGTTGGCCAGACTAATAAAGAAGAAAAGAGAGAAGAATCAAATAGGCACAATAAAAAATGATAAAGGGGATATTACCACTGATTCCACAGAAATACAAGCTACCATCAGAGAATACTATAAACACCTCTATACAAATAAACTAGAAAATCTAGAAGAAATTGATTAATTCCTGGACACATACACCTTCCCAAAACTAAACCAGGAAGAAGTCGAGTCCCCGAATAGACCGATAACAAGTTCTGAAATTGAAGCAGTAATTAATAGCATACCAACCAAAAAAGCCCAGGACCAGATAGATTCACAGCTGAATTCTACCAGAGGTACAAAGAGGAGCTGGTACGATTCCTTCTGAAACTATGCCAAACAACAGAAAAAGAGGGACTCCTCTCTTACTCATTTTATGAGGCCAGCATCATCCTGATACCAAAACCTGGCAAAGGCAAGACAAAAAAAAAACTTTCAGGCCAGTATCCCTGATGAACATTGATACAAAAATCCTCAATAAAATACTGGCAAACCAAATCCAGCAGCACATCAAAAAGCTTATCCAACACGATCAAGTCAGCTTCATCCCTGGAATGCAAGGCTGGTTCAACATATGCAAATCAATAAACATAATCCATCAAATAAACAGAACCAATGACAAAAAACACATAATTATGTCAATAGATAGGGAAAAGGCCTTTGATAAAATCCAACACCCCTTCATTCTAAAAACCCTCAATAAACTAGGTATTGATGGACTGTGTCTCAAAATAATAAGAGCTATTTATGACAGACCCACAGCCAATATCATACTAAATGGGCAAAAGCTGGAAGCATTCCCTTTGAAAACCAGCACAAGACAAGGATGCCCTCTCTCACCCCTCCTATTCAACATAGTATTGGAAGTTCTGCCCAGGGCAATCAGGAAAGAGAAATAAATAAAGTGTATTCAAATAGGAAGAGGGGAAGTCACACTGTCTCTGTTTGCAGATGACATGATTGTAAATTTAGAAAACCCCATCACTGGCCAGGCACAGTGGCTCACCCCTGTAATCCCAGCACTTTGGGAGGCTGAGGCAGGTGGATCACGAGGTCAGGCGATTGAGTCCATACTGGATAACACAGTGAAACCCCAACTCTACTAAAAATACAAAAAATTAGGCCGGGCGCGGTGGCTCATGCTTGTAATCCCAGCACTTTGGGAGGCCGAGGCGGGCAGATCACGAGGTCAGGAGATCGAGACCACGGTGAAACCCCGTCTCTACTAAAAATACAAAAAAAAAATTAGCCAGGCGTGGTGGCAGGCGCCTGTAGTCCCGGCTACTCCGAGAGGCTGAGGCAAGAGAATGGCGTGAACCCGGGAGGCGGAGCTTGCAGTGAGCCGAGATTGCGCCACTGCACTCCAGCCTGGGCGACAGAGCGAGACTCCGTCTCAAAAAAAAAAATACAAAAAATTAGCCAGGCATGGTGGCGGGTGCCTGTAGTCCCAGCTACTCGGGAGGCTGAGGCAGGAGAATGGTGTGAACCCAGGAGGCAGAGCTTGCAGTGAGCCGAGATCAAGCCACTGCACTCCAGCCTGGGCAACAGAGCGAAACTCCATCTCAAAAAAAAAAAAAAAAAAAGAAAAGAAAACCCCATCATCTCAGCCCAAAATCTCCTTAAGCTGATAAGCAACTTCAGTAAAGTCCCAGGATACAAAATCAATGTGCAAAAATCACAAGCATTCCTACACACCAATAACAGACAAACAGAGAGCCAAATCATGAATGAACTCCCATTCACAATAGCTACAAAGAGAATAAAATATCTAGAAATAGAATTTGCAAGGGATGTGAAGGACCTCTTCAAGGAGAACTACAAACAACTGCTCAAGGAAATAAGAGGGGACACAAATGGAAAAACATTCCATGCTCATGGATTGGAAGAATCAATATTGTGAAAATGGCCATACTGCCCAAAGTAATTTATAGATTCAATGCTATGCCCATCAAGCTACCATTGACTTTCTTCACAGAATTAGAAAAAACTACTTTAAATTTCATATGGAACCAAAAAAGAGCCTATATAGCCATGACAATCCTAAGCAAAAAGAGCAAAGCTGGAGGCATCACACTATCTGACTTCAAACTATACTACAAGGCTACAGTAACCAAAACAGCATGGTACTGGTACCAAAACAGATATATAGAAAAATGGAACAGAACAGAGGCCTCAGAAATAACACCACACATCTACAACCATATAATCTTTGACAAACCTGACAAAAACAAGCAATGAGGAAAGGATTCCCTATTTAATAAATGGTGGTGGGAAAACCGGCTAGCCATATGCAGAAAACTGAAACTGAACCCCTTCTTTACAACTTATACAAAAATTAACTCATGATGAATTAAAGACTTAAACATACAACCTAAAACCATAAAAACCCTAGAAGAAAACCTAGGCAATACCATTCAGGACATAGGCATGGGCAAAGACTTCATGACTAAAACACCAAAAGCAATGGCAACAAAAGCCAAAACTGACAAATGGGATCTAATTAAACTAAAGAGCTTCTGCACAGCAAAAGAAACTATCATCAGAGTGAACAGGCAACCTACAGAATGGAAAAAAATTTTTGCAATCTATCCATCTGACAAAGGGCTAATATCCAGAATCTACAAAGATCTTAAACAAATTTACAAGAAAAAAACAAACAACCCCATCAAAAAGTGGGCAAAGGATATAAACAGACATTTCTCAAAAGAAGACATTTATGCAGCCAACAAACATATGAAAAAAAGCTCATCATCACAAGTCATTAGAGAAATGCAAACCAAAACAACAATGAGATACCATCTCATGCCAGTTAGAATGGCGATCATTAAAAAGGCAGGAAACAACAGATGCTGAAGAGGATGTGGAGAAATAGGAATGCTTTTATACCATTGGTGGGAGTGTAAATTAGTTCAACCATTGTGGAAGACAGTGTGGTGTTTCCTCAAGGATCTAGAACCAGAAATACCATTTGACCCAGCAATACCATTACTGGGTATATACCCAAAGGATTATAAATCATTCTACTATAAAGACACATGCACACGTATGTTTATTGCAGCACTATTCACAATAGCAAAGACTTGGAACCAACCCAAATGCCCATCAATGACAGACTGGCTAAAGAATATGTGGCACATATACACCATGGAATACTATGCAGCCATGAAAAAGGATGAGTTCGTGTCCTTTGCAGGGACATGGATGAAGCTAGAAACCATCATTCTCTGCAAACTAACACTGGAACAGAAAACCAAACACCACATATTGTCACTCATAAGTGGGAGTTGAACAATGAGAACACATGAACACAAGGAGGGGAATATCACACACCAGGGCCTGTCGGGGGGTAGAGGGCTAGAGGAGGGATAGCGTTAGGAGAAACACCTAATGTAGATGACGGGTTGATGGGTGCAGCAAACCAACATGGCATGTGTATACTTATGTAACAAACCTGCACATTCTGCACATGTATCCCAGAAGTTAAAGTATAAAAAAAAAATTTTTTTAAAAAAAGAACTAAAGGCCAGGCACAGTGACTCACAGCTGTAATCCCAACACTTTGGGAGGCCAAGGCAGGTGGATCACGAGGTCAGGAGATTGAGACCATCCTGGCTAACACAGTGAAATCCCGTCTCTACTAAAATACAAAAACAAAATTAGCTGGGCATGGTGGCGGGCACCTGTAGTCCCAGCTATTCGGGAGGCTGAGGCGAGAGAATGGCGTGAACCTGGGAGGCACAGCTTGCAGTGAGCCGAGATCGCACCACTGCACTCTAGTCTAGGCAATAGGGCGAGACTCTGTCTCAAAAAAAAAAAAAAAAAAAAAAAAAAAGAAGTATATGTGACATGATTTCTTTCAAGGATCTTCAGTCTAATAGAGAAAACGCTTCTATACCAATAATTTCTAGACATTATATAGAAACTGGCAGTATGACACAAACAAAATTGTACAGGAGTTTGGAGAAAGGAGAGATCACTCTAGACCATGGTTTGGCAAGCTATGCTCCATGAGCCAAATTCATCCTGTGGTCTGTTTTTGAATGATCTACAAGCTAAGGATCATTCTTATATTTTCATTTAAAAAAAAGAAAGAATACAGAGATTATATGCAGCCTGCACAGCCTAACATATTTACTATCTGTTCCTTTACATAAAAAGTTTGTAGACACCTGTTCCAGACTTGAGTGAACAAAGAAGCCTTTGCAGAAGGTACATTTGATCTGGACATTTAATTGAGGGACAGAGATGGGATTTGGGAAGGGCATTTGGAAAAGCGGGAGTGACCTGGCTAAAAGCCCAGGGGACAGTCGACTTTAGAGCATATTTGAAGAATAGTGGTGACAAATCCCATTTGACAAGACTATGAGGTTTATGAAGGGGAGAAGTGAAAGAGAAGTCTGGAAAGACTGTCTGTGGTGCCGGGCTAAGGAAGTTTGCTATGCATGTAGTAACTGAGGGCATAATAGGTGCCAGAAAGAATGTTATGGAGTTTTTGCAGTGGCCTCTCTTCAAGCACTCTAATGATGACAGTGAAGATTACTTTTCACAGTAGAATATTATAGAAGCACAATTTTTATGACAATTAGCCAGGGATGTATCCCATGCTTTATTCTGGTCACCAAATAACATATAACCATGATGTATATTCTCTTAACTTCAGCCTAAGTCAAATTGAAACTCCTAAATTTGTGCTTAAAGTTGCTTTATTATTGCTCATCTCCTCAACCATCTAGCCCCCTGAAAATGGGATTTCGGACAGACCCTCCAGTGTAGCTTTGTTTCCCATGACACTGTGTTATTAATGCATGACACTATATTATTAATAATATTCACCAACAAGTCTCAGACCTGCTATTTCATCCTCATTTAGTAGCAATCTCCAGCAATCAAATAATTGTGCTTGTCTGTCTGGCCCAGGCACAAGATGCACTTACATAGATTGTTCTGTTGGTCAGTTCCATTCGCTGACAGCTCAGCAGGAAGAGCTCAATTTATTTAACACATAAAGCTGCTGCATATAATTGGAACCCAGGCTAAGGAAGGAGAAAAAAAAGACTGAGGAAGGCAATGGGCAAAGGCATGCTAAGATGGAATGAAATGGAGGGTCAGCTGAGGAATCTCCATTTTGGAAAGGCACTTAAGCTACCCCAATTTTCAAGTTTTCTCTGAAATCCACAGTGTCTCAATCTTCTTTCCTCACTGTTTGAGAAAAGAGCAAAGCCTTTATCCTGAAATATATGTTTCCTGGATGCTGTCATTCTGATCAAACACATTGCAGTTCTCTCACTGGTCCACCACCCACATGCTGTAGACTTACACACACACACACACACATCTTTGTAATTAGAAAGGAAAGTAGGAATTCAGTCTAAAACAGATGCAGCCTGGGCATGGTGGCTCATGCCTGTAATACCAACACTTTGGGAGGCCAAGGCCCAAGGATCACTTGAGGCTAAGAGTTCAAGACCAACCTGGACAACATAGTAAGACACCATCACTACAAAAAAAATTTTTTTTAATTAGCTGTGTGTGGGGGCACACACCTATAGTCCCTGCTACTCAGCAGGTTAAGGCAGGAGGATTCCTTGAGCCCAGGAGTTCGAGGCTGCAGTAAGCTATGATTGTACCACTGCACTCCAGCCTGGGTGATGCAAGCCTAAGTCTCAAAAAAAACACAATAAAATAAAACAGATGCAGTGAGAGAAAAACGAAGCGAATTGAGAAAAGGGGTGAGAAAATCACTGGAGAAACAGTTATAAATTATTTTATAATATCCACAGGGCAGAGCAGGGTCACCTGACTTGGATGCAGATGAGGCCAGCTGGAAGAAAAAGTGATTGGACCATGGGTGTTCCCTTCTGGCTTCCCAGCATCCCCTCTTCTTTCCCAGTGTCTTGGGTCCTCACATCATTCCTACTTGGGCCTGTCCTCAACCCCTCTTACTCTAAATATCTTCTCCTTCCTTCCTTTCTTTTTTTGCACTCCAATTAAAATCTTCCTTTGACTAGTTATTAATACCAAAATGATCTCTTAAAACACTTCGTAGAGGAGTCTGTTGATCATATCTCAGTCTGATCATTCACTAAGAATTTCACATTCAGACAGGAGACGTAAGATGAATTCCTAATAGTAGTGTAAACCAAAAGGTATCTGAGATAGGTCTCAATCAATTTAGAAGTTTATTTTGCTAAGGTTAAGGACATGCCTGGAAGAAACAAACACAGAATCACAGAAACAGTCTGTGGTCTACGCCGTCCTTCAAAGATAATTTTGAGGGCTTCAATATTTAAAGGAGAAACATGGGCTGGAGGGGAAAGAGGGAAAGTATGGTAATCCACATGTTGCAAGAGAAAAAGGGCAGGCAAGAGAATAGTCAATAATGCATTTGCCTCATGCTCAGTTAACCAACACTTTGCAGAAGATAAGGTGAACATAAAGGAGCTACCTATGGAGATATTTAACCTTGTATCTGTAGCTATCTGCTTAGGAACAAAAAGAAAGTCAGCTTTTTGCATTAGTCAGCTTTCAGCTTCATTTTTTTTTCTTTTGGAGTAGTGAATTGGGGTCCCATATTTTTATTTTCTTTTCACAGTAGATTGTCAGGAGATGGCAGGATCATTGAAAGAAAGGAGAGAAGGAAGAGACAAAAATGGGTGGAACAAAGAAGAAGGGAAAGGAAGAGAGTATCTACCAAGTACCATTGAATTTTAGGCAAAGGGCTTTTCCATATAGCATTATGTGAACAGCTGGCTACACAAGATAGATCCCCTGGGCTTAAATAGCTACTAATGAGGAATTCAGATGTCACTAATCCAGACCTCGAATAATCCCTAGAAAGAGTGGTAAGAAAATACAGGCAAAGACAATTCTAGGACCATCTCATTTTATGACCCTAACATTATACATATCTAGAAAGTGAACAGAAAGGCAAACAATTACTGGACTCTGTCAGGGCTTTGGAAAAGTCAGTCAACCAATCTGAGGCCCAGTTTCCTCAATTATAAAATAAAGCTGCTGGGGGAAATATGGTCTCTACATTTTCTTCTCATTCTTAAATTACATAATTCAATGAATTTTTCCAAATTTTCTCCTCTATAAGATCATTCCTATTCCTATAGTAGCTAAAAATGCTTTTATTTCCCTTTTTTTTTTTTTTTTTTTTTGAGATGGAGTCTCCCTCTGTCACAAGGCTGGAGTGCAGTGGTACAATCTCGGCTCACTGCAACCTCCGCCTCCCTGGTTCAAGCGATTCTCCTGCCTCAGCCTCCTGAGTAGCTGGGACTACAGGCATATGCCACCACGCCCAGATAATTTTTGTATTTTTAGTAGAGACAGGGTTTCACCATGTTGGCTAGGATGGTCTCGATCTCTTGACCTTGTGATCTGCCTGCCTTGGCCTCCCAAAGTGCTGGGATTACAGGCATGAGCCACCGTGCCTGGACGCTTTTCTTTCTTTTATCTTACTCCAAGCTCATTCTTGTTAGTATTTTTTAAAAAAACAAAGCTCTCCTTATACTGCTTCCTCCTTTCATACTGCCCATTTCTCTAATTTCCTTTTCAGCAAAATTCCTTGAGAGAGATTTCTGTTTTTTGTTTTTGTTTTTGTTTTTTGTTTTGAGATGGAGTCTCGCTCTGTCGCCCAGGCTGGAGTGCAGTGGCCCGATCTCGGCTCACTGCAAGCTCTGCCTCCTGGGTTCACGCCATTCTCCTGCCTCAGCCTCCCGAGTAGCTGGGAATACAAGTGCCCGCCACCACGCTCGGCTAATTTTTTGTATTTTTAGTAGAGTTGCGGTTTCACCGTGTTAGCCAGGATGGTCTCAATCTCCTGACCTCGTGATCTGCCCGCCTCGGCCTCCCAAAGTGCTGGGAGGTGTGAGCCACTGTGCCCAGCCAAAAGAGATTTCTTATAATCCATATCTCCACTCTCTCTCCTCCCATCCTCTTTTGAACCCACTCCAATCAGACTTTCTTTCCCATCACACCACAGAAATTGTCATGAATATGATCTCTAATAATCAATTCTCAATTCTTCATTATTTGACTACTAGCAACATTTGTTTGTTTGCTTGTTTTGCTTTTTGGTTTCCAAAGGCTCTCCCTCAGAAGAATATTAGCAGCATTTGACACAGTTAATCCCTCCTTCCTCCATTGAACACTTTCTTCACTTGGCTACCAAGACACCACACTTACCTGGTTTATGCCTACCCTTTTTCAGTCTATTAAATAATTTTCTCTTTTTTTCCTCATGTCCCCAGATTCCAAACACAGATGTATCCCAAAACACAGTTCTTATTCCTCTTCTTTCTGTCTCCACTCATGCAAAGGATGACTTTACCTGTTCCATGGGCTGATGACTTCCAAACCTCTCCAGAGTTGTATGTCCAACTGCCTATTGGACAGCACTACTTGGATATCTCATTGGCTTTCAAACTTAACATGGCAAAAGCCTTCCACTTCCTGCTTGCTCTTCCTGAAGTTTTTCTAGTCCCATTCAGTGGCAAATCCATTCTTCCAGCTGCTAAAGGCTCAAGCTTTGGAGTCACTCTTGACTTTTTTCTTTCTCTCACACACTATATCTCATCCATCAGCAAATTTTTGCAGCTATACCTTAAATATATAAGCAGGAATCCAGCCACTTCACTGTACCACCACTGCTACCATCATTTCTCATTTGAATTATTGCAACAGCCTGTTATTACAGTCATTATCAAACTGGGCTCAGTGGCTCATGCCTGCAGTCCCAGTAACTTGGGAAGCTAAGAAGGGAGGATCACTTGATGCCAGGAGTTAGAGGCTACAGTGAGCCATGATCATGCCACTGCACTTCAGCCTGGGGAACAGGGCAAGACTTTGACTCAAAAAAAAATAGCATAAAAATAATAGTCACTATTCATGTTGGAAACAGATGGTACACTGCCTTAGTCTGGGCTGCTATAACAAAATACCATAAACTGGCAGCTTATAAACAACAGAAATTTGTTTCTCAGCGTTCTGGAAAGCTGGGAAGTTTGAGTGAGGTCCTGACTGATTTGGTGTCTGATGAAGGCCCATTTCTTCATAGACAGCCATCTTTTCACCCTTAAGTCCAAGATCAAGGCAGAATGTGTGTCTGGTAAGGGCCCTTTCTGTTTCACAGACAGTTCCTTCTCACTGTGTTCTCACAGGGTGGAAGGGGCGAGGGTCTCTCTCGTGCCTCTTTTATGAAGGCGCTAATCTGATTCACAAGGGCTCTACCATTATGATCTAATCACTTCCCAAAGGCCCCATCTCCTTATACCATCACATTGGTTATTAGCTTTCAACATATTAATTTGGGGGAAGACAAATATTCAGATCACAGCCAAATGGAGAGTTTAATAAGAGGACTGTTCACAAAGATGTAGACAGGATTAAGGGAAACTGGCACAAAATGTTCAAGTGCCCTGCGCCTAGCAAGCAGGGACCAGTAGTAAAGGCATGACTACCCTTAAATCTGAACGAGCGACAGGCAGGAGTAATGACCAGAACACATGCACACAACAGGAGCTGTATTCTTCAGCAGACCAATTCATTCAGCCTACAGCAATCACCAGAAAGTGAGAGGTAGAAATAAAAACCATGAATTCACTTTTCTCCTGCCTTCTGATCTCCTGATCACAAACCTAAATGAACCCTAAGCCAGAAAACGAGAGAGCTGCTCATGGATACAGTTCATTAAGGTCACCCTACTAACCTTTCTGCTCCTCTGGAGCACAGAGCAGGAAAAAAAAGGTAGAGAGAGGATCTGGGGAAAAGCAAAATGCATCCAGCAATATAGCAAAGCAATATAGCAATATAGTGAAGTAAATGTTACTTTCACAGGGTGAAATGAAACAATCTATGTAAAGCATTTAGTACAATGTCTGGCACATGGCTTTTAGTTGGTGGGGGAACCCCTTATTTGCCTGGCATTATAGTTCCAAATGTGGATTTTTGCAGTGATAATTTCCAAACTTTAGGTGATGACCAGTTAGTGGGCTGTGAGTTTAGTAGGTTTTCCAGCACTTACTTCTTTAAGAAACAGAAAAGACTGGCATGCATTTCATGAAGTAAGGATAAGTATTATCTCATAAATAAATGTCTACTATGTATATCTGTGCATGCAAGTATGTATGTGCTCCTTGGGTCACAGTGTAAAATATATTTCTTACTAAGGATGACACTCAAAAAATGTTTGAAAGCCACAGTGCAAGAACACTCTTAGCTACTACTCTCAACTCTCACTTATTTCTTACCAAGGAGAAGTGACTTACCTGATTTAAAAATTTGGGATGAGAAACTAAGATGTGCTTGAGTCTTTTCTCATTCTTTTGTCCCTACCCGCTCTTTTGTCTTTTATTACTTTCTATAGTAAACTAAATAATGTGTTCCAAAGATTTCAGGTCCTAATCCTTAGAACCTGTGAATGTTACCTTATATGGCAAAGTCTTGGAAACTATGATTAAGTTAAGAATCTTGAGAAGGGGAGATTATCCTGGATTATCTGGGTAGCTGGTAAATGCAATTACATATATCCTTTAAGAGGAAACCAGAAGGAGATTTTACAAACAGAAGAGAAGGACAGTGTGAAGATGGAGAAGTTGGAGCAGAGTGAGATTTCAAGATGCTGGCTTACAAGACTGCAGTGATTCAGTCACAAGTCAAGGAATGCTGGCAGTCACCAGAAGCTAGAAGAAATGAGGAATGATTATCCATTCATCAGTCAATGGACATTTAAAAAGATTACTTTTCAAGGCTGTTTCTAGGATCTTGGCAGGTAGGTAAGAGGCAACCAGACTTAAGATTCATGAGTGAGGTATCATGAGAATGAGGAAGGTTTCTACACTCCAATTTGCACTCTGGCTTCCCTCATAATAATAGCCCCACACTGAGTGATGACCATATGCAGAACACAGTATGTGCATAATCTCTACATTCACAAAAACTCGGCAAGATAGTTATCATTACCTTCATTTTACAAATGAGGAAGAAACTCAAATCAGAAATAACTTGTCCAAGTCACAGTATTAGTAAGTGACAGAGCCAGGTTACCTCCAGTTCGATCTGCCACCAAAAACAGAGCTATCTTCAGCTCAACAAAGTGTCTTGCTGTGTTGCTACTCCCAATTTCCTGAGTCTGGGCTTTTGTAAAGTCTAAAAGCTAATTAGATTCTATTGTAAATCTATTCCTCCAGAAAACTGCATTACGCAGTTTGTACATACCAAAAATATGCATAATAAATTTTTCCAGATAGCATTCTAGCTTGTTGATGCCAATTTGGTCCCAAGGTCTTATGCCTCACTTGATTATTTATTTTGTAATTGTTGGGTAAAAACTAGATAGAAGAGAGGCAGAAGAGGAAGTTATAAACTTAATGGTAGTGTCTTAGTGCTGGATGTCACCTTAAATCATGTGTTGACAATAAATTACATCACAAAAACCTTAGAGCTAGAAGAGCTCTTGGATTATCAAATGCAAACTGTTTTTATAGATGAGGAAAACAAACCCTAAAATTTTGCATATTTGCTTAATAACTAACCAACTCATCAAAGCAGAACCGCATTGCAATGTAAACGGATATTTAACACTCTGTAAATTCTGAGTGGGAAGTAACTCCAAACTTATTTTGATCATGCAAACATTGCATTGTAAAATTCCATTATTGTCTCCATTATTTTTCTCTTCTCAAGCATTTATGTAGGGATGTATGAAACTATGTCCATGTAAAGGCAAAATCCAGCCCTACTTTTTATTTTGGGTGAGGAGGAAAACTTTTAAATAGCCCTTTTCAGTTGTAGGATCTTGACATTCCATGTTCAGAATATGAACTGTCTTTAATCCCATTCTACAAAACGAAAACCCAAACATTCACAAAGTCTTGTCAAGTCACATCCTTAAATGAAGTTCTTTTACATTAAAAAATGCTACCGAGCAACCCCTGAAACACAGTGTGGTTGGTTTCATTTCTTTTTCTGGGTATCTCGTTTCCTACAGTGGGTTACAACATATTTGTTTGGGTTCGTGGTGGAAATCTGTCACAGCATGTTTAACTATATTCATTACCCTTGACAATTATTAACATAAAATAAAGGCAAAACGAGGTGCTAAGATGTAGGGGGAAAAAAACCGTTCTCAGTAAGGCTGCCCATGCCCTTCCCTGCAAGAATTCCCAAATACCCACCGCCCAGGAGCAAAGGACAGAAAACACAGAGAAGCCCCACCCCTACACCTAGAAATAAAGAGATCCGCCCACCCTTCAACCAACCCGAAGTCGCTTTCTCCGCTCTGTCCACTGCTGAAGCGACTTTTCTTCTCCTCCGCGTCCCCTTTTACGACAGTTTTACGGCCTAGTTTGCGGCTGCTCCTGCCGTGTTGCGTAGGGCGCCTGTGCTTGGGTGGTTTGTGCTTGAGGTTGGGAGTTGCGTCGCTCTTTGGTAAAGGCGTGCAGGTGTTGGCCGCGCCCTCTGAGCTGGGATGAGCCGTGCTCCCGGTGGAAGCAAGGGAGCCCAGCCGGAGCCATGGTGAGTGCGGCCTTCCGGTCTTCTTGGCGACCTCCGGCCCAGGCCTCAACCTCAGCTCCCGGCCTCGGAGGTGTGGAGTTGAAGTTGTGCCCCTTAGTGCGACTCTGGGCGGGAGGTTTCGGTTTTTGGGGAGTCACACTCACCAGGACACAACCCTGTTGGCTCGCTGCTCTTGGGTCTTTGTGTTTTTACATCGTCTTTTTGCACGGTTCTCCAGTCTTGTCCGCACGGGCTCTGCAGGTGTTGCTTGCCTGGAACTCCTGTAAGGTCAGAGGCTATCGTGGACTCGGAGATTAGTGGAAACGTATTTGATTATAAGTGCCCTTGCCCTAACACATCTTCACAGCACTGGCTCCACTTTGCTGTATCCTTCTCTTTGGCTTTTGCTGACAGATGTCTTCTCCATGCTTCCTGAGCATATCTGGGCCTGTCTTGTTAGGAAACGACAGGGCAGTGCCAAAGGTATTAGTCTCCTAGTTTAGCCCACGTTTAGCCTCGAAAATGCGTTGTTAGAATTTTACAGGAGCCGTCTGTAAACAGTTTTTCGTTCTCTAGCAGAAACCTTATTTCCACTTTTTTTTTTTTTTGAGACGGGGTCTTGCTCTGTCTCCCAGGCTAGAGTGCAGTGGCACGATCTTGGCTCACTACAAGCTCCGCCTCCCGGGTTCGCCATTCTCCTGCCTCAGCCTCCCAAGTAGCTGGGATTACAGACGCCCGCCACCACGCCCGGCTAATTTTTTTTTGTATTTTTAGTAGAGACGGGGTTTCACCCTGTTAGCCGGGATGGTCGCGATCTCCCGACCTAGTGATCCGCCCGCCTCGCCTCCCAAAATGCTGGGATTACAGGCGTGTGCCACCGCGCCCGACCTATTTACACTACTTTTGATTGAACTTTAATGTGACCTAATTTGTCCGGTGATGAAAGAAGTTTTCCAAGGGAGGGAATCATCTTTTTCACTATTGTAGAGATAAATAAGCAAGTCGAACTTGCCCCTTTTCCCATAGTAATGAATCCTGTAACTTTAATGCATTCAGTATAACAGATGCAGTAGTTTTAAAGATTACTGGAAAGAATATTTCCGCCTTAAAAGTTGTTTCTCGGCCAGGCATGGTGGCTTATGCCTATAATCTTACCACTTTGGGAGGCCAAGGTGGGAGGATTGCTTGAGGCCAGGAGTTAAAGACCAGCCTAAGCAACATAGCAAGACTCCGCCTCTTAAAAAAAAAAAAAAGTTGTTTCTCCTATTAAAATGCAGTTTGTAATGAGTTGGGGATGGAAGAACGGGCAAAATGAGAAAGGGTGGGAATTAGAGAAGTAAATATTTACTCTTCTCCCCCTTACCAGGCCAGTACAGTGGTAGCAGTTGGACTGACCATTGCTGCTGCAGGATTTGCAGGTTTGTTTATGGTTTGGGGGTGGAAGTGAAGTCGGGGAGATTGGAGAGTTAGGGTACTTATTCTATTGCTTTTGGTTTTAGGCCGTTACGTTTTGCAAGCCATGAAGCATATGGAGCCTCAAGTAAAACAAGTTTTTCAAAGCCTACCAAAATCTGTAAGACTTAATGAACACTTTTGCTAATTCTTTGCTGCTTCTATTTGAAACCTAGAGCCACACTTAAGGAAGGGTAAATTTCCAAATATCCATGAAGTTCTAAGTGATTGCTTTGGACCCATTCTCCTGCTTGCCGCAAGGAAAGTATAGAAGTTCTGAACTTTGTAATGGTGCTACCCTGAAACAACGGATGTTATATGTGAAAGAGTTGGATGGGGTTTTGATTATTCTAGTACCCCACTAGACCCAGGTTTCATGTGAAATAATCACTTTTTCACATACCATCACCTTCAGCATCATCTGTACATATTCTTGTTTTCCTTCATCTGCTCTGAATCGCACACACAGAGGTATATGATTCTAAAGTGATCCGATCTTACCATGTGGCCTTGGCACTCCCAGACATCATACATAGGTAGCACTCTAGTTAATTAGGCTATAGGGTTTGGCTTGATGTTATGGTCATACCCTCTGTGGTCACAGTTAAGAATAGATTTGGCTGTGATCACCTGTTGAATATTTATGTTGTGATTAAGTGTAACAGAATAGAGTGATTGTAGGCTTTACCAATATGATTTCTGACATGGCAAGGTCAGAGGACCTAATAGTGGTATTTTCTGTATATGTATCTTAAAGTCTTGTTTAAAATACCCTTGAACCTCTTGTATCAAAAGACTTCCAGATCGTGTTCTTGAGCCACTTCTTGTAGATTTTTATCTACAATATGGCTAATTTGGAACGATCTTTCCTTTACTCCTGGAAGACCTGGCTTTCAGACACTGTTATTTTGTCTTATATTTCTAAGATAGTTCATATTGGCTGGAAAAAAATGAATCTGTTTAATGATCATTAAAATACTACTTGTTGCTACTTATTTATAAACCTTATTTACCTTTAGCTAAAATACCTTGGGAATTGAACTTAAAGTCCTCTGAAATGTCTTAGTTTTTCTTAGTTATGTGAATATTTCCAGACTTCTTTTTTAAAGCGACTTTATTTTATTAACCTTTCTTTACAAATGCATTTCTTCTTTCAGGCCTTCAGTGGTGGCTATTATAGAGGTGGGTTTGAACCCAAAATGACAAAACGGGAAGCAGCATTAATACTAGGTGTAAGGTAAAATAATCTCTAATATTTTTTAGCATTTTTCTACCACTCTAGAGCCATGAGGAAATATAAGACCTTCTCTCCTTTAATAGGAGAGGGTCATGGGGGATTTTGTCCTAGGAAGATTGATATTACCAATTCTAATCAATGAAACTGTACTGTTCCTTCATGTTATTTTTAAGATGTAAACAGTCCTTCAAATGAGAAGGCACACTACCACTTAAGCACTTTTTCTTTTTTCCTGGAGTGTTTGCTAAAACACAGGCACTTTTTCATTTATTGAAAGATAAACTCCTCAGCAGATTATCAGTGTTCAGTGTTGTTCTCTGTAACTGACATTTTTTTTTGTGGTGAAATTCTGCCTTCAGCCGGGCACGGTGACTCACGTCTGTAATCCCAGCACTTTGGGAGGCCAAGGCCAGTGAATTACTTGAGGTCAGGAGTTCAAGACCAGCCTGGCAAACATGGTGAAACCCCGTCTCTACTAAAAATACAAAAATTAGCCACGTGTAATGGCACACACCTGTAATCCCAGCTACTTGGAAGGCTGAGGCAGGAGAATCGCTTGAACCCGGGAGGCCGAGGTTGCAGTGAACTAAGATCAAGCCGCTGCACTCCAGCCTAGGTGACAGAGACTCTGTCTCAAAAAAAAAAAAAAACAAAAACTCTGCCTTCTTCATTTTCAAATCCTTAAACATGCTTTTCTTATCAATAAAAGGACTGTTGTAATGAGTATTACAAGTTGAACACATTTTTGAGAGTGCCTTTTCTAAGGAGTTTAGTTTCCCAATTTAGGATACGCATTGGGTGTGTTGAGGTTTCTAAACAGCTTTTCATACTATTGTGTTAATTTACTAGTTTCACAATGTCTTTAATTGGCCTTTATGTACAGTTTTTTGATGTGATGCAGAAGTAGGATGAAGTAAATACCATTTCTTTTTTTAATTAGCCCTACTGCCAATAAAGGGAAAATAAGAGATGCTCATCGACGAATTATGCTTTTAAATCATCCTGACAAAGGTAAGTAGTCATTAAATTCTCGTTGATGTTGTTGGTGTGACTAATTGTTATTAATGGGATAATTTTATCTCAAATTCCCGGCTATTAGAAGGGAAACACTTAAATCTGTGTGTAAGTCCTGTCTCCTAGGGTGGAGCCATAAATTTTTGGTATCTTAAAAGAAACTGAGTGAAAACTTTACTTACAGAATGAGCAGATGTAAGTGCTACTTTTACTATGTTTTGTGGGTTTTTCTGGCCTACATTTGTTATAATTAAAACGTTAAATTTCATAAAACTAAAATGTAATTTTTCCTTATCCATTTTAGATACCTTGAAATGGAGATTACCTAGATAGAAACTTACGGGATTTATTTATTCGTTTCTGATACACTTCTATGCAGCCTTGGCTGTGTTGAAGGAAAGCAAGAATTTCTTTGAATACCAAAAAATAGACCACAGAATTCATGTTCTAGTATTTGTATCCTTTTACTTATACAGGAGAGGGCTTTCATTAAAAGGGTTTTGACAGTTTAAACAGGGTTATAATTGATATCTACTTCACAGTATCTTTTATGAAATTCAGCTTGTATTATATGGAGGGCTTCTGATTCAGTAGGTCGGCAGTGGAGCCCCATAAATATGCATTTATACTAAATTTCCTGTTATTTCTTGCTGGTCTTAGGACCATACTTTGAGAGTCACTCCTCCAGCAGATTCGTAGGAAAGCAGCTGTAGATGACATTGTGAAGGGACAGTAGATAATAGGAAAAGAAAAACTGGACAGAAAAAGGATGTAAAGCAAACTGGGATCTTTCCAGTAAACAGCTCAGAAGCCTCTGAGAATATCATGGTATTAAAATGACATGGTATAATTGATGTTCATTTATGACCTGTAATCATCATGAATAGGCTAACACCAGTTCAAAGGCATATACATATGTATCTAATATATATGATAGAAATCCTATTTCTATCAGTTTAAGCTTTCTAAAAAGGTGTTATTTTTGTAGAAATCTCTTCCACATAAATTAATTCATTTCTCATTGGTCACAATATATCTGGTCATCCAGTTGCAGTGTCAGGATTATTTTTTAAAAATTAAAAACACCATTTCTGCTAAATCTCCCTTAGATAAGCACTGGAGTCCTTGAAACAAGAGTAGCTTTTTACCAAGCAGAAATTGAGAATCCATATTGTAACTGTTCTTTTTTCTTTCTTCCTATAGGAGGATCTCCTTATATAGCAGCCAAAATCAATGAAGCTAAAGATTTACTAGAAGGTCAAGCTAAAAAATGAAGTAAATGTATGATGAATTTTAAGTTCATATTAGTTTATGTATATGAGTACTAAGTTTTTATAATAAAATGCCTCAGAGCTACAATTTTAAAAAATGATTTAGCACCAGCTAAATCTCAAAGCCTTGGTATAATTTTCTTGTTTAAATTTGGGGATTTTAAATCAGATTATAGTTTAGAATATTTGCATATTATGGGCAAGCACACACCATCTGAATAGAAACATTGTTCATTATTCATTTAGCAGATAATTTGGGACCTATGTCTACTTTTCAAGGCAAAGTGAAGATGACAGTCCTTGCTCTCTTTTATTTCATGCATTAAAAATAGTATGATAAAGATTTCAGAGTACAGGTCTGGTACAATCACAGTTCATTGCAGCCTCAACCTCCTGGGTTTAAGCAGTCCTCCCGCCTCAGCCTCCCAAAGTACTGGGATTACAGGCATGAGTATTAACATTGTATTCAGCTAGCCCCTTAAAGGTACTGACCATTTATAAATTATTCCTTCAGTTGGCTATTTCTTGACATAAATCAAACTTCTGCAATTGTTATGATTAAGCTTAAACACTGTTAGCAAAACTGAAAACTGAAATGTTCTCAATATCAACATATTTAATTTGGACTCTAAAATTTATTCACTAATAAATTTAAATGATGTTTAAAGGCAAATTACTTACTGTTCGCCTAACATAAAATATATAAGGATCTTAACCAGAGGACCTGTAAAATAAAACATCTGATATAAACTAGTATGTATTTCCCAACAGGAGTATTTCTTATGTGTAGCTCTAAGATGATAAATTATACTACCTACCATCTAAACTTCCTTAAATCATCATAAGGTTCTTAATTATTGGAGGATACAAGGACTTTTGAGGTTAAAAAAAATAGTGGAGGTAACATTTACCTGCCGTATAAAGTAAAGGTATATCTGCTCTTTGTGTTTTCTATCCTATACCCTTGTTTAAAATCTGATGGAGTCTGTTATGATTTATTGTATGATGAAACACTGGCTTCTAAGACTTTTATGCAGGATAAATTATTTCCAGGGACAAGGAGACATGAAGGTACAGCTGGTTCTTGTTTGTGGTAATTCTGTTCTTTAAGGTGGCTATGAACACTGAATTGGCAAATAAGGAACAAGTTCCTAAGAGAAACACAGATTCTGTGACGCTTTGGTCACAATATTATCTGCCAGTCAGTATATAACCTTGATCGACCTGTTTCTGCTTGAAAACATTCTTTAGTATTTCATTAACTTTGAATTAACAGCCAACAGCACTATAACTCATGCTTGGCACATCACGGCCTTCTTTGCATTTAAGAACACTTGGTAGCACGCTTCACTACTACTCTTAGGAACCATCTTAAAACAGCAAAATCACCAACAAAAAGCACAAACATGAAACTTGGCACTAAATAGACCACAAAAAGGATACCTGTTTATGGTGTGAGAGCTTAAACAAGATAAGAGCATTGCCTTGTGCACATAAAGTGGTTTAAATTTTTTGTCATTCTGCAAATACTCACAAATGACCAGAAAAGGATGTTGATTTCGGAGTTACAAATAAATTTTAGGAGTAGGCAAATTCACAAATAAGAAATTCTAATAATGAGGATCAACTGTATTTTGGTTTACTAACCTTTTATTTCAGTCCATTGGACAAATCAAAAAATGTTTCTCTGAACAAGAGCTTTATGAAGAAATAGTTGAGACTTAAAAGCAAATTTTTCAAAGACAGATAGTGATAATATGCCGACAGGCAATGAAGCATTAACTCTAAAAAGGGAAATTTAACTTAATAGGTATAAATACTTTTGAGTGTTCAGTGCAGACAACATACCCGTTTTAAGACAGGTGTTAACACAATGGAAACCACTTAAAAGTAATACCAAGGAGCACAGCAGAGCACATTTTTTTCTTGCATAGTAATCAGTTTTATTTTCTCCAGGCTTACCTTTTTTAAGTAGAAGAATCCATGTTTCATTGAAGGCTATTAGGCAAACTGAACATTTAAATGTCATCCATGTGAGGGCTCTAGATCATGGTAGGTGATTGATACAAATACGATCCATAAAAAAACTTTTATCTTTTACTGGTATTTTCTTACAAAATACTTCATCTGTAACATTTGAGTACTTACAGTGTACTAGCACTGTGCTAAGTATTCTTCCCGTATCTCAGTAAACTAGTTATGATGTACATTTTACATGTGAGGAAATGGAAGTTTAGTAAGGTTAAGCACCCAAGGCAACATGCTGAGGATGGCTGATCTTTCTCAGATCCTGAGTTCCATTCTCTTAACTTTTTGTACTATGGCCTTTACAGTTCTGATAACCTAAGCATGTTTTCCTTGATGGTACTGAGATGTGAGTCTAGTACTTATCTCTACAGATCTAGCTTGGGGCCTTTGTCTTTACTCATTGGTGCTTCCAGATACATTTTAAAGAAGGCGGCATGATTAAACACACTTAGGGAATGAGAGGTAGGTTGCCAGTTAAACTTCTGCAGAAGCCAAGTAAACAGAAGCCAGGTAAATCTGAGCCTTGAGACTTCAGCTTTCTCTGTAAAAGGGAAAGATACGTGACCAACCTGAAATTGTGAGGATTCCTCCACATTTTATGGCTTGGGAAACAAAAGTCCAGGGCAAATGGTCTTTTTTCTAAGGTCCCATGGCTAGTGAAACTAGAATGAGGTCCTGGGTGTCCTCTCCAATTCGCTGTTCATATTAGTCCTCATTAGAAGTTTGTGGGGAATTCCTATCTATAGCCTTCATATTAGACCTCAATATCAGAGATTTTTGTGAGTCAGCCTCTTCCCTTGCCTTTACTGGCCATCTGGGTTGACATTATTAGAAATGAGTCCTGAGGTGCTGTATAAAAACTGCTTTGTTGGTAAGAAGTGAGCTATAATGGGTTGTCCTGGAAATTAACTCTTTCTCCACCTTTAGTTTTTAAGCAAGTTCTCCTGCCATCAAGTATTTTCCAAATGATGAGAGTACTTATGGAAACATTTAAATAAATGGAAAGCCAATGAGAACAGAGAAAAATTAGGGAACTAGCTTAATATATTGCCACATTGAAAGCTGTATAAATTCAGTATACTGAATATGTAATGCCCTCCCATAAAGAAAACCTAATATCAGAAATGTCTAAAAATAAAATTTTACGCAGGCATAATGCTTCATTTAAAGGGTTAGTGGGGTTTTAGGTTAGAATGCAGAGTTCTGTTTCAATCATGAGAAATTGTATAAGGCATCTTTCTGTTGACAGCGACCTAAAAAGTTGTTTTGCAGTTCAGAAGCTTGTAGTAGGTTCACATTGAGTGCACATGATCCTCCAAACATGTTAAATCTGATGAAAATTTAGAACATGAATCAACAATGTCAAAGAACAGACTAAGCTTAAAAAAAGAAAAAACCCTGTAAATTTTATGTAAACAAAGTAAAAAAAATTACAATGTAGAATGCTCTCCTAGGTTTTTGGTCATGTAAAGTATCCTGGAATGAGTAACCTTGAGTACCAGTTAACTTGAATGACCTAAGCTCTGGTTTTAGTTTTTGGACTGCTGTACAGTGTGCTGTTTATCAGCTTAGAGCCAACTACTGCCTTAGCAACAAGATATATATAGGAAGAGCTTCTATCCTGTGTCACCTATTATTCCTGACCCAATAATAGAACAGTCCAGTGATATGGGATAATCTGTTATGGTTAACATTTGCTAACACCTTACAGCAGTTTCAGTTAATGAAATTTCGAATATGTTTACATTTTTCTTTACAACCTGAAGACAGCCAAGTTAGCTGAAAAAGCCTAGAGGTTGAAATGTAAGCAACCAAGCAACAATTAAGTATAAATTGTTTATCTAGAAAAACTATTGGAAAATATTTTTAATGAAAATTAGTACGTACATTTTACAGTTAATCCAATTAAGAAGGTACAAAGGGGTAAACTTCCCCCCCAAAAAAAGAACATCCTCATCACTGAAATACAAAGAAGTTCAAGAAGCTAGTAAGTAGCGTACCTAATAGTGGGGCTGTAAAACTTGTGAAAAATTACTTTGTCCTTGTTCGGAATATCTTATAGATTGCATTCAGCATAGTGGAAACATGTCTGGGATGGATACATATGTAAAACAAACACCACTTAAATTTGGCATACTCCTTATGAGAATACTTGGGCATTTGGTTAGATGTTGCCCAGGGTCTGACATGTGACTAGACTCAAATTACTATTGGAAGGGCCTTAAAGATATCAACTAGTCCAGCCCTCTCTGGTTGGATAAAATTGAAACCATAGAGAAAAAGTTAATAGAGCTAAAATAGCGTTTTCTAATTCTGTACGATTACCTAAAGCATCTTTTTGAATTGTCAAAGGAAGAAATAAGCAAATGGACTGTGGGAAATCATCTTACAAAACTATAGTTTTTCCAGGGGAATTTTTGTGTACCTTACCTCAGTACTGGAAATAATAGTACAGAAGATACAGATGAATCTGAAATGATATACTGATAAACTTTTTAAAGATTTGTAATTAGATTGAACCATAAGAAATTGTTAATAGTTGATCATTTTTGACCCTTACAAAAGTGGTAATTTCCTACTGTTCAATGTAATGGACTTAAATCAGTTTTAAGTTAACACCACTTGCTAACAGTCTGACTTCGGCAGATTGCAGTTACTGCTTTATTGCAAAAGCTCCTGAAATAAAACCCAAATACTATCAGAGATTAACATGGGTTATGAGCAGCTACAGTCCATTCAAGTACACGTTCTAATAAAGAACTAAAATTAAAAAAAAAAATAAGGGGCTAGCAAATTCACTATAGCAGACAGATATTCTTATGAAAAAGCATAAGGGATCCAAATCACGTAGCAAAGACAGGAAGACTGAGACAATTAACAAACATCCTTTTCTTTGGGATTTTTTGCCAAAACAGTAGATTCACAGTTCAAATCCAAGTTCCTTGAAACCTTACAGAAGAAAATCCAGGTGTAATATTCCTTTGCTGCCATTCTTAACCACCAATCATCTGTCCCTGGACATAGCCTGTTTTCCATTTTTATCTGTCCTTAGGCAACAGCCTATGAGAAGACTAGTTGGTTTGAGCCTCAAAAGTGTAAATCTGTTTGCAGAGGATACAAATGGTGCTGTTTCCCAATCCAAGATTTAGTTAACATACCAACTTTTATAAGACCCTCCTTAGGTTACAAAACTCTAGACACAGCCAACAGCAGCTACAAAAATACGTGACTTAGCACAACAGCAATGGAACCCAGCATCATCTCAGGTAAGTTTCTATGAACTCACCAGTTTGATGTGCTGCTTCTAATTCCACATTAAAATACAAGATTATTTCAAAATAAAGATTTGTGTATTCCTATTACACTTTTGCCAATTATGTCTGAAGTGTTGAGACACCATTTTGCACAAGTTGTAGCCCCCTTTAAGGCTTAACAAAGGTGATGCCTAAAGCAAGAATCCTAGGCCTCCCAAAGCTTCAGGAAAAGCAGGTCATTTTTGCCACCATATAATCTCAGCTGTTACTTCATGATTCCGTTCAGGTGTCATATATGAATTCACATATATATTGTGAAACATTGTTGAAACTGCACAAGATCTTCCAGAATACCTTTTTTCCTTCTCTTTAAAGAGGGTCTCACTGGCCCAGAACTGAGTTCAAATGATGCTCCCACCTCAGGCTCCTGAGTAGCTAGAACCAAAGACATAAGCTACCGCACCAGGCTCCAGAATACATCTTTTGCTTAAGTGTCTGTTTAGTGTATACTGGCAAGTTCTTCCCATAGCAACATCTCATCTAACTAGGAGGGCAGCCAAAAAGACGGACCCCTCTCAAATACATTTAGAAGGCTACCTGAATTAATGGCTACCCTTTGGGGAGTGGGCTCTCTAAAAAAACTGCGTATTTATCACAATTCTGCACTACCTATATTTTTTAAAGGACAAGACATTGGGTTTAGTCATTTGTAAAGTAATGAACTTAGTATGGTTATTGCTAGAATGAAGAACTGGTTCAGCTATACTCACGTTTCTTCCATTCCCATTGAAACAATCTTTATGGAAAAGGGATGTTTAGTGTATCTGACTATTCTACGTGGGAGAAAATGAAAAATCATTTTCTTTACCATATTTACCAATGTGGCATTAATTAAAATTCTAATACCTTATAATTTTTAACCAAATTATGTAAGAGAACTAAGACAATTTAACCTGTTTCTAGCTTTGATCGATTTAAAAAACCACATTGTGGGTAATTTTTTTAAATATCAGGACATGAAATTACTTGATACCTTTTATATATAAAGGACAGGAGTTGCACTACTCACACCTTACTTTAAAATTCTGTTACCAAGAACCAATTAGAAGGCCTCAGGAAAAAGCAATTAATACCAGCAAATTTTAACCTTAATCAGAATAATTTGAGGGCTAGGGTTATATATACTGAGCTGGCAAATTTTACATTTTTAACTATACCCTGAATTATCCTTCAGAGCATATAAATTAAAATCACATTTTTATGCACATAAAAAATTAACACAAACTGTGCACACAAAAAACACTTTGCATATGCCAAATAATACAAAGGGCTGTCATTCTTGTTCAGTGGTCCATATATTGTGGAACAAAGTCTTCCCCTATGTCTAACAATTACTTGACCTCACAGTTAGCTGTACTAACTGTTGTACCATTATTAAACTTCATGTCTTTATCTTCATAAAAATTAAGCTCTGGCTAAAACACATACATAAAGTTTAATAACTGATTTTTGGTCACTGGTATGAGCGCCTTCAAAATAAGCTGAGAATCAAGAAGCAAATCATTGGCCTATCATTTAAAAATTGCTTGTCATATCTTCTATCCCCCATTGTCTTCCAAAGTTGCCTTTGATTAGAATTTTATGTTTTTTTTGCTAATTATCACATGTATTATTAATTACCTATGCATCTAACAGCCTAAACTTGTGTTAAGATTTCAGAGGATTCATTACAAAATGATTAAGTGGCCAACTGACATTTTAATGCTATTTATGAGCAAGTATAAATGCTTTTTAAAAAGCAAAGTATACTATCCTAAGCCTATTAATAGCTCCAACTATTTTGCAACAATTGGTGTAAAAAGTAGAAAGTTAAAAAAATTCAGCAAATGGAAGATCAAAGTTTATTTACTACCTGCATACAAAAACATATTGCACATCAAACAACCGAAATTAAAAAAAAAAAAAAAAAGGAAAAAAAAGATACTCTACTGAAGACTAACATGTAGTTTATACAGAATAAACCTTCTGGAAATTGATCTTTTCAGTAGTTCAGGTTATGTCTGAATGGACATGACTAATTCAGCTTAGTGTTTTAACTAAAGCTATGTTTGATTTTTAAATACTGTACACTTTAATAAATAAACCAAACAAAGCCTCAAGGTAGAACAGTCACTGCCAAGTATCGCCCAGTGTCCCTGCAGATGAGAGTTTAACAAATGTATTCCAGTGGTCTGCAGATTTTCCTCTACATACAGCATTTAAAAAACACATTAAAACAGACCAGTTTCCAGACTAAACTAATGAAGAAATTACAATTCAGTGCAAAATATTTTAGACTGCATTTCATTCTAGTTTTCCTCAGGTGAAGAAGTGGTTGCATATTAAAAATGTAACAAAAGCAGCTAATGCTTTCATAAAGAATATTACGTTAGGGATCCCACCCCACCCACCACCCCCCATCTCTGCCATATTTTGAAAACAAAATAACATTTCCTATAGCCAGCAACTTTTTTTTAATGTTACATATACTATTCTCAAGGCACATCTGATGATATATTTTATAACACAGTAGGTGTCAAAGTATGTTTAACATATGATTTCTTCAGGATCCCTCCCCTTTTTGAATTCCAAATGGAGGAACTGAAAGTGCGATGTAAAGACTGGCGATCCATATTCTATCTTTGGCAAGCTTGTACAAGCACTATTGTAAATGTAATGTAAAAGAACTGTAAACTAGGAACTTCTTCAGTTTATGAAACACCATTCAGAACTGCTGCTTCTTGAGTGTTTTCTTCTTTTAAGGTATTAATCTTTTCTTCTCCTGGAGTACGCTGTAGCTTAGAAATGTCATCGCCAGAAGCACTAGTTGGGCCGTTTATTGCCTTTTCTGAAGGACCATGCTCTTCAATCACATCTTTTGCCTGCCAAAGGGAGACAACTTTTTCAACTTCTTTGTAAATGAAATCTATAGCTGAGGAGGAAAACAGCTACATAAACATTAATTAGCTAATTAAAAATTTCAGTTTCATATGCCACAATGGATCAAAGTATTAAAACATCTTTAAAATTCAAAACAAATACCAAAGTATTCCACTCTATGGGTCTTTCAACTTTGTATCTCTAGTACCTAGCAGTGCCCAAACCACACAAAACATCTAAACTAATGAAAACTGTACCTAATTTTAAAACACTGGAAAGCTCACCATGAAAATGACATAAACAGTTAATATTAAACAAATAATCACCTACTTTACTCACCTTCTTTTGAGAAATCATATTTACATATCAAATACCGTAAAGCATTTAAAAGAACTAAAATTTAAAAGGTCTATATCCATCAATGAGAAGAGGTATATAGCCTATTGCTCCTGAATTAGGCAACAGTCTCTATGCCCAATATCTTTGGGCAGATTGAATTTTATAAATGCTATTTGAAGCTCTAACTAAAAAGTATTTCAGGCTCAAGCATGCATATCTTTAGTTACCTGGGGCCAAGAACATATTCAAGAGTCTTTAACTAAAATAGTATTGTCTATTTGTGGAAACAAGTGATCACACAGTAAAAGTAGTAAAAAATAAAGCTAAACCATACCAAAAATTAAAACAACAAAAACCTACAGGTTAAATTCTCCTTACCATTTCTTTCTTGTTTTTAGCCAAAGTTTCCCTTGGGAGGTTTCTTTGTCTGCTCTGAGACTCAGCTCTAGAAATATAATCTGCAACTGTGACTGTTAAAGATGAGAAAAAAATTACAGGTGTTGAAAAAATATTTCTAAAGTTTATTTATGGATAAAGGGTAATTTCACTATTAAACTAGTGGTGAGTCACCCAGTGTCAAAATTTTCTTAAGCTGGGTATCACCTCCAACCAAAAACAAAGCTTTAAAAATCTGCCTGGGCTTTTGGTGCTGAAGAAAATTTCAAGCTTGAGAATGAGGAAATCTAGATTAAATTCCTCTTTCCCAAGATCCAGCTATTTGCTTCTGGTTGACCCTAAGGTTGTGGAACAAAGTTGGTAGAGAAACCCACAACCAGTAAAAGGAAATACAAACGCAGTGTTCTAAGCCCAGTGTTTGCAATTATCGGGGGGCGGGGGGGAATGGGGCAAATTTGGTCCAAATCATAGTATGATATACTTAAATTTGAAAATTTCAGATACAAAAATATTTACTCAAATGTGTTTTTTTTTTAAAAAAAGCACAATTAAGATATCCAAGTGTGATTTATTCTATGGTTTTGTTTTAACGTTTCACACTAGAAACGATTCTGAGTGATTACCATAAGAAACTACAAGCAAACTAAAGACAGACCACCACCCCAAAAATGTGGACATTGATCAGAGTGGGAAAAGGTCCAGAGTGTATTCAATGACACCCCTCCCACACCCCCTTTGCCAATCTTGGTAGGGACAATCTGAAATGTGTATTTGCAAAGAAGTGGCAGTATTGGATTAGGAAAAAGACCAAACCCAACCTAACACCCTACTGTCATGTCAACCCAACTTCAACAAATGACCTATGTTCTACAGTATGTGAACTGACTCACTTTATACATCAACACTCTCTCTTCAAGAACTGAAACTTAGGGCCGGGCATGGTGGCTCACACCTGTAAACCCAGCACTTTGGGAGGCCAAGGTGCGCAGATCACCTGAGGTCAGGAGTTCGAGACCAGCCTGACCAACATGGTGAAACCCTGTCAAAATTAGCCAGGTGTGGTGACACAGCCTGTAATTCCAGCTACCTGGGAGGCTGAGGCAAAAGCATTGCTTGAACCCGGGAGGTGGAGGGTGCAATGAGCCAAGATTGTGCCACTGCACTCCAGCCTGGGCAACAACAGTGAAACTCTGTTTCAAAAAAAAAAAGAATTGAAATTTAGAATTCACTGATTTTAAGAAATACCAAAAGAACCACCCTCTTTTCTTTCAAGTATTTTCTATCACAAACTGTTTTAGAAAATCCCTGATATGTAAAAGTACGATATATATTTTAAATGATGGGAGCAAGTTAATTATGTAAAGAATGAAAACTCCAGTAAATTTTAAATTATTTATTTAAAGTCACTAGGTATGGGGAGAATTGGTCCATAAAGTATAAATTCTATGAAAACAACTAAATCATTCTGGTATAATAAAAAGCTGGATGGTATTTACAATTCATGTTTCTTAATTATGAATTAACATGCTAACACTTTCATAAGATCCAAGAACTTTCTAGAACTATTATGTGAATCTTTTAAAACCACAAAGGAACAACCTATTTCAGAACTTACATACATCATTTACTAGAAAACCACTAAAGATGTTTCAAATCTGAAACTGCCTCCTTCCCTCCAAACTGTAAGAAACTCAGTACACTCATCTTGAAGCTTTTTAAATTATTTAAATTCACTGCTAATATATTTATAACTACATTAAAAAGAGTTTACAATATTGGAAAAAGGGCTGTTGTCATAATCTACTTTATTATGTCTACATACATGGTAGCAAACCTATTACAAGAACAATTCTAGCCAGTGTGGGGAACAGCATAGTGAATGCACTGTTTCCAAGTTCGGCCCTCAGTAACACCTAGGAAAACATCTAATTGGAAACCCTGCTGCTAAATTAAGTTGGTGCAAAAGTAATTGTGGTTTTTGCCATTTTGGGGTGGGTGCAAAAACTGCACCAACCTAACACATTGTTGAAACAATTCCTAGAACATTTCATCCACTGTGTACAGAGATAGAATAATATATTTTGATATAGTTATCAACTAAATTAACAAGCACTTAGCTGGGGTATCCCCTACCTAAATAAAAGGAAGCCAAAAGAAACCTGTTAATTTGAATAAAAACCTGTTTATAGCCAGTCCTTATAATACAAGACCCTTAAAAGTCCAAAACAGATTAATAATTAACAACATCTAGAAAAAATACAGGCAATTTGTGTAATGACATGGACTCTAGAATTTCCTCGAAGGGATCCAAGTTAATCAACTGGATATTAGTGTGTATTGTCACATTCTAAGTGTGGTAAAGAATATTCACTGCTTAATTTACACTAAGAGCAACAAGAAATTTTGAGCAGATGAGATCAAATTAAATGAGTGTTTTAAAGGGAATATTGATATTAACTTTAGAGGGAGACTGCCTCCTAGAACTGCTACCAGGATCAAGGGTAACAATTTTGTGCTTGTTTCACCCACCCTATCTTTTGGGAGAAGGGGCAAGCTAGGGAATTTGCAAGGAGTTTTAAAAGAGGGAAGTAGTAATCCCAAAGAAATAAAACAGGAATAGATGCAGTATGGAACAGAAATCACTGTCCAACTGTTGAAGCCTCCACACTACTCAAGTTGCAATTAATACCATAGAGAAATTTTTGCCTCTTCTCCAACAAACCCCACTGTTACTCCTTTTATACCTGTTGACTTGGTAATAAACCACCATACATCTAGTTAATAAATGTTGTAATATAGTCTGTTAAGTTCATACTGATACCCTGAATTTTCTTGTTTACAATAGGGCCAGAAAATGCTGTACCACCTTCAAAAAATGAAATAATCTCTTCATCTAAAACACTTTTTTTTGAGACAGGGTCTCACTCTGTCACCCAGGCTAGAGTGCAGTGGCACGATCACCCTTCACTGCAGCCTCGACCTCCCAGGCTAAAGTGATTCTCCTGCCTCAGTCTCAAGAGTAGCTGGGACTACAGGTGCGCACTACCACACCCAGCTAATTTTTGTATTTTCTCTAGACAGGATCCCACTGCCCAAGCTGGTCTCAAACTCCTGGGCTCAAGCAATCCTGCTACCTGGCCTCCCAAAGTGCTGGGATTACAGGTATGAGCCACTGCGCCCAGCCCTAAAATATATTTCCCACATTAAAGGAGGGGAGGAAAGAAGGGGAAGGAAAACAAATATTTTCTGGACACTTTCTATTTTTTGACAATATTTAATTGCTCTAAAAATTTCCAACTATCTTCAAAACATGAACTTTTAGGGATGGGAACTAATTCTCTTAACCAGTTTTCCCAAATGTCTCTACGACCACTAAATTTAAAATAGTAAAGATGCCAGAATTTACATTCTTTATTTGGGGAAAACACATGAAAGAACTACTTTTGGAAAGAATGCAAAAATTGATTAGTTTGAAAGGGGTTTATTTCTGGTGCATACAATTGCTTCATTGTGAATGTACATGTGATTCTCTGTACACAGGAAATGGAATTATGTTCAAAATAATAGACACAGCAAACAAGTTTCTTTGAAGTTACTAAAAAATGACTACATAAAATAAACATTCTAAAACTAAGTAAGTACTATTAATTTGAATAGTTAGTAGGTGTAAGGGAAAAGGCATCACACTACAATAAACAAACAAAAACATAACATGCATTCCTCACATTAGGTTAAAGACACCTTCAAATATTTTTCTCTTTTATACTTTTTTTTTTTAATTGTGGGTATTACAACTCCCACAAAAATGAGGTGCTGAATTCAGATATAGTAAGCAGGCACCATGCAAATGCTGCCCAGTTTTGCCAATCAACCTTGATCACAATCTACAACACAGTCCCTGGGATGGCAGGCCCCATCTCAAGTGTGAAGAAACTGCCAAGTGAACAAAATGGTCTTCTCAACAGTATTTCCATGTAAACAATTAGGACACAACATTAGTTCAATTAGACAAGTTACTAACACACTGTGAAGGAAGAATGCATTTTCTTAATAGTAGTAGTCTTATTAGTTGAATAAACAATTTATGCAATGCAAATTTTGAATGTATATGCACACATGTGTACATGTAAGTATAATATATTTAGAAAGCAGACATATGACATTTTTTTCATGCTTGTGACCTGATGTTGTCCACAGGTCCACTCAAGTTACCTGGCTGTCTATCTTCTGCCTGACCCCTGAAGCGACGCCTGCGGCTACGATTGCGTCGCTGGGGTTTTTTTTCACTATCATCTGTAATTGCAAAGTTTACCATGAACTATTCTGACAAAAACAAACAAAAAAACAAAAAAACCTTCTTTCTTTCAAAGATTTAAAGGGGAAAAATAAATTTTTAATTAAACACAAAAATAAAACAACAAATGTTTACTGACAGGAAATACATTTTTGTAGCTTTCAGCATTCCAAATGGATTAAAAATAGAATTATCATCTGGAAATTCAGAGGGTTTTAACTCACAGTAAAACTCTCCGACTTAAACTGCCATCATTCAGGGACACAGTTTTCCTCTCTAGTAGTTTGGTTTATACCGAAGTTAATGACATTTTAGCCCTTGAAAATTAATACCTACTCTTGATATATATACCTTTACCAGTGTCATTTATAATTATTTTAAAAGAGGCAAGATGAAAGCCTGATTTTAGCTTGGGGACAATAAAAGCACTAAGTACCTTGCCAGCTGAATATTTGTACTGATTTAATGGTATCAAAGGGCACTTTAACCCTCCAAGTTTCAAATAATTTGGCTATAACAAATCTGAGAACTAAACATTTAAGACAGACAAAAAGCTATCTACCTTGTTCAAAGTAAACACTAAGAAAAAGTCAATTTGTGAATTGCATACTTTCTTTGAAAAAAGCTTCATATACTAACAATAGTATACAATTTTATATATATATATGTATATATATTTCTTTTCCCTAAGTGCTTACATACCTAGCCCATTTTCATTAACTGAAGCTGTATCAGATTCAGTCATTCCATCCATCAGAACAGCATCTTCATCAGTCCTTCGTCTACGAGACCGCCTACGACGGTTAGTACTGTGATGAGATTCGCTGGCATCAGTGTCTGCAGTCTGATCTGATTCTGTATTATCAAGTAAGCTGTATGGATTGCTGTCTGGATCTTTGAGCACTATATTCATGTCAGAGGCAAGAAATATTCGTTTAAGAGGACTGCAATTATGAATGTTTGATCTATATTGAACTATATCAATTAATGATAAACTTCAATCTCCCCCAATAAAAATGCACTGTCTTCAAATAAAATGTTTTCAATATTATTTACCTGGAAAATAATAAAGACAATTAAATATGATAAAACTTTAAGTGGTGATGAAAAATTAAAGCAGAAAGCAGACATCTTGGCTTCCTAACATTTCCTGTGCCTTCTTTTTAAAATATACATTAGAAAATAGTGTATTAAATGCTAATTCTGGCATTCACATTTCAAGGTAATCCTGCCCAGAGCAGGATTTCTTTTCACAAAAGTGAAAAGAAATAAATATTCAGCTGTTAAGAAATAATTATAAGAGCTTTCATCCCCTTAACTGAGTTCAAAATGACTGCAGCTTTGTTGTGTTGATGTTGATGGACTATTTCCCAAATAATACTCAATACCTGCATTCCATGACATAACAGAAATCTGCAACTGAACTGAAGCAATCAAGACAAGTTGAAACAAAGCAGCCAATTAAATGAGGTTGAACTTCTAACTGGTTATGAAAGGAAAATGTTGAAACGAATGCTGACTAGTACTCCATCTTTAGAAACAATATGGAAGGTGACGTGAAGGTAGAAAAGGAAAAACTGTAAGGTATAATTCATAAGAAAAATACCCATCTTACCTATGTGCATTTATTACCTCCAACAATCAAATTTATAGGAGAAATTCACCTAATTCCGATTTTTCCTAAGATTCCTTTGGTAACAGCTAGTAAGCTAAGCATCTTTGCAAAAGACACTAAGCGTATCCATTAATCATTAAACACTAGGTCAAGTACATTTATTTTGCAATTCAGTATACTGTAATTTTAAACACCTTGGTAACTGTACAAAGTGTACTAAAATATAAAAACTATTTCCCTGAAAGCCTGTAAACTAAACTTAAGGCTCAAAGAGTATTACTGTGGAAAGTGAGAAAATCTAAACAAACAATGAACAAGTTCCTAATTTTTGCCCTGATTTGTTCCAGTTTTTGTAATTTGTAAGCACAGCTGGCATCTATATTTAATGTATCTACACACACTTTCTATAATATTAAAATACTACATAAGTTTTCATGGTTATAACATTAAGGGAGGTGCGGGTTTCTTAAAGTGGTATACCATCATGATATGTTAAAGTTATATCCTTAATATAGTCTATGTATCCCTGGCAATTAACCCCCTAGCACGTTATGCTAACCAAGAATATTCTGGAAACTCCTACAACTTAATGTAAAGCATAAAAAAATTTTAGAAGACAGAAGTAATCAAGTAAAACGTTTCCTACACCCTCAAATCTTTAGTCATCCAAACACTCCTCTTTACAGCACAGGTCCTCAAACGATTAAAAAAGTTAGTTAATTCCACAATTTTTCCCTGTTCCCAAAGTACTACATAGTGTAGCTAAGAATGCTCTTCAATTCATTTTCAATATTAAGTATAGAACAGTACTGACATCTCTCCATGCATTAGAAATATCTGGGTCTGTCTGGCAAACAAAAATACATAACCCCAAAATTCTAGGGAAAACAAAAAATTTCTAATTAAATAAGCCTCCAAAACCTGAAGAAACATCTGACCCTCATAATATAAAGAAAAGCTGCAAACTAAAGTTCTGACCAGTATATTCTAAGTAAACCTTCACTGAGAAACACTCTACAAGGGCCTTTCCTGATAGTGCTATACGGTCCACTACTTTCTCTAAGACAATGAGTAGCAAGAGAAACTTCCAAAAACGGGTGGCCCTGGGAGATGAATTAACTTTTGTAAAATTATACTGTTTACAAAGAATAGATGCTGACAGAGTATAGAAAAGACTACCAGAACTGATGGAGGATTTGCCACCACGTGGTCCACCACGACCTCGACCCCCTGAAACACTTCTGCCTCTTCCTCCTGGGCGTCTCCTGCTGTCACGCTGATGTCGGCTGTCTCGATCATCTTCTCCTGCCAGTGACCAATCACTCAGCTCATCTTTACGCTCAGATTCCGTTTCAGAGGGGTTAGACAGCTCAGAATTTGTACCTTGGAAAAGATAAGAACATAAACCACTTAGATTTCTATAAAAAGAGGCTTTTAAAATGTTCAAAATTATTTCCTACAAATCATTGTTTAAATAAGCAATACTGTTTGGCTGCTTCAAAGAAAGATCCATGAAAGTTAAAATCAATCTGAAATGTACTAAAGAATAATCAAATATTATTATACTATTAATATACTAGTATAGTATCTATTAGTTAATACAGATTAAAAAATAAACTGATGTGCAGAAGGCCGCTCACTTCTTCAAAACCAGCAGAAGAATGCCTCACTGCAGTCTGCTAAGATGGGCTATGTCATGTAATATAGTCAAAGGTGTGACCATCCCATCAGCAAAAGGGGATAATATCCAGGAAATACAAAGTCATGGAAGTTAAAAAAAAACTGATGTGCAGAAATGCAGTCAACAGAAAAATTACAGAAAATATACAGAAGATTAATTCCTAGGTTTTGGCATCAAAAAAAAAAAAAAACAAAACATACAGAACATCATTTATCAATATTAAAATGTTCTTAGTATGGATAGTCAAATGTTTCTGCTCATTTGGGTTTTAGTAACCTAAATTATTAGTACAATAAAAATAACTTCTATCCTAAATTTGAATAAATTAATCATATTTAGAAAATTGAATAGTTTAACTATATAGTGTGTTTCACCATCATTTCATTGATTCTAGGGTATACTTTTCACATGTAAACATCTCTGAAATCAAGATATTTCTTATAATTGATGGCATCTTTATTATAAGCTAGAATAATAAGCTAGAAGTAATTTTTCCAGTAGTTGTATATAAAATGATAGCATGTTTTACTAGCATCTTAAATTGCGGCGTTTGCCATTAAAAGTAATTACTTTTACTTTTTGCTTTTTTTACTTTTAATGGCAAAAACTGCAATTACTTTTGCACCAACCTAATTATTTGCAATTACTAAACAGAATTTAAGGTTCCTCTGAAACAGAAGGTCTCTCACCTGACAACAGAACTGACGCCATGACCAGTGAGACAAATATTCAGCATTGCCTTTTGAAGTTTACAGACCATTTCTAACACTGCAACTATCGGTGACCTTTCAAAAATTTATTTAAACACTACAAAGATATAATCAGAAGCCTACAGTATCATTACTTAATAATTACTGTAACTAAACTGTCAGATACATATGACTCAATCACTATCATATTCATTTCCACTTGTTAGTTCTGGGATGCCACTTCTTCTTTCCCTCTTATATGACCAAATATATCTCCTTCAGAGCCTAGTTCAATTTCTAACTTCAGACCACTGCAACTAAGACAGATCTCTCCCCATTTTTTGTTATCCTAAAATTGCCCCATATCTATCATAGACTATGCCGTGTTGTTATTTTTCCCCCTTTGGAATTACTTCAAAATTGGTCTATGATAAAGGGTGGAACTCCATCTTATATGTCCTCAAATGTCTGGCAGAGTGTATAACAATTTTCTCAACCAATTAATTTGCTGCATTATTTTGAAGTTCATTTGCTAAACCCTCAGATAAGAGTGATTTCATGAAATACCTTGAAGTCCCCTATATTTAAACTCTGCAATCATTTGAGGAAAAATGCCAACAAGAGCTCTTCAGACATAAAAAGCTTTAAGTATTGAGGTGCAGGGAATAAAATGTAAAGTTTTATACATGAAGGTGCCTACTCACTTCCTTTCTCCTTTAAAGATAACTCTAGGATGCCTACCTTTTCTCCACATGCTGTTAATAGATGTAACTAGTCAATTATAAAAACAATTAGGTAATTAGTTGGATGTGTATTTTTCAAAGAATACATCAAATTTCTATTACTTTCAATTCTTTGTTGGGATTAGAATCTCCGGGAAGGGAATTAATTTCCCCTAACATTTATTTCACCAAATGACAAAAAGCACTTTATTAACAGGATGTCATAAAAGTTGTAATGAAGGCAATTTATCCTTTCTTAAATAGTGAAAAAAAAACCTTTCAGAATGTTTAAGAACTTCTGAATTTATTTACAAACCTATACCCTACCTGAAAACATTACCAAAATTCAGGGCAAATAAAGAATACTTCATTTTGAAGACTCTCTCAAAAGTTCCTATTGAAGTATCCTTAGAAATCCAGTGTAGTATTTACTAACCCCATGTCACAGCAAGTAAAGTCCTACATATAGTATTCAAGATACTTAGAGGGAATGTCTAAATCATAGATTTCAGCAGGTAAAACAGATATTGAGGCCATACTCCCCAAAATTTTAATGTATTGGCTAGTGCTCAACATTACTCATATTAAATAACTGTTAATAACGCATATTAAATGTTTCTGTGATAGCAAAAAGGACTCTGCAAATGTGACTAAGGTTAAGGACTTTGAGATAGATTATCCTGGATTATCCAGGTGGGTCCAAACTAATCTCACTGGGTCTTTAAAAGTAGAGAAACTTTCTGAACTACTGAAAGGGGAATCCCCGCTAGACCTTCCAGAAAGAAACGTAGCCCAGCTGACAAGATTTTAGCCCAGTGAGACCCATGTCAGCCTTCTGACCAACAGAACTATAAAATAATAAATTTCTGTGGGTCAAGCCTCTAAGTTTGTGATAATTTATTACTGCAACAGAAAGCAAATACTCTTATGAAATCAGGGAAACCATTTATTCCAAACCCTCAATTTTGTAAAATACAGGTTGCTGATTCAAAGTCTTTTTAAACAAGCTTTAAAAGTAATGACACTAGGCCAGGCTTGGTGGCTCACGCCTGTAATCCCAGCACTTTGGGAGGCGAGGTGGACGGATCACCTGAGGTCCGGAGTTTGAGACCAGCCTGACCAACATGGAGAAACCCTGTCTCTACTAAAAATACAAAATTAGCCGGGCATGGTGGTGCATGCCTGTAATCCCAGCTACTCAGGAGGCTGACGCAGGAGAATCACTTGAACTCAGGAGGGAGAGGGTGTGGTGAGCCGAGATCGTGCCACTGCACTCCAGCCTGGGCAACAAGAGCGAAACTCCGTCTCAAAAAAAAAAAAGTAACAAAACATAATGACGACATGTTTTTAACCAATTTTAAAATCATATTTTCCCCTCAAACTTCTAAAATCACCTTATGAAGATGGTTTATATCATTTTCAATGGTTGGCTGTGCTAAGCTTAATAGCTAAAAATAATCACGTTTTATCAACTCCAAAAGGCCATCAATTTTAAGACATTTTATGTGCCATTAAAAAAGAAAATGCTGCTAAAGTTGTAAGATGTCCAATTTAACACACATACCAACTTCAGAGATGTTATACTGGGAAATGTTTCTTATAGTTCCTATTAAACTGATAAAACTATAGTACTCATATTATACATATACGTATATCTATATACGTATATATATGTATATATATATATATAAAATCAACTACAAGTCTCTCTGATATAAAGTATACATGAACATCTACAACCAAATTCAAATGGTTTTTCTTGCTTTTCCAAGCCCACTCAGGTTCAATAACTATTTCAAGAAATAAAATGTTATTAATTCTGCTAAGATTCAGAGCTAAGAGTGCCATCTACTGAACAATTTGCACAGCTTTCTTGAATCCAGATGATGTTTCTCTACCTCTCACATAATTATCTACTCTCAACAAAAGCATTTTGCCAGAGTAAGCGCTCATCAATAAGCCGACTTCCCACAAAAGCTAATAAAATTATTCAATGAATTCATCATACGCATCGTCCAATAAGCCAAGTCTGATTATCTATGCCAATAATGTATGGTTCAAAAATCAATGGGAATATATTTAATTTCTATGTCATTACTGGTTAATTGTCTTTTGCATTAAACATTTTCAGAAATATAATAATAGTTTGCAATTTTCATCCCTTTATATGCTGAACATTTCTTTATTAGAATTTTGCTGTTTAGGTTTCAATACTGCATTAAATAAAAACATATATGTAAGAAAATGAGAACATAAAGATATGATATTAAAGGGCAGGGACACAAACTTACAACTCTACAACAAATTGAAGATAGTTCAGGTTTAATATAACTTTGTCAGCATTAGATGATCCTTCAATTAAGCATGAAATTTGCATTTATTTCTATTTTCCTTAAATGCCTTACATTTTGGAAAAGGTTTTATATTTCCTCAAAAGGGAGTAAGTATAGGAGTGAAGAAAAGAAAAGGAAAAGAGAAAAGAAAAGGGGCGAAGGAAAAAAACAAATCAGGTCACTGCTAACATCCAAGTCCAAATGTAGAAAAATGGAACAACTCCAAAGCTGAAGAAGAATAAGGGAGAATTTAGGATTAGAGAATTGTTGACTATCACCACTCCACTGTCCCCTTCCTATCTGGGTTAGACCCAATCCTCATAGTGAAATACATTTTAGAAAATGTTCATTTATAAAGTGTTAAATTAGATTCTGGATTTCAGAGCCTTCATTTTAGTGAAATGTTGTTAGACAAAATAATTCCAGATGTGAGATGTTAATATATTCAAATATGCCAAATGAGTAAATAAAGTATTTTTTTAAAGCTAGTAAAAAGACTTGCTATATGCAATCTTGGCAGTGATTCGCATACTTTTCATTTTTTACTTAAAGAGGGTAGACAAAAGGTGATTCCTAGAAGTATCACCACCACCATTACTAGGTATTTACTGGGAAATGTATAAAACTGTACTAGCAAAGTATGTGAAAAACAAGTTACATATGTATTCTTTGTAAATACAATAAACATGACAATGAACTACCAACTTAAAAACATGCTTTGCTTCATTACATAACTGCTTGGAAATTTTATATATTTTACTGTCATTTTAACGTATACTATCATTACTATTGAGACATGTACTAAACCTTCAGAACTACCTTCTACCCTCAAAGCCAAGATAGAGTAATGAACTAATTACAAGAAAATGTGTTAGAGCACCTAAACTATAACTACTATTATTACTATTACAAAAAAAAAAATTTTTTTTTTTACCATAACCGGAGGTGTAATTAGGTCCCCGACGACCTCTGCCTCTTCCACTATAAGACCTAGAACCTTGTACAGAAGAGACGGTACTTTCATCAGTGGCATATCCTTTCTCTTTTTCAGGCCCTCTGGTGGAAGAAGGTCTGAAACCCATACCAATCTGTCGCAGCTGTTCATCAATCTGTAGGCGTTCCATTCTTAGCTGTTCTACTTCCTACAATCAAAACAAAAAAGAGTAAGTCTTCTTATATATAACTTTTTGTCTTCCTAAAGCCTAAAGCTAGAGCTGTACTCCCTACCAAAGCCGTGACGTTAGGCAATTAGATGGTAAAGAGCATTGTGTTCCTAGTCAACAGAATTGATGAGGTCATTTGCTGTTTCTGTTCAACATTTACTGAATGGCCTAGAGTGTGCCAAACATGCTGCTACAGGCATACAATATAAAAGAAGACATGGACTCTCCCCAACCAAGGGGATGTTTAACAGACAGCTTTAAAATAAGTTATTTATTAAATAGCTAACAATTATACAATATTACCAGATTTTGCCCTCAAGGAGTTAGAACTGCTAAATGAGATACAGGTAGCATCTATGAAAGGTACTATTAACAAGCTACTTTCCTATCAAAGTAGTGAAACATGAGTTGTGACCTAGAAGGAGTGCTAGACTTGGTCATTCAGAAATTGAGGTAATTACAGGATGCAAAGGTTACATGTCTACAGAAAGCTCTTGGTTAAAAGATGAGTACTGAAAGATAAAGCACTGGCTTCAAAATGCCAGCTTTAATTGCGAATTTTCATATAAAGATGAATTTCAAAAGAAAAGAAATGGCATTATCGGAGTGATCTCGAAATAGTAACAGCAATAATGATACGACAGACTGGGAGGAAAACATACTAGAGGCAGAGAACAGATGAGGATATTATTATACTTTAAAAAGAAACACAGAAGGAATAAAAGGGAAGAGTAGAAAATAAAATTAAAATGTTTAATAATTTATAGGTCATATTTTTCTAAAAACCCTTGCTCTTTATGTATCAACCCAAATAGACTATTTTGTTAACAATGGTTACAAATTATCAAGTAATGTCAATGGAGATAACGCAGGTGATTTGCATAATGCCAAAGTTACCAAGGAAGCCCAATGTCACTCCTGGTTCTGTATCCTATTTGTATGTAAAGTACAAAAGTAAAAATAAAATGGCTCCAGTATGAACATGCAGATACATAAGTGATCTGAGAGTCAAATTGCATGAAGACAAAGGAAAGTAATCATTTCTTAAAGAAAGAAATATAAAAGCTCAGAGAAAAGAGAAACTATGCACATAAGGTCAATCATTTTAAGATGACAAAAGACTTTAAATTCTCATGTAGAACAATGGCAAATCTGAAGCTGAATTAACAAAAATATTTAAAGATTTGAAGTTTACTTCAAATATAAAATGTTTAATGTGAGGACATTTTAAATTTGTAGCAAATGTACAACATTTATGTAGTAAATGCAGCAATATCAGAATATAGTATGAACCGTATACAAACCTTTAGATAAGCAATATGATACTCTAAAAGAACTTGCACATTTCCAATGCTTTCTTTAGTGCCAACAAATACAAATGGAACCATACCCTGTATATAAAAAAAAAAAAATTCTTCAGTGTTTAATATTTTAACAAAGTTCTAGCCTAAAAGTGACATGAAATTGACAGGCAGGCACACACACACACATTTTTTTTTTTTTTTGAGATGACGTCTTGCTCTGTTGCCCAGGCTACAGTGCAGTCGTGCAATCACAGCTCACTGCAGCAAACTGCTGGGCTTAAGTGATTCTCCTGTCTCAGCCTCCAGAGTAGCTAGGACTATAGATGCGTGTCACCACAACCAGCTATTTTTTTTATTATTATTATTATTTTTTTTTTTGAGACGGAGTCTCGCTCTGTCGCCCAGGCTGGAGTGCAGTGGCACAATCTCGGCTCACTGCAAGCTCCGCCTCCCGGGTTCACGCCATTCTCCTGCCTCAGCCTCTCCGAGTAGCTGGGACTACAGGCGCCCGCCACCACGCCTGGCTAGTTTTTTTGTATTTTTAGTAGAGACGGGGTTTCACCGTGGTCTCAATCTCCTGACCTCGTGATCCGCCCGCCTCGGCCTCCCAAAGTGCTGGGATTACAAGCATGAGCCACCGCGCCCAGCCTTTTTTTTTTTTTTTTGTAGAGACAGGGTCTTGCTCTGTTGCCCGACTCCTTGCCTCAAGCAATCCTCCTGCTTTGGCTTCCCAAAGCACTGGGATTATTGACTTCACAAAGAGGTTACAGGCGTGAGCCACCGTACCTAGCCCCAATATATAATTAGGAAAACTCTTCTGAAACACGCAGCAATTTACATGTACTAAACTTCAAGATTTAAGGGGGAAAAAATGCTAAAATCCATATAAGTTGAAATACTCAGATTTTCAATAACTTTTCATATTTGCACCCCAATTTACTGTTGTAAATTGTGTTCTGTGTGCTAAACATTTTAAAAATAATTTTTAAAAATCAAGTTTATATCAAGTTTTCTGATTTATAATCAATTTAATTTTCCAAGTATATAAATCAACTTTTAAAGTTAAAATGATTTTCTGGCAGGTCATGGTGACTCACACCTGTAATCCTAGCACTTTGGGAGGCTGAGGCAGGTGGATCACTTGAGTTCATGAGTTCCAGACCAGCCTGGGCAGCATGGAGAAACTCCGTCTCTACAAAATATACAAAAATTAGCTGGCAGGATAGCACATGCCTGTAGTCCCAGCTACTTGGGAGGCTGAGGTAGGAAGATAGCTTGAGCCTGAGAGGCAGAGATTGCAGTGAGCCAAGACTGTGCCACTGCCCTCCAGCCTGGACAAGATCTTGAGCAAGGCTGTCTCCAAAAACAAAAATAAACAATTTTCCTTCAAACTGGCTATAAACTTACAGACTAGATATATCATCTTAGTAGGTATAGCTTTAAAGCATAATAAAGCACATTAGCCCAGTTATCCCTACAGTATGTGCTCAGATAACAAAATCTTGAGTGTCTGTGTACTACAAGAGGTACTTCCTGACCACTAAAAGAAATATCACCACCAGAGCATAAATATTTACACAATGTAAAATTAAAGGAATTATTAAGATACGTAGAGGTATTCAAGTAAAGCAAAGTATTAGGCCAGACTTGGTTTACTTTGCTGAACTTCTGAGTAAGAAGGTTTTAAAAAAGTGGCAGTAAAGAGAAATAAGATGGCACACTGTGAATTTTTCTTCTTTAAAGAAACATACTTCCAGCTTCTTAATGGCTGAGAAAAATGAGAGTAAAGCTTAACTCCCCCAATCAGTTTCCATGTCTCTCATTTTCTTCATTTTACAGAATAGTTTCTAACAGTTAAACAGAATGGCTTAGGGATTTTTGGTTCTAAATATGAAACTAAGCGTGGCTTAAGACATTTTAGTTCTATATATGACTCAATTATTTTCAAAGTAATTTTTTTTTTTTTTTGAGACGGAGTCTCGCTCTGTCACCCAGGCTGGAGTGCAGTGGCGCAATCTTGGCTCACTGCAAGCTCCGCCTCCCGGGTTCACGCCATCCTCCTGCCTCAGCCTCTTCACAGTGGTCTCGATCTCCTGACCTCGTGATCCGCCCGCCTCGGCCTCCCAAAGTGCTGGGATTACAAGCGTGATCCACCAGGCCCGGCCTTTCAAAGTAATTTTTAAGAGTAACGATTTTTAGATATGGTTCATTTAAAACTTAGGCAACAGGGCAAGTGCTAGGGATACAGCACAGCAATTACAGAGGTTCACAGTGGCTTTGAAGAAGTCATTTCAACTATGAAAGCATGAAACAAGGGAAACTAAGATTAGGGAGTGAGGAAATCTTAACACTGTCCTCAGGAGTTCACAAGCAGATAAAAGGGCATTCGAAGTGAATAAAAAGGGGGGTGGGAGGGCAAGGACCTAAAAAAATCTTCAGCACATAGCCTGTTTTCAGGTCTGTATTATGCATTTCATGTATTTGATTTAATGCTCATTTAAAAACTAAGAAATAGTATACCAATTTTACAGTTAACAAAATAACTTGCTGAAGTCATAAAATCAGCAACCAAACCAGCCAGTTTCATCTAGTTACCTAATCCCAAATAACATCTATTTGTTAACTGCCAGGATCTTCTGCTAAGGTGTAAGAATAAAGTTTCTGTTCTAAAGATAATCAAAATCTCAGAAAAAAAAAAAAAAAAAACACTAAACGTTATCATAAAAAACTCATTGTACAGCATTAATGATATGACCAAAAAACAGGAATTCTAAGAAGACAAAACATCATCAACATGTGGGAAGAAAGACGACGAAAAATTTTAGAAAGCTAGGATCAGAATTAACGAATTAACAGCAACATAATGGGATTTCAATTAAGAAATGGTCAATACTTTCAGATTCCACAGCAACGTAAAAGCGTAAGGGAATTTCAATTAAGAAATGGTCAAGGCCGGGCACAGTAGCTCACGCCCGTAATCCCAGCACTTTGGGAGGTGGAGGCAGGCGGATCATGAGGTCAAGAGATCGAGACCATCCTGGCCAACATGGTGACACCCCATCTCTACTAAAAATGAAAAATTAGCTGGGCGTGATGGCGCACACCTGTAGTCCCAGCTACTCAGGAAGCTGAGGCAGGAGAATCACTTGAATGAGGAAGGCAGAGGTTGCAGTGAGCCGAGATCGTGCCACTGCACCCCACCCTGGTGACAGAGTAAGACTCTATCTCCAAAAAAAAAAAAAACAAGTCAATACTTTCAGATTCTACAGCAATGTAAAAGTCTAATGGGATTTCAATTAAGAAATGGTCAATACTTTCAGATTCTATAAAATAGTTAAGGAAAGTACAATCAAGAATTCCTGTCAGCACAGTTCACAATGGCAAAGATATGGAACCAACCTAAGTGCCTATCAACCAAAGAGTGGATACAAAAAAAATATGGTATATATATACCATGGAATATTACTCAGCCATAAAAAGGAACAAAATAATGTCTTTTGCAGCAACTTGGATGGAGGCCATTATTCTAAGTGAAGTAATTCAGGAATGGAAAACCAAATATCATATGTTCTCACTTGTAAGTGGGAGCTTAGCTATGAGGACGCAAAGGCAAAAGAATGCTATAATGGACTTTGGGGACTCAGCGGGGAGGAAGGTTGGGAGGGGGGTGAGAGATAAAAGACTACATATTGGATACAGTGTACACTGCTCAGGTGACAGGTGCACTAAAATCTCAGAAATCACCACTGAAGAACCTTAACCATGTAACCAAAAACCACCTATACCCCAAAAACTATTGAAAAAAAAAAAAAATTCCTTTGGGAGTATCAAGTTCTACAGCTTTACACTCTACATATGAAAAATAACTGTTAAGATTATCAAAAAGAAATCTTTATTATCAAGAACTGGCTTTTTTTACTGAAGTACTATCAAAACAACTAAGAACAAGGCCCACACAGTAGAAAATGACTTGTTTTTTAAGTGTATAAAATAATATTATGAAAACATAATTTTAAAAACAAGAAAGAAAAACCCTCCATATCAGATAAAACAGACAAAATGTTTACAACTATTAAGTTGGCCAAAAAAAGGACATTTTAAAGAGGCAGATTACATTTTAAATACTTACATCTTCTCTGGGTAATTTATTTTCATTGTCCCCTTCAATTCTCACTCGAACCACACCAGATTTGTCCACTATTTCTTGAATAACTTTGCCATTTTTTCCAATTACTTTTCCTTTAGTAAGAGAAAACAAATATAATGGTAAGCTAAAATTCAATTCTGCTATTCTTTCAGTGTCAGCCCAAATTATTTGTAACTTGCTACTAAATTATAACCATCAAGTGAAGCTCCCATCTTTTTACTTTCAATTAACTCGCCCTACAGACTACCAAGAAACTTTACCCTTGGTCTGAAACTTACTTCTCTTTCAGCACGCCTAAGGTTACTAACTGGGACTGACAACAGTGCTCACAGGTAAGAAATTCTCAAAATCTAGACTTTTAAAATATGCTTATATCATTTTCATATTTTTAAAATATCCAACCCATTTCAAAACCTTGGATGTATACACAAAGGCCAAGAGAAAACTATTTTAATTTGACATTCATCATTATCACTTTATTAATTCACATAAGTAACAAATTCATCAATCTCGCTTTTATTTGCAAGTTTCTATGGGTCCAAGAGATTTCTATGACTTGAAGATAACTTTAGGATGAATATTTAAATGTATTATATTTTACACCAAGAAGTTTTTCAAGTACTCCACAGCTATATAAAAAATAAAATATTGTAAAATTACATAAAATTCAAGTATTTAACTTTTCTACACTTAACTCATAAGTCTGTCAAACAGCAGTTATTCAGTATATTAATAAATAAAGGGGTCAAAAGGCTCTCTTTCCCTAAAGGACTATCTAAAGATTAGCATATACTTACATAAATAACAAAGCAACACTGAGTTGTGTACCTATTAACAAGTACTATTCAAGTAACCTTCACCATATGGAACAGATGTATCCCTTAGACAGTGAACAGCAACAGCATATTTGTTATCAAGTCCACATCCTCAATTAATTTAAGTATACACTTTTCACAAAAACTTAAACCTTGGTTGAAAGCGTTAAAATGGAAGGTTTTCCTGTTGCATGCCTGAACAGTTTCCATTAAAGAATGAATAAGAACGACAACAGTAGACTGGTCAATACAATAAAAGGACTATAATGGGTTTTTCTCTCTTGTATTCCTACTCTCAAGCCTCCTTCCCCATTAATAACCCTAAATTTAAAAGCAGCAGCAATTGAACAGGTTAAAAAAAAAAAATAGGGCAGGGAATTCACATGACGTGTATCTTCTCTGAGCAGCCCTAGCAGCAGCACATAAAAGCAACGTTCATTGTTAACACAGTGAAGCTCAAGCAGCAACTCCATCCTTGACCCTGCTAGAAGTAAGCAAATGTCTTTCGAAAAACAAAGGTTAGGTTGATATACCATATTCCTCCCCCAGAACCTTTGCCACTTTCTTCTTGTGAACTATACCAGTTTTGAGTGATCATCCATCACCCTTCTGGGGTCCTTGGCAGGAACCTACCTGCAAGTTTTATTTAGTCCCACCAGACCGTCAATATTTTAAATGATCATTTCCATAGTTTAAATCCAGACCATATTGACAAACTGAAGCAGACCTGTAGTATAAATTGAGCATTGAATATAAATGCTGAAGGGACAGACAGAAGTGATTAAGGAAGGCTTCTGGAGGTAAAAGGTTTTAAACCATTTTCAAATCAACGTTCAGGTATTTTTCCCTTTGATTTGGGAGGGATGGGAATGGTCATCTTAGAACTCTCAGAACCCGAATGTGTAAGGAAATCCTCTCTGGAACTTACCCACCAAGTGTTCTCATTCCCTTTTAATCCTCAGTTCTCTTTTTCTTTCATTTGGACTAAGAATCTACTATTTTTCAAAAGACTGCTTCATCCATAAAACATTATGGAGGGAAACATTGTATTTTTACACATGACAACCAATAGAAATTCTTGTACTACTCCTGAGTATTTCACCAGTGTGTAATAAGTCACTGCTAATGTGTATTTCCTAAAGAGCACACAATCCACATCACCAAAGCCAACATAGACAGGATACAGGAAAAGAGACAACAGGTACTCCACTGAATAAAGAGAACAAAGAACTACAAATATACCCAATTTTCTTATTTTTGAAATATCAGAAACTTTTACTTACAACACCTCCCACAACTCTCTAAGACCAAGGCTATCTTTTATAATTGACAGACTTGGATTGAAAAGAAACCTGATTCCCTTTCACAAACCCACTGCCAAATCATTTTTACAAGTGAGGAAACCTTAGTTAAGTTAAAATTACATCTGTAGAGCAGCTACCACAATGTTAGTAATGACAGATGTCAATAATTAACAATTTCTTTAAAAGGGCATCATTTTCAAAAGCAGCTTATCAAAGGTGATTTCATTTGACACTGATAAACATTTGATAATATTGTGCACCTTACCTATGTATAATTATACAAAATTCTTCAAGTTTATATTGAATTTTAACATCTCATCTTTCTAGCAGTTCAGTCTACAGTGAACAATGGTATACCAAGAACTAATAAAGTAGAGCTTACACAATTGGCAGTAATGTCATACCTATCCAAATGTTCGAGCAGAACTGAAAGGCTTTTTATACCCGGGCACAGTGGGTCACGCCTGTAATCCCAGCACTTTGGGAGGCCGAGGTGGATGGATCACAAGATCAGGAGCAGGAGTTCAAGACCAGCCTGGCCAATATGGTGAAACCACATCTCTACTAAAAATACAAAAATTAGCCAGGCGTGGTGGCTGGCACCTGTAGTCCCAGCTACTCGGGAGGCTGAGGCAGGAGAATCGCTTGAACCCAGGAGGCAGAGGTTGCAGTGAGCCGAGACTGCATCACTGCAAGTGCACTCCAGCCTGGGTGACAAAGCAAGACTCCATCTCCAAAAAAAAAAAAAAATTTTATTTTTACATAAATACTAACACTTAAATTCCAAGAAACAAATTCCTGTGTTTTAAACTACTTTTCCTGAATATACTACTTATTAATGGCCAAAAAAAAAAAAATCTTTTTGGAATGGAAGTGTTTTTTATTTTTCTGTTGTTTGTTTTACACAATTTAACAAATAGAACGCCCATAGCTAAACATCATTTCCTAAAGGCAGAACAGGCTGCATTATATAAATGGAACCCAAGAAGCTGAAAGTATTTCCTTAGCGTCAAAAAAAATTCATGAGAGATAACAGGGAACAAAAACTCATCCCCCTCCTAGTAAACTACACTACATTATATCTTGATGCTTCTTTTTATATTAAATGTTTAGGTAAGTCAATTTTTAGTACAGTCACTGTGTACTTAACACATAACCAAAGCCTTCCCAATTGCCTCAAATTGCAAAAAGACAGACAGCACAGATGTAGGGCATATTAATAACAGAGCTACAAATTAACTCACTCCAAGCTATAATGCTCATTTAACCATAGCTTCAAATGCAAATTCTTGTCACTTAACTATAATCCATGGGTACAACAGTTTCAATAATGGTGTCAAATAATTAACAGTGAAACCTCCCCTCATATTATCATCCTTCTCTCCTGCCCACAAGTTCTTACCTTATTATTCTATGCCTTGCAACAACCTACTATTCATGGCCTACTGTGTAGAAGTTTATTACCCTATTGTTAGTTCACTGTTACTTTTCTTCTGCACTAAACAAATATCACAAATACCTTCTCAAAAAGTAGTGATAATTTTGATGAATATATATCAGTGATAAAAAGACAGTAAAGGAGTGAGAATAATAGGGAAGATCCCAAGTGATGAAAAGACTGATGAAAAACTGTAATGACAAACTTATAAAAACCCTGGGCCTTATTAGTGGGTCATCCTGTACAGAAGAAACATCTTTACTTTTTAACATATGACAATAACAAGTTACACAAAATGTTATCACCAAAAAAAGAAAAGAAGTATTGCTATCTAAATAAATCTACACATAACTGGAATAAGGTTATCAGACTACAAGACTAGTTTTCAATTAAGTCGCTATATGTAACTAAATAATGTTCATTAACTTATTTAACATTTAGTAAAAGTACCTACCAACGAGATTCCTAGGAACCTGAATAAAATCCTCCACAAATTCCAAGAAACCTCTAGCCTTTTTTACAGCATCAGCACTCTGTAGATGAGGGGAAAAGTAAAAATGAAATCCTGTTTCAATCTTGGAGCAACCCATAATCCGAAACAAAAAGATGAGAAAAGAGAAAATTCTTAATGATTATGTTCTACTAAGATTATGCTCATTCCACTGGGGAGAGATTTCAGGTGAAGTGATTCACAAAGTACTTTGAAAAAATCATTTTTAAAAACCCCAAATCAGTCAGTACTATTAAAACCAAAAATAAAATATCATCTCTAAAATCTTTAAGCTGCCAAACAGCCAAAACTTTAACCCAATCCTAAATATACTAGTCTATACCTCCTGGTTGAAATTCTCATGTTAAATGTTAACAATACAAATTGTTAAAATTGTCTGATTTATTTATTCTCAAAATCAGGTATATGACTTAAAAAGCTATTTTTGCAGAGATGCATTTTTTAAAAGTACCTACTGGTAAGATTATCAAAATTCATAATTTCTAATGAGTACAATTTTAAACGACCAGAGGGTTGGGAGTGAGTCTCTACATGGACTTTCTACTTCTCAATACTTCTCACTTTCACTTTTAACGTTTGTTCTTTAATAACCACAGATAAGGCCAGATGCGGTGGGCTCACGCCTGTAATCCCCGCACTCTGGGAGGCCAATATAGGAGGATCGTTTAAGGCCAAGAGATTGAGACTAGCCTGGGCTCACGCCTGTAATCCCCGCACTGTGGGAGGCCAATACAGGAGGATCGTTTAAGGCCAAGAGTTTGAGACTAGCCTGGGCAACACAGGAAACCTCCATCTCTACAAAATATAGAGATATATATTTAAATTAGCCCAGCATGGCAGCACATGCCTGTAGTCCTAGCTATTCAAGAGGCTGAGGCCAGAGGATGGCTTGAGCCCAGGGGTTGGAGGCTGCAGTGAGCTATGATCACACCACTGCACTCCAGCCTGAGCAACAGAATAGACCCTGTCTCTTAAAAAAAAAAAAAGCAAATAAAAAATTTTTTAAATTTTAAAACCATAGCTCAAATTATTCTGTGCACACTACATGATACACCATATGCAATCAACATTTTTAACAATGCATCCAATCCTTAAGAACTATATTAAGGTAAGCACTATTATTATTTTATAATGAGAACACTTATACAAGGAAGTAACAAACTCTAAGCCTACTCAAAGCGGCCTACTTAAAGTGAATTCCAATCCAGGCAGTATGACTCCAAAGCCCATCTTTTTTTTTTCCCTCCTCCTTCTCAACAAGACAGGACCTTGCTCTGTCACTCAGGCGAGAGGACAATGGCATGATCATAGCTCACTGCAGCCTCTCATTCCTGGACTCAAGTGATCTTCCTGCTTCAGCCTCCAAAACTGCTGGGGTTACAGACGTGAGCCACCGTGCCTGGCTGTCTTAATTACTATGTTATACTATCTACTTTTAAAGGTTTTGAAATTAAAAGTGAAGCTTCTAGTCAGCTTTAATATGTGAAAGCAGCTGTTCATAAGAGCTATGTATGAAAAGTCAAGAGACAAAACTGTCATACAAAAAAACTCCAGGCCAGGCATGGTGGCTCACGCCTATAGTCCCAGCACTTTGGGAGGCTGAGGCAGGTGGATTGCTTGAGCTCAGGAGTTCGAGACAAGCCTGTGCAACATGGCAAAACCTTGTCTCTTTAAAAAAAAAAAAAAAATCCAGTTACTCAAATTTGAAGGATGGTCTCAATTTACATATATAAAAATATAGATAAGATGCATGTATATGTATATATATAAATTTACCTATATTTTCCTAAACTCTATGTTGCCCTGGCTAGATTCAAACTCATGGGCTCAAGCAATCCTCCTGCCTCAGATTCCCAAGTAGCTGGGACTGCAGGTGTGTGCCACTGCACCTGGCTGAGTAACATTTTAAAAATAACTTACTAATTTTCTACCCCTGCAAACATCATGATTAACCAGTGACGAAGTATTATACAAACTCAAGTTCTAGAAAAGCTATTCTAATATATGCCATTTACTCCTGCCAGTGCCTGGCACACAGTAAACATTCAAAAAAAAAAAAAAAACTTCGATATTTGTTATGAGTATAAAACTGAAGCAAACTCAGAAGCAGTTAAGAAACCTCAATAAAAAAACTACGTATTTAATTACTTAGTAAATCTTTCACTCCCCTCAATACAAAGTTAACTTCAATTCAGCTTCATAAGTAATGACTACTAGGCTGACTTTGATACTAATTGAATAAATTCTACCTCAAAAGTGTTTCACTGGAAACTGCAATTTCAGATAAAAATATAATCAAACAATAGATGGTTAATACACCAAAGGCCAAGGCAGGAGAAAGAGAACTTACCTCTCCGTAGATTCTAAATGTTCCAGTATCTTCATCTAGCTCAATGGCGGTAACTCCAGGAACCTTCCTAGCTTGCTGGATGTTACTACCATGTGTTCCTATTGCCAGGCCCATTAAATCTTCTCTCACAACAAATTCCTCATGAAAAGCTGCTGCAAGTTGTTTTGTGCACTAATAAAAAAAGAAAATTAGTATTATAAAAGATCAAAATACAAAATGGCCTTTTTGTATGGTTTGGTTTTTTTCCAGACAGGGTCTCACTCTGTCACCAAGGCTAGGGTGCAGTGGCGTGATCATGGCTCACTGCCAACTCAATCTCCTGGGCTCAAGCAATCGTCCCACTTCAGCCTCTTGAATAGCTGGAAATACAGGCACGCACCACTGAGCCCAGCTAATTTCTTTTTTTTTAATTTATTTTTTGTAGAGAAGAGCTCTCACTATGTTACCCAGGCTGGTCTCGAACTCTCGGGCTAAAGCAATCCTCCCACTTCAGCCTCCCAAAGTGCTGGGATTATAGGTATGAGCTACCACACGCGGCCACAAAATGTTTTATTGCACATCCATGTTCATAGCATTATTTACGATAGTCAAGAGGTGAAAGCAACCCAAATCCACAGACCAACGAATGAATGAACACAATGTGGTATATACATTCTGCCTTAAAAAGGAAATTCTGACACATGCTACAAAGATAAAACTTGATGCTAAGTAAAATATGCCAGTCACAAAAAAGACTAAAATGATTTTACTACATGAGGTACCTAAAATAGTCAAATTTATAGCAACAGAAAATAGAATGATGGTTGCCCGGGGCTGGGGAAAGGGGAAAATGAGCAGCTGTCTAAAGGGTATGGATTTGCAGTTTTACAAGATGAGAAGTCCTGAAGATTGATCAATAATGTAAACACACTTAATACTAAGTGTACACTTAAAAATGGTTAAGATGCTAAGTTTTATATGTACTTTACCACAGTGTAAAGAAAAACCCGAGAAGAAAAAATCACCAAAAACCCACATAAATTTTAAAAAAAAGGCCAAAACTCAGTCTCTTAAGAAACAAAGGAAACTCATCTAATGTCATAAAATGAATGGGGAAAAGAAACTGTTTTATTCGTCCATTTTATTAGTCTAAAACACTTTGCCAGATACAGGCAGATCTGTTCACATATCCCTTGTTCAGAACTTTTAAATTAATGAGAACATTTCCAAATTTGTCCTAAGGATAATAAACATATCTTAATTTCTCTAAGACACCACAGTGTGTGCATGCACATGTGTTCATCTAGATCTAGAAAGTGTGAGTGAGTGGGAAGAACAAGTATCCTAATAGCGTAGCAGGGAAGAACAGGACAAAACAGAGTACCTTAGGATAAAACAGAGATATAATGATTAGCTTAATATTTTAATACTACATGCCACATGATGCCTCACTCCTAGTCCTCCTCTCCTCTCACACAAGAGTTGTTACAGTGAACTAGTTACTGATGAAAGGTATCATGTCTGACAGACGACGAGGCAGTTAAAAAAATAAAAAGGTTAAATACAAAGTAAAGAACTAGCAATACAGTCTACTGAGTATCCCTAGTTTCTTAGCTCTTTGGCACCTGTCATCTAAGTCCTACCAACAAGTCAACAGGCATTTAGCAAAGGAAAGGCTATGTTTGATAAAAGGTAAAATGGAAAAGCAATTCTTCTACAGACACGACAACTCCAAATAATCACGAAACAGAGGTCCTAGGCTTCCTTCGTTTGAAGCAAGGAACTTAAAAAATATGAAACTAAATGGGGGCCAGGTTCGGTGGCTCATGCCTGTAACCCCAGCACTTTGAGAGGCTGAGGCGGGCAATCACTTGAGGCCAGGAGCTCGAGACCAGCCTGGCCAACATGGCAAAACCCCATCTCTACTAAAATACAAAAATTAGCTGGGCTTGGTGGGGCACACCTGCAATCCCAGCTACATGGAGGCTGAGGCAGGAGAACCACTTGAATCCGGGAGGCGGAGGTTGCAGTAAGCCAAGATTGTGCCACTGCACTGTAGCCTGGGCAACAGAGCCAGAATCTGTCTCCAAAAAGCAAACAAAAACTAAATGGGACACAGAAAACTCTTTTGTAAGTAAACCCACTTACTTCTAAATGCTTAGTGGCCTCTTCATTTCTGGACATAAGCATCAACTTCGTACGAATACTTCGCAAATGCATGTCACTTAAGATGTTTACTCTCTTCACAGTTGCTTCACTGGCAGACTATAAACAAACAAGCTAATTACTCAAAACTTTAATCATTCTTCCAAATAGCACAAACACCATCCCATCTTCTATGCAAACCCTTCCTTGCTTCTCATCTACTACACTTCTTTCACCTAACACTCACTACTCTGAGTAATCACACTTTCCTTTCTGAATTCCTGTATTATTTAGATCTGCTATTCAGAATATGTTTGATTGGGGGAAAATCCAGAATCTCACACATTAAGAATTTTATGATGTTAAGAATGTAAAGTAATTAACATTTTATAGCTGCAAATTTTTCTCCCACACTGTATTAATAAATTCACTATACACTGTTGACCTTAGCTTTTCTCTTTTGAAATATGTAATTATAAAATCTGTGCAATACCCATTAATAAGCTACCTTGTAATATGGTATTATCTTACCAGTATCATTAGCTGTGTTGTTTCTGGATGGTAAAAAATTCTGCATGCTCCTACTGCTTTCTTAAAATCTTTATGTGCATTTTCATTAGCACACCTAGAGAGAAATTAATTTATGTGTAAGAACTCAATAACAGATTAAAGTCAGAGGAGAGTCATAATATAAAGTCAGTGTTTCATTTTGACATCCCCCACTAAAACCTTTGTTCATTAAGATGATTTTCCGTCAGCAGGTTTGATTGGGCATTAGGGAAAATGTTTTGTAGGACTGAAAAATCTTCTTAATTCACAAAACAATTCAATAGTAAATAAAATTACTCACGCCTCTCTCAAATCCTCAGGAACATCCACTGTGCATTTAAAGAAGGTATTTTTTTTGACAGTTTTATTTTGATTGACAGGCCGAAGTCGTTCAAATGTGACTATTTCATTGTAAGTAGCGTCACAAGCAGCATATTCAATGACATAAAACTAAAAGACATCAAAATACTTTAAAAATCCCATCTGAACAAAAATAATGAAGTTTAAAAGTTCTAATTACCTTGCTCAGCTTAACCAATGGACCCTCCCCTCCATGTGGCATAAAATACTAAGCACAGCTTAGCCACATCAATCTGATTTGCCTAAACTAGATTACAGGTTCTTACAAGCATGAACCTTGGTGGTCCTTACATGCTTGAGGTGTACCTCTGGAGAGCAGCTTTGGTGTTTGCCAATACAGAACACAAACAGAAATTAATGCTAATGGAAATGTCTGATCAACTATTTCTCAGGTAGACTTTAGAAATAAAACTAACAGTTGAAATAAGATTTACAAAAACTAAGCACTGAGGTACTTCCTTAGAAACTAGTCACAAAGCAAGTGTGAAGAGTACTTACTTCTCCTTTCATCATCCGAACTTTAGCCAACCACCACCCACATGGCTCTTGGTCATTTGCTCTTGAATATACCTGAGAAGAAAAAAAAAAATGCGTATATCCATTCATCCCAAAAGATTTCAATGCTGTAAATAATGACTTTTTATTAATACCCAATCCCATTAAACTTAAGAATCAAAAATACTATTTTATTTAAATTGGTATATTAAATGCAATTTAAAGAAAGTGATATGTACACTTAAATTTACTACTTAAAAATAAAACTACACTTTTTTGAGCAATTTAGCTTCTTGGAAATTAATTCCATATTCATGAGGTTTACTAAATGTAAGTATTATTTTACAGAAATGCTCTTACAAAGGAGTTTTAAATAATGTAAAACACAGGTCTTCCTGTTTCTGTCAACATTGTTAATATTAAAAATTGTTCTCAAAAAGTGATTAACCTAATTTTTAAATTCCATCGAAGATATGAGATTTAGAGCCCTTGCTAAAGAACCTAAATCAAATGTACTAAAATTGTTTAACTGAACAAAAAAATTACATTCAGTCCATCTAGCAGAATACATTAAGTATCTTACAAAATTCCTATCCAGGCCGGACACAGTGGCTCACACCTGTAATCCCAACACTTTGGGAAGCCAAGATGGGTGGATAACCTGAGGTCAGGAGTTCGCGACAAGGCTGACCAACATGGAAAACCCTGTCTCTACTAAAATACAAAAATTAGCCGGGCATGGTGGCAGGTGCCTGTAATCTCATCTACTCGGGTGGCTGAGGCAGGAGAATCATGTCCAGGGGGCGGAGGATGCAGTGAGCAGATATCACACCATTGCACTCCAGCCTAGGCAACTAGAGCAAAACTCCATCTCAAAAACAACAAAACAAAAACTATCCACAAAAAAACAAGTCATATTCTTTATAAGTATCAGTTTTATTAACGTTAATAGGTCACAGAAGCTTTCACTTGGGATTAGAGTTATTTCTTATGACACAGCAGAGCTTCTTTAACGTATTATATTTTCAATATAGAGAAAGGTAGAAAAGGAGGGCTGAGAAGAAACTAAGAACCAATAAAAACCAAGATTGACTGTCCTTGCAGAGATCATCAGCGAAACCTATCAGTGGATGTAAACAGCCATCTGGGAGATAAACACAGACAACTAAAAACAAAGACTTTTAGAAAGCCTGAAGCTTCTATCAGGATGATTTGAGAGTAATCTTGGAAGTGGCAGGAATGCTGGAACTGGAAATGAATAAACCAAAACCTACTAATGAACTTTATTGTACACCATGATTAGAAAAAAGCTATGAGAAAAAGCACGAAGTCCAATATACCAATCAGGGTCCGTTAAACTCAATTTTAGCTTTTCCATTTCTTTTATAAACAGATCTAACTATTCAAAGGGATATCTCATGACTTACATTCTTTCTTAGACATATTCCAAAAAACAAGAAAGTTTACTTTTCTAAGACTAGAACAGAACTCACCCTTATTCTGTAATTATTATATGTATCCACTCGGCCCTTTTATAAATGTAAAGTAGAATCTAGTTATCTTATTTTTCCTATATCTTGAAACACTTTACAATTTCATCAACATTCATCAGTTATTCTCAGCTATGCTTTAAATAAAGACTAAAATGGAACAGAGGAATGATGGCATCACCTAGAGGATACAAAAGTGAAATAAACTGTTAATGTTCATACAGTTTCCTTACTGCATAGCCTGAGGTATCACATCTCTTTCAAAACAGTTCAGAAAGACCAAAGACACCATCCTTGTAGTCTGCTTTTAGCTACCGTTGACCAGTTGATAATTATGAATTTATTTTTCACTCATAATTGCGAAGAGAAGAAAAATTTACAGAGGAAGGCCTTTCTAATTATTAGAGGTATCAGACAACAGATGCAAAGAGATAGCAGCATACTAGATTCTACTGATACACGTGAAATTATCTTACAAAGCAAAATCTCAGACTATCAAGTCTTCAGATGGTGACCTCTTAGATGAATGTTCTCAAACAATGTATTTCTAAGGAGAAGAGGGAAAGATGATGTGTATTCTCATCCAGTTAATGACTCAACTGAGACTCCATCATGCAAAATCCTCCAACAAGAACCCAGATCATCCTGGTTTGCTAAAAGGGTGTATGACGGTATTCTTCCATCTTTTAAGATGTTTGTGGTCAGGCGCGGTGGCTTACACCTATAATCCCAAAACTTTGCGGAGCCAAAGCAGATGGACTGCTTGAGAGCTCAGGAGTTCAAGACCACCCTGGACAACATGATGAAACCCCATCTTTACCAAAGATACAAAAGAAATTAGCCAGGTGTCATAGCGCGCACCTGTGGTCCCACCTACATGGAAGGCTAAGGTGGGAGGATTGCTGGAGCCTGGGAAGTTGAGACTGCAGTGAGCCAAGACTGTGCTACTACACTCAAGCCTGGGTGACAGAACGAGACCTTGTCCGGGGGAAAAAAGAAAAAGTAAAATAAAAATTGAACATAAAACTTTAAGAAATGTTTGTGTGCCAAAATGTACTTTGTAAGTGGAAATATCAAAAGCAGATGTGTATACAAAGGTAACTAGAAAAAGAAAGATAATGAAATGCAAAAATATTCAATAGTCAATCCAATTGACTAAATATGCTAAAATTACAGCACAGAGATGGCTATCCCTTCTTCAACAGAATGAGATGCCACTAAAAGTTCCAAAGTATTCAAGGACTGCATTCTGATGATCCAACTGTAAGAATAACCAGAATAAGCTAGAATTTATTAGAGATGTATTTTAAATCTGCTATCAATATGTATTAAGATTGGTATGTTCTAGGTTCATATATAACAGCAGTTAGTTACATTTAGAGAACTGCATTCATTGTAGATACATATATAACCAAAACCTGGAAAATATGAAAAAGTTGGATTTGCTATGTTTAAACTCTTACTAAAATGTCTAATAAGGCCATGTGTGGTGGGGCTCACGCCCATAATCCCAGTACTCTGGGAGGCTGAGGTGGGCAGATCACTTTGGCTCCAGAGTTCGAGACCAGCCTGGACAACATGGTCAAACACCATCACTATGCAAAATACACAAGTTAGCCAGGCATGGTGGCATGTGCCTGTAATCTCAGCTACTTGGGGGCCTGGGGTGGGGTGGAAGGATCCCTTGAGCCCAGGAGGTCAAGGCTGCAGTGAGTTGTGTTTGCTTCACCATACTCCAGCATGGAGTCAATAATGGCCCTTAAAAAAGTCTAATAATGGCCGGGCACAGTGGCTCATGCCTGTAATCCCAGCACTTTTGGAGGCTGAGGCAGGAGGACTACTTGAGCCCAGGAGTTTGAGACCAACCTGGACAACACAGGAAGATCCCATCTCTATAAAAAAAATTTTTTTTTAATTAGCCAGGTGTGGTTGGTGCATGCCTCTAGTCCCAGCCACTTGGGAGGCTGAGGACGGAGGATCACTTGAGACTGGGAGGTCAAGGCTGCAGTGAGCCATGATCATGCCACTATACTCTAAACTGGGTGACAGTGCAAGACCCTGTCTCAAAAAAAAAAAAAAAAAAGGTCTAATAATGACCTTACTACCCTTTCATTCTTTCTGCTACAAAATTATTTGGTAAATGATCAGTGATGACTGTTTTCCCAAGTATACTGAGGGTTACAAAAAGAATATTCTAGGCTGGGCGCGGTGGCTCACGTCTGTAATCCCAGCACTTTGAGAGGCCGAGGTGTGTGGATCACCTGAGGTCAGGAGTTCGAGACCAGCCTCAACATGGAGAAACCCTGTCTCTACTAAAAATACAAAATTAGCCAGGTGTAGTGGCACGTGCCTGTAATCCCAGCTACTCGGGAGGCTGAGGTAGGAGAATTGCTTGAACCTGGGAGGCGGAGGCTGCGGTGAGCTGAGATCGCACCATTGCACTCCAGCCTGGGCAACAAGAGCGAAACTCCATCTCAAAAAAAAAAATAATAATAATAATATCTTAACAACCAAAAGAAGGTGCCCATTCGAGTAACTATCTCAGAGAGGTAGCTCGAATATCTCTTGTTAATCTGTGGGTAAATCAAGCCTCATTTGCTGAAAATGTTATGTCTTAAAACTACCTAACCCCCTTATTCTATTTTCACCAAAGCATAACCATTCATGAATCTGGCTTTCTAAATAAACCATTCTCAACTGCCTGGAGGCTTTTCTCACTGAACAATGAAATGCTGAACTCAATTTTAAACTTAATATCCACTTCTGTAAGCTTAATAACTTCACCCCTGAAAGACCAAGTTACTCTCATAAAGTGACTAAACCTAAATTCCTAAGCCTGAATCAAAACACTACAAATTTGGCCGCACAGCCCACACCTGTAATCCCAGCACTCTGGGAGGCTGAGGCGGGTGGATCACCTGAGGTCAGGAGTTTGAGACCAACCTGGCAAACATGGCAAAACCCCGTCTCTACTAGAAGTACAAAAATTAGCTGGGCATGGTGGTGGGCGGGTGTCCGTAATCCCAGCTACTTGGGAGATTGAGGCAGGAGAATCGCCTGAACCTGGGAGGTGAACCAAGATCGCACCACTGCCCTCCAGCCTGAGTGATAGAGCAAGACTCCTTCTTATGAAAAAAAAAAAAAAAAAAAAAAAGGTGAGCACAGTGGCTCACACCTGTAATCCCAGCACTTTGGGGGGCCAAGGCAGGTGGATCACCTGAGGTCACGAGTTCGAGACCAGCCTGACCAATATGGTGAAACCCCGTCTCTACTAAAAATACGAAAATTAGCCAGGCATGGTGGCGAGTGCTTGTAATCCCAGCTACTCAGGAGGCCGAGGCAAGAGAATCACTTTAACATAGGAGGCAGAGGTTGCAGTGAGCCGAGATCACGCCACTGCACTCTAGCCTGGTCGACAGAGCAAGACTCCATCTCAGGAAGAAGGAAGAAAAAAAAAAAAAACCCACTTATAGTGCTATGGATCAAATCATATCCTATACAAAATGAAGAGTATATCTCACACAATAAAATATCACTTTAATAAGCCAGCATTAAAACTGTGCTCTAGTGTACTATATCCTACATGTTAATTACTGAATTGATTTACAAATATGTCATTGAATAACAGTGCCCCACAGAAATTCCTTTTCTTCAGATTTTACTTAACTCTGCAACTATTTCACAGGAACAATTCACACTCTCAAATGGCCCACACACTGCTCTAACATATTAAAATCCAGGAGACTGTGGAGTAACCATGATGAGAAGCCTAAAAACACAACAGCACTCATTTTAATCACTATCGTTTTATGGAGTACAGGATGAAATAAATAGGAAGAATCAAATTCCAAAAGCCTATTTCAGGATTCTTTCCACCAAATGATCCCAAGTCAAACTCTGTTTAAAAAAAAAAAAAAAAAAAATCTCTAAACTCAAGCAAACAAATGTGAGTGATTTAAATGTAATTCCAATCTGGATCCTAAAGTCATCAATTTTTCATTGAAGTTCATAATGTTCAACCTATGCCTTTTTCTTTTTTTTTGAGACGGAGTCTCGCTCTGTCACCAAGGCTGGAGTGCAGTGGCGCAATCTCAGCTCACTGCAAGCTCCACCTCCCGGTTTCACGCCATTCTCCTGCCTCGGCCTCCCAAGTATCTGGGACTACAGGTGCCTGCTACCACGCCTGGCGAATTTTTTGTATTTTTAGTAGAGACGGGGTTTCACCATGTTAGCCAGGATGGTCTCCATCTCCTGACCTCACGATCCGCCCGCCTCGGCCTCCCAAAGTGCTGGGATTACAGGCGTGAGCCACCGTGCCCGGTCCAACCTATGCCTTTCAAGTAGCCAAATTAAGAATAAGTATCAAAGACAGAGAATTTTTACCAGTCTTCAATAAATTAACTATATTTCCATTTTTCCAAAGAAATTTTCCTAGTATTATTTACTATTAAACTAATCAATCATAATCCATTTTCAACATGTGAAATACATTTATTGAGTACTGCTATTACGTATCTGCCATTTTGTATTATTACATTTTAAGAAGAAAATGCTCATTAGAAAAGTTTAACATCTGGAATGAACATGTATGATTTCTCTACCTAAATAATAGTATTATCTCATTCACCTTTAAAGCTGATACTTTAACAAATCAGTTTCCTACCAACTTTCTTTACTATATCAAGTCCTAGAAACTGGCCACTCTGCAAGACAAAAACAAGTAACAAATATGTTCGTCTCTCCTTTATGTGTGAGCATTTCCCAAGCAGTAAGACTGACAATGGTCTTGGTATCTTGGTATGATGAGAAAAACCACATCTAAATACAGACAGCTGAAAACTTCAGACTGGCCAAAAGAATCAAACTTAAAACTTTTTAAAAAGTAGACTAAATAATCCACGTATATCTTTTATATAAATAAAATACTGAATTAGGCTGGGCATGGTAGCACACACCACTTTGGGAGGCTGAGGTGGGCGACTGCTTGAGCCCAGGACTTCAAGACTCGCTAGGGCACCATGGCAAAACCTCATCTCTACAAAAAATACAAAAATTAGCCCAGCATGGTAGCACACGCCTATGATCCCAGCTACTCAAGAAGCTGAGGCAGGGAAGATCCCTTGAGCCAGGGAAGTCAAGGCTGTAAGTGAGCCATGATGGCACCACTGTAGTCCAGCCTGGGTGACAGAGTAAGGCCCTGTCTCAAAAAAATAAAATTTGGAAAAAAAAAAAAAATCTAAAAAGTTGTAAAAGAAAGGAGTGTCTTACCTGAGATAATTTTTATTCTCTTTTTTAATCCAATTTCTCTCAAGGCGCCTATCCCAACATTTTAATATAATATATAGATATATAACCATAATGCCTGACAATCCGCCATATGACTAGAAAAGGAAAGGCATATGCCACAAGAACAAAAACTTGCCAATTCCTATTTTAACTATGAATACTAAACCAGAAAACCTCACAGTTCAAAAACAGGTTTTTAAAATTTCAAATATGCTAAATGCAAGGAAGAAACCTTATAAAAAACATTATCAGGGCGGCGCGTGGTGGCTCAAGCCTGTAATCCCGGCACTTTGGGAGGCCGAGGCGGATGGATCACCTGAGGTCAGGAGTTCGAGACCAGCCTGACCAACATGGAGAAAACCCGTCTCTACTAAAAATACAAAATTAGCTGAGTGTGGTGGCACATGCCTGTAATCTCCACTATTTGGGAGGCTGAGGCAGGAGAATCACTTGAACCCAGGAGGCAGAGGTTGCGTTCAGCCGAGATGGTGCCATTGCACTAGAGCCTGGACAAGACCAAAACTCCATCTCCAAAAAAAAAAAGAAAAGAAAAAGAAACCAACACGTTATCACCTTAGATGTCAGGCTTACTATGTAACATGTCTATGTGTGTTGCTTATATATTACTTGCTGAGCAAGGCAGATATCTGAAATAAAAAGCAAAAATGTTACATGTGAAATAAGGGAGGAGGGATATTTCTACTGCCCTTCCAAGAGCCCAAAACACTAGATACCCAGTGTAAACGAAATCTAAAGAACTCTTCATTTTCACATTACCTTCAAACTTTACAGGCTGAGCATATTTTTCTAGCAATCTTTAGTCAGCAAAAATCAATCATTAAGCAAATACTTATGAAATATTTACTATTAAGTGTTATAAAGATTTTTAAAGAGATGCCACCACTTTTTAAAAGGCAAATAAAAAGCCACTAATTAGGTATAAAAATAAATATTTCCATTTTAGACCTTTTCAAAATTAAGTTTCTACTATAAATCATATAATGTCTTCTTGGGTCCACTGCTGGGCCATGACATTACTTTATGTGCTGTAACTTCATGTAAATTTCCTAAGGGGCTAGAAAGGCAAACCCTGTATTTAAGCAACCAATATATTTTTAATGTAACAAAATGTTAGTGTAAACCATATGAAACTGTCAATACTTAACCATTTCTGACCTACAAGAATGGAAATTTCTTATGGCTCAAGTCTTTAAAGATCACCTTACAATCTTAATAAAGCTCTCTCGGATCATTTTTGTTCTAAATTTATTACTAGGGGCAAAGTCACCTTTTCTTTCCTTCAAAGAAGGATTCCTAGAGCTGCAGAAGAATGTTGTGAGTCTGGCACAAAACTGACCAAACCCTGTGAATACATTTGGAAAAACAAAAAATGAAACTCATTATCAGCTTCCCAACCTCCAGACTAACCTTGGACAAGCTAATAAAGTATTCACAGTTAAGAAGAGGACACAAACTGTTTTGTGACTCTGAAATAATCTATTTAAAAAGCATGATGGTAGAGCTTCCGGGCTGGTGAATCTATTGATGGGCTGGAAATGTGGCATGCTCAAAGAAGTCATGGAAGCTCTACTTTCCAAACCCCTTCCCTCACCCCAACCTTGCCTCATGCATCTCTTTCATTTGGCAGTTCCTGACTTGTATCCTTTATAATAAACCAGTAAACAATCGAGCCTTACCATCTGTAAGTATGATTGAAGAATGTCAGTTTACCTCTGGTATTTTGCACAATCCCAGAAAAATTTTAAGAAAAAGTGTTTATTGACCAAAAAAATTACATTTCATAACTAAGGCGATCAGATATGAAGCAACCTAAAAGGATTACCACCCAACCCCCCACCGGTATAAGGGAAAAATAGTGCAGGGAAGCAGATGTAAAAAACATAATTTAAAAATGTAAAAGTAAGCCTGCGCAGTGTCTCATGCCTATAATCTCAGCACTTTCGGAGGCCAAGGCGGATGTTCACTTGAGGCCAGAAGTTTGAGACGAGCCTGGCCAACATCACAAAATCCCATCTCTACTAAAAATAAAAAAATTAGCCGGGCATGGTGGCTCACACCTGTAATTCCAGCTACTCAGAGGCCAAGGCACGACAATCACTTAAACTTGGGAGGTGGAGGTTGCAGTGAACTGAGATTTTGCCACTGTACTCAAACCTGAGCAACTTAGTGAGACTCCATTTCAAAAAATAAAAAATAAAATTGCCTAAGAAAAAAACACAAAAAGATAAAAACTCAGGGCCGGGCACAGTGGCTCACACCTGTAATCCCAGAACTTTGGGAGGCCAAGGCAGGCTGATCACCTGAGGTCAGGAGTTTGAGACCAGCCTGACCAACATGGAGAAACCCCGTCGCTACTGAAAATACAAAATCAGCCGGGCATGATGGCGCATGCCTGTAATCCCAGCTACTAGGGAGGCTGAGGCAGGAGAGTCGCTTGAACCCGGGAGGCAGAGGTTGTGGTGAGCCGAGATCGCACCATTGCACTCCAGCCTGAGCAACAAGAGCAAAACTCCATCTCAAAAATAAAAAATAAAAATAAAAAAATAAAACTCAGCCTTAAAATGCAAGGACTTCCTACACCAAAAACTACACAAACAAAAAATAGACAATTCACAGAACAAGGGGTTAAGAGCCAACCAACTAATTTAAGTGATGTTCCCATATTACTATTCATTAAGGAAATCAGAATTCATGAGACATCAGCTTCCATCCACCAAGTTTACAAAATTGTACATACGAACAATATAATACAGTCACTTAATGTATGAAAAAGATACCTCCAGTGTTAATAAAAGTATGAAGTGGTTATTCCGAAGACATTTTTGGAGGATGAAATGGTACATTTTAATACTTTTAAAAATGTTAACCTCTTAGGAATTATACTACCAGACTTGCATAAGAATATTAACTTTAACTCTGGCATTGTTTTCTTTTGCTAACAGCAAAAAATTTGTAATGTAAAGTAATTTCAATGTCTTTTAATTTGATATATCCACACCAAATAATTCTGAGGTGGTTACAAAAAATGAGGTAAATTTAAATGAGAAGACACGAAAATGTTTGCTGTCCTAATTAAGTGAATACAAAAGTCACAAATATATAACTTAATCCCAATTTTTTTCAACTTAAATATGTCCTTTATACATGCAAATGAAAAACTCACAAGAGAATCAACTCTGGTAAATGAAATTTAAGATAGGGTGGGTGGACAAGTACACCTACATTAAGATGGAAGGTTCACTTTGTACTTTATATAATTTTTTACATTAAGCTTTATTACTTTAAAGAAGGGGAGGAGGCTTTCGAAATGTTACCTGGGAAAGCACTAACTCCGAGTTTCTAAATACTCTATGTAATATGGATAAATCCTTAATAAACGGTGACAAAAAAACAAATCCTATGGATGGCAAGATTATGCTTAAACTTTTTCCTTATATGAATTTTCAAATTTTTCAAAAGTGAAAAAAAATCACATCTTAATTTCAGATAATGACTTACAAAATTCTAGAGAGCAAATTTGACCAGAGCTGAATCATAAAACACAACGTGAAATTTAAAAAAAAACTCTAGATTCAATTTCTAAATCATTCACTCTCTAACACCAATGTCTTCTTCACAGAAGCGGAGGCAGACCACAAGGGTGAGCCAGACTGTTCAGGAACAGGGCAGGACCCTCCTGGACAGGAATGGAAAAAGTACACTGTAACAACACCCTCAGCACCCCACCAAGAGCAGTTTTCCCTTTAATCGGAGACTTCACGCTACCAATTTTAAGTGTCTAAACAACAAAAAAGTGTAAGAAGCATTACTCTCAAAATTGAGTGCCACACATTTCTAATTCTAGAACATGTCCAAACCTACATAATTCCTTGCTTGACCTAACTTTTGCTTACTCAAAATCCAAAAAACACTGTACCAGAAATAAATTTTGAAAAATGAAAACGAATCAAGCCCTTTATTCTCACAGAAAACTGTAAGAGATACAATATTGAGAAAAACATGTTCAATAAAATCTAAAGTCCAAATGAACATAGTAATCTGCAGCATCACTGCCATATATAGCACCCACCAAGGACCCCACTTCACACTCCTTGATTTGCAGCAGTCACTTCACCACTTTGTTTCCTCGTGTCTCCCCCAGATGCCACCAGTAACCTTTTCCTCAAGAACTCTAATACACACAGATAGTTACAGGTATCCTTACAAAAAGTTATTTCTTAACTTATTGCCATTTAAAAATTCTACCTGGATTTTAATTATCTGCACTAAGTTCACTGTGTACTATTTTGCTTTTACTAAAGCAAAGTATAAATTATGTCAGGGTGCCATGAGCCAAGTCCCTCATGAATGAGTAAAGCATTCACTTTACTCACTCTTTTAACTTTGACTTCCTTCCACCAAAGTGGGTACACTAAGTTAAGGTTGTCAGGGATTAAGTGCTGCAATTTTTGACTTCCTAGCATATTATCTAGATTAATGAGAGTTCAAAGAAAATTTATCATTAAAAAATCAGGCCATGTATGGTGGCTCACACCTGTAATCCCAGAACTTTGGGAGGCGGAGGTAGGCGGATCACCTGAGGTCAGGAGTTCGAGACCAGCCTAGCCAACAAGGCAAAATCCTGTCTCTACTACAAGTAAAACAATTAGCTGGGCGTGGTGGTGGGTACCTGTAATCCCAGATACTCAGAAGGCTGAGGCAGGAGAATCGCTTGAACTTGGCAAGAGGAGGTTGGAGTGAGCTGAGATCACTCCATTGAACTCCAGCTTAGGCGACAGAGTGAGACTACATCTCAAAGAATAAAATAAAGTAAAATAAAATTGGCAGATAACTAAATCATTTGCAAAGTGCTTAGTACAGAATATGTACATTTAAAATGTTTGTAAATGGCTAGGCGCGGTGGCTCACACCTGTAATCCCAGCACTTTGGGGGGACAAAGCGGGCAGATCACCTGAAGTCAGGAGTTCGAGAACAGCTGGCCAACACTGTGAAACCCCGTCTCTACTAACAATACAAAAATTAACCAGGCATGGTGACGCACGCCTGTAGTTGCAGCTATTCAGGAGGCTGAGGCAGGTGAATCGCTTGAACCTGGGAGGCAGAGGTTGCAGTGAGCCAAGATTGCGCCATTGCACTGCAACCTGGAAGACAAGAGGGAAACTCCATCTCAAAATAAAATAAAATAAAATGTTTGTAGGGCCAGGCACGGTGGCTCACGCCTGTAATCCCATCATTTTGGGATGCTGAGACAAGCCTGAAAGAATATGCACAACATGAACAGTGTTTTACTAATCTGTGAGCTGTGATTTTTCTTTCCCTCCTCCTTTTTTATTTTTTTGCTTTTCTGTACTTTTAAATTTTTCCTCAGAGATTTCTAGAATATTGTGGAAGGCAGAAAGCTAGTTACAATATTTCACGTTGTTACATGTGAACTGTTAATGATCACTATAGTAAAAGAATAACTATTAACACCTCATAAAGACACCCAGGCAAATCGTTAAGACAAATTATTTAATAAAGTAATCAGCAAAATAAAGGAAAAGGGTAACACCATAGTGCATAGCGTTCTATGCTAGGTTCTTTTAAGAATTCAAATGCACTATCATCCATGACTTCCAAATTATAATGATAAATTTAAAGTCTACAAAGCTAAAAATGGAACAGGTGAGACCGATTCTAACTCCAAAACTCAAGCACTGCTATATTACACAGCTATTACCACCAACAGAAAGAATAGAGAAAAAGAATTAGATTTATCCTCCATCAACTAAGCTAATTCTCCTAAAAGAGTATTTATTTAAATCAAAAAAATAGACACCACAAGAAAATAAACTTAAAAATACATACCTCTACTTCATCTCCTTCACTAATTTCTTTTTTTATATCAGGTGGTGGTGGTAATCTAACTTCATTAAATGGAACCTGGCGTTCTGGTTGCCAACTGAAGGATTAGAAAAGGTGTATTAACAACTTAAAAATATATAGTCTATGCCTGGTGTTGCATATTTTTTCAAGTTAGTTTATCATTTAGCTTTCCCTAAAGAGAAGAAAAACAACATTCATACTATTAATAATTTCCCAAGTAATTAGTTACTGAAGTAGAACAGATTTTGTATGACTCTTAATGAAGTTCATAATTAACATAATTATTAACAATTGTACATTACCTCCCAAATTACTCATCCTAAGAGCAGTACACGCATTCTCCCAAATTACTCATTGTAAGAGCAATACATACATTATTCTGCAAATGAAATAAGCTAAGTTCACAGTGATGACTAACTCTGATTCGGACAGCTGCCCAATAAATAGTAGTGGTATCAACTTATTTCAAATAGTTTCACAACTACATGACCTATCAACAAAGGAAACACAATTTCATAGATTACAAAACAATATAAACTGTATAACTCTTTTTAGTATACATGTTCACGGAAATACAGAAAATTATCAGCAATTATTTTGAATAGCTGAATTACAAAAGATTCCATTTTCTCACATTCATCTTTCCTACAGTGGATAAATTATAATTAGAACCCAGAAAAAGCTTACTTTTAACTCTGTAGCAAATATGAATGTATTAAACCAATTTAGCAGTTAACTGACATTTTTTATGTTGTATTTTAAAAGCTGAAATTATAAAGTAAAAAATTATTCCCTAATTTCTCATAGGTCATTTTATATGTCTGGGAAGTATACTATGACATAAAATGTCCCTCAAGTTTCTATCTGCCAAGGCTGGGCAAAGTAGCAGCTGACAAGTAAAAGATTTGGGGATGCTTTCTTCTCACCATTACTGTCCAAATGGCAGCTGCTCAAAGATAGAAATCATCTCAACACTTGTTTCTACATGAAGCAGCTGTTAGGCAAAGATCTTTTCAGGCAATTCCAGAAACAGCTTAAAAGTGGAAGCTGAACAGTTTTTTTCTGACCATCAATTAAACAGTGCTCTTGGAGACGGAGTTTCGCTCTTGTCGCCCAGGCTGGAGTGCAATGGCGCAGTCTCGGCTCACTGCAACCTCCACCTCCCGGGTTCAAGTGATTCTCCTGCCTCAGTCTCCTAAGTAGCTGGAATTACAGGCGCCCCTCACCATGACTAGCTAATTTTTTTGTATTTTTTAGTAGAGACAGGGTTTCACCATGTTGGCCAGGCTGTCTCAAACTCCTGACCTCAAGTGATCTGCCCGCCTCGGCCTCCCAAAGTGCTGGGATTACAGGCATGAGCCACCGCACCCAGCCCAGTGCTCTTTTATAGCCCTTCCTAACCAAGCCCAGCATGCTGTCTTTCCCATTTTTAGACTACATACCCCTCAGGCAATTAAAGATGGCTTAATACTTATTCTGATGACCAGCAGTCAACTGGAAGACCTTCTACAACATCATTTGAAAATTCTGGGCTTTTAAGTATTAAGCATATTATCATCTGATTTGTGCCATCTATTTCTGCAAAACTGATTCATGTCTATACATGGTCTGGCAAAGAAGAGGGTTATGAAAAAAGTGACAATTATGGACAGAAAAACAGATAAAGAATTATCAAAACTAGACTTATGATCAAACAACCAAACCTCCCCACCCCCAAAAAGCAAAATCATTTTTCCACTGGCAGTAGGAACACCCAAAAGCAAACAGTTTGGCACTGCCATCTCTAAAATCAAGGCCTTTGTCAACAAAAATAACTTACTTATTTTCAAAAACAACTGTAAGGGAGTCTTCATGAACATCTTTGATAAATCCCTGCAAGACACAAAAACATTATAAAAGCATATATATTAAAGCACTTCATAACTCTAAAAGGTTGTATTACAGATACAAAGATAATAGGGAGTACTGAAAGAATACAAGGTTTGGAATTAGGCAGATGTGAGTTTGATTTCCATCTATTCCATTTATGAGACATATGATCTTTTAAGTTACTTAACCTCTCTGAACCTCATTTTTCACCCGGTGTCATCTACCTGGGAATTAGCAAAAGTAAATGTACATCCCTGGAACATCTCAGGTATTAGTTCAGCAAGGCAGTTATTTAGTATTCTGACTAAGAGTTCAGTATTTACTACTGTGACAAAGAGTTCAAGCTCTGGAGTACTGGCTGCCAGCATTCATACCCAAGCTCTATCACTTGTATATTATTCTTGAATACAGTTTTGATCTAATGAAATTAATTACAGTATCATCCACCTAATGAAAAATTATGAGAAGTTAATGAAGTAATGTACCTGGCACAAAGTAAGAACCCAATTTTGTTATAAATGTTATCAATATTATAGTCCACCTTCAGTAAAATGCATGACTCCATTTTGAATACCATCTTTGCCATTAACTTAATCTTATTTTTCCTACATACTTCTCTTTCCCTTCTCTTAAAAGAAAATTGGGCTATAGTGAGTACACTGTTCACGATTATGTTGGAATGAATACAGATTCTCAATAACAATTGGTGGTCATTTTTCAGCCTTAAAATTACTATTAAAATTAGCCTTCTTACTCTATCTTCCTTTGATTAATACAGCTGAAAGAAACCATAAGATCTGACATACTCAAGAAAGAGCAAAGGACTTGGGTGTAGAATTACTGTTGCTGAAATCCTGATTCCACCACTATGTAACCATAAGCAAGCAGTCCTTGGCACTTATGTAATTACAACTAACATTAAATGACTTTATATTACTATGAATCAGAACTGCAAATTACTGAATGTTAGTCAAATGCTTATATACACTTTCAACCATGGGGTACATATGAAACACTTTTCTAAAACATCTTTATCACACTAGACTCCATAATGTCCAAGGCAAACTAGCTATATAAACACATGTATAGCACCTCGTCAAAGCAAGGCAAAAATGAACACATCTGTTTATCTCACTCCTTCCCAAAAGTCCATTAACTAACACTAAAGAGATTTGAAGGAATAAACCCAAAAGAAAGAAGAGAATAAAGGGAAAGGGCAAACTTACAACAACAAAAAATGTTTTTTGTGTGTGGTTTTTTTTTTTTTTTTTTTTTTTTTGAAACTTACAAAGTAAATGGAAGAGGGGTAACAGTAATAAAAAACAAAGCAAGCCCGGGCGCCCAGCGCTATGAAGAACAAGAAAGGCGGACACCTTGAGCTCAGGAGTTCGAGACCATCCTAGGCAAGACAGTGAAATCCCATCTCTACCAAAAATATAAAAAAATTAGCTGGGCCTGGTGGTGTGTCTGTGGTCCCAGCTACTTGGAAGGCTGAGGTGGGAGGATCACTTGAGCCTGGGAGGCAGAAGTTGCAGTGAGCCATGATCATGCTGCTGCGCCATGACCAAGCTGCGCACTCCAGCCTGGGTGACAGAGTACGGCCCCATCTCCAAAAAAAAAAAAAAAAAAACACAACAACTAATTTTTAAGGGCGTACTCTGTTTTAGACATTTTTCTAAGCAAATTAGCAAATCAGCAAATTAAGACTATAAAACATAAACTGGCAGTGGGAATGGCTCAGTTTTCTTCTCCAGCTCCAACTGCCTGTTGTCTCATTTATTTGTGTGCTATGGGACATTTCTATGCAAACATACTCACTGAGGCCTAAAACCCAGGATACCTTTCTCTTGAAGATTGCTATGGTAGGTCCGGTGCAGTGATTCACGCCTGTAATTCCAGCACTTTAGGAGGCCAGAGCAGGCAGATCACCTGAGGTCAGGAGTTCGAGACCAGCCTGGCCAACATGGTGAAACTCCATCTCTTCTAAAAATACAAAAATTAGCCAGATGTGGTAGCAGCTGCCTCTAATCCCAGCTACTCGGGAGGCCGAGGCAGGAGAATCGCTTGAACCCAGGAGGCGGAGGTTGCAGTGAGCCGAGGCTACACCACTGCACTCCAGCCTGGGCGACAAGAGCAAAACTCCACCTCAAAGAAAAAAACAAAAAAGACTGCTATAGTAGCTCCTGCCTTGCAATTCTGGAGATATTAATTAATCCTCCCTAAATTTAAATATTAAGAGTTGCCACTCTAGTTCAGGCTCTGATTATCTGACCATGCTATAATAATGACTTTCTGGCCAGTTTCTCTATTTCTAGTAGGGCACATTCACTTCTTTTTTTTTTTTTTTTTTTTTTTGAGGCAGAGTCTCGCTCTGTTGCCCAGGCTGGAGTGCAGTGGTGTGATGTGGGCTCACGGCAACCTCCACCTCCCTGGCTCAAGCAATCCTCCTGCCTCAGCCTCCCCAGTAGCTGGGACTACACCACCACACCCAGCTAATTTTTTGTATTTTTAGTAGAGACAGAGTTTTGCCATGCGGGCCAGGCTGGTCTCGAACTCCTGACCTCAGGTGATCCACTCGCCTCGGCCTCCCAAAGTGCTGAGATTATAGGCGTGAGCCACCACGCCTGGCCCACATTCACTTTCAAAAATCACTTTGGTCAGCGCATTCAGTTATGTTACCAGCAAACATAACTGTATTATACCCTTGCCATTTTTTTAAAAATTTCAGACACTGGGAATTTCCATGTTTATGAATATTAGTAAAGCATCTCTTCCATCAGAAGACAGCCATATTTTCAACTTCCACTAACGTGTTCTAGTTCTTCAACAAACTCTCAAAGTTTGAAAAGTCTCACAAATTAATCTTTCTAGTCTCTGTATAATTCATAGTGGATTAGTTCAAATCAGAACTCTAAATCACTAGAAACTTTCACTCTCCTTTCTCACCTTTATAATAATCTCTCACTCTCCTTTGTAATAAAAACCTTTTTTTCCTATCTAAAAATCACCACTTCTACCTTTCCCACGAACACTTCCACCATAAACATCAGTATCAACTTTGAGTGCACATTTTTCACAAACTTTAAAACATAGCTCTGTACAACTCCTTTTTTTTTTTTTTTTTTTTTTTTTGAGATGGAGTCTCACTCTGTTGCCAGGCTGGAGCCGCAGTGGCACAATCTCAGATGGCTGCAACCTCCAACTCCCTGGTTCAAGCGATTCTCCTGCCTCAGCCTCCTGAGTAGCTGGGATTACAGGCATGCGCCACCACGCCCAGCTAATTTTTGTATTTTTAGCAGAGACGGTTTCACCATGTCGGCCAGGCTGGTCTCGAACTCCCGACCTTGTGATCCGCCCACCTTGGCTTCCCAAAGTGCTGAGATTACAGGCGAGAGCCACCACGCCCTGGCCCTTGAGCATCTACTCTTATTGCTAGTATCATTCTGCCTTAAGATTTACTAGAGTAAGGCCTGACACCTAGTCCTTAAAATCTATTTGGACTGTAGTGAACAATTTCTAACATCCTACTCCATAAAATCTAATCCCCAAGTCCTAAATTCTAGACAAAAGTGTTTCTAATGGCCAGATTTCTCTAAAATTTAGTCCACTTGATACAGGACACAGTCAATACTTTTATTTTTGTACTCCCCAAGCCAACAGAATGATGCTAAGTCTCCCTGCCTGCTCAAGAGACCCAAATTGACAGGGCTGGGTCTTTGCCAAAATCCAATAGTCAGGAGACACCAGTAACAGCCACATTTGTCTGCACATGGCAGAGGGCTTTATGCCTTTAAGTCTCCATCCAATCTTTGGGGATTTTGACTGTCTCTCTTGCTATTTAACACCCACCTGGCTCAGGTCCCATATTTCTCAGAACAAAGCCTTTGACATTTCTTTTTCTTCTTCCCATACATATGCAGACATGGAAGATTTTAAGGCATCCTTATTAAATGGTCACTTGTCTTGTTCACTCACACAGTCCAATAATGTTTACATTTGAAACTCTTAACTACAATTTAAGATAATCATTAATAACTAGGCAGTATAACACATCTGAAGTGTATTCAAAATCTTAAAATGTTCACAGCTTGCTATGGATAGGCAGGAAAAAAAAATCTTAAAATGCCCACATAACTCTGACAAAACAAATAGGCATCATGTAATAAAAAACTAGAAATGCCATAAATTAGGCTGGGCACAGTGGCTCATGCCTGTAATGCCAGCACTTTGGGAGGCCGAGGCGGGCAAAGTTCGAGACCAGCCTGACCAAAATGGAGAAACCCCGTCTCTACTAAAAATACAAAATTAGCCAGATGTGGTGGCGCATGACTGTAATCCCAGCTACTTGGGAGGCTGAGACAGGAGAATCACTTGATCCCAGGAGGTGGAGGCTGCAGTGAGCCGAGACAGTGCCACTGCACTCCAGCCTAGGCAACAAGAACGAAACTCCATCTAAAAAAAAAAAAAAAAAATGCCATAAATTAAGTGTAAAATGAAAGTAGGGATGGAAGGAGTAGAAGGAATCCTTGAGCAGTGAAAAAGCACTATCCAAAGAACTAATTTCAAAACCAATCTAGTATAAAACAATTTTTTAAAAAAAGGTTCTAGTCAAAGATTCACTTAAGCAGCAAGTTAACTAACAATCCATTCGCCTTCTACGTAAACAACAGGCAGCTGTTAAAATAAAAATTTTATACAAAAAAATTCTACTTACAGCAACAACCAAAAAATAAATCCTACAAGTGTCCTCAACAGAAATATGCACAGAAGCTATGTACAAAAATGTCAGAAGCCCTAATAAATACAAAATTTAGGAAAATGTAAAACACCATCATGTTCTTAGAGACCTCGATACTATAAAAATTTCAACATGCCCCTAAAATTAACCTATAATTTCAATGGGATCCCACTGAAATATTAACAGTGTGTATGTGTTTGGGGTGGGGGGACCTAATAAAATAAGGCTATCTCAAAAAATTTTAAAAAAGAACGCATTCAAAAAGGAAACTCTAAAATGGGGTGGGGTGGGCTGGGATGGGAGGGAACAGTAACACTCTATACTTACCAAACCTTAAAGATTTTAAAACTACAATAATGAAAATGGAAAAGATATTTTAAAGGAACAGAACATAGATTCCAAAAGTAGGCCTAAAGTCATTCAGGAATTTACAAATGGGGAAGGAATGGACTCTTTTTAAAATGGTATTGGAACATTTAAATAATTCTTAGGGAAAACAGAAATGGACGTCTTCACCAGAAAAAAAAAAAAAAAAATCAATAGATAAAACATTCAAACTTCAAAAAAAAAAATCAGTAACAATTCCAGCAGAAAGCAGGAGCCAATCGTCTATAACCTTGCAGTAAGGAAGTCCTTTCTAACCAAAAAAACAAAACCCAAAAGCCACAAAGTTTGATAAAAGTATACTATCCAGAAGCTAAAATATAAAAGCATCACATACAAAGGAGAAAAGGGGGCAGGGGGTGAAACAGCACACAACAGGGTTAAATCCCCAATTCAAATATTCTTAGGTGAGTAAGAACAAGCTGATGGAAAAGGTATCGATGGATATGAACTAGGTGAACAAGTAATTCACAGGAAAAAATGTAATTTTAATAATATACAAATCTCCTTTAAAGTGTTAAAACATTTGCTACAATTTGTTCTGAACTTTGCTTTTCTCTTCAGTTTGTGTCTTGTAGATCCTACCTTACTATAAAGATCTACTCATTTTTTTTTTAGACGGGTGCTTAAATGGCCTGTGGGGGAAAAAAAGTACACAGGATATCTGCTTACTTTATGAATATATTTTTGAAATTACAGAATATAGCTGAAAAACAAAAAGTTTCTCAACTTGACAGGAGCCGTTGTGGAAAAAAAAAAATCCTATAGGCTAAACAGAAAGAAACATGGTATGAATACATTTCAGGAGTTAAAAGATTAATATTACAAATATAGCAAAAAATCTGAACAGATGTATTATGGACCCTGGCTGGAAAAGTCACCTAATGACACTGTATGAGGGCACACAAAATATCATTTATAAACCACTCATTTTATAAGAGCACTCATTTTAAAGAAGGAAAGTTGAAACAATACACATCTTATACAGCCCCAAAGTTTCACTCCCTAGGTTAAAAGTACAAATTTAAAATCTCATCTGTCTTGAGCTCTTTTCACTAAATCACTATGAACCAAATGATGAAATCCTTTTGCCAATTCATATAGTTTTAAACTCTAAAAGATTGAGTCTGGTAGTAATGTTAATCAGGGGAAATAAGGCACCTATCATAAAAAGATATTTAAGGCAAGGTTCCCAAAGTATCAAAAACTCACTCACAACTGGTAAGGCAATTATCTTGTCCAAAACCTGGATTCAAGCTGAAAGAAAATTTTAATGTTTAAAATACTGATCAATAGATCAGATATCTTGATTGAGTTGTGGCTTAGAAATCTGTACAGATGTCCCTTCAGGAACATTCCTAATAAACCCATTAAGAATATACCGTCCTAGTCTAGAAAAATTCCTTTGACTGGAAAGTAACTATGATTACAAATTCATCTATTACTTTAGATTTTTTTTAAGACCCATTAATGCCTTCCTACCACTGCAATTCATTACAACAGTAAATTTACATTCCTTATAAAGCAGTAAACAAACTTTATAAAGGAGTAAACAGAAACTTTAAAACCTTAATATTTGGCAGACTACCAAATGTAATCAGAAACAGCACAGCCTGAATCCGAAGTTTTAAAATGCAAGTCCAGAACCAAAAAAATCCAAGATTTACACCCTAAAAGTTTAACTCTCATATTTCAAAATTCTTAGAAGAGTTTTCTGGTTGCAAAACAAACTGCCTTTTTTCTTTTTTAATGCCAACAAAAGGCCAGGAAAAAAAAAACAGAGAGTACAATCCCCCTAAATAGAGGTTAGGAACTATCCTTGGCTTAACCCAACTTTTTAATTACTCCGATCTCAAGATTCCAACCTATTAAAAGTTTCAAGGTAAAGCAGGAGACCTGTCAGGAATCATACCTCTAGTTCACATTTATTCTCCTAAGTAAGCAAAAGGAAGTATCAGACTCACATTACTGCTTCCCTCAAACCTGATCAAGTATTCTTACATAGTTTGTCACTCCAGCTTTAAGACTACTGTTTTTCCTTTTAATTCTCTTCTCATGAATCGCTGGCATGAAATTTAAACATTTTATTTTTCTCTCTAGATTTGGCACAACAGTCAGAAATTACTTTTTTTATGCCTTCTCAAACGTGTTAAAAAAAGAAAAAAGTGCAGTTCATGGCTTAATTCCTGATGCAAACTTGTGGTAAAGTACTTACTGTATTTCTAAAGATAAACTGATTAAAATAAATCCTTCTTTATTAGAGACACCGGGCTGTTTGTTAAATAGTGAAGGGTCTTTCCTCTAAGTTAACTCTCCATTTACCCCAACTACATCAGTTAAATATTACTGATGTGGATAAATTTGATTACAAACTATATAGCCCATGAGAAAAAGGTACTAACATAATTCATGCAAAATTCAGCACCTCGGGTTTTTTTTTCTCCAAGAACTGCCACAATGGATTTTATCATCACTTTTTATCCCTTGATCAATTATCAGTTTATTTATTGATTCACACTCTGGCCCCAGTCTACCTTTCCAGCCCATCAATTTGAATGATTTAACATCTCTGAAATCAGGATGCTTCTTACAATGGATGGCGTCTTGGAATAGCTGATAGCCACATGTCAGTCAGGACATAAATGTCACTCTTTAGTACTCAAACTCGGTTTGCTTGCGATTTTCTGTAGCATTTCAGTCAGCAAACCAATGAAGAACCACTGTAGGAATGACTGCAGTTTCTTATCAGAATGTTTGTCTGTTGACACCTTCTGATAAAATCTAGAAAGCACCAGGATCAAAGCTCACAAAAAGAGTTAAAAATTATTGGAAGAAAATCCTGGAGACAACAGAGGAGTGCCTTTTTTTTTTTTGAGACACAGTCTCGCTCTGTCGCCCAGGCTGGAGTGCAGTGGCCTGATCTCAGCTCACTGCAACCTCCACCTCCCAGGTCAAGCGATTCTTCTGCCAGTAGCTGGGACTAGAGGCACGTGCCACCATGCCCAGCTAATTTTATTTTTAGTAGAGACAGGGTTTCACCATATTAGCCAGGCTGGTCTCGAACTCCTGACCTCATGATCCACCCACCTCAGCCCCCAAAGTGCTGGGATTACAGGCGTGAGCCACCGCGCCCGGCCAGGACAGCACTTTTAAAGTAGATTTACAACATCAATACTCTCCATGGCACTGAGGAAGATATTTTGAGAAGAAATGCAGATATCTGAATATGAATATGTCTTAATGAATTTCTTTTGCTTGACCTTCCCATTTTATGTATGGGACTGTTAGAAGGGTAACTTTCAATAACTACATAAGAATATTAAAAAATAAAGACAACCATTGTTCAGATTAATTGGCACATTTCTTCTTTCTTCACGGTACAGTGCCTCTGACAACTGATGCTGTTTTATGTATAATGAAATTGCATTGAGGCCAGGCACGGTGGCTCACACCTGTAATCCCAGCAATCTGGGAGGCCGAGGCAGGTGGATCACCTGAGGTCAGGAGTTTGAGACCAACCTGGCCAACATGGTGAAACCCCGTCTCTACTAAAAATACAAAAATTGGTTGATCTTCCACTAATTTCCCAAATCTATATATGGAAAAACAATCTATTCTGTTGATTCTAAACCCAACTTCCAACTATTCAGACATCTCCACCCATAGTTTACTGACACCTAAAATCAACACATCCACAGTCAGAATCTCATCTGTTGTCCTGCTCTGCACCCTACACAGCATGATCCATTTAACAGGATTTTCAAAATGAAAGAGAAAACTGAACACAGCAAACAATCTTTTTTAACCAGAATTCTAGGAGAATACAGCCCAATGCAATAAGGCATCCACCACTGTTTGTAATGAATTAACTTCTCTCACATACATCTAGAATGGTACTACGACCTATGTGCCATCACCAGGAGAACTGAGAAACTGTGTTTCTGTGCTTTATAGTTCAGATAAGAAACTCGGGCTGAAGGCTGGGCATGACAGCTCACACCTGTAATCCCAGCACTTTGGGAGGTCGAGGCAGGCAGATCACCTGAGGTCGGGAGTTCGAGGCCAACATGGCAAAACCCTATCTCTACTAAAAATGCAAAAATTAGCTGGGCATGGTGGTACACACCTGTAGTCCCAGCTACCTAGGAGCCTGAGGCAGGAGAATCACTTGAACCCAAGAGGCAGAGGTTTCAGTGAGCCAAGACCACACCACTGCACTCCAGCCTGGGCGACAGAGCAAGACTGTCTCAAAAAAAAAAAAAAAAAAAGAAACTCAAGCTGCAAAAGTCTGACTTGTCTCCCAGATCTGGGTCATCATCGTTATCTAGGCAACTTTAAAGTTCTCAAGAAGGATGCCCAAGGGTCTGTAATCCCAACCCACTCAGGAGACTGAGGCAGGAAGATCACTTGAGCCTAGTAGTTCCAGGCCACATGGGCAACACAGGGAGACAGATCAACAGACCCGGTCTCCTAAAACAACAACAATTTCTCTATTTGCAAAATAAAGGAGGTGAAGATTCTTAAACTGTGGTACTCCCTGACACTCAAAGATGTGCTAGGAGTACTTAAAGCTACTCCCTCCCCACAACTACCATGATAAATCTTCCTGGAGCTTTTATGACAAGTAAAGTAATTTAAAAGATTCATAATAAAGTTTCTGGACTGTCTACATAGTTAACAGATTATAAAAGGGCCCCTTATCAGGGCAAGGAAAAAAAAAAAAAGCCTCACTAAATGAAGGCACTACAATACAGTGGTTTCACTGTAAGGTCTCAGATCCCACTACTTACTGTGTATAACAAGAGAGGATCCAAGACAGTAATGTAAGGAAAATAAGATCCCTAACTGGCCTTATTTGCCAAAAAGCAAATCACAATGTTCCCTTCTCAAGATCTCTGTATGGTATTCCCAGAATACCCCAGACTCTTTGTAGTATTTCTCAGGAGGGTCTATCAATCTGGAATGGGATCCAGCCCTCCAGGATGCTGAGCATCAACCTCTCATCCCAATCCTAGAAGTGAGGAAGATCCAGCTAAGGAGAGCAAGTACCTAACTCCCACACATGCAAGAAAAACAACTTTCAAACAGAGATGATTAATACATGGCACTAGCATAACTGCCTATACATACAAATATGCAAAAATATTAACATACTATTTAAATGTAAAAATAAAACTCCAAAGTAACCTAAGAAATTGTATGTATAATCTGGGCACAGACTGTCTTAACCAGGACTGGAAACCCAGAAGCCTTAATGGAAAAAAAAATTATGTTAAAAACTAAAATCTCACTATGACCAGCAATACAAGAAAAGAAGTCAAAAGGATGGGGAGGCAGGGCACAGTGTGGCTCACACCTGTAATCCCAGCACTTTGGGAGGCCGAGGCAGGAAGATCACTTGAGTCTAGGAGTTGGAGGCCAGCCTGGGCAACGTAACAAGGCCCCATCTCTACAGAAAATTTTTTTTTTTTAAATTAGCTGGGCGTGGTGGCACATGTCTGTAGTCTCAGATACTCCAGAGGCTGAGGCAGGAGGATCACTTGAAACTGGGAGGTCAAGACTGCAATGAGCCATGATCCTATCACTGCACTGCAACCTGGGTGACACAGTATTATTTATTTTGAGATTCTACCTCAAAATTAATAACCTAAATAAATAGGTGGGATAGTGGACACTCTTACATTAGGTCAGAGGCTTAATATCCATAATACAAAAAGATTTCCAAAACTGACAAAAGGACACCCCAACAGAAAAACGGGCAAAAGACAGGCAATTCTTAGAAAAACAAAATCAAATGGCAAACAAAGGCAAGTCTTAAAAGAAGAAGTTCAAATGGCAAACAAACATTAAAATTCACAACTGGGATCAAGTTGAGAAATCCCTTTACATCCAACAGACTAGCAAAAATTAAACAACATAAAGCCAATTTCTGGCACAGATAAAAAGAAAAAGAGATGCCATTTATTATTGATGGAGAACACAGGAAGCATCAGAAGCCTTTTTGGAAAGTAATCTTTTAACATTTATTACAGTTTGTTTTTTAAAGGTTCCCTTTCACCAAGCTATCCCATTCTTTGATATCTATCCAATGGAAATAGTTATGTGGAGCGACAAAAAACTGAAAACAAAGTGTATGTCTATTAACTGCGGAATGGCTGAATTTAATATATTCTTATGATTATATAACCTTAAAAAATAAATCATACTCCACATGAAAACAGTTGAGATGTGGATGATCCTACTTTTATACAGTAATACTGAAAAACCCTATACCTGTAACTGAATACGTACCTATATACAATTCTACAAGCATGGTGAAATACATGGAACCACGTACATGTGCTACAAACAAAGGTTACCTAATATGGAGGCAGAGGTGAGAGACCCAGGTGGTGAAGACCAACCAGAGGGAAAAAAGAAAGTAAGAAAAAAATACAAGACTAAGTTTTTATATCATACTTACGTGTGTGTAAAATTATACATGTGTGTATGTAAATGTATACTTTTAAGAGTTAGAATATATCTTATTGTCAGCCAACATGTTTTCCATACAGCACATATGTGCATCACCACTCCCACTTCTAATTTTTCCATCCCTAGGGATCTCGAATTTATAAGCTATAAACTTAAAAGATGCTTACAACACCTAAAAGATCTAAGTTGTAATTTGATTCCGACAAGTACCAAATGGTCAAGGCTGCTACTGCAATGAAAAAAATGTCTTAACTTCAAACATACTTTTTAAAAAGATCTATGCAACTAAATCTACAAAGTAAAATTATTTCAAATCACTAGATACTTGTTCCACAAATTCAAAAAGTCCACAAATTTACCAATTACATTATACATTACAATAATTATTACAAGTTTTTTTTTTTTTTTTTTTGAGATGGAGTTTCACTCTGTTGCCCAGGCTGGAGTGCAGTGGCGTGATCTCGGCTCGCTGCAACCTCCACACACACCCCCACCCTGGGTTCAAGGGATTCTCCTGCCTCAGCCTCCAGAATAGCTGGGATTACAGGCACCAGCCACCATGCCCTGCTAATTTTTGTGTTTTTAGTGGAGACGGTTTCACCACGTTGGCCGGGCTGGTCTCGAACTCCTGCCCCTCAAGTGATCCACCCGCCTCAGCCTCCCAAAGTGCTGGGATTACAGTCAAGAGCCACCATGCTCAGCCAACCATGGAGTAAGCTCTAATAAGAAAAAAAAATTATTCAAGGCAAGCATTCAGCATTCATTAGTATTGAGCATGTAACTTCTGAATTTGGAAAAACAAAAAAAAAAGGACAATGAGGATGTGAAGATTTCTTTAAGAATACACAAGTGTCTACTACTACTGCTGCTTACATACCAGTACTGTTCTCGGCTTGTTAGGTTCACCCATTTGTATGTATTATCTAACAGTTCTCTTTGAAATGGCATGAGTTAATGGTTCCAAATGGCCACCCAAAACTATTCCAGGCCGGGCATGGTGGCTCACACCTGTAATCCTAGCACTTTGGGAGGCTGAGGCAGGCAGATCACCTGAGATCAGGAGCTCAAGTTCAGCCTAGTCAACACAGCAAATCGCCATCTCTACTAAAAATACAAAATTAGCTGGGCTTGGTGGTGCATGGCTGTAATCTCAGCTACAATAATTACTGAAGCACAAGAATCGCTTGAACCTGAGAGGCAGAGGTTGCAGTGAGCCAAGATTGCGCCACTGCACTCCAACCTGGGCGACAGAGCTAGACTCAAAAAAAAAAAAGAACTATTCTGACTTTCTTGTTGCAGTTTTTCTATACAGTTCCCTCTACGTATGCATAAAGTTTTGTGACAGTATCTGAACTTGACCAAGATCAAAACATAACTTCTTTAAAAAAAATCATTTAAGTTCAGTTTGAACCAAAATCAGAAATGACGAAGTTAGCAGTTACTAAGATTACACATCATCAACAAATATATACTGAGGTCTTACTATGAACTAAGTACATATATCAACAAAATTTAAGACTTGAAAATAACCTGAAAATTTCATATAACCTTTTTGTTTTAAAAAGGTTATATGAAAAAGGAACCAAAAACAGCCACCTATGATTAATTATGTAGATTAAGAAAGGAATTCAGGAGCCTCTGAGGCTCCTGATCCTGAAGAAATCTCAACACGAGAGCGCATCCCTTTGCCAACAATAATAAACTTCATCAGCTATTTTACTAATAGAGACCTCTGTTCATCTTCCCAAAATAGACAGCAAAAAACGCTGAAGATAGAGAATGGCAGGCAAGTTAAATACACTGATAGCATAAATTATCTTGATTAAAAGAAGGAGGTAGTGGCTCATGCCTGTAATCCCAGCACTTTGAGAGGCTGAAGCAGGAAGATCACAAGGTCAGGAGTTTGGGACCAGCCTGGCCAATATGGTGAAACCCCATCTCTAATACAAAAATCAGCCGGGCATAGTGGCAGGCACCTTTAGTCCCAGCTATTCAGGAGGCTGAGGCGGGAGAATTGCTTGAACCCGGGAGGCAGAGGTTGCAGTGAGCTGAGATCGCGCCACTGCACTCCAGTCTGGGCAACAGAGCAAGACTCCATCTCAAAATAAAACAAAATGCATGAGAAGAAACAGGTAATATTAATTTCAGTATTATTTAACCTAATATACCTAAAATATTATCCAACATGTAATCAATATAAAAAATTATTGGCCCGGCACAGTGGCTCACGCCTGTAATCCCAGCACTTTGGGAGGCTGAAGCAGGTGGAACATTTGAGGTCAGGAGTTCGAAACCAGCCTGGCCAACATGGTGAAACCCCGTCTCTATTAAAAATACAAAAATTGCCTGGGCGTGGTGGCACACAGCTATAATCCCAGCTACTCGGGTGGCTGAGGCATGAGAATCGCTTGAACCCGGGAGGCAGAAGTTGCAATGACCAAAGATAGTGCCACTGCACTCCAGCCTGGGCAACAGAGCAAGACTCTGGCTCAAAAAAAAAAAAAAAAAAAAAGAAAAAAAAAACTACTGAGGTGTTTCACATTCTTTTTTTAATACTAACGCTTTGAAACCCAATTTGTAATTTACATTTAAAGCACATCTCAATTCAGACTAGTACATTTCAGCTCCATGGCTGGCAGCTACCATATTAGAAAGAGCAGATTTGTCTAAAGCAAAGGCACAGCTCAAATCATTTCTCTGGGAGCCTCCCAATTTATTCCTTATAATTCTCCTCATATTAGTAACAATTCAAAATTAGTAATAATGTGGCAAAACATATTTGTACTTCAAAAAATATTGCACCATAATGGTTCAAGAAATTGGTTCTGTGGCGTCAAACTTCAGAGTCTGAATCTTGAATCAGCATCTAAATTTACAGACCTGGATTCACTTAGCCTCAGTATTCTCAAATGGTGATGTTATCTACTCCACTGTGGTTGACAGGATTAAATAGGAAATTCAGGTAAGGCACCTACAAAGTCTGGTAAGTAGTCTGGGTACTCAATGAAAATTAATTACAGTTGCTAGAGGTAGATGGGACTGCCATCAACAGAAACTAGCAAACATTTCACAACTTATAAAGATGTTAAAGGAAATAAAACTGCTTCATATTGCATATGAAAAAACCAAGGTGTTTACCTGGATGATCCTGCCAGTTAAAAGCTATTACAAGAATTAGGTGTCAATCATGGAATGAACGCATATTGGTCTTCCCACTACAAAAAAGCTAATTTGACAACCTTAAACACTGTGATAGAAGAACTTACTCAGAGTGATAATCCAGCAAAGTGTCTGTCCTTTTCCTAATGAAAATGTAAGCTCACTATCCTAAAATTTACTTTGAAAAATCCCTAATGCTGGCCAGACTCAGTGGTTCATGCCTGTAATCCCAGCACTCTGAGAGGCCCAGATGGGAGTACTGCTTGAGACCAGGAGTTTGAGACCAGCCTGATCAAAATAGCAAGACCCCATCTCTACTAAAAAATAAAAACTAAAAAATAAAACCAACCTCATAGAGTCCTTGGGAAAAGAAAATCAGGAAATACATATAGAAGCTTAATACACAATCTAGTAAAGAACAGGCTGTCATCTTAAACTATTATCTTACAGAAGACGCACAAATAGCTGACAGAAAATAACAGGTACATAAAAGTAAAAATATGGAAAAATAATGTTTTCTGGAAGTATTTAAAGCCAGGGCCTTGACAATATCTCTCTAGATAGATGTGCTTTTCTTCCATATTTTTCGTAATTATGTGTTGCTCTTCTAATACAAAATACAAAACTTTACAAGAAATATGCATTTAAATTGACTTTTTGTTTTTTTTTTTTTTTGAGTCGGAGTCTCACTCTGTCACCTAGGCTGGAGTGCAATGGCGTGGTCTCGGCTCACTGCAACCTCTGCCTCCTGGGTTCAAGCGATTCTCCCACCTCAGCTTCCCAAGTAGCTGGGACTACAGGCGCGTGCCACCACACCTGGCTAATTTTTGTGTTTTTAGTAGAGACAGGTTTCTCTATGTTAGCCAGGCTGGTCTCGAACTCCTGACCTCATGATCCGCCCGCCTGGGCCCCACAAAGTGCTGGGATAACAGGCGTGAGCCACGGCGCCCGGCCTAAGTTGACTTTTTAATAACTGTGATCACCATCAGCAAGATAGAGTAGAAAATCCAAGCCTTCCTTCCCCTCCACGTTTTGCAACTATCTGTGAATGAAAATAAAAGCTGTTGTGCTCATTTATTTTGACATTCAGTTAAATCTTCATTCCTTAGCATTTTAATGAAAATTATCTTTTTAAATATGCAAAACAACTATTTTAAAGTATCTGGAACTATGTATTTTTAAATTAACAGGGTGCCCTAATATTAAGACAATTATCTTTTTTTAAATTACAAATCTCCACAATGAAACCAACTAACAAGATTCTGTACTAACCTTGAAAAGTGAGCATACCCTCTGAACGCAATTTTACTATAATTCTATTGGTCATCATTATTAATATACCTACTGCATAATTTACGCTCAAATTCCACTAAATATTAAATCAAGCTAAACGGAATTATAGAAATATTATAGTACTTTGAGATTTGTTTTGTAGACAGTTACACAGTTGAAGCAGACAGCTCTAAAGTAACTCTGGCCAGGCGCGGTGGCTCATGCCTGTACTCCCAGCACCTTGGGAGGCCGAGGCGGACGGATCACAAGGTCAGGAGATCGAGACCAGCCTGGCCAACATGGTGAAACCCCGTCTCTACTAAAAATACAAAAAATTAGCTGGGCATGGTGGCGCGTGCCTGAAATACCAGCTACTCAAGAGGCTGAGGAAGGAGAATCGCTTGAACCAGTGAGTCAGAGATTGCAGCCAGCCAAGATTGAGCCACTGCACTCCAGCCTGGTGACAGAGCAAGACTCCGTCTCAAAAAAAAAAAAAAAAAAAAAAAAAAAGTAACTCTACCTTCTGCAGAAAGTGATCGAAATCTTAGAGCTTACAGGTTCCCTTGGAACATCATGGAAACTTTCCTATGAGCCAGAAACTGAGTGACTTACTTTCAACTTGTATTTAAAATTATACTCATGGTCTGGCGCGGTGGCTCACACCTGTAATCCCAGCACTTTGGGAGGCCGAGGAGGGGGGATCACTTGAGGTCAGGAGTTTGAGGCCAGCCTGGCCTACATAGTAAAACCCCGTCTCTACTAAAAACACAAAAATTGCCAGCCATGCTAGCTAGCGCATGCCTGTTGTCCCAGCTACTTGGGAAGGCTGAGGCAGGAGAATCACTTGAACCTGGGAGATGGAGGTTGTAGTGAGCCGAGATCGCACCACTGCACTCCCACCTGGGCAACAGAGCAAGATTTTGTCTCAAAAAATAAAAATAAAATAAAATTATACTCAGCCCAAGGCCATCCAAATTGCAATGATATTACAAAGACTAATATATATTTATACATCAGTTAAAAAGCACTTTAATGATGCAAATGAGCCGGAGGTTTCTTTGGAGTAATGGAATGTTCTGAAGGAAGACTGTGGCGGTGGTTACACAACTCTGTAAATACAGTCATTCAACTGTACACTTAAAAAAGGTTAGTTTTTATAGAATATACATTCTACCTCAATAAAACTTTCTTTTTCAAGACACCTTAAATGTCCAGTAGTATAAAACCTAAGATGCTACTTTAGGTATGAGAAGTACAAAAGTATAAAGCCTATAATGTTATTTTATGTAACAGCATAGCCCACCGTCAAATGCTTAATTAACATCTTCCCATTCTCTCTCATCCCCACAGATTTATAGGGCTGCGAACATGCACAAATCAAGTTTTTAATCTCTTTAACTATAGAGCCACTGTTAAATGCAGAACAATGTATTTAGCACACCACCATTTGTGTACATACTATTTTTTAAAGGCTACCCTAATTTTAGGTAAAATATTCAGATCTTCAGCGTTTCACTGGTTACAATTAATTTGTGAAATGAAGTTTCAGTTCTACTACAAAAACTTTAATCAAAGTCTACAGAGCACTGCCTCAAGGCATGATAACTGACTTTGAAACTCATCAATGGCAATTCACACTTACAGCCAAATGTGTGTCTTCTGCCTATACCGGGGTAAGAAGAGGGGCAAAGAGGGAAATTCAGATCACCTGTACACTGAAAAACACCACAAAAAAAAACAAAGAAATACACTAAAATGTTAACAGCTCTCATCTCAAGGCAACTTCTAGTTTTTGCTGAGTTCCAAAATTCCCTCAGTGACCATGTATTATCTTCTAAATTGGAAAAAAACTAATTAAAATTAAATTGCTTCTACACTAAATGGAAGCCGGACTCAAAACACTACACAATATATTGTATGATTCTATACACGTAACGTTCTGAATAAGAAAAACTATGGGGACAGAAAACACTCTAGAAGCTGGGGTTGAGGAATGGTTGACTGAAAAGGGCATGACGGAAATTTGGGGGCTATGAATCTTGATAAATGCTGACACAACCACAGTTAACGTGACAGTTAATCTTGATAATTGTCAGCATTTATCAAGATTCATAACCGTACACCAAAAAAGGCTTATTTCACTGTATGTAAATTAACCTCAACTTCTACATTCTAATGAATAAAAAGCAATAAATTTCTGTGCAATAAGCCAATGGTTTTAAAGTTAGCAGTTTAATAGGATAAAAATATACTGGGGATCACCGAACTACTTCAAGCCCCTCATGTTAGACAGAGAGATTTTTCAGGGGTCCATTGTTAGATAATGGTAAGGTGAAGTACAGACCTAGAATTCTCATCTGTTTACTTCAAATCCAGGACTCTTTTCCACTTCGCCATTCTCATTCTTCCAGAGTTCTGAAGACCAGTTTCCACAAAGTGCATGTGCAAGTGGATTATGGCTGGACATAAAATTCCAAATGTTCAAGCGTACATGATTTCAGTGCACACACAGGTGGCTAGTGTCCTTTCCAACCTTTGTCAAAGTACCAACTCACTTTGTGAGGCAAAATGAGTAATGGAGTCAAAGTCTAAGTAGAAACAAGCAGTAGATTGTAGATATGTATAGAGACCAATTATAAATACTTCAGAGTTCCAAAATGGGGACATTTGATTCATTGTGAATTGACTGGAAAAAAAAAATACCGTGAGAAACCAAAGTAAGACTGCAAACAATCTTTACTAAAACAAATTACCTTCACCTTATTAAAAAAAGGAAAAAAGATCTTGCATAGCAGGCTATTGACAAATATACTTTGCTAAAAATAGTTGTCTACCACATGCATGATGCAGAACCATGAATTAAAGCAAAATAATCACTTTATTTTTTCCAATACGCAAGAAAAAATGCATACCTCCCTTATACAAGAACTATAGAGCCAAATAGTGAGAATTTAAAACTTTTCGGGAAATGGGTGGGGGGTGATGCAAAACGACTTATCTACACTTGATAGGAAAAACATGGATAAGTCTATTCTTTGCGCCGTCTTACCCAGCGAACTGTATCTGCAGTAGTCCAGGGAAAGCAACCACCAGGTTTCAATAACAACAAAAGTCAATTAACTATGTACTCAAATTTCACCTAGGTCATTGGTCTGACATCAAGTCTTAAACCGAGAACGTTAATGTAACTACTCACGCATTAACATAAAGTCTCATTTCCAACAGGCACTGTTCCTACTTTAAGTTTACCACCTAAGGAGATTTAAACTTGCAAAAAGCTTAGGGGGATCCTTTATACGCTGTGATTCCCCATTATGCTAGTACCACGTGACAGTTAAACCAAATCCACAGAGCTAATCAGTAAACTAAGAAAATCAAAATGCTGAAAATAGAAAATCGTGGCCAAATAAAATAAAAACCCATGGGATAAAAGGTACGCTGAAATGAAAACCTGTGAGAACTCATTTTGCATACGCACAATACTCATGTATTAGAAGAAGGCCCTTCATAAAAATAGCCAAGACTCTCAAACATTTGAGATGCTGGCTTAGTGAGATTGACTGACAGACAACAGCTGGGGAGATTCTGTATTGATCTTGTTAAAGCCTGGCATTATTTCGGGAAAATAAGGAGAAAAGAACGCTATAGCGGCAAAAAATAAACTAGTAGGATTTCATTTTCAGATATGTGAACGCTGAATGCCCCACCAAATTCCTCTACTCTATTCCTCTTACGTTTTTCAGCCCCGATTCCATAGTAATGCATGTCCTTCCTCCCCAAGCAAACAAACAAAAAACCTCGTGGGGGTAAAAACAAAAACAAAACAAAACCTCCCTCCAAAAACAGGGGCAGTGATATAAAGAAATTAGTCACCTCTCCACCTATCTCCCTGATCCATTTCGCATTTTAAATCTTACTTTAAAGCTCACAACTCTCCTTTTCTTCCGTAATAGGGGCTAAGGCGCCGCCCAATTTCCCAGGCCGCAAAAATATTCCAACCTGCCACAATTCAAGGTTTTCTGCTTTTCTGTATTCGATCCTAAACCTCAATCTGGTACCCCATTCTCCTCAGACACTGAAGATTTGTTGGCCCAAAACTCAAATACAAGGGTAAATTCCAAAGATTCCGCGATACACCCGCCCCAGGGGGTGGGGAGGGGTCGGAGGAGCGGGCTGAGGAGCTCCCGCCCGGCCCATTTCGAGGGGCGGGGGAGCGGGTGTGACCACACAATCCCACCGCCTCCTTTCACGACTCCCCCACCTCCCAGAGCTCGGGCCTGCTCCGAAGGAGCTCCGGCCGCCGAGCAGCCACTCAGTTGCTTCCCACCGGCCCGCCAAGAACCGTACTAGCAACCAAGAGGGTTCATAACTAGGAAAATGCAAGAGGTGTCCGACGTGTGGTTTTTAAAACATAACGGAGCCCCGGCCCCCGAGACCGTTAAACCGCGGGTGGAGGGGGGAGAAGCAAGGAATCCAGCGGCCTCGAGCTTTGGCCTGGCTGCCTTTCCGACCCCAAACCTCACTCTCTGGGACCACCAACCCTCCCTCAAACGCGCTCCAGCCCCCAGAACACTCGACAAAGTGGCAATACGGTCAGTACCTTGTAGAAAGCCCCGTTGGAGCCGCGAACCTCCACCGTCAGCTCGGCCATGTTGGAACCGCAAAGGCCGCTGGGAAGAGATTCTAGAAACTTTCCAACCAGAGGGGAGGAGGGGGGAGGGGCGAGAAGGAGGCGGGGAAAGGGGAGGAGAAAACAGGGCTGGGATTGGGATCCCGCGCCCCTCACCCCTGGGGTCTCAACGTGCCGCCCCGACTCTCCAGGTGGGATCCCGGCGCACCCCGCATCACTGGCCTTGGGCTCCGCCTGCCGCCGTCTACGTCGGGTTTGCCTCCCGACACAGTCACCCGACCTTTGTTGACCCGCCCCTAGGTCCCCGCCCCACAGTGCCCGCTGTTCGCACCGCGGCGGCGGAGTAGTGCTTTCAGCTGCCGCAGAAGGAACTGCCCAGGCACAACCTGCCTGGCGCATCGGCATTCCCCTGCGCTCCGGCATCCTGACCTTAAACTTCTGGAAGTGCTGGCTGCCCTGGAATGGCTTTCTCACCCACTTTTTGGGCTCCAGTTGCCCTGGGGAAGAGGGATGCCTACAAAATAGACATACTATTGTGCCCCAAGTTATTTCGCCCCGCTCTTTTTTTAAAAAAAGCTGGGCCTTCTCTTGACTCAAATTCCACAGTTCCCCACCCCCTCAAACGATTTGGCCTAGCCCTCTCCCCACCTGTTACCACTTTAACTATTTAAAAGTCAAACTGAGTATTTTCAGGGCAAGTTAACTGTTCACAACGTAGGACAGAGTTTGGGTGAATTCGCCTTATTAAAAGTAGTCAGACAAACTTAATAGAGCAGGAGACCACGTTTTCCTCTGCTAAATGCATGCAAATTTCCACAAATAGGATCAAAGCAGAACATCTCCAGTTTTGTAAGCATAACAAATACTTTGGATATGGATTTTAACAACTTAATACTGAAGCTCCTTCCCTAAGCAAGGGCTTTGGAAAATAATACTGTAAGTGCTCCTTGTTATACTTACATTATTACTATTTTCGCAGAGAAACTTAAGAAAGGATACTTTGCTAACATTCTGTACTTCCCATGAAGTGCCCACTGACCCAGTTTTTCAGATTCTAAAAAAAAAAAAAAATGTACATAACATTTTATGAGCACGTCTGCATCTTGAAGATTCTGGGAAAAAATGAGGGCTGTGAAAGTGCTCACTGTTGTTATGTACAGGATATTCTATTTATTTATTTATTTATTTAGAGACAGGGTCTCACTCTGTTACCCAAGATGGAGTGCAGTGGCGTGATTACGTTGCAGCCTGGATTTCCCAGGCTCAGGTGATTCTCCCACCTCAGCCTCCTGAGTAGCTGGGACTACAATATTTATTTTATTTTATCTTATTTATGATTTTTTTTTAGACAGAGTCTCGCTCTATCGCCCAGGCTGGAGTGCAGTGGCGTGATCTTGGCTCACTGCAACCTCCGCCTCCTGGTTCAAGTGATTCTCCTGCCTCAGCCTCCGGAGTAGTTGGGATTACAGGCGTGCACCACCACACCCAGCTAATTTTTTTGTGTTTTTAGTAGAGACAGGGTTTCACCATGTTGGCCAGGCTGGTCTCGAACTCCTGACTTCATGATATGCCCGCCTCGGGATTACAGACATGAGCCACCGTGCCCAGCCTATTTATTCACTCCCGGACTTTTTTTTTTTTTTTTTTTTAAGACAGGATCTCTATCGCCGAGGCTGAAGTGCAGTGGCACAATCGTAGCTCACTGTAACCTTGAACTCTTGGGCATCCCACACTGGGCTGGATGTTTAAAGGGTTCATCATAATGAGAAAAATGTAAATAACTAAATGCCCATCAATGAGTAATAGCCACCATTTATTAAGGGCACCTTATGCTGACACTTTATATTGTATCTCATTATGATCCTTCAGAATTATAATGTCCTATTTGCTTTTTTAAAAAGTTTTCTTTAGATATAATTCTCCCATTTATAGTGTACAATTCAGTAGTTTTTAATATATTCACAGATTTGTGCAACCATCACCACAGTCAATTTTAGAACATTTTCATCACTGCAAAAATAACCTCATACCTGTTAGCATTCACTCTAGATTTAACCCCAACTCCCCAGGCCCTAGGAAATCACTAACCTGTTTTCTACCTGTATAGATTTGCCTAGTCTAAATATTTAATATAAATGAAATCGCAGAATATGCGGTGTTTTACAACTGGCTTTCTTTTTTCTTTCTCATTTTTTTTTTTTTTTTTGAGACAGAGTCTCACTCTGTTGCCCAGGCTGGAGTGCAGTGGCTTGATCTCCGCTCACCGCAACCTCCACCTCCTGAACTAAAGCGATTCTCCACCTCAACCCCCACCCCCCAAGTAGCTGGGAGTACAGACACCACCCACCACCCCCGCCTAATCTTTGTATTTTTTGTAGAGACGGGGTTTCACCGTGTTGCCCAGGCTGGTCTCAAACTCCTAAGCTCAAGTTATCCTCTGCCTCCGCCTCAGCCTCCCAGAGTGCTAGGATTACAAACGTAAGCCACTGCACCTGGCCTATGATTGGCTTCTTTCATTTAGTATAATGCTTTATAGTTTCATCCATGTTGTAGAATGTATTACTACTCACTCCTTTTTGTCAAATATACTGTTGTATGGATATACCACATCATTTTATTTATTAATTCATCAGTTGATAGACATTTGTGTTGTTTCTACCTTTTGGCTGTTAGGAATAATGCTGCTATGAAAATTTCTGTATATGTTTTGGTATAGACAGATGTATGTTTTTGTTTCCGTTGAGTATATAGCTAGAAATGGAATTGCTGACTCGTGATAACTCCATGTTTAAACCTTTTGAGGAATTGCCAGACTTTTCCAAAGTGGCTGCATTATTTGCATTCCCACCAGCAGCGTATGAGGGTCCGAATTTGCTTTTCTTTATGGGTTCCCCTCTCCTTTCCTGTCCTCCCCTCCCCTCCCCCTCCTCTTCTCTTCTCTTCTCCTCTCTCTCTCTCTCTCTCTCTGTTTTGGCTTTCAGTGTATTTTTTGTTTGTTCTCAATGTGAGTAATTTTGAATATAGATGCAAAAGTTCCACTTGGGCACAGGCCAAAGCATCTCATACTGCCTGAACTCTAAAGAATAAGTATTTTCCCTCTTCAGGCCTTGCACAGCGAAAACATTTGAATTTGGAACCCAGCCAACACTTTACTACTTCTTCTAGGTAGACTTCATGATTTCAGTTAAACAACTGAGCTCTATAGCAACCAGTAACACATGTAAGATCAGACAAGCTCTAAGTGTCAGAACTACGATTTGAGCCATCTTACTTTCCATTTCCAATGCCACATCAATAACTGCAGCCTCCATGTAATATTCAAAATGGGACATTACACAAACTTTAAAATTTTGATGTAGATATATTTTCATCATCATAAAAAGATGTTCACTTTAAAGAAGAATGTCACAAAACACCATACGTAATCATATCAAAATATATACGCAGTATGTATATACATATATAAAGTCTGAAAGTTAATATTTCCATATATTATTAGAGGATATTTCCAGAAGATGGGCTAATGATTTACGTAAACTATATAATGTCTATATTTTTGCCCCATCTGAATTTTTCACGATGAGCATGTTACCTGATCATCAAAAAAAAAAAAAAAGATCTTTTTGGCTGGGCACAGTGGCTCATACCTTTAATTCCAGCACTTTGGGAGGCCAAGGCAAGGGGATCACCTGAGGCCAGAAGTTTAAAGCCAGGCTGGACAACACAATGAGAGCTCTACAAAGAGACAAAAGTTAGCAGGGTGTGGTGGTGTGCACCTGTAGTCCAGGCTACTCAGGAGGCTGAGGCAGGAGGATTGCTTGAGCCTGGAGGTCGAGGCTGCAGTGAGCTGTGTTTGCACCACTGCATTCCAGCCAGGGCAACAGAGCAATACACTTGTCTCAAAAAAAAAAAAAAAGATATTTTCATTTTTTAAATACCATGGAATATTCTACAGCCACTAGCAATGAAATTATAGAAGATTACTGATATGAGAAGATGTCTATAACTGTAAAAAGCAGCTTATATATGCAACCAATTTTGTACAGGATACGTATATGTATATTGCGTGAAAATGTATTACAAAGACTTTACCAAAATGCTAACAGTGGTTCTCTTAGGGTAGTGGCATTATGAATATTTATTTCTCTCTCTCTCTCTCTCTCTGTGTGTGTGTGTATGTTTAAATAGGGATTGGGGTCTCGCTGTGTTAACCAGGCCCATCCTGGACTCATGGGCTCAAGCAATCCTCCTGCCTGGGTCTCCTAAAGTCCTGGGATCAGAGGCATGAGCTACCATGCCCTGCCTTCTTTGTGAGTTTCTATATTTTCCAAGTTTTCTGCATTGAAAAGTAGTACTATTTCATTTTTCTTTTCTTTTCTTTTTTTTTTTTTTTTTTGAGACAGAGTCTCACTTTGTTGCTCAGGCTGGAGTGCAGTGGCCCGATCTTGGCTCACTGCAACCTCCGCCTCCCAGGTTCAAGTGATTCTTCTGCCTCAGCCTCTTGAGTAGCTGGGATTACAGGCTCTCCTGCCCCAACCTCCTGAGTAGCTGAGATTACAGGCTCTCCTGCCCCAGCCTCCTGAGTAGCTGGGATTACAGGCACCCACCACCATGCCCGGCTAATTTTGCACTTTTAGTAGAGATGGGGTTTCACCACATTGGTCAGGCTGGTCTCGAACTCCTGACTTCAGGTGATTTGCCCACCTTGGCCTTCCAAAGTGCCGGGATTACAGGCATGAGCCACTGTACCTGGCCCCTTTCCTTCTTTTTAACTGCTCCTTTTGGAGCAGGGCTACCCCACAGGCAGTGTGCCCAAAGGAATCCGATTCTTTAAATAGGTAGAATTTTTGACAAAGATCAAAGCTAAAAAGAAGAAATACAATTTTCTGCAGAAGAAAGAGTATCCTTTCTGCTCTGTAGACAATCCAGGACTGAGATGCATTAATGCAGAACTGAGGATCTGAGGTCTGGGCACCAGTAGTGACCGAAAAAAATAGGATGTTCTGAAAGTCAATAGACAAGACATGGTTCTCAACTTTAGGATCGTATTTCAGGCCTATGCGATCGTGCCATTTTTCAACTCTTAAGCTGCTTTCCTTTACTATGCTTTTTAGGCAACTCTTATAATGTAACTCTTACGCTCATTCCACCTTAATTAAATTGCTAATAGTGCTGAGATATTGTGATGTTGCGGTTAAGGGCACGAACTTTAGAATTAGAATCCTTTATTTGCTATATGGTCTTTAGTGAGTTGGTTAACATCTCTGAGCTTTAGTTCTCTCTTTTTAAAATGTAGAATAATGTTTACCTCAATGGGCTAATAAGATCAAGTGAAGAAATATATGTAAAGGTGCTGACTACACAGTGGCATGTAATAAGCACTTAAATTATTATTATTAAACTCTAGAAGTCTATTACTGCTAGATTCAGTATTTTAAGCACAAGACTCATTTATCTGAAATCATTATAAATACTTAGTGATTTTTTTTTTTTTTGAGACAGAGTTTCACTCTTGTTGCCCAAGCTGGAGTGCAATGGCACGATCTTGGCTCACCACAATCTCTGCCTCCCAGGTTCAAGCGATTCTCATGCCTCAGCCTCCTGAGCCACCATGCCTGGCTAATTTTTTGTATTTTTAGTAGAAATGGGGTTTCACCATGTTATCCAGGCTGGTCTTGAACTCCTGACCTCAGATGATCCGCCCACCTTGGCCTCCCAAAGTGCTGAGATTACAGGCGTGAGCCACCTCGCACAGCCTTACTTAGTGTTTTTTTTTTTGTTTTGTTTTTTTTTTTGAGATGAGTCTTGTTCTGTCGCCCAGGCTGGAGTGCAGTGGTGCGATCTCGGCTCACTGCAAGCTCCGCCTCCTGGGCTCATGCCATTCTCCCGCCTCAGCCTCCTGAATAGCTGGGACTACAGGCACATGCCACCACGCCCAGCTAATTTTTTTGTATTTTTAGTAGAGACGGCTAATCTCGATTCATTATTGGATCATGAAATCAATTCAGTGGATATTATCAACATTTTAAAAGTTGAAATAAAATACTAACGAATAGACCAGAGAACTTTCCACTAATAAAGGCTTACTTAAATGTTTGAGAAACATTGGCCTAGTGCTATTTGAAGCTAATGGTGGTCCCCTCCTTTTAAATAAGAGCACAGTAACATTGATTTAAAGAAAAAAAAAACTTAAAAATAAATAAATGCACTTAACAGTTATGGAAGATTAAAAATAATAAAATGCACAATTATGGAAAGAAAAAATAAAATGAACAGTTATAGAAGGACAAAGATGATTAAAAATTATTAATTGCATATGTTTTTCTTTTTTTATTTGTTTCTTTTTTTGTGATGGAGTCTCGCTCTGTTGCCCAGGCTGGAGAGCAGTGGCACAGTCTTGGCTCACTGCAACCTCCCGGGTTCAAGCGATTCTCCTGCCTCAGTCTCCCAAGTAGCTAGAATTACAGGCACCTGCCACCACGCCCAGCTAATTTTTTGTATTTTTAGTAGAGACAGGGTTTCACCATGTTGGCTAGGCTGGTCTTGAACTCCTGACCCCGTGATCCGCCTGCCTTGGCCTCCCAAAGTGCTGGGACTACAGGCGTGAGCCACCGCACCTGGCCTTGTGTATGTTTTTCAAAATCTTCACTACAGTAATAAGTTATGATATTCATAAAAGTCTAAGGTCAAGTCTATATTTACAATAAAATAACTCCTAGTTTCCAATGCTTTCAAGACCACCAAAATAAAAAAAAGTACTTTTTGAAGTCCATGGCATCCTAGCTCATATTTTATGCCTACGAATAAAATTCTAAAGTCATATCTTTTTAGTTCATTAGAAATTCTAAAGTCTTATCTTTTTAGTTCATTAAAAATATCTTTGATAAAACATTCTATATTTTTACAGAAGCAGACGTATACCCATCATTCAGACTTTAGTTTGTAAACGCAGTTCCCCAATAATAGGAACCAAGGCTTCCAGGAGAAATGGCTGATTCCATGTCAGGGGAAGGAGAGTATGAGATGAACCTAGTACATGCTGCTGTGCCACAATGTACGTATAGCTCAAATACTGATGGACCATGTTATAAGAACCCACCAGCCAGTTTGGAGACTTTCCCACTGGCTAAATCTGATAAACTGAGTTTGTTGTTTGTTTTTGAGACAGAGTCTCGCTAAGTCGCCTGGGCTAGAGTGCAGTCACTGCAACCTCCGCCTCCCAGGTTCAAGTGATTCTCCTGCCTCAGCCTCCTGAGAGTCGGGATTACAAGCCTGCGCCACCACGCCTGGCTGATTTTTGTATTTTTAGTGGAGACAGGGTTTTGCCATGTTTTCCAGGATAGTCTTGAACTCCTGAGCTCAGGTGATCCACCGCCTTGGCCTCCCAAAGTGCTGGTGTTGTAGGACTTTTCCTTAGTTCAGCTAAGGTGGGGTCCTTGTCTGTCTCACAGCTGCAAAAATTTAGGCTCACAGATGGTTTGAAGGGTGAGTAAAGCAGGGTTTTATTGGATGAAAAGGAAGAAAAGGGGAAAACAGGGACTCTCGCTAGGTCAGAGTCCCTGTCAGAGCACTTCCCACACGCTATTTGAATCCCAGTTTCCACACAGGAAGAAGAGGGGCCAGTCTCCTCCCTGCTGCAAAGTGAACTTCCCAAGGCTCTATGTCAGTGGGCAGACTGGCTGGAGTTTCTCTGAGGACCCCCTCCCACCTGGCTGTCTCATTCCCCCCTCTAAAGAAGTACATCTGGCCACGTGCGGTGACTTACGCTTGTAATCCCAGCACTTTGGGAGGCTGAGGCGGGCAGATCACCTGAGGTCGGGAGTTCAAGACCAGGCTGACCAACATGGAGAAAGCCTGTCTCTACTAAAAATACAAAATTAGCCAGGCATGGTGGCATATGCCTATAATCCCAGCTATTCAGGTGGCTGAGGCAGGAGAATCACTTGAACTTGGGAGGTGGAGGTTGCAGTGAGCTAAGATCATGCCATTGCACTCCAGTCTGGGCAACAAGAGCCGAAACTCCATCTCAAAAAAAAAAAAAAAAAAAGTACATCTAATTACTCTTAGATTAAGGATAAGGACGAAGACCAATCTTAACTGCTTCCTGCTGACAGAGGGTGCTGTTCTGGGGGAAATAGCAGTCAGAGCTCCCTCAGGGGCCTATTTAAGGGTTCCCGGCAGAAGGGGCCATTGTCAGAAGCTCCAGTTGCATGACTGTTTGGAGTCTGATGGCCTGAAGGCAAGAACAGACAAACCAGGTTATTAGAAAACATGTATCAAAACGAAACAAGGGTAGGGGTAAGGACAGCTCAAAAATCCTTAGGTCTTTTACCAGTTTGCACAGGGAGAGGGAGGCCAAAAGCCCAACTGGAAAAAAAATTTACCCTTTTGCCAGTATGTTGGGCTTCTGGGTTCCCTTCCCCTAAGTCCCATCCTAAGACAACAAGTTTAAGGCTTGGCCAAATTAACTTTCAGGTTGGAGGATGCATCTCAGGGGAGTGTAGTATGAAAACACAATTACCTATTAGTGAAGAGAGAACAGAGGAGAAGAAAGGAAAAAGAAGGCATTTTTAAAGGAGTCCCAGAGGTTCAGTATGCATTCGAATGGGGTACAGACTGAAGATGAATGGCTACCCATCCAGAAAGAGGGAAGCAGGTTTCCCTGGTTCCCTTCTCTTCCTAGCAAATACCCAGGGTATGTGAGGGAGAGAGGGAAGAGCATCCTATTTCCATCTTCCGTCCTTGCATCCCCGAGTCCCTGCGACCTTGGCAGGTGCCGCCATGGGTATCAAAGCGATTTGCACCCATGAAGCAGGGGGGTCCAGGGGGCGAGAATCATCTGCTCTTATCCACATATACCCTATCTCCCCTGCTGTCAGTAGCCTTGGAGTTGCCTGGACCTAATTTACATCATGGATACTAACATGGCCTTTATCCATGAAATAAGAAGCTTGGACTTGGCTTAATCGGCAGGAATCAGCCACGCTCACCTGCGCTGTGCCTTTTAACCTCTGTTGTCATCTGCCTCTGGATCCCTTAGATCCAGTTTTCTTTCCCAGGGCTTTGACTTGAAGCTTGAAATTGAGTCTGGGACAAAAATGTGTCACGAGGGGGCGGTACATAGATTCCTTATCATAAGCCGAATGCTAAGGTGAAACTGTGGAATTGAGTCCTCCTCCAACAAGGGAGAGAAAAGGATGTCTTGTGACACACCCAGATAACTGGTAGCTATAGTTATGCTTGTTAGGATTTGGGTGCATGGTTCCTGGCTTTTGTTAGCTCCCTTGGTTTTACTTTCCCAAAAAGGAAACCTCCAAGTGATGGACATCATATTTATCCCCATCACCTAGCAGGATTTGTAGGATAATTGCCCAGAACCCGAATATTGATCTTGATTTCTACATTACCATCCCTCTTGTCTTTTCTGAGTTGCAGCTAGAGATTACTGGTTGGTTCACAGGAACAAGCAGGGCTAGTCTAACATGTAGGCGAAAACTTAAAACAACTAGTGAGTTTAGAATTTAGTGACAAATGTATGATAAGTTTGGGAACACAATTTCTGTCTCTCCAGTCCTCATTTTTGTTAAAAATAAAAAAATTACGATAGGACTGAGTGGTTTGCAAAATAGATTTTTATCTTTTTTTTTTTTTTTTTTTTTTTTAACGGAGTCTTGCTCTGTCACCCAGGCTGGAGTGCAGTGGCACAATCTCAGCTCACTGCAACCTCTGCCTGCCAGGTTCAAACAATTCTCCTGCCTCAGCCTCCCAAGTAGTGGGGACTACAGGCATGTGCCACCATGCCCAGCTAATTTATTTTTGTATTTTTAGTAGAGACAGGGTTTCACCATGCTGGCCAGGCTGGTCTTGAACTCCTGACCTCCTGATCAGCCTGCCTCGGCCTCCCAAAGCACTGGGATTACAGGCGTGAGCCACCACGCCCAGCCCAATAGATTTTAATCTTATACTTGGCCTGATTATTTGCATAAAGTGCAGCAAGAATAATTACTTCTACATAGGTCTTTTGGATTGGCTTTGATGGAACTCTGTTCCCCAAGGGATCTAAGATAAGACCTTTTAAAGCTGAGCCCAACCATGGATTTGTATCCTCAAACACCTATGAGTTGGGTGATTCTCTCCTCTTGAGGTCTCAAGATAAACTTGGAGCTTCTAGACCTGTTAGAAAGTGACATTCTTTACTGACCACAGGTCAAGAATCCTGTACAGGGACTGCGTAGGCAAGGGTATGAGGCCAGTTTCCCCACTGGGCTTTTATTGGCTCTGTAAGTTGAGATTGACTCCTTAAAGGAAAGCATACCCTTCCAGTGGTAAAATGACCAGTTTCTCCAACTGGGTCCTTTTGCAAAAGAAAATGGATTCTTAGTGCACTGATGCAAACAACTATATTGCCACATGAATGCTCACAGATAGTTTCCAAATTTTAGAGGAACCAGGCAGAGAAAAACAAACATACTCCAAATTTTGTTCATAGGAGCATACCTTACTCAGTTATTAAAGGCCTTAAATAGTTCAAAATGGCCAGATGCGGTGGTTCACTCCTGTAATCCCAGCACTTTGGGAGGCCAAGGCGGGCAGATCACCTGAGGTCAGGAGTTCAAGACCAGCCTGACTAACATGGTGAAACCTCGTCTCTACTAAAAATACAAAAAATCAGCCAGGCATGGCGGTGAGTACCTGTAATCCCAGCTACTTAGGAGGCTGAGGCAGAAGAATCATTTGAACCCAGGAAGTGGAGGTTGCAGTGAGCCGAGATAGCACCATTGCACTCCAGCCTGGGTGACAAGAGCAAAACTCCATCTCAAAAAAAAAAAAAAAAAAGTTTCCTTGACTCTGAAAAACAAAACAAGGATCAGCAATATTCCAAGCAAATTTCAAAAATTCCAATATTCCATGCTTCAGAGTCCTGTACATTTTCCTTTATTCCAATGTTACAATCTCTAAAGTTATGAGAAGCCTATATTTGAGAGCACCTGTTAAAGTTCTATAGCTCATCATGGCCGGGCGTGGTGGCTCACGCCTGTAATCCTAGCACTTTCAGAGGCCGAGGCAGGCAGATTACCTGAGGTTGGGAGTTCAAGACCAGCCTGGCCAACATGGTGAAACCCCGTCTCTACCTAAAAACAAAAAAATAAAGTTCTATAGCTCATTATAAACCATCTTTGAAAAGGATTAAAACAAGACAACAATTATCTGTGAATAGCAAAATGTCCAGGGTAGTTAGTTAGAAATACGATTGACAAAGAAGTTTGGTTATCTCCATGGTTTACAATAACTTAACATAAAAACCTTAATTACAATTGACAGCATATATTCAGACATTAGAATTTTAGAAATTCCATTCAATTTGGAACATGTATTAGCATTATTCAGCAAGATACAACTAAAGAAGATTGAGCATATTTTGGCAATTCCATGTACCTAAACTTGTCACATAATCCTGTTTACCTCTCTTTTCTGGACACTTCAGGGGCCCTCTAAAGTATTCAAAAAGCCAGGTGCCAGGAAAGACAATTTTGAAACTGAAGTTTGATTTTGGGAAGGCTGTTAAATGTTTGAGGTTTAAAACACTTGATATTATGAAATAGAATTCCAGATTTCTGGGCTGGGCATGGTGGCTCACACCTGTAATCCCAGCACTTGGGGAGGCCAAGATGGGTGGATTATCTGAGGTCAGGAGTTTGAGACCTGCCTGGCCAACATGGTGAAACACTGTCTCTACTAAAAATACAAAAATTAGCTGGGTGTGGTGGCGCGTGCCTGTAGTCTCAGCTACAAAGGAGGCTGAGGCAGGAGAATCACTTGAGCCAGGGAGGCAGAGGTTGCAGTGAGCCGAGATTGCACCACTGCACTCCAGCCTGGGCGGCAGAGCAAAACTCTGTCTCAAAGGAAATTAAAAAAGAATTCCAAATTACCATAAGTTATTTATTTTGCCAAAATCATGACTTAGAAAGTTTAAAGAAGCAAAAATCTTTTATAACCCTTTACAAATTTTGCCAAAGAGCAGATTATCACCTTAGGAAAACCTTGTTATTTTATTTTATGTTATTTTTTTGAGATGGAATCTTGCTCAGTCACCCAGGCTGGAGTGCAGTGGCAGTTTGTAACCTTAAAACAGATGCAAACCTTGCATCTGATCTGCATTTTACCAATAGTCTTTAGGACTGTTTTTATTTCTCAAAGATTAAAGTCATGTGAACTAAAAGGTACCACAGCATTTATCTTCCCTTTAAAAAGTATTTGATCCAAGCCCTTGTCTTCCTTTAGGCCAAATTAATTAGAGCTCTTTTTGCAGACATTATGCACAACATACACACTGAGAGGCAGGAGAAAACCCAGTCATTGGGTGTCACCCTGTAAGAAACAGGGCTAGGAAAACATGCAGATATCAAACCAGAAAGAAACTTATTCCCTGAGTCGGGATTGCTAAACAAAGCCTTGCCCTCAGGATATAAAATAAGATGGAGGCTTGATTTCACAACCAAAACTTTGCAAAGAATACAGTGAGAGTTGGGGCCTGGCCTAATAAAACCATCTTCTTAAATGGGGGAAAAAATTTAAAAGTTAACTGCTGATGGGTGGAGAAGAGGAAAGAAAAAAGGTTTAAATATGCCTGGGAAATAATCTCTTATTCTTATACAACTGGTTCCTCCAACAGGAGAAAAGCTTAATTACTGTCCGATGGAGTAGAGCCCTCTGGCTAGGGAAAGGGAAGGCTCCAGTGGCACATGGCGGAAAATGCCAGCCCCCTGGCTGTGCTGGACCCTTGGGCCATGCATCCCAGCCCCGGCAAGGTGAGGAGAGTCGTGGGGAGCTGTTGCTCGCCAGTCAGTCCTGAAAAAGGAAGGAAAAAGCCATGAAAAGGCCCAGGAGTGATGGGGGGCTTGGGACATGGTTTCTCCCACCCTCAGAAGTCCAAGGATGAAAGGCTTAGAAGCGACAGTGAGAGGTTTTGAGTCCCCATTTCACTCACTGCTTTTTGAGGCCCCACACTGGGTACCAAAAAATGCTGTAGGACTTTTCCTTCGTTCAGCTAAAGATGGGGTCCTTGTTCGTCCCATGGCCACAAAAATTTAGGCTTGCAGACAGTTTGAAGGGTGAGTAAAGCAGGGTTTTACTGGGTGAAAAGGAAGAAAAGGGGGAAACGGACTCTTGCTAGGACAGAGTCCCTGCTGGAGCGCTTCCCACCTGCAGCTTGAATCTCAGGTTCTATACAGGAAGAGGAGGAGCCAAGCTGCCCCCTGCTATAAACGTCATGAACTTCCCGAGGCTCCACCTCAGTGGGCAGGTTGGTTGGAGTTTCTCCAGGGACCCTCTTCCACCTGGCTGTCTCATTGGGATTACAGGCACAAGCCACCGTGCCTAGCTGGGACAAATTGTTAATGAAAAAGAATATTTGGAGAAATAAATTACTCTAGGACTGAGCCAGAGAAAATATTAAATGAGCTGTAAGCATCTTCCAGATGCTTACAGAGGCTTATAGAAAGCAAGGAAGTACTCAGAAAATTAAAGGATGGGAGTACATCAAAGAACACAGGACCCAACCTGAAAGAGTTCTCAATGGCCAAAGCTGGGTAATCTGAGCAAAAAAATAAAGTAGAGCAGGCTCAGTGGCTCACACCTGTAATCCCAGCACTTTGGGAGGCTGAGGCGGGTGAATCACTGGAGCCTGCAAATTCCAGACCAGCCTGGGCAATGTAGTGAAATGCCATCTCTATAAAAAATACAAAAATTTGCTGGGCATGGAGGTTGAGGTGGGAGGATCGCTTGAGTTGTGGAGGTGTAAACTGCAGTGAGCTGAGATTGCACCACTGCACTCCAGCCTGGGCAACAGAGCAAGACTCTGTGACAAAAATAAAATAACGCTGCATGCAGTGGCTCATGCCTGTAATCCCAGCACTTTGGGAGGCTGAGGCGGCTGGATCACCTGAGGTCAGGAGTTCGAGACCAGCCTGGCCAACATGGTGAAACCCCGTCTCTACTAAAAATACAAAAAATTAGCCAGATGTGGTGGTGGGTGCCTATAATCCCAGCTACTTGGGAGGCTGAGGCAGGAGAATTGCTTGAACCTGGGAGGTGGAGGTTGCAGTGAGCCGAGATCACACCATTACATTCCAGCCTGGGTAACGAGCAAAACTCCATCTCAAAAATAAATAAATAAATAAATTAAATAAAACAAAAGTAGTATTGGGTTATACTCAACATATACAGTGAACAACAAGGCATCTAGACTGATATAAATGAGTAAATAAACATATAAATGGGAATAAAGGGACAAATTTTTCTTACTGAAGCATTCCAAATAATGTATGCAGATAACCCCCGCTCCTGAAGATGGAACTTATTCATTCTTTCCCCTCTTTACTCCTCCTCACCTTGAGTGTGGGTTGAACTTAGTGATGTCAAAAGAATAAAGTATGTATAAGAAACAATTGGGCCAGGCGCGGTGGCTTATGCCTGTAATCCCAGCACTTTGGGATGCTGAGGCAGGCAGATCACTTGAGGTCAGGAGTTAAAGACCAGCCTGGCCAACATGGTGAAAACCCATCTCTGCTGAAAACACAAAAAAAATTAGCCGGGTATCGTGGCAGGTGCCTGTAGTCCCCAGCTACTCGAGAGGCTGAGGCTCAAGACTTATTTGACCCCAGGAGGTAGAGGTTGCAGTGAGCCTAGATTGCACCACTGCACTCCACCCTGGGTGACAGAGCAAGACTGTCTCAAAAAAAAGAAAAAAAAGAAACAACTGCAGTGGAGAAATCTGAAGAACAGATTTCTCAACCAAGTGATCAAATCTAATATCACCAGTGGCAAATCATGTTGATAGCATCCTGTCTGTGATAGGATGTGGTGAGAAGGGCACTTCCCCTCTGTGGTATTCTTCCCCAATATCTTTAACTCCAGTCTAATCACAAGAAAACTATCAGACAAAAACAGACTGAGGGACATTCTACAAAATAACTGACTTCTTGAAACTGACAAAGTGTCATGAAAAACAAGTGAAAACTGTCACAGACCAGAGGAGATGAAAGAGACATGACAATATATGCCATTTGCTATCCAGGATTGGATTCTGGCACCAAGTATTAGTAAAAAAAAATTAGTGGAAAAAAAACTAGTGAAATTTTAGTGAAGTCTGGAATTTAGTTAATAGCAATATACTAATACTAGGTTTTGGTTTTGACAAATGTACTATGGTAATATAAGATGCCAACATTAGGGGAAACTAGTTGGAGTGTATATGGGAACTCTGTAATACACTTGAATCTTTTCTATAAATTTAAAATTCTTCCAGAATAAAAATTTTATTTTAAAAAGTGAGTATTGTTTCATAACAATAATATTAAGAAAGAACTGAAAGCAAAGAATTCTAAAATAAGGAGGCCCATAATTTTCCATGCAAATTCTGGAAAATATTCAGGGTAATGTGGAGGTGAGCAAGTTTTTAGGAGGCTGATCACAGCCCCCAGATTATGAGTTTGTGATAATATATTTTCAAGTCCTCATTCCCGAAGAAGTTGAGAATTTTCCTAAGTTTACCTGCCCAGGGAAGTCAGGTGAACAGCTATCTTGTGATAGTCTCTAAGTGTTTTTGTTTTCGCTTTTCAAAAAAACAATTTGAGATAGGGTCTCTGTCAGCCAGGTTGGAGTGCAGTGGTTTGATCAAGGCTCATTGCAGCTAAGACCTCCTGGGCTCAAGCCATCCTCCCACCTCTGCCTCTCGAGTAAACTCTTAAGTTTTGATAAAACCTTATGCTTCCTCACATGAGCTTCTGGTCTTCTAAGAGCCACAGCTTGCTTTATTCTACCTATAATGGATTCCCATTGTCCTTAGGATAACATTTTTTTCCTTTTTCTTTTTTTTAGAAAGGTTCTTACTCTGTTGCTTAGGCTAAATACAAACTCCTGGGCTCAAGTGATTCTCTCATCTCAGCCACCCAAATAGCTGAAACGACAGAGGATAAAACATAAATCCCTTCGTCATTTGCCAGGAATCTCTAGGCCGAGCTCAACTCTTGCCATATCTCCCTTATACTTTATGCTCCGGTCATCTTGATCCTTGGGAGCCTTCATATTCTTACTAGAATACTGTCCCCTTTATTACTGTCTCCATTCCACCTGGTTATATCTGAAATCATCTTTTTCATGTTTTGGCATAATAGCACTACCTCAAAGAGGTGAATTGGCTAGCCTAAGCTAACCACAATAGACTCAAGCCTGCTGTGGAGGTCAGTGATCTTGCCTTCTGGTCAAAAACGTTTCAATACCGACTTGGGTGACATGGCAAGATACCATCTCTACAAAAAATTTCTTAAAAAATTAGTCAGGTGTGGTGGCATGTGCTTGTCATCCCAGCTACTCAGGAGGCTGAGGCAGGAGGATCACTTGAGCCCAGGAGTTCAAGGTTGCAGTGAGCTATGATCATGCCACTGTACTTCAGCCCAGGCAATGGAGCAAGACCGTGTCTCTAAAATAAATAAATAAAGTTTAAAAATATGTTTTAACAGTTCTCTTTCTTATTAAATTACATTATGAATGGAATTCCAAATAAATGGTTGGGGTTGAGGGGGAGCAGTATTTTTTTTTTTTTTTTTTTTTTTGAGATAGAGTCTTGCTCTGTCACCCAGGCCGGAGTGCAGTGGCGTGATCTCGGCTCACTGCAAGCTCCACCTCCTGGATTCACGCCATTCTCCTGCCACAGCCTCCCAAGTAGCTGGGACTACAGGCGCCTGCCACAATGCCCAGCTAATTTTTTGTATTTTTAGTAGCGATGGGGTTTCACCATGTTAGCCAGGATGGTCTCGATTTCATGACCTTGTAATCCACCTGCCTCAGCCTCCCAAAGTTGGGGGAGCAGTATTTTAATCACCCTAACAAACTATTTTCATTTAAGCCTTGACTTCTTATCTATTTGCACATATAAATTTTACAAAATTATAATCATAGTGCTGATCAGCTTTTTTTTTTTTCAAACTCCAGTACACACCAGAGGATCAACTTATATTCTGCTTTATTTTTTGTACATGTATTGTTAAGCATTTTCCATGTTGTTACATAGATTAGGTATATCTATTCATGGTTTTTTATTTTTAATTTTTCTGGAGAATGGGGGTATCACTATATTGCCCACGCAAGTCTCGAACTCCTAGGCTCAAGCTATCCTCCCACCTTTGCCTCCCTAAGTGCTGGTATTACAGGTGTGAGCCACTATACCTGGTCTATTTATTTTTATCATTCATATCTCATGTATTCATCTATATTTACTTAGAACTTATAATGAATGAAGTACTGGGCAAGATAATGTCATGTCAAAACAGAAATCTTTGCATCTTTGCTCCAGGGGAGTTTATATCTAGTCTACATTAATCAGTTACTTTGCCTTCCATCTTTTTTTTCTTTTCTTTTCTTTTTTTTTTTTTTTTTTGAGACTGAGTCTTGCTCTGTTGCCCAGGCTGGAGTGCAGTGGCACACTCTCCACTCACTGCAACCTCTGCCTCCTGGGTTCAAGCAGTTCTCCTGTCTCAGCCTCTGGAGTAGCTGGGACTACAAGGCACCTGCCACCACACTCTGGTAATTTTTGTATTTTTAGTAGAGGTGGGGTTTCTCCATGTTGGCCAGGCTGGTCTTGAATTCTTGACCTCAAATGATCCACCCACCTCAGCCTCCCAAAGTGCTGGGATTACAGGCATGAGCCACCATGCCTGTTGCCTTCCATCTTTTATTAATATTATTCTTAAATACAATAGTCTATATTAATACAATAATATAGTCTCCTGTGCTCTGTAAATTACACCATGTGGCCTCTTTTTTTTTTTCAAAATAGTCCTACCTATAAATTGCATTTACTCTTTTATAGTTTCTCCTCATATAAACTTTCCCTAAAAAATCTCATGTTTCCCTGATCTTGTAGGATACAATAAAGTTTCTCTTCAAAGATTTAGCCTGCTAACTTCCTGGTTCTTTGTTCTCAAACCTAACTTTCTTGTTCTACCTGCCTCCTCATTCCTAGTTACTCTAAACAGCCTACCCCTTCTCGTCAGCTCTAATCAATAACTCACATCTGTTTCCTTGGTTACCTGCACCCATTGTTTGCCCAAAACTGCATGTCTCACATGCTTCACCACTGTACCTCACATCCCCCTTCCCTTCCATACTGAGAAAGATATTTGAAAGTAGCCAATTGGGTCAGCTCAGATTGTGTGGTCTGACCCCAGCCCATTGGGGAGTGACACAGAGGTAAGGACTACACGCCAGAGATAAAAACGCCCTGCTCTCCTTTGTTCCGTGTGCTCTTGCGATCTCTTGATTGATGTAAGTGGCACCCTTCTGCAGAAGTAAATTGCCTTGCTGAGAAAACTTTTGCCTGAGTGCTGGTTTCATTTTGTGGCACCGAGCATTTATTTCTAGAGCATTTTTATATCCAACAGTCTTAAATGCTGAACATTCACTAGAGATTCCCAAAACTTAATCTTCTCTAAAATCTTCATTGCAAGTTTTGAAGACACCTCAAATATAATTTTTTCCAAAAAGAACTTATCTCCCTCCACAAATAAAGAGATCCTCCTCTATATTCTATGTTAACTAATGGCATCATTATGTACCCAATTGTTCATAATGTTTTGTTTAAGTAAAAACTTAAATTTACCTGTGAATCTCTCATTTCTTATCACATCTCTATCTAGTAGGCCTCATTACTTCAACATTTTAAATATCTCAATTTTATCTCTTTATTTACACTCTCATTGTATTCCTTCAGTTTCTACTCATCTCTTCTCTGTGCTTGCAGTAGCCCTTTAACTGGTTTCTGCCTTCTCCATTGTGATTTTTCAGTTTTTATCCCTCTCTACTGATAAGAATTATCTTTTTAAAAGCCAACCTTAGGCCAGGTTTGGTGGCTCATACATGTAACCTCAGCACTTTGGGAGGCCAAGGTGGATGGATCATTTGAGGCCAGGAGTTCGAGACCAGCCTGGGCAACATGGCGAAACCCCGTCTCTACAAAAGTACAAAAGTTAGAAAGTCTCAGCTGGTCACAGTGGCTCATGCCTGTAATCCTAGCACTGTGGGAGGCCAAGGCTGGCAGATCACTTGAGGTCAGGAGTTCGAAACCAGCCTGGCCAACATAGTGAAACCCCGTCTCTACTAAAAATACAAAAAAATTAGCTGGGCATAGTGGCAGGCGCCTGTAATCCCAGCTACTCGGGAGGCCGAGACAGGAGAATTGCTTGAACCTGGGAGACAGAGGTTGCAGTGAGCCGAGGTTGTGCAACTGGACTCCAGCCTGGGTGACAGAGTGAGGCTCCATCTCAGAAACAAAAACAAAAACAAACAAAACAAAAAAATATAGTCTCATAACCTTGTCTCAAAATAAATAAGTTAATTAATTTTTAAAAACCCCAACCTGGGCACTGCCAATGGAGGTGGCAGTCATCTCCTCCTCGGAATCATGGCTGCCTTCAGACCCCTTATGAAGCCCAAGATCCTCAAAAAGAGAACCAAGAAGTTCATCTGGCACTGGTCTGACCGTATGTCAAAATTAAGCCTAACTGGTGGAAACCCAGAGGTGCTGACAACAGGGTTCATAGAAGGTTCAAGGGCCAGATCTTGATGCCCAACAGTGGTTATGGGAACAATAAAAAAACAAAGCACATGCTGCCCGGTGGCTTCTGGAAGTTCCTGGTCCACAACATCAAGGAGCTGGAAGTGCTGCTGATGTGCAACAAATCTTACTGTGCTGAGATTGCTCACAGTTTCCTCCAAGAACCACAAAGCCTTGGTGGAAAGAGCTGCCCAGCTGGCCATCAGAGTCACCAACCCCAATGCCAGGCTGCACAGCAAAGAAAATGAGTAGACAGCTCATATGCACGTTTTGTGTTTAAATAAGCATGTAAAAACTGCAAAAAAATAAATAAATAAACAACCTTAGTCAAACGATCTTACTTCTAAACACATGATTTCTTGTTTGTTATCTGACACTATCAATTCATCATATTATCACCATTTTAACCATTTATTGAACACATAATATATGCCGGATATTCTTCTAAGTGCTTTATATTATTTAATTTAATCTTTGCATCAGCCCTTTTGAAGCAGCCATTATTTTCATTCCAATTTTACAAATGCAAAAACCAGAGCATAGAGAGGTTAAATAATTTGCCCAAGATCAGTAATTTGGCAGAGCCAGGTAGTTTGACTCTAGAGTCTTTGTTCTTAACATTACCTCACAGCTACCTTTCGCAAATATATTAATTCCAGACCTCTTAGTGTGGCTTATAGTATTATTCCCAATTCAATCCCAAATCTATCTACCCATTCATTAATTACTTATTAAATACCAAGTATAGTTGATCTGTATATTTTTAAAACTTCTTCAAAGAGCATGTGAGTTGGTGAAAAATAGTACAAAATGTTGCAAACAGTTACGTGATATAATACAATGAAGTAGAAATATTTTCAAATTCTATGTGAATAGAGGGAAAAGCTTAAACTGGGCTGAATTTTGCTTTTTCACACTGTGGTCATTTTTCATGTTGTTCTTAAGTTCGAAACATCTCCTTCCTTGACTATCAGCCAAACTACAGTATCTTCAAGATACCACTAAATTGCCTTCTGCTCTGTGGAGGCACCACTGACGTAGTGCAGAATTGGCATTCCTTCTTTGAACACCCATCTTACATGGTGCAGAGTTGTAATATTGCATAGTCTATTGAATTGTTATCGCTTATTTATGTGGCTGTCCTCCACCTTCGCTTCCAGAATTTAAACAGATATCAGTCTTATTTTTCTTTGTATTCCCTTCCACTACCTAGCATTGAGCATATACGATCTTCAGTTGTTGTTTAAAACATAAAAAAATAATAATAATGGTAGTCAACACTTATGATCAGTTTACTATGTGCCTGGCTGTAAGTGCTTTACATAAGTCAGATGAATGAATGGATAGATGAATGAATAAATGAATGAATGAATGAATGAAAGAGTCTAGAGAGAGTTGGTTGGTTAAAGCTGTGTTTCACAGATTTTCAGTCACCAGTAGGTTCTGCACTCTGTACATTGTGGTAGACAGAATTCTAAGATAGCCCTCCTGATTCTGCTCCCTGGTATCCATGTTTTTGTGTGGGTAGAACCTGGAACTTGCTTGTAACCAATAGAATGTGGCAAAGGTGAAGGGGTTTTACATATGTAATTAAGACTCCTAATAAAATATACTACTACCCGTATTTCCTGTTTGATTTTTGTTTTTGTCACATCAATCACTGAAAACCCCGTGCGTGCAAGGTTATAACATCATGGAATAGAATGTAGGATAGTGTAATGTATGAACTGTCAACTACCTTGATGGTAATTTGCACAATGCCTAACAGATGTCAAGTGTCACAATGTTTATTTTAAAAACGTAAAATGGCCGGGCGCTGTGGCTCATGCCTGTAATCCCAGCACTCTGGGAGGCTGAGGTGGGCAGATCACTTGATATCAGGAGTTCGAGACTAGCCTGGCCAACATGGTGAAACCCCGTCTGTACTAAAAATACAAAAATTAGCTGGGCGTGGTGGTGCGCTCCTGTAATCCCAGCTACTCAGGAGGCTGAGGCAGGAGAATTGCTTGAACCCGGGAGGTGGAGGTTGTAGTAAACCAAGATCGTGCCACTGCAGTCCAGCCTGGGTGACAGACTGAGACTCCGTCTCAAAAAAAAAAAAGTATCCCATAGCACTCCTGTAAATTCACTGCCATGTCCTGGTGCCTGTGGCACAAAATTTGGGAACTGTGGTCCTATTCCATTCCTTTTATTGGTGCATATTGTTCAGTTGTATGGATAAGATTGTTTTAATTACTACTGCTCCATTACATGTTAGTTTAGGCTGAGGCTGTATCTGTTTTTTATTTCCTTTCTTCTTCTTTTTTCTTCTTTTTTTTTTTTTTTTTTTGAGACAGAGTTTCACTTGTCACCCATACTGGAGTGCAATGGCGCAATTTGGGCTCACTGCAACTTCCGCCTCCTGGGCTCAAGCAATTCTCCTGCCTCAGCCTCCCGAGTAGCTGGGATTACAGGCACCCACCACCACGCCCGGCTAATTTTTGTATTTTTAGCAAGACAGAATTTTACCATGTTGGCCAGGCTGGTCTCGAACTCGTGACCTCAGGTGATCTCTGCACCCCACCCCAGCCTCCCAAAGGGCTGGGATTACAGGTGTGAGCCACCATGCCCGTCCGACATTTAAATTTTTAAAAATGATTTACAAACTAAAAAAAAATCGGCATTTTTCAATTTTACCATAGAATTATTTTCTGTTTGGACATGAATTGCCTTTGCTAATTTTGATGAGGCATTTTGAAAGGTAACTACAAATGATATGTATTTTGTAGTACTTGTTTAATATATTTGGGATAAGAAGTAAAACTACTTAGAAACACAGGTGAAATTTAACAATGTATTGTTCAATTTCCAATATAAAGGAAATTTCAACGCCAAAACGATGGGCAACAAATAACTTTCAAAAATTTTACTGTTCAGTACTTTCAAGAGTTAATAAGACAGGGGAGGGAATTGGTTTTATAAAACATATTTTTAAACAGGCCATATCATTTCATAATTATATGAAATGTGCATCAAAGAAAATTATTCTAAAACTCTATAAAGCATGGCAGTACCACTGTTCTGGTCGATTATGATAAGAGGAATTGGCGGGAGCCCATATAATCTGCATGTGAATTTGATTAAAATTGTTTTGCTTTAAATATATACATGGATATGTTGAGAGGAAGATACTTCTATTTAAAAAACATTAAATCAAGTAGGTGCAGTTGAGTAAAAATGGGAAAGAAGACATCTCATCCAATGGAAGGTATAAAGAGAATGCTGTTTTGTGTTTTTAGGATTTAATGAGTCATTTGACCTCGATTAAGTGCTTTGTTTGTTTTTCTTTTGTGAGTTTTTTATTCTGTTTTCTGTGAAAAAACTAATGACTAAAAAGAGTTGTAGTAATGATAATGACACACTGCTCTAAAGAAACCATGGGAGCAGGGGATGAGGGAGGTGTATTGGATCCAGTCCACTGTACCAAGTGACGCTCTTACCTATAGAAAAGTTTTTTCCCTTATCCCAGACATTGTTAACTATATTGGTTAACCTAAGAAATGTAATCAAATACACATTTGTATGCAGACTAAGGAAAGACTTTCAATTCTCTCTTTTTTAGATTTTTTAAAATTTCAATTATGATCTACATTTAAGAAAAATTATTATTATTATTATTTATTTATTTATTTTTTGAGACGGAGTCTTGCTCTGTCACCCAGGCTGGAGTGCAGTGGCATGATCTCGGCTCACTGCAGCCTCCCAAAGTGCTGGGATTACAGGCATGAGCCGTGGTGCTCTGCAGAAAAATTCTTATAAAAGCAGCTTTTTTTATTCATTGATCAACTAAACATGTTTGGAATACATAAACATGTTAAGTGTTGGCTAGGTGCTAAGTATATAAAAAGCAAAAAAAGGACATGGTCAATTTGTTTCAATCTCATATTCTTTTTTTTTTGTGACGGAGCCTCGCTCTGTTGTCCAAGGCTGGAGTGCAATGGCTTGATCTCAGCTCACTGCAACCTCTGCCTCCGGGGTTCAAGCGATTCTCCTGCATCAGCCTCCCAAGTAGCTGGGATTACAGGCGACCACCACCACAGCCAGCTAATGTTTTTTGTAATTTTAGTAGAGACGGGGTTTCATCATGTTGGTCAGGCTGGTCTCGAACTCCTAACCTCAGGTGATCCACCCGCCTTGGCCTCCTGAAGTGCTCAGATTACAGGCATGAGCCACCGTGCCCAGCCTGAATCTCATATTCTTTTGATGGGTACAGGTTAGAGTAAAATTTTTAGAACTATGTGGATTCATTGTCCCCTTCCTAGGGAGTAAAGAGCAGAATAAATGAGGAGAAAGATGAAATAATACTTGAGTGTTTAATTTTCCTTTGAATTCTCCAGTTCACTAATTAAATAGTGTGCAAGCTTTCTATTAAGACAGTAACCATAATACTCTTATTTATAGGTCATATTGTTTGTTTAAATGAGGATTGGCTTAGCACATCTCATGAGAAAGACCAAGTTAATATATGACCACCTCAGATACGGTTTAAGAACTTAAAAAAATTGTTAATGCATCCAAGTAGTCTTGATATTTTGTTATAATTTTGTTTTCTGGTGTCACTTATACATTTATTTTATTTCTTTTTCTGATCTTGCTTTGTGAAATCTTTTTTTGCCATGGCTAGAAAATAGAAAGTTTCCCTTCTGTATTAAGAGTTATCATTTTAGGGAAAAGAATGTTATTGGTAAGATGACGTTTTTGGAGAATAATATGTAATTTACACTGACACAAGTGATAACTTTGAATTTCATCTTCTTGATGATCCCTCATTCAAAGACACTAGTTTTATTTTTTCTTTGTTCTTTTTGGCATTGGATTTTTAACCTATAATTTTATAACCAGCCAATCTATCAGTAAAGTATGAAGGTAAAGCAGATATTTTCAGACTATAGTAGCTTGAAACGTATACTTCTGTTAAAGAATAACTTCAGAAAAGGTAAAATCATGACTCTCATACATACAGATATAAAATGAACATGTGCTAAATATCTTACTTAACTCATTGTTAATGAGGGAACCAGTAAGATTTTACAGCCAGTTTAAAGGAGAATTCAAAGAAGCACAAATTTATATGGAATAAGGGAATTTTGAAAAAAATTTGCAAATAGATATTAAGCTGTTTTCTTTTTGTGGAGGTGGGTAGAGGGATGTGAATTGTTTATTGTGTGTCTATAGATAAGAATTATTTTGCATTGCTATCAGTTATCCACAATTTACAGAGTTGTAAAATAGCTCAAAGGTAATGAAAGGCACTGAGCCTCTGTATAATCAGAATCAGATAACTTGGAAAGGTGTGCTCTAAACAATGCATAATTTTTCACTGAAGAACAAAATGTTCCAAGTACGCTCCCAAGTAACTTTTATTAGGACACTACTAGAGAAATGCCCCATCAAAAGGAAGGAGTAAATTTTTTAAAAGAGAAGAAGAGGAGGAGAAGGAGGAGAAGGAGGAAGGAGGAAGGAGGAAAGAGGAAGGGAGAAGGAAGAAGGGAGAAGGGAGAAGGAGAAGAAGGAGGAGGTAGAAGGAGAGGAAGAAGGAGAAGAAGACAGGAGATCCCCCAATCCCCCAAACAGGGTATAGGGTATACAACACCAAGGAGTGGTGAGGCTCAGGACTACAGAAGAGCAATAGGCCAGACCCCAGCCAGCCCAGGGTCCAGAAAGGAGACCTCCTAAGGAGAATAGAAATGGAATTGATGTGCTTGAGCATACGGAAAATATAATTTAAAGGCTTTTGGTAGAGATGTTAAACCTTTTAGAGAAAACTAATGATAAATAACTAGAAAAAAAGGTGAATTTAGGCCAGGTGTGGTGGCTCACAGCTGTAATCCCAGCACTTTGGGAGGCCAAGGCTGGCAGATCACCTGAGGTTGGGAGTTCGAGACCAGCCTGACCAACGTGGAGAAACCCCATCTCTACTAAAAATACAAAATTAGCTGGGCGTGGTGGTGCATACCTGTAATCCCAGCTACTAGGGAGGCTGAGGCAGGAGAATCGCTTGAACCCAGGAGGTGGAGGTTGCAGTGAAGCAAGATCACACCATTGCACTCCAGCCTGGGCAACAAGAGTGAAACTCCATCTCAAAAAAAAAAAAAAAAAAGCGAATTTAAAAATGAGGCCAGCATTAATTTTAGGAATTCTGGCTGCACAAGAATGGATATGTAATGCTACAGATGGCTCAGGTGTGAACAATACGTGCACAGTCATTGTGAAACGGCTACGTCGTCTGGGATATATACCCTGGGGTTTGCTGTCTCACACTGAGAAAGAATTCAGGACATGGACACGTGGGTAGGTTAAGGAGTGGAAAGTTTAATAGAAAGAAGAAAGGAGAGAGGAGAGCAGCTCTTTGCAATAGAGAGAGAGGAGAGAGGAGAGAGAAAGATCTGGAAAAAAAAAGAAATTTGGGGGAACACAGCAGATTTTATAGTTCGGTTTGAGGAGGCAGTGTCTGATTTACGTAGGGCTCACATATTGGTTCGGTCAGGTATGACGTTTACATAGCACGTGGGGAAGGCTGGTTGCCCCACCCTAATCTTGTTATGCAAATGAGCTATTCAGTTGATGGGGGCCATCTTGTCTGCTCTTTACTGTACGCGTGGCTGACAAAGAGAAGGGAAGATGGAGCCACCATCTTGAACATATCTAGTCCCTAGTTCCTGCTGGCATTCACTTGTGCAAGCTCCCAGCTTGCTTGTTTATGTCTGCAGCTTGACTTTACAGGCTGCTTTTTTTTTTTTTGAGACAGAATCTTGCTCTTTTGCCCAGGCCGGAGTGCAGTGGCGCTATCTCGGCTCACTGCAAGCTTCGCCTCCCGGGTTCATGCCATTTTCCTGCCTCAGCCTCCTGAGTAGCTGGGACTACAGGCGCCCGCCACCACGCCTGGCTAATTTTTTTTTTTTTTTTGTATTTTTTTAGTAGAGACGGAGTTTCACCGTGTTAGCCAGGATGGTCTCGATCTCCTGACCTCATGATCCGCCCACCTCGGCCTGCCAAAGTGCTAGGATTACAGGCGTGAGCCACCGCGCCCGGCCCTTTTTTTTTTTTTTTGAAACAGAGTCTGTCTGTGTCATCCAGGCTGGAGTGCAATGGCTCAATCTCAGCTCACTGCAACCTCTTCTCCCAGGTTCAAGCTATTCTCCTGTCTCAGCCTCCCAAGTCGCTGGGATTACAGGCATCCGCCATCATGCCCAAATTTTTCTGTTTTTGTAGAGACGGGGTTTCACCATGTTGGCCAGGCTGGTCTTGAACTGACCTCAGATGATCCGCCTGCCTCGGCCTCCCAAAGTGCTGGGATTACAGGCGTGAGCCACCGCGCCCAGCTAACAGGCTGCTCTTTGTTAGAAAATGATTGGGGGCTGCCTTTCGTTTAAAAGAAAAGCCTTACTGAGGACTTCTGTACACTCACTATCTGCCTAAGTGATTTCTTCTTAACTTCTATACAATTATAATGTAAATATTGACTATTTATTCCTCCAAAAAGTGTGATAAAGCTATGTTGGGATGATGGGGGAGGGGAAATGATAGATGTAAATGTGGAAAGGTTAGTCATCCATCAGAGTCATTAAGCAATATCTAAAAATGATAAGGCTAGGGTCGGGCGCAGTTACTCACGCCTGTAATCCCAGCACTTTGGGAGGCTGAGGCAGGCGGATCACCTGAGGTCGGGAGTTTGAGACCAGCCTGACCAACATGGAGAAACGCCGTCTCTACTAAAAATACAAATAATAGCTGGGCGTGGTGGCACATGCCCGTGCCGAGGAGGCAGGAGAATTGCTTAAGAACCCGGGAGCTGAGATTGCACCAGTGCACTCCAGCCTGGGCAACAAGAGCGAAACTCTGTCTCAAAAAAAAAAAAAAAAAAGATAAGGCCAGTGGCAGTGGCTCACACCTGTAATCCCAGCACTTTGGGAAGCTGAAGTGGGAGGATCACTGGAGACCAGGAATTGGAGATCTGTCTCAAAACTATGTCTCTACAAACTTTTTTAAAAAAATTAGCCAGGTATACGCTGGGCACGGTGGCTCACGCCTGTAATCCCAGCACTTTGGGAGGGTGAGGAGGGTGGATCACTTGAGGTCAGGAGTTGGAGACCAGCTTGGCCAACATGGTGAAACCTCGTCTCTACTAAAAATACAAAAATTAGCCGGGTATGGTGGTGCATGCTTGTAATTCCAGCTACTCGGGAGTCTGAGTCAGGTGCATCACTTGAACCCTGGAGGCAGAGGCTACAGTGAGTGGGAGTCGTGCCACTGCATTGCAGCCTGGGCAACAGAGTGAGACTCTGTCTCAAAAATAAATAAATAAATAAAAATTAGCCAGGTGTGGTGATGTGTGCCAGTAGCACTAGCTACTCAGCAGGCTGAAGTGGGAGGATCACTTGAGCCCAGGAGGTAAGGCTGTAGTGAGCCGTGATTGTGCCACTGCACTCCAGCCTGGATGACACAGCCACAACCTATCTCAAAAAAAAAATTCAAAAAATGATAAATTAACAAATAACCATAGAAGCATAGTACTCACAAATGTGGAGATAAATACCAGAGAAAATAGCCAGCAGAGCTGCCAATGACTGCCTCTGGGAAGTAGATACCAGTTGTGAGAAAGCTTAGGGCAGAGAATGGCTGTTTTTCATTAAAAACTTATATACATAAATTCACACATACATACCTGTATAATTATACATCTATCTATTAAAAATAAATTTGAAAAAAGGATTATACCTAAAAAATGAGTATATATTACTAAATGCCAGTGGGGTATGGGCAATCTCAAAATTTTCCCAGTGATTATAAATTGGCATAGCCATTGTTGAAGGTCTAACCTAATAAAATTTTATTTATTTTTATTTATTTATTTATTTATTTATTTATTTATTTGAGACAAAGTCTCGCTCTGTCGCCCAGGCTGGAGTGCAGTGGGGCAATCTTGGCTCACTGCAACCTCTGTCTCCCAGGTTCAAGCAATTCTCCTGTCTCAGCCTCCCGAGTAGCTGGGATTGCAGGCGTGCACCACCACACCTGGCTAATTTTTGTATTTTTAGTGGAGACGAGGTTTTGCCATGTTGGTCAGACTGGTCTCGAACTTCTGACCTCAGGTGACTCACCTACCTTGGCCTCCCAAAGTGTTGGGATTACAGGCATGAGCCACCACGCCCAGCTGATGGTCAGTATTTATTGAATTATTATATTTTATGTGTTAAGGCTTTCAGTAATATCTGTTCAATTGAGTTGTGGAACTGTTATGCAAAAGGTAAATGAGAAAGAGTCCTTTCCCTCAAGCAGTATACAATCTAATTGACAAGGTAAAAGTTTCCTTATGGAGAGGACTAAGAACATTTTCAAAGCAACAATTAAATAAATGTGAGTAGCTCTCAAACTTTAAAAATTTTAACCCAGAGGAAGAAATACATTTACAGGGCTACCAAGCATATATATACACATAAAAATTAAAACAAGCTGGGCGTAGTGGCCCACGCCTGTAATCCCAGCACTTTGGGAGGCCGAGGCAGCCAGATAACTTGAGGTCAGGAGTTTGAGACCAGCCTGGCCAACATGGTGAAACCCTGTCTCTACAAAAAATACAAAAATTAGCCAGGCATGGTGGTGGGCACCTGTAGTCCCAGCTGCTTGGAGGCTGAGGCAGGAGAATTGCTTGAACCTGGGAGGTGGAGGTTGCAGTGAGTCGAGATAGTGCCACTTGCACTCTGGCCTGGGAGACAGAGCGAGACTGCTTCTAAAAAAAAAAACAAGAAAACTAAAACTAAAGTTTTATAGTTTCATGAAACAATGCATACTCTTACTACTATTGTTCTTTTCAAAAGATGGAGTCTCACTATATTGTCCAGACTAGACTCAAACTCCTGGGTTCAAGTGGTCCTCCTGCTCAGCCTCCTGCATACTCTTATTTTATGGTTTCATTTTTTTTTTTTTTTGAGATGGAGTCTCACTCTGTCACCCAGGCTGGAGTGCAGTGGTGTGATCTCGGCTCATTGCAAACTCTGCCTCTTGGGTTCAATCAATTCTCCTGCCTCAGCCTCCTGAGTAGCTCGGATTACAAGCACGCACCACCACACCTGGCTAATTTTTGTATTTTTAGTAGAGACAGGGTTTCACTATGTTGGTGAGGCTGGTCTCAAACTCCTGATCTCGAGATCCACCCACCTCAGCCTCCCAAAGTCCTGGGATTTCAGGTGTGAGCCACTGAGCCTGGCTGGTTACATTCTTTTTTTTTTTTTTTTAATTCTAGTTGTATTTATTTAGCTTAAAAAATTCTAGCATCTGCCAATGAAACTTAGTTTATGACCTTTAAGGGATCATTATCTGAAGTTTGGAAAACATTGGTCTTGCTAAATGACTAATAAACTTTTTTATGTATCTATAATATCATGCCTACTATACTTTCATTTTTGGATCCATGAAGGTTATAGATAATATAGAAAATAAATGTTCACAGGCAATCAACTCTATGAGGCATGAATTGGCAAGAATAAAGTTGATAAGGCTACAGGTATCTAAAAAGAATAAACCAGGGCCTTAAGAGTGAACTGGGCAAAGTTGGCTAGAGAACTGTAGTAACAAGAATGGTGAAGAAAGCATTGTCCTCAGGAACAGGTAAAATAGTGGCATTAAATGAAACTGGCAGAGCTGTAGACAGAGGGGGAAAGTGGCTGGTTCAGGACACTTGAGATGTGGGATCCATGAAGAGGTGCCAAGGAGAAAGCAAGTTGACCTAAGCTTTTGGTCACTTGGAATGACCCAAAAAATACTGGGTAAAGAATTGTGGAATAAGGGAAACGTAATATTCAACCTACACAGAAAGCGGATTTGATATGAGACTCCATATTGCAAAGTTGGTTTCTGGGACTATGCTGTTCACCTGCAAATTGCTTACTTGGATGTAGTTTCTGCCCTGATGTTTCTGTAAGTGATCTCAAAGTCACTTTGAGTTGCTTTTCTATTAGTAATTTATGTTAATAGATCTATTTCCTTACACGTAGTCTCTTTATAATAAGCCAATTTGTGTCCCACAAAAATACATTTATTTTTGAGATAATAATTAAAGCTAAAATTTGTTCAGTGCTTGCTATGTGTTAGACATTGCTCTGATCACTTTGCATCTGTTAATATATCTAGCCCTTAGGATGACCATTTGAGGTAGATGGTATCATTACTGTCTATTTTATAAATAGGTAATATAGGCAGAAATAATTTGCCTAGTATCATAGAGTTAACAAGTAGCAGAATCTAACTTCAGAGCCCTTTATTTTTTATTTATTTTTGAGATGGAGTCTTGCTCTTGTCACCCAGGCTGGAGTGCAGTGGTGCGATCTTGGCTCACTGCAACCTATGCCTCCAGGGTTCAAGAGATTCTCCTGCCCCAGCCTCCCAAGTAGCTAGGATTATAGGCACGTGCCACCATGCCTGGCTAAATTTTTTTGTATTTTTAATAGAGACGGGGTTTTCACCATGTTGGCCAGGCTGGTCTCGAACTTCTGACCTCAGGTGATCACCTCAGCCTCCCAAAGTGCTAGGATTACAGGCATGAGCCACCGTGCCTGGCCAGAGCCCTTATTTTTAAGCATTGTGACAAAGAGGCTGCCTGAGGCTAGTAATATAGTCTGGGGACATAGCAACTCTCAATATTGTGTTTCTGAGTACCAGGGCCTAGCCATTTGACCTAGGAGAGTATAGGCCTGCCTATTTCTATGTTCTAGGAGTAGCATATTAAGATATTCACACTACAAAAACTTAGGAACAATTGTAGTTGCTCTAAAAGATATATATGATAAATTAATCCGATGCAAACAAAATAGTTAATATTGTTGCAATTTGTACAAGGAAGTTACCAGAATTGTGATGGGGTTAATCTGAGAGTTATTTCTAATATTAGGAAAAAGAAAGCTTTTGGGAGACAAAGAAATATCTGCAGTTGGAGTAGCTACACTGCATCTTTTCACAATTTGGGCCTTATGCTGAATATCTTGTTTACCTCTCCAGGTCTTTGTTCCATTCTTCTGCCTGCTCTGTGTTCTAAGAGGCTGACCTGCATAGACTGCATCAACAGGCTTTTTTGTCTTCTGGCCTTAGATGGGACCAGCCAATGGATGGCCGCAGCCAGAGATGCTGGGAGGGCAGAGAGCTCTCGAAACAGGTTCCACCACCTCTTACTTGTTTGCATCCCTGGACAGGAGATCAGAGTACCTGTCAGATGGACCCCTCTCCTCTACATACCCTTCCGTGTCTTCAGGTTCTAGAGGCCACAACTTCTCTTGGCCTCTAGAGGCGCTATCAGGCCTGACAGTGGCGACGGAGCCCAACTGCTGCTGCACTCCGTCGTGTAGTTTCCTTGTGTCCTGATCACATTTTAAAAATTGTACCTTTAAAAAACTCTCCTGAAATTATCCAATTTGAGGATTCCTTCTATTTCCTACCAGTTCTAACTGAAAAGACCCTTTACAACTCTGCTGCTTTTGATCCTTATCCTAAAAAACCTGAAAATAAGTAAGGCAAAATATCTAGTACATCCATAATGTATTTTTCCTAATACAATGAAACAATATTTGTTGTTTTCTTGTGTTTTTCCTTTTGTATTGGAACAGGAAAGAAAGAAGGGAAAATGAGAGAAAAGAAAAAGGATGAAAGTAGAAAACAGTGGCTGGGCGCGGTGGCTGACGCCTGTAATCCCAGCACTTTGGGAGGCCGAGGTGGGTGGATCACGAGGTCAGGAGTTCGAGACGAGACTGGTCAACATAGTGAAACTCCATCCCTACTAAAAATACAAAAATTAGCCGGGCATGATGGCACACACCTGTAGTCCCAGCTACTCGGGAGGCTGAGGCAGGAGAATCGCTTGAACCCAGGAGGTAGAGGTTGCAGTGAGCCGAGATCATGCCACTGCACTCCATCCAGCCTGGGCAACAGAGTGAGACTCGTCTAAAAAAAAAAAAAGAAAGAAAGAAAGTAGAAAACAGTGAATGAGGAGACAGAAAGGAATTAAGATAAGGCAAATGGGTAGCAGATTATAGTTTTCTATAATCAGGACTGAGTTTCTGAGAACACAGATTCTAGGCTGAACCTTACTAACTGTGTGACATTGAGAAAGTTACTTTCCCTCATCTGTAAACTGTTGAAAATAATATTTCGGCAGGGTGCAGTGGCTCATGCCTGTAATCCCAGCACTTTGGGAGGCTGAGGCAGGCAGATAACGAGGTCAGGAGTTTGAGACCATCCTGGCTAATATGGTGAAACCCTGTTACCACTAAAAATATAAAAATTAGCCCAGGCGTGGTGGTGCACACCTGTAGTCCCAGCTACTGGGGAGGCTGAGGCAGGAGAATCACTAGAACCCGGGAGGTGGAGGTTGCAGTGAGCTGAGATTGGGTATGACAGAGCGAAACTCTGTCTCAAAAAAAAGAAAAGATAAGAATATTTCTTACCTCATGGCACTGTTGTATTAATAAAAAAAAGTGTATCAATTCTTGGCAAATGTAGGTCTTCATAATTGCTACTTATTTTTTCTTTCTTCCAGCCTTTATTGAAGATTATTAAAACAACATGGAATTTTTCTTCATGTATTTTCACTGACATTGAATTAATTTAGAATTTGAAAGAGCATACATAAAAACCTCCTAAAACCACAAAAAAGGAATCATTTCAACCTGCTCTAATTAATCTGTGTTTCATAAATTTAGAGTTTTAGTCATGAATTCAATATTTTCAAAATCAATTTACTTTACAGTTCATGAAAGAGAACTCCTAGGCTGAGAGGGTAAAAACAAAAATAGAACTATGTAAATATCACAGACAATTCCAAAAAATTTGTCTACCAGCTCTTATATGACCATTTTATTTTACTAAGTAATGTTAGAAGAATCATGTGTAAAAGAATCAAGAGTGTTTTTTTTTTTTTTTTTTTGAGACGGAGTTTTGCTCTTATTGCCCAGGCTGGAGTGCAGTGGCACCATCTCCGCTCATTGCAACCTCTGCCTCCTGGGTTCAATCAATTTTCCTGCCTCAGCCTCCTGAGTAGCTGGGACTACAGGTGCCCACCCCTACGCCTGGGTAATTTTTTGTATTTTTAGTAGAGACGGCTTTTCACCATGTTGGCCAGGCAGGTCTTGAACTCCTGACCTCAGGTGATCCGCCCACCTCGGCCTCCCAAAGTGCTGGGATTACAGGCATGAGCCACCACGCCTGGCAGAGGTTGTTTTTTTTTTTTTTTTTGCTTTGTTTTTTTAATTTGCAATATATAATTAATTCACCTCACTTCCAGGAACATGTGCTTTAAAAATGTGGAATACTGTCACTTGAAAAAAACAGTATTGGCTGGGCATGGTGGCTCATGTCTGTAATCCTAGCACTTTGGGAGGCCAAGGCAAAAGGATTGTTTGAGGCCAGGAGTTTGAGACCAGCCTTGGGAAAATGGTGAGACCTTGGCTCTACAAAAAATAGAAAAATTACCGGGTGTGTTGGTGCGTGTCTGTAGTCCCATCTACTCAGGAGGATAACTTGAGCCCAGGAGTTTGAGGTTGCAGTGAGCTATGATTGTGCCACTGCACTTTAGTCTGGGCAACGGAGTGACACCCTATCTCAAAAACCAAAAAATGTAAAAACAAAAAAACCCAAAACAATATTAAATATACTAGAAGTGTTCATTGCTTTCTTCTCATTTTTAAGATATTTTTCTCCACTAGTGTTACTTCCATTTTTTTCTTCATTCACTAGTTAAATAAATTGAGGGAAAAAAACATATATTTTATATATATATATATCACAAAAAACATACGTGGGCCAGGCGTGGTGGCTCATGCCTGTAATCCCAGCACTTTGGGAGGCTGAGGCGGGCGGATCACCTGAAGGTCAGGAGTTTGAGACCAGTCTGGCCAACATGGTGAAACCTGTCTCTACTAAAAATACAAAATAATTAGCTGGGCGCGGTGCCAGGTGCTTGTAATTCCAGCTACTTGGGAGGCTGAGGCAGGAAAATTGCTTGAACCCAGGAGGCAGGGGTTTCAGTGAGTGGAGATCAGGCCATTGCACTCCAGCTTGGGTGACAGAGCGAGATTCTGTCTCAAAAAAAAAAAAAGAACATATGTGATATATATGTATTTATACTTATATATATTTCAGAATCCGAGATCAACAGAATAAAAGTTGAATATATGATGCAGAATTGACCTTCATAGCTCTCTGTGGCATAATTCATTTGATAAGAATATAGTTATGATTATTATGGCTAAGTACTTAGGTATTTGTCTTTCCATCAATATGACTACAAATGTACAAGGTATGATATAGCATTTTCAAAACTTTGTTACAGCCTTAAAAATCATATTCATATAAAATGCATCATGCAGCAGAGAAAATTTTTAAGTATAAATTTAAAATCAAGTGTAAAATTAAATTTGAAACCACATAATAAATAGTATAGTGTACATGTAAATGTCTGAAAGACATTTCAAAAATATGTATGTGCTCATAAATAAAAACAAGTACCTTCTAATAGTTAACAATATAGGCCACCTTTTTGATAATGGAAAATATTTAATTAGAAATATGAGTCACTCTGCGGACCGCGTGAACGTGACGGTACGGCCGGGCCTGGCCATGGCGCTGAGCGGGTCCACCGAGCCCTGCGCGCAGCTGTCCATCTCCTCCATCGGCGTAGTGGGCACCGCCGAGGACAACCGCAGCCACAGCGCCCACTTCTTTGAGTTTCTCACCAAGGAGCTAGCCCTGGGCCAGGACCGGATACTTATCCGCTTTTTCGCCCTGGAGTCCTGGCAGATTGGCAAGATAGGGACGGTCGTGACTTTTTTATGATTGGGCACGGAGGGATCCAGGGCATCTGTGAGCTGGCTGCTTCTTCCAGAGAGATCTCCTGGCAGAGTGAGGGCCTGGTGATAACCAGCTTTGGATTATCCCGCATGCAACATTCCTGTGATCACATAATCCTCTTCTTCGTCTTCATATGAAATAAATGAAGAGAGCTTCCTCATTCAAAAAAAAAAGAAAAAAAAAAAAAAAAAAAGAAATATGAGTCACTGTAGTAACAAGAGAATAATTTTTTTTTTTTTTTTTTTTTTTAGGCAGAGTCTCGCTCTGTTGCCCAGGCTGGAGTGTAGTGGTGTGATCTCCGCTCACTGCAACCTCCGCCTCCCAGGTTCAAGCGATTCTCCTGCCTTAGCCTCCTGAGTGGCTGGGATTACAGGCGCCCACCACTATGTCTGGCTAATTTTTTGTATTTTTAGTAGAGATGGGGTTTCACCATGTTGGCCAGGCTGGTCTTGAACTCCTGACCTCGTGATTCACCTGCCTCGGCCTCCCAAAGTGCTGGGATTACAGGTGTGAGCCATGGTGCCTGGTCGATAAATTTTTAATTAATGCGAGATTTTGAAGCAATCACTTGGCCCCTTGGTTTATTCAGTTGCAATGCCCCTGTTCTGGAATATTTACAATATATTGTAATATTTACAATACCTCCTTCATCAAATTACCTGAACCAGTTGGGTTAAGATTTAAAGCCTCAGTTAAGATTGTGTTTTGCTATTCTTTCATTTCTTTCATGGGTTTCTTCTCCTCTGTCATCCTTCTGTTTCTGCTCAAGTTACAAAAAGATAAAATCTTTCTCAAATGCACTACAGAAACCATATTCTACTATACATACAAACCATAGGCTGGGCCCAGATGGGTGGATCACCTGAGATCAGGAGTTTGAGACCAGCCTGGCCAATATGGCAAAACCCTGTCTCTACTAAAAATACAAAAATTAGCTGGGCGTGGTGGCACACACCTGTAATCCCAGCTATCCGGGAAGCTGAGGCAGGAAAATTGTTTGAACCTGGGAGACGGAGGTTGCAGTGAGCGGAGATCATGCTACTGTATTCCAGCCTGGGCGACAAAGCGAGACTCCGTCTCAAAAATAAAAATAAATAAGAACCGTGACCCGTATTCTTGGTTTATTTTAAATTTTATGATTCATGTTTGAGATAATTTTGTGAAATTATAAAACATGGCTACTATTGGAGATAAAAGTAGCTTATATGTTGCCAGATTATCTATCACTGAAATCTGTTTTTGTTTTGTCTATTTTTCTACCTTTACCTGGGTCTTTTGTTCTACCAATCATTATAAACAAACAAACAAAACTACCTCATTGTAACTTACATTGTTTGAGAGAGCAGTTCCCTCTGCTAATTTTTTTCTGCTGCAGTTGTTTGAATTAAACTTGAATTATATTTTCCTCAGCCATTTAAAAAAATCCAGTATAATGAAAGCTGAATGTAATCTTTGTGGCAACAAGAACTTTTGTTTTGTTCACTGATGTATTCTAAAAAACAGTGCTGGCACACTGTAGAAGTAAACAATAGACATTTCTTGACTATCATACTTTTTGACTGTAACAAATATAAACAATATAAAAATGTTTAAATTAAAAATGAGCCAGGTATGGTGGTGCATGCCTGTAATCCCAGCACTTTGGGAGGTCAAGGCTGGTAGGTCACTTGGGTCCAGGAGTTTGAGACCAGCCTAGGTAACATAGTAAAATCCCATTTCTACAAAAAATGCAAAAATTAGCCAAGCGTGGTGGCATGTGCCTGTGGTCCCAGCTACCTGGGAGGCTGAAGTGGGAGGATCATTTGAACCCGGGAGGTTGAGGCTGCAGTGAGCCCGGATCATGCCACTGCACTCCAGCCTGGGTGATAGAGTGAGACCCTGTCTCAAAAAATGTAAAATAAATAAAATAAATAAAAATATTTTCTGCCACAATCCTACAATCCTAATTCCCCAAAGCAACTATTATTAAGTACTGTGTATCCTTGCACAATTTTTTTCTATGTGTATCTACTTTTTTTTTTGGTTCTTAGAGAGGGTGTACATATTTTATATGTTAATTTGCCATTTATATTTCTTGTTTTGTTTAGTTTCCCCTTTTTCCTCTTGGGAAAAATCATAAATATAGCAAGCATCAACGCTTCTTTTTTTAAAATAACTTAATTTTAATAGGTTTTTGGGGAAGAGGTGGTGTTTGGTGACATGAATAAGTTCTTTAGTGGTGATTTCTGAGATTTTGGTGCACCCATCACCTGAACAGTGTACACTGCACTCAGTGTGTAGTTTTTTTATCCCTTACCCCTTCCCACCCTTTCCCTCAAGTCCTCAAAGTCCATTGTATAATTCTTGTGCCTCTGCATCTTCATAGCTTAGCTCCCACTTATCAGTGAGAAAATACAATGTTTGGTTTTCCATTCCTGAGTTACTTCACTTAGAATAATGGTCTCCAATTTCATCCAAGTTACTGCAAAAGCCATTTTTCTTTCCTTTTTATGACTGAGCAGTATTCCATGGTACATAAACCACAACTTCTTTATCCACTCGTTGATTGATGGGCTGGTTCCATATTTGTGCTGCTATAAACATGCGTGTGCAAGTATCTTTGTATCTTTTTTTGTATAATGATGTCTTTCCCTCTGGGTAGATACCTAGTAGTGGGATTGCTGGATCAAACGGTAGTTCTACTTTTAGTTCTTTAAGAAATCTTCACACTGTTTTCCATAGTAATTGTACTAGTTTACATTCCCACCAGCAGAGTAACAGTGTTCCCTTTTCACCAAATCCACATTAACATCTATTTTTTTTTTTATTTTTTGATTATGGCCTTTAGCAAGCATCAACATTTCTGCACTATGGCATCAACTGTGATTCATTCCTATCTTCAGTCACTGTATTGGTATTTTAAGATCATTTGGTAGGTTAAGTCACATCCTGAAATTTGCAGAAGACAGATTCTAATTTGTTACTAAGGTGCTGTGTGAGCTTGGGCAAATTATTCAACATCTCTATGCCTTAGATTAGATTTCTTCTCTACAAAATAGAAATAGCAAAGGGCTTGGTGTAAATAGTTAGCAAATGTTGATCACAGAAAATGAGTAATGAATGGATCTGCCACCTCTCAGGATCTGATTCCATATAACCACTGAGCAGCAATCAAATAAAATGTATTTGCTGCAACATTAAGAGCCAATAATAGTCTTTTTAAAAAACCTATTTGATTGGTTAGTAAAAACATTTAAAATACACACTTCAAAAATTTGAATATGGGAACACTACTTCATGATACAATCAACATATCAGAAAGCACTCGTGGCTTATAAATCACAAACAGTACAAAATACTTGCAACAGTTACCTAGATTACTTAGAATGAGTCAGAATTAGAATGAAAATCTTTTCTGGATTTACTAGTGCATTGAAGAAAAAAATTCTCCCTAATTTTGTAAGTGCATTTACCAATACAAGTTCAAACTTGATTCTAATTCATTACATTTTAAAACAATCTTCAAAGTATAAAGAGGTTGCTCTGAGTGTTAGTATGAAAATGCTGACAGTATAATTTAAGATTTTTTTTTTAAAAAAGACTCAACTGAAAAACTTAAGCCACTTTTAAATCCTTCTAAGAAATCTATTTACAAAGTCCCTGAAAATTTTCTTTATTCAGTATGGGTAAATTAAATTTAACCTGCCAGGAAATTCTGTTTCACAAGTTTCTTAGGCACATACAAGAAATGTTATCCATTGCCTCTCTTGACTGATACCTAACCTGCAATTTGTGCTAATGGGCAATGAATAAGTTAGTGCTCATTCCTTTATGGGCTCTTTACTGCCAAATCAAAGAAGCCTTTTACAACTGGCTGCCTAAGAATACCAGGGCACAACAGGAACCACGTTGAAATATTATTGAAAACAATATTGGAATTAAAAATTAAAAGGTATCCTTTGTTATATTTTGGGACCCATAGCATTTTTTCATTACGCTTGCTGCCTTATCGGCTTTATGAAGTTTGGAAAACTAGTTACTGAATTTTAATATGTGAAATCCACACCTAAAAAGAGCAGACCATGACCCCATAGAAGAGTCTAAAAATACCCTCTGATGCCTTCAGACCTTGATTCTGTTACAATATTCTTAGGTTGCCAAATTAAGAATTCCTGCTAATGCAGACTATAATATGTGAAGGAGATTTGGTTTCAATGTTCGATTTGTCCACTCATGAACCAGAGGAATATTTCGTGCCTTATGTAAAACTTATCACATTTCTGCTTCCTTTCTGCTGAATGAGAACATCTATTTATAGGCTACGTAACATGAAAAGCATGGGAGGGTTTTCTTTCAGGCAATAAAAATGTGATCTAAGTCTTCCCTTGTAATGAAAAACAAACCGTTTGACAAGTGTAATTCTGTAACTGCTTAAAAGAGGAATCACTTATCAAAACAGATCTTTTAGTCTTCTAACAGACTGTGTAAATTTGAAACACCTCTTCGTTGTCCATACATAATTTTATTTATTTATTTATATATATATTTTTGAGATGGAGTCTTGCTCTTGTCGCCCAGACTGGAGTGCAATGGCAGATCTTGGCTCACTGCAACCTTTGCCTCCTAGGTTCAAGTGATTCTCCTGCCTCAGCCTCCCTAGTAGCTGGGATTACAGGAGCCCGCCACCACATCCAGCTAAGTTTTTGTATGTTTAGTAGAGATGGGGTTTTGCCATGTTGGCCAGGCTGGTCTTGAACTCCTGACCTCAGGTGGTCCACCTGCCTCAGCCTCCCAAAGTGCTAGGATTACAGGCATGAGCCACTGTGCCCAGCGCACACATAATAATTACATACTTATGTCTCAATGGGTAATGAGGTACCAAGACTTGAAAGGTGTGTTGTAACATATTCAATAAATGGTTAGTGATAGCCTGGTGTGAGAGGAAGGAAGAAAGGAAGGATGGAAGGAGGGAAGGAAGAGAAAAAATGAAGAAAAGAAGGGCGAAAAAAGGAATGAAGAAAAAAAGGCAAGAAAGAAGGAAGAAAGGAATAATTGCACCTAAAGTCAGCTTGCGTTCTCAATTAGATTGGTCATCTCATGAATTTGTCTGTTGCAGTTCCATTTTGAGACATAAATGACATTTATTAAGGATATTATTTTAGGTTATCTTCATGCAGGCAGTACTCTATTTGTTCAAATGGTATATTATTACCAATCAGACAATTCTCTATATGCAACTAAAGTAAAAACTTTAAGCAAGCATATATGCAGGAGTGGTTAAGAGGATAATGTCATTCTAGCTGTATACTGTTTCAATTGATTTTTTCAAATGCTATAGAAAAATATGAATAAAGGAATGTTTATTACTCATTGCAGTATTGTTTTTAATAACTAAAAATGGGAAGGAATCTAAATATCCATTAATAGATAAGATTGAATAAATAAATACACCCTACTATTGAATATTATGCAGTTGCTAAAATGAGCTCGGTACACAGACTTGGAAAATTTTCGAAACAAATTATTAGGCCTGGTGCAGTGGCTCACGCTTGTAATCACAGCACTTTGGGAGGCTGAGGTGGGTGGATTGCCTGAGCTCAGGAGTTTGAGACCAGCCTGGGCAACATGGTGAAACCCCGTCTCTACTAAAATACAAAAAATTAGCCAGGAGTGGCAGTGTGCGCCTGTAATCCCAGCTAGTCAGGAGGCTGAGTCAGGAGAATCACTTGAACCCAGGAGGCGGAAGTTGCAGTAAGCCGAGATAGCGCCATTGCACTCCAGCCTGGGCGACAGTGAGACTCCGTCTCAAAAAAAAAAAAAACAAAAAAAACAAAAAAAACAACAAGGCCAGGCGTGGTGGCTCACACCTGTAATCCCAGCACTTTGGGAGGCCGAGGTGGGTGGATCACCTGAGGTCAGGAGTTCGAGACCAGCCTGACCAACATGGAGAAACCCCATAAATAGCAAAATTAGCTGGGCATGGTGACACATGCCTGTAATCCCAGCTACTTGGCAGGCTGAGGCAGGAGAATCGCTTGAACTCGGGAGGCGGAGGTTGCCATGAGCCGAGATCGTGCCATTGCACTCCAGCTTGGGCAACAAGAGCGAAACTCTGTCTCAAAAAAAAAAAAACAAACAAAATAACCCCCCAAATTATTAACTAAAAATGCAAGTCATAGAACAATACATTTATGATTTCATTTATGTAAAATATTCAAAGTTATGTGTGTGTATGCAAATACTTATAAGAAAGGAAAGGAACTTTGAGATTGCTTGAATCTTTTATAATAGAATATGAGTTACTTATAAAATTAAATAGACATCTGAAAGTGGCAATTACATTTAGGTTCAGATTGGTTCATTTTATGGTTAGTTTAGCATGTAGCTCGGTACAAAATTAGTCTCTTTGTTCTATTTCTTTTGGTTTCTTGTCAGTTTTTAAGGCAGCTATTAATATATTACAGTTACTGCCTAAAACATATGGGCATTCTATCTAATTTCCTAAAACTGTCACTCTCAGAGAAAACTCACTTAGGAAGGTTCAAGGAGAAAAGTCCAGGAACTCTGCCCTTTGCTGGTTTTGGGATAAGATTCTCGAGACTTTAAAAAATAATTATTTATTATAGTTTTCATTCATAATCATAATCAATTTAACAATTTCCTCAATATTCTTCTTATATAACAAGGCTTTTCTCTGAGGCTCTGAATGGATGAAGCTTAAACCTTCTAAATTAGGACCACTGAAACCTTCCTTTCCTTCCTTCCTTCCTTCTTTCCTTCTTTCCTTCTTTTCTTTCCTTTTCTTTCTTTCTTTTTCTTTCTTTCTTTCTTTTCCTTCTTTCTCTCTCTCTCTCTCTTTCTTTCTTTCTTTCTTTTTCCTTCTTTCTCTCTCTTTCTTTCTTTCTTTCTTTCTTTCTTTCTTTCTTTCTTTCTTTCTTTCTTTCTTTTCCTTCTTTCTCTCTCTCTCTTTCTCTTTTCTTTTTCTTTCTTGACACAGTTTTGCTCTCGTTGCCCAGGCTGGAGTGCAATGGCGCCATCTCGGCTCACCACAAACCCAGCCTCCCGAGTTCAAGAAGTTGTCCTGGCTCAGCCTCCCAAGTAGCTGGGATTACAGGAATGCACCACCATGTCCAGCTAATTTTGTATTTTTAGTAGAGACAGGGTTTCTCCATGTTGGTCAGGCTGGTCTCAAGCTCCCAATCTCGGGTGATCTGCCTGCCTTGGCCTCCCAAAGTTCTGGGATTACAGGCATGAGCCACCATGCCTGGCCAGGACCACTGACATTTTCTAAAGAGAAATCAAACACACAAATAGCAACTCCCCTCCCATTAAATTAAACAGGACACCAGGAAGATGAAAAATTTATGCATGTTGCTCTATCAGTGAAAATGCCTTTGGCTGCAGATAACGTAAAACAATGACTCGATTCACTTAATAAGGAAAACATATACTTTCACTTAGCAAGAGATTTTTCTAAGATTGCCTGGGAAGATAATGGGTCCCCAACATAGCTTCTGAGAAGTGGGCTCTTGTTTCCAGCTAAGGGTGGATCAGGAACTATAAGAACAGAACGTTTGGCCCATGTCATAGGAGTTATAGTTGGAAGGGTCCTGCAGGATAGTGTCCAAAGAATCCATGAAACCATCTTTAAGTATGACTCAGCTTTAAACATCTGCCAAAACCGGAGTGCAAAGCTGTCTTAAAATAGTACCAGTCAAGGAAGAACTTTCTGCTTCCCTTTCTTCTCCTCCCTCCTCGTGTTCCAACTAAGAGGGGTCAGCTACAGCAGCTGAGAATGTGAGAAGAGGTGAACAAACAAAACAAAGATTACCACGTTCCCTTTTGCAAAGACAGATAGATGGCCTGCCACAATTACACCCTAACTGGGTAAAGGAGTGAGTGGAGGGAATCCTATTTTTATTGAAGGTTGAGGCTGAGTGTGGTGGCTCACGCCTGTAATCCCAGCACTTTGGGAGGCTGAGGCTGGTGGATCACCTAAAGTCAAGAGTTCAAGACCAGCCTGGTCAACATGGTGAAACCCTGTCTCTACTAAAAATACAAAATTAGTTGGGTGTGGTGGCGCATGCCTCTTATCCCAGCTACGTGGGAGGCTGAGGCAGGAGAATTGCTTGAACCTGGGAGGCAGAGGTTGCAGTGAGCCGAGATTGCACCATTGCACTCCAGCCTGGGCAACAAGAGCATAAACTCCGTCTCAAAAAAAAAAAAGAAAAAAAAAATGAAGTTTGGAGTATTGATTACAAACAGCTACTTAGCATATAGCTTGGTACAAAATTAGTCTCTTTGTTCTATTTCTTTTGGTTTCTTGTCAGTTTTTAAGGCAGCTATTAATATATTACAGTTATTGCCTAAAACATATGGGCATTCTATCTAATTTCCTAAAACTGTCACTCTCAGAGAAAACTCATTTAGGAAGGTTCAAGGAGAAAAGTCCTTTGCTGCCCATCTTGGCCTGGGCATTGGAGTTTCACCTTCTAGTCTGTGTAATGTGGTTTAAAGTGGTGATTCAACTTTGTATTGCCTAAGCATGAAAAGGAAAGTTAATCCTCCAAGGATCCAGAAACAAATTCCTTTATTGAATATAATTTTCTAAGGGATAGTGGGAAATAATAATTTCCTGAGATCTATTGATTAGAAATGTTCCATTTCTTTTGTGTTTTTAACTGCTCCCTCTATATTGGCTACTTTGCACAGCATTTAAACATGTTCAAGTCACCTCTATTCTAAAGAAAACACCTCATCTCCACACTCTAGCTATATTGATCTCTTGCTCTCTTCTTCCTTTTAAAGTCAAACTTCCGGAAAACATTAGGTGGGTGGCACGGGTGACTCTCCCAGGACCCTGAATTCCTGATTTCAGTAGTGGGCACATGATTCTGACTCCACAAATCATAATGAGCTATCTCTATGGGAACAGTGATTGGTCTAAAGAGTAGGTCTGTGACATAAACAGTTTCAGTCAGAGTACATACTTCCTTGAGACTGCTACTCAGAAGTTGAGAAGCCTGGAGCTCCTGGGAAACCTAGTTTTTGCCTCCACTACCTTACTGATCATGCATTTGCAAGATTAAGTATTTCCAATATTTATTATTATAAACCACATATTATATCTTTATGCTACTATCGCTGTAGTATGTATTACTAGACCTGGAATGGCTAGACTAGGTATATGCATATTTTTTAAAAAACAACTTTACTGAGATATAATTCATATATCATACAGTTAACCTATTTAAAGTACACAATTCAATGGTCGTTAGTATATTTATAGTTGTGCAACTATCACTGATACAGAATGGCTGGGCTCCCAGCTAAACCCCACCCTTAAGCCTGGAATCACGGCCTTGAAAACAGCTGACCCTGTTTTTCTGCCCAAATGTTGCTTTTTTGGCCTGCCACGCCCCTATCCTGTGGCCATAAAAAAGACTTCAGCTGGCAGAGCAACACAAGCGGCTGAGTGGTGAGCAGAGAAGCAGCAACAGAGTGTTGAAGACTACAGATAGACGCAGCTAACTTCAGATGGTGCGGCTTCAGGGAAAGATGACCCTCTCTCAGCGTCGGCTTTCCAGTTCCCATCCCACCAGGAGCCACCACTCAATCAAATCCTCTGCATACACTACTCTTCAATCCGTTCATATGACCTAATTCTTCCTGGACGCCGGACAGGCACCCGGGTGCCGAGAGGGCAGGGCTTGGAGGCTGCTGTGAGGCCCGCACAGAGCCTATTCCCGTCAGAGAGGAGTGACCGGCCGGTTCCAGCATTTTTTCGCGCGCTTTGCCGCCAGGAGTGGCCGGTGGCGGGCTGAGTGAAATGAGCTGCTCCAGTTCCCGCCCACGAAGGGGGTTAAGGTGGAGAGAACAATCCTGTCTCATCTGGAGGCCTGTCCAGGATATGAAAAAGAGTGAGTTAAAATGAGGAACTTTTGGATCTGTGTCTTTTCCAAGACCCTGGCACCTCTCTCTTTCCTTTAGGTGAAAGGAATGTTGGCTCTGTTTCCCGTCACAGAGGTCTAGCCGGTCTGAACCAGCGGAGGGATACAGTGATTAAAGAAACCCATTTTAGCAGAGCAAGAGGCTCTTCCCCCAGGTCCCCCCAACTTAGAGGTACTTGAAGCTTTTTTTCTTTTCTAAGCGAGAGGATTCTTTCCTACCTCAGCAGTTTGCTTATGATAGGGAGGCAACAGAGGAGCAACCCCTCCTGGCTGATAACGGCAAATTTGGCAAAGTCCATCTGGGACTTAAATCTAAATGAATCCATGCAGCCTCTGAAATACCTTCTTTTTTGGTCTCACACTTGATTCTAAACTTCAGGTTGAGGCCCTAGAAAGGAAAACCAGATCTGAGGGAACCGAAGCCACGCAACAGTCCCAGTGTAAATAGGCAGAACCGATTCCTGCCAATTAACCCCCCGCTTCATGCAAGGAAGCCATGCTCCATGGCATAAACGAGGCCCAGGGAACTCAAAGGTTGTCGACAGTAGGGGAGGTAGAGGCACAGCTGAGTGTGCGTAATTCCTATTTTCTAGGCCCTCCCTGCTTCCTGGGTGCAAGCCGCATTGGCACCCATGGGTGGCACCTGCCAAGGTTGCCGAGACTCAGACAAAAAGAAGAGAAAGGGAAAATGCCCGTTTTCTTTCTCCCTCACACCTCAAAATTTCACTGAAAGAAGAAAGGGAATGAGAGACGCCAAATTCCCTGTCTTTCAGAATGGGCAACCAACAAACTTGACCACCTCCAGTTTATACTTAGAAATGCACCCTGGGACCATATGGTACTTTAGGGGACCTCCTGAAGTGGCCACCTTGGCCATTTAGACACAAGAAAGAGGCAGAAGCTTTAATGACCACCATGCAAGCCCACAGACCCCAGAATTCCTAAGGTTCACCTGTTAACTGCCACAGATGTGACAAGAGCAGTTATCTCTCTCATGAAGTTTAACTGCTCCCATACGAGGTTTAATTTCTTTCACCAGGGTGAGACAGCTTGGGGTACAATGTTACTAGTATATTTCACTTTTTATTTCTGTAATATTTCACACTAGATTCTTTCCTTGTGTAATACATGTTTGATCCATGCATATTTGGCCTTGTAAAGCTTGTTTTTTCTCTCACCTCGAGGCCATCAAAGCTCCAAACAGGCAGGCAGCCAGAGCCTCGGACTATGGCTCCCTTTCGCTGGGGATCCTTGGGTAGACTTCTGGGAGGAATCCAACTGCCGCTTTCGTTAAACAACGGAAAGACTGGTCGTTGTCCATGTCCTAATGGCAGTTAGATGTGCCTCTTCAGAGGGGGGAAATGATACAGAACGGCTTGGCTCCTGGCTAAACTCCACCCTTAAGCCTGGAACCACAGCCCTGTGTGAAAACAGCTGACCCCATTTTTGTCCTCAAATGTTGCTTTTTGGCCTGCCATGCCCCTATCCTGTGCCCATATAAAAAAGACTTCAGCTGGCAGAGCAACACAAGCGGCTGAGCGTCGGGTATATGCGCAGCAAGCAGAGAAGCAGCAACTGAGTGTCAGAGACTACAGAGAGACGCAGCTAACTTCATACACATACATATAATAGCACAAGATATAAGCATAAATATAAAACGTATGTATATGTATACATATATATAGTACAATCCTAGTGGTTTGAAATACCTAATTGTGGTTTTGATTTACATTTCTCTGATGGCTAATGATGTTGAGCACCTTTTCATGTGCTTCTTGGCCATTTATACTTCTTTGTGGAAATGTCTATTCACTTTGCCCACTTTTAATTTGTTATTTATCTTTTTATCATTGAGTTGTAACAGTTCCTTATACATTCTGGATACTAGACCCTTACCTGACATACGATTTGCAAGTATTTTCTCCAATTCTGTGGGCTGTCTATTCATTTTCTTGGAAGTATCCTTTGATGAACACAAGTTTTTTATTTTGATGGTATGATTTGTTTAATTTCTCTTTGGTTGCTTATGCTTTTGGTGATGCATCCAAGAAACCATCATTTGAACCAAGGTAAAAATATTTACTCATGTTTTCTTCTAACATTTTTTATAGCTTTAGCTTTTATATTTATGCTTATGATATATCTTGTGCTATTTTTTGTGAGGAAGGGTCTAACTTCCTACATTCTTTTGCATGTAGCTATATAGTTGTCTCAGCACCGTTTGTGAATATTCTATCCTTTTATTCATTGTATGGTCTTGGCAACTTCATTAAAAATCAACCGACTGGGCCAGGTGTGGTGGCTCACACCTGTAAACCCAGCACTTTGAGAAGGCGAGGCAGGAGAATAGCTTGAGCCCAGGAGTTTGAGACCAGCCTGGGCAACATAGCAAGACTCTGTCTCTACAAAAAATAAAAAACAACAACAACAAAATAGCGAGGCATGGTGTCGTGTGCCTGTGGTACCACCTGTGGTACTTGGGAGGCTGAGGTGGGAGAATTGCTTAAGCCTGGGAGGTCGAAGCTGCAGCCATGATTGTGCCACTGCACTCCAGGCTGGGCAACACAGTGAGACCCTGTCTTAAAAAGAAAAAAAAAAACAAATAAAAAATTGGCCAGGTGTGGTGACACACACCAGGAGTCCCCGCTACTCAGGAGGTTGAGGCAGGAGGATTGCTTGAGCCTAGGAGATTAAGGCTGCAGTGAGCCATGATTATGCCACTGCACTGTAGCCTGGGCAACAGAGTGAGACCCTGTCTCAAAAAAAAAAAAGAAAAGAAAACCTCACTGTAAACTGAGTGGGATGGCATGTGCCCATAGTCCCAGCTGCTCGGGAGGCTGAGGTGGGAGGATTTCTTGAGCCCAAAAGTGTGGTGTTGCAGTGAACTATGACAGTGCCTCTGCACTCCAGCCTGAGTAACAAGGCAAGACACTGTCTTAACAAAAATATCAACAGACTGTAAATGTAAGGGGTTATTTCTACACTGTTAATTCTATTCCACTGATGTATAGTCTGTTCTGTTTCATGACCATACTGTCTTTATTACAGTAGCTTTGTAGTAAGTTTCAAATCAGGAAGGGTGAGTCCTCCAATTTAGTTCTTTTTTCCTGATTGCTTTGGTTATTCTGAGTTACTTGAATTTCCATATTAATTCTAAGATCAGCTTGTCTATTTCTGCAAAAGCTTCAGTGATGTTTTGATAAGGATTGCGTTGACTCTGTAGATCAGTTAGGGGAATATTATCATCTTAATAATAGTAAGTCTTCTAATCTTTTATGAAGTGTATCTTTGTTTTTTTAGATCTTCTCTAATTTCTTTCAATAATGTTTTGTAATTTCCTGTGTATGTATCTCAGATGTTTTTTGTTGCTGTTGTTAAATTTGATGCTCAGTATTTTATTCTTTTTGGTGTCATTATCAAAAAATTATTGATTTTCTTTCAGATTGTTCATTACTAATGTGTAGATATATAATTGATTTCTGTGTATTGGTCTTGTATCTTGCAAACTTGCTGAAATTGTTTATAGTTCTTGTAGTTTTTTTAAGTAGATTCCTTAAGGTTTTCTTTATACAGGATTATCATCTTCAAATAGAGATAGTTTTGCTTCTTCCTTTCCAATCTGGATGACTTTTATTTGTTTTTCTTACGTAATTTCCCTGGCTAGAACCTCCAGTACAATGTTGAATAAAAGTAATAAAAGCAGACACATTCTCTGTTCTGGATTTTAGGGGAAAGCATCCAGTATTTTCCCATTAAATTGATGTTAGCTGTGGAGTTTTTGCAGATGCCCTTAATCTGGTTGAGGAATTTTCCTTCTGTACCTGATTCGTTGAGTGTTTTTATCATGAAAAGGCATTTGATTTTGTCAAATGCTCTTTCTGCATCTAATGAAACGAACATGTGGGTTTTATCCTTTATTCGGCATATATATATATATATATATATATTTTAAACTTTAACAGATAATGCAAAATTGCTCTCAAAAGCTATAGCAATTTATATTTCCAAAAGAAATCATGAAATTTCCCATTTCCTCATTTTCAGCAATGGTTATTATTATTTTTACCTATCAGTCTAATAGATGAAAAATGCTATCTCATTGTTTTGTTTCTGATAACTAATGAAGTTGAAGATGTTTTAATATTTTTGTTACTTTTTCTTGAAAATTGCTTGTCAATATCCTTTGATCATTTTTTCTACAGCCTCTTTTGTCTTTATTGTAAATTTGTGGAAACTTCTTATATATTATAGTGATTTATTCCATGCCAGTTATGAATATTATAGACAGTTTCTCCAAGGTCATAAAAAGAGACTTCTGGAGAATAGAAGAAATCACTTTGCCTCAAACACATTAAAATTACTTTTTACCTAAGATCTTAGGTTAAAAATATATAAAACTCAGTGACTTCTTTTTTTAGGCCTTAAAAAAAGTCAAGGGTTTTTCATCACATCTTTGACACATTTAAAATTATATTCTCAGATTCTACTGATGCCTTTTTGCTAAAAAAAAAAAAAAAAAAAAGAAAAAAGAAAACTGATCATAAAGAAACTAAAAGTTTCTGGGTGTTAACAACTATCATTATAACTGTGTCTCATAATTTTCCATGCTTCCTTCTGGTCTCTTTCAATTATATACTAACCTGCTCTTGCCTGCTGAGATGAATTGTCATTCCCAAAGAAAATGGTAGTTTGTGTCTTTCAAATAATTTTAACAGTTCATCCAAGTTGCTGAATTTAAAGGCATAACTTTGCTTATAATTATGTTCTTATTATACATTTAATATCTGTAGAATCTTTTTTTTTCTTTTTTTTGAGGTGGAGTCTTGCTCTGTTGCCCAGGCTGGAGTGGTGCGATTTCGGCTCACCGCAACCTCCACCTCCCGAGTTCAAGCCATTTTCCTGTCTCAGCCTCCTGATTAGCTGGGTTTGGAAGCACACGCTACCATGCCCGGCTAATTTTTGTATTTTTAGTAGAGATGAGAGTTCATTATGTTGGCCAGGCTGGTCTCGAACTCCTGACCTCAAGTGATCCACCTGCCTCGGCCTCCCAAAATGCTGGGGTTACAGGTGTGAGCCATGGCGCCCAGCCTGTAGAATCTTTAAGTTAATTTACCTCTCTCATTCCTGATCTTGGTCATTATATCTTTGCTTATTTTTTTCTGATCAGGCTGGCTATAGGTTTGTCAATGTTACTGATCTTCTCAATAACCAGCTTTGTTTTTATGTATTGTTCTCTAATGTTTTTCTGTTTCCTATTTTATTGACTTCAGATGTGGTCCTATTATTTACTTTATTCTGCTTAGTTTGGATTTTATTTTATTTTCTTTCCCAGTTTTTTAAGATAGAAGCTAAGCTCATTGCTTAACAACCTTTCTTTTTTTCTAATATAGGTGTGTAATTCTCTAAATTCCCCTCTAATACTTATGGTATATTCCACATATTTTAACACGTTATATTTATATTACCTCAGTTTCAAAACTCAAATTTCCTTATTGATTAATTTGACCTATTACTTAGAAGTATATTTTTTAAATTTTCAAGTTTTGAGGGATTTTTCAGATATTTTTGTCATGGATACCTGATATATTATATTCAAGAACGTACTTTGTATGATTTCAATTCTTTCAAATGTTTAAGTTTTGTTTTATAACCCAAGACGTATGGCCTCACTTTATCAATGTTCCAGGTGCATTAAAGAGAATGTTTCACTTTTCTTTTGTTTTGGATATTTTAGGTTTTTGTTTTAGCAACGGGGGTCTTGCCCTCTCACCCAGGCTGAAGTACAGTGGCATGATATAGCTCACTGCAGCCCCGAACTCCAGGGCTCAAGCGATGCTCCCACTTCATCCTCCTGAGTAGCTGGAACTAAAGATAGTGTATATGTTTTTTGGAGGGTGGATTGTTTTATAAATGTCAACTAGGTTGAGTTGGTTAATAGTGTTGTTCAAGTCTTTTATACCCTTACGGATTTTCTGTCTACTTGTTCTATCAGTTGTTGAGTCAAGGGAATTGAAATCTCTGACTCTAGCGGTAGGCTTCGCTATTTCTCCTTGAAGTTCATAGACTTTTTTGCTTCATTTACTTTATTTTTAAATTTTTTTCTTCATCTGCTGGTAAGAACAAAGATTCTTCCTGTATTTCAAAGCTTTGTTATTAGGTGTTTAAATATTTGGAATTATTTGGGAGACTGAGTTCAATTTCTTGATGGGTAGCCAAAATAAATCCATAAATGTTTAGGGTTGTTATGTCCTCTGGACAAATTGACTCATTTATTATAAAGTTACCCTCTTTATTCTTGAAAACATTTTTTGCTCTGGAATATACTTTGATATTAATAAAGTCTCTACCATTTTATTTTGATTAGTGTTAACATGGTGTGTTTTTTCTGTTAACATTTAACTTGTTTGTGACTTTGTGTTTAAAATGGATTTGTTGTAAGTAGGATATTGTTGAGTCTTATTTACCTTATCCAATTTGACAATATCTGCCTTAAAATAACTTCTTAAATTTTTATAGATTTAGCAGGTACACATGCAGTTTTGTTAAGTGGATATATTGCATAGTGATAAAGTCTGGGCTTTTAGTGCACCTATTGCCCAAATAGTGAACATTGTACCTAATAGGTAATTTTTCAACCCTCACACCTTCCCACCTTTTGGAGTCTCCAATATTGATTACTCTACTCTTTATGTCCCTGTGTACCCATTATTTAGCTTCCACTTATATGTAAGAACATGCATGTATTTCAGTTAGGGTCTTGGCCTCCAGTTGTTCCATACACATTGTTGTAAAATACATGATTTCATTCTTTTTTTTATCGCTGAGTAGTATTCCATGGTGTATATACCCTACATTTTCTTTTTTTTTTTTTTTTTGAGACGGAGTCTTGCTCTGTCACCCAGGCTGGAGTGCAGTGGCGCGATCTCGGCTCACTGCAAGCTCCGCCTCCCGGGTTCACGCCATTCTCCTGCCTCAGCCTCTCCGAGTAGCTGGGACTACAGGCGCCCGCCACCACGCCCGGCTAATTTTTTGTATTTTTGGTAGAGACGGGGTTTCACCGTGGTCTCGATCTCCTGACCTCGTGATCCGCCCGCCTCGGCCTCCCAAAGTGCTGTATACCCTACATTTTCTTTATTCAATCATCCACTGATGGACATTTAGATTGATTCCATGACTTTGCTATTGTGAATAGTGCTGTGATAAACATTCAAGTGCAGGTGTCTTTTACATAAAGATTTCTTTTTCTTTGGGTAGATACTAGTAGGATTGCTGGATTATAGGATAGTTCTACTTTTAGCTATTTGAGAACTCTCCATACTGTTTTTCTTAGAGGCTGTACTAATTTACATTCTCACCAACAGTGTATAAGCATTTTCTTTTCTCCACCTTCTCACCAACATATATTGTTTTTGACTTTTAGTAATAGCCATTCTGAATGGTATAAGATGGTATCTCATTGTGGTTTAAATTTGCATTTCTATGATGATTAGTAATGGTCAGCATTATTTTGTATGTTTGTTGGCTGCTTGTATGTCTTCTTTTGAGAACTGTCTGTCCACATCCTTTGCTCACTTTTTAATAGGGTTATTTGTTTTTTTCTTGTTGACCTGTTTGAGTTCCTTGTAGATTCTGGATATTAGCCCTTTGTTGGATGCATAGTTTATGAATATTTTTTCCCATTTTGTAGGTTGTCTGTTGACTCTGTTGATTGTTTCTTTTGCTGTGCAGAAGCTTTTTAGTTCGATTAAGTCCCATTTGTCTATTTTTGTTGCATTTGCTTTTGAGAACATAGTCATAAATTATTTGCCTAGGTCAATGTCCAGAAGAGTTTTTCCCAGGTTGTTTTTTTCTAGGATTTTCATAGTTTCAAGTCTTATGTTTAAGCCTATAGTCCATCTTGAGTTAATTTTTGTATATGGTAAGATAAACGGGTTCAATTTTATTCTTCTGTATATGGCTATCCAGTTTCCCAACACCATTTATTAAATAGAGTGTCCTTTCCTCCCGGTGTATGCTTTTGTCAACTTTGTCTAAGATCGGTTGGTTGTAGATATTTGGCTTTATTTCTGGGTTCTCTATTCTGTTCAATTGATCTATGTGTCTATTTTTATACCAGTACAATGCTGTTTTGGTTACTATAGCCTTGTAGTATAATTTGAAGTCAAGTAATGTGATGTTTCCAACTTTGTTCTTTTTACTTAGGATAGCTTTGGCTACTCAGGCTTTTTTTGGGTTGCATGTAAATTTTGGAATTGTTTTTTCTAATTCTGTGAAAAATGACATTGGTAAGTTGATAGAAATTGCATTGAATCTGTAGATTGCTTTGGGCAGTATGGTCATTTTAATGATACTGCTTTTTTCAATCCATGAGCATAAGATATTTTTCCATTTGTTTCTGTCCTCTATGATTTCTTTCATCAATGTTTTGTAGTTCTTCTTGTAGAGATCTTTCATTTCCTTGGTTAAATGTATTCCTAGGGGGGTGTGTGTGTGTGTGTTTTGTAGCTATTGTAAATAGAATTGCCTTCTTGACTTGATTTTCAACTTGATTATTATTGATGTATAAAAATGCTACTCATTTTTGTTCATTGAGTTTTGTATCTTACAACTTTACTAAAGTAATTTATCAAATCTAAGGATTTAAAGACTATAGGAGTCTTTAGGGTTTTCTAGGTATAAGGTCATATCTGCATCAAACAGATAATTTGACTTCCTCTTTTCCAACTTGGGTGTCTTTTCTTTCTTTCTCTTGCCTGATAGCTCTAGCTGAGACTTCCAGTACTATGTTGAATAAAAATAATAAAAATGGGCTTCCTTTTTCTGTTTCAGTTCTTACACGGAATGCTTTAAACTTTTCCTCATTTAGTGTGACGTTGGCTGTTGGTCTGTCATAGATGGCTTTTATTATTTTAAGGTATGTTCTTTCAATGCTTAGTTTGTTGAATTTTTTTTAAACTATGAATAGATGCTAAATGTGTATCCTCTCCTTCCTTCCTCCTCTCCTTCCTTCCTGCCTCCTCTCCTTCCTTCCTTTCTCCTCTCCTTCCCTCCCTCCCTCTCTCCCTCCCTCTTCTTTCCGTTCTGTTCTTTCTTTCCGTTCTATTCTTTCTTTCCGTTCTATTCTTTCTTTCCGTTCTATTCTTTCTTTCCGTTCTATTCTTTCCGTTCTGTTCTTTTTCCTTTCCTGGCTTTGGTATCAGGGCAATCAATATTGGATTCATAGAATGAGCTAGGGAGTATTCTCTCCTCAGTTTTTTGGAACAATTTCAGTAAGACCAGATAATTATTGTATTTTTAATATAGGCGGTATTTCAACATGTTGGTCACGCTGGTCTCTAACTCCTGACCTCAAGCTATCCACCTGCCTTGGCTTCCCAAAATGCTGGGATTACAGGTGTGAGCCACTGCACCTGGCCTTTCTGCTTAATGTAGGCATTTAACCCCATAAACTTCCCTTTCAGCACTGCTTTTGCTGTATCCCACAGGTTCTGGTATGTTGTGTCTCTATTTTCACTCATTAAAAATTTTAAAATATTTTCTGCCTTAATTTAATCATTTAAATATTATTCAGGAATAGGTTGTTTAATTGTTTAGTTTTGAGAGTTCATCTTCATACTGATTTCTATTCTTGCTTCCACTGTTGTCCAAGAAGATACTTGTTATGATTTCAATTTTTAAAAAATTTATTGAGACTTTGTGGGCTAGAATATGGTATATTTTGGAGACTGTTCCATGCACAGATAATATTCTGTGGTTGTTAGGATAGACTGTTCTAGGAATGTCTGTTCAGTGTATTTGATCTCGCTCTGTCCACCAGGCTGGAGTGCAGTGGTGTGATCTCGGCTCACTGCAACCTCCACCTCCTGAGTTCAAGCGATTCTCCTGCTTCAGCCTCTCAAGTAGCTGGGATTACTGGTAGGCGTCACCATGTCTGGCTAATTTTTGTATTTTTAGTAGAGATGGGGTTTTGCCATGTTGGCCAGGCTGGTCTCGAACTCCTGACCTCAGGTGATCCACCCACCTCAACCTCCCAAAGTGCTAGGATTGCAGGCATGAGCCACCATGCCCGACCAGTCTATTTGATCTTGAGTCCAGTTTAAGTCTAGTGTTACTTTATTGAATTTCTGCCTCAGTGATCTGTCTAGTGCTGTCAGTGGGGTGTCGACATCCCCCACTGTTATTGTATTGCTGTCTATTTTCTTACATCTAGTAGTATTTGTTTTATGAACTTGGGTGCTCTGGTGTTGGGTGCATATATATTTGGGATTGTTACATCTTGTTTAATCGGTCCCTTTATCATATAATGACTTTTTTGGTCTTTTTCAATGTTATTGACTGTTTTACCTGTTATAAAGTCTGTTTTATCTGATGTAAGTACAGTTACTCCTGCTTGCTTTTGATTTATGTTTGCATAGAATATATTTCCCACCCCTTTACTTTGAGTCTGTAAATGTTTTTACCCATTAGGTAAGTTTCTTATAAACTGCATAAGCTTGGATTTTTTTAAAAAAAATTCATTCCCCCAGACTTCTATCTCTTAAGAGGAGAATTTAGTCCATTTAAGTTCAAGGTTAGTATTGATATGTAAGGTTTTGTTCCTGTTATATCGTTGTCCTGTAGTCTCAATTGTGTAATTGCTTTATAAGATCTGTAAGTTTTAAACTTTCATGTGCTTTTATGATGGTGAATGTTACCGTTTCATTTCCATCTTTAGGATTCCTTTGAACATTTCTTGTAGAACCAGTCTGGTGGTGATGAATTCTTTTTTTTTTTTTTTTTTTTGAGACGGAGTCTCGCTCTGTCGCCCAGGCCGGAGTGCAGTGGCGCAATCTCGGCTCACTGCAAGCTCCGCCTCCTGGGTTCACGCCATTCTCCTGCCTCAGCCTCTCCGAGTAGCTGGGACTACAGGTGCCCGCCACCACACCCGGCTAATTTTTTGTATTTTTAGTAGAGACAGGGTTTCACCGTGGTCTCGATCTCCTGACCTCGTGATCCGCCCGCCTCGGCCTCCCAAAGTGCTGGGATTACAAGCGTGAGCCACCGTGCCCGGCCGATGAATTCTTTTAGGGTTTGCTTGTCTGGGAAATACTTTATTTCTCCTTCATTTATGAAGCTTAGTTTAGCAGGACATGAAATTATTGGCTGGCAGTGTTTTTCTTAAGAAGACAGAAAATAGGGCTCCTATCTCTTCTGGCTTGTAAGGTTTCTTCTGAGAAGTCCACTGTAAATCGGATGGGATTGTGTGTATGTGTATATATGTTATTAGATGCTTCTGTCTTGTTGCTTTTAGGATTTCTGCTTTTATGAAGAGTTTGGAAAGCCTGATGATTATATGCCTTGATGAAGTTCATCTTGCAAAGTATCTCTCAGGTGTTCTTTCAGTTTCTTTTATCTGGATGTCTGAATCTCTAGCAAGACCAGTGAAGGTTTCCTGAATTACTTTCTCAAATAGATTTTCCAAGCTTTTTACTTTTTCTTCTTCTCCCTCAAGAATACCTATTACTTTTAGATTTGGTCGATTTACATACTCCCATATTTCTTCAAGTCATTTTACATTTTAAAAGTCCTTTGTTCTGGCCGGGCGCGGTGGCTCACGCTTGTAATCCCAGCACTTTGGGAGGCCGAGGCGGGCGGATCACGAGGTCAGGAGATCGAGACCACGGTGAAAACCCGTCTCTACTAAAAATACAAAAAATTAGCCGGGCGTGGTGGCGGGCACCTGTAGTCCCAGCTACTCGGAGAGGCTGAGGCAGGAGAATGGCGTGAACCCGGGAGGCGGAGCTTGCAGTGAGCCGAGATTGCGCCACTGCACTCCAGCCTGGGCGACAGAGCGAGACTCCGTCTCAAAAAAAAAAAAAAAAAAAAAAAAAAAAAAAAAAAAAAAAGTCCTTTGTTCTTTATTTTTGTCTGACAAGGTTAATTTGAAAGAACTATCTTCAAACTCTGAAATTCTGCTTGGTCTAGTCTATTGTTAAAGCTTTTCAACTGTATTTTGTAATTCCTCCAATGAACTTTTCATTTCCAGAAGTTTTGTTTTGTGTTTTTAAAAAAATCTCTTTAGTAAATTTCTCATTTATATCCTGAATTGTTTTTTTGATTTATTTGTATTGCTTTTCACCTTTCTCTTAGATCTCCTTTTCTTTTCTGTCTTTCTTTTTTTTTTTAGACGGAGTCTTGCTCCGTCACCCAGGCTGGAGTGCAGTGGTGCAATCTTGGCTCACTGCAAGCTCTGCCTCCTGGGTTCACGCCATTCTCCTGCCTCAGCCTCCCAAGTAGCTGGGACTACAGGCGCCCGCCACCATGCCCAGCTAATTTTTTGTATTTTTAGTAAAAACTGTTTCACAGTGTTAGCTACGATGGTCCCAATCTCCTGACCTTATGATCTGCCCTCCTTGGTCTCCCAAAGTGCTGGGATTACAGGCATGAGCCACCGCACCTGGCCCTCTCTTGGATCTCATTGAGCTTCCTTACAATCCATATTTTGAATTCTTTATCTGTCATTTCAGAATTTTCATTTTGGTTAGGATTCATTGCTAGAAAGCTAGTGCGATCCTTTGGGTGGTATTGAAGCACTCTGCTTTTTAATATTGCCAGAATACTTATGCTGGTTCCTTCTTATCTGGAGAAGCTGTCACTTCTTATTTTTTAATTTACTTTTGCTTGAATGGGACTTTAAAAAAGCATTTCCCCCACTTGAGGGTGTGACTGTAATGTATATTGTGTGGTTGTTTGGCTTTGATTCTGTATGCTTTCAGGGGCCCAAGTCTTATGAGTTTCTTGGTTATAAACAGCCTTTGTGCAGTGGCTTTCTCAAATCCTGGTTGTAGTAGTGATATACTGAGCATATGAACATGCTTACTGCACATGGTGGGACTAGAATTGCAGAGGTCTCAAGAAGCTTATTTTATTCGCCAGTACTGTACACTTCTGTCAGCACATTTTATTTTTATTTTTTATTCATCTATTCATTTTTTTTGAGACAGGGTCTCCCTCTGTCACTCAGGCTGGAGTGCAGTGGCATTATCTTGGCTCACTCCAGCCTCAACCTCTTGGGCTCAAGCAATCCTCCCACCTCAGCCTCCTAAGTAGCTTGGACTAGAGGTGCATGCCACTACATCTGGCTACTTTTTGTATTTTTAGCAGAGACGGAGGTTTTGCCATGTTGCCTAGGCTGGTCTTGAACTCCTGGGCCCAAGCAGTGCCCCCACCTTAGCCTTCCAAAGTGCTGGGATTACAGGCATGTGCCACAATGCCTGGCCTCTATCAGCACATTTTAAATTAGATTATGCAGTTCAACCTCCATATCAGTAAGTGGCACTTATGGGTAAGAGCCAGTTGTGGCAGAAGCTGATTGGTATGCTCTTGATCTTTGTTTACCAGGAAGGGCACTCTGTTGTCTCAGTGGGTGGGCTGGTCTGTGGAACGCTAGGTGCTCTGAGTTCCCTGCTCAACCCTGAGGTGGGGACAAAGCTGGGCAGCACTGGACTGCTAAATTCACCCACAGATACCTCAATGATCCATTCAAGTACCAGACCTGATGGGATTGATGACAGAAGCTGTGGAGGGGAGGGATTCTGCACCAACTCCACATCCTGAGCAGTCAGGAAAACAAACCACATCCCTATCATACTCCTGTCCAGAGGCCCCTGACTTTCAGTTCAGATAGAATCTGTCATTTATCTCCAGTCTGCAATGTAGCTGAAGGCTGGGGAAGACACCAGTACAAAACCTGTCTGTGTAAATGGCTTCAAGGTGGAACCTCTTCCCTCAGCCCCAAGCTGACAGTTGTGCAGCTTGCCTAATCTCCACTTCAGGAATGCTGATACTCCCTATAGAGAGGAGGAGGGGCCAGCCATTCATGCAAGCCAGGCCTGGTGGGTACATCCCCAGTGGAGGTACAGCTGCTCCTAAGAGCATTGGAATGGTCATCTATAGGCATACCCATGCCAATCTCTTGCCAGAAGAGCTGTGTTTGCATCCAGAGCAACGGGTAAGGGGGAAGAAGTCTCCCTCTACATGTCTGTTTGCAAGCACTGGTACCATCTGGCTGCAACCATGTCTCCAATGGGAGAAGTGCAGTCACCTTCAGCTCACAAGTGAGGAGCTCTTAGGCACAGGAAAACACATGCTTTGGTGTCCTTAGTCCCAAGGGGTGCTTTGGCACACTTCACTCTTTCTTCCTACTGTAGGAAGTTTGCACTGAAGGTTAGACCTCTGGGAATCCTGCAGCTCCTTGGGTCCTGCCAGTCCTTTGTGGTTGCCACAGTCCAAGGTGCTGGGGAATGTTTTGCAGGGGGTCCAGTGATGCAGAGACACAAGGACTCAGATGTCCAGGGCGGGACAGAGGCCCACAATGGGTGCACAACCAGTATGGTGCCCACCATCTCAGCTAAGGTCTGGACTGAGGGCGGTGACCCTGCACGAGCTGGTAGCCTGGTGCTCAGCCCTCAAGAAGTTCCCAAATCACTGCCTACACCAGTGCTAGAGCTTGCAAGTGCAGAGTGGCTGACCAACAATTCAGAAAAGAGTAGTTTGCTGCAGGAGTGAGGGGAGCAAACAACACCCCCACCTACCTTTTCCACAGGACTCCAAGTTCCTCAGGGTTCAATCTCTGCCATAACCTTGCTTCATTCTTTTTCTTTTCTTTCATTTTTTTTCTTTTCTTTTTTGTTTTCGAGACAGGGTCTTCCTTTGTCACCCAGGCTGGAGTGCCATGGAGCAATCACTGCTCACTGCAACCTTGACCTCCTGGGCTCAAGCAATCCTCCCACTTCAGCCTCCTAAGTAGCTGGCATGCACAACCACAGCCAGGTAACTTTTTGACTTTTAGAAGAGATGAGGTCCCTGTATGTTGTCCAGGCTGGTCTCAAACTCCTGAGCTCAAGCACTCTCCTGCCTTCGCCTTCCAAAGGATTGGGATTACAGACATGATCCGCTGCGCCCAGCCTTATTTTTTTTCTGCATCTCAACTTTTTCTTGTGATTTCTCTAATATGCCCTTGCACTCTTCTCTCAGTATTTTACTGGGGCCATGATTATTCCCCTGTAACCTTGGTTTGTTTTTTCTGAGAACTGGCATGCAGTGTCTCTAGTGAGCCATCTTGAAAAACCTCTGCCTTTTAATTGAGGTGTTTAGATCATATACATTTATATGATAGTATGAGTATTGAAATGTTTGGGTTTAAATCTATCATCTTGCAATTTGTTTTGTTCGTACTACTGTTCTTTGTTCACTTTTTTTTTCTTTTTCTGCCTCATTTTAGATTAACTGAATATTTTATTCTATTTCATCTCTGTTACTAGCTGATCAGCTATAATTCTGTGGTTTTTTAGTGGTTGCTTTATGGTTTACAGTATACATCTTTAACTTATCACAGTATATCTTAAAGTGATATTAAATCACTTTTCATATAGTATAACACCTTAAACATTATATTTGCATTTGTTTCCTCCCAGGCTTTGTGTTATTATTGTTACATATTTTACTCTTTCATACGTTATAGACCCCAGAATATATTGTTATTTTTACTTTAAGCAGTCAATTATCTTTTTAAGAGATTTAAACAATAAGAGATAATATCTTTATAATTATTCACATAGTTGCCATTTCTGGTGCTCTTGATTCCTTTGTGTAGATGCAGATTTCCATCTGGTATCATTTTTCTTCTGATTGAAGAACTTCCTTTAACTTTTTTTTTTTTTTTTTTTGAGATGGAGTTTCACTCTTGTTGCCCAGGCTGTCGTGCAATGGCGTGATCTCAGGTCACTGCAACCTCCGCCTCCCAGGTTCAAGTGATTCTCCTGCCTCAGCCTCCTGAGTAGCTAGGATTACAGGCATGAGCCACCAAGCCTGGCTAATTTTGTATTTTTAGTAGACACGGGGTTTCTCTATGTTGGTCAGGCTGGTCTCGAACTCCCGACCTCAGGTGATCCACCCGCCTCAACCCAAAGTGCTGGGATTACAGGTGTGAGAAACCATGCCTGGCCCTTTAACATTTTTTATAGTGAAGTTCTGCTTGCTGGTGATGAATTCTTTTAGGTATGAAAGAGTTTTTGTTTGCCTGCATTTTTAACAGACATTTTTTCTGAGTATAGAATTCTAGGTTAATAGTTTATTTCTTTTAGTATTTTAGATATGTTACTCCACTGTCTTCCAGTTTGGATTGTTTACAATGAGAAGTCTGTGCTCTTTGTTGTCCTATTTCCTATGTACATAGTGTGTTTTTCCCTACTCTGGCTGCTTTTAAGATTTTTCTCTTTATCAATAATTTTAAGCAATTTGTTAATGATGTGACTTGCTATATTTTTCTTCATGTTTTTGGGCTTATGGTTCATTCATATTTTTAAATATATGGGATTATAGCATTTATAAAATTTGGAAAATTCTTAGATGTTATTTCTTCTAATGTTCTTTTTTGCCTTCCCATCTCTCCTCTCCTTTGGAGACCTCAATTATACTTGTATTAGACTACTTGAAGCTCTTCTGCAGCTTAAAAATGTTCTGTTATTTTTTTTCATCTTGTTTCCCCCTCTAGACTTTTCATTTTGTATAATTTCTATTTCTACATTTTTCATTTTCTTCTGCAATATCTTCCTGTAGTTAATTTCGTTCCACGTATTTTTCACCTCAGACATTGTAGTTTTCATGCATGTTCAATCATTTCTTTAACTTATTGAACATATGGAATATAGTTATAATGCTTAAAATTTGTGTTTTAATGTCCTCTATTAATTTTATAATCAGTGTCATTTCTGTATTAGTTTGTATTGCTTCACTTTTATTCTCATTAAGGGTCATTATTCCTCTGCTTATCTGCATGCCTGGTAATTTTTGACTATATGTAAGAGATTATAATTTTACATCATTGGGTAAAATAAATTTTTTTTAAAATTTTATTATCATTATACTTTTAAGTTTTAGGGTACATGTGCACAACGTGCAGGTTTGTTACATATGTATACATGTGCCATGTTGGTGTGAATAAATTACTTTTCAATACCTATGAATATTACTGAATTTTTCCTGGGATATGGTTAAGTTACATGGAAATGATTTGATCTTTCTGGATCACATTTTGTTAGTACCAGAGTAGCATTTACTCTCAGACTTATTTTGTTCTACTTCTGAGGCAAAATGCTTTTATGTAATCTACCTTGTATTGCACAAATTATGAGATTTTTCCGATCTGAGTGAGAACAGGAATGATTTTCAGTCTTGTGTGAGGATTGTACCTCTGAACCATTGAATATTTTTTTCCCTGGTGTCTTGTATTTTCCTTACATGTATACATTGATTAGTACTTGGTTGAATATGCTAAAAGCATCCTCTGCAGACATCTGGAGTTCTCACTCAGTGCAGATTTCTCTCTCTAGCACTCTGCTTTGTGAATTCTACTTGCCTTGGCTGGTCTTGAACTCCTGGCCTCATGTGATCTGCCTGCCTCGGCCTCCTAAAATGCTGGAATTACAGGCGTGAGCCACCACACCCGGCCACTTTATCTGTTTTGTATTTAATTGTAAAGCTCACCTGGTTTGTTTCCTTTCTCTCAGATATGAGTATCCTTTTTTGTCTAACGTCCAGTGTATTTTAAGCTGTCGCATCAAACTAAAAAGTTTCTACACAGTACAGGAAACAATCAACAGAATGAAGAGACCACCTATGAAATAGGATAAAAAAGTTGTAATCCACATATCTTATAAGGGGCTAATATCTTATAAAACATATAAGAAACTCAAAAAAGTCAATAGGAAGAAACCAAATAACCTGATTAAAAAATGGGCAAAGGATCTGAATAGAACTTTGTGGGAAAAAAAAAAAAAAAAAAAAAAAAAAAGACATACAAATGGCCAACAGGTGTGTGAAAAAATGCCCAATATCTCTAATCATCAGGGAAATGCAAATCAAAACTACAGAGATATTCATATCTATTAGAATGACTATTTATCAAAAAGATAAAAGACAACAAGTGTTGGCAAGGATATGGAGAAAAGGAAACACTGTGCACTGTTGGTGGGAATGTAAATTTGTAGAGCCATTTTAGAAAACAGCATGGGGGTTCCTCAAAAAACTAAAAATAAAATTACTATGTGATCCAACAGTACTACTACTGAGTATCTATCTAAAGGAATTGAGGCTGGGCGCAGTGGCTCATGCCTGTAATCCTGGCATTTAGGGAGGCTGAGGCAGGTGGATCACTTGAGCTCAAAACTTTGAGACCACCTTGACCAATATGGTGAAATCCCATCTCTACTAAAAATACAAAAATTAGCCAGGTGTGGTGGTGGGCACCTGTAATCACAGCTACTTGGGAGGCTGAGGCAGGAGAATCTCTTGAGCCCAGGAGGCAGAGGTTGCAGTGAGCCGAGATGTGACATTACACTGTAGCCTGGGTGACAGAGCAAAATGAGACTCTGTCTCAAAAAAAAGAATTGAAATCAATATGTCATCAGAACTTGGCTGGGCTTGGTGGCTCATGCCTGTAATTCCAGCACTTTGGGCGGCTGAGGCAGGTAGATCACAATGTCAGGAGATCGAGACCATCCTGGCTAACATGGTGAAACTCTGTCCCTACTAACAATGCAAAAAATTAACTGGGCGTGGTGGTGGGCGCCTGTAGTCCCCACTACTCAGGAGGCTGAGGCAGGAGAATGGCATGAACCCGGGAGGCAGAGGTTGCAGTGAGTCGAGATCGTGCCATTGCACTCCAGCCTGGGCGACAGAGTGAGACTCCGTCTCAAAAAAAAAAAAAAAAAAAAAAAAAATTGAACTCATGGAAGCAGAAAGTAGGATGGTGATTGCCTGGTCTGGGAGTCAGGGATGGGGGCAGCAGAAATGAGATGTTGATCAAAGGGTACAAAGTTTCAGTTAGACAGGATGAATAAGTTCTGGGAATTTATTGTGCAGCAATTAGTTATAATAATTGCTATAATTAATAATAACTATAATTAATAATAATGTAGGATATGATTGAAAATTGCTAAAAGAGTAGGTTTTAAGTGTTATCACCACAAAAATGGTAAGTATGTCAGGTGATGAATATGTTAATTAACTTGATTTAATTCACAATGTATACATATATCAAAATGTTGTACATTGTAGATATACATAATTTGCCAATTATACCTTAATAAAGCTGGAAGGAAATGAAATCATATTTTAAAACACCATTATTTGATATATTTTGTCTGATTTTTGGTTATTTCAGATGGGGCAGTATATCTGGTCCCTGGTACTTCACATTGGCCAGAAATAGACATCCCTCATACCATTTATTTAACTGCCTATTTGCCCAACTAAGTGTAAAGCCTCAGCTTCCGGAACCTTTGTAAATCAGACTACTCAAAATAACTTCAACTCCAAGAATTTCTGGCATCTTCCTCCCATCACCTTATTCCTGCTTATTATTTCTTTGTGTCATGTATTAATTGACTTGTTAATAAGCCAGGGTTAATGAATGAATGTTTTCTATCCTATGCATTGATTTTTAAAGAAAATTTTTAAAAAATCATTCTTCTGCTTATAATAGTAAAAATCCTCGGTCTAAGGACACTGTGTCAAGAATAATTTAAAAATCACCTGTAATTACACCACTCAGAGATAAATGCTGTAAATATTCTGTTGTTAGTTTACCTCAGGATTGTTTCTATATACAGATGCTCCCGGACTTTTGATGGGGATATGTCCCAGTAAACCCATTGTAAGTTGAAGATATTGTAAGACAAAAATGCACTAGTACACCTAACCTCTTGAACATCACAGCTTATCCTGGCCTACCTTAAATGTGCTCAGAACACTTACACTAGCCTACAGTTGGAGAAAATTAACAAAAAGCTTATTTTATAATAAGCTATTGAATATTTCATGTAATTTATTGAATACTGCATTGAAAGTGAAAAACAGTATGTTGTATCAGTACTTGAAGTATGGTTTCTACTGCATGCATATCGCTTTCACACCATTGTAAAGTCAAAAATTGTAAAGTTGAACCATGGTAAGTCAGAGACCATCTGTATCTATTTTTTAATGGAATCATATAAATATGCAATTCTGCATTCTGCTTTTTTCTCAATATTTTAATAAACTTCTGCTCTATGATTGAAACTTTTTGAGAATTGATTTAAATGGTTACCGAGTATTTCATTTCACTATAATCATATTCAAATAATTTCTAATACTCACTATTATATATAACACTATACAAAAGTATTTTTTGTACCTCTGATTATTTTTAGAATAGAGTCTTAAAATGGAACTACTAGACCAAACAGCATAAGCTTGTGTAAGGCTCTTAGTGAATATCATCACTTTCTTTTTCTCCCGTGATTTCATACCAATTTTTACTCCTGTTAGTTGTATGTGAAAATGTCTATCTCATTATCTTACTTTAATTGAATATCAAAAGATCAGGGGCTTCCTAGAGAGAGGGAAAATGTTTATTCACAAGACATTATTTAAATGATGGAAATCTTAGATGCCATTGTTGATAGTAGCTTCCAATGCTTCTGAAAGTAGTTGTGCAGTTTGTCCACTGAACAGAAGCACCTAACTAAGGTGGCTAGGGGAGGTTAAAATCCAGCTCATGTTCTGCTTTCCAAATTTAGACTATAGTCTAAGTTTAAATTAGATTTGTCTGATTCTAAACCAACTATGTTATATTGCCAATGATAGATTTTTAGTTAAGTGTGCCTCAAGTTTCCCCATTAGGTTTTATAGCCAGGTAAAATAATCATGATTTATCAGTCACTAAGAAAAAATACAAAATATAATTGTTTGAAAACCTTTGTACTCTGACTTGGAATGAAAATCTCTACTTTGATTACCCAATGAAAACTTGTTTGTGTAATAGGAAGAGAAACAAATTTATAAAAAATTTATAAAATTAGATAATCTTGGAAAAGAATATTGCTGTTTTCTGCCTATTGTATTTCATGATGAAACCACCTACAGAATAGTACTTGTTCATACTCCTCACAGAATATTATAACTATATTAATTTTAGTAAAGAGGTATGGGAGAGAGGATTGTGGACAACATAGTGACAAGGTAGGAAAATTATTTAATGTCTTGCTAACCCTTTTTCAAGGATATCTGTACTGGATTATTGCGATAATAATTTTTTTTTTTGACAGAGTATCACTCTATCACCCAGGCTGGAGCACAGTGGTGCAACCTCGGCTCACTGCAAGCTCTGCCTCCTGGGTTCGCGTGATTCGTGTGCCTCAGCCTCCCAAGTAGCTGGAATTACAGGTATGCGCCCCAACGCCTGGCTAATTTTTGTACTTTTAGAAGAGACGAGGGTTTACCATGTTGGTCAGGCTGGTCTTGAGCTCCTAACCTGAAGTGATCTGCCTGCCTCAGCCTCCCAAAGTGCTAGGATTACAGGCGTGAGCCACCACGCCCGGCCTATTGCTATAATCATTAAGAAAACTAGTGACAACAAGAGTTATTCATTACAAGGAGATAATTTGGCAGGGTCTACCACGCCTATCTTGTAATTTCCATTAAATCTTGGTTCTGGCTTTTGTTCCATTCAAGAGGGAATGCCTTCCCTACTTAGAGGGAAGCAAGACCCACAGCAGAATATCATGTTTCCTCATTTGTTATTTCACTTTCATTTGCTCCATTCTACTCAGTGAAGTGTAACTCAGGAGGTCAGGTTGCTTCTGGCTAAATACTATATTCATTGATATTTGACCCTTGGGAAAGAGGGAGGTTATCCATAGAAGTTCCTCCACATCTAACAAGATCTGGTTATATATATTTTTTCTGCTCCCCTCAGCAATAATAATGTCCACCTTTTGGAGTCTCCAAATAATTCTGAAGTAATTATTTTGTGAAAGGTAGAAATCATTGAAATTTTACTTACTAATAGAAAATTAAATATAGAGGAAATACTAGTTATGGTTTGAAAGAAAAAAGCATGGTTATTTTATTTGCTTTAATTAGTTCAGGGAAGATGTTTGTGAATGTGTTGAATTCTGTGTTCGGACTTCTCATGAGTACTATGCTTTGGATAAACATGTTAATCAAAAATGCAGTCAAAAAAAGACAAAAAAAAAGTCCAATTAAGAGTGATATCACCAAGATAGGGGAGTAGAAGATACCAGCTTTAATCCACCAACTCCTCCTAACAAAAACAAATATGGACAGTTATTCCCAAACCAAAAGAGCCCAGGGAGGGCTTGAGAGGCCATTAAATAATCTGCAGCAAAATGGTGGGACCAAAAAACCCCTAGAAAATATCCACATAGGAAGGATCAGTGGTGATTCTGGCATACTGAGATGCCAGAAGATGGCTAGGATCAAAGAACAAAGGTGGAGGCTATCAGCCACGCAGTGGGAGTCACTATGGTCCCTGGGGGCCTGTTCCACAGAAAACATCAGGATCTTTTGCTACTTTGGTAACCAACAGCTATTCCCACTGAGGGTCCCCAAAGAGGGCAATGTGGCTGCACACCTCTCCCTTACCCAAGAAGTTGCTACTGTTGAGGTACTTTGAAAAAAAACCACTACTTCTTCCAATCCTGTGTGTCCCCCAACTGTGGAGCAGTGGCTGCTCTATGAGTGCCCACGCTCTGGATCCAGGCTGTATGGTTTCATTGGGACTATCCATATCTCAGACCCTGAAGCCATCACCAGAGTAAGCGAGTTCACATTCTGGGCCCTGAAGCCAAACCCTCACTGGGCATGCCCATGTTTCAGGTACTAGCTGAGCAGCTACAGAAAGGTAAACTCAACCCTAACCCCAAAGCTGCTTTAACTCTGGGCACACCTATCTTCCCATTCCCAACTTCTCTGACTGCTTCACAAATCTTCATGCCTCACATTCTGTTACCAACATAACAGAAGAGGTGTCTGTGCTTCAGGCACCAGTGCTATTACCACTCCAGATCCTAAAGCTGTAGTCCCTCCATGCGTGCTCATGTTTCTGGGTTCAGCTCTGTGGCCACTCCATGGGCACCACTCATCTGATGCTGGCGCCACTGTCACTCCAAGTAAGCCCATGAGCCAGACCCGGTGCCAAGAATGTCTTCAGACACAGTTTCCCCAGTGGTAAAAAAGAGTGGGAGGATCTTAGTAGCCATTGCCACTGAAGACTTCAATAACCCTCACTACCACTGTGGAAATCCACAGCCTTGACCACTGAGGATACCTGCAATCTTCATCAACACTCTCCCTAGCTGATAGAGCTGCACAGAGACTACACAGCTGGCATGTTCATTGGTACACCCCAGTGAGCAAGTGCCCTCATACCCTTCAAAAATATTTCCAAAGTGAAACTAGCCTGTAATGTCTGCAATAGGTGACTGTTCCACCAAATGCATGGACATCAATGTAAGACAACGAGAAACGTGACAAACCAAGGAGACATAAAACCACCAAAAGAACACAATAATCTCACAGTAGCTGGCCCCAAAGAAACAGAGATATATAAACTGCTTGACAAAGTTGTTTTTGTTTTTGTTTTTTCCCAGATGGAGTTTCATTCTTGTTGCCCAAGCTGGAGTACAATGTCACGATTTTGGCTCATTGCAACCTCCGCCTCCTGGATTCAAGCTATTCTTCTGCCTCAGCCATCCAAGTAGCTGGGATTACAGGTGCCTGCCACTATGCCCGGTTAATTGTTTTTTGTATTTTTAGTAGAGATGGCATTTCATCATGTTGGCCAGGCTGGTCTCAAACTCCTGACCTCAGGTGATCCACCCGCCTCAGCCTCCCAAAGTGCTGGGATTACAGGTGTGAGCCACTGTGCCTGGCCAATAATTTAAAATAAATGTCTTAAGGAAGCTTAATTAACTTCAAGAAAATATAGAAGAACAATGGAATGATATCAGGAAAATAAAAAATGACAAAAGAAGAAATTTAACAGAGATTATAGTTACTTTAAAAAAATACAGAAATTCTGGAGCCTGAAATATACAATAAACGAAGTTTAAAATGCAATAGAGAGCATCAACAGGAAAATTGAACAAGCTGAAGAAATCTGTGAACTCAGAAACATGTTATTTAAAAATTATCAGAGGACAAAAAGAATGAAAAGAAATAAAGCTTACAGGATGTATATAGTACAGCATCAAAAGAGCAAATATTTAGTTAAAGATATTAAAGAAGTCAAAGAGAAAGACAAAGGGGGTAGAAGGCTTATCTAAAAATATAATAGCTGAAAACTTTCAAAATCTGGGGAAAGATAATATCCATGTACCAGAAGATCACAGATTTCCAATCATATTCAATCCAAACAAAATGACACCAAGACACATTATAATCAAACTGTCAAAAATCAAAGATAGAAGATAAGCTAGTCACATATAACAGAATTTCACCAACGCTAGCAGCATATTTCTCAGAAGAAACCTTATAGATCTGGATAAAGTGAAATGATATAGTCAAAGCACTGAAGGATATATTCAAAAACTGCAAACCAAGAACACTGTACCTAGCAAAACTGTCCTTCAAAAATGAAGGAATGACAAAGACTTTCCCAAACAAAAGCTGAAGAAGTTTATCACTGTCAGACCTACCTTAAAACAAATGCTAAAGGGACCTCTTTAAACTGAAAGAAAAAGATGCTAATTAGTAACACAAACACATATGAAGCTATAAAACTTATTGCACAACCTAAGTACACAGAATGTTTACTACTGAAATGATGGTGTGTAAATCAATGATATATTCAGTATGAAGGTTAAAAGACAAAGCTATTAAAAAATAGCTACAATAGGTTGCAGGATATACAATACAAAAAATAAATTGGGACATCAAAAACAAAATATGTGAGATGGAGTAAAAGTATAGGGTTATTTTATGTGATCAAGGTTAAATTGTTATCAGTGCTGAATATCCCAGTATAACTTTAAACTGTTTTATGTAAGCCTCATGGTAACCACAAAAAAATCGATAGCACATATACAAAAGATAAAAAGTAAGGAATCAGGCTGGGCACAGTGGCTCACACTTGTAATCCCAGCACTTTGGAAGGCCTAGGAGGGTAGATCACAAGGTCAGGAGTTCGAGACCAGCCTGTCCAATATGGTGAAACCCTGTCTCTACTTAAAAGTACAGAAGTTAGCTGGACACGGTGGCACACACCTGTAGTCCCAGCTACTCGGAGGCTGAGGCAGGAGAATCACTTGAACCCAGGAGGTGGAGGTTGCAGTGAGCCAAGATCGCATCACTGCACTCCAGCCTGGGCAACAGAGTGAGACTCCGTCTCAAAAAAAAAAAAAAAATAAGGAATCAGCCAGGTGGCCAGGCATGATGGCTCATGCCTGTAATCCCAGCAGCACTTTGGGAGGCCAAGGTGGGTGGATCACCTGAGGTCAGGAGTTTGAGACTAGCCTGTCCAACATGGTGAAATCCCATCTCTACTAAAAAAAAAATACAAAAATTAGCTGGGCATGGTGGTGCATACCTGTAATTCCAGCTACATGGGAGGCTGAGGCAGGAGAATCACTTGAATCTGGGAGGCGGAGTTTGCAGTGAGCCAAAATTGTGCCATTGCACTCCAGCCTGGGTAACAAAAGTGAAACTCCCTCTTAAAGGAATCAAAGCATACCAATAAAGAAAATTAATCCCAAAAGAAGGCAGCAAGAGAGAATGAAAGAAATGATCTACAGAACAACCACAAAATAGTTAACAAAATATCAGTAGTAAGTCCTTACTTATCAATAATTATCTTGAATGTAAATGGATTTTGTTATCCAATCAAAAGACACAGTGGCTGAATGAATAAAAATCAAGACCCAACTGTATCCTGCCTATGAAAGTTTCAGGTCACCTTTAAAACACAGATAAATTGAAAGTGAATGGATAAAAATATTCCATGCAAATGGAAAACAAAGGAAAGCAGAGATAGTGATAGTTATATTAGATAGAGTGTAAGTCAAAACTATAAAATGATAGAAGAAGGGTCATATAATGATAAAGGAGTCAACTTATCAAGATACAATTGTAAATATACATACACCCAACTTCAGAGCACCTAAATATATAAAGCAAATATTAATAGATCTGAAGAGAATAAAAGACTGACACGGTAATGATAGAGGATTTAAATACTCCACTTTCAACAATGAACAGATCGTCCAGATTGAAAATTAATAGGGAAACATTAGACTTGAACTACACTATAGACCAAATGAATGTAACAGACATATGAAGAACATTTCACCCAATAGCAACAGAATACACATTCTTAAGCACATGTGGAACATCGTCCAGGATAAATCACATGTTAAGACATAAAACAAGTCTTAATAAAATTAAGAAGATTGAAATCATATCAAGTATGTTTTCTAGGCACAATGGTATAAAACTAGAAATCCGTATGAGAAAGAATTTTGGAAAATTCACACGTGGAAATTAAACAGCATGTTCCTAAGCAACTAATGGGACAAAGATGAAGTTAAAAGAAAAACTGAAAGATATCTTAAGACAAACAAAAGTTAAAACACAACATATACAAACTTATGGGATGTAGCAAAAGTAGTTCTAAGACGGAAGTTTGTAGTAATAAATGCCTACATCAAAAAAGAAGAAAGATTACAGATAAATAACATAATGTCATACCTCAAGGAATTAGAAAAAGAAGATGGAGTAAGCCCAAAGTTAGTAACAGTAAGGAAATAATAAAGATTAGAGCAGCAGTAAATGTAATGGAGACTAGAAAAATAATAGGAAAGGTCAATGAAACTAATAGTTTTGTAAAAAGACAAATTTGAAAAACCTTTAAACAGTCTAGGAAAAAGGAGAGAAGACTCAAATTGGAAATTAGAGAGAGGACGTGACAACTGATAACATGGAAATACAAAGGATCATAAGAAACTACTATATAATTTTATATCAACACATTGGATAACCGAGAAGATACATTCCTAGACACTTACCACCTACCAAGATTAAATCTGAAGATACAGAAAATGTGAACAGACTGATAACTTATAAAAGACTGAATCAGTAATAAAAGGTCCCCCTTCAAAGAAAAGCCCAGGACCCGATGGTTTTACAGCTGAATTCTAGCAAACATTTAAAGATAATTAATATAAATCTTTCTCACACTTTTCTAGAAAATTGAAGAGGAGGGAATACGTCCAAACTCATTTTGCAAGGATTACACTAGTACCAATGCCAGACAAGGACACTTAAGAAAATAAAATTATAGGCCAGTATCCTTGAAGAACATAGATGCAAAAATCCTTAACCAAATATTAGTAAACTGAATTCAGCAGTGCATTAAAATGATCGTTCACTGTGATCGAATGTGATTTATCCCATGGGATGCAAGGGTAGTTCAACATATGCCAATCTATATATGTGATACACCCCATTAACAGAATGAAGGACAAAAACCACATGATGATCTCAATTGATGCAGAAAAGGCATTTGAAAAAATTTAACATTCTTTTGTGATAAAAACTCTCAAAAAACTAGGTATAGAAGAAATACATCTTAACATAAAGACCATATATGACATACCCATCACTAAGCCTTTGTTACTCCTTTATTTCTGAAGGACAGTTTTGCTGGGTATAGTGTTCTTGGTTTATACTTTCTGAAGATATCCTTCAGTGCTTTGAATATATCATCCCTCTTTATTCTGTAAAGTTTCTTCTGAAAAATATGGTGCCAGCCTTATTGAAGTTCTGTTATATGTGATTTGCTTATCTTGCTGCTCTCAGAATCCTCTCTGTCTTTGATTATAAAGATAAAGAAAAGACAAGGATGTCCCACTTTCTACTTTTATTCAACATACTACTAGAAGTCCTAGCCAGAGCAATTAGGCAAGAGAAAGAAATAAAAGCCTTCAAAATTGGAAAGGAAGATTAGTTAAACTGTCTCAGTTTTCAGACAACATGTTCTTAGAGAGAACCCTAAAGACTCCACGAAAAATGTTGAACTAATAAATAAATTTAATAAAGTTGCAGGCTACAAAATCAACACAAAACTAAAAACTTAAGGTAACAATCCAATTTACAATAGCTACAAAAGTATAATACTGAGGAATAAATGTAAGCAAGGAAGTGAAACATTTGCTTCACTTTCACTTACATTTGAAACAAATATAAGAAAGAGAGTCCAGAAATAAATCCCTGTATTTATGGTCAATTGATTTTTGACAAGGGTGCCAAGAATACACAATGGGGAAAGAACAGTCTCTTCAATAAATAGTATTGGCAAAACTGGATATCCACATGCAGAAGAATGAAACTAGACTCTTATCTCAAACCATATACAAAAATCAACTCAAAATGGATTATAAAGACTTCAGTGTGAGACCAGAAATGGTAAAGCTACTAACAACAACAACAAAAAACATAGGGGAAATGCTCCATGACATTGGTCTGGGCAACGATTTTTTAAATATGATGCCAAAACACAGGCAACAAAACCAAAAATAGACAATTAGGATTACATCAAACTAAAAAGCTTCTGCAAAGTAAAGGAAACAATCAGAGTGAAGAAACAACCTAGAGAATGGAAGAATATATTTGTAAACAGTAATCTCAGAAGCGTTTAATAGCCAAAACATGTAAGGAACTGAAACAACCCAATAGTGAGAAAACAACCCAATTAAAACATGGGCAAAGGGGACCTAAATAGAAATTTCTCAAAAGAAGATACACAAATGGCCAACAGGTCTATGAAAAAGATCCCAACATCTCTAATAATCAGGGAAACACAAATCAAAAGCACAATGAGATATTACTCCACACCTGTCAGAATGGCTATTCAAAAAGACAAAAGATAAATACTGGCAAGAATATGGAGAAAAGGGAACCATTGTATACTGTTGGTGGGAATGTGAATTTGTAGAGCTATTTTGGAAAACAATGTGGAGGTTCCTCACAAAAGTAAAAATAGATAACTATATGATCCCACCATACCACTACTGGGTATGTATCCAAAGGAATTGAAATCACTGTCAATCAGATATCTGCATTCTCATGTTTGCTACAACATTATACACAATAGCAAGATATGGAACCAACTTTAGTGTTCATTGACAGATGAACAAATACAGATAATGTGTTATATATACACAATTAAGTACTATTCAGCTTTTAAAAAAGGAGAAATCCTGTCATTTACAGCAACATGGGTAAACCAAGTGGACATTATGCTAAGTGAAATAAGCCAGGTGCAGAAAGACAAATATTACATGGTCTCACTTATATGTAGAGTGTAAAGGATTGAATTTACAGAAAGAGAGTACAATGGTGGTTACAAGAGGCTGGAGGTTGGGGGACTGGGAAGATGTTAGTGAAAGGACACAAAATTTCAGTTAGGAATAATTTAAACAGATCTATTGTACATTACAGTGACTAGAGTTAGTAATAATATATTGTATATTGAAAATTGCTAAAAGATTTTGTGTTCTCACCACAAAAAAATGTGAAACAATGCATGTTTTCATAGCTTGAATTTATCCATTCCACAGTTGTATACACATATAAAAACATTGTGTTGTACACCATAAATATACATAACTTGTTAACTTAAAAAATCCATTGAACATTTTGTGTGGATCCCTGGTGGAAAGTAGAACTTGGATGCAATATAAACTCAGCAACTTTTTAGTATGTGATATATGTCTTGAGACACTAGATTGATATATTTAAGAATTTGGAGCTTCCAGTTTAGAGTAAATGAAAGTTGGCTTGAAGTACTATACACACACACACACACACACACACACACACATATGCATGCACACACATTAAAAAATTTTCTTAAGACAGAATCTCACTCTGTCACACAGGCAAACACAGCTCACTGCAGCCTCAATCTCTTAAGCTCAAGTTATCCTCCTGCCTCAGCCTCTCAAGTAGCTGGGACTATAGGCATGTGCCAACACGCCTAGCTAGTTTTAAAATTTTTTGTAGTGACAGTCTCGTTATGTTATTCAGGCTGATCTTGAACTCCTGGGCTCATGTGATTCTCCTGCCTTGACCTTTATGGACATGAGCCACCGCACCCATCTCGGCTCACTGCGACCTCCGCCTCCCGAGTTCAAGTGATTCTCCTACCTCAGCCTCTTGAGTAGCTGGGATTACAGGTACCCGCCAACACGCCTGGCTAATTTTTGTATTTTTAGTAGAGGTGAGGATTTACCACGTTGGCCAGGCTGGCCTCGAACGCCTGATCTTAGGTGATCCACTCACCTTGGCCTCCCAAAGTGCTAGGATTACAGGCATGAGCCACCATGCCCAGCCGTAGTGCAATACTTTTAAAGGACATTCATTATTTGGATCTCATGTAACCAGGGCTTATGATTTCATTGATTTATACATAAGTTTTAGACAATTTATAAAACTAAGCAAATTTGGAAATCTTAGTGATTACTCTTTTTTTTAATTTCCATTTTTATTTTAGATTCTGGGCTTACATGGGTAGGTTACGAGGGTATATTGTGTGATGCTGAGGTTTTGGGCTTCTATTCATCCTGTCACCTACATAGTGAACATAGTACCCAATAGGAAGTTTTATATCCCTTGTCTTCCTCCCTCCTTCCTTTCTTCCAGAGTCCCCAGTGTCTATTGTTCCCTTCTGTGTCCATGTGCACTCAATGATTAGCTCCCACTTATAAGTGAGAACATAGGGTATTTGGTTTTTGTTCCTGTGTTAATTTGCTTAAGATAATGGCCACCAGCTGCATTCATGTTCCTGCAAAGGACATGATGTCTTTCTTTTCTATGGCTGCATAATATTCCATGGTGTATATGTACCACATTTTATCTCACCCACTGTTGACGGGTACCTAGGCTGATTACATGCCTTTGTTATTGTGAATAGTGCTGCAATGAACATACAAGTGCATGTGTCTTTTTGGTAGAACAATTTATTTTTTGGGGGGTATATACCTAGTAATGGGATTGCTAGGTGGAATGGTAGTTCTGTTTTTAGTTCTTTGCGAAATCTCCAAACTGCTTTTCACAGTAGCTCAACTATTTTGCCACTTTTAATAGCAAAAACCACAATTACTTTTGCACCAACATAATAGTTTACATTCCTGCCAGTAGTGTATAAGCATTCCCCTTTCTCCATAGCCTTGCCAACATCCGTTATTTTTTGACTTTTTAATAATAGCCATTCTAACTGGTATGAGATGGTATCTTGCTGTGGTTTTGATTTGTCTTTCTTTATTAGTGATGTTGTGCATTTTTTGATATGTTTGTTGGCTGCTTGTATGGTTTTGAGAAGTGCCTGTCCATGTTCTTTGTCTACTTTTTAATGTGGTTGTTTGTTTTTTGCTTGTTGATTTAAGTTTTTTATAGAGTCTGGATATTAGTCCTTTATTGGATGCAGAGTTTGCCAATATTTTCTCCCATTCTTTAGGTTGTCTGTTTACTCTGTTGATAGTTTCCTTTGCTGTGCAGAAGCTCTTTAGTTTAATTAGGCCCCATTTGCCAATTTTTGTTTTTGTTGCAATTGCTTTTGAGGACTTAGTCATAAATTATTTGCCAAGGCCGATGCCCAGAAGGATATTTTTAGATTTTATGCTAAGATTTTTAAGGTTTCAGTCTTACATTTAAGTCTTTTATCTTTTTGTATATGGTAAAAGAAAAGAGTCCAGTTTTATTCTTCTGCATATAGTTAACCAGATTTTTCAGTACCATTTATTGAATAGGGAGTCTTTTCCCCATTGCTTGATATTGTCAACTTTGTCAAAGATCAGTTGGTTGCAGGCATGTGGTTTTATTTCTGGGGTTTCTGTTCTGTTCCGTTGGTCTATGTGTCTATTTTTGTACTAGTACTATGTTGTTTTTGGTTACTATCATCTTCAAACTGTAGTATGAAGTCAGGTAATGTGATGCCTCCGGCTTTGTTATTTTTGCTTAGGATTACTGTGGTTGTTTGGCCTCCTTTTTTTGGTTTCATATGAATTTTAGAATAGTTTTTCAGAATTCTGTGAAAACTGATGTTGATCATTTGATAGGAATAGTGTTGAATTTGTAGATTGCTTTTGACCCTATGGGCATTTTAACAATGTTGATTCTTCCAATCCACAAGTACGGAATATTTTTCTATTTGTGTCATCTATGATTTATTTCATTAGTATTTTGTAGTTCTCCATGTAGAGATCTTTCATCTCCATGGTTAGGTGTGTTCCTAGGTGCTTTTTTGTGGCTACAATAAGTGGGATTACATTCTTGATTTGGTCCTCAGCTTGAATATTATTGGTGTATAGAAGTGCTACTGGGTTTTGAATGTTGATTTTAATATCCTGAAACTTTACTGAAGTTGTTAATCAGTTCTAGGAGTCTTTTGGTGGAGTCTTTAGGATTTTCTATGTATAGAATTATATTGTCAGTGAAGAGAGATAATTTGATTTCCTCTTTTCCTATTTTAATGCCTTTTTTTTTTCTTTCTCTTGCTTGATTGCTCTGGCTAGAACTTCCAGTACTATGTTGAATATGAGCAGTGAGAGTGGGAATCCTTGTTTTATTCCAGTTTTCAAGGGGAATGCTTCCAGCTTTTGCCCATTCAGTATGATGTTGGCTATAGATTTGTCACAGATGCCTTTATTATTTTGAGGTATTGTCCCATGATATCTAGTTTCTTGAGGTTTGTTTTTTTAAACTCATGAAAGGATTTGATTTTATTGAAATATTTCTGCATCTATTGAGATGATCATATGAGTTTGTTTTAATTTTGTTTATGTGGTGAATCACGTTTGTTGATTTGTGTATTGTGAACCAATCTTACATCCCAAGAATAAAGCCCACTTGATCATGGTGAATTAACTTCAATGCACTGCCAGATTTGGTTTGCTAGTATTTTATTGAGGATTTTTGCATCTATGTTCATCTGGCCTTTGGTTTTCTTTTTTTCTTGTGTCCTTGCCAGATTTTGGTATTAAGATGATACTGGTTTTGTAAAATGAGTTAGGGAAGAGTTCCTTCTCCTCAGTTTTGAAATAGTTTCAGTAGGATTGGTACTAGCTCTTTTTACGTCTGCTAGAATTCAGCTGTGAATCCATCTGGTCCACAGCTTTTTTTGGTTTGTGGATTTTTTTTTTTTTTTTTTTTTTTCAAATTACTGATTCAATTTTGGAACTTGTTATTTGACTGTTCAGTATTTCAATTTCTTCCTGTCAATCTTGGGAAGTTATGTGTTTCCAGGAATTTATCCATTTCCTCTAGATTTTCTAATTTGTGTGCATAGACGTGTTTATAGTAGTATCTGAGGATCTTTTGTATTTCTGTTGAATCGGTTATAATGCCACCTTTGTCATTTCTGTGTTTATTTGAATCTTCTCACTTTTTTCTTTGTTAATCTAGTTTGCAGTCTATTGGTCTTGTTTATGCTATCAAAGAATCCACTTCTTGTTTTGTTGATTCTTTCTGTGTTTTTTGGGTCTCAATTCTGTTTAGTTCTACTCTGATTTTAATTATTTCTTTTCTTCTGCTTACTTTGGAATTAGTTTGTTCTTGTTTTTCTAGTCCCTTTAAGTGGTAGAGTGTTAATCTGAGATCTTTCTAACCTTTTGATGTAAGTATTTAGTACAATAAACTTGCTTCTTAACACTGCTTTGTTGCATCCCAGAGATTTTGTCATGCTGTGTCTCCATTATCATTTGTTTCAAATAATGTTTTGATTTCTGCATTAATTTTACTGTTTACCCAAAAGCCTTCAGGAGCAAGTTATTTAGTTTCCATGTCACTGTGTGGTTTTGAGAGTTCCTCTTGGTGTTATTTCTATTTCCATTCCACTGAGGTCTGAGAATATGCTTGGTATGATTTCAATTTTTTTGAATTTGTTGAGACTTGCCTAATGGCTGAGAATGTGATAGATTTTAGAGTATGTACCATGTGCAGATGAGAAGATACATATCCTGTGGTTATTAGGTGGAGTATTCTGTAGATGTCTATTAGAACCAATTGGTCAAGGGCCAAATTTAAGTCCAGAATTTTTTTGTTAGTTTTCTGCCTTGATAATCTAATACCATCAATGGGGTGTTGAAGTCTTCCAGTATTATTGTGTAGCTATGTCAAAAATGGATTATTCTTATCAGTTGACATATCCCGACAATGTTTCTAGCACTTTAAGATTATTATTTATTGACATTATGATATCTTCCAGGGGTTTATTTTAATATTTAGTTTAACGAATAAGATAAAGTGGCTGTGATGAAGCATCTGCCTAAAAGGCAAATATAGTGATTACTCTTTACATATAACCTGAAATCCAGAACAATATAGCATCTGAGGATAAAATAATTTAAATTGTAGGTGCATAATGTTTGCATCCTGATGTATCTGAAACGTGTTTCATATTACCTTGGCTTTCAATTTCTCTAATTTTTCTATTTAATTAGAAGTTATTCATTTTGGGGGCAATGATGAAATTCCAATTTGAACTGCCTCATATCTTTTAATCAGAGTTTTCCCAAAGCACAAAAGTGAAAATGTAGAAGTTGCTGTGTTTCATTAGTTTCATTCTTTTGAATGTTGCTACACTGAAAGCGCTGTGTGAAATTATTAGAAGACAAGTTTTCAAATGGTTGTAAAAGAAGATGCATATATGGGGACTCACTCAAAGGGCATTATTTAAAAAAGAAATTTCCAGCCACCCAGATCTCAGGGTAGCTATGTCCATTCAAGGATAGAGAATCCACCATCTGTATGATTATTTTTATGTCTGAACTTTTTTATACAACAGAGAGACTCAAAACTTTCAGGGTCATTTGCTCAGCATGTAGTGGAATGTCCTGCGCAATAGATTCCAATTAATATGACCATGTTCAATGGCTCTTTACCACCAATGATATATAACTGCTTTCCACTTGGCTTTATATGGCACTTCTTTGTTACTGCTGCAACCAGGTCTATCGCCCCTTTGATAAAAATTTCAGTTACCCCAGGGAGAAGCTTTCAACTTTATTAAGTATTGAAGTCTGTGCATTTGTTCTTCTTTGGAAGAGCAGATCAAAAGCACGCTTTCTAAGTAAGCAATCTGATAAATTAGGATAGCATTTGCAGACTTGGGCAATATGTTTTTCCGTAATTGAAACCTGAGAACCTGTGTCAACTGACTATACTATTATAAACTTCTTAGCATTTAACAAGAGTTTCTTTTATTTTTTGAAAGTAAATAGAATTCCTTGATTCGATTTAACCAATTCTTTAGTATGCTGTTTCCTTTTTGTTGTAGTTAGGAAAACCTCAGTGTAGGTTTAGAGATAGAAAACTGACAATCAAGAAAAAAAAAAAGCAATTAGATGATCAAGTTGTGGTATAGACAAAAGCCCATGTTGTCGTCTTATCTCTGGCATTAATTTACTGTAAAAACTTGAGCAAGCCACTTAATTTTTCTGGGCCACAGTTTCCTCATCTTTGAAAAGGGATGATTGGCTAAATTATGTGTAAGACTTCTGCTGATTCTGAAATTCTCTGATTCTAAGTCTTAGGCAGAATGAGGCTAGACACAGAATACCTTATATTTGCATGTGGCCATTTTTACTTTGCATCTCCTGCCTGCTTCAATTCCAGGTTTGGTTTGGCAATGGAATAATATGGTGCTATTTTATCTTTGGGCAGGAATGAGATATATCTGGATCACTGGTTAAAACCAGAGTAGTAATACCTTCACAAAGGAGACTGTGTATTTCTCCCACAGTCCCAAGCTACTAGAATGTTGAAAAGGCACCAGATTTATCTTGAGAAAATTGGCCCTTTTTCGCATACATTTACAATAAAAATACAAATAAATTCAGATTTCTCCATAGCTGATGGGACAAATTTTGCCTTCTGTGTTAGTCTGAATCTGAGAGTTACCTCTGTTATTAGCATTTTCAAAGATTTAGATTGAGACCTTTGAATTCCAATTCGTGGGATTTGAATACTTAAAAAGGATAACTTGGGCCGGGCATGGTGGCTCACTCTAATACCAGCACTTTGGGAGGCCGAGGCAGGCGGATCTTTTAGGTCAGGAGTTCTTGACCAGCCTGGCCAACGCGGTGAAATCTCGTCTCTACTAAAAATATAAAAACGATCCAGATGTGGTGGCAGGCGCCTGTAATCCCAGCTACTAGGGGAGGCTGATGCAGGAGAATGGCTTGAACTTGGGAGGCAGAGGTTGCAGTGAGCCAAGATCGCGCCACTGTACTCCAGCCTAGGTGACAGAGTGACTCCATCTCAAACAAAAAAAAGAAAGGATAACCTGAATCAAAATGTACATCACATGTTGCCAAAGACTAAATATAATTTCTTACAGTATTTTGTCAATGGATGCTTACAACATAAACACTCCACGTAGACATCCTCAAAGTGTTTTAGCATTAAAAAGTTGGAAACTATTTTGTAGACCAATTCTTTCTAAATTTTAAGTTCTGATGATTGGGGATCAAGTTGGGGCTATGTTCTTCAGGATCTTAAAAGCCTAAATATTAATAATACAGTTGTGATATTAGTAGAAACTTTTCCTGGGAGGTAGGGATTTAAGAGCCAAGTTTCTCATCTCAGATCCTCAGCAATTTATTTCTGATACTGGGCTATTCACTTGTTCTGTCTGTTACTGTTTTCTCATTTTTAACACTATATCAAACCTCTGTAAGAGGTTTGTTTCCTTTCCTGTCCTGTCCTGTCCTGTCCTGTCCTGTCCTGTCTCGTTCTGTCGTCCAGACTGGAATGCAATGGAGCGATCTTGGCTCAGTGCAACCTCTGCCTCCCGGGTTCAAGCGATTCTCCTGCCTCAGCCTACTGAGTAGCTGGGATTACAGGCACCCGCCACCACGCCTGGCTAATTTTTGTATTTTTAGTAGAGACAGGGTTTCACCATGTTGGCCAGGCTGGTCTCGAACTCCTGACCTCGTGATCTGCCTGCCTCAGCCTCCCAAAGTGCTGGGATTATAGGTGAGAGCCACTGCGCCCACCCAAGAGCTAGTTTCTTAAAGGTTAATTGCACTGTAGAACCTGAAACTATATAAATTTTATGTATGTGGTTGTGTTTAAAATCCTCTTGTTTTGAACTTAGAATGGGTTTTTTACTCATGCATGATTTTGTGACATCATTCAATGATAAAAATATTAGTTCACTGACTTATTCAGATTTTCTGAATCTTGACCCATTTCCTTATACAATATCAACAATTATTTTGTTAATATCACCACTAATCTCATCAGAAAAGCTTGTAAGTGTTGAAAAACTATCAAGGTCATAGCAGTAGATTAAATATTTCTAAAATTTTAATTTTCTCTTGAAAGCTCACATTTTGATCATAGGCAATAAATACCATCTGTTGTTTTTCTTGAACAGGCTTACTTTGTCCATTAAAATTAAAGTCTGCCAAATAATCTGAAAATTCATCATTTGTCTGTCAGTCTTTTTTTTCAAGTAAAAATGATGTTTTATGAAAATGTATGCTGGTTCCATTTGTAACTCAGTTGCATGAGTTTCTTTTCCTAGAGACAACTATCATATTTCAATATGTGGCAGAAACGCTTCATATGCATTTCCCGTTTTGTAATATGGAATATTAATAAGATGTATACTCAAGGGTCTAGATTTAATAAAGTTAATCATTTTTATTGCTTTATAAAGGATATGATTAAGTGAAACTGACATTTTATTTTTATTGTGAGTGCGTGATGGTGAAGAATGTGATAACTGCCAGTGTAATTTGGTATCACAGCCTTGATTCTTTCTAAGGAACCTACAGTTTTACCTACCATTGCCTTAGCAACACTGGCAATTATCAGCATAAAGAAGAAAAATCACATCTTAGTTTTAAAAACGATCATAAAAACAGCTTTGGCTTTGCAGACTTCTTGAAATTGTCTTGGAGATCTCAGGAGTATGTGAATTGCATTTTGAAAATCTCTGGACTAAGCCTGGCCAACATGGCATAACGCTGTCTCTACTGAAAATACAAAAATTAGCTGGGTGTGGTGGCGGGTGCCTGTAATCCCAGCTACTCAGGAGGCTGAGGCAGGAGCATTGCTTGAACCTGGGAGGTGGAGGTTGCAGTGAGCCAAGATTGTGCCACTAGACTCCAGCCTGGGAGTCCAGCCTGGGCACAGAGCAAGACTCTGTCAAAAAAAAAAAAAAGAAGCTGACTAGGGTTCAATATTGTTACAGTGTTGAATTTCCCCTTCTGTTTCCAGAAAAATGGGCCAGCTTCTTACTGCTACATTTCCCATGAAGTTAAAACATCAAAAGTAAGAAACTATTAACACTGAGGCCCACTCATTAAAAGCAGGGACCCGCTTCTTAATGACTAGATTGCCTAGTCTTGCTGACTGAGACAAAATTTAATAGCAGTAGGTGGGAACTTGAGCTAATATAGTCAATACCTGGTAAGCAGTACATAGTTGCTTTCTTCTCACTATACTTGCCTCATTTTCCAAAGTGAAATAATAATAAACAGACCTTTAAGAAATTTTTGGATGGGGCTCACTCCCGAGGGGCAGGTCGGGGATGGGGAGTAGGTGCCGGGGTCGGGGTGGCCTGGGCCTCGAGGTCGATGCCTGCTGCTGCAGCAGCAGAGGCTGAGGGACCCGCTGCAGCGCTGTTGCCCGAGAGGGAGGGCGCCACTGCCGTGGTGAAACCAGCCCAGAGAAGTTACAGGATTTTCCCCTGGGTCTCCTGCCTAGCAAGCCAGCGCCATGACCAGGGTGGGGGATGATGGCGGCGGCTCTCACTCACTTGTGAAGGCTGGAACCCAGGGAACCTTCGGTGACCTAGGGATTCTCCAGATACCACCGCAGCCTCACCACGACCAGCCGAGGCAGCAACAGCAACAGCTCGGGCACATGAACAGAACCGCTGGACTCCAGGTTCCTTGCGGGGGCGCTGAGCGTGGCCTGAGGGACAGGCCATGGGTCCCAGAATGCCCCTGCGCAAGCTGAGTGAGGCAGAGGGCGAGAGTGGGAAGGCCGGGCAGGAGCCGTCCCCCGAGCCAGGCACGGACGCCATCCTGGCAGCCTCAGGAAGCCCAGGAAGTTCTCCAAACTGGTCCTGCTCACGGCCTCCAACCAAGATGAGGAGGGGGTGGGCTTCAAGCCCCAGGAAGTGCACTGTGTCTTGTCCCTGGAGATGGCCGGCCCCGCCACCCTCGCCAGCACCTTGCAGATCCTGCTAGCTGAGGAGCAGGGAGGGGCGGTCCAGCCAGCCCCCCAGATGCCTGAACAGAAGAGCAGCAAGCTGGACACAGCCCCCCCATTCCCTGGAGTTCCTGAGGACACCATTTGGGGGTCGCCGCCTGGTGCTGGAGTCCTTCCTGTACAAGCAGGAGAAGGCTGTGGGGGACAAGGTGTACTAGAAGTGCCGCCAGCATGCTGAGCTGGGCTGCCGGGGCCAGGCCATCACCCGAGGTCTGCGGGCCACAGTGATGCGGGGCCGCTGCCAAGCGCCGGATGAGCAAGGCCTGGAGCCCTGGCGCCAGAGGGAGAAGCTGCCCAGCCTGGCCCTGCCAGAGGTCTTGGGACATCCCCAGGGTCCTGAGGGCCCTGGAGCCGAGTGGAGGAGCCGCTGGAGGGGGTGGGCCTGTGGCAGTGCCCCAAGGAGCCGGAGCCAGAGCCCACCCCTGGGATGGTGCTGAGCAAGCCGGCCTGGAGGACGATGACGGACCCCGAAGCCTGTCGCTGCTGAGCCTGACGCCCAAGAAGTGCTCGATCCTGGGTCTGGGACAGGCCCGGCCCCTCGAGTTCCTGAGGGTGTGCTACGGGGACAGCTTCCTGGTGCACGAGTCGTTCCTCTACAAGCAGGAGAAGGCCGTGGTGGAGACGGTGTATTGGACCTGCCGGGACCACGAGCTGCACAGCTGCCGGAGCCGGGCCATTTCCCAGGAACAGTGAGTGACCATGATGCGTGGCCACTGCCACCCGCCTGACGTGGAGGGCCTGGAGGCCCGGCGGCAGCAGGAGAAGGCCATGGAGATGCTGCAGGCTGTGCAGGACGGCCCTGGGAGCCGAGTGGACACTCTCCTCCAAGGCGTGAAGTCTTCTCTGCCTCAGGGGCCCCGGCCCCCTGACTCTTACCAGGCCCCGGCCCAGAAAGGGAGCAAAGGTCGAAGACCAGGAGCTTCCAACCCATCCCCAAGCCCTGGAAGGATTCCTGGACGAGGACCAGGACATGGATGCAGACCCTGGAAGCCCTGAGTTCCTGCGGAACCCTCTGGAGGGCAGCTTCCTGGTGTACGAGCCCTTCCTCTACAGGCGGTGTATTGGACCTGCCGGGACCAGGCCCGCATGGGCTGCCGCAGCCGCGCCATCACTCAGGGCCGGCGGGTCATGGTCATGCGCAGGCACTGCCGTCCACCGGACCTGGGTGGCCTGGAGGCCCTCTGGCAGCGGGAGCACTTCTCCACCCTGGCGCAGTGGGACTGCCCAGAGCCCCTCCGGCCCCTGGAATTCTGAGGACTTCCCTGGGGGGCAAATTCCTGATGCCCGAGTCCTTCCTCTACAGGAAGGAGAAGGCGGCTGGGGAGAAGGTGTACTGGATGTGCCGGGATCAGGCTTGGCTGGGCTGCCGCAGCCGCGCCATCACCCAGGGCCAGCGGGTTATGGTCATGCGCAGCCACTGCCACCAGCCCAACCTGGAGGGCCTAGAGGCCTTGAGGCAGCGGGAGCGGCTCCCCAGCATGGCCCAGCAGGAGGACCCAGAAAAGATTCAAGTTCAGCTGTGCTTCAAGACGTGTTCTCCTGAAAGCCAGCCGATTTATGGGTAATTGTGTTAGTTATCTAATGGTGTGTCACCAATTACAACAAAATGTAATGGGCTGAAAACAACAACAACAAAAACAAAAAGAAATTTTTGGTACAGGGATAAGGCCAGGTTTGCATCTGGCCTGACGCCAAAGTCCATGTACTTGGCCACTACTTTATACTGATCTCTGGGCTGCTACCTAGCTCTGAAAGTCAGTGATTCTGGAAGACAAATATCTTCCTAAAGTGGCAAATAAGGCTGTTGGTGGGATTTGTGGTGGAACTGCAAGGATTTCAGCAAATACAACATATAGTTTTTAACCATATAGAGTGTATACTGTGGCCTGGTAGTTAAAAGAGCAGGCTTTGAACATAAGCTGTTCAAAGCCCAAAACTATCATTTACCAGCTTTGTGGTTTGGGGGAAGTTGCTTAACCTCTTTTGCTTCAGAGTACTCATTTGTAAGATGAAATGATGAGGGATAATGATAATAATGCTACGTATCGAGGCTTCAATTAGTAATGGTTTGGTAGGTGATAGAGCACATGGTAAGCATTGGTAAATCTCGGCTTTTATAATTATCTGCTGTGCTGAACACATGATAGCCATGCAGTACAAATTGGCTATTATTATTTAACACACTTCCTCCTTCTTCTCATTACTGGTGCAAACACAAGCGTCATTTGTTATTCATTTATTTGTTCCTTTGTTCTACAGTGATCTACTGAACCTAGTATATAACAGTCACTGTGCCAGGCGATGACCCTGATCTAGTCCTATAGTTGGCAGCTCCAACATAGCTATTATTTCCATTTTACTCTAGTTACTAGGGAAGAAAATTAGTATATTGGTTTTTCATAGGTTTCCTCAGATCATGTAGTTCGTGTCGAGCATCCCACCATTTTCCTCCATTTATTTCCGATTAAAGACAGGTGCTAATAATTGCATCTAAATCAAACAAACATAGATAGGAAAGTGTCTCCCATTTTCTAATATTGTCATAAAGATTGTAAAAATTCCAGCCAAAAAACACTTCATATGGTATATATAATTTTTTTATAAAAGTTAAAACATAAGCTAATATTACATTGATAATTACAAATATATCCTTTGAGAGGAATATCTCTAATCCATTTTTCACTATGTGTGATGCACTTGGTGCTTGAAGATTTTTTTAAGAACTGCATATATGCAGATGAAAATGAAGTTCTTTACTATTATCCTTAGCACAAATAAATTTCTTGAGAATGTAAAGATTCCCTGTGAGAACCCAAGAACATAAATGCTAAAAATTTATTCACTAAAACCGAAAGTAAGATTTGAAAATTTAAGGAAGATAATCTTTGAGTGGTATGAAAAGCTAATCATTTTCCTTTATTAGCTCTTAAGCTTCATTCTTCCTGAAAATTTAAATTCTTCCTAATCTTAGCAAATACTACAACATGTAAAAATCATGCAGGTGTACACCAAATGTGTCTTTAAAATTTTATGTCCTATAGATTTGAAAATTAAATCGTATTTTAAATGTATTAAGAGAAATGCCCATATAAAAGAATGCTAGGATGAATCATTTCAGTAAGGAATTCTATTGTTAGCCACAGGAAAATTCTCTCTAAATTATATTTTGAATGTCTGGATTTGTGTATTTCATGTATTTTAAGGCAAGATATGTTTATAGTAGAAGCTATTACAAAAGCATTTATTTCTATTTATCAAGTTAGAATCATACCATAAGTCATTCTAGTAAAGTATCCTGAAGGAAAAAAACAAACAAAAAACAAACAAACAAAAAAACTATGAGTCATGAGCTAAGTTTGCTACCAGTCATAGAATTAATTTTAGTATGCATTTTCCTTGACCTCACACCATTCAATACCATTGGTCACTCCCTCTTTCTTGAATGTGCTCTTCTTTTGGCTTATGTTGACATGTGTTTTAACTGTTTCTCTCTTACCTCTGGCTGCTGCTTCTTCAGAGCCCTTTTCTCTCTTCTCCTTTTCTACCATTAGCTATCTCTACCTCTAGATATTAGAGCTATTTAGGTAACAGTCCTGGGCTGTTCTGTTTTTACACAGCTAGACTTCATGGATCCAAATCCTGGTTACAGGGCTTGAACTCACTACAGGCAAGCCTTAAACTCTGTGTGTCTCAGCTTCCTAAAATATAAAAGAGAATAATAATAGTCCCTACTTCATGGGGTTATTGTGAGGATTAAGTAAATACATTTAAAGAATTTAGGCTGGGTGCAATAGCTAACGCCTATAATCCCAGCACTTTGGGAGGCCTAGATGAGTGGATCACTTGAGGTCAGTAGTTCAAGACCAGCCTGGTCAACATGGCGAAACCTGTCTCTACTAAAAATATACAAAAATTAGCTGGGTGTGTGGTGCACGCCTGTAATTTCAGCTACTCGGGAGGCTGAGGCAGGAGAGAATCACTTGAACCTGGGATGCGGAGGTTGCAGTGAGCTGAGATCACGCCACTGCACTCCACCCTGGGCAACAGAACGAGACTCCATTTCAAAAAAAAAAAGGACTTTAAAACACTGCATTTGGGTTGTTTGTTTGTATTTTGAGATGGAGTCTCACTCTGTCGCCCAGGCTGGAGTGCAGTGGCTCGACCTTGGCTTACTACAATCTCTGCCTCCTGGGTTCAAGCGTTTCTCCTGCCTCAGCCCCTTAAGTAGCTGGGATTACAGGTGCCTGCCACCATGCCTGGCTAATTTTTGTATTTTTAGTGGAGACAGGGTTTCACCATGTTGGCCAGGCTGGTCTTGAACTTCTGATCTCAAATGATCCACCCACCCAGGCCTCCCAGAGTGCTGGGATTACAGATGTGAGCCACTGCGCCCGGCTGGTATTTTTAATTGTTTTTATTCTGTAGCATATTCGTTCTCTATGTAATGCATCAATTCCCATCCACATGCTGACAAATCCTAAATTTATATCTCTAGTCCAGGTCTCTCTGCTGAGGCTCAGACTGTGCATATCTGACTACTAGTATCTTCACTTGGATGTCTTTCAGATACATCAAATTATGTTCAGAACTGAAAGTTAAATTATTAATCTTCCTCTTTCTAGATCTCTTCCCCACCTGCAAATTGGTCCTTCTCAAAAGATTACAGAGTTAGTAAATGGCATCTCTATCCCCACAGTTCAAACAGAAACAGGACAGGCATTTAAACTTTTAAAAAAAATTTTTTAATATAAAGAATTTGTAATATATATAAAAATAGAGAGAATGCCTAGCTTCAACAATTAGCATGGCTAATCTTGTTTCATTTATGTTGCCACCCACTCCACCATGCCCCAAACTAGATTATTTGGAAGTGAATTCTAAACACCATACTATTTTATGCATATTTATTTGTGCATGTATCTCTAAAACAATAAAGGCTCTTAAAATATTTATGAAATTATTATAAATTGTCATATAATTTTTTCTTTTTTTCACTGTCAGTTTAAATCAGAATCTACACAAAGTCTGTAAATGGCAAATGTTGATATATGTCTTAAAATTCTTTAATCATTCTCGTTCTTATTCCCCTTATTCCAAATATATTTGTTGAAGAAACATTTGCCTTGTAGTTTTCTTTTGTCCCCCTAATTTCCTGTAAATTGGTAGTTTGAGCTGAAGGCTTAACTTGGTTTTGTTCAGGTTTGCTTTTTAATAGGAATAGTTTATGGGAAGTGTTGGGTACTTTCATCAGGAAGCACAGAAAGTCAGATTGTCTCTCCTTTTGTGATGTGAACCACTGTTGATGGTCATTGTTTAGAATAGATCCATTATATCATTAGTGGTTACAAAATGTTAATATTCCATTTTTTAATCAGTGTTTCATTTATTGGTTGAAATTCTTCTGTAAAGATAAACTTCCCCTTACAACTTTTGGTTATCCAGCAGTACATTTCATATAGGAAAGACAAAATATTCTTTTCCTTTATTCATCAGCTTTCAGTGTGATTAGTTCATTCTGTATCATCTTCCATGAGTGATCAATGAACTTTTTTTTTTTTTTTTTTTTGAGACGGAGTCTTGCTCTGTTGCCCAGGTTGGAGTGCAGTGGCGTGATCTCGGCTCACTGCACTCTCTACCTCCCGGGTTCAAGCAATTCTCCCACCTCAATCCCCTGAGTAGTTGGGACTACAGGCGCACACCACCACACCTGGCTAATTTTTTGTATTTTTAAAGTAGAGACAGGGTTTCACCATGTTGGCCAGGCTGGTCTGAAACTCCTGGTTCAAGTGATCTGCCCTCCTCAGCCTCCCAAAGTGCTGGTATTACAAGAGGCTTCTTCAGTTTGGCTCCTGAGTCCTTTTAACAAATTTCAATTGTACTTAATATCTTAATTTTTTCAATATTATAAATATATCAAGATTATCATAGACATCTCCTGCTCTAGTAGAGAAATCATCCATTTCTCTAAGGTATTTAGTATTGGGAAATGATATTTAGAGACCATGGTCTGGGTTTTAGGAGTGCTCATTGTTGCTTCATTGGTCATTGATTCTACACTTGTCCAGTGAACATAGCTAAGGAATACATAATTTTTGTTTGTTTGTTTGTTTGTTTTGAGACGGAGTCTCGCTCTGTCACCCAGGCTGGAGTAGTGCAGTGGCATGATCTTGGCTCACTGCAAGCTCCGCCTCCTGGGTTCATGCCATTCTCCTGCCTCAGCCTCCAGAGTAGCTGGGACTACAGGTGCCCGCCACCATGCCAGGCTAATTTTTTGTATTTTTAGTAGAGACGGGGTTTCACCGTGTTAGCCAAAATGGTCTTGATCTCCTGACCTCGTGATCTGCCTGCCTCAGCCTCCCAAAGTGCTGGGATTACAGGCTGAGCCACTACACCCAGCTGGATTACATACATTTTTTAAAAGAGAAAATCTGATTTCATAATATTTTAATTTAGTTTAATTGTTATTTAAATTTTTTTCCTACCAATTTTCATTTTAGGTTAAGAGGGTACATATGCAGGTTTGTTATATGGATAAATTGCATGTCATCAGGGTTTTGTGTACAGATTATTTCATCATCTAGGTAATAAGTCATCATTCAGGTAATAACTACTCAATAGGTAGATGAATTATTTCATCATCCAGGTAATAACTATTCAATAGGTAGTTTTTCTGTTCTCACCCCCCTCCCACCCTCCACCTTCAAGGAGGCCCTGGTGTCTATTGTTTACTTTTTTGTGTCCATATGTACTCAGTTGTTAGCTCCCACTTATTTTTTTTTTTTTTTTTTTTTGAGATGGAGTCTCGCTCTGTCACCCAGGCTGGAGTGCAGTGGCGCGATCTCGGCTCACTGCAAGCTCCGCCTCCCGGGTTCACGCCATTCTCCTGCCTCAGCCTCTCCGAGTAGCTGGGACTACAGGCGCCCGCCACCACGCCCGGCTAATTTTTTGTATTTTTAGTAGAGACGGGGTTTCACCGTGGTCTCGATCTCCTGACCTCGCGATCCACCCGCGTCGGCCTCCCAAAGTGCTGGGATTACAAGCGTGAGCCACCGCGCCTGGCCAGCTCCCACTTATAAGTAAGAACATGTGATATTTGGATTTTCTATTTCTGCATTGCTTCAATTAGGATAATGGCCTCATGCTCCATCCGTGTTGCTATAGAGAACGACTTCATTCTTTTTTTATAGCTGTGTAGTATTTCATGGTATATACGTACCACATTTCTTCACCAGTTCACTGTTGATGGGCATCTAGGTTGATTTTATGTCTTTGCTATTGTGACTATTGCTTCGATAAACATACATGTGCCTGCCTTTTGATAGAATGATTTACATTCCCTTGGGTCTCTATCCAGTAATGGGATTGCTGGGACAAATGGTAATTCTGTTTTATGTTCTTTGAGAAATCTCCAAACTGCTTTCCACAGTGGTTGAACTTGTTCACATTCCCATCAGTGGTATATGTGTTCCCTTTTCTCCACAACTTTGCCAGCATCTGTTGTTCTTGACTTCTTAATAATATCCATTCTGACTGGTGTGAGATGGTATCTTATTGTGTTTTTTTTTTCATTTCTCTAGTGATTAGTGGTGTTGAACATTTTTTTCATATGCCTATTATTGACATTGTGTATGTCTTCTTTTGAGAAATGTCTGTTCATATCCTTTGTCCATTTTTTTAATGGGACCTTTTTTTGTAAGGTATGTACTTTTATTGCACTGGTCTCAAGTTAGTGTACAGGGAAGCCCAGGCTGCCTCCACCCTCCACCAACTCCCAGGGAGACCAAAAGCCTTCATACAGCTCAAGTTGGGAGACAGAAAAGGGGGGTCACAATGCCAATCATTCAAAATAAAACAAAATTTAAAAAGTACTAGGGCAAAGATTTAAGAAATTATGCATTACATAATACACATGAAAGCAATGCTGTCACCTCCCTGGACTTGGGAGAGGATTGAGCCATTCTCCCTAGAGAGAAGTGTGGTGGCTTTTTGGAGGGCAAGGGACTTCCTGTAACAATGCATCTCATGATATTTGGAATGACTATTAAAAAAAATAACAATATACAATCAAAGTCCTCGGCCACACTGTAGAACTTTGAGCGATGCTGGCTCCAACCCATTGCTGACACTGTCATGGTCCAGTTTTTAAATCCTGAGTCAAGCTGAAAACAAAAAACAAATTAAGGCATGCCAATGTCATCTCGTTTTCTGTGCCAGTTTGGTTTTTGTCAAGAAAGAGTGTAACAAAACTAAGGAAACTAAGCGACAGTCCTCCTAGAGGCATCTGTGGTGGACAGTGGGTGGGAGGGACTCGTGGTACTCCTGCTTGCTGATCCACATCTGCTGGAAGGCTGGCAGCCAGGCCAGGATGGAGCCACTGGACCCACACAGAGTATTTGCGCTCAGGAGGAGCAATGATCTTTATCTGCATTGTGCTGGGAGCCAGGGTGGTGATCTCCTTCTGCATCCTGTGGGGGATGCCAGGGTACACAGTGGTGCCACTGGACAGTACTGCATTGGCGTACAGGTCTTTGCAAATGTCCACGTCACACTTCATGATGGAGTTGAAGGTAGTTTCGTGGATGCCACAAGATTTCATGCCCAGGAAAGAAGGCTGGAAGAGAGCCTTGAGGCAGAGGACCCACTCGTTGTTGATGGTGCTGAGCTGGCCTTCAGGCAGCTCACAGCTCTTCTCCAGGGAGGAGCTGGAGGCCACAGTGACCATCTCTCACTGGAAGTCCAGGGTGAGGTAGTACAACTTTGCCTTGACGTCTCACGCTGTCTTCAGCGGCAGTGGTGAAGCTGTAGCCGCACTCCCTGGGGCTCTTGATGAGGTAGTCAGCCAGGTCCAGATGCAGGATGGCACCAGGGAGGGCGTGCCCCTTGTAGATGGGCACAGTGTGGGTGACCCCACCAGAGTCCATCACGATGCCAGTGGTATAGCCAGAGGCTTACAGGGAAAGCATGGCCTGAATGGCCACGTACATGGCTGGGGTGTAGAAGGTCTCAAACATGATCTAGGTCATCTTACGGTTGGCTTTGGGGTTTAGGGGGACCCCAGTCAGCAGCACAGGATGCTCCTGAGGAGCAACATGCAGCTCGTTGAAGAAGGTGTGGTGCCAGATCTTCTCCATTGGTGACAATGCCATGCTCGATGGGGTATTTCAAGGTCAGGATGCTTCTCTTGCTCTGGGCCTCATTGCCCACATAAGACTTCTTCTGACCCACACCCATCATCACACCCTGGTGCCATGGGTGCCTCATAATGGAGGGGCATCGTCACCTGCTAAGCTGGCCTTGCACATGCGAGAGCCATTGTCCATGACGAGTGTGGTGATATCATTATCCATGGTGAGCTGGCAGTGGGTGTGGACCTGTGGCAGAGCAGCGAGGGCAAGACTGTGCTTATGGGGGAGATGCGGTTTCAGAGGTTAATGCAATCGTTCTTGGCTTGTTGATTTTTCTAAGTTCCTTATAGATTCTGAATATTAGACCTTTGTCAGAGGCATAGTTTGCAAATATTCTCTCCTATAAGTTGTTTGTTTACTTTATTGATAGTTTTATTTGCTGTGCAGAAGCTCTTTAGGTCCCATTTCTCAATTTTTGTTTTCGTTGCAATTGCTTTTGGAGTCTTCATCATGAAATCTTTGCTAGGGTCTATGACCAGAATGGTATTTCCTACATTTCTCCTAGAGTTTTTATAGCTTTAGGTTTTACATTTAATTCTTTAATCCATCTTCAGTTGATTTTTGTATATGGTGAAAGGAAGGCCAGGTGTGGTGGCTGAGGCAGGGCACAGTGGCTCACGCCTGTAATCCCAGCACTTTGGGAGGCTGAGGTGGGGAGATCATGAGGTCAGGAGATTGAGACCATCCTGGCTAACATGGTGAAACCCCATCTCTACTAAAAATACAAAAACAAAAAAATTAGCTGGGTGTGGTGGTGGGCACCTGTAGTCCCAGCTACTCAGGAGGCTGAGGTGGGAGAATGGCGTGAACCAGGGAGGAGGAGCTTGCAGTGAGCTGAGATTGTGCCATTGCACTCTAGCCTAGCCTTGGCAACAGAGTGAGACTCTGTCTCATAAAAAAAAAAAAAAAAAAAAAGGAAATTTCATTCTTCTGCATATGGCTAGCCAGTTATTCCAGCACCATTGTCATCTTTGTTGCAGATCAGTTAGTTGCAGTGTATGACTTTATTTCTAGGTTCTGTAACCTCTTCTATTGGTCTGTGTCTCTGTTTTTGTACCTGTGTCATGCTGTTTTGGTTACTGTAGCTTTGTCATATAGTTTGAAGTCAAGTAGTATGATGCCTCCAGCTTTAATGTTTTTGCATAGAATTGCCTTGGCTATTTAAGTTCTTTTTTGATTCCATATGAATTTTAGAATAGTTTTTTCTAATTCTGTGAAATACGTCATTGGTAATTTGATAGGAATAGCATTGAGTCTGTACATTGCTTTGGGCGATATGGCCATTTTAACAATATTGATTCTTCCTACCCACGAGCCTGGAATGTTTTTCCATTTGTTTGTGTCATCTCCGATTTCTTTCAGCAGTGTTTTATAATTCTCATTGTTGAGATCTTTCACCTTCCTGGTTAGCTGTATTCCTAGGTATTTTACTCTTTTTGTAGTATTGTGAATGGGATTGCTTCCTTGATTTGGCTCACAGCTTGGATGTTGTTGGTGTATAGAAATCATGATATTTTAATTTTAAATTTAAGATTACAATAGTTTTACTTGACTTCTTTGATTTTAAATTTATATTCTGTCTACTATTATAAAAAAGTTGATTCCTAAATGTGTAAATATAATTACTTATTTTCTTTATCCTTTATCTATTTTTCTTTATCCTACATTGTATTATAATAGTTTCAGAAAATCATAACCGATGTTGTCACTAACAATATGATTGCTGAAAATTATTCAAGATCTTTTTTAAACAACATTTTATTTATTTATTTTGAGCTTCAGGGTATATCCAAATAGACAAATGAAATTATTGTGTTTTCAATTTGTTTGAAATACTTCTTCTATGTATAATTATGCCATCCACTCATTGCTTAGATTGGTTTCATTTTGCTTAGATTTTTAGGGATTTAAAAAATTTAACTTTAATTTAAATTTTAATTATGTAAAATGGTTACAGGACTTAAAGAAATGTACCAAACAAGATCCATTGCAAAAACTCCATCATTTATTTCTGTCTTCCTTATAGTTTCTTTCCTCTCCCTGTAAGTAGCCATTTAAAAACCTTTTTGCTGGCCGGGCGCGGTGGCTCACGCTTGTAATCCCAGCACTTTGGGAGGCCGAGGCGGGCGGATCACGAGGTCAGGAGATCGAGACCATGGTGAAACCCTGTCTCTACTAAATGTATAAAAAAAAAAATAAGCCGGGCGCGGTGGCGGGCGCCTGTAGTCCCAGCTACTCGGAGAGGCTGAGGCAGGAGAATGGCGTGAACCCGGGAGGCGGAGCTTGCAGTGAGCCGAGACTGCGCCACTGCACTCCAGCCTGGGCGACAGAGCAAGACTCCGTCTCAAAAAAAAAAAAAAAAAAACAAAAAAACCTTTTTGCTTTAGCCTTACATTAAAAAAAGTGAAAACATATGTCTTTGTATCCTCCCTCCTTTCATATTCTTCCTTTATATCTCTCCTTTCTACCAATAAATGGTAACATATTATACACACTTTTCTTCAGCTTACTTTTTTCACTTTCCTAGAGATCAGTTTTATATAAAGTATATAAAATAGCTCTGTTTCCCTTCATAGTTACATATTTCTCAATTGAGTGGGTATATCATGGTTTAATCAACCATGGTGGATTGGTGGATATTTGCATTATTTGCAGTTGTATGCTGGTAAACATTCAACAACTAGATCTCTATAGGGAAAAAAGTCCTGATTTGGAGTTTGCAAATTTCTGTAGTGTCAATACTCCTGCCATGGCTGATTTTAAGCTACTAACATAATGTCACTGAATGTGAAGTGGGGAAGTGATGTACAATAGCACATCAATATATTGTATTCCCAGCATTTGGATACAGCACATGTAAATAATCTCAAGAGCATAGTTTTGTTTTGTTTTTGTTTTTTGTTTTTTAAATTTTGAGACAGGGTCATGCTCTGTTCCCTAGGCTGGATGGTAGTGATATAATCATGGCTTGCTGCAGCCTAGACTTCCCCAGCCCAAACGATCCTCCCACCTCAGCCCCCCAAGGAGCCGGGACCACAGGTGTGTGCCACCATGTCTGGCCAGTTTTGTTTATTTTTTTGTAGAGACAAAGTCTCACTATGTTACCTGGGCTAGTTTTGAACTCCTGGGCCCAAGTAACCCTCCCATCTAGGGCTCCCCAAATGCTGAGATTACAGGCATGAGCCACTATGCATGGCTTACCTTTGTTTTTAATATAATTTATTTAATTGTAAGCCTATATAATATCATTTCAGCAGTGGCTATGTTTAAAAACTAGCTTGCAAAATTCTTGGAAATATAACAATCAATTTTTGCAAGTGGATACAAGCAAGTTCTAGTATATTCATTGGTTGCTATTACAAATTTTTCTGTGGTGAATAGCATTGTACATGTGTCAATTTTGTATATTTGCTAGTGTAATTTTGGAACAGATTTTTAGAAGTGAGGTTATTGAGTCAAAGGATACATGTTTGTGTTGCTCAGTTGTCTTTGAAAGAGGCTATACCATTTGGTATTTCTACCAGCATTAAATGAGAGTGTTTCTTTCCCTGAGTCTCATCAACAGAGAATGTTGTCAAGATTTTGGATTTTTTTTTTTCAAAAATAAAGGTGAAAAATGTATCTCACTGTAGATCTCATTTGCATTTATCTTATTATGGGTGAGGTTGACCATCTTTTTGTATCTGTTAGTCATTACTGACAGTTCCTTCCTTCCTTATTCTTCATATCTAACCAATTACCAAGTATGTTTTTCTTTCACAGTGTTCATTGCAACTGTACCAGATAAAACTGCAATCTCTTTATCTGGATTAATTTTTGAGCTTCCTGTCTTGTCTTCCTGCATACATTTTGCCTTCTCTAATTAATTCTCTACAAATCAGCCAGAAGAATCTTTCCAAGAAAAATGGAATTGTATAACTCATCTTCTCCTGATACTTCAGTGGCTTCCCACTATACTTTAGAAACCAAATTGCTTAGTCATACCTATAAGACATTGGAGACAACTTTATCACAAAAGCACACATAGTTATAAAAAAGGCTGGAATTATAGTATGAAAATGAAAGAAGAAAAGATTTTTTTTCTTATATTAGCACAAATTAAATATGTAATTAATTAGATAGTGATTAAGTAAGGTTGGAGTTGATTTGAGAAGCTATCTTAGAGCAAGTGATGAAAATAATCAGGGAAAGAAAGTAGAAGAAGAATGTGTACAGGCTGGGTGTGGTGGCTCATGCCTGTAATCCCAGCACTTTGGGAGGCCGAGGTGTGAGGATTGCTTGAGGCCAGGAGTTCAAGACTACCCTGTCCAACATAGCAAGACCCCCTCTCTATTAAAAAAAAAAAAAAAAAAAGAATGTATGCAAAGGTCATTAGGCAAAAATTAGCAAGAATTTCCTGGTAGTTGGAGGCAAATGGCAGAGGTAAGTAGAGAAGTAACAGCTAAGTAGAGTCTCTGAGAAGTTGAGAAAGACCTAAGCTATTTCCAGTTTTTGAGGCTTCTGACATATTAAAATAGAAATAAATTCTAAAGCAGGCCTGCAAAATTTATGGTACATTTCAAATACATCTATCTGATATTTGAAACACTAGAAAGTATAATGCAATATAATGGTAGCATTCACAAGATGATGACAGGATTTACAAAAAGATTTTAATTCATAATACACAACAGATGATGTTGAATTTTGTGTCTCCTGGGTCTCTCCCACCCCTGTGTTAGGGTTCTCCAGAGAAATGGAACCAGTGGGGGTGGGGAGAGAGAGAGAGAGAGAAATTTATTTATTTATTTAGAGATGGAGTTTCACTCTTGTTGCCCAGGATGGTGTGCAATGGTGCAATCTCAGCTCACTGCAACCTCTGCCTCCCGTTTCAAGCCATTCTCCTGCCTCAGTCTCCCAAGTAGCTGGGATTACATGCCTGGCTAATTTTTTATATTTAGTAGAGACTGGGTTTCACCATGTTAGTCAGGCTGGTCTCAAATTCCTGACTTCAGGTGATCCACCCACCTCAGCCTCCCAAAGTGCTGGGATTACAGGTGTGCCCCACCACAGCAGGCCTGAGAGAAATTTATTATTAGGAATTGGCTCATGCAGTTATGGAGGCTGGCAAGCACAAATTTGCAGTGTGGGGCCAACAGGCTGGAGACCCAGGAGATCTGATGGTGCAAATGAAGTATGAAGACAGTTTGCTGATGAATTCCCTTTTGCTAGGGAAGGCTAGTCTTACTGTTCTATTCAGACCTTCAACTAATTTGGTGAGGCCAACCCTCATAATGGAGGGCAATAAGATTTACACAAAATTTACTGATTTAGATGTTAATCTCATCCAAAACACCCTTCAAGATATACACAACATTAGCCTTCAGATACCCAGAGAGATATGTTGAAGTCCTAGGCCTCAATATCTCAGAATGTAAAGCAACATTGCTGACACTTCAATTTTAGACTTCTAACCTCCCAAACTGTGAAACGATAAGTTTGTATGGCTTAAGCCATGCAGTCTGTGGTACTTTGTGACAGCAGTGCCAGGAAACAAATACAGACTGTATGTATGACCTCAGTTGGAGATAACATCAAAAATCTAAATTTGAAGCCCTTCATTATAAAGTTGACAATTAGATTAAATGTCTTTAAGTCAATTCTAATTCACGATAAGTTCGTTTTCTAAAACCCATCAGGAACAGTTTAATGATAACCATTTCAGCACAGTATCAGGGGAAAGACTAAGTTTTGGAAAAGAGTTTAATAGTTCACCAAACTGGCCTATGTTCACCACTTCAGTCCAACCATCAGTAGATTCTCGGAGCTGCACATGTTAAGGCTCATATCTCACAAAGCAAGTGTGGCCATTTATGGGAGTGGCTGGTATAAGGTAGCTTTGCTCCACACTAGTGAACAGGCCCCCAACCAGCACTACAGTGATTATTGGGTTCAAGAGACCCATCAAATAGTTGAAACAAAGTTTTGGGAAGAAAGATTCTGCTTGATTTAACAAATTAAATATTCCCCTTAAAATGAAGTCATTCTGCTAACAGTATAGTCCTAGTACTTTCTTCAGACCTAGATTCCCATGGTTGGTTTAAGTTGTAAAATTCTGTGTCTTTTCTTCTGTTTCTTGGCTGAAGACATTGTGGCATAGCAGATGTGCTTACCAGAGAGCCTGACACCAAGTTGGTGCTCACTAGATTTGTTGAGAGAACAGTCCGCAAGTCTTGGGGTCAGACTAGTCTCCAATTCTAGCTCTGCCACTTTCTAGCTGATTGACCCAGAGTCAGCCATGGAATCTCTCTGACCTCAAATTTCTTCTTCAGTAAAACCATAGGGAAAATCTCTCAACTTTCTCTCCTGTTATTTTCCACAATACATTTGAAGAAATTTATCTTACTTTGGGAACTAGATAAAAATGGACGTGATTTTTTAAAAAAGTAATAATTATTGCTTTGTTTGCTTCACAGAATTCGTATGAAGATTGAAGTGATAGTAAATATAATAGCACTTGACAAAACATAAAGTAATATATAGATGTAATAGATTATTATCTTGCTAATAACATCACCATTCTCAAATTTCTGATTCAATATTGTCAATGCATATGCTCTTTTGCAAACTTTAGATAAGAAAATTACTTTAATACTAATTGTAGTTTGTACAAGTATATGCATGTGTATATTTTTGTATGTTTAAGATTATTAATTTATTTAAAAATATAACCTATATGCAGTATAAACAAATAAAGCTCCTTTCTGGCATAGTATTACAGGTCCACAAACTGGTACACTGTATCTATAATTTCTACATCCAAAAATATCCTAAAAACAAAAGTTTTTTTGTAAATAATTTGTAGAAAAATTGGACTTGAACTGATTATTTATAGTCTATTTCAATTAATGTGACTCTTCATACATTTTATTGCAGAAGTACATGAATCTTCCCTCTTATAAAAAGCTTAAGAAAGCCAGACCAACAAAGATGGAGTAATTAAAGAATAGTACAAATGAGATGTTCAAGCTGCATATATTCAAGAGCTGAAGAGTATGGTGCAAATAATAAGTCTTGTGTATTGTCAAAAAGGGAATAAAATAATTGTAGACTCTAGATCTACCTTCCAGAGAAGCAAAAACAATTTTATTGAATGATTCCTGGTATATTCATTTAACATAATCTCTTTAAACAGAAAAAGTAGAGTTTCTGAAATAAACCCTAATTTTTCTTGAACAAAGAAAAGTAGCCCGGATTCTTCAGAACTTTTCTTTCATCAGAGTTGAACCATCGAATAATAAAGGCTGTGTGTCCTGGATGCTTACAACACCTTATCACTCCATGAATTGGCCCCAAGAAGTGTAGGATCATTGTAAATCTTAAGAAATAGATAATTCGATTTCCAGGAGTTGGATTGAACTTAGAATAAGACTCATATAGGGTTCTTGACCTCAATATTTGCTCAGCTATCTTCCAAGGCCCTGGCTTGTTCCATCTCATTTTTACAAGGCGAAGCCTTTCCAGCCCTTGGTTTCTACCCTGCCTGGTCAGTTTCACAGCAAGGTCAGAGTGCCCTGCATTAATTCTGGAAGCACAGTCCTTGCTGCCAATCTCCTCCATAATGTTTTGCTTTTCTCTCTCTCTCTCTCTCTGTCTCTCTCTCTCAGCTGTATTTAAGCCTTAGACTACAGATATAAGCTCTTGGGTACTTATTTAATAATCTAAAATACCTTGAATTTTCAATTCATCTGTCCTCCTTCACAAGGTCTGTTTACAATGTGCAATTTATAAAATGAAATAATATTTTTTTCAGTAAATGTTATATAACTACCAGAAGATATGATCAAAAGCATTTCCACTGAGCAAATGATTATTGTAGGATAGTGGTTAGAAGAAGGAAATTTAGAATGCAAGAAGCTGGATTCAAATTTCAGTTCTACCACACTTACTAGCTTTGTGACTTTGGGCTAGTAACTCAATCTCTTTGCCTCAACTTTCCCAACTGTAAAATGGAGGCAATAATACAGCAACAGACTATTCTGAGTAATAAATATAAAACACTTAGCCAAATTCTTGACACTTCAAAAACTCAAGAAATACTAACTTTTTGCCATTATCAGCAGTGAATAACCCTCCATCATTCCAAAGATTTTAGCTTGCAAAATGCTCCTAAAGGGTGTGACCCCATTTCACTATTGTCTGCTTCAGTGGCTGCCACACACCTCATGTTCTAATCCTAATACAGTCACATACCTATGGAATCATGACATTCAAAGTCTGCCAGAACTGTGGGGAAATCTCACGTTTCATTTATTCAAATGCCACTGGCAAGTATGACTGTGACCCAGAGTGTTAGCATGACTCTTTAGCTTATTTTACTTTATTTTTGCAGCTCTCAATTTTAACATTTCTGTTAACTACATTCATGCTGTGTCATTTTACTTGAAAATTTCCTTTTCCACCCCCAAATTAGAGAGCAGAGACAGTCCTGGTACGTTTGGACAGTTTGGACAGACCTGGCAGGTGGCCTAACTAGCCACAACCCTTTATAAACCCTATTTCTATATCTTATTAGTGGACAGTGACAGAAACAAGGCTTATAAGCATCTAAATACTTGTGAGACAGCACATCAGCTTTCAAATAGGAGCATGAATTTAGACACACCCAACTGTACGCACTGGTTCTCACATTCATTCCATTTTTGAGAATATAACACATCATCTAAAGTGAAAACTGATTTTTGAATTTCTCTTGTTGACTACCTTCTGTGTGTGAGGCATTTAAAATATTTTTTATTAAGGTATAATTTATGAACAGTAATATTCACTCTGCAAGTTTTAACAAATGTATATAAATGCACCACAGCTAAATCATGGAACAGTTCCAACACTCCAGAAAAATTTTCCTGGGCCCTTAAAGTCAACTCCTTCCCCCACCTCCAGCCCCTGGCAAACACTAGTCTGCTTTTTCCCTCTATGGTGTAGTAATTTTTCACATGCATTATCTCAGTTAATATTACTTACGATCTTCTGAGATAACAATATTACTCCTGTGGCAGCAACAGAGTTGAATGAATATTTTTATTTGTTGCGTTAAGTGATAAATATTCTACATCTTTTAGCTTTTTTATTAACATAGAGTCTTACAATAAAGTGTTAGAAAAAAATAGCCACTCTCAAGTCAAATGTTTGTTTCCTTTTAATTAAACATGATTACTTTTTTAAAGGGAGGAGAATTTTTTTTATTATATTGCTTTTTTTCTCTCCAAATGTGTGCTTTATTGCTCAGTTTCTGCAAGATGAAATCCTTAACTGTTTACCTATCCTTGGCCCACTGAACTTCAACCAAGGATAGGGAACAGGAAGCAGTAAAACATGAATTTTGTGAAAATGCTTTTTGTGCTCATGCCAGACTCCTGCCTGAAGGAATTGACTGGGGACTCACTCCGTCATGCAAATGAGTTCAGGATTGTGTGTATAGTGATTTGTCCAACTCGGTTTCTTGAAAGCTAAAGTCCTGACCTTTTATTTCCCACCATGAAGAGCTACAATAATGTAGGAAAAAAGAGAACATGGAACTTTCCAAAGTTAGAAAGTTCCTTTGATTCCTTTGCTTTGCCTGGAACTTATCCATGTGGTGTTCCAAGCTAAGGAAGGGCAGGTTTATGTGTGGAAATGGTTGAGCTATGTGCCTATGACTTTAGCAGTCACATTTAAACCAGAGTCACAGATTTAGGAAAAGTCTGTTAATAATCTATACAGCTATTTTATCATTGAAATAATATTTCTCATTTCCAATTATAAAAGTAACTTTTATTATAGAAAGTTTGTTTGGAAATTTTGATTATTTTAACACAACTGCATACTACTCTAAAGAATAAAAAGGGCTATTATACAACTAAAGATATGGCCCTAGTTCCTTTTTATTAAAACTCATTCAGTCTTAAAGGGGCCCTTATTCAGAATCAATTTACTCTTAAATACCAAAATGGTAACCCTAAATCCAAATATGTATCTACGATGATAGTAAGTGTAAATTATCTAAACATACCAGTTAAAAAACAGAGATTGTCAGAATGAGGAAAACCATAATATGCTGTCTATGAGAAACCCACTCTAAATATAACAATACGATGGGTGAAAAATGAAAGAATGGAAAAGAATATACAATGCAGACACTATTTGACAGAAAGCTGAGTAGCTACATTAATATAAGGCAAAGTAGACTTGGGAGAGAGGAAAATTACTAGGGATAATGAAGGACAACACATAATTATAAAATGGTTAATTTACTAAGTAGATTTAGGAAAGATTTATTAAGTAGATAACAATGCTAAATATATATGTGACTTACAACAGAGCTCTAGCAAATACTGATAAAACTGGACAAATAAAAATTATTGTTGGAAACTTCAGCTCGATTTTTCTTCTGTCAACTCAGTAATTGACAAGGCAAGTAGAGAGAATTAGCAAAGATGAACTAAAAAACACCATTAACCAACTGAATTTATTTGACATTCACAGACTGTACCCAACAATAGCAGAATACACATTTTCTTCAGGTTGACCAAGAGCATTAACCAAGGTAGACAATATTAAGTATCATAAAACAAAACTCAGCAAATTAAAACAATGAAAATCATACAAATTATGTTTTCTGAATATAATGGAATTAAGCTAAACAAACTCGGAAATTCTAAATTTTAGCTGGTAAATGGTAGAGTTTAGTAGATAAGAACTTGGGCTCTTGATTCAAATAGAAATGGATTTGATTGTCCTACTTACATATTTTGGAAACGTTGACAATTTAACTCCGGGTTGCTTTATTTTCTCAGTTATAAAATGAGCTTAGTAATTGTATACAGTTTCATCAAGACTAAAGTGATAATACATTTACGTTAAGTGCTTAGGACAGTTTCATCACCTGAATGTATTTAATATGCATTAGCTCTTATGAGGAGGAAGGAGCGTTTGCTTGAGGCTCTTTATTTTAAAATAATGAAAAGTTTGAAAAATGCCTTGCCATTGATCCAACATAACTTATTTTAACATTTTACTTATCTTCACTTATCATTGTAAAAACACATAGATGATACTGGGGACTGATTCACATTCCAGAGGCCAAATTTGGACTAACTGGTAGACTATATTTTTTTGCAATTTATTCACATAGCCACCCCCTTGACAAGCCCCCTTGACTGATGACTATTTTTATAAAGAGTTAGGGTCTTGCTCTGTCACCCAGGCTGGAATGCAGTGGTGCGATCATGGCTCACTGTAGCCTCAAACTCCTGGGCTCAAGGGATCCTCCTACCTCAGCCTCCCAGGTGTTGGGATTATAGGCATTTGCCAACTTGCCTGGCTCTAATTCTGTTAATAAAAATGGAAACCAGGATTGAGAGAGATGATTCACTCATTTAATAAGTTACTATTCAGTACCTAATTTGTAGCAGGCCCTATGTTAGATAATGGGGAGATAGCAGCAAAACTTAGGATCTAAAGGGGAAGCAAATATAGTAAATTATAATTAATCGAGCAATTACAATAAAAGGTACTGAATGCTGTCACTGTTGAAGTATAGTTTAATAGACAAAGAAGAATACTTTCAGTTCAGCTTCCTTTTGCAGTTGCTAATCCATTATCCACCCTGGTAAGCATAAAGGGTAGAGAATAGGAGTCCACCAAAACAGTTGGCTGAACTGGTGGATGACGGGCAGGGTGGGGAAGGGAAACACCCCTCAGATGTGTCCTAGTGTGTTCATAATGGTGTCATAGACCCAAAGAAGATTAGAACACGTAATTGTAGGCTCACTACCCAGGTCATCTTTCAAGTTTAGAGATGCCAGAAGATTTTAAGATTCCCAAATTAGAATCTTCTTGGTTTCTCCAAGTGAATATGCTTACCAGCATTGCCAGTGTGATTTTATGAGTATTTATCAAAAGCTGACCTAAGGGAAGGACTATGCTTGTGAAAAGTAGAAAAGAAAAATTATTGTAAAGAAGAGGTTTTCAATGACTAAAGACTCTAATGTCGTATTACATTATGGTTTTTCAATAATATACAGGAAACAGGTGTCTTAAGCCATAAAAAAAACAGAGCTAGAACTCAACAGGTGAAATGAGGTGAAATCAGATCTCTTAGTCAGCATGTTTAAAAGTGGTTTCTCCAGATTAGGGAGGGCGTGAGGAGCTAGACTGAGAAAAGAATTCCAATGACTGAAATAACTGGCTTTTTGACTATACCAGGGAAAAGAGTGACTTTAGTTTTGGATCTTTGGGCAAATGGCTACAGAAAAACCGAGGAGTTAAAATTAGCATGAGCATTTTCATCGGCTATTATGTTGGGCTTAGGACTATTATAGGGACAATTAAATGCACTAAGAAGCTCGAATCAATTTCACAAAAGGTTTCAAGTAGCAACATGAAATTCTTTCTTTATGGTAGATTGCCAAAGCTGCAAGAGCAGTGGCCAAACCCATTAATAGAAACAGTGCAATTTTCCTGGGTTGGCAGTGTCTCCTGGATTGTGACAGAATAATAAAGAATGACTTTGTCATCTATAAAGCTGTTGGACATTCTTAAAAATTAGAAGATCCCCAGAAGGAGAACTTAAGACCTAATATCTGATCTTAGTTAAAATTGCACTGACCATTCGTATAAAGTTTATAAAGCATGCACAGGTATATTCGTTCAATCCTTATAAGAACTGCTAAGATAGGTTTTTGTTCCTTTTTTATAGATAATCACCCTGAAGCTCAGAGAGGTTAAGTGACTCACCAAAGCTCAAATTACTGATAAGTGGCAGATTGGGAGCTTCTTCCTTTTTAGATTCTTCACCTTTATTGGAAGAGGACATAATTTGGATATGTGAGTAATCTCTATGAAATATTGTTCAAAGATGCAAAAACTTAAAATTTTCAGAGATGCCACTCCTATATAAGTACCAAGTAATTTTATGTTGAGTGTAGCTCATACCTTAAGATCTTGTTTCTTGGCTTGGCAAATGTAAACAAATGATTAAATTATAAATTCTTGCCAATAAGTGGCATTGTAAGATCTCATTTTTGTTTATTTGCTTAAGTAATATGATCTTATTGTAGAAAAATTTGAAAATAGAGATAAACCAAAAGATTATCTAATCCCCAAATTTTTGGCCAAATAAATTACTGATTAGTGTATCTCCTTCCAGTGCTTCATATAAATATATATATATATACATATATAAACTAAACATATATGCAATAAAACACATATCTATAAAGACAGTTACACATTTAAAATATATGTGCACATTTTAAATTTATATACATCTATTTGTATATATACAGTTATAAAGTAAAGTGAGACCATTTTATATATTCTGTTTATATATTGAATATTAACTTGTTATGAACATCTTTATACTAAATAAATATGCTTCTATACCATCTTTTTGTGATATTGTTGGACAATTTCAATTTAGATTGTTATAAAAAATACTGTGATGTGGTAAAAGGAATTTGAGGAGATATGGAAAAAAAGAAAAAATTAAAAAATAAAAATACTGTGATGAACATACTTGTAGTTATAACCTTGCCTAAATTCTCAATTATCTCCTTAAGGCAAATTTCTAGAAGTAAGTTGTGATGCACATTGACACATTGTCCTCAAGGAAGTTATATTTCCATCAGCAGTAGATAAAAGCTCTTGTTTTCATACACATTAACATAGAATATTTTCAGTTAATTTGTTGGCATTTATTAAAGTCCCTATGTGCTGGTAGTTCTGTTCTAAATGGTTGGCTGGTCCTGAGATACATATGGGCAATGGTGTGACAAGCAGACCAGTTGGGCTGTAAGGTTTAAACGAGATAATCCATGTACAGCATATGTCAGAGTGTCTCTATATGCAGTAAATATTAAGGATATGGTAGCTATTTTTTATTGTTGTATTTTAGCTGGGAAACTTCCTCTTCATCTCCATCAAGAAAAGTATTTTTTCAGCATCCAAATAGAATATAATCACCTTTTTGATGCCTTAATTTCTCAAAGGGATGATTTAGATCCTTTTTCTCTGCACTCAGCACACTCTATATATACTTCTGTTGTATGTCATATCACATTGTAACATAATTATTCTTTTATCTCTTTGACTCTCTCAGTACATTGTGAATGCCTGTGAATAAGGACCATGTCTTATCTCTGCCCACAGCACTAAGTACAGGTCCTGACAATTGATAGAAATGCAATAAATGTTTGTTACATGAGTGAACGGATGAAAAAGCAAAAGAATAAAGATTTTGCTCTTCTGATGGGTGACCCGAAACTTCCTCATGACTCCTTATCATAGGATGTAAAGTATGGAGAAAGTGGATAAGGACTATGGTCCCAGTTCTCATGGAAGCTGGCAATAGAATTAAGAAATTATGAGGCAGGTGTGCTGAAAACTATGGTTGAGGGTATCATTGGAGGTATCATCACAATACTTCTGATGTGCAGGTAAAAGTTCCTTCTTTTCTGCCTATGTAGTCAGAGTATGTCATTGAAGAGGAGAAGCTTGTCCAGTTCTCTGTGAAGGAGGTAAAGCTAGCAAGCAGATTTTCATGAGGCTATCTACCCAGACTACATTCTTGTTTCCTAATTCACATGGGTGGGCCATTTCAGTACTGTTATTCCACCACTCCCTGGCCATAATTGATTGAGTTAGGGTGGACACCTAATCCAGGAGGAACTAATCCATTCATTGTACTGAATCAACTAGATTGTATCTCTTAGAAATTAAGACTCAGAGCCTGGCTGGACTCCATGTACTAAATGTTGGGAGATACCCTTAGATTAATTGCAAATTTTTCATTTTTACTTGTTATTTGAGCATGTTTGTTACTTCTAATTCAAGGAATGTTAACCAAGGCAGTAGGATCATTGTATTACATGTATAGTAGTGCTTTGGAAAATATTCTCTCTCATAGTAGTGCCAGGGCTCTGTCTCAAAAAACATGTCAGAAGATGTCCTGCTGGTAGGGTGCACAAGGGGTCAAGATGGGCCTCAAAAATATTCTGTCTTGACTGTGATTTGGATGGGTCTTGGGGTATACCCTGGCCCATGCTGACCCTGGTGCAGCCATGAGAGTCTCAGGATTTCTGGACTAGCCTTGCGTCTTAGCATATTAGTAGAGAGAAGGATTAAGATATTTTGGATTGGAAGCAACCTGCTGATATAAGGACAAAAGTGGCACAACTTGCTAGGGGTAAAAATTTAAAAATATACATGTAGGGTGACTTATTCAGAGTTTTGGAATGAAAGTGGCATTATTCAGTTGTATCAGAACAACAGTTACAAAGTAAAATTGTCTTTGGCAAACAGGGCTATATTGTCACCATATCTCTGGGTGATCTGTAGCAATTTACATATATTTAATTAATAAGGATCATAAGAACTGGTACTTATTTGGGAGTACTCATTTATTTTTCTTATTTTAAAATCAAATTTTTATTCATTGTACACAAAAATTATAAAATGTAGATATATAGGAAGAAGGTAATAAACCTGTCATCCAGCTTTCAAGGATAATGACTATTAATACTTTGGTATATCTCTTTCCAGATTTTTCTACTTATTCATGTAGTACATTTAAATAAAAAAAAATTAGACCATATTGTATGTATTATTGTATGAATTGCTTTTTAATGTCCTTTCCATGTCAACATTATTTTTAATGGTTATTTTCTAATTTGTTTATTATGTGCCATCATTTCTTTAACAATCCCTGTTCTGGGCCATTCAGGCAGTCTCCAGTTTTACTAATTGTACTTTAAAAGGCCACTCATTCTCCTGCAATATTTTTTCTTGTGAAATAAATGTGGGGAAGTAGGAGTGGTTTGTACACAGGATCATGCCCTCAGAGATCTCTTGGTTTAGAAACACGCTGTGAACTGTATACATAAGCCTGTTAAAACATTTTAATTGGTCACCAAATCAAATGTCAGGTTTTTTTTTTCCCTCTTCTTTCCAAGACAAAGGGAAACATTTGGAAGCAAGGCCTGTGCACCCCCTTGTGTCACCAGGGTGGAATTTGCTGCTAGCATTCACATTCCTTCCCTGCATAAGAACAGACAGGCCTTCCGAATGCTAGAGAGGAAGTGAGCTTTGCAAAGGACACTGTGATGGAAATCAAAATACAAAAAAAGACAACGTAATATGTCTTTATATCTGAAGGGATTTCCTGTACCGTGAGGTGATCTTGACTTTTAAGTACATTATTAGATAATTTTGTTTTCTTTTGTAGCCTACCTTTGGTATAATGCCATTTTGTATAATTAAAAAAAATTTTTTAACAGTAACATTCTCATTGTAGAAAATATTGAAAAGTATATAAAATTTTTATAACAAAAGACCTAACAATTATTAATATTTTGATTTATTTTCTTGTATTTTTTATGCATATACACACATATACATATATCCATATATAAACCGTATAGTGGATAGTATGGTGTTATAAGTGCTTGCCTCCTGCTTACTTTAAGTTGATGTTAAATTATCATAGAAGAGTCAGATTCCATGTCTATCTTGTTCAGTGCGGAATCTCTAGTGCATAGCAGAATACATGGGATGTTGTAAACCTTTGATAAATGTTCATTTGATTACTGAATCTTACTGTATTTTGTAATTCACTTAACCATTTCCCTGTTGTACCTCATTTTCAGTTTGTTCACTATTATAAATCACACAGTGATTAATTTCTTTGTGCATAAAGCTTTTTCCACCTTCCTGATTTTTCCCTCAGGTTTAATTTCTTGAATGCAATGGTTAGATAAAGAAAATAAAAAAATTAATGTTCCAATCACATAATGCCAAGCTGCTTTCCAATTCACATAAACATAAGTGGGGCCTATGAGTAAATGGCAGAACTAGAAATCCAACTAAGATCTCCACCCAAAGCCTGCCTCCTTGACACTGTTCTATGCTGCCTTTCCATCTATCTAGTTAAATAATTGATTGGACAATGATAATCTGAAGGCTCTGATTAATAAATTCTTATTAAGCCAATAATTCTAGCACGAGAAGGGAAGTTTTACTTTGGCAGGGCTTTAATTTAGTGAAGCCATTCTGATTCGTGATAACAGTGCCACCATTAGTCCAAATGGCACCTTTGTGTAATTTGGAAAAAGATAACTCTTCTCCAAGATATTTTGATGCACTCTGCAGGAAAATTGTCTTAATAAATACATAAATCTATGAATATAGAGGCATGAATATAGAGCTATAAGGCACAAAACCTGGACAATTCTATTTTCTAAGCTCTTGGGAATTCTGTTTAATCTAGACGAGAGTTTTGTGAGGATATAATGTCAAGCAAAATAAATTATATTTTCTGGAAGTGCCTTTTTGAAAATTATGATAACTTGCATCCTTCTTTTAATCTCTTGGTTCCTCTCTAGGTCTCTTTGTTTTTATAATGTTTCCAGTGTTTCTGCAATCTCATCTGCAAATTCTCTTGGATCATAAATCCTCACAGTTTAAAGTGTGACGGTGGAAAATGTTGTTTTATAATAAAATTATTTCTTTTTAAATGCTTACAAGCTATAATTTTAATATATTTAAAGCCAGTTTCATGTGTATATTTTTATTTGAAATAACTTTAAAAACATGGTTATTAGAGAAATATTAAAGTTTTATTTCTGTAATATATTCACCCAGAGAATTTCTGTTATCCCTTCGATTATTTATCACTTATGTTTCCATCAATTTAAAAAGTGTATTTGATATTCAAACATGAAACCTTAGCCTCCAAGTGTAAATCTGTTAATATAAGCAGTGAGTGAGTCTTTGCGGAAATATTATCATAAAAAATTTCTATAAATATCTTATTAGTGTCCTGACAAGTTGAACAATTATGAAGACGTCTGTACATTGATTTTTAATAATTGAAATACTGTTAAAGTATTTCTATAATGAAAGAAAATTTTTAAGTGGTATATTTTGTTTCAAATAACATTGAGATTTTTTTTTTTTTACATAGTAGACGGGTAATACATCTCATTGAGAGCAGATTTTTCTCCTCTATTTTGTTCTGCTGCTGCCATCTAGAGTAAAAGTGAAGCAAAGGAAGCAGACCTCCACCAAATGGTGCAGATTCTAGATTCAATCAGGAATAGGGAAGAGCTTAAACTATTTTTCTTAATTTTTAATTGAAAAATAATAATTGTATATATTTATGGGGTACAATGTGATGTTTTAATGCATCTATACATTGTGGAGTAAGCAAATTAGGGCAATTAGCATATCCGTCACCTCACATACTTATCACTTTTTTGTGGTGAGAACATTTAAAATCCACCGTTTTAGAAATTTTTGAAATATATAATACGTTATTACTAACTAAAGTCACCCTGCTGTGCAAAACATCACCAGAACTTATTCCTCTTGTCTAACTGGAACTTAATACCCTCTCACCAACATTTCCCCTTTCCCCCTCCACCCTTTTCACCCCGCCCAACTTCCAATAACCACCATTCTACTCTGTGATTTTTTTAGATATCAAATGTAAGTGAGACTACATGATATTTGTCTTTCTGTGCCTGGCTTATTTCACTTAACACAGTGTCCTCTAGATTCACTCATGTTGTTGCAAATTTTTCTGCCTTTTTATGGCTGAGTAGTATTTCACTGTGTGTGTGTGTGTGTGTGTGTGTGTGTGTGTGTGTAAACCTTTAAAAAAATTCATTTAGCCAGGCACGGTGGCTCACATCTGTAATCCCTGCAATTTGGGAGGCCGAGGCGGGCGGATCACAAGGTCAGAAGTTCGAGACCAGCCTGGCGAACATGGTGAAACCCCGTCTCTACTAAAAATACACAAAAATTAACCAGGCATAGTGGTGTGCACCTGTAATCCCAGCTACTTGGTAGGCTGAGGCAGAAGAATCACTTGAAACCGGGAGGCAGAGGTTGCAGTGAGCTGAGATCGTGCCATTGCACTCCAGTCTGGGTGACAGGGCAAGACTCTGTCTCAAAATAAAAAATGTATTCATCTGTTGCTGGACACTTAGATTGGTTTCATATCTTGGCTATTGTGAATAGTGTGGCAATAAACACAGGGGTACAGGTATTTTATTTACATATTAATTTCACTTCCTTTAGATATATACCCAGTAGTAGTAATGCGGAATAATATAGTAATTCTATTGTGAGTTTTTGGAGGAACCTCCATACTGTTTCCAAAATGGCTCCACAAATTAACATTCCCACAAAATGTACAAGGGCTCCCTTTCATCCACATCTGCAGCAACACTTACCTTTTTGATAATGTTTGATAATTTTTGATTTGATAATGTTTGATAATTACTCCTATCGTCTTTTTGATAATGTCCACTCTAACAGGTACGAGGTGCTATCTCATTGTGATTTTGATTTGTATTTCCCTGGTGATTCGAGATGTTAAGCATTTAAAAATTTTTTTTTTTATTTCAATAGGTTTTTGGGGAACAGGTGGTGTTTGATTACATGAATAACTTCTTTAGTGGAGATTTCTGAGATTTTTGTGCACCCATCACCCGAGCAGTGTACACTGTACCCAGTGTGTAATCTTTTATCCCTTACCCCCTTCCTACCCTTTCCCCCAAGGCCCCAAACTCCATTGTATCATTCTTATGGCTCTGCACCCTCATAGCTTAGCTCCCACTTATGAGTGAGAACACACAATGTTTGGTTTTCCATTCCTGAGTCACTTCACTTAGAATAATGGTCTCCTATTACGTCCAGGTTACTGTGAATGCCACTATTTTGTTCCTTTTATGGCAGGGCAGTATTCCATGGTACATATATACCACAATTTCTTTACCCAATCGTTGATTGATGGGCATTTGGGCTGGTTCCATATTTTTGCAATTGCGAATTGTGCTGCTATAAACATGTGTGTGCAAGTATATTTTTTGTATAATGACTTCTTTTCCTCTGGGTAAATATCCAAAATGGGATTGCTGAATCAAATGATAGTTCTACTTTTATTTCTTTAAGGAATCTCCGCACTATTTTCCTTAGTGGTTGTACTAGTTTACATTCCCAGCAGCAGTGTAGAAGTGTTCCCTTTTTACCACATCCACGCCAACATCTATTATATTTTAATTTTTTGAGCATGGCTATTCTTGCAGGAGTAAGGTAGTATTGCATTGTGGTTTTGATTTGCTTTTCCCTGATCATTACCGATGTTGAACATTTTTTCATATGTTTGTTGCTGATTTGTATATTTTCTTTTGAGAATTGTCTATTCATGTCCTTAGCCCACTTTTTGATGGGATTGTTTTTTTTTTTTTTTACTGCTGATTTGTTTGAGTTTTGTAGATTCTGGATATTAGTCCTTTGTCAGATGTATAGATTGTGAAGATTTTCTCCCACTCTGTGGGTTTTTTACTCTCCTGACTGTTCCCTTTGCTGTACAGAAGCTTTTTAATTAAGTCCCATCTATTTAATTTTGTTTTTATTGCATTTGCTTTTGGGTTCTTGGTCATGAAGTCTTTGCCTAAGCCAATGTCTAAAAGGGTTTTTCCAAAGTTATCTTCTAAAATTTTTATGGTTTTAGGTCTTAAATTTAAGTCTTTGATCCATCTTGAGTTGATTTTTGTATAAGGTAAGAGATGAGGATCCGGTTTCATCCTTCTACATGTGGCTTGCCAATTATCCCGGCACCACTGGTTGAATAGGGTGTTCTTTCCCTACTTTATGTTTTTGTTTGCTTTGTTGAAGATCAGTTGGCTGTAAGTATTTGGCTTTATTTCTGGATTATCTATTCTGTTCCATTGGTCTGTGTGCCTATTTTTATACCAGTATCATACTGTTTTGGTGACTGTGGCCTTATAGTATAAAGTCAGGTAATGTGATGCCTCCAGATTTGTTCTTTTTGCTTCTTCTTGCTTTCACTATGCAGGCTCTTTTTTGGTTCCAAATGAATTTTAGGATGTTTTTGCTAGTTCTGTGAAGAATGATGGTGGTATTTTGATGGGCATTGCATTGACTTTGTAGATTGCTTTGGGCAGTGTGGTCATTTTCACAATATAGATTCTACCCATCCATGAGCATGAGATGTGTTTCCATTTGTTTGTGTCATCTGTGATTTCTTTCAGCAGTGTTTTGTAGTTTTCCTTGTAGAGGTCTTTCACCTCTTTGGTTAGGTATTTAATATATTCCTAAGTATTTTAGTTTTTTTTTTTTTTTGGCAGCTATTGTAAAAGGGATTGAGTTCTTGATTCTCAGCTTGTCACTGTTGGTGTATAGCAGAGCTTCTGATTTGTGTGTATTGATTTTGTGTCCTGAAACTTTGCTGAATTCATTTATCAGTTCTAGGAGCTTTTTGCAGAAGTCTTTAGGATTTTCTAGGTATACAGTCATATCATCAGCAAACAGCGACAGTTTGACTTCCTCTTTATCAATTTGGATGCCCTTTCTTTCTTTCTCTTGTCTGTTTGCTCTGGCTAGGAGTTCCAGTACTATGTTAAATATGGTGAGAGTGGGCATCCTTGTCTTGCTCCAGTTCTTAGGGGGAATGCTTTGAACTTTTTTGGTTCCAAATGGATTTTAGGATTTTTTTCTAGCTCTGTGAATAATGATGGTGGTATTTTGATGGAAATTGCATTGAATTTATAGATTGCTTTTGGCAGTATGGTCATTTTCACAATATTGGTTTTACTCATCCATGAGCATGTATGGATGAGTAGAATCAATATTCTGTATTGATTCAGGTGCAGAATCATTCAGTATTAGGTTGACTGTGGGTTTGTCATAGATGGCTTTTATTACATTAAGGTATGTCCTTCTGTGCTGCGTTTGCTGAGGATTTTAATCCTAAAGAGATGCTAGATTTTGTCAAATGCTTTTTCTGTGTCTGTTGAGATGATCATGTAATGTTTGTTTTTAATTCTATTTATGTAGTGTATCATATTTATTGACTTGTGTATGTTAAAACATCCCTGCATCCCTGGTATGAAACCCACTTGATCATGGTGGATTATCTTTTTGATATGCTGTTTGATTCAGTTAGTATGTTGTTAAGTATTTCTGCATCTATATTCATCAGGAATGTTGGTCTGTAGTTTTAGGTGAGGTGGCATTAGGGTGAGACTGACTTCATAGAATCTCTGTCTTGTGGAATAGTGCCAATAAGATTGTTACTAATTCTTCTATGAATATCCGATAGAATTCAGCTGCGAATCCATCTGGTCCCAAACTTTTTTTTCTTGATAATTTTTAAATTACCATTTCAATCTCACTGCTTGTTATTGGTCTGTTCAGAGTTTCTATTTCTTCCTAGTTTAATCTAGGAGGATTGTATATTTCCAGGAACATATATATGTCTTCTAGGTTTTCTAGTTTATGCTCGTTCATAGTAGCCTTGAATGATCTTTTGTATTTTTGTGGCATTGGTTGTAATATCTCCTGTTTTGTTTCTAATTGAGCTCATTTGGATCTTCCCTCTTCCTTGTTAATCTTGCTAATGGTCTATCAATTTTATTTATCTATTCAAAGAAGCAGCTTTTCATTTAATTTATCTTTTGTATTTATCTTTTTTTTAGTTTCAATTTTGTTTAGTTCTGCTCTGATCTTGGTTATTTCTTTTCTACTGCTGGGTTTGGGTTTGGTTTGTTTTTGTTTCTCTAGTTTCTTGAGGTGTATCCTTAGATTGTCTATTTGTGCTCTTTCAGACTTTTTGATGTATGGCTATGAACTTTCCTCTTAGTCCTGCCTTTGTTGTATCCCAGGGGTTTTGATAGGTTGTGTAACTATTATTGTTCAGTTGAAATAATTTTTTTATATTTCCATCTTGATTTCATGTTTGACTCAGTGATTGTTCAGGAGCAGGTTATTTAATTTCCATGTATTTGCATGGTTTTGAGGATTCCTTCTGTAGTTAATTTCCAATTTTATTCCACTGTGGTCTGAGAGAATACTTGATATAATTTTAATTTTCTTAAATTTGTTGAGACTTGTTTTGTGGCCTATCATATGGTCCATCTTGAAGAATGTCCCATGTGCTGATTAATAGAATGTATATTCTGCAGTTGTTGAGTAGAAATGTTCTGAAATACCTGTTAAGTCCATTTGTTCTAGAGTATAGTTTAAATCCATTATTTCTTTGTTGACAGTCTTAATGACCTGTCTAGTGCTGTCAGTGGAGTATTGAAGTCCCCCACTTTATTGTGTTCCTATCTCATTTCTTAGGTCTAGTAGTAATTGTTTTATAAATTTTGGGAGCTCTAGTGTTAGGTGCATGTATATATAGAACTGTGATATTTTCCTGTTGGACTAGTCCTTTTATCATTATATAATGTCCCTCTTTGTCTTTTTTAACTGCTCTTGCTTTAAAGTTAGTTTTGTCTGATGGAAGAATAGCTACTCCTGCTCATTTTTGGTGTCCATTTGCATAGAATATCTTTTCCACCCCTTTACCTTAAGTTTATGTGAGTCATTATATGTTAGGTGAGTCTCTTGAAGGCAGCATATACTTGGTTGGTGAATTCTTATCCATTCTGCCATTCTGCATTTTTTAAGTGGGACACTTAGGCCATTTACATTCAATGTTAGGATTGAGATGTGAGGTACTATTCTATTCTTCACGATATTTCTTGCTTGAATACCTTTTTTTTAAATTGTGGTTTTGTTGTATATGTCCTGTGAGATTTATGCTTTCAGGAGGTTCTATTTTGGCGTAGTTTGAGGATTTGTTTCAAGATTTAGAGCTCCTTTTAACAGTTCTTATAATGCTGACTTGGTAGTGGTGAATTCTCTCAGCATTTGTTTGTCTGAAAAAAACTGTATCTTTCCTTCATTTATGAAGCTTAATTTCACTGGATACAAAATTCTTGGCTGATAATTATTTTGTTTAAGGAGGCTAAAGACAGGGCCCCAATCCTTTCTAGCTTACAGGGTTTCTGCTGAGAAATCTGCTGTTAATGTGATAGGCTTTCCTCTGTGGGTTACCTGGTGCTTTTGCCTCACAGCTCGTAAGATTCTTTCTTTCCTTCATCTTGACTTTAGATAACCTGATGACTATGTGCTTAGGTGACGATCTTTGTGGGATAAATTTCCCAGGTGTTCTTTGAGCTTCTTGTATTTGAATGTCTAGATCTCTAGCAAGGCCAGGGATGTTTTCCTCAATTATTCTCTCAAGTAAGTTTTCCAAACTTTTAGATTTCTCTTCTTCCTCAGGAACACCAATTTTTCTTAGGTTTGGTAATTTGACATAATCCCAGACTCTTGGAGGCTTTGTTCATTTTTTTAAATTCTTTTTTGTCTTTGTTGAATTGGGTTAATTTGAAAACCTTGTCTTTGAGCTCTGAAGTTCTTTGTTTGATTCTATTATGGAGACTTAATAGTGTATTTTGCATTTCTCTAAGTGTGTCTTTCATTTCCAGAAACTGTGATTGTTTTTTATTGATGCCATCTAATTTCACTGAAGGACTTTACCTTCATATCTTGTATCATTTTCTTTTTTTTTATTTCATTAAGTTGGACTTCACCTTTCTCTGGTGCCTCCTTGATTAGCCTAATAATCGACCTTCTGAATTCTTTTTCTGGCAATTCAGGGATTTCTTCTTGGTTTGGATCCATTGCTCATGAGCTAGTGCGATCTTTTGGGGGTGGTAAAGAGTCTTCTTTTGTCATATTACCAGAATTGTTTTTCTAATTCCTTCTCATTTGGGTGGACAATGTCAGAGGGAAGATCTGGGACTCAAGCGCTGCTCTTCAGATTCTTTTGTCCCACGAGTGCTTCTTTGATGTATTGCTTCTCCTCTTCCCCTAGAGATGTGGCTTCCTGAGAGCCAAACTGCAGTGATTGTTCACACAGCAGAGCTACCAAGCTCCAGGCTGGTACAGGGGAGTGTCTGCACAGAGTACTGTGATGAAAGTCCCATCTTCAAATCTATGAAAAATAATGATAGCTATAGCAACCTGTTAAGAAATAGGTAATATAAAAATAATATAAATTGAGGCAACTAAAAGCCAAAATGTAGGGGGATAGAGTTAAAGTATAGAATTTTTTCTTTTTTAAAAATTTGTTTCTATACCTTTTTTTTGATCTAAGATAAGTTGTCATCTCTTTAAAATAACTTGTTATATACATAAGATGTTTTATGTAAGCCTCATGGTAGCCACAATATAAAAACCTATAATAGATTCACTAAAAATAAAAAGCAACAAATTAAAACATACTACTAGAGAAAAATCACTTAACCACAAAAGAAGACAGTTAAAATGGAAAAGAGGAGTTAAAAAATAACCAAAAACCAAGCAAGAAAATAGCAGTAGTAGGTCCTTACTTATCAAGAATAACGTTAAATGTAAATGAATTCAGTTTTCGAATTAAAAGGCATACTATGGTTGAAAAATAAACAAGTTTCAACTATATGCTGCCTACAGAAAACCCACTTCAACTATAAAGACATGAATAGTCTGAAAGCAAAAGGGTGGGAAAAGATATTCTATGCAACTGGAAACCAAAAAGGAGCAGAAGTAGATAGACTAAAAATCAAAGACTATTAAAAGAAACAAGGTCACTATAAGATGATCAAGGGGTAAACTCAGCAAAGGATGTAACAATTACAAGTATCTATCCATCTAACACTGGAGCTGCAACTATATAAAGTGAACATTAATAGATAGATTGCACAATGCTAATTTTAGATTTCAACATCCCACTTTCAGCAATGGACAGATCATCCAGACAGAAAATCAGCAAAGAAACATTGGAGTGAAACCCCACACTAGACCTAATAGGCCTAACTGACATATACAGAACAATTAACCCAACTGCTGTAGAATACACATTTTTCTCATCAATTCATGGAACATTCTGCAGAATAGATCATATATTAGGCTACAAAACATTTCTCAAGGAATTCAAAAAAGTAGAACTCATATTAAATATTTTTTCTCAACAATAATGGAATTAAACTAGAAATCAATAACAAGAGAAATGTTGGAAACGACACAAATTAGGCAAAATGCTCCTGAGCAACCAATGGGACAATGAAGAAATTAAGAAGGAAATTTAAAAATTTATTGAAACAAACTGGAAATACAACATACCGAAATCTATGGGATATGACAAAAGTAGTTCTAAGAGGGAAATCTATAACAATAAATGCTTAAATTTAAAAACTAGGAAGATTTCAAATAAATAACCTAACAATGTACCACAAGGAACCAGAGAAGCAAGAACCAGCCAAACCCAAAATTAGTAGAAGGAATGAAATAATAAAGATCAGAGCAGAAATAAATAAAATTGAGACTAAAAAAAAATACAGATGATCAACAAAATGAAAAGTTGGGCCTTTTTTTTTTTTTAAAAAAAAAGATACACAAAATTAACAGACTTTTAGCTAAACTAGGAAAAAGAGAAGACCCAAATAAATAAAACAGAAAACAACTGAGACCACAGAAATACAAAGAATGTAGTGGGCACGGTCACTCATGCCTATGACAGTACTTTGGGAAGCCAAGGCAGGTGGATCATTTGAGGTCAGGAGTTGAAGACCAGCATGCCCAACGTGGTGAAACCCAGTCTCTACTAAAAGTACAAAACTTAGCCGGGTGTGGTGGCATATGCCTGTAGTCCCAGCTACTTGGGAGGCTGAGGCACGACAATCACTCAAACCCGGGAGATGGAGGTTGCAATGAGCCAAGATTGTGCCACTGCACTCCAGCCTACACAACAGAGCTAGACACTTTCTCCTGTTTCAACAACAACAACAACAAAAAACAACAAAAACAAAGAATGATGAGAGACTATTATTGTATTAGTTTGTTTCCATGATGCTGATAAAGGCATACCCAAGGCCCAGCATGGTGGCTCACACCTGTAATCCCAGCACTTTGGGAGGCCGAGGTGGGCAGATCACCTGAGGTCAGGAGTTCGAGACCAACCTGGTTAACATGGTGAAACCCTGTCTCTCTCTACTGAAACAAAACAAAACAAAACAAAAAAACCATACCCAAGACTGGATAATTTACAAAAGAAAGAGGTTTATTGGACTTACAGCTCCACGTGGCTTGGGAAGCCTCACAATCATGGCAGAAGGTAAAAGGTACGTCTCATATGGTGGCAGACAAGACGAGAGCTTGTGCAGGGAAACTCCCGTTTTTTAAAACCATCAGATCTCATGAGGCTTATTCACTCTCACAAGAACAGCACAAGAAATACCCACCACCATAATTCAATTACCTCCCACCAAGTTCCTCCCATGACATGTGGGAATTGTGGGTGTTACAATTCAAGATGATATTGGGTGGGGAAGCCAAACCAAATCAATTATGAACAACAATACACAAAAAAATTGGAAAATCTAGAAGAAATGAATACAGTTTTGGACACATACCAACTATCACCATTGAACCGTAAATAAATAGAAAACCTCAACAAACCAATAATGAATAATGACATTGAAACCGTAACAAAAAGTCACCCACTAGTGAAAAGCCCATGATCTGATGGCTACACTGCTGAGTTTTATCAAACATTTAAAGAACTAATAACAATCCTTCTCAAAATCTTCCAAAAAATTGAAAAGAACACTTCCAAACTCATTCTATGAGGCCAGCATTATTCAGATTTCAAAACCCAGCACACAACAAAAGAAAACTGTAGGACAGGACAACATCACTGATGCACACAGATGAAAAAATAATCAGCAAAACACTAACAAAGTGAATTCAACAATACATTAAAAAGATCATTCACCATGATAAAGTGGGATTCATCCAAGGGATGTGAGGATGGTTTAAAACATATGCAAATCAATAAATGTGATACATCACATTAACAGAAACAAGAACAAAAAACCATATGATTACTTCAGTAGATGACAGAAAAGCATTTAATAAAATTCAACATCCTGGTATGATACAAACCCTCAACAAACCGTGTGTAGAAGGAACATACCTCAAAATAAGGAAGACCATATTTGATAAACTCATAGCTAACATCATACTAAATAGGGAAAAATGGAAGGCCTTTCCTCTAAGATCTGGAAGAAGACAAGGATGCCCACTTTCATCACTTTTATTTGCCACAATACTGGAAGCCCTGGCTAGAGTAATTAAGGAAGAGAAAGAAAAAAAAATGACATTCCGATTGGAAAGGTAGAGTCAAATTAGCCTTGTTCACAGAAAACATGATCTTATACTTAGAAAAACCTAAAGACTCCACCAAAAAAATGGTTAAAATTTATAAATGAATTCAATAAAGTTGTAGGATACAAAATCAACATACAAAAATCAGTAGCATTTATATATGTCAACAGCAAACAATCTGAAAGAGAAAGCAATCTCATTTACAATAGCTACAAAGAATATTAAAAAACTAGGATTCAATTTAACCAAAATGAAAGATCTATACAAGGAAAACTATTAGTCCATTCTCATATTACCATAATGAACTACCTAGGCCGGGCACAGTGGCTTATGCCTGTAATCCCAGCACTTTGGGAGGCTGACGTGGGTGGATGATGAGGTCAGGAGTTCAAGACCAGCCTGGTCAGTATGGTGAAACCCTGTCTCTACTAAAAATACAAAAAAAATTAGCCAAGCATGGTGGCACATGCCTGTAATAACAGCTACTTGGGAGGCTGAGGCAGGAGAATTGCTTAAACCTGGGAGGCAGAGGTTTCAGTGAGCCGAGATTGTGCCACTGCTCTCCAGGCTGGGTGACAGAGCAAGATTCCATCTCAAAAAACAAACAAACTACCTGAGACCGTGTAATTTATAAAGAAAAGAAGTTTAATTGACTCACACTTCCACAGGCTGTACAAGAAGCATGGCTAGGGAGGCTTCAGGAAATTTACAATCATGGTGGAAGGCAAAGAGGAAGGAGTCATGTCCTACATGGCTGGAGAAGGAGGAAGAGAGAGTGGAGGGGAAAGTGCTAAACACTTTTAAACAACCAGATCTCATGAGAACTCACTCACTATCACAAGAACAGCAAAGGGGAAGTCCACCCCTATGATTAAATCACCTCCCACCAGGCCCCTCCTCCAACACTAGGAATAACAATTCGACGAGATTTAGGTGGGGATACAGAGCCAAACCATATCAACAACTATAAAACAATGATGGAAGAAATTGCAGAGGACATAAAAAATAGATATTCCATGCTCATGGATTGGAAAAATTAATATTATTAAAATGACACTACTGAAATCAATTTATAGATTCAATGCAATCTCTGTCAAACTACCAATGAAATTCTTCAAAGAAATAGAAAATAAATTCCAAAATTTATATGAAACTACAAGAGACCCTGGATTGCCAAAGCAATCCTGAGCAAAAAGAGCAAAGCTGGAGGCATTACACTACCTGACTTCAAAACCTACTACTATAGTAACCAAATCAGCATGGTACTGGCATTAAAACAGACATGTAGACTAGTGGACCAGATATAAATCCATGTATTTACAGCCAATTCATCTTTGACAGAGGTGCCAAAAATATACAATGGGAAAAGGACAGTGTCTCCAATAAACAGGATTTTATAATTTTCTTTCTTTTTTTTTTTTTGAGACGGAGTCTCGCTCTGTCGCCCAGCCTGGAGTGCAGTGGCGCGATCTCGGCTCACTGCAAGCTCCACCTCCCGGGTTCACGCCATTCTCCTGCCTCAGCCTCCCGAGTAGCTGGGACGACAGGTGCCTGCTACCACACCTGGCTAGTTTTTTTGTTTTTTTAGTAGAGATGGGGTTTCACCATGTTAGCCAGGATGGTCTCAATCTCCTGACCTCGTGATTCACCCGCCTCGGCCTCCCAAAGTGCTGGGATTACAGGTGTGAGCCACCGTGCGTGGACCCGAATTTTATAATTTTCAAATAGACTATATATACACATATAAATTTAGTCTGTATGCTGTCTACTTTTCAAATGTTTTGAGATTTTCTAACTGGCCTATATGTGATCACGTATTTTCATTTTTGGCAGTGAAAAGTTTTATATGAAATCATTAGTGCAAACCACTAGTGACATAACCCAAATTTTTAAATATCTTTATTTATTTTCCATCAACTTGATCTGTAGACTTTAAGAGAATCATATTAAGTGCCTCCTTGCATCTCCTTTCTCTTTTTATTACTGAATATTTCAAATATATACGATAGCACAGAGAAAGTATAATGGACACCTGAGTACCCATCATCCTTCCTTTTCATATCTTATCATTTGTCACATATACTCCTGAAAGTATTGTTTTTATTTTAGCTGTTTATTATGAGTTACACTTACCAAGAGAGCAGGTAGTATGAATGTACAGTTTAAATGGTATTAGCTATTGAATAAATATGTATGTAACTACCACTTTGCTGGAGAAATAGAAAATTACCAACAACTATGAAGCCATTTGGGTATCCCTCCTCGATTGTGCCCTCTCTTTTTTCCCTGAGGTACAACTACCCTGGGTTTTGTCTTCATCATTACCTAACATTTTTGAAGGTTTATTGCACATGTATGAATAATAAACATTGTATTGTTAAGTTTTGCCTGTTTTTCCACTTTATATAAATGGAGGGTACTTTTTGCACTCTTCTGACTTGGTTTTTTTTTTTTTTTTGAGACAGAGTCTTGCTCTGTCACCCAGGCTGGAATGCAGTGGTGCAATCTTGGCTCACTACATTCTGGGTTCAAGCGATTCTCCTGCCTTAGCCTCCTGAGTAGCTGGGATTGAAGGTGTGTGTCACTACACCCGGCTAATTTTTGTATTTTTAGTAGAGACAGGGTTTCACCATGTTGGCCAGGCTGGTATCGAACTGCTGACCTCAAGTGATCCACCTGCCTTGGCCTCCCAAAGTGCTGGGGATTACAGGCGTGAGCCACTGCACCTGGCCCTGACTTGCCTTTTTCCTCATATGTTTTTGAGATTCTTCCACATCAGTGTGTGTAGCTGTAATTAATTCATCTTCATTGCTGTATAATATTACAAATATTAACTTACCATGATTTATTTTCCACATAATTGTTGATAAACATTGGAGTTGTTTTCTGATTTTCTTCTTTCAGTTGGAGAATTTAGTCCTTTTAGATTTATTGGAATTATTGATATATTTGATTTTTTTTTAATGGACCAAAGTGTGAGTTGGTAAATATTGGCAGTTTGCACTCCAGAATTTCTCTGCCAGTATACTTTCACCATCAGTGCATGTGGATCGCCATTTTTCCACATCTTTAACAACATTTGATCTTACCTGAATTTCTAATATTTGCCATTATTTTGGGTATAAAGTCATATGTTGTTTTAATTTGCATTTCTAAGATAACTGGGATGATTGCACCAATATTGTGCTTATTTTAAGAAATACAGCTGATATTGTGTGGATGTGTATATGTAATTATTTTCTGAACTACCTGAGAGTAGGGTGCATATATCATACCTCTTTACCATCTTAAACTGTCTGTGATTTTACTGTGAATGACAATATCTATTTATATGACAGCAATATAGCTATCAAATTATGGGAATTTAACATTGACATAATACTTTAATCTACTGTTATATTACAGTTTTGTCAATTCTCAATGTTGTCTTTTATAACATTTTTTTTCCAGGAAAGCATTCAGTCCGGGATTACATATTGCATTTGGTTATCACATCTCCTTGAATTTGAAATAGTTCAGCAGCCTTTCTTTGTCTTTGCTGACATTAATATTTTTGAAGAATATGGGCTAGTTATTTATGATAGAATGCCTCAATTTGAATTTGTGTGAGGCATCCCTTTTTAACTGAGTTTCCTCAGGAGAACTAAGCCCTGAAGCATACATTGTATAGAATGAATTAACCTCTCTCCTATGCATCTAGGATGGAAAATTGAGAAAATAGTCACTCAGGTCATTTTCTGTAAGGCTTACATTTGTCATGAAACACTGGGTGAGAAAGTTTCATTGTTTCTTCATGATTTAGTTCAGGTTATACATCACAGACCAGACTACTAAATAAGTGGCATTGTATCCTTCTCAAAATATCACATCTGGGCCAGGCATGGTGGCTCATGCTTGTAATCCCAGCACTTTGGGAGGCTGAGGCAGGAGAATCACTTGAGCCCAAGAGTTCGAGACAAGCCTGGGCAAGTGAGACCTCATCTCTATGAAAAAGTTAAAAAATAAAGTGGGACGATTGCTTGAGCCTGGGAGGTCAAGGCTGCAATGAGCCGTGGTTACTCCACTGCACTTCTGCCTGGGGGATGGGAGTGAGACCCTGTCTCAAAAAAATCACATCTGGTGGCACATAACGTCGTTTGTTCCTCATTGATGTTAATTTTGATCATGCAATCAAGGTGTTTTCTAGTTTCTCCGCAATATAGTTACTGCTTTCCTCTTTGCGACTAATACGTAGCCTTGAGAGAAACTTTTTGAGATCATGCAATTATTCAGTTTCGCCTCAAACCTTCCTCTTTTCTAGGTATTCATGAAGGATCCACATTCATTGATGATAATTGCTCAAACCAGTGATTACCACGATGGTTGCAAAATGGCAAAATATGAAGAAATTACATGGAATACAGCACAGAAAGACAATGATGTAGAAAATAGAAAATATCTGGAAGGTAGCATGTGATCGATCATGCATCCAGTCAGAATTCCTGAAGGAGAGAATAGGGAGGAGGAAGGAAAAGTAATACTAGGAGAGATAATGGCTAAGAATATTTCTAAATGCATGAAAGACAGTTGTCTCAGATATAGGAAGTCTAAGAATATCAAGCAAGACAAATAAAGAGATATCCACACCCAGACACATCATAGTTAAATTACAAACTTCAAACAAAAAGAGAGCATCTTAACAATAGCCAGATAGGAAAGATACGTGCCAGCACCAATTCCTGGCCTCTGGAGGCTCTAGAGGTAAACGCTATTCTGCTTTTTGAGATAATAAATTCTTTGCTTTCAAAAATTTATTTATAATTTTGTTATATGCATTAGTTTCCCAGGATTGCCTTAACCAATATCAGAAACAAAATAATTTTATTTTCTCATAGTTTTGGGTCTGAAATTTAGGTGTTGGCAGAACCATGATATCTCTGAAGCATCTATGGAAGGACCCTTCTTTGCCTTTTCCACCTTCTGGTAGCCCCAGGCATTTCTTGACTTGTGGCAGCATAACTCCAATCCCTGCTTTCATCATAACCTGGTCGTCTTTCTTATGTGTTTTTCTTTTCCTTTTCTAACAAAGACATCAGTCGTATTGGATTATAGTCCACCCTAATGACCTCGTCTTAACTTGATTACATCTGCAAATGTCCCATTTCCAAATAATGTTGCATTCACAGATGCTGGGAGTGAGGACTTCAACAGATATGTTAGGGGAGCAAAATTCAACTCATAACATCATCCTAAGCACTATAGTCTGGTTTTGCCTATTTTTGAACTTTTGATTTCACATAAATAGAATCATATTTTGGACTTGTTTTATGTCAATATTAGGTTTTGTGATCTATTCACATGGTAGTGTGTGGAGTTTCAGTTGTATTCATTTTCATTGTGTTGTAGTATTCAGTTGTATCACTATGCCACAACTTATTCATCAATATTTGATAAGATTTGGGTGGTTTTACAGTTTTTTACTCTTACAGACACTGTTGCTAAGAATATTCTGTACCACTATGTTGGTGCACATATATAAGAATTTCTTTAAAAGATGTATGTAGAAGAAAAACTGCTAGGGCATAGAGTTTGCACATCTTTGACTTTACTAAAATGCTAAATTAATTTTCAAACTTTTGTAGACAATTCACAGACCATCAGCGATGTATAGAATTTCCTTTGTTTCACATCCTTGCCAACCTTTGATATTGTCAGAATTTTTATTTTTGTCAATTTGATGGGTACCCAAAGCTACTTCATACTGGTTTTAATTTGCATATCCTTGATTAACTACTGACACTTAATATTTTGTCATATGTTTATTGATAATTTGGAGTTTCCATTTTGTGAAGTTCTAGACTTTTTCCCATTTTAAAAATTTGTATTTCATTTTTTTCTTACTAATTTTTAGGAGTTCCTTATATTTTCTGAATAGAAGTACTTTTTAGTTATATGTGTTGCAAATATCTTATCCTACTCTGTAGCTTGTATTTTCACTCTTTTATAGTGGCATATGATGAACTGAAGTTTTTAATTTTAATGTGGTCTCACTTCTTAACACTCAAAAAATACTTGGTTCTCTTTGTGTCTTGGTTATGAAAATTTCCCCATTCCAAAATCATGAAGGCATTCTCCTCACTTCTTAGAGCTTTTTAGTTTGTCATTTATGATTGAGTCTTTATTACTCCTGCAGTTGGTGTTTGTGTTTGGTGTGAGATAGAGATACAATTTTACTTTTTTCCATGTGGCTACTCAGTGGGCTCACCACCAAATATCTGTAGTGTGTCTTCAAATATCTGTAGAGTGTGTTTGGGCTCTATTCTGTTCATCAATCTACTTATCCGTTCCTATGCCAATACTTAACATAGCTTTCATTACAGTCATTTTGTAATAAATAAGTCCTGCTATTGGGTAAAGCAAATCTTTCGTCTTCTTTTATAAAGTGTTTGGCTATTCTTGATCCTATATATTTTTTCATTAATTTTAGAATTAGCTTGTCAAGATTCACAAAAAATAAGTTGGGATCTCATATATATATATATGAGCATATATATATATGGACATATATATATGAACATATATATGGACATATATATATATGGACATATATATATGGACATATATATATATGGACATATATGGACATATATATGGACATATATATGGACATATATATATATGGACATATATATGGACATATATATATGGACATATATATACACGCACATATGTATGTACACACATATATATGTGCGTACATATATGTGTGCGTGTATATATATATATATATATATATATATTTTTTTTTTTTTTTTTTTTTGAGACAGAGTCTCACTCTGTTGCCCAGGCTGGAGTGCAGTGGCATGATCTTGGCTCACTGCAACTCTGCCTCCCAGGTTCAAGCAATTCTCCTGCCTCAGCCTCCCGAGTAGCTGGGATTACAGGCGTGTGCCACCACGCCTGGCTAATTTTTGTATTTTTAGTAGAGATGGGGTCTTGCCATGTTGGCCAGGCTGGTCTTGAACTCCTGACCTCAGGTGATCTGCCCACCTTGGCCTCCCAAAGTGCTGGGATTACAGGTGTGAGCCATTGTGCCCAGCAGAGATTCTATATATTTTTACATTAATCTTAAAATTAACTTGTCAAGATTCACAAAAACAAGTTGAGATTATTGGCTTTTAATTGAATCTAAGTTAAATTAATTGGAGAACATTTACATATTTAAATATTGAGTGTTCTGCTTAATGAGATGATATATCTTTTCATTTATTTAGGACTTATAACCATTAGTAAAATAAATTATATATAATAAATTATTATATCCATTAATAAAATTATATAGTTTTCTCCATTGATGTCTCCAAAATTCTTTGTAAGATTTGTTTTTAGGTATTCTGTGTGCTTAATGTTATTAAAAATAACTATTTGTTAAAGGCATAGAGAAATATAGCAATTTATTTCTGTAAACTGATTTTATTTCCAGCAATTCTACTAAATTCTCCTACTTATTTTAAAATTATCTGTAGATAGTTTTAGAATTTTTATATCACAATTATATCACGTGTGTATCAAGTTTAGTTTCTTCCTTCCAGAACATTAACACTTTTTTGTGCTTTATTATGCTAGCTAAAATCCTCATACAATGTGGAATTGTAGTGGTGACAGTAGGTATCTTAGTCCATTTGTGTTGCTATACAGGAATATCTGAAGCTGGATAATTTATAAATAAGAGAGGTTTATTTGGCTTATGGTTTTTCAGACTGTACAAGAAGCATGGTGTCAGCATTTGTTTCTGGTGAGGGTCTCAGGAAGCTTCCACTCGTGGAAGGCAAAGGGGAGTGGGGATCTCATGGTGAGAGAGGAATAAAGAGAGAGGGAAGGGAGATGCTTGGCTCTTTTTAACAATCAGTTATGGTGGTAATGAATAGTGAAAACTTCCCACTTTGAGAATGACACCAAGCCATTAATAAGGAATCTGCTCCCGGAATCCAAATACCCCCTACAAGGCCTCACCTCTAACACTGGAGGTCAAATTTCAACGTGAGGTCTGATGAGATGTCAAACATCCAAACTACATTAGTAGTCATATTTGTTTTGTTCTTGATTTCAAAGAGAAAGCTTTCAAGAGTTTTATTATGCATAATTTTGCAGCAGCTTTTTGTTTATTTATTTGTAAACATCCATTACTACGTGTATTAGTCAGGGTTCTCTAGAGGGACAGGACTAATAGGATAAGTTCATATATGAAAGGGAGTTAGCCGGGCACGGTGGTGCACGCCTGTAATCGCAGCACTTTGGGAGGCCAAGGTGGGCAGATCACGAGGTCAGAAGATTGAGAGCATCCTGGCTAAAACGGTGAAACCCCATCTCTAACTAAAAATACAAAAAAATTAGCTGGGCTTGGTGGCGGGCACCTATAGTCCCAGTTACTCTGGAGGTTGAGGCAGGAGAATGGCGTGAACCCGGAAGGCAGGGCTTGCAGTGAGCCGAGATCACGCCACTGCATTCCAGCCTGGGCGACAGAGCGAGACTCCGTCTCAAAAAAAAAAAAAAAAAAAGAAAAGAAAGAAAAGGAGTTTATTAAGGAGTATTGACTCACATGATCACAAGGTGAAATACCACAATAGGCTGTCTGCAAGCTGAGAAGCAGTCTTGAGTCCAAAAAACTCAAATGTAGGGAAGCTGACAGTGCAGCCTTCAGTCTGTGACCAAAGGCCTGAGGGCTCCTGGCAAACAACTGGTGTAGGTTCAAGAGTCCAAAAGCTGAAGAACTTAGAGTCCAATGTTTGAGGGCAGAAAGCATCCAGCATGGGAGAAAGATGGAGGCCAGGAGACTTAGCCAGTCTAGTCCTTCCACGTTCCTCTGCCTGCTTTTAGCCTAGCCGTGCTGGCAACTGATTAAATCATGCCCACCCAGATTGAGGGTGGGTCTGCCTCTCCCAGACCACTGATTCAAATGTTAATCTCCTTTGGCAACACCCTCACAGACACTCCCAGAAACAATGCTTTGCATCCTTCAATCCAATCAAGCTGACAGTATTAACTATCACACTAGGTTAAAGAGATTCTCTTTAATTCTTAGTCAGCCATGAATATATATTATCATGCCTAAATGTTAGATTTTCTGAAGAGCCTTTTTTCTTCACTTAGGTAGAAGATCAAATGCTGTTTCTTTTTTAATCTGCTAATATGGTGAATTACATTAATTGATTTCTTAAGTTAAAACAATCTTGCGTTTTTGGAATTAAACCCAACTTAGATATAATATATTTTTCATATATTAATGGATCTAGTTTGCTAATATTTAATTTATGGCTTTTATATCTATTTTATGTTATATAAGATGCCATTATTTCATATGTCACTATGAAAGAAAAAAAATACTATCAATGAAACTATGACACAATACTTTTTCACCTTGATTTTTAATTTTATGGAAATAATTTTTGGCTTATTTCAACATAGGTTTTCTTATATATCACTCTTATACACAGAAAAATATGTAAGTAAGGAAAATTGGTTGAGATATTCCTAAAACATCTTCACAGCACCCATCATAACTATATTACATTAAATTTAAAATTACACCTTAGTCAATGTCAACTACTGTATTTCAACAAATTGAAGACTCTACCGATTGCCTTAGGTGAAGACATACTCCTCTAATGTGAATTTGCTGTAGCATCTGTCATTGTGAAGACTAGAGTTGTTTTCTCAAATTCTTATTTTATTTTGTTTATTTGAGACAGAGTCTTGCCCTGTCTCCCAGGCTGGAGTGCAGTGGTGCAATCTCGGCTCACTGCAACCTCCACCTCCTGAGTTCAAGTGATTCTCCTGCCTCAGCCTCCCGAGTAGCTGGGATTACAGGTGCGCACCACCACGCCCAGCTAATTTTTTGTATCTTTAGTAGAGAGGGAGTTTCATCACGTTGGCAAGGCTGGTCTCAAACTCCTGACCTCGTGATCTGCCTGCCTAAGCCTCCCAAAGTGCTGAGATTACAGGTGTGAGCCAACGTGCCTGGCCCTCAAATTCTTAATGTACATATATTTTAGAATCTTATTTTAGATTCTCTCTTGTTCTATGTATGAATGCTGTGTATTTCTTTTTCAAACTTTAACCTACCTCTAACAATTGTTGGGGAGAGGTGGTATGGGCTGTAGAGTGAGTGAGATATTCTAGGTATGGGGGCTCTTCATACCTTCAGAGAGTTTCCATCTATACTGGGCACTAACCTGCCTCTCAGGACTAAAGATGCTTCACACTCATTGCTTTTGTTTGGGACCTGAGTTCTCTGCTGCTCAGCATTAGATAAATGGGCAGGATAGGAAAAGTTAGACCTAACTGTCTGCACTTTCCATGGATTCCCCAAAATCACCTTGCTGTTTTCTACGGACCTCCTCCAGCTCCCCATGTATGCTACCTTTGACTTGAAGTACCCTTCAAGCTACTTCTGCACATCTATTAATTTGGAGCTCTGATTTCCTCCTTCAGTAACCTCCCTTGCCTCCTATATTTCAGAGATTTTTTTTATATGCTTTTGAGACTGACACAACAATCCCCTATTGTTATTCTAGGCTGTTGTGGATTTATTAATAGTATTTTTCTATTTCTAGGAATCTGGGTGGGATGTGGGGTTAGAATGTACATTCATTTTGTATTTCTAACAGCATTCAACAATGTTTATGTCAGGGTAATTTTAAATTTATATTTGGTGTATTTTTAAACTTTTCTATGACATGTACATTGATTAATTATATTTTTAACTATAAAAGTATTCTTGTATAAAATCAAAAGTGAACCTTTCTCTTTTCACCCTCACCTGCAATCCTACTTCTCAGAGTTAACCACTGTCTAGATGATAATTTCACCATCATGGTACTATTGACATATAAGCCAGATGATTCTTTGTTATGGGGAGCTGTCCTATCCGTTGTGAGATGTTTAGCATCATCCTGGACCCCATACCAACTAGATATTATTAGCAACTGCCAAGTTGTGACAACCAAACATATCTTCAGACATCATCAAGTGTCCCTGGGGGGCAAGATGATCTGTGGTTGGAAACTACTGGTCTGGATTTATTTCCATGAATTTGCAAACAAACATGGATATAGAATAACAGTTAAATGGGAAAATAACTCATTATACTGAAATAGTACCTGATAAAACCTGCTGCCTTATGAGCCTTTAAAGTCAGCATTTCCAAAAGTATAGTCTTTGAACACTAGCTTGATGCTAAAATGTTGTATGAAAAAACAATGTGGTCAAGTAAACTTGGGTAACACCGAGTTAACAAAATTAAACTGTTTTCTTTCTTATATGACTACTCTGAAACTTTAAGACTATGTACAGCAGATTTTAAAACAAGTATAAAGCTGAAACAATAAAAAACAACACAGAACGATTTTATGTTCCCAGTATTCTTCTATCTCCCTACTCTGTCCTAACCCACGCTAAGGAAAATCAAACCATGTGGTTTAGCAGATGAATGAGACAGAAGCAAACAGACTGGCAGGCCCACTTGTCATATAGAAGGTATATGACTCTTTCACTGGTGGGCCAGTTATAATTTAAGGAATGCCACAGGCTGTTGCCAAAGGAATAAAGGATACTAACACCATTTTAGAAGAGGCTTATCTCATGAGAGGCCATAGTAGTTCATATTTCCCCCTCCTCAAGATTCCAGGCCACTATCTTTTTCTCTGTCCTTCTTTGGAAGAGGTGGATAAAGTTACTATTAATATTTTCATCAAAATTATAATGGCACAAATGGCAATTTTATAACCTTCATTGTCTTTCCAGTCATTCAATGGAATTTTTTAAATATTAAAACAAGAATCTTTATTAGAGAAAGACAAATAAATAAAAATCTTTTATAATGTTTCCATCAGATTGGTAGTCACTGTTCATTTGTGGTAGCTCTGAGGCGTTTGTTGTTGCTAGACAAGACTCAGACTGGACTATAGGGAGTGGGGGAGAGGTGCATTGCAAATAGACGCTATGTATTCATATGAGGGTAGCCTGAGGTCAGTGGGTGTTCTGCAGTATGAAAGAAAGTAGGGATATAAATAAGCACATTTATGTCCTCCTGTCCTTTCCTTTCCTCGTGAAGGAAATAAAAAGATGAAAATAGGCTGAAAAAAACCACAAAAGCTGAAGATATAAGATGTACAAGGGAATATTCTTGGTATCACTGCATAATTTCCAAGCTGATTATTCAATGTTTATAATTATGAGAAATAGAAACCAATGGAAAAGAGGAAAATATATAAATTCACATGTTTCATTCAGTGGAAAGAGGCCAGGAAGAGTGAAGTCAGTTTCATTCTTATCTAAATAATCTCAATCTCCATTTTCTAAAGAAAAGCAGCGTTATGAGAAGAGGAGCCTGTGTTACACATATTTATTCTTATGTATATTGTCACCAGAGGGCACTAGTAAATGTTTATGAAAAGCTAAAACTCCAAAATTTATAGGAGATGGAGTACAAAGCTGTAAGTATAAATCCTAGTTGTCTATTAGCCACTCTATACTTTTTATTTTTTTATCTATAAATTGAAATATTTATAACTATCCCTAAATGGAGGTCTATAAACTGAACATTTTGTAACTACTCTAAATGAAGGATTCAATTTTCTAATCAAAACTATGTTTTAAAATCAGAGTAATCAAAAAGAGGAGCCGACTAGACACAGTCAGGAAGAGCTTCTCCCACCGGGAGACCAGACCAGCAAGAAAACTGGCACCCTCCAAGCAGGTTGTTGAAAGGAAGGCATTGAATGTGGACAGAGGGTGATGGAGACAATAGGCTGAAGGGTGAAGAAGCTTGGAACCCTGCATTGGGTTACTGAGCACTAGATCTCGTTTCTGATCCCGAGTAGCTCCTGGGGAAAATGTGAGTTAAATAGGTATGGAGTGGCCCATTCTCACCGAAGACGTCTGGAATCCTAGCTGCAGGAGACTTTATGGCCCCGTGAACATTTATGCTGGCAGGGAGAGCTGCTTGGAGAGTTGGCAGGAACAGGAGTCCAGCCTGCATGGAGCTCATAGTTTGGCTCAGGAATAGCTGCAGTAGAGCATGGACAGGGACACCCATCCCCCAAGGCTTCCCATGGTCCTTCAGGTAGCGTTGGCCTTTGTTGACTGTTCGACCTGGACAGAACACGTCTATCTTGCCACATGGGACAGGGCCAGTCTGATTTGAGTGTCTCTTGTCTGCTAGCCTCTTCCAGGGTTCACATGTGGCTGCACCAATTTGCAACACAGCCTCAGATGCCTAACTGGGGTGCTTCTCAGTGGCTACCACCATAGCTCTTTTGCTGGTAGACACTGCCTAGCCATCAGAGAGCTTTTGCAGATGGACCCCAGCCAGTGCGCATCTGCTTGCAGCCTTCCCCCAGCACTTTGCTGGTGTATGCACATGCGTGTGTGAACTGCACTGCTGCTGTCCTACCACTAGCGCATGCATGTGCACAGTTGACCACCCCGCTGCTGCCCTGCTGTTGTCTGCATGTGTTTTGACCCTATTGCCACCCACCCAGTGAAGTGCTTTTGCAGGCACCTCCTGCATCAGAGTGGTGTTGCCAGCAGGGACATCTCAGATCCTTTAGCACAGCAGGTACTTAACCTCAAGGAGCCAGAGAACAAAGCTGTGGGCCTGGTCTCAGCCCCCAGGGTTAGAGCACACAGCCCACGAATGCTGAGCTGAGCCTTTGCCCACTGAAATTATTAAGAAATAAAGCCAGTGAACTAAACCCAACTTATACCACAATCAAACCCTCAAGGGCATCAAAGAATATAAAAGCAAAAAGCCTCATTGGAAGAATGGCACCTTCAAAGATTAAGGAAACATCAGCTCACACAGATGAGAAGGAACCAGCACAAGATCTCTGGCAACTCAAAAAGCCAGTGTCTTCTTACCTCCAAATGACTGCACTAGCTTCCCAGCAATGGTTCTTAACCAGAATTAAATGGCTGAAATGACAGACATAGAATTCAAAATCTGGATGGCGATGAAGATCATCGAAATTGAGGAGAAAGTTGAAACCCAATCTAAGGAGTCTAAGAAATCTAGTAAAAGGATTCAAGAGCTGAAAGACAAAATAGCCATTTTAGGAAAGAATCAAATTGATTTGATAGAGCTGAAAAGCTCACTACAAGAATTTCTTGGGCCGGGCGCGGTGGCTCACGCTTGTAATCCCAGCACTTTGGGAGGCCGAGGTGGGCGGATCACGAGGTCAAGAGATCGAGACCATGGTGAAACCCCGTCTCTACTACAAATACAAAAAAATTAGCCGGGCGTGGTGGCGAGCGCCTGTAGTCCCAGCTACTCGGAGAGGCTGAGGCAGGAGAATGGCATGAGCCCGGGAGGCGGAGCTTGCAGTGAGCCGAGACTGCGCCACTGCACTCCAGCCTGGGCGACAGAGCGAGACTCCATCTCAAAAAAAAAAAAAAAAAAAGAATTTCTTAATACAATTAGAAGTATTGGTTGGTGCAAAAGTAATTGCAGTTTTTGTCATTACTTTTAAATAGCAAAAACCACAATTACTTTTGCACCAGCCTAATACTAACATCAGAATAGACTAAGCTGAGGAAAGAATCTCAGAGCCTGAATACCAATTCTTTGAATCAACTCAGTCATTTAAACACACAGAAAAAAGAATTTTAAAAAAATGAACAGAATCTCTGAGAAATATGAGATTTTGTGAAGAGACCAAACCTATGACTTATTGGCATCCCTGAAAGAGAAGGAGAGAGAGCAAGCAATTTGGAAAACATACTTAAGAATATTAACCATGAAAATTACCCCAACCTTGCTAGACATGTTGACATTCAAATTCAGGAAATTCAGAGAACCTATCAAGATACTATCCAAGATGACCATCCCCAAGGAAATGGTCATCAGATTCTTCAAGGTCAAAGTAAAAGGAAAAATATTAAGGGCAGCTAGAGAGAGGGGGCAGGTCACCTTCAAAGAGAACCCTATCAGACTAACAGCAGACTTTTAGCAGAAACTCTGTAAGCCAGAAGAGATTAGGGACCTGTATTTAGCATCCTTAAAGACAGTCAATTCCAACCAAGAATTTCCTATCAAGCCAAACTAAGCTTCATAAGTGAAGGAGAAATAAAATCATTTTCAGACAAATGCTAAGGGAATTCATTACCACTAAACTTGCCTTATAAGAGATTCTTAAAGGAATGCTAAACATGGAAACAAAAAGACATTACTGGCCAGCACAAAAACACACTTAAGTACATAGACCATTGATACTATAAAACAACTATAATCAAGTCTACATAGAAACCAAAAACCAATATAATAGGATCAAATCCACATCATATCAATATTAACCTTAATTGTAAACAGGATAAATGTCCCACTTAAAAGGCACAGAGTGGCAAGTTGGATGAAGATGCAAGGACCAACTGTATGCTGTCTTCAAGAGACCCATCTCACATGCAATGACACCCATAAGCTCAAAGTAAAGAGATGGAGAAAGATCTATCAAGCACATGAAAACAGAAAAGATCAGGAGTTGCTATTTTTATTTCAGATGAAATAGACTTTAAACCAATAATAATCAAAAAGGACAAAGAAGGGCATTGCATAATGATAAAGGGCTCAACACAACAAGAAGACTTAACTATCTTAAGTATATATGCACCCAACACTGGAGCATCCAGATTCATAAATCAAGTTCTTAGAGACCTATGAAGAGATTTAGATAACCACACAATAACAGGAGACTTGAATACCCCAGTGACAGTATTAGATCAGTGAGGCAGAAAATTATCAAAGATATGTGAGATCTAAAACAGATATTTGGGACCTAAACTCACCTGTTGTAAACAGGGATAAGAGGAAAGTTTATAGCACTAATCATCCACATCAAAAAAGGAAGATCTTAAATTAACAACCTAGCATCACTTAGAGGAACTAGAAAAACAAGAGCAAATCACTCCCAAAGCTAGTAGGAGAAAAGAAATAACCAAAATCAGAGGTGAACCGAATGAAATGGAGACATAAAAATCCATACAAAAGACCAATGAAACCAGCGGTTGGTTCTTGAAAGAATAAATAAGATTGATAGACTACTAGCTAGATTAATGAAAAAAAGGGAAGACCCAAACAAATGCAATCAGAAATGACAAAGGGGACATTACCACTGACCCTATAGAAGTAAAAAAACCCTCAGAAACTATTAGGAACACCTCTATGCACACAAACTAGAAAACCTAGAAGAAATGAATAAATTCCTGGAAATGTACAGCCTCCTAAGACTGAACCAAGAAGAAATTGAAACCCTGAACAGATCAATAAGGAGTTATGAAATTGAATCAGTAATAAAAATCCTACCAACAAGAAAAGGTCCTAGACTAGATGGATTCACAGCTGAATTCTACCAGACATAAAAAGAAGAGCTGGTACCAATTCAACAGAAACTATTCCAAATAATTGAGAAGGAGGGTCTCCTCCCTAATGCTTTCTATGAGGCCAACATCATGCTGATACCAAAGCCTGGTAGAGACACAGCAAAAAAGAAAACTTTAGGCCAATATTCCTGATAAACATAGATGCAAACATTCTCAACAAAATACTAGCAAACCAAGTCCAGCAGCATGTCAAAAAACTAGTCCACCATGATCAAGCAGGCTTTATTCCTGGAATGCAAGGTTGGTTTAACATACACAAATCAATAAATGTGATTAATCAGATAAACAGAACTAAAACCAAAAACCATATGATCATCTTAGTAAGTGCAGAAAAGGCTTTTGATAAAATTCAACATTCTTTCATGTTAAAAATCCTCAATAAACTAGGCATACCTCAAAATGAGCCATCTATGACCAACCGACAACTGACATAGTACTGAATAGGTGAAATCTAGAAGCATTCCCCTTGAGAACTGGAACAAGACAAAGATGTCCATTTTCATTACTCCTATTCAACATAGTACCAGATTCCTAGCCAGAGCAATCAGGAAAGAGAACGAAATAAAAGGCATCCAAACAGGAAGAGAGAAAGCCAAACTATTTTTGTTTACAGATGATATGATTCTATACCTAGAAAACACCATAGCCTTTGCTCTAAGGCTCCTAGATCTGACAAACAACTTCAGCAAAGTTTCAAGATACAAAGTCACTGTACAAAAATCTGCAGCATTTCTGTACAAGAATAACATCCAAGCTGAGTGCCAAGTGAAGAACACAGTCATATTCACAATAGCCACAAAAAGAATAAAATGCTTAGAAATATAGCTAGCCAGAGAAGTGAAATATCTCTACAATGAGAATTACAAAACACTGCTGAAAGAAATCAGAGACAACACAAATAAAAAAAATTCCATGCTCATGTACAGGAAGATTCAATATTGTTAAAATGTTTATACTGCCTGATATAGTTTGGCTGTGTCCCCACCCAAGTCTCATCTTGAATTGTAGCTTTCTTAATTCCCATGTGTTGTGGGAGGAACCTGGTGGGAGATAATTAAATCATGGGGCCAGTTTCTGTCAGACTGTTCTCATGGTAGTGGATAAGTCTCATGAGGTCTGATGGTTTTATAAGGGATTTCCCCTTTCACATGGCTCTCATTCACTCTTGCCTGCCCCCATGTAAGATGTACCTTTTGCCTTCCACTGTGATTATAAGTCCTTCCCAGCCATGTGGAACTGTGGGTCCACTGAACCTCTTTTTCTTTATAAATTACCCAGTCTCAGGTATGTCTTTATCAGCAGCATGAAAATGAACGAATACAGTAAATTGGTACCAGGAGTGGGGCACTGCTGTAAAGATACCTGAAAATGTGAGAGCAACTTTGGAACTGGGTAACAGGCAGAGGTTGGAACAGTGTGGGGGGCTCAGAAGAAGACAGGAAAATGTGGGAAAGTTTGGAACTCCCTACAGACTTGTTGAATGGCTTTGACCAAAATGCTGATAATGACATGGACAATGAAATCCAGGCTGAGGTAGTCTCAGATGGTGATGAGGAACTTGTTGGGAACTGGAGTAAAGGTGACTCTTGCTATGTTTTAGCAAAGAGACTAGTGACGTTTTGCACCTGCCCTAGAGATTTGTGAAACTTTGAACTTGAGGGAGATGATTTAGGGTATCTGGTGGAAGACATTTCTAAGCAGCAAAGCATTCAAGAGGTGATTTGAGTGCTGTTAAAAGCATTCAGTTTTAAAAGGGAAACAGATCATACAAGTTTGGAAAATTTCTATCCTGATGATGTGGAGGAAAAGAAAAACCCATTTTCTGAGGATAAATTCAAGCCAGCTATAGATATTTGCATAAGTAATAAGGAGCCAAATGTTAATCACCAAGACAATGGGGAAAATGTCTCCAGGGCATGTCATAGGGCATTCATGGTCTACCCTATCATCACAGGCCTGGAGGCCTAGGAGGATAAAATGGTTTCCTTTGCCAAGCCCAGGGCCCCCCCTGGTGTGTGCAGCCTAGGGACTTTGTGCCCTGCATCCCAGCCACTCTAGCCATGGCTAAAAGGGGCCAAGGTACAGCTCGACCTGTGGCTTCAGAGGATGCAAGCCCCAAGTCTTGGCAGCTTCCATGTGGTGTTGAGCCTATGGGTGCACAGAGGTCAAAAATTGAGGTTTAGGAACCTCTGCCTAGATTTCAGAGGATGTGTAGAAATGCTTGGATGTCTAGGCAGAAGTCTGCTGCAGGAGCAGGGCCCTCATGGAGAACTCCAGCTAGGGCAATGCAGAAGGGAAATGTGAGCTTGAAGCCCCCACACAGAGTCCCCACTTGGGCACTGGCTAGCAGAGCTGTGAGAAGAGGGCCACCACCCTCCAGACCCTAGAATGGTAGATCCACTGACAGCTTGCATCATGCACCTGGAAAAGCCACTGACACTCAACATCAGCTCATGAAAGCAGCTGGGAGGGAGACTGTGCCCTGCAAAGCCACAGGGGCGGAGCTGCCCAAGACCATGGGAACCCACCTCTTGCATTAGCATGACCCAGATGTGAGACATGGAGTCAAAGGAGATCATTTTGGACTTTAAGATTTGATTGCCCTACTGGATTTCAGACTGCATGGGTACTTTAGCCCATTTGTTTTGGCCAATTTCTCCCATTTGGAATGAGTGTATTTATTCAATGCCTGTACCCTCATTGTATCTAGGAAGTAACTAAACTTGCTTTTGATTTTATAGGCTTATAGGTGGAAGGGACTTGCCTTGTCTCAGATAAGACTTTGGGCTGTGGACTTTTGAGTTAATGCTGAAATGAGTTAAGGCTTTGGGGGACTGTTTGGAAGGCATGATTGGCTTTGAAATGTGAGGGCATGAGATTTAGGAGGGGCCAGTCTTAGCTGTGTCCCCACCCAAATCTCATCTTGAATTGGAGCTCCCATAATTCCCATGTGTTGTTGGAGGGACTCAGTGGTAGATAATTGAATCATGGGGGCAGTTTTCTCCATACTGTTCTCATGGTAGTGAATAAGTCTCATAAGATCTCACAGTTTTATAACTGGTTTCCCCCTTTGCTTGGCTCTCATTTTCTCTTGCTGCTGCCATGTAAGATTTGCCTTTTGCCTTCTCCCATAATTGTGAGGCCTCTCCAGCCATGTAGAACTCTGAGTCCATTAAACTTCTTTTTCTTTATAAATTACCCAGTCTCAGATATGTCTTTATCAGTAGCATGAAAATGGACTAATACACTGCCCAAAGCTATGTACAGTTCAATGCTATTCCTATTAAACAACCAATGACATTTTTTACAGAATTAGAAAAAACTATTCCAAAATACACATAGAACCAAAAAAGAGCCTGAATAGCCAAAGCAATCCTAAGCAAAAAAAAAAAAAAAAAAAAAAAACCCACCCAAAACCAAAGGCATCACACTACCTGATATCAAAGTATACTATAAAACTATAGTAATCAAAACACATGGTAATGGTACAAAAACAGATGCATAGACCAAAGAAACAAGTGCGAGAACCCAGAAATAAAGCTGTATCCCTACAATGATCTGATCTTTGACAAAGGTGACAACAATAATCAATGGGGAAAGGAATTCCTACTCAGTAAATGCTGGGATAACTGGCTAGCCATATGCAGAAGATTAAAACTGGAACCCTTCCTTATGTTATATATAAAAATTAACTCAAGATGGATTACAAACTTAAATGTAAAACATAAAGCCATAAAAACTCTAGAAGAAAACCTAGGAAATACCATTCTGGACATAGGCCATTGCAAAGATTTCGTGATAAAGACTCCAAAAGCAATTGCAACAAAAACAAAAATTGACAATGGGACCTAATTAAACTAAAGAGCTTCTTCACAACAAAAGAAACTATCAATAAAGTAGACAGACATCCTACAGAATGGGAGAAAATATTTGCAGACTATTCCTCTGACAAAGGTATAATATTCAGAATCCATAAGGAACTTAAATCAACAAGCAAAAAAACAGTCTTATTAAAAAATGGGCAAAGGACATGGACAGACACTTCTCAAAAGAAGACATACATGTGGCCAACCATATGAAAAAATGCTCAACATCACTAATCATCAGAGAAATGAAACTCAAAACCACAATGAGATACCATCTCACACCAGTCAGAATGGCTATTACTAAAAAGTCAAAAAATTAGAGATGTTGGTGAGTTTGCAGTGAAATGGGAAAGTTTATACACTACTAGTGAGAATTAGTTCCTAGCCACTTTGGAAAGCAGTTTGGTGAATTTTCAAAAAGCTCAAAGCAGAATTACCATTTGACCCAACAATCCAATTTTTGGGTATATACCCAAAGGAATATAAACTGTTCTACCAAAAAGACACAGGCACGTGCGTATTGCAGCACTATTCACAAAAGCACAGACATGGAATCCACCCAGATGCCCATCAGTGGGGGACTGGATAAAGAAAATGTGGTACATATGCACCATGGATTTCTACACAGCCATTAAAAAGAACAAAATCATGTCATTTGCAAGATGCAGCTAGAGGCCATCATCCTAACAAATTAACACAAGAGGTGTTGTCATCCCTGTTACTACTCCAGGCTGTGGGGTCAGTGCAGATATTCAATCATGAAGTCAGGGTAGGGACTTCTCCTGTGATGTGGCCAGCAAGACTGTTTGTGTTCCGGGGGCTGGACTTCCAGGTGATTTTACAACAAGATGCTGCTCTCCATAGGAATGCTTATGCTGTCAGCCACACAAGTCTACAGCATCTTGGCTGTCCAGCTCTTTGCATTCTTAAACCTACTGCCTGTAGAAGCAGACATTTTAGCATATAACTTTGAAAATACATCTCAGACATTTGATGACCTCCCTGCAAGGTTTGGTTATAGACTTCCAGCTGAAGGTTTAAAGGGTTTTTTGATTAACTCAAAACCAGAGAATGCCTGTGAACCCATAGTGCCTCCACCAGTAAAAAACAATTCGTCTGGCACTTTCATTGTGTTAATTAGATGACTTGATTGTAATTTTGATATAAAGGTTTTAAATGCACAGAGAGCAGAATACAAAGCAGCCATAGTTCACAATGTTGATTCTGATGACCTCATTAGCATTGGATCCAACGACATTGAGGTACTAAAGAAAACTGACGTTCTATCTGTCTTTATTGGTGAATCATCAGCTAATTCTCTGAAAGATGAATTCACATATGAAAAAGGGGGCCACCTTATTTTAGTTCCAGAATTTAGTCTTCCTTTGGAACGCTGCCTAATTTCCTTCCTTATTATAGTGGGCATCTGTCTCATCTTGATAGTCATTTTCATGTTTTTGGCTATTACAAATAAAGCTGATTTGGACATCTGTTGTATGGAAATATGCTTTCATTTTTATTGGATCAAAAAATTTTTCCAGGATAGACATAGAGCTAGAAGAAACAGACTTTGTAAAGATCAACTTAAGAAACTCCCTATACGTAAATTCAAGAAAGGAGATGAGTGTGATGTATGTGCCATTTGTTCAGATGAGTAGGAAGATGGAGACAAGCTCAGAATCCTTCCCTGTTCCCATCTTATCAATGCAAGTGTGTAGACCCTTGGCTAACTAAAACCAAAAAAAACCAGTCCAGTGTGCAAGCAAAAATTTCCTTCTTAAGGCCATCCAGACTCTGACACAGATGGTAGTCAAGAATAAAATGAAGTGACTCTTTACTTAGACCTTTAGCTTCTGTCAGTGCCCAGTCATTTGGGGCTTTGTCAGAATCCCACTCACATCAGAACATGACCAAATCTTCAGACTATGAGGAAGATGACAATGAAGATACCAACAGTAGTGATGAAGAAAATGAAACTAATGAACATAATGTTGCAGTCCAGTTGCAGCCTAATTGTGAATGGGATTATAACATAGCTGTTGCAGGAAGTCAGGGACCCCGAACGAAGGGACTGGCTGTAGCCACGGCAGAGAAACATAAATTGTGAAGATTTCATTTTAATATGGATATTTATCAGTTCCCAAATAATACTTTTATAATTTATTATGCATGTCTTTATTTTAATCTCTTAATCCTGTTGTCTTCATAAGCTGAGGATGTACATCACCTTAGGACCACCGTGATAATTGTGTTAATGGTACAAATTGATTGTAAAACGTGTGTTTGAACAATATGAAATCAGTGCACCTTGAAAAAGAACAGAAAAACAGTGATTTTGGGGGAACAAGGAAAGACAACCATAAGGTCTGATTGCCTGTGGGGTCAGGCAAAAAGAGCCATATTTTTCTTCTTGCAAAGAGCCTATAAACGGACGTGCAAGTAGGGAAAATATCACTAAATTCTTTTCCTAGCAAGGAATGTTAATATTAATACCCTGGGAAAGGAATACATTCCTAGGGGGAGGTCTATAAACGGCCCCTCTGGGAATGTCTGTTTTATGCAGTTGAGGTAAGGACTGAGATACGCCCTGGTCTCCTGCAGTACCCTCAGGCTTACTAGGGTGAGGAAAAACTCTGCCCTGGTAAATTTGTGGTCAGACTGGTTCTCTGCTCTCAAACCCTGTTTTCTGTTGTTTAAGATGTTTATCAAGACAATATGTGCACCGCTGAACATAGACCCTTATCAGTAGTTCTGCTTTTTGCCCTTTGAAGCATGTGATCTTTGTACCTACTCCCTGTGCTTACACCCACGCCCTTTTTCAAACCCTTAATAAAAACTTGCTGGTTTTGAGGCTCGGGTGGGCATCATGGTCCTACCAATACGTGATGTCAACCCCGGCGGCGCAGCTGTAATTCCTGTCTTTATACTGTCTCTCTTTATTTCTCAGCCGGTCAACACTTATGGAAAATAGAACCTACATTGTAATATTGGGGGTGGGTTCCCCTGATACATAGCCAATACCATTTGACTTTCAGAAGATGATTGATTTCCCTTTAAATTGTTTAAGTATATACTGTAATTTGATTTTTTTTTGCTCCCTTCAAAGATTTCTGTAGAAATAAGTTATTTTTTAGTATTCTAAAATTTAATCAAATTGCTGAAAAAGGAATTTTGATATGGTATTTATCTGCAAGAGTGTACTTCTTCACTAATAATAATAGACTGGTGCTATAACTCAAGCATCAATTCAGCTCTTCTTTTGGAATGAAAGTATAGCCAAAACAACAACAACAAAAAGTCCTCCGTATAGCTTGCAATTAAGACCTAGATCACAGTATTTAAGTGTTTTGCATTTTATGCATGAGGTTAGTGCTACAGCTGCCTAGCATGAAATAACCCAGCTTCCACCTCCACAAAGTTACCTAGAGTTGTTGAGTTGGAATATGTTCTGGCATTTACCCGACCTTCCATCATTGGTGAGAGGCAACAAGGTAATTAATTGCCTTTCCTCCTATCAGCACAAAGAAACTCAAAGCTGTCTTTTCTCTTTCGGTTCCAAAGAGTCTTATCCTGACAGGAGCAGTCTATACTAGTGCAGATTTCAACACTTCTTTTTTTTTTTTAACGTTTTAATTACTATAGTGTTATGTAGAGATTTGACTCAACAGCTAAAGTAATGTCTCTGAACTTTACTTACTAAATTTCAGTATCCTTAAGAGTTTTGTGGTATTGTTATCAAAGCAAAAAGAAAATGCTGCATAAAAATACCAAACCTCAGCAACTGTTAATACTCAGATCATATACCTCTTAATAAATGGCATCTTATGCTAATTAGCCCTGCTAAACTGTGTACAGAGGAAATTATTCAAGTATTGGATTTGAAAGTAAGTGACTTATGTTTAACAGAACTAATGATGTCTTGAAATAATGTATTATGAAGAGCTAAATTATATTATACATCATTGTAACTATGTAGAAAATGTAGACTAATATATAATCAAAATACTAAGAATTTTTATATTGCCTTGTATGAGGGGAGTTTGAATGTTAATAAACATGTTTTCCACTTTAAGATCCAGTTAAAAAAATTAACACAACAACAGAAAACCAAATACTGCATGTTAGCACTTATTAGTGGGAGCTAAACATTGAGTGCACATGGACACAAAGAAAGGAACAATAGACACCAGAGCCTACCTGAGGGTGGAGGGTAGGAGGTAGATGAGAATTGAAAAGCTGCCTATTTGGTACTATGCTCACTACCTGGGTGACAAAGTAATTTGTACACCAGACCAGAGACATACAACTTACTCATATAACAAACCTGCACTTGTACCCTAGAACCTAAAAGTTGGAAAGAAAAAAAAAAATCATGTCATTTAATAATAAGTACACTTAACAAAAATATAAAATAATTTGTTCATGAAGACTGCAATACAGTGGTCAAAGATTTTTCTATCACATGACCAATGGCCCCTGAAATTCAAGAAGGTACATTCAACAAAATGAACTAATAAAAATTCCATGCGAAAACTTTGCTTGAAGAAACTATAAGCCTCAGATTGTTTTTGGTGAAATGTGCTATCTCTTCAATTGCAAATTCCTAGTATCAGCATTCTAAAGTAATTGAGTTATGAAATTAAATTGGATTAAGAAAGAAATAAGTAAAATAATAAATTCAGATGGCTTTTGATATAATTATTTATAACATGTTGTAATTGTTATGGAAATCTTAATTAAAAAAATAAGTCTTATTTTTGAGGGTCAGTGGTGGTACCTGTGTTAATCTTACAGTGCCATGTTTCTGGAACCTCTCATTTATGTTTCTCATCTATCAGCCTTATGCTATATCTAGACTTCTTTGATGTATCCAAAGACAATGTGGCTATTTGGAAAGAAAAAGGTAGAGTGGGGTGAGGCTCAGAGGGTTGAGAATGTAAAGCAATATAATATCCTTTGGAAAATAAATATAAAAAAAAGATTTTCCCTCCATCAAAATAAAAAAGAAAAAGGGTAGATATAGTTGAAATTATATAACACATGTTTCAAAAGAATATATACCTGTGTGTTTTGTAATATACTAGATATATATCTAGTATGTATCTATTATATATATATTATCTAATATATATCTTTGTAATCATTTTGTACAAAATTAGAGTTAATAAAAATGTTTATTTTGAAATATTAAAAGTATAGTTTGCCTAAACAGTAATGCAAATTTACTAAAGTTACTGATATGGTTTGGCTGTGTCCCCACCCAAATCTCATCTTGAATTCCCATCGTGGGAGGGACCTGGTGGGAGGTAATTGAATCATGAGGGCAGGTTTTTCCCATGCTGTTCTCATGATAGTAAGTCTCTCAAGATCTGATGGTTATTATAAGCGGGAGTTTTCCTGCACAAGCTCTCTCTTTGCCCGCTGTCATCCATGTAAGACGTGACTTGCTTCTCCTTGCCTTCTGCCATGATTGTGAAGCTTCCCTAGCCATGTGGAACTGTAAGTCAAATTAAACCTCTTTCTTTTGTAAATTGCCCAGTCTCGGGCGTGTCTTTATCAGCAGCATGAAAACGGACAAATACAGTTACATATAACTTTATGTATTTATTTATGTTTACAAATGAAGCAAGAAGAAAACGTTAGCATTAAAGGTACTAACATTATTTTAATAAAACAGAAGAAAGTAATTCTGTGTTCGAGACTTGCTGTCAAGCAGATTTGGAGAGGACTTGCTTTCCAGAAATGAAGTGAATGTGAGGGGGAAGAAATAAAAATAACTAAAATTGAAAACAAAATCTGTTGCATGCAAACTTTGTCTCAACAGTCTTCGCTGTAGTTAACGCTCTTAGCAATTTCTCCTACCTCTAATTTTTCATTTTTATCATCACAGTAGACATTAGAATACTGTTAAGGCATTCCCTGAAATGAGTAAAACCTCTCCACTTTTATTTCTCTGATAAAATAAACCTGATATAAAAGAGGATAAAAGATTATAGCTTTTCAAAATGGTCATTCTCTTTAGAATTATGCATGCCAAAAATTCCAGGCCAGTTTCAGCAACCTTAGACTTAAAGATCTTTTCGATCTGAGACATTGAAACAAAAGCAGGATGTTGACTAGCCATGTTCGTGTGCATAAACTAACTCTGTTTTAGTCAGGAGCTAACCTTAATGCATCCACAAGAAATCCAATAGAGCCAATGCGAATGAGACGTTTGCTTTTATTCCTGAAGATATTTGGGGACACAAAATAAAGTTTTACCCACAAAAACTCAGAATTTCTCCAGAAAAAGCCTTATGAACTATCTCTTCTCCCAGGAACTTCCTCTCAGCCTCTAGTCATCAGGTATGTCTTCTTTTCCATCCGACCTCCTGCCCTGATCTGCCTCTAAGAAACAATTTGTCTTTTTCTCTCCCCACCTCTGTTTTATTTTTCAAATTTATTCCAACATTACAAAGGTTATTCTAGCCTTTTTCTTTTTAAAAATTTTAACAGATTTTTATCGTTAAAAATTTCCTCATGCCTCTTTGCACAATCCCCTCTCTTTACCCCCAGCTTCCATGGATCTGATTTCTCTCTATATGCTGTTGTCTTTCCAGAATGTCATATAATTGGCCATAAAGTATGTAGTCTTTTGTGTCTGGCTTCTTTCAGTTAACACAATGCTTTGAAATTCATACATGCTACATGTACTCGTGGTTTGTTCCTTTTTACTGGTGAGTAGTGTTTCATTGCATGGTTGTACTACAGTTTGTTTCTCCATTTACCAGTATGTTTATATGTTGCTGTTTTTAGTTTTTGGCTATTATGAATAAAGTTGTCATAAATATTTCCACATAGGTTTTTGTGTGGTCACATATTGTTATTTATTTTGGATAGTTACAAATGAGATTGCTGGTTCGTATAATATATTTAACTTTATAGGTACTGTTAAACTATTTTTCACATGAACTGTATTATTTTGCATTCTCACCAATAATGTTTGAGATATCCAGTTGCTCTACATCCCTGTCTTGACTTGATAATGTCATTCTTTTGAATTGTAGCAATTCTAGTAAATGTGTCGTATGTCTTTGTGGTTTTAATTTACATTTTCTCAATGATTAATGATGTCTAACATCTTGTCATGTACTTATTTGCCCTCTGTATATCTTCTTTATTTTTCGTTTTTAAATTTGCAAATTTAGCACCAAGCCTGGCCAATTTTTGTATTTTTTTGTAGAGACAGAGTTTTGCCGTGTTGCCCAGATTGGTTTTGAACTTCTGGGCTCAAATGATCCACCCGTGTTGGCCTCCCAAAATGCTGGGATTACAGGTGTGAGCTACTGTGCCTGGGCTATATATCTTCTTTAATGAACTGTTATTCAAATGGCTTTTAAAATTAGGTTGTTTGTGTTTTTATTGTTGAGTCGTAAGAGTTCTTATATTCTAAATATTTTTCTAAATTTTTTAAAGTTTTTTTTTTTATTTCTTAGGAATATCTCTATTGCAGTAATGTTGCAAATATTTTTTCCTAGTTTGTCAGTTGTCTTTTTTAAATTAAATTAAATTTTTTTTTTCTGGGAAGAGAAAGTCTCCAGTGTAGACAGAAGGTGCTCTTTCTTCCCCTAGTTTATTGTCTTTTGATGTTACTAATGGTATTTCTTGCAATAAAAAGGTATCTATCTATCTATCTATCTATCTATCTATCTATCTATCTACTTATTTAGAGATGGAGCCTTGCTCTGTCACCCAGGCTGGAGTGCAGTGACATAATCTTAGCTCACTGCAACCTCCACCTCCCAGGCTCAAGCAATTCTCCTTCCTCAGCCTCCTGAGTATTTGGGATTACAGGCACCCACCACCATGCCCAGCTAATTTTTGTATTTTTAGTAGAGATGGGGTTTTACCATGTTGGACCAGGCTGGTCTCAAACTCCTGACCTAAAGTGATCTGGCTGCCTTTGCTGAGACCAGCTCGGTGGAGACCTTAACCCAGCAGCGCTAGAGGAATTAAAGACACACACACAGAAATACAGAGTGTGAAGTTGGAATCGGGGCTGACAGCCTTCAGAGCTGAGAGCCACGAGCAGAGTTTTACCCACATATTATTGATAGCAAGCCAGTGATAAGCATTGTTTCTCTAGATTATAGATTAACTAAAATGAGAAACAAAGGGATGGGTTCTGACTAGTTATCTGCAGCAGGAACATGTCCTTAAGGCACAGATCACTCATGCTATTGTTTGTGGTTCAGGAACGCCTTAAGTGGTTTTCTGTCCTGGGTGGGCCAGGTGTTCCTTGCCCTCATTCCAGTAAACCAACAACCTTCAGCGTGGGCATCATAGCCATCATGAGCATGTCACAGTGCTGCAGAGATTCTGCTTATGGCTAGTTTTGGGGCCTGTTTATGGCCAGATTTGGGGGCCTGTCCCTAATATGCCTTGGCCTGCCAAAGTGCTGGGATTATAGGTGTGAGCCACTGTGCCTGGCAAAAAATGTTTATTTTTAAAACTCTACTCACATTTCTCAATTTAAAAAATTGCCACCGGATTTTGAGTCATAGGAAGCCTCTCTTAACAATGAGGTTTAAAGAGGAATTCACTCATGCTTTCTTCTAGTGAATTGCATTTCTTCTGTCTAATTACATTTTAAAATATTTATATTTGATAATTTGTGAATTTTATTCTTGTATTTGATGTGAAGTCTGCATCTAATTTTATTTTTTTCCATATGATTCATCAATTGACCCAGTAGGAGACAGGACTAGCTGGATTTCCTAGGCCAACTAAGAATTCCTAAGCCTAGCTGGGGAAGGTGACCACACCCACCTTTAAACACAGGGCTTGTAACTCAGCTCACACCTGACCAATCAGGTAGTAAAGAGGGCCCACTAAAATATAAATTAGGCTAAAAGCAGGAGGTAAAGAAATAGTTATATCATATATCGCCTGAGAGCACACAGGGAGGGACAATGATTGGGATATAAACTCCAGGAATTTGAGCCGGGAGTGGGCAACCCCCTTTAGGTCCCCTCCCATTGTAGGGGAGCTCTGTTTTCACTCTGTTAAATCTTGCAACTACACACTCTTCTGTTCCGTGTTTGTTCTGGCTTGAGCTGAAGTTTTGCTCTCTGTCCACCACTGCTGATCGCCACCTTCACAGACCCACCATTGACTTTCACCCCTCTGGATCCGGCAGGGTATCTGCTGCACTTCTGATCCAGCAAGGCGCCCATTGCCATTCCCGTTTGGGCTAGAGGCTCGTCATTCTTCCTGCACAGCTAAGTGCCGGGGTTTGTCCTAATCAAGCTGAACACTAGCTGCTGGGTTCCATGGTTCTCCTCCATGACCTACGGCTTCTAATAGAGCTATAACACTCACTGCATGGCCCAAGGTTCCATTTCTTGGAATCCGTGAGGCCAAGAACCCCAGGTCAGAGAACAAAAGGCTTTCTGCCATCTTGGGAGCGGCTGCCACCATCTTGAGAGCAGCCCATCACCATCTTGGGAGCTCTAAGAACAAAGACCTGCCCGATAACACCAGCACTATTTATTAAACCTTTGTTCCAGTGATTTGAGATGATATTTTTATCATATATTTAATTTCTACATATATTTGTGTCTACTTCTGGGCTTTCTATTTAATTTCTGTTATGCAACAGTACCACATTACTTTAGCTATATATGGTCTATAGTATGTTTTAATGTAGGATTAAATCTAGACAGGATTAGTATCCCTCATAGATTTAGTGTTTTCCTGACAATTTTTGCATATTTGTTTTTTCATATGAACTTTTTAAAGATAAACTTTTTATTTTAGAATAGTTTTAGATATATAAAAAGTAGCAAAAATAGTGCAGAAAATTCCCGATATACTCCACACAGTTTCCCTTTATTATTAACATCTCAAAATAGTATAGTACATTTGTCATGATAATTGAACCAGTAACTACCAATAACAATAATGCCTTGTTATTAACTGAAGTTCATACTTTATTCATATTTCTTTGGTTTTGACCTAATGTTCGTTTTCTGTGCTAGGATTCCATCCTGGATACCACATTATATTTATCTGTCATATCTTCTTAGGCTCCACTTGGCTGTGGTAGTTTTTCAGGGTTTTCTTGTTTTTTTGATGACCTTGATGGTTTTTAAGAATTCTTGGTCAGGCATTTTATAGAAGATCTCACAATTGGGATTTCTTTGATGTTTTCCTCATGATTATATTGGGTTTTGGGTTTGAGAGAGGAAAACCAAAGATGGAAAGTGACATACTTATCATATATTGTCAACGTGACATCGCTGTTGATGTGAACCTTGAACACTTGGCAGAGAGAGTTTTTATCGTTTCTCCACTGTGAAGTTACCCTTTTCATACTACTCTTGATAAGGAAGTCACTATATATAGACCACACTTAAAGATTGGGGAGTTATGCTTCTCTTCCGTGAGGATCGAGTATCTACATAAATTATTTGAAATTCCATCCTAAAGATTTATCTATTCTTCCCCATATATTTATTCAATTATTTATTTATGTCAGGATAGACTCATGCATATTTATTCTATATTTTGGGCTATAATCTGATATTTCTTTATTTTGTTGCTGAAATTGTTTCAACTTTGGCCCCTGAGGACTCTTTCAGTTGGCTCCTGTGTCCAGTTGACATACCCCCATCATTATGATTTTGTTTGAGAATTTCCTTTTATTCCTATACTACATGTATTTTACACCTTTTTAAACTGCCTCACAGTTCTTGAATGTTCTGTTTTTATACTTTTCCTTTCCTCTTTTCTCTTTGCGTTTAAATCTGGGAAGTTTCTATTGACCTATCTGCAAGCTCACTGAGACTTGGTTGTGTCCAGTCTCCTGATGAGCCCATCCAAGATGCTCTTCACTTCTGTTACAGTGCTTTTTCTTTTTTTTTTCTTTTTTTTGAGACAGAGTCTTGCTCTGTTGCCCAGGCTGGAGTACAGTGGCACGATCTTGGCTCACTGCAAGCTCTGCCTCCCAGGTTCACACCATTCTCCTGCCTCAGCCTCCCGAATAGCTGGGATGACAGGCACCCGCCACCATGCCCGGCTAATTTTTTGTATTTTTAGTAAAGATGGGGTTTCACCGTGTTAGCCAGGATGGTCTTGATCTCCTGACCTCGTGATCTGCCCGCCTCAGCCTCCCAAAGTCCTGGGATTACAGGCATGAGCCACCACGCCCGGCCAGTGCTTTTTACTTTTAACGTTTCCCTTTGAGTCTGAGAGTTTCCATCTCTCTGCTTAAATAACCCATCTTTTCTTGAATGTTGTCTCCCTACAGTGCATATTAATCATAATTATTTTAGATTCCCTGTCTGATAATTTCAACATCTGTGTTATATCTGAGTCTGGTTCTTATGCTTGCTTTGTCTCTTCACTGATTATTTTCTTGCCTTTTGCCTTTCTTTGCCTTGTCATACCTTAAAAACTGGACATGTTGTATCAGATAATATGAACTGAGGTAAATGGGCCTTTAATGTGAGGATTTATGTTAACTTGCCTAGGAGTGGGGCTATGTTTAATGTTTCCTATAGCTATAGTTATCAGAGGCTTCAAATATGTCCCTCGTTTTTTTTCTCCCTTCTTGATTTTGGGACTTCCTAAGTACATTTCAGAGTCTGTATCTTGCTGCTCCTTTAGCTGTAATCCAATTGTAATTATACTGTAATCTTGTTTGTGTGGTGGTATGGTGGTAAGGTGTGGAGGGATGGAAGCATTCTATAATATTCCAATTAAATCTCAGTGTTTAGTGGTCTTCTCTTTTGGGGCTATGACCTTCACCTGTGTTTCTCTCCTTTCATCCCTGCTCCCTTCTTTAGCTATGACATTCCCAATTTATTGCTTCTAATTCCTGACACCTTTTAACATTATTTTAAACCCCTTTAGGTGAGACAGAAAAGCTAGAGGCTACTGGAGTGGGAGGAATGATTTACTGATAGGAACCCCACAGGTTATCACAGATTAGATCAAGAAAGATTTCATCATGACTCTGGCAATGTTTTTTCCCTTCAAGTAAACCTTTGTTACAAAGAAAGCTCTGGGCATATTTCTGTATTTCACAATGATTACTCTTCCCTCCCCCTGTCAGAGGCATGAGGGTGTCTTTCTCAGTCTTCTCTTTGAGAACCTGATAAAGTTCCTGAAAGGAAAGCTCACAGAATTATAGACCCTAAGGCTACTGTCCCCAGGAGTTTCTCATTCCAATTCGAGTTCAAACTTACTCTCCTTCAGTTCATCAAAACTACCATTTGAAAGTTCCTACTAGTTTATGGCCCCAGAGACTTCTGTTCCAGGTGAGCGGATCTCAGCTGTGTCTCTCCAGATGAGCTTGCTTCTCCAGATTTGGGGGTAGCAATCTGCCTTATAACCTCAGTTTTCTAATGGGTTAAAGAAAAATAATTGATTTTTCAATTTGTACCGCTTTTTCTTGTAAACACAGTGTGACAACCTCCAAGCTCTTTACAAGTCAGATTTGAAACTGAAAGTATCCCTATGAACCTTTTTGTCAACTTATCTAGCTTCATAAATAAGCTGTTACTATATTTAATGGGATTTCATCAAATTAATAAATTCACTTTGGAAGAACTGACAGCTTTATGCTGCTGCATTGTAGTATCCAACAAGAGGAAATGCCTTTTTGTTCATTTACATCTATTTTTGTGACTTTCAGGATTGATTTAAAGCTTTCTTCACAAGTCTTGCACATTTCTTAAGTTTATTTCTAAATATTTAATTTTCTCCATTGATGTCATTATTGGGATTTTGTCTACTATTATTTTCTCTAACTGGTTATTATTTGTGTAGATGAAGACTACTGATTATTGAATGTTAGTTTTATGTCCTGACTTATTCATTCTTTTATTGTTGGGGCCAGCTGCACCTTTAAATTTCTGGGGGTTTTTATGTGCACTAGCATATCATCTACTTAATAGAGGTAGTTTTACTTGTCTTTAACAATTCTCATTCCTTCAGTTGATTCCTCTTGTTTATGTGCATTGACTAATACCTCTACTACAAAGTTGAATAGTAATGGAGATATTTGGCCTTCTTGCCTGTTCCTGAATCTTAGTGAAAAATGCCTCAGGTGTTTCCTCATTAAGATTTTTTCAGGCTAAGGTGTATGTGTTTTAGGTGGTTAAGAAAATATCCACCAATTTTTATTCTCTGGAGTAACTTTCTTATCAGAAATGAGTGTTGAATTTGTCAAAGTTTTTCTTCAGCATTTATAAAAATAAACACATTTTCCCCTCAGATCTATTAAGATAGTTTATTATATTAGAGGATTTAATAATGTGGAATATACATTGCATTTCTGGGGTAAATCTTACTTGATCATGGTGTGTTGTTTTCTTCCTTAGGTTTGGACACTGCTGGCCAACATTTTACTTAGCACTTTTGCATGGATATTCGCTGGTCTTTAGTTTTCATTTGTTTGTACTTTTAGATATAATTGTCTATGTTTTACTTCCTTCTTTAAAAGAAGTAAGTAGGTTTGCTCATTTTCAATGCTCTGGAATGGTAGTCCCCAACCGTTTTGGCACCAGGGACCAATTTCGTGGAAGACAATTTTTCCACACAAGGGATTGGGGGTTGGGGAGATGGTTTCCGGATGAACCTGTTCCACCTCAGATCATCAGGCATTAGATTCTCATGAGGAAAACAACCTAGATCCCTCACATGTGGAGTTCACAATAGGGTTTGCACTCTTATGAGAAGCGAATGCTGCTGATGATCTGACAGAAGGCGAAGCTCAGGCAGTAATGCTCATTCACTTTCTGCTGTGTGGCCCAGTTCCTAACAGGCCATGGGTCAGACTGGTCCATTGCCTGAAGGCTGGGGACCCCTACTCTGGAACAATATATGGAACACTAGTAGTCTCTGTTCTTTAAAGGTTTGGTAAAAATTCCCTGTGAAACTGTCTTAGCCCAGTGCTTTTGGCGGGATAATTCCTTGATAACATTATTTTGTTTAAAGAAATCATTCTATTCAAGCTTTTACTCTCTCTAATGGGATCAGTTTTGGTTATATTGCTCTAGAAATTATCATTCCTTTCTAGGTTTTAAAATTTATTTGCATAGAGGGCTGCAAATTAACATCTTATGAGTTAATTTTTTTTATTTGAATGGTTATTTCCTCCTTGTAATTTTTTTTTTTGAGATGGAGTCTCACTCTGTCACCTAGGCTGAAGTGCAGTGGCATGATCCCAGCTCACTGCAACCTCTACTTCCCAGGTTCAAGCAATTCTCCTGTCTCAGTCTCCTGAGTAGCTGGGATTACAGACACCCATCACCATGCTTGACTAATTTGTGTATTTTTAGTAGAGACAGGGTTTCACCATGTTGGCCAGGCTGGTCTCGAACTCCTGACCTCAAGTGATCCACCTGCCTCGGCCTCCCAAAGTGCTGGGATTACAGGCATGCGCCACTGTGCCTGGACACTCATTGTAATTTCTTATTCTGTATACTTATATGTGATTTTTCTCTACCAATGGAACTAGCCATTTGTTTTGTTCATTTTTTCTCAAGAGGCAGGATTTGGATATATTAATTAGTTCTACTGTTTTTCTATTCTCCACCTACGAATTTTTGCATACTTTCCTGATTTTCCTGTTTATAAATTCTTTTGGTTTATTTTATTGCTTTTTCTACCTCATTTGTGAGTTGGAAATACAACTTACTTATTTTCATTCTTCTATTTTTATTGATAAGTGTTTAGTGCTATGAATTCCTCTGGTTACTACTGTAAATGTGTTCAAACAAATCATGCTATGAAGTGTTTCCATTTTTATTATTTTTTAAACATTCTGTAATTTTGGATTATATTTTCTCTTTTACCCAAGAGTTGCTAAATAGGTGTTTCTTTTTTTTTTTTTTTTTGAGACGGAGTCTCGCTCTGTCGCCCAGGCTGGAGTGCAGTGGTGCAATCTCGGCTCACTGCAAGCTCCGCCTTCCGGGTTCACTCCATTCTCCTGCCTCAGCCTCTCCGAGTAGCTGGGACTACAGGCACCCGCCACCACACCCAGCTAATTTTTTGTATTTTTAGTAGAGACGGGGTTTCATCGTGGTCTCGATCTCCTGGCCTCGTGATCCGCCCGCCTGGGCCTCCCAAAGTGCTGGGATTACAAGCGTGAGCCACTGCTCCCAGCCAATAGGTGTTTCTTTTTAAAGTTCCAGGTGGAAGGATCTTCCTTTTTTTACCTTATAAGTAATTTCTAATTTGATTTTATGATCATAGATTATTGCTTTAATATCTCTACTTTATGGAAGCTACTGATGTTTTCTTTGAAGCTTAATATTTAATTAATTTTATAGTGTTTAGTAAGCACTTGAAAAAAAGTGCTATTCTCTCTAATCAGTGTACAAATTTTGATTTATAGCTATCAGATCAAACTTACTGACTGTGTTGTTTAGGTCTTCTATATCCATACTGATAGGACAGTACTTGATGTGCTTTATGTTGATAATAGTGTGTTAGTCTTCCATTATTAGTGTTTTAATCTCTGTCTCATTGAATCTCTATAGCTTTTGCTTTATAAAGGTGATTGCTATACTATTTGGTTATAAGAAATACAAATTATAAGAAATTTATAACATATATTCTTGTGAATGTTGGTTTTTAGCATGTGCATGTAAACATTCTCTTCTTTGTTATGTATCCTGCTTTCTTGGCTTGAGTTCTGATATCAGAGTTGCTACTATAGCTTTCTTATTGTTTCCATTTGCCTGGTTCATTTATCCATCCTTTTATTAGTTCCGAATCACTTTGTCTTAATGTGACTTTTATATACAGCACATTGCTGGGTATTGCTTTGTGAGCCAAATTGAAAATGTTTTTCTTTTAGTAGGGGAGTTCAGCCTATTTACATTTATTGATGTGACTGATATGTTTTCTCTCAATTTTGATATAGTATATACATAATTATTTGTGTTGTATAATGTTTGTTTCTCTATGAGGTATGTGTTCTTTGCTCTTTTATATTTACTTTCAGTATTTACAAAGATATTTATTTTTGTTCTGGTGATTACCTTTGTACTTTGTACTATCTTTTATAATACCTATTCATCTCTATTTCCTCATGTAATCTTTTACTATCTGATTTATTAGGTTTTAATAGTCTCCTTTAACTCTTCTACCTATTACCTATACAACAGTGATTCTCAACTGGGGTGATTTTGCCCCATAGGAAGCATTTGGCAATGGAGACATTTTTGGTAGTCACACTAAGGGGTATTACTGGCACCTAGTGGGTAGAGGTTGGAGATGCTCCTAAATATCTTATAATAAACAGGACAGCTCTCAAAACAAAGAATTATCTGACACAAAATGTTAAAACTGCTGAGATCAAAAGACCCTGCTGCATAGAAATTTTTTCTCTTTCTCTTTCTTTTTCTCCCATTTTTGTAATAATTATTTTCACAATATATAGTATTTGTACATTATTCCTCCTTTTTTGTTTGTAATACTCCATAATTATGCATATATGTATACACACACACACACATATACACTCATTTTTTGCTGATATTTTCTCAGTTATCTCTTGGTTGTATGAAACTCATCCTTTAGTACTATGTTGTCTAGTAAGTTAGTCACTAGCTACATGTGACATTGAGAACTGGAAATATGGCTAGAACAAATTAGATGTGGTATGAGTATAAAATACACTGAATTCAAAAATTTAGTACAAGGAAAAAATGTAAAATATCTCATTTTTTATATTGATCTATCTATATATATATATGAACATATATCAAAACTGCAATATTTTATGTATATTGGGTTAAATGATATATATTATTAAAATTAATTTTACCTCGTTTTACTTTTTAACAAATGGTTAAGACAAGACATCAAATATTTTTTGGAAACTATCCGATTGTTTCATTGTGTGTTAAATACAGGAAAGACTGTAGAAAGCTAGGGAAAGATTTCTCCATTGTTGGACTCTTAAGACAAAAAGGGTGACATAGTTGGGTTTTTGAATCATTTTCAAGTTGCCTGTTTTATATAACATGTTGTGTGTGCTGATTATTAAGCTGTTGTCATTCAGCTCCAAACCCTCCCTTTGCTTTGTGATACTAGGGCTGAAGACTCTGCAGTTACATTTCTGCTTGAACAAATGCTTTCCTGTTAGGCTCTCCCAGTAGGCAGTGCTAGTGGGAGATAGGAAAACTGGAAGAGGAAGATGGGACTTGACCTTTCTTGGATTGCTTCCTATTCTGCCTTTGCTTCCTATTCCTGTCAGTTGGTTTCAGCAGCAGTTTAAAAAAAAAAAAAGGCTGTTGGCTCTAGTTCGTTCCTTCCTTCCTTCCTTCCTTCCTTCCTTCTCTCTCTTTCTTTCTTTCTCTTCCTTTCCTTTTCTTCTTTCTTTCCTTCCCCTTCCCTTTCTCTCTCCTTCCTTCCTTCCTTCCTTCCTTCCTTCCTTCCTTCCTCTTTCTTTCTTTTCTTTCTTCCTCTCACTCTGTCACCCAGGCTGGAGTGCAGTGGCATGATCTCGGCTTACTGTAACCTCTGCCTCCCAGATTCAAGCAATTCTCCTGCCTCAGCCTCCTGAGTAGCTGGGTTTACAGGTACTCACCACCACACCCGGCTAATTTTTTGTATTTTTGGAAGAGACAGGGTTTCACCATGTTGGCAAGGCTGGTCTCGAACTTCCTGAGCTCAAGTGATTCACCCGCCTTGGCCTCCCAAAGTGCTGGGATTGCAAGCGTGAGCCACTGCACCAAGCCCTAGTTTGCAGCTTTTCTGGAATCAGCCCTAATGCAGACTCCCAGAGATAACAGCATCTACTGCCCTCTGCGTTCTCCTCACAGGTACAAGACCCAGTTCTCCTGGTCCCTCCTCTAGGCTCTCAAGTTTTAGGAATTGCATCCAATTTTCCATTTACAGTTTTCTGGAAGAGATTCTAAACAGTGTTCGTTCTTTTAGAGGGCAAATTACTGCACAGTGCACTAAATAAAGTTACTTCTTTATTTAAATTACTTTTTTTTTTTTTTTTTTTTTGAGATGGAGTCTCGCTCTGTCGCCCAGGCTGGAGTGCAGTGGCGCAATCTTGGCTCACTGCAAGCTCCATCTCCCGGGTTCATGCCATTCTCCTGCCTCAGCATCCCGAGTAGCTGGGACTACAGGCACCCGCCACGATGCCTGGCTAATTTTGTTTTGTATTTTTAGTAGAGACGGGTAGGTGGGATTATATGCCTGCGCCACCAAGCCTGGCTAATTTTTTTTTTTTTTTTGTATTTTTAGTAGAGATGGGGTTTTGCCATATTGGCTAGGCTAGTCTTGAACTCGTGGCCTCAAGTGATCTGCCCACCTCAGCCTCCCAAAGTGCTAGGATTATAGGCTTGAGCCACCAAGCCTGGCCTAGATAAGGTTACGTCTCTGCTGAACACTTCCTGGTAAATTTTTAAAAATGAAATTTATTTTATATTATGTTTTCTATTTATGAAAGGAATTCACTTTCATGTCAGATGTCTTCAGAAAGTGTTCTGCCAATTTCTAGTCCCATTTGTAATGTATAAGAGTGTCTATCTCAAACTGGTAGAATTTTAAAAGAATAATGCTCAGATTATATTTATATGAGGAGTACACATTTGTAAGAAAGAATTTGGAAAACACATAAGATTGAAGACAAATATTAAAATTACTCCAAATCTTATTCCTTACATATAAGCACTATTAAGTTTTGGTTTTTTTTTTTTTATATTCTTAAGGCTGTTTTTAATCTCACTTTTTAAAAAATTGTCAAAATAATGCACGTTGTTTGTAACAAAAAGTCCTAACAGTTTAAAACTTAAAAGTAAAAGGCGATTTGCCTCCTTTTCTCCTCTCCCTAATTCCTATTCGTGACCACTATCTTTGCTTTTAAAATTAGCATTACAATGTGTTTTTTGTGCTATTATAAATTTTAGTATAAATACCTAATACTACATTATATGAATATACACTAATTTATTTACACACTCTCAGAGGTTTAGGTTCCCTATTAAAAGTTTACAGGCCGGGCGCGGTGGCTCACGCCTGTAATCCCAGCACTTTGGGAGGCTGAGGTGGGCGGATCACGAGGTCAGGAGATTAAGACCATCCTGGCTAACACAGTGAAACCCCGTCTCTACTAAAAATACAAAAAATTAGCTGGGCGTGGTGGCGGGCACCTGTAGTCCCAGCTACTCGGGAGACTGAGGCAGGAGAATGGTGTGAACCCAGGAGGCGAAGCTTGCAGTGAGCTGAGATCACGCCACTGCACTCCAGCCTGGGCGACAGAGCGAGACTCTGTCTCAAAAAAAAAAAAAAAAAAAAAGGTTACAGTTAACTTATTTGTATGAAAAGTTTTTTTCTGAATTTAAGTGTTTTTTCCCAGAAGTAGAATCACTAAGTTAAAGCCATTTTATATTTTCGAGTCTCTTGACATCTAATGTAAAATAGCTTTTGAGAAAAGTTATTTCAATTTATACTTCCAAGAACAATGGAATTTCTGATATTGAAATTCTGACTGCCATGACTGATGACAAGAGATTTTTCAACCAGAGCCCTTTCTGTGTTTCTGTAAAGTCACTTTGCAGAGCACCTTTTGCGTTACACTTACTTGACTATATGTCCTCTACAGAATGATTCCTAGTAAAAGATATTTTTATCTTTAAAAAACGTGTCCATTCTATCCCAGAAAACAGCACCCACCAATTTTACAACCTTGGGATATCCTATTGGATAACAGGTCAGTGGCTGCCATGCTTCATGTCCATAATAATCCCAGGGATGGGGAGAGTGTCAATATGCAGAATGGGCTCTTACTCCTCAGGCTGTGAGTGAGTCTGGGGTTGGGGTCCTGGAATTTGTATTGTTAACAGGGGATTCTGATGCAGTGAATGATCTCTCAGCAGTCAAAGAGAATCTCTACTCTGTAGATTAAATTACTGATTCTTGATGTTTGCTGATTAACAGTGGTTGATTGCAAAAAAAAAAGCCATATAGTAAAAATGAATGTGGGAAATACTGACTTAAACATATTAAACAGGTTTAAATGTATTTCTCAGGATTTTTAATATGCCGATGCTCTCTAACTTTTCAATATGCTGTTGCTCTCTGGCTTTGCAAGGAGGGCTTATTTTTTTGCAGCCAAATTTATATAACGAACGGAATTCATTTTATTGTTTATTGTTTATTCATTTATTTATTTTTTTGAGGTAGGGTCTCACTCTGTCACCCAGGCTTGAGTGCAGTGGTATGATCTCGGCTCATTGCCATCTCTGCCTCCTGGGTTCAGGTGATTCTCCTGCCTCAGCCTCCTGAGTAGCTAGGCTTACAGGTGCATGCCATCCTGGCTGGCCAATTTTTGTTATTTTCAGTAGAGACACAGTTTCGCCATGTTGGCCAGGCTGGTCTCGAACTCCTGACCTCAAGTGATCTGCCCACTTGGCCTTCCAAAGTGCTGGGATTATAGGCGTGAACCGCTGCACCTGGCCTGTTTATTTTCTTTATTTTGTTTTGTTTGGGTGTGGGCCAACTGTTAACATCTGATGTTCCTAGGAACAAAGTTTGAAAATCCTGGATTAAGTGATCTTTTCTATTACAGTATTTCCCATCATTCCCTTAGTACCTTAAAAAATTTAATGAACTTCCCTAGGCACATGGCTTTTATTATATAGTTTAGGCAAAGTAAAAATTTCACATTTTGTAAATCTAAATTTTCAAGGCTAGATTGACTTCCTAGCAGACATGCTTAACTTTTTTTCTTTATATTCAAATGCCTTTTTTGTTCATTCCCTTAATAAAAAGTGTACCAAAGAAACCTGTTTTGAAGCCCTCCATTTCCTATTAGTGCCTATTAACTAAAGTAAGATGTGATCTAGAAGAACTTCATATAATAGAAATAAAACCCACGTGACCAAAAATTTAACCCTCATCCAACAACAACTGCTTTAGAAGTGGCAGGGTCTTTATTGTTTAGAATTTCTAATGTTGGGGTTTATTCAAAGGATTATAAAAAGGTCTTTTGAAACACTTCTGTAGCAAATTATTTTGGCTGAATTACAAATCCTCAAAAGTGGGGCTTTATTATAATGGAAACAGAGTTAGAATAAACTCTAACAACATTTGTAGGCAGCACTGTGTAATGAGGGTTGAGTGCATTGCTATATTATGACTAGAGGCATATCTTTTCACCATCTCAGTAAAGCACTCCTAGTTTTATACACAGTGTTATTGGTCAAGTGTTCTGTAAGCTTCCCTGTTTCTTTTTATCCAATTGTTTCACTCATCTTCTGCATATGAAGCACCGCAATCTCAGGTGACCCTGTCAGGTTTAAATTATTAGCCCTAGATCATTCTCCTGTTAGAAATGTTCTACATATTCATCTATAGAAGTAAATAACAGCTTCAACTTAACATGTCAACAACTCTATAGAACATTCTAGCTAACTTCAATGAGCTTTAATCTTGTTAATAGCACCCTCTGAAGTTTGGTTGGTCAATAATTAGGAAGGAAAATAAAGGTTAACTCACTAATTTTGTACTGGTGTTTTGTAATTTGCAAAGCAAGTAATATACCTGAACAAATGAGAGAAACCTTGAAACGCTCCTGTGAGGCAGATATTGTTATAACCTCTTCCCCACAAAGGTGGGGAAGCTCAGACTCAACTAAATTAAGTAACTCACCCAAAATTTCTTCCTCAGGAAATGATGCAGCTAGGACTCACAGCCAGGTAGTTTGATGTGTAAATCTGTATTTTTTTCTATCACATAAGTTTCATTTCTCCAAGTCTCCTTCCACTTAGACTATATAAACTACAAGATAATTTGATTGTTTACATTCACCCTTTAATGATCTCCAAGGAACCAACCAACTTTCCAGTTACAAATATTTTCCATGTAACTTTGATGAAAGCAGTACAGTGTTGAGAACTGAGTGAATTACAAAGAATTGAGTTTGAGTAAATTCTGTGTTCACTTACTAGTCTTGTGACATTGAGAATGTTACCTCCTTGAGCTAGTTTCTATTTATGAAAATGAGGACTGACTATAGCATGTACTTTATGGGATTGTTATAAAATATTTATGGAATATGCACAACACAATACTGAGGGTACCCAGTAACTAACTTTAACCTTATTTGCAAAATTTCACAATGTTTAATTTCACCTGAGGGTAAGAAATCCCCCCACTCTGTGTTCTGGAAAACGACTTAATAAGACTTACAGAGGCCAGGCATGGTGGCTCACGCCTGTAATCCCAGCACTTTGGGAGGCTGAGGTGGGTGGATCATTTGAGGTCAGGAGTTTGAGACCAGCCTGGCCAACATGGTGAAACCTGGTCTCTACTAAAAATACAAAAGTGAGCTGGGCGTGGTGGTGTGTGCCTGTAATCCCAGCTACATGGGAGGCTGAGGCACGAGAATTGCTTGAACCAGGGAGGTGGAGGATGCAGTAAGCTGAGACTGTGCCACGGCACTCCAGCCTGAGCGACAGAGCAAGACTCTGTTTAAAAGAAAAATAATAATAGGCTGGGCACGGTGGCTCACTCCTGTAATCCCAGCACTTTGAGAGGCCGAGGAGGGCAGATCATGAGGTCAGGAGATGGAGACCATCCTGGTTAACTTGGTGAAACCCCGTCTACTAAAAATAGAAAAAATTAGCTGGGCGTGGTGGCAGGTGCCTGTAGTCCCAGCTACTCCAGAGGCTGAGGCAGGAGAATGGCGTGAACCCGGGAGGTGGAGCTTGCAGTGAGCCAAGATCGTGCCACTGCACTCTAGCCTGGGCAATGGAGTGAGACTCTGTCTCAAAAATAATAATAATAATAATAATATAAAAAGACTTACAGATGCCTCCTTTGTTTACCTATAACAAGGCCCGACATAGATCTCAAAATTTCTTTTTTTAGCCTCATAAATGATTAGCTAAACTGCTTGTCCCATTGATCAACTGGAACAAAAGTCTTGGTATTCAAACTTCGGTTAAGCTTCTTTCCTTCCCCCAGGACGCTGAACTTTGACCCACCCTCAGCCTGGGCTAGCATACAATGCCCCTTTAGAATAAGCTTGTCTCGAGGTCAGACATTCTCTCATATACTATCTGATTGCACCATCTTTTATTCTACTTTCTCACACCTGGCTCTTCCTAGCTTTGTTTATTCCTCTCTGAAAAAGAAAAAAATCTTTTTCTTTTTCTTTTTTTTTTTTTGCCTAACTTTTGAGATGCTTGCAGATCTCATGGTCAGAGCATTCTTCCCGTTACAATAGTCCTCCTCCCCCTATTGCAATAGTTTCCTTACAAAAATCTCCCCTTACAATAATCTTTTTGAATAAAGTCTCTTCTTACTAAGTCCGGATTTGTTTTTATTTGACAAATATGTAGAAGGATATTCTATGAAAGAGATCTGCAACCACTAGCATATTATCAAGAAGATTCATAGAGTTAATGATTTTCTTTTGGTGGCTGCTTATGACATTGTCCTATAGCTCATCACTGGTCACTTGGAGGGAGGGAGATCAGGGTAAGGTCTAGAAAAGTTGCAGGAGGGTGGGAAATAGAACTCTCGTGACCAGCAAATTAATAGTCTCTTCTTTCTATTTAAAATAAGCTATAGTATATCCATCTGTCTTAGTCCATTTTGTGTTGCTATAACAGAATACCTGAGACTGGGTAATCCATAATGAACAGAAATTTAGTGGCTTATGTATTTTTTTCTATCACATAAGTTTCTGGGAGGTCCATGATTGAAGGGCCTGCATTTAGCAAGGGCCTTCTTGCTGCATCATCCCGTGGTGGAAGGGCGAAAAGAGGATGAGAAAGGGCAAGAGACTGAACCCGCAGCCTCAAGCTATTTTATAATTGGCATTAATCCATTCATGAGTGTGGAGCTCTCATGACCTAAATAGTTTCCATTAGGCCTCACCTCTCAATGGCGTTGCACTTGGGGATTAAATTTCCAACACATACTGTTTTGGGGACACATTCAAGCCAAAGCACCATTCTATATGCTTCTCTGTATATAGAACATACAAAAATAATGTTAGACAAGAATATTAAAAGAATGGAAAGTTGTGATAATTTTTTTTTCTTACAGCAAAAGTTAAAATGGTATGAACTGTATGGTCTCATGGTGGTAAAATATATATATATATATATATGTTTGTATGCACAGAGGAAAGACTAGAAGGTTCTGTACCTGTTAACAGTGGCTGATCCTAGAAGAGTGAAATTTAGGGTAAGATTTTTCATTTTTTTCCCCAAAATGTCTACAATGTACAAGGATTGTTTTTAAAAACTAGTTGTTCTTTATTTCTGTATTTCAAAGGAAATATATTGTCTTAGTCTGTTTGAGCTGTTTAACAGAATTATGCAGACTGGGTGGCTTAAACAACAGAAATTGATTTTCTCACAGGTCTGGAAGCTAGACAGTCCAAGATCAAGGTTCTGGCAGGGTTCGATTTCTGATGAGGGCTTTCTTCCTAACTTGTCAACAGCTGCCTTTTCTGTATGTTTTCACAGAACACTTCCTTGGTGTATGCACAAGGAGAGAGGGAGAGGGTGAGTTCTCTGGTCTCTCCTCTTATGAGGTCACTAATCCTATCAAATCAGGACCCCACACTTATGATGTCATTTGAACGTAATTATTTTCTTACTCCAGATATGACCACACTGGGGTTACGGTCTCAACAAATGAATTGTATGGTGGGCACATACATTCAGTTCACAGCACATATACTTACTATAACAGAGACAACCACTGTTCTAGTCTTTTTTTCTATGACCACACAAACTTACATGGGGAGAGGATAATACATGTACACACATACATGCGTGCACATAGCCACATAGTTTCTTTTTGCTTTGTTGGGATCATACACTCCATATTGTTCAGTATTTTGCTTTTTCCACTTCGCTACATATCCTAGACAACTTTACAAGTCACTTCATACAGATTTGTTTTATTATTTTTAATAGCTACTTAGATTCCTTATGAGTACCGTCATTTGTTGAAAGACATTTAGTTTTTCACTGTTTTTGCCTGTATTATCTTTAAAATTTTTAAAGCAAACACAAAAATCAGTTAGTATAGTAAGAGCCTAATTGCAAACAAAGAAAACATTCACATTTTAAAAAGCTGGAAGGAAATAAAATGTAAAGAGTACTTATTTCTGAATGTGTGGATATAGATAATTTTGTGGGTTTTTTTAAACAAAATAATTTGCTTTATTTTCTACCTTACAGTTGGTAAGGTTGCTGAACATTACTTTTCCCCAGTCTCCATGCAGAGTCTGGCTTGAGTTCTGCTCTGTCTCTCTGCCACAGAGGACAAAACTTCAGCTACTCTGGAAGTTACTCTGTTTAGCGATAAATAATAGCCAAAATTGGCCGGGCACGGTGGCTCACGCTTGTAATCCCAGCACTTTGGCAGGCCGAGGCGGGCGGATCACGAGGTCAGGAGATCGAGACCGCGGTGAAACCTCGTCTCTACTAAAAAATACAAAAAATTAGCCGGGCGTGGTGGCGGGCGCCTGTAGTCCCAGCTACTCAGAGAGGCTGAGGCAGGAGAATGCTGTGAACCCGGGAGGCGGAGCTTGCAGTGAGCCGAGATTGCGCCACTGCACTCCAGCCTGGGCGACAGAGCGAGACTCCGTCTCAAGAAAAAAAAAAAAAAAAAAGCCAAAATTACATTTAATTGCATCATCATCATAATTTTCACTTTATTTACATAAATCAGTAGCTTCCTTTTGGAGAAATTGTGTGTGGAGGAGAATGTGTATGGGATTTGTGTTTGACAGACTTTTGTTTTAAACTAGTTGAACTGTATGTGACTTGAAAAAGTTGCTTTTATTTTCTCTTAACAGCTCTCTTAGCTGCTAAACAGAGTTGTGAGAATTAGAGATCAAAGGATTGAAACAAAAATGCTGACACAACTATTTATTTCTCACTTATAAATACCAATGACAAGTGGAACTTATAATCTGTGTAGTGTCCTTTCAGCCCTCCTTTTAATGTGTGTGAAATATATAAGAAATACATTGGAGTTCTCTTCCTGCAACCAGTGCACACAATGTTTAAGCCAGTGCTATGTAATTTCTCCCTTAGCTGGTTTTTATTCTGTGCACACTTGCCTTCTTTCTGTTATGCAAGCATTTTAAAAGTTGTTTTGAAGACAGCGATATTGCTCACTCCAGGCTGTTTGTTAAGAGAAGGTCAGGGCAGCTTTTGGCGGGTTAGGTCAATTCCTCTGGCATCACTGAGTGTCCCTGCAGTGCCTTTTTTGTTCTGCACAGCGGAAGCAGTGGGGTCCCTGTTCCAGGCTCCAGCCAGGTCTGTCCCCAGATTCTAACTCTGGGTTAGGCCTACAGAAGCAGGGAAAGAGGTGGTATCATACCACTTTGGACCAAAAAAATATTAACTGTATACATATAACCAGATAGAGTTAAGGATGTGCGTGCGTACATATAATATAGTTATATATAGAAATATGTGTAGATTTGTGTGTGTATGCATGTGTAAAACCCTATATATAGGATTAAAGATATAGATATAAATATAGATATACCATACAGATCTAGATGTGCACATTGACCTAGTGATGGGGAGAGGAGCAAATATAGAAGACTTCCTAGGGTTTTTATTTTAACATTTTAGCTTGTATTATTAGCCTACAATGTCTATGCTTTACATGTATAAGATAGTGTAGCTGATGCAAGGGTGGCTGAAGCACTTTTGGCTTCCATTCCTTTAACAGTAATTCCACACACCTAAACCTCCTTCCCTCTCCCTGCCCAGTAGGTACCCTAGCAGGTTAGTCTTGGAAAGCCACATTGATATCTTTTCCTTGAGACTTGCCAATAGTTGCATTGGTGACAAAGTTTTGCCTAGAGTATAGTTAGTACAGGAAAACTCTCATACTTGCCTGGATATTATCTTTGTCATTTCCTTTCCTTACTTCCTCCACTCCTTGAGAGACTAGTAAATAAAAGGGAAATTAAAAAAATAAAAGAAATAATTTGTTCAGAAAGTTTTTCATCCTAGCCTGTTGGCTTTGTATCTAATCAAACAATCTGGGGTTCAAGTTGAGAGATGCAGTCCTTGTCACAGTGTTTACTGAGTTCAACCCCTCCCCACAGTCCACTGTAGCCAGGCATCGTAATAATTACATTTTAAAAATATTTCTAAAACAAGTTACTTATGCCACAATTTAATGCTTATGTCTTTTTGTTCTCTGAGGATACACAGAGCAGTTATTTGTGCTCACAGTTCTTCTGATTAAGCTAATAACTGGAAAATAATCACATCCAAATGGGCTTCAGGATCTTAAGTGGTACTTGTGCTTGGGAACTAACAGATATTTCTCCTTTGGAAGCAAGCAGTTGGAAAGAACACAGCACAGAAAGCTTTAGGATGAATTTTCCTAGCAGCCATTCTGTATCGTCAAAGATGAGTTGCAGAGGAGGACTGGCAGGGAGTGCTTTAGTCCCACAGCCTGGAACAAACATAGAAACACAGAAGGGATTCTGGAACTCTGCCAAATTGTTTGACCTCAGGGAAACTTGCCGGGCCTTATAAAAAATACATAGTTCAGTTCTAACTTTTGCCTAGTTCCCATTTGACCCTTTACCCAGATCTGTCTTTCCCAACCAGCCTTCAATCCCTGAGGAGAGAGTTAATGGCACACAGGAGTGGGCTGATTTGGGCAATGAGTGCTTCTTCCTTTCAACCTGTTGCTACCTAACACAAGGACAATTGGTCTTCCACCCTCTTCACAGTTCATTCGGTCATTGTCCCTGTCTCCCAGGTGAGTTGAGGTGAGCAGCAGTGATGAAAGCAAAGCCACACTTTGTAATGATTTTTGCATCTAAATTGGACTTCTTCATAAAGAAGTGACAATGGGTGTGGCATGCTCAATAAGCCACATAATGTTCCTCCGTATATTGTGTTTTAAAGGCCTCTTAATCCTTCTTTAAAACAGTGTTAAAGTTATTATTGCTACTTGTTTCTATGTTTTATAGGCTCAATGAGGGAAGAACTTTGTTTTATTCACTGCTATACCCCCAGCACCTAGAAAAGTTCCTGGCACCCAGTAGACCCTCAATAAATATTTGTAGAATGTTTGTAGAATGACAATAGTTATTGTTACTTCACAGCTTTCAAAGGCCTCAATCATAAGAAAGAGACTTTAATATTATGTGTAGTAAGTGGTAGGTTCTTTTTGAGACAGACTCTTGCTCTGTCACCAGGCTGGAGTGCAGTGGTGTGATCTTAGCTCACTGCAACCTCTGCCTCCTGCGTTCAAGTGATTCTCCTGCCTCAGCTGGGACTACAGGCATGTGCCACCACACCCAGCTAATTTTTGTATTTTTAGTAGAAACAAGGTTTCGCCAAGTTGGCAGGATGGTCTCAATCTCTTGACCTCGTGATCCGCCCGCCTTGGCCTCCCAAAGTGCTGGGCTTATAGGAGTGAGCCACAGCACTCGACCAGTAGGTTCTTTTTAAAATCACCAACAGAGATCCTTAGTTCAGATTTTTTAAAAGTAAGAAACATGTCTCTTGTGTTATTTATGCACTACCCCGAAGTGCCCAGAAAAGGAGCACTCCATAGGTCCAGTGAAGGCTACTGACTACAAATGCCTTTCTAATGACACTTGGCTGAGAAACCATTCAAACTCAGAACCCTCTCCTGAGATGGCTAATAAGAGCAACAACGGTTCATGTGGAACCAGGGAACACAAACTTTGGTTTAACCATTTTCTTGTATTGTTATCAAATGAAATGATCTCTAGTTACCTGCAGTGCAGTCAAAGAACCACACACATGAACAACCAGTATAGAAACATCCCATTGTGACTACCACTATTTGTTGCTCTGTACATCTCCTGCTTTGTACCAGAAAAGGCTTTGAATGCCTGTCTGTGCCATTGTGGCACTTCTGACAAGATGCAGAAGATTAGGAACGAGGAACTGAAATAGGAAAAAAGATGCCAAACAGGAACTGGGATAGGAATTATTATCGTCTTAGGAAAAGTCATGTATAAAGTGTTGGTTGTGTGGAAACTGTAGCATGAAAAGTTTAAGAATGGAATTAAGCTAATAAAATTCATCTAAAAATGGAATGAACGAAAAAGTGGGTAAAGGGACAAATAAATGGTTAATCTAAAACCCATGTGTTTGGTACAGTTTCTAGATCTCAGGAATCATGTTCCTGTTCTTATTTCGGTTTTGGCATCACATGTAAACCACTTGTTTTAAAATGCTGTATACTATGATTTTCTTCCTATATTAATATGCATCTTATAATATTACCGTAGGAAGAACAGCCCATGTTTCATAAATTTCACTGAAAAAGTACTAAGGAAAATGTGATTTGTAAAAATTGCTTTCTCCAATCATTCATTTATTTATCTTTTGTGTTCAATCATTCATTTATCTTATTTCCATAAAGGATGTGAGGCTCTGGAAATACACTGAGGAAGAAAGTGCAATCTTTGAAGATGCAATAGAAAATTTTCCACTAAGAGTATTGTTAAAATAATGCCTTCGTCATGACAGATTTGGGAATTTTGTTTTGTTTTGTTTTAAGACGTAGTCTTGCTCTGTCGCCCAGGCTGGAGTGCAGCGGCACGATCTCAGGATTTGGGAATTCTGATGTCAAAGTCCAGTTAATTTCTTGAAAGGCACAACTGTGTTGTCTACTTTACCAAGGTCACTAAAGCTGGTGTATTCAAATACCATGTCCCGGAAGCCAAATGGATTCTTGTCCTTCTGAGGTGTTTCTGATAAGGCAATATGTCCAGGAGCAGCTAGTTCAGAGTAAATGCCTGTCTACTCCTCTTTTTCCTTCAATAACTTATCTAAATATGATCTGTAGTTTTCTTCAGAAATTACCATTTCCCACCATCAAAAACTGAAAACAGACTTCTGAGAGCAAATTTAATCTACTTTTGAGAAATATGAGAAGGATTCCTTAAAGAGTCCCAGATTTTGTTTCTTTTTCTTAGTGCAATGCTTTTAATTTCTAATGTGTTTTTGTTGTTGTTGTTGTTGTTGTTGTTTGTTTGTTTTGAGACAGAACTCACTCTGTCACCAAGGCTGGAGTGGCAGTGGCTTGATCTTGGCTCACTATAACCTTTGCCACCCTGGTTCAAGCAATTCTCCTGCCTCAGCCTCCCTAGTAGCTGGGATTACAGGCTCATGCCACCATGCCCGGCTAATTTTTGTATTTTTAGTAGAGATGGGGGTTTCACCATCTTGGCCAGGTTGGTCTTGAACTCCTGACCTTGTGATCCACCCCCCTCGGCCTCCCAAAGTGCTGGGATTATAGGTGTGAGCCACCGTGCCCGGCCTAATGTGTGTTTTTAATAAAAAGAAAAGTCGAACCTAGAAGGGAATCCATCATAACATGCCTTAGTCATAGGAAAAGGTAAAAACATCCTGAAGATAAGAGGAAAAATTATATCACAAAGCAAGGAAAAAAAAACCAACACCCAATGCACACTGAATTTAGAACACTTCAACACTCTGTTGCATGCAAATACCTTACTCTTATTCCACATTACTAAAAATACTTGTAGTTGCCCAACTGAGAAGGATTTGTTTAGCACAAATTTCTGGAGATGGCTAATTTCAATAACATTTAAAATATACATTCTTACATATATACATGTATACATATTCATTTAAGATTACTCTTTTTCCTCTAGGAATGACTTATATTGTAAACTACATTGCTGAGTAGCTTGTGTTTCTATATAATGAAGTACCACTGGAGAGAACAGTCACTTGTGGCAGGTAGCAAAGAAATTTCAATAAAGTAAACTCTTAGGATTATTAAAATTATACATTTGGGGCTGTTAGCATGGCCTAGAAAAAGATGAGGACAGGCTCATCTCATTAAAAGAGAAGAAATAGTGGAATTAGCTTGAATCTAATTACAAGCCACACTATCTAATGTAAAAACATGACTGTTTTTTCACTCCCATTCATTTTGACTAGTAATTAGTTTTGGCCTCTAAAATGCCACCCTTTAATCATCCAAACACAGATGTGATTTGCCGTGCAATTTAATCTTGCTTTAATGAAGAACTAATGGACGCATCGCAAATTACTTTCCCTGTTGGAGAAAAATTCTATTTCCTGCTTTTCAAAAGATCAAGAGTATCTTGTGATAATAGCCCAAGCGGCCCTGGCAGCCTCACCGCACAGAGCAAACAAGCTCTTTTACTCAACTCCCAATTCAATGGAGAAAAAGAGGCTACAATTAGCAACAAAGCAGGGGAAACGCAGCATTACAGCCGAATCACTTTCTGTAGCTCAACCCCCAGTAACCACTGGCTTGTTAGAGCCAGGTCTAAAGTGTCAGGCACGAACAATGCGCTGTGATAAATTACTCTCTTCAAACAGCTGCACTGCTAATTTTCAATTATACACACAAATGGCTCTCAGATTGGAAGAAAATGGAGTGCATGGGGAGAACAGTAGTAGATTTCTATGTTTGTTTGGTAGTGAGTGTGGAGGCGGTAGAATGACATCCTGAAAAGAAAGCCGTAGTGAGGAGTCAGTGTTTGAACTTCAGAAGATGAGCCATCCCGAATCTTTAGGAGACCTGTGGTTTCCTCGCTTAGCTCTGGGTTCTAAAAGGACTGAAATTACGAGTTACTTTCCTTCCTGGGTTTGTTTTTTTGGTTTGTTTGTTTTGACCTGTCACCCACTTTATACTGAAAATCCCCGACTGATCTCACTGCTCTGTCTTGGTAAGCCCATTGGGATTCACGAAGGCTCTGTTGCCCTAGGTACCCTCGCCATCTTTGTACCAAATCCCTCCAACCCTTCCACCTCCTTCCTTCCTTCGTTCCTCACCAACCTAACTGTGCTTGAACCTTCTACTCTTTCACTCTCCTTCACCCCATCAACTGCTAGTCCCCATCGCCAGAGTTCAATGCTTTCTGCGTAGACTCTGAAGAGACACCTCCTCCAGCCAAATACAAAACATTCACCCTTATAGACTGAGAGAAAAATTTTAGAAATCTCAGTTGTTTTTTCTGAACTAGATTTTGCCTAAAGGGATATTAAAATTTGGTCGGTCTTTTCTCTCAAATAAGAACGGGTGTCATGAAAAATTCCTTAATGCTTAATGCAGAGATAAACAATAAATCAACACACATTATTATTCTTGTTTCTTTACCTATGTGTTATCCATGTATCCTAAGTGGCAGCTTATTTGGGGGTTGATTTTTAAATTAGAGTTTGGGGAGGTACATCCTGCTGGACCATCTCTGATTCTTTCAGGACGGATTCATGGTGGACTTGAGCTCAAACCCACTCCACCCCAGACTGTTAGCACCTTTGTGGAACATATGTTTCCCCACTTCCTTATTTTTCAATTGTGGCTATTTCCCCCAAAACCAAAGGGAAGAGTTTGCTTTTTCATAAAAAGACACTTGCTAAAGATCTGAAGGGCGGCATGAATTGATTTTCTTGTAGAAAACACGAAGGCAATTCTTGTTGAATCTATTTCTGTCCTGTTCCAAGCAGGAGATTACAGCCACAAGTGTGTGACACAGAATTGTTCCTTTAGCTCACTCTCTTGGAAATCAGTTTGTGACCAGAGTAGCTGCTCTTTTGTCTCTCAGCAGGGGTGGTGTTGATGTTACTGCATTTTTCATCTTGAAGACGCCACAAATCTTTTGCCTCCATCAGTGTTTGTTCATTGTGTTCACTGACAAGGAGGCACTCATCTTTTGGGGAGCAGTCTTGGTAGACGGTCCTTCCCCCCCTTTTTTTAACCATACTAGTTCAAGCAGGGAGCCTTTTTTGACTTCAACAGCGGGGAAGAAGACAATAAGTGGGCCTCATCTGCTTAAGGGCCACACATTAAGTACGACACAATCATTTGGCCAGATGAGGATAATGGCCATTAAAATGTTCTGATTTCTAACCATTTTCTAGACGAGTGAATGTAATGTAAATTAATGTTCAAAAAAGGGGCTTCTAGAAGGGAATTTGTTTTAAAAAGAGCAATCATTTTAGAAGGATGGGGTGGGGAAACCTCTTTTAGAGCAGTTCTCCTTACCAAGGAAAAACTGTGAGCATTATATATTTGAATTAGAAATACTACCATTTAGAAAAGACTATGTAGAAAATTTAAAATGCCAGTCCATTAAAAGTTACTTTTTTTCATGCAGCGGGGGAAGGCTACTGGGAGGTGGGGGAGGGTTGTGATACCGAGAGGAAATGCAGTACTTTTTTTTTTTTTTTTTTTTTTTGCTGAAGTGGGATTTTACTCCTTCTACTTTATAATCGTTACAGAAATTTAAACCTCAAACCATTTCAGCCCAAGCTTATACTAAGCTTGTTAGTGGTTTCTGATGCTGTGGACGATAATGCTGCAGCATTACCATAAATCAGCAGAATTAACTATGATCTTCAGAAGCATGCTTGAAAGTGGGTGACAGAAGTCTGCAATTTGGCGCTCTGAATATTATGATAACATTCTATATTAAATGTTCATAATCTACTTAAAGCTGAGCTTCAAGTACATTTTGTATTTGTGCTTTGCCCAATATTAAAAGCCAGTAACAATTATTATAACCCATGTCAGCTTTCATTATTTGCAAATGCAAAATATAAAAATATATGGTCATGCATGTACCAAGTGACCTTTTTATTAATTTTATAAAAAGTGTTCTTTTTTTATTTAAATATGGTTATTGCTTTGTCCACTTAAGAATTGGCTTTAAATTGTATTTTTATTACATTGTCATCCACAAAACAAATGATCGCAGATGATCTATAGATTCAAATGCAATTCCAATACTATATTGCAAACTTCTGAAATACATATTATTCGCTCTGCCTTTTCCATCTGATGTCAGCTTTCATATAATCTTATGACTCAAAAGACAAGGATCCTTATTGGACATTAAGTCCCAGAAAGTAATACTCTACTTTTAAATACACAATAATTAAGGCACATAGCATGTTTTTTGCACCTCCCTCCCCAAAAGACATATTCTCTGACTGGGTCTCAGAATAACCTAATTATGAGCAAATCAAGGTTTATTATTTTTATTGCCTTTGTTATTCTATGCTAACTTGCATACATACCAGAGCACATTGATCAATGCTCTAGAGGTACAAAGAAAAGATCTAGGCAAGTCATTCTTAGCAAATAGATAGGAAATGAATTTTTTTTACAATGTTAAAAAAAATACAGTTGTTCACTGCTTGAACTGAAAGCATCAGCTGGCCATTTAATCTTACTCCTAAGTGGCACCTACAAAAAAGTTTGCATATCGCAAGCAATTGTCTAATTTAGCAGGTAAGCGAATTAGACACACTGAGGATTTTTTAATCTATAACTTATTGGGCTAAAACGAAGATCAAATAAATGATGCAAAATGTAAATGCATCTTTATTTCCCACTGATTTTGTGCTAATGTAAGGGGGAAGATAGAATTTTGATAGTACTTTTCATTCACAATGGTTATATAGAAAAGCTCATCTAAACCAGATCCTAAATGGGATTAAATATGACCTATTTTAAGTGGATAATCTTATAAAAACTTCATAAATTTCTAGCACTCAAATGCTCTCAAAGAAGCTCTGCCTCTCAGATCTTGACTAGGGGTGCAGAAGGAAGCTGAGTCCTTGAGATTCCTCAGTGTACAGTGCTTTCTCAGGCTCACCCTCTCTTCCTTCAATAGCAATGAACAATTGCCAGCAGCCCTCCCTTTTAGTGTCCCTCTGCCCATATTTCACCTGTAAAAGGAACATGAAGAGAAAAGATCTATGAAAGCACTTTGAAAAAACTGCTATATGCATGCAAGATATACAACAGAGAAACCTATTAGCAATAACAATCACAATTTATTAGGTACCTCCTAAGTGATGCAATATGTAAATGATTTGTACATAATATTTTTAATCCATACAAATGATAAAGTAGGCAATTTAACCTTAGGTAGATGAGGAAATCAAGTCTCTAGAGAAGTTAAATATCACTATTTAGGATTTGAATTCAATTGTCTGATTCTAAAGCCCATAATTTAAATCACTGGACTACTCTGGCTCTAATTACTTAAATATGTCTATTATATATCATTATTTTTAAATAATGTTCCAAATTATATGGCCAGTGTGTTATATTATCTTGTATGAAAAATCAGGATTTTTAATCAGTTTTCTTCCTCTCCAAAGGAACAAGATTTGAGAAACATCTATCTCTTATCATATGATTGGGAAAAGGGGGAAAGATGTAGAGGACTGGAGTTCTCTGGATCACTCAATCAGGGATATAAATGACTTTACCATGATGATGTAATGCTTGAATTTGCTACTTTAGGTAGCTTCAAAAAGAGTCGTGGTTTTTTTTTCTTTTTTCATTTTTGGCATGATACGCATTAATGATGTTCTCATCAAAAGCAGCACAATTTTAAAAATGAATTTGGCAAAGCTCCAAAACTAAATGGGCATGTAGGATGTATATGGGCACCTTGGCATTATTACTTAAAATAGCTAAGAAAATTTAGGAAGAGAACATGTTTAGAGATTTGCCTTACCAGGAGCAAAGAGTATTATGAAGATGTGCTAGTGAAGATATGCTAAAATGCAAAGGGGTATTCATGCAGGAATAAACAAAACAATCAATGGAGCAGAATACAAAGTCTAGAACAAGTTCAATATACAGATCGGAATGTAGTTATGATAAAAACACATTTTAAATCAGTGTAATAGATGTGCTATTGATTGCCCATTTGGGAAAAAAAATGCAATTACGTCTTTACTGTTCACAAAAAAGTCCAGAAGGATTAATGATTTAATGTAACAAATAAACAAACAAAAAACAGTGCTACCAAGTTAATACCAGAAAAATCCTAGAAGAAAATATAAGAGAATTTTTTTTTGTGGTCTATGACTAGGGAAGATGTTTCTAAGCAAAACAAAAAACTGCCAAGTCATAAATGAAAAAGAATTGACAAGTTTACTTGCAAATAAAAATCTTTTCTCTAAAGATCCATTTCTAAAAAGTTAAAATACAGAAAAGAGGCTGGAAGAACGTATCTGCAATTCATACAATATTCAAAGGAGTAATAGCCACAATATGTAAGTTCTCCTACAAATCCAACAATAAAAAGAAAAAATATTTCAATAGAAAATTGAGCAAAGGATATGGAGAGGCAATTCATTCTTGGAAGATGAAATCAAACTAGGCAGTAAACATAAATGCATAATCTCACTAGCACTCAGGGAAACGCAAGTAAGAGCAAGTTACCATTTTCTATCCATCAAACTAGCAGAAATTTAAAAGCCTGCTCATGTCTAGTATCCATGAAGATGTGGAGAAAAGGATACGCCCCTACACTGTGGTGAAATATAGATTGATATGATACCCATCAAAAAATGTTTATGATACTATTATTTATTTATTTAACTTTTTAACCTTTATTTTAGGTTTGGGGGTACATGTGAAGGTTTGTTACATAGGTAAACATGTGTCATGGGGGCTTGTTTTACATTTTATTTAATCACCCAGGTATTAAACCCAGTACCCAATAGTTGTCTTTTCTGCTTCTCTCCCTCCTCTCACTCTCCCCACTCAAGTAGACCCCAGTGTCTGTGTTTCCTTCTTTGTGCTCATAAGTTCTCATCATTTAGCTTCCATTCATAAGTAAGAACATGCAGTACCCATCAAAATTAAAAATGTACAAACCACCTGGCCCAGTAATTCATTTCTAAAAACAATTCTATAGAAATACTTTGCATGTGAACCCAAAGATACAGTCATGCATGACTTAAGGATGCAGATACATTCTGAGAAATGCATTGCTAGGTGATTTGGCATCATGCAAACATCACAGAATACACGTACACAAACCCAGATATATAGCCTACCACATATCTAGGCCATATGTGGTAAATATGACTATTGCTCCTAGGCTACAAACTGATACAGCATGTTACCGTACTGAGTACTGTAGGCATTTCTAACATGATGGTAAGTATTTGTGTATCTAAACATGGAAAAGGAATGGTAAACATATAGTACTATACTCATAATTGCATATGTGGTCTGTTCACTGAAATGTTATGCAGTGCATGACTGTATACGTATGATGGTGCTCATTATAACATCTCTTATAATAACAGTTGGAAACATACTAAGAGTTCCTCAATATTGGGATGATAAATATGATACATCACACTATGCAGCCATTAATATGAATGAGATAGATCTATAAATGGAAAGAGGGCCACTGATGAGTGAAAAACAGGCAAATCTCAGAATAATACATGTAGTGTAATTGTATTTGTGAAAGCCACGCTTTATATGTATATGTGTAGTATGTGGAAAAGCAAAATTGAGATTAGCAGGTTGCAGTGTGTGAGTGTGTTTGTGTGGTGTGTGTGTGTGTGTGTGTGTGTGAGAGAGAGAGAGTTTTTTCTGTTTCTCTCAGATTAAGGTATAATTGACAAACTAAAATCATATATATTTACAATGTACAACAACATGCTTTGATATATGTAGTATACATTGTGAAATAAAACTAACATGTTCATCACCTCACATACTTTTTTTTTGTGATGAGAACATTTAAAATCTATTCTCTGAGAAATTTTCAAGTCTACAATATGTTATTATTAACTGTAGTCACCATATTATATAATAGATCCTCAAAGTTTATTCATCCTGTCTAACTGAAACTTTGTATCCTTTGACCAGCATGTACCCATCTCCCTTCTCTCCTCCTCCCCGGCCCCTGGAAACCACCATTCTACTCTCTGCTTCTACGCATTCAATGAAGTTTTTACTCTTTATGCTTTTGTATTGTTTAATTTTTTTTAACAGTTGTCTTGTTTTTTTCTTCTGCAGTGAAAATAACGGTGACAAGAAGCCCACTGCCTGATTCACATAAGCAAGGCATGCTGCAGGGAAGACAGGGTTCTTATCAATATTTCCTTTCATGTGCTTACACATGAGTTATAGTTGCTAATCCTTTCCCACAGTTTAGCACCTAGTTAAAAGAAAGGGCTTTGCAATCAGGTAAGTGTAGATTAAAGTTATAACGGCAAATTGCTGAACCTTTGGAAGCCTCAGTTTTTCCATCTGGAAAATGGATTTTTATCTTATAGGACTGTCGTGAGGATTGATGAGCTAACATTCCTAAATCAGGGAGTTTGAAGTCTGGCCCAGGGTAAGAATTTGATGAATGATGGCTTTTATTTTGTAGCTTTACGAGAACTCTCCAGTGCAGTAAGACATATTTTAGCACTAATTTTTTTTATAGATGGAGAAGTTCAGGCTCAGAGAGGTTAAATGGCTCCTATGAGATCAGACAGGAATTGGACTAGAGTTTGGATCTAACCACCATTATTCTGACTTCTGGTTCTTTTTCTTAGAAACCGAAGAAATTGAAGGTCACATAATTTTTTCTTCAAACATTGCCAGTTTTTATCTACATTTTGGAGACTATATACTTTCGCCTGTGAAATGAAAAAAAAAAAAAAAAACACCTAATTTGCAGTGGAAATTGGCATTGAGGGAACAAATACAACAATAAAACCTCCATTAGTTCTACATAACCTCCTATCAAGTGCCTGGCCTGTAATGTAGAAATGTCTGTCATTACCAGGACTCTAAGGCAATGAAAGAGACAGATTCCTACTCCATTCTGATTCAAAACATCTCTCCTCCTAACCTCCCTTCTCACCCCAAGAAGCCTGCCCCATTCTGGAATCTCAGCTTTTCCTTTCAGTTAACAGAATCCTCTGGCCTCCCGCTTGTTCCTCTGTCACCCTGGTGCAGCTCCTTTTCCTCAGCACCTCTCTCACAGCTTTTCTGTCCTCACTCACCCTTGTTGCTTTTCCCATATTTGGGGCTCTCCTAATAACTCAGCCCCAAGAACAGAAAACTTGTGGCAATTTATAAAATAAGGACAGGTAGAGCTTTGAGATACTGCTAGAGATATACAAAAAAAAATTTAAAATATGCCAGGTGTTATGGTGCGTGCCTGTAGTCCCAGCTACTCGGGAGGCTGAAGAGGGAGGATTTCTTGAGCCCAAGAGTTCTGAGCTGCAGTGTGCTGTGCTGATCCTGTGCTATGCACTAAGTTAGGCATCAATATGGTGACCTACCAGGAGGCGGGACCATCAGGTTGCATAAGGAGGGGTGAAATGGCTCAGGTCAGAAGGAGAGTAGGTCAAAACTTTCATACTGATCAGCAGTGGGATTGCATCTGTGAATAGCCACTGTACTTTAGTGGCAAGACCCCATCCCTAGAAAATAAATAAACAAACAAATATTAAAATATAAAACTTAAGAAATCAGTACTAGGACTGGAGGTTGGTGGATAGCTTAGAGTTTGGCCAGGCGGGGCAGAGAGGACCTGGAAAGCCTATATGCCCTTGGAATGATTCAGGCACTCGGAAAAAGTCTAGCTGGATGCGCCACAATGTTCAGAGAGAATGGAGACTTAAAACAGGTGATAGTCTGACTAGACAGCAACATTAGGTGGTACAGCAAGAGGTAGGTTCTCAAAGACGAACAGGGGTTCCCAGACTAGGAACTACGTGGAGATTCAGGTGCAAGCTTAAGGCAAAAGAGGAAGCAGGTGGCTGGCCCCGATCTCCAGGCTGACATTCAGGAACAAGCTTCCAGGGCCTCAGATAATTGGGGAGAACCAAGCAGGGTGTGGAGTCAAGAATACAGCACAACGCATGGAGTCAGGGCCCAGCTCAGGGGTTCTAAGGAAAGGCCTAGTCCTAGAAACAAGATAGAAGGGCAGTTGCTACACAGTGAGCCCAAGGTCAGAGAATTAAGTACTTAAGATAATGAACTAAGACTTTCAAGTTGCTCTTACCTAGACCAACCTTAGGATGAGTTCTAAAACAGGCTTAGCCCTGATTTTTGCCAGGAAGCGTTTAAGGAATCCTGTTTCTATAGTTGATAGGCAGGTGGGGCATTATATTGAGTGATAAGATCATATAGAAAACATTTTTTAAAGTAATTGAAAGACACACATCTAACTTATGAAAAATGTTTGCTGTTTTTTCTCCCAAATTTGTTAGGGTTTTTGTTGGTGAAATTTAATTTAATTTTACATTCAGAACATTTAGAGAAGCAGTAACATTCCTTCTGTTTTTTGGTTTGCTTTGTTTTTCAGTAATTATTTTCCAACTATCCCTTTACTATGAAACTATTTTTTCTGCTAAGATTATTTGCTTAAAAGTTATGCTTATGCAGATAGAGGGAAAAATTGCACATTGGTTAATAATAGTTACAAATTATCATTAGCACTATGCAGTTTTAATGAATCATTATCTATTTTAAGTTTATATTTATGCGATGTGGATCTGACAATCCTATTTTTACAAAATAATCTGACTAATCAGGATGTTCTAGTCAGGGCAGAAAATAAAATGCAGAAACTTGGGGTCTTCAGGCCTTCCCTTGGCCATGGGACTAAAACCGTGTCCCTAATAAAACCATTCTGAAAGACCCAGAGATGGTATGAGGTTTCTTTTGGCTGGCTACCAAAAGACCTGAAGGAAGACTTGCTTCCCTTCTGGAGACAGTTTTCTTCAAGACCGTGGTCCAGGGAGCCAGCAGGGCAACACACACGTTTTACAAGGGCTTTTGATTTCCATTAAGTCTCCTGCACACTTCTGAGCAAAGGACAGGATGGGGCATTTTCCATGAGGAGATCTGTTGAGTTTTTGTGCCAACTGAAGACTATGAATTAATACTTTTCTGATATTCCTAAAATTAAAACCCCATGAACTAACCATTTTAGGGTATTAAGCTTTGCCTCAAAATGCATTCTCCACAGATGAATCAAAGGGCCTAATGTGTTTGCTATTTGGGAATAATAAAGCGTGAAATGGGGTGTGGGACTTATATATTTACATAAGAAGAAAGCTGGAAAACTTAAGGGAAAACAACAACAGAGGAAGGTGCTACTGTGAGACTTGCTCTGAAAACACAGACATGCCAACTGCTTCTCTTCAAACCACTTCAATTGCCTAGTCTATGGCAATTGACGAGCACATTTGAAAACCTCAATCCTTTTTTTCCCTTGGGTTTCCTAGAACTTCTAGATTTTGGCATTCTCCTTGTCTTTGCTGTGTACCCCTGGGAGAAACAAAGGGTGAGAAGAAACAAGGGAAAGGAGAAACATTTGTGTTTTCCAAGTTTTCAGTGTTGATCAGGTATGACCATTGCTATAAGGAAATAGACATTGGGGATTACTATAGCATGAGGGAGCGGGGAAAGGGTTGAAAAACTAACTGTTGGGTACTATGATCACTACCTGCATATGGGATCATTTGTACCCCAAACCTTAGCATCAAGCAATATACTCGTGTAACAAACCTGCACATGTACTCCCTGAATCTAAAATAAAACTTGAATTTAAAAAATAAATAAAATGAAAAAGAAAAAGTCAGGATATAGAAACTTTAGAAATAACAGTCATCTAGTTTTAACTTAAAATTGAGCAATTTAGACTTTGCTCTATTTGAGAAAAAGTCGCGTAAGTCACATATAAATGTGCACGGTTTCTTGCAATCTCCTGTACCACTCGTGGCCCTCATGTAATTTCACTGAAGAATCATGGAATCACACAGCTTTGTAGCTGTGAGTTGAACATCTTAAGATAACTAGGATTTAAAATATTTGAACAAAAACTTCATTATTAATAGAATCACTTTGATTTTATTTACATCAAAACAAATTCAGGATTAGAGTCATGCTGTCTGCAGTCCTCGAGTGAACAGAGGTTGTGTCAGTATAGGGTCAGCTGCATATGATGGCACGCCCAAGTTATACAGACGTAAACAAGATTAAAAGTTTATTTCTTTTTCAAGTAAAATTATTCTGGAGATAATGAGTCCAGGGTTGATCTGGTGGCTCCACGGTCATTGGGGACCCCAACTCCTTTGTTCTTGCTTCTTCGCCATTCTGAGCTTACCTCATTTCTGAAAATGGCAGTTCTCGCACCAGTCATGTTTGCATTCCAGCCAGCGGGAATAAAGAGAAGATGTGTAAGGTGGAGGGCAAAAGAGATTCCCGGAAGCTGCTGCAGATCTCTTCCAGTTGCATTTCGAAAGCCATTACTTAAGTGTATATTCACACCTAGCTGCAAGAAAGGCTGGGATTGTATTCTGTATTCTGGGCAGTAATGTGTCCAGCTGAGCACTGGAGGTTTATTAATATGGAAGAAGGTGAGAATGAATGTCAGAGTAGACAGTTATCAGTCTCTGTCTACATGTCAACTATTCTAATATCCCTTCTTTACCTTGGTTACTTATTTCTTCACTTTTAACCTTACTAATTTTCTCATAAATGCAAGTACAGAGCTGTGATATATCCGTTGCATTACGTGAAGTCTATAACAATAATAATTAATTGGAAACACAAGATAAAAACAGATGGTTTCTAAGGAACAAAAAACAAAAGGGAAAAAGGCCTTTCCATTTTCTCTCTCCCTCTTCTTCACTCTCTAATTCCCCACCACACACACACACTTTTATATAAATTCTGGATGTTTTTCACTATTTCTTGTCTAGGGAACTTCACTGTACAGCAGAAAATATTTCACACAATCCAGAGAAGAAAAGAAAGACAGTTACTTGGCTTTTTTGCTCTTTATGAGATGCCATTTTACAGGAAGTACAACTGGTTTGTTTAGGGAATTAGTGAAGAGGAAGATAGTAACATATAAAAGGCATCAGCTGAAAGGAAGAAGCAAAATCTTTTTATCATTCTTAGAGGAGGAAAGTCAAAAGCCTTCTGAGTTTTTTTTATTAATTTCAAACCCTGCCTTTCATTGGATATTTTTTGCTCTCAATTTTTTGCCATCTGAGACATGTTATTTTACTGAGATAACCTCTAGAAGTGGTGGGTTTCACCTGTAACACCAACAAAAACAATGCATAAGAAGATTCATTTGTTGTCTAATTCATTTTCAGGGTATAGTGAGTTGCCTTACTCAAGGGACTTATCTGGTAACATTTGAGGACAATGTAGGATGGAGACTTTATTGTGTTCAACTTGACAGTAGAGTAATATGAGTGAGGTACAACATTATAATATGTTAATTTATTAATTAGTAGGATGATGCTAGTACAACGTGGTAAAAAATAACATACACCAAGAACTGTGGTTCTTTGAGTATGTAATAATCAATTGAGGAGCTTGTTAAGCACATCTGTTCCTAATCCAATCCCTAAAACTCTGATATAGTACACCTAGGATAGATCCTGGAAATCTAAATTTTTGACAAGCATCCTAGGATGAGGCTTTGAGAGTTACTGACCTAGAAATTCAGGTAGCATGAAGACCTTGATATGATACTTAATGCTATAAGGGCTGGATTTGAGCCATCTTCACCACTTACTAACTCTGTGATCTTGGGCAAGCTATGTAACCTCTGAGCTCACTTTCCTCATTTTTAAAATGGGTAAAAATATAACTAAGATTGTTTTTCAGATTAAATGAAAGAACATATGTAAACACATATAGCACATTGCTTAACGCTTGATAAACATGTAAAAAATTCCTCCATCATGTTAGGATCTGAAGTGCTCTACAGAGACTATTTACCCAAAAGTTCCATCACAAGTAGGCATCTGAAATTTCTACTAAAGCAGCAGGACTTTTGGTTAAACTGTTGTCTTCAGAAAACATCTATTGCTACCCAAATAAGCCACTTTGAATTGCTAATCCTTACCTAGTGCTTTCTGTGGTGTGTTCTGTGGAACAGGGGTCCTGTATGACCTTAAGAGGTGATAGTTTAAAAAAAAGGTTCATGGTCAAATATTAAACAAAATCAACAAAGTTCCCTTAGTGCAAGACTTCTCTGAGCCTTTAATATGTTAATTCACATTTGAGGCTATAAGAGGGAGGTTTTGCATAAACATTTTCCAATTTTTTTGTTTTTTTTGAGACAGACTCTTGTTCTGTCACCCAGGCAGTGTGTGTAGTGGTGTGATCTTGGCTCACTGCAGCCTCTAGCTCCTGGGCTCATATGATTCTCCTGCCTCAGCCTCCCAAGTAGCTGGGGTTACAGGCGTGTGCCACTGCACCCAGCTAATTTTTGTATTTTTAGTAGAGACAGGATTTCACCATGTTGTCCAGGCTGATCTCTATAGGCATGATCCAGTGTACCAGCCACATTTTCCAAATTTAATTGAGAAATATCTTTTCATGTAGCATCTCAGGAGGTTTCAGTCTACAGAACACATTGGGAACACAATCACATATTTCTACATATGAAAGTTTTAGATTTGCTAGCAGACAGCAGTAAGCTAATGCAGAGAATAGAATGTGGGTTTGTAGGGAAGGAATAGAAAACTGTGTGGGACATTGGATTCAGCCTGGGGAGGAAAGTCCGGGTGAGAAACTCACATCCACCAAGGACGTCAGAAGGGTACCAGGGATCCTTGAGGCTGAAGCCCTAAAATGGAGTAAAGAAGACTTGAAAGTCAAAATGCTTTAGTTATAATTTAATATAGTAGTGCTTGTCTGGGAAAACAAGTTCTATGTTTCCTTTCTCTGTTCTTACATTTACCTTCACAGCTTCTGACCTGCCTGATTGAGGTTACCTAGGTACTTACAAGGAAAGTTCATTCTTCCCACCCCTCTTCCCTGAAAAATAAATTTAAATTGGATATTTAATATCTGTCACTCACTGGGCTTGGAGCTAAGAACTGAAAGACATGCATAAGATGTTGTTTATATCCTGGAAGATCAACAGTGCAGTCAGAAGGGAATACAGGTGGAAAGATGCATACAGCCATATGGTAATGTTAATTAAGTTATGCATACCACTTAATAGTGAATGAGGGATGGTGCTTCTAGGATTGGAGATGTCAGGAAGATTTCACATATAAAGTTATGGTTTGATATGGTTTGGCTGTGTTCCCACCCAAATCTCATCTTGAATTCCCACATGTTGTGGGAGGGACCTGGTGGGAGGTAATTGAATCATGAGGGCAGGTTTTTCCCATGCTATTCTCGTGGTGGTGAATAAGTCTCATGAGATCTGATGTTTTAAAAAAGAGAGTTTCCCTGAACAAGCTCTTTCTATGCCTGCTGCTATCCATGTAAGACGTGACTTGCTCCTCCTTGCTTTCCACCATGATTGTGAGGCCTCCCCAGCCATGTGGAACTGTAAGTGCATTAAACCCTTTTTCCTGTGCAAATTACCCAGTCTCGGGTATGTCTTTATCAGCAGTGTGAAAATGGACTAATACATGGTTTAACCAATGCTTGAGGAAGTAAGGCTTGACTGCAATGCAAAGACTTAGAAGCATGCAGCAGAATAGAGTCCTAGAGGACAGAACCTCAGCTAGAAGCAGGGAGCACATATATTATTTGATGGGAGTATGTTGTCATTTTATGAGGTGAAGCTCTAAGGGTAAATTCTCAAAACAGTGACTTTAAATTCTCCCTGTAATTGAGGAGCATTTTCCATCCATGACACAGTGACATTAATGAAGAAGTCAGCACTTAATATCGTATGCATAGGGGAATCTAATGTGCTTGTGGTCACCCTGATGGATTCTCCGTCACGTGAGTCTTCTGGGAACCTCACATAGTCACTGCTGAGTCTTGAGTTCATTGCCTGTGCCCCTTGCTTAGGCTGGTTCTTGAATCGGAATGCCCGTCTATTTTCATTTGAAACCAACCATCCTTCAAGGAGAAGTATGAATCTCACGGACACTCAGTGTGAAACTTTCCCTGTAGTCCAGTGTCATCTTTTCTCTGTTTATGGTCTAAAGACAACATAGACACACTATTCAATTCATTCACTAGAGTTGCATCTTATGTGGGAATTATCCCAGAACATTTCTTAAATTGTTATTTAAATGGATATGGTCAGATCATTCTGAAGTTCAAAAACCAAGAACTAGTTACTTTGTTTTTCTATTTTTTTTTCTGTCTCTCTTTCCTGAAGCAGCAGAGATGAAGGTTTCAATTTAGCTATAGATTGACAAACAGAGAAAATAGGAATTAAATGAAATATGAGGCCAAGGGACCTGTCTAACCTCTCTGATTTCTTCTCTTATTCCTGGTCCATTGGTTAGTTTAGGGAGAGAAGAATCTACATCAGATTAGAAGTATGAATCGACTTTCCTAGACAAAAATGGCTACTCAGTGTGAAGGCAGCCAGATAGGCCATCTCTCTGCTTCAGAACAAGCGTCCCGGGTAAACAACTACTTCTTAACTGAAAGGCTCTATATATTCGAATATATTTAAAAAGAAAGAAGTAGAATTAGATGAAATAAAGCTAAAGTTATTTTCCAAAAAATTCAAGAAATAGGAGTTTTAAAGTGTGTGTAGATAAAACAGAGATGAGTCTCCAGGCCTATTAATTATATTAAGTTCTGACAGGAAAAAAAAACCTATGCTGTTACAGAAATAATGTTAAGAGCTACTAATGTGTATGCCTCCAGTTACACAATATAAAAGAGACAAGCAGAGCACTTATTCCTTCCAACTGCTATGGCTTTAGGCAAAACTGTGGCCACAAGGTCTGCTGCCTTCTAACTGTTTTTCTTATTTCAACAATTGCGCTAAATTCTGGGTAAATTAATTTTCCCTCAAAGTGAAAAGTTCTTTTAATAAATTCCTTGAGTGTTCACATCGTTGTCATTAATGGGTTTTGTTCTGTTCACTGTAGGATAACTTCTTTATATACTTGTCTTTTCAAAAGCTTTCTTCCAATGAATAGACATCATAGTAAGTCACTTGAAAAATCTCCTGTAAATATGGATTTTTTTCAACATTATCAACCATTGTCTCATAATTTCTTTAAAAAAAATTCTGACTTGGAATTACAGAAACCCTAGTCATGAGTACCAGGTCAAATTCTATACTTGTAGCTTGCAAAAGCGGTTTGATAATAAATACAAAGCTTATTATAGTTAAAAACAAGTAAAGCATTAATACAGGTTAGCATTTTTTTTTTTTTTTTTTAGAATAATGAAAATATATTTTTCAATCTGTATGGCTCAAATGGATTGATCTGTAACTATACCGTTTCCATTCTCTCTCTTCCTTTCTTCTTTTTTTTTTTTTTTTTTTATTATACTTTAGGGTTTTAGGGTACATGTGCACAATGTGCAGGTTTGTTACATATGTATCCATGTGCCATGTTGATTTCCTGCACCCATTAACTCGTCATTTAGCATTAGGTGTATCTCCTAATGCTGTCCCTCCCCCCTCCCCCCACCCCACAACAGTCCCCGGAGCATGATGTTCCCCTTCCTGTGTCCATGAGTTCTCATTGTTCAATTCCCACCTATGAGTGAGAACATGCGGTGTTTGGTTTTTTGTCCTTGCGATAGTTTACTGAGAATGATGTTTTCCAGTTTCATCCATGTCCCTACAAAGGACACGAACTCATCATTTTTTATGGCTGCATAGTATTCCATGGTGTATATGTGCCACATTTTCTTAATCCAGTCTATCGTTGTTGGACATTTGGGTTGGTTCCAACTCTTTGCTATTGTGAATAGTGCCGCAATAAACATACGTGTGCATGTGTCTTTATAGCAGCATGATTTATAGTCCTTTGGGTATATACCCAGTAATGGGATGGCTGGGTCAAATGGTATTTCTAGTTCTAGATCCCTGAGGAATCGCCACACTGACTTCCACAATGGTTGAACTAGTTTACAGTCCCACCAACAGTGTAAAAGTGTTCCTATTTCTCCACATCCTCTCCAGCACCTGTTGTTTCCTGATTTTTTAATGATGGCCATTCTAACTGGTGTGAGATGGTATCTCACTGTGGTTTTGATTTGCATTTCTCTGATGGCCAGTGATGAGGAGCATTTCTTCATGTGTTTTTTGGCTGCATAAATGTCTTCTTTTGAGAAGTGTCTGTTCATGTCCTCTGCCCACTTTTTGATGGGGTTGTTTGTTTTTTTCTTGTAAATTTGTTTGAGTTCATTGTAGATTCTGGATATTAGCCCTTTGTCAGATGAGTAGGTTGCAAAAATTTTCTCCCATTGTGTAGGTTGCCTGTTCACTCTGATGATAGTTTCTTTTGCTGTGCAGAAGCTCTTTAGTTTAATGAGATCCCATTTGTCGATTTTGGCTTTTGTTGCCATTGCTTTTGGTGTTTTAGACATGAAGTCCTTGCCCACGCCTATGTCCTGAATGGTATTGCCTAGGTTTTCTTGTAGGATTTTAATGGTTTTAGGTCTAACATATAAGTCTTTAATCCATCTTGAATTAATTTTTGTATAAGGTGTAAGGAAGGGATCCAGTTGCAGCTTTCTACATATGGCTAGCCAGTTTTCCCAGCACCATTTATTAAATAGGGAATCCTTTCCCCATTTCTTGTTTTTGTCAGGTTTGTCAAAGATCAGATAGTTGTAGCTATGCGGCATCATTTCTGAGGGCTCTGTTCTGTTCCATTGATCTATGTCTCTGTTGTGGTACCAGTACCATGCTGTTTTGGTTACTGTAGCCTTGTAGTATAGTTTAAAGTCAGGTAGCATGATGCCTCCAGCTTTGTTCTTTTGGCTTAGGATTGACTTGGCGATGCGGGCTCTTTTTTGGTTCCATATGAACTTTAAAGTAGTTTTTTCCAATTCTGTGAAGAAAGTCATTGGTAGCTTGATGGGGATGGCATTGAATCTATAAATTACCTTGGGCAGTATGGCCATTTTCACGATATTGATTCTTCCAACCCATGAGCATGGAATGTTCTTCCATTTGTTTGTATCCTCTTTTATTTCACTGAGCAGTGGTTTGTAGTTCTCCTTGAAGAGGTCCTTCACATCCCTTGTAAGTTGGATTCCTAGGTATTTTATTCTCTTTGAAGCAATTGTGAATGGGAGTTCACTCATGATTTGGCTCTCTGTTTGTCTGTTATTGGTGTACAAGAATGCTTGTGATTTTTGTACATTAATTTTGTATCCTGAGACTTTGCTGAAGTTGCTAATCAGCTTAAGGAGATTTTGGGCTGAGACAATGGGGTTTTCTAGATATACAATCATGTCATCTGCAAACAGGGACAATTTGACTTCCTCTTTTCCTAATTGAATACCCTTTATTTCCTTCTCCTGCCTGATTGCTTTGGCCAGAACTTCCAGCACTATGTTGAATAGGAGCGGTGAGAGAGGGCATCCCTGTCTTGTGCCAGTTTTCAGAGGGAATGCTTCCAGTTTTTGCCCATTCAGTATGATATTGGCTGTGGGTTTGTTGTAGATAGCTCTTATTATTTTGAGATACGTCCCATCAATACCTAATTTATTGAGAGTTTTTAGCATGAAGCGTTGTTGAATTTTGTCAAAGGCCTTTTCTGCATCTATTGAGATAATCATGTGGTTTTTGTCTTTGGTTCTGTTTATATGCTGGATTACATTTATTGATTTGCGTATGTTGAACCAGCCTTGCATCCCAGGGATGAAGCCCACTTGATCATGGTGGATAAGCTTTTTGATGTGCTGCTGGATTCGGTTTGCCAGTATTTTATTGAGGATTTTTGCATCAATGTTCATCAAGGATATTGGTCTGAAATTCTCTTTTTTGGTTATGTCTCTGCCGGGTTTTGGTATCAGGACGATGCTGGCTTCGTAAAATGTGTTAGGGAGGATTCCCTCTTTTTCTATCGATTGGAATAGTTTCAGAAGGAATGGTACCAGTTCCTCCTTGTACCTCTGGTAGAATTCAGCTGTGAATCCATCAGGTCCTGGACTCTTTTTGGTTGGTAAGCTATTGATTATTGCCACAATTTCAGAACCTGTTATTGGTCTATTCAGAGATTCAACTTCTTCCTGGTTTAGTCTTGGGAGGGTGTATTTGTCGAGGAATTTATCCATTTCTTCTAGATTTTCTAGTTTATTTGCATAGAGGTGTTTGTAGTATTCTCTGATGGTAGATTGTATTTCTGTGGGATCGGTGGTGATATCCCCTTTTTCGTTTTTTATTGCATCTATTTGATTCTTCTCTCTTTTCTTCTTTATTAGTCTTGCTAGCGGTCCATCAATTTTGTTGATCTTTTCAAAAAACCAGCTCCTGGATTCATTAATTTTTTGAAGGGTTTTTTGTGTCTCTATTTCCTTCAGTTCTGCTCTGATTTTAGTTATTTCTAGCCTTCTGCTAGCTTTTGAATGTGTTTGCTCTTGCTTTTCTAGTTCTTTTAATTGTGATGTTAGGGTGTCAATTTTGGATCTTTCCTACTTTCTCTTGTGGGCATTTAGTGCTATAAATTTCCCTCTACACACTGCTTTGAACGTGTCCCAGAGATTCTGGTATGTTGTGTCTTTGTTCTCGTTGGTTTCAAAGAACATCTTTATTTCTGCCTTCATTTCATTATGTACCCAATAGTCATTCAGGAGCAGGTTGTTCAGTTTCCATGTAGTTGAGCGGTTTTGACTGAGTTTCTTAATCCTGAGTTCTAGTTTGATTGCACTGTGGTCTGAGAGACAGTTTGTTATAATCTCTGTTCTTTTACATTTGCTGAGAAGAGCTTTACTTCCAACTATGTGGTCAATTTTGGAATAGGTGTGATGTGGTGCTGAAAAAAATGTATATTCTGTTGATTTGGGGTGGAGAGTTCTGTAGATGTCTATTAGGTCCACTTTATGTAGAGCTGAGTTCAATTCCTGGATATCCTTGTTAACTTTCTGTCTCATTGATCTGTCTAATGCTGACAGTGGGGTGTTAAAATCTCCCATTATTATTGTGTGGGAGTTTAAGTCCCTTTGTAGGTCACTGAGGACTTGCTTTATGAATCTGGGTGCTCCTGTGTTGGGTGCATATATATTTAGGATAGTTAGCTCTTCTTGTTGAATTGATCCCTTTACCATTATGTAATGGCCTTCTTTGTCTCTTTTGATCTTTGTTGGTTTAAAGTCTATTTTATCAGAGACTAGGATTGCAACCCCTGCCTTTTTTTGTTTTCCAGTTGCTTGATAGATCTTCCTCCATCCCTTTATTTTGAGTCTATGTGTGTCTCTGCACGTGAGATGGGTTTCCTGAATACAGCACACTGATGGGTCCTGACTCCTTATCCAGTTTGCCAGTCTGTGTCTTTTGATTGGAGCATTTAGCCCATTTACATTTAACGTGAATATTGTTATGTGTGAATCTGATCCTTTCATTATGATGTTAGTTGGTTATTTTGCTCGTTAGTTGCTATAGTTTCTTCCTAGCCTCGATGGTCTTTACAATTTGGCATGTTTTTGCAGTGGCTGGTACCGGTTGTTCCTTTCCATGTTTAGTGCTTCCTTCAGGAGCTCTTTTAGGGCAGGCCTGGTGGTGACAAAATCACTCAGCGTTTGCTTGTCTGTAAAGTATTTTATTTCTCCTTCACTTATGAAGCTTAGTTTGGCGGGATAGGAAATTCTGGGTTAAAAATTCTTTTCTTTAAGAATGTTGAATATCGGCCCCCACTCTCTTCTGGCTTGTAGAGTTTCTGCTGAGAGATCAGCTGTTAGTCTGATGGGCTTCCCTTTGTGGGTAACCCGACCTTTCTCTCTGGCTGCCCTTAACATTTTTTCCTTCATTTCAACTTTGGTGAATCTGACAATTATGTGTCTTGGAGTTGCCCTTCTCGAGGAGTATCTTTGTGGCGTTCTCTGTATTTCCTGAATCTGAATGCTGGCCTGCCTTGCTAGATTGGGGAAGTTCTCCTGGATAATATCTTACAGAGTGTTTTCCAACTTGGTTCCATTCTCCCCATCATTTTCAGGTACACCAATCAGACGTAGGTTTGGTCTTTTCACATAGTCCCAAATTTCTTGGAGGCTTTGTTCATTTCTTTTTATTCTTTTTTCTCTAAACTTCCCTTCTCTCTTCATTTCATTCATTTCATCTTCTATCAGCGATACCCTTTCTTCCAGTTGATCGCATCTGCTACTGAGGCTTCTGCATTCTTCGCGTAGTTCTCGAAACTTGGCTTTCAGCTCCATCATCTCCTTGAAGCCCTTCTCTCCATTGGTTATTCTAGTTATCCATTCTTCTAATTTTTTTTCAAAGTTTTTAACTTCTTTGCTATTGTTTTGAATTTCCTCTCGTAGCTCAGAGTAGTTTGATCGTCTGAAGCCTTCTTCTCTCAACTCATCAAAGTCATCCTCCATCCAGCTTTGTTCCGTTGCTGGTGAGGAACTGCGTTCCTTTGGAGGAGGAGAGGTGCTCTGTTTTTTAGAGTTTCCAGTTTTTTTGGTCTGTTTTTTCCCCATTTTTGTGGTTTTGTCTACTTTTTGTCTTCGATGATGGTGATGTACAGATGGGTTTTTGGTGTGGATGTCCTTTCTGTTTGTTAATTTTCCTTCTACCAGACAAGACCCTCAGCTGCAGGTCTGTTGGAGTTTACTAGAGGTCCACTCCAGACCCTGTTTGGCTGGGTGTCAGCACCGGTGGCTGCAGAACAGCGGATTTTCGTGAGACCACAAATTCAGCTGTCTGATAGTTCCTCTGAAAGTTTTGTCTCAGAGGAGTACCCGGTTGAATGAGGTGTCAGTCTGTCCCTACTGGGGGGGTGCCTCCCAGTTAGGCTGCTCAGGGGTGAGGGACCCACTTTAGGAGGCAGTCTGTCCGTTCTCAGATCTCCAGCTGCGTGCTGGGAGAACCACTACTCTCTTCAAAGCTGTCAGTCAGACAGGGACATTTAAGGCTGTGGAGGTTCTCGCTGAGTTTTTGGTTGTCTGTGCCCTGCCCCCAGAGGTGGAGCCTACAGAGGCAGGCAGGCCTCCTTGAGCTCTGGTGGGCTCCACCCAGTTCGAGCTTCCTGGCTGCTTTGTTTACCTAAGCAAGCCTGGGCAATGGCGGGCGCCCCTCCCCCAGCCTCGTTGCCGCCTTGCAGCGTGGTGATCTCAGACTGCTGTGCTAGCAATCAGCGGGACTCCGTGGGCATAGGACCCTCCGAGCCAGGTGCGGGACACAATCTCCTAGTGTGCCGTTTTCCAGGCCCGTTGGAAAAGCGCAGTATTAGGACGGGACTGACCCGATATTCCAGGTGCCGTCTGTTTCCCCTTTCTTTGACTAGGAAAGGGAACTCCCTGACCCCTTGCGCTTCCCGAGTGAGGCAATGCCTCGCCCTGCTTCGGCTCGTGCACAGTGCGCTTCACCGACTGTCCTGAACCCACTGTTAGGCACTCCCTAGTGAGATGAAACCGGTACCTCAAGCAGAAATGCAGAAATCACCCGTCTTCTGTGTCGCTGGGGCTGGGAGCTGGAGACCGGAGCTGTTCCTATTCGGCCATCTTGGCTCCACCCCAGGTTAGCATTTTAAAGAATTTATTTTTAAGCACATTTTATTCTCAATCTATACTTCGAAGTTTAAACTAATGATATAAAATAAAAATGTAAAGAGTTAAAAGTTCAAGGAAATGGTACTTCTGGAGACCATATTCCTGAAAAGCCTTTTTTTTTTCTAATTATCAAGCAATGGATTCAGAGAATAGTGTTTAAATGTGTGACTCCAGTGAGTTACACACGTGGAAGAGTCAATCTCTTTGCTCTTCCACTTACTAGATGTGTGACTTTGTTTTTCTCATCTATAAATTGGGAATAACAGCAGCTACTTAAAGGACTTTTATGAAAATGAAATGAGGTAGCCCATCTAAAGTGCCTAGAACAGTGTCTTAGACCTGTCAAGATGGCTATGTTATTATTGTTATTTTTCTGTTATTGTGGCATTATATGGAACTTAAAACCAGGAAACCTAATAATTCCAGGAATGAGAATTTGGAAATTTTCTCTTTTGTGGAGCCCAAAGAAACAATTTTCAGGGGTAATAGTTCTTATATTTGGGTGGACCAGTTACGAACACAGCTTTTCCAGAAGAGAGATGTGACTGGATATTATTTTATGTCTTCCAAGAGTCTGGCCAGCCATGCAGGGCAGGTCACCAAATCATCAAGTGGATTAGGAATAAATTGACAGATGGCCAGGTATGGGCACAGTGGCTCACACCTATAATCCCAGGACTTTGGGAGGCCGAGGTGGGCAGATCACTTGAGGTCAGGAGTTCAAGACCAGCCTGGCCAACATAGCGAAACCCCATCTCTACTAAAAATATAAAAATTAGCCAGGTGTGGTGGCACGCACCTGTAATCCCAGCTACTTGGGAGGCTGAGGCACAAGAATCGCTTTAACCCAGGAAATGGAGGTTGCAGTGATCCAAGATCGCACCACTGCACTCCAGCCTGGGTGACAGAGTGAGACTCCGTTTCAGGAAAAAAAAAAAAAAAAGAGGCCGGGCGTGGTGGCTCACATCTGCAATCCCAGCACTTTGGGAAGCCAAGGCAGGCGGATCATGAGGTCAGGAGATTGAGACCATCCTGGCTAACACCGTGAAACCCTGTCTCTACTAAAAACACAAAAAATTAGCCGAGCAGGGTGGCAGGTGCCTGTAGTCCCAGCTACTTGGGAGGCTGAGGCAGTAGAATGGCGTGAACCCGGGAGGCAGAGCTTGCCGTGAGCTGAGATCACGCCACTTCACTCCAGCCTGGGTGACAGAGTGAGATTCCGTCTCAAAAAAAAAAAAAAGAATGAATTTTACAGTCTACTAATCAGGTGTGTCAAAACACTTTATTTTTCTGTGGGCTAAATTAATATCTATCTCTAGTTCTCATGCCACCAAGAGGCAGAAATTAAACTCCTAGTTAATTCAAGTTTGCATCTAAATCCTGGATTTACTTGGCCCTCACCATGATTTTGGACTGAATGTATGTGTCCCTCCCATACTCCTACATTCATAATCTGAACCCCTAAACTCTAGTATGGTTTTATTTGGAATAAGGAAGTAATTAAGGTTAAATGAAATCATAGGGTGGGGTCTTGATCTGTTAGTGTTTTTATTTTATTTTATTATTATTGTTTTTTTGAGATGGAGTTTTGCTCTTGTTGCCCAGGCTGGAGTGCAATGGCACAATCTCACCTCACCGCAACCTCCATCTCCCAGGTTCAAGCGACTCTCCTGCCTGAGCCTCCCAAGTAGCTGGGATTACAGGCTCCTGCCACCATGCCCGGCTAACTTTTTTTTTTTTTTTTTTTTTTGTATTTTTAGTAGAGACAGGGTTTTGCCCTATTGGCCAGACTGGTCTCGAACTGCTGACCTCAGGTGATCCACCCACCTTGGCCTCCCAAAGTGCTGGGATTACAGGCGTGAGCCACCACATTGGGCCAGATAGTGTTATGTTCTTAGAAGAGGCAGCAGAGAGTTCATTCACTCTCTCTTCTCTGTATGAGGACATAGTGAAAAGGCAGCCATCTGCAAACAGGAAGAGAGAACTCACCAAAACCTGAATCAACCTGCACCTTGATCTTAGACTTCCCAGCCTCAAGAATTATGAGAAAATAAATTTCTGTTGCTTAAGCAGTCTAGTATTTTGTTAGGACAGCCTAAGCAGACCAATATACTCACCAAGGATTTTGGAAACTTGGCATCAAGAGTTGCAGGGAGATCTCATTCTCCAATCCATTTTAAACATCTAGCACGATGCTTTCTTCCCCCGCCCTTTTACTTTCTCTAGTCTGGACAATCTCTTTTTAGCCTCTGGAATGACAATCTGTCTTTAATCTCTGGAATGAGATGGTATGTCTCCTCTCCTCTCCTCTTTCCAACTTACTTATTTACTCATTTGTAGTAGTTTGTGTTTTTTTTCTTCTTCTTTTTTTTAGACAGGGTCTTGCTTATTGCCTTGGCTGGTCTCAAACTCCTGGCTCCTGGGCTCAAGTGAGCCTCCTGCCTTGGCCTCTCAGATGCTAGGATTACAGGCACGAGCCACTGCTCTGGCTTAATTACTTTTTAATGGGTAAATTCTATGTCCTGAATCCTTAAGATTAGATTTTTGAAATTCTTTAATCTCAGATTTTACAGATAAAAAGCTTTGTGTTTCATTATGAGGCCATCAGAGAAATGTGACTCCCTACATATTTGATGATATTAAGGAATTGTTTAATGTTTAAGTGTGATAAGAATATTGTGATCATATTTAAAAGATGAACTTCTTCCAATTAATACATCGTGTACAACAAAAAGATTGATGTAGAAAGAGGGAGTCCAAAAACCCTTTGTCTTTTGGAGAAATATGCTGAATATTTGTGGGTGAAATGATATGATGTCTGGGATTTGCTTTTAAAACTTGATGACAGAAAGGGAGTGTTAGGTAGGTATAGATAAATCAGGATTGGCTTTGAGTTAATAGTTAAATGGGGTGCTACATATATAGGAACTAATTATATTAGTTTCTGTGCTTTTGTATTTGTTTGAGAATTTTCATTATAAATATGTTTTATAAAATGAGTTGTAAGAACCTGTTATGGCAATCAGAAAACAAGAACTAAATGTCTTTGTATTCTGCATTCTTTTAGGCATTTTCCTCCTTTCCTGACATAATGTGTGGTTCTGACCAAGTGAGAAGAATCATAAGGTAAAATCAGATTCTGGAAAGGAGGATATCTTGTTACTATCTCAAATTTTCATCCTATTGCACAAACCAACTACACAATCCAGGGTTTGCATATGGATACATTTAATGAATAAAAATATGAATCACTGATAGTTTCTTAATATCTTTTGGTTATTTATTCACCATGTTAGATGTGCTGGTGATGTGAAAAGTTTGGAACTGCTAAAATATTTTATAAGCTGGGGGAGATTTTTTTTTTTATCAACCAGTTTATTTTAAGTCAGTAGATTTGGGGGCAAGGGTGGATTTATTAATCTGTTCTTACACTGCTATAAAGAACTACCTGAGACTGGGTAATTTATGAAGAGAAGACGTTTAATTTTCTTACAGTTCCATAGGCTATACAGGAGGCATGGCTGGGAGGCCTCAGGAAACTTATAATCATGGTGGAAGGTGAAGAGGAAGGAAGTACATGTTCACATGGTGACAGGAGAGAGAGAGAGAGGAGGGAAGTGCTACACACTTTTAAACAATCAGGTCTTGTGAGAACTCACTCACTATCATGAGAACAGCAAGGGGGAAGTCCACCCCCATGATTCAATCACCTCCCATCAGGCCCCATGTTCAATGCATGGGGATTACAATTCAAGATGAGATTTGGGTGGGGACACAGAGTCAAACCATACTAGTGGGGCAAAGATTTCACTATATGAGGTATTCTGTATAGTTTAGCTAATGGAAAATGTTTACCAAATTATCACCTCCATTGCTAAGAGTTTGTGGTAGTTGATCTAACGATACTTTGGAAAATATAAGGAGACCCTGTAAGAGAATGAAGGTTGAGAGCGTGAAGCATAGAATCAAAATAAAGTAATAGCAATGTTCATGCTGATGTTGAAAATGACAAAGGCAGTTAATGTGCAGAATGTAGAAGATTCAGCAGTATGGCTGATTTCTGCCTGATTTGTCCTTCATGGGAGAAATTTTAATCATGAAACATTTATTGAGTACCTATGCAGGACAAGGCACTAAACATGATAAATCAAATGATACATAGACCCCAATTTGGAGCTCAGTATTGTAGGAAGCTGGGGGTACAGCTTGGACTACCTCAGATTTTTATTCTCTCCTACCCTCACTCTGCTAGCATATATTCATATCTATTAAGATCAGAGGTAAAAAAATCCTGTAAAACTTTGTTTATATTTAGTATGAACCATTTAGATACACATAGATTTAGTTTCCTTAATGACAAAGAATAATGATGATGAACCACTATGGGATAAAATAATTAAGTGCATTACTTATCTTTGATAACTTTGAAATTCAGAGCTAGGTGTGGGGGAGAAGGTGTTTTCCTTCTTAATTCATTTATTCTGCCACTCATTTCTTCTTTTCTTTACCCCTGTGTACCTGCTAGAGTCACAGTGAGAATTATTTTAATTTCTAAAAGTCACTTCTGTGGGAGAGGAAAAAATACAGTGGAAATAAATGTTGGAACAGGCAGAGTGCCCTCTCTGAAGGAACTGAAGTAGCTAATAGTTCCCCTAAGAGATTACCGGTGGAGTGGTCCTACATGAAAGAAAGGTGGCATGAAAGATCATTACTTCAGTTATTATTAATGGATTGCTATTCCCACAAAGATCATCTGGGGAATGGTTCTGATTGGTTGGCTGGTACCATCAAAGGTAGTTTGTTTAGCCACTGTTTTCAAGGTCTGTTCATGGTACTTCAATTAGATGGAGGCTGTGGTAGTTAGAGAAGGCTTCTTGAACTCTTTGCTGAGTTTCAGGAAAGGAAAACTTTTCCATTAACTGTGAAGTTAAAAGAAAAATCCTATAATGTATTTCTTAACCAGATTAGAAACCAGAACCCTGGTAGGCTTTTGTTTAGCTATTTTGCTGAGAGTGTTCTGCTAAGGCCATGCAAAGAATGAATAATTCACATTGAAAACCTTAGCATTTTGCTTAAAAGCCTTATTTTCATTTTTGGAAAATGTGACAGCAAGAATTAGTACCGGCACTTCTGTTTCAATAATGGTGGTGATGTTTAAATGACAACAAATACATAATTGGACTTACATGCACATTTATGGACACAAAAATGTCATTACCTATTTTGGTGGAACATTTTACACTTACTCTATATACAAGAAAAATCAGCTTAAGTTGTTTTTATCTATAAGCAATGAATCAATGTGAGAAACCCTTGTGGCATTCATACTTTGAGAAAAATATACATTTTTTCATTCTCTGATTTTGAAAGGATGAGATTATTTATTTTAAGTAAGATCCTTAATGAACCCCCCTAAAATAAATGGTAACCCATTTTCATAACATTCTCAAAGTTCTTTTGAAGATCAATATTTAGACTCCTCCCTAAATTAGAGGATAGAGACAAACTCTTGCATAATAATTCTTTGCTCAGTTTGAGCTGAAATTGTCTGAATATTACAGGATATGAGATCTAATATTTTATGATGAGAACAGGGAAAAGGAATTAGGAAATTTAATGTTGTAGGAAAAATGGGGGCACCCTCTGATACTATGTTCGATACTAACTCTTTTACCCATGGAAAGCACAGGACAGATAAAAATAATATAAAACAATGAAGTGAAAAGAACTACTCTTCTCTCAACTACTGCATAGATTTCCATTTTTAAAGTAAGAATAAATTTAGATATAATAAGAAATATGGTTATGGGCTCAAAGACTTGCTATGAAATTCTGGTTTACTCAGCTCTAATGATAGGACTGAGTCTTTCCATGCCACCTCTGAGTTTCTGAGATGGATAAGAATTACAAATATTCCTATCACTTTTGATCTGCCAGGCTCCTGGCATTATTGTGTATATTCTATTTGCTAACTTGAATTAAGTTTCTTTTAAAAATATGATGACTTAAAAGGATGTTTTCCCAGATGTTGGATAAAGATCATAGATATTGCTAACCTTAGAGGTTATACATGCATGATATTTTAGAGTGGCCATTAAACATTGCTGTTTCTCCTAGAGAGAATTTTTGTTCATCTATTAGTTGGGACATATGGTTAAACTCTGTAAGTTAAATACATAAAACAACTAGCAATAAATGCTAAGGTGAACTATCCTGTCTTTAGTGTCTGTATAGAATGAATCTGTTTTTTTCCCTCTTGCAGTGGCTCAGTGAGAATGTGGTGGCTGCTGCCATTTGTTACACATATTTCTCTATTTCTTTTTCAGCCTTAGGTTATTCTCCATCCTCATTTTTTGACCAGGTTGCTCCATAACTCGCAAGCCCTCAGTGGTTCCCACAACTCACATTTCTCCAAAAGCTGGTTCAGTACAATTTGTGATAATCTTGGGTTTTGACCATGGATGCGAGCTGTCTCAAGTGCAGTCTACAGTAGACCACTGGCATTTTTTGTCTCTGATATTTTGGTTTACCACTCCTCTCCAAGTGTACCCCTACTTGGTCATTTAGTGCCCGCCTGCACTAAATGTATTTCTTTTTTTCTTTTAAATCAAATCTAACCACAAGAAAGAAAATGTTAAACTCACACTATTGTCTAAATCAAATATATTGTTTTAAGGGTTGTATCTCTCAGCCACATCTACATATAGTAGCTGACATAGTTTTAGATAAAATTATTCTTTTGGGTAGAATTTTAGGTCTCAAAAAGCATAGTGGAAAAGTTTCTCGGGTGAGGGGATGAAGGTGCAGTGAGTCAAGGGGTCTTGTCTAGCATCTTGGAAAATATTCTCAGTCTCTTACTTTGCTTACTTATGAGATTAGTTCTGGTGAAGCCTAACTCCCCTTCTCCAAACCATCTCTCTGTCTTCACCTTTATAGTGAAGATCAGGGAAACCTCCACTAAGAAGCTTTTCTTGATTAGTCTCACTATGCTTGAGCCAGCCTGTTTAAATTCTGGCTCACTGTTATCAGGCTGTTTAAGACCTCCGAGGGCCTGGGCATTCCCACTTTTACAGGCCCTACCCCACATCATATCACATCAAAATGCACCAATATTCAGTATTAATTATATATAGATTTTTTACTGTAAAAATAATTTGAAAGGATTTTAATCCTTTTATATCCAAAATTATTTGGTTATGTGTAACTTCTTTTAAGATTTATTATAATTTCTTGGTAATTATTGTGCATCCTCAGAAATTTTTGTGATGTGAAAATATACCTTACATTTTTTAATGTGATTAATTTTTGTGAATATTAAATTTCATAGGTAATAAGACATGAATGGAGCAGTTTATGGAAATTTAATTAAATACATTCATTTTAAAGGTTTTTTTTTTTTCTATTTTGTACTAATTTTTTTCAGATCTTAAACATAAATTCATGGAAAAATGTAAATTCATGGAAAGCTCATAGACAGGTATTTTAGTGACTTCTATGTATCAGGCATTGTTCCGGCTGCTAGAATTAGAGTTGAAAAGACAAAGTGCCTGCTTTCAAGGAGTACAAGACATGAGGATATTTGAGTAAATGATACCAAAGTAGTGTGATAAGTGTGCTAATAAAAATAGAATTAGGAGCACACAGGTGTCTGTGACCAACCAAGTCCTCAGAAAAGATGACTTTTGAACACAGAGATGACTGACTTCAGTCACTGCTAGATTGAAGAGTCTTCATATCGTGATATTTCAAAGAGGATTGTCTCATGGATTATTTTCACATTCTATTTCTTAACTAACACAATTTTGGGTTCTTGAGTTCTTACTATAGAAATCTGAAACATTTACAACAATGAGTGGTAAATGGCCCGTTAAGCCACCCTTTGTTTTCAGGTGCCTCCCCTTCTATTACGGTGATAGACTATGAACAGCAGAATGATTCAGTTGCATGAGATCTTCACAGAGAGCCTTCGAGGTCAGAGTTACCATAATCCCATTTTATAAGTGAGGAAATAAAAACGAAAAGACGGTAAGTCGTTTGCCTAAAGTTAGGCGATTAGTCAAACGGCAGAGCTGGGATTCAGTTGCCCATCTGTTTGGCCTCACAGGCTGTAAACCTCATCACTCTATAGATTAGGACACTGAATAACACTTCCCAAAATGCATTTCTGTGGCTCTAGGTAACTGTATGTGTTCATTTTCTCATTAATTTTCTTTTCTGATGATGAAGTATAAAAGGAGGGGGAAAAAAACCCAAACTTCTCTATGCCCAAGAAAAGGTAAAAACTTATATCAGGAAAAGATAACTCAGAAAAGGAAAAATACTGAGCATAAAATCATCCCCCCCTATACTTCCAGCCTTTCCCTTAGCTTCTTTCATAAGGTGATAAGCATTTCCATCCCCACTTCACATTTTTGCCTACCTTAGCAAAAAATATTTTGCTTGATCCATAATTTTTGATAAGGGAAGATTCATCAGAATAAAAAGAACTATAATATTTAATATACTTGAATGAATTTTAGGATGGTAGTTAAAGAGAACAATAGAAGTATTCATATTATAGTAACCATTTCTAATGATCTAATTCTAAGATTTTGTTAGAAGTTGATAGTAGAACTCACACAAACATTGAGTGAAAGGTACTAATAGCAAAAATTTCTCAGAGCCATGAAGATTAGTCTTTGCTGTAAGTTAGGATAATATTCTGTTAGAAGAATTCTGACTTTAGTATTGTGTAAGCTGTTTTCTTAATACGTATCTATCCTCTGCCTAGGTGATATTCACGAAATAAGGCATAGATAATGCATTTAGTAACACTGAGCTGAATCATGCAAAACATAATTTGTGTGCAATTTCAGGGAGTGTAAAATAAAAGTTGTTTTAAATATCATAAAAAGCAACCATAAAAATAAAGCATTCTAATCAGAGGGAAGAAATTCAAAAGCTTGTGTCAAAAAGGAAAACAATTTACTTGTGCTGGTACCCTTAATAAGTGCCCCAAAGCATTCCAGTGCTGTTACATTCTCTAATGATATTACAGTATGTGGCACATCTCATCTAATCTGTTAGTAAAATCCTAAAGTCACTTATGTCAGTCTCTAATGCAAGCCAAATGAGTCTTTCCAGTAATAAGAAGCTTCGCAGAATTAGTTTTCGTTTTGCAGAAAATTGCCATTGGGGCTGGCACTTTTATCTAAAAATTTCACTCGTGCATAAGCAAAAAACTCATATATTATTTGGTTACATTCCATCAGTATGAGAAATAACATTGTGAGAATTCTATGCATGCTAATGATATATAGAAATCCACCTGCTTTCAGATAAAATGAGTTTAATTTTCTGTTGCCCACTGCCTGGTTGGCCTTTCATAAATTACTTATGCACAGCTATTATTAAAATAGAGGGAAAGCAAATTAGAAAGTCCTCCTATCTCTCCACTGGATTTAGCCAAGGCAGGGCTGTGACAGCTAGAGTCAGCGTTTTTGAAAAAATTCTGCTCTCTTGAAAAATTTTGCATCTCTATACAATTCTATACCACTGTTGTAAATGTTCTGACCTGCCTTCTTACCAAATTAACCTAAATCCTTTCTATTTTTCAACATTAATGGAATCCTCTAGAGTCCTGCTGATATATATTAAAATATATTTATTGGTTAATTTGAATTCCAGCATTTTGTACCTCATTTCCAGCACTCTTGTTATATCTGAACAGCCTCGAGCTTTAGCATTTAAAACTTATAAATTAAGATACATATGGTACATCTTACAATTATCAGATCAAAACAACTTAGCTTTTATTGGAGTATAGAATGGCAAATTTAACTTCCTGATAAAATAGAAAATGAATGTTGTCTGCATGAAAGAGTTAATTGGATTTCAAAGGGTGTTTTCTAGCTGATGGTGAGGAGAGTCTTTATTGGTCAATAAATACTTGATCTCTTGGTTTAAGGACAGGTGAAAAGTTTTTATTTCCAGAGGGTTTTGGAAAGCACTTAAGATTCTCAATTAAGTGGAATTCCCAATCACTTAAAATTAATCCCTGTTAATTATTTCACTTTGTTCAACTATGATCAAAAGTTTCTTAGGATGTATCAGGTGACTGTGTCTTCAAAGGCTGAATAAATATTATTGAGGAAGCTCTACACTTTCAGTGCCATGGTGTTAAAAAGGCTATCAAAATACTATGTTGAAAATAAATCCTAATTATAGTTCTGACTGAAAAAGATAAGGACAGCTTCCAAAGCATTTCATAAGATTTCAGTATAAAGAGGATACTTTTTAAGACAATTGCATCCTGTGCCAGGGAGGCTACCTACAGTACTCAAAGAGCATTTTAAACTAATTCCAAAAAATAAACTAAGCTTATTTTCTGTTAAGGTTCTTCTTCATAGTGTTCTGATATAAGCTTTGTCCATAACTAAATGGAGTTTTAAAAAGAGCATCTTGGTAGTATAAGTTATTGATATGAATAAAATTACAAACGGGTATTTGTGGTGTATGTGTGGGGTAAGAGTGGACGGGTCTTGGGAAAGCATAGTGGGATGGGGAAGGGAGATACATACCTCTTTTTCTCATCTCTGCTCTGAATCCAAACTAGCAATTTCCCTTCATTTTTGGGGAGAAAGCTTTCAAACAAAGGTAACAAATGTGCTTACAGTGTTTTAAAACTGACACTCAAAAATAATATCAAGCAAATAAAACCTAGCAACACAACCAAAAGGCATATAAATGATTCTGAAAATGATGCTTGTATAAGATAGAGTAAAATGTCATTTTCAGATCTATCCATAGCAATTTTCAAATAGTGTCATCTCTCCTGGTAAAGTTTAGTGACAAAATGTTTATTCCTTAACAACACCGAATGAAAAAATACTATTTATGTGTCCAGCATTATAAATTCTAAAATTTTCAGCATGTAATTATATAGTCTTAGGATGCTTTTAAATCTCTTCTGAAATTTGCAAGTTGAAATTCACCAGCAATTGAGCTTTGTCAAATGTCCCCAAAAGACAGACTACAGAGTTTGAGATCAGTCAGCTGTTTGGACCATGATATGTTAATCCTCTGTTTATAAGATACTTAACTAACTGAAACTTCCTAGATGCCTTGTTTTGACCTTGGCAATGGTGATTTGGGCCATTAAGAAATCCCATAGAAGACAAATAATCGAAGTGTCATTATTCCCCAGAAGTCTGCATGTAGTCTAGTTCTTGCATGAAGAGTGAGACATCCATTCCTTGAGATAATTTAAGGTATCAGTGTGATTGACATTGTGTAGTCACAACTTCCTAAAAGTTCTAAGGGTTCTGGAATAGGAATAAATAAATCTAAACTAAAACTAGAAAATAAATCAAATTATCAGGATACTTCAGACAAAATAAAGTTTTGCAAATAAATTAATCACATGCTACTTCTCAAAAACTTTAGTTTGATTTTTTTTTTCCAGATGGTTTACTTTTTTTTTTTTTTTTTTTTTTTTTTATGTATATACAGAGTCTCGCTCTGTCGCTCAGGCTGGAGTGCAATGGCGTGATCTCGGCTCACTGCAACCTCTGCCTCCCGGGTTCAAGCCATTCTCCTGCCTTAGCCTCCCGAGTAGCTGGGACTATAGGCACCCGCCACCACACCCGGCTAATTTTTTGTGTTTTTAGTAGAGACGGGGTTTCACCATATTAGTTAGAATGGTCTCAATCTCCTGACCTCGTGATCCGCCCGCCTCAGCCTCCCGAAGTTCTGGGATTACAGGCGTGAGCCACTGCTTCTGGCCTCAGACAGTTTACTTTTAATTCATTCCTCGTTTAATTGATCAGTTGTGTCTTTGTGAATTGCCTCAGAGGCAGCATGCATAAGTTGTAAAAAGTTATAAACTCTTGAATCTAACAGACCTAGATTTGAAATTTGGCAATGGCATTACCTAGCTACTCTATGTTGGCTAGATATGTAACTTCACTTGAGCATCAATTTATTCATTTAGAAAAATGAGATGACAATACTCATAGTTTGTTGGGAAGATTGAGTAAAACATGTATAAAAATAATTGACTTATTAATATATAGGTACTCAATAAACATTAGGTGCACTTAATCAACTGAAGGTACGTAAGACTACTTTTTTGTGTGTGCTTCAGATCTTACGTATTTTTTGTAAAATTATTGCTATGATTTCCACATGTAATTGTTTAGTCAACTAGAGGTATGTAAAACCATTTTTTGTTGCTGTACTTTAGATCTTATGTGTTTTTTAGTATATTGGTGTGATCTCCATACATAATTCTTCAATATGTACATCCATGAGTAACATAGAGACGGCCTTGTTTCTCAAAAGAGAACTAGGACTTTGAACATATGACACATTTTAATACCTTCTAAACAAAAAAAATTCTTGATATTTTCATTGTAGAATATTTAAGAAATATAGAACAATATATATTAAAAATTTTAAATTTTTCTTTTCATATTTCAAAGGCATTTAAATGTGCTGTTTTCTCAGCTTTTTTTTCTACTCAGATATTCAAAGTTGATGACATATTGTATTTTCTAAGATTTGATATATATTTCACTATAATAGTGCTTTACCATGACTTAACTATTTTTAAATATTATTTATATTTTGTTGTATTTAAATTATTATACTGCTATTTTATATAATATTTTTATTATTGAAGCATAATTTTTAATGGCTGCAAAATAGCCAATTGAGTGACTTTACAGTAATTTATCAAACCATTTACTATTTTTAGATGCTTAGGTTGTTTTTAATTTAAGGCTACTATATAGATTAATTAATGAAAGTTTTTATCTGTATTTCTTGTTATCTTCTTAGATTAGATAGTGGTCAACAAATACAAACTTTTTAAAGGTATTTATGATTCAATGACAAACTCTAGAAGAGTTGTAGCACTGTATACCCTCACAAGCAAACTGTGAGAATATTCTTCTCAAATCCTTCTTTTGTAAATTGATCACATTATTTCTCAAAACTTTTGTAAATTTAATAATTGAACATTTTAATTTCTACCAAAAGTGTATGAGTACCAGTTTCATGTAAGCCTCATTAGCACTGAACATTATAAATGAAACAAGCTATTTCATTTGTTTTGACTAAATTTGTTTAAAAAATGAAAGATATATTTGTTTTTACTAGGACTTTTTTTATTGCTAGTGAGTTTGAACTTTTTTCTTCTACATTTATTGGAATTAAAATGTCTTTTTTGGTAAATCATCTTATCCTTTTTTCCTTTATCTATTGGTGTGTTTATCTTTTTGTTATTGGTTTATGAGGACTATTTACACATTAAAATACAACCCCTTTATTATTTTACACTTATTGTTGGCCTTTTGATATTATGATGTTTTAAATTTTGGTGTTTTTATCTTTTTATTTCATTTATTTTTTAATGAATGAAGTTTTATTGGAACAAAGTCATACTTGCTTATTTACTTATTATCTATGGTTACTTTTAAATAACAAGGGCAGAGCTGAATAGTCACAACAGAGAGTATATGGCCTGCAAAGCCTAAAATATTTATTATGTGGTCCTTTATAGAAAAGTTTGCCCACTTTGGACTATGCCATTGCTCAACAATTATGGTGTGATTGGCCTGACTTCTGTCCTCCTCCATCAGCACACACCCACTCAGAAAATTTTTATGTTTTTATAGTGAAAACAAGTCCTTTTTTATTTTTAATATTATAAATTGTAGCACTTTTATGTCACCTACAAATATTTCACTCCCAGAGAGCAGAAAAGTATTGCTTAAAATTAATTCTGGCCGGGTGCGGTGGCTCACGCCTGTAATCCCAGCACTTTGGGAGGCTGAGGTGGGTGGATCATGAGGTCTAGAGATCAAGACCATCCTGACCAACATGGTGAAGCCCCATCTCTACTAAAAATACAAAAAATTAGTTGGGCATGGTAGCGTGTACCTGTAGTCCCAGCTACTTGGGAGGCTGAGGCAGGGGAATCGCTTGAACCCAGGAGGCAGAGATTGCAGTGAGCCAAGAGCTGAGATCGTGCCACTGCACTCCAGCCTGGCGACAGAGCGAGACTCCGTCAAAAAAAAAAATTAATTCTAAATTTTATAGTTTCAGTGTTTACATTTACACAAATGTTCTGAAATTTATTTTTGAATTTAGGAAGAGGTAGGCTGTTAGTTTTATTTTTACATGTACATAGTTGGGGACTTTTTCCAGCCCCTTGTGTTAGATGTCTCATTGATTTATGATGCTTTCCGACTTAGATTTTGACAAGTTTGATTTATTTATCTGTAGGCATTATCCCCCTAATATTGTGCTCTTTTATATAATACAAATCTCAGTTATTTTCTTAGTATTTTGGTAATAATAATAGTGAATAATAAACATGATGATGACAAGTATTTCATTCAAGTCAATGACTCATTTGCTAGGTAATCTTAGGTAAGTTACTCAGTTTGGGGTAAGTAAGATGGAAAGAATCTGTGAGATGGGGATAATATTATCTAGTGAATATTATCATTGAATTCTCAATAGTGGTTCAACCTTAACTCTTTAGTGGCAGATTATGATAGTTTTATCACACTTAACAGAAGTTGGTTTAGATAAGGTCCTGTCTAAACCAATTTGGGCCAATAAAACTTGAGAAAAGTCTTGCTTAGGCCCCCTGGGAAAGAAGCTTCCTGTGTCTAATAAGGTTGGCAGGAGTAGTCTTTCTCTGTCTTTCTCGCTCTCTGACACACACATGCACACACACACACACACACACACACACACTGTCCTCAAACATGGACAAGGAATCCTGTTGCCCTGGCTACTGTTGGCAACCATCTTGAGATAATGAGGCAAGTCAGCCCGGGGACCAAAGACCAAAGCTGACTCAAAGAGTAGAGAGAAGCTAAGAAAATAACATGAAGTGGCGCCTAGTACTCTGACATCCCTTTGTCTGAAGCCCAAATTACCTCTGGCTGATTACTGTTACTTGCAATTGAAAACATTGTGACTGGTACATATTAAGTCTTCCAAGTCTAGTGTGGTAAACAAATAAAAGCATGATTCTAGAATGCTATAGACCGTCGCCAGGAACATGGCAATTGTTATCAGTAAGATTTCTTTAGGTAAAAAAATGTCGCTGCCATTATGCATGAGTTAGTTGATCTCACATCTCAGTTAGTCAAAAGTGTTTGAGCATGCAGCTTCAATACATTTATTTATTAGAAGCATTACTCTACAAATATAATATGTACATATTAAATAGAGTATATAATATATGTAATGTACATTATGTATGTTATAAAATTCACAAAATTATAAAGGAAATAAGGGATAAAAATGAAGTAATTATTTAAAAAATAATTTTGTTTGGTTTATTTACTTGTTACAGAAAACTCCCTTCCCCCCACTAACATCATCATTATCATCATTAAATTTATTTATTTTATAAAAATGTCTGCTGGGTAATACCCAATTCCAAATATTTATCATCTCAGTAAAAGTCAGCAAATTTAGAAAAGTTGTTTTAAAAAAAGCCACAACTCATCTTTAAGCTCAATCCTCTTCTAAGTACTTTTTGGAGAGACTACTAGCAAGCATCTGTAATATACTAGGAATTTTTTTTTTTTTTTTTGAGATGGAGTCTTGCTCTGTTGCCCAGGCTGGAGTGCAATGGCACAATCTTGGCTCACTGCAACCTCCGCCTCCCAATATACCAGGATTTCTGTAGTCACTTCCAATCTAACTCTAGATATTGTAAAGATTCTGTTCTTTAAAGTGATATCTGTATGTACATTTATCCACAGACATACACTGCAATAGACCACAATATGCTAAAAGCTTGTATATAAATTAGAGCTTTCTTGTCAACCCTCTGCCTTGCTAAAATCATACACATCCTTCAGGCAAACTGATAAACATTTTATGAAAGGCTGAAACAATTTTGGATGCCAATGTCAACTATTTATTAAATATTAATATAATTTATTTTATTTCTAAGACAAAAATAAAAATAAATTCATAATTTCTTCTCACCTGTCAATGAATTGTCTTATGCCCTCTTGGCTTGTGAGTACCCACATTGGAATCCATTAATTAGATATAAATTGTGAATTGCCACAAAAAAATTAACAAAGCCTATATACAAATCTATTTTTTAATTTTTTTTGCCATCATGAGATAATATGTCAAAACAATTGAAAAACAAATTCTAAGCAATAAACTATTCCAGTTGATAAACTGTTGTGAATGCAGTGGGTCTCGTTATCTCAGCCACAGTATTGATTACAAACCTTGCAATAATAATCACAAGCATGAAACGAGTAGTCGGTGCTAGCATGGAAATTGAGGAAAAGCAATGTTAAACCAATGATCACTTCTGCTAGTTAGGAGACAGAACTAGAATTTATCATGGTGTAACAAAACCACATACAGTATTATCTTAAATATTTTCCACATCAGCAGAGAGCCAATATTTATTTGTAGAGTTCAGCTGATTTGAAAATTAAGGTAAAAATACCATTATATCTGGGTACTTTGAATTCTTGACAAGTGAGCTATATTTTTAAAGGTAAACTTTTGCTTCCTAAGGACTAAGCTCTTGACAACCCTTTAATATGTATTTCAATAATTCTCATTGAAAAATTTTCCAGTATGAGTGTCAATCTTTTGTTTACTAACAATGCAGACATTTTCAAGAGTCTTCAGCAGGTAATTATAAAGAGCTCCTCTGAGGTATATGAGACGATTTACCATATCCTTAAATGCCTCTACATACCTGCCTTTTTTGAGTTCTTGCTTTATTTTTTGTGGTATTTCTCCATTTTCTTTTTCTTCTATATTGTCATTTCTTATTAAAATACCAAAGTCTGTTTGTAGGAAATACCCTTCTACAACCCTTGTCTCCTTTCCTAATCTGCTGCTTCTAATTGTTTTTGACCTTGGAACAAATTAGAAATGTCCATTAGGAAGTAGATGGGTTTTGATTACTGATATAAAGTCTCTCCTAGGAGAAAAGTGTGTAGATTTTACTGTCTGGGTGTTATAATATACATTTCAACTACTTAACTTTTCTTTTTGGCTTTGAGATTGGTGAGGAGGCTAGAGACCCAAGCTTCAGAATGGGCAAACTGTTATTCAGGCATGCAGTGCTTCCAGCTCTTGCTTTTGACTTCTTGTCAGTGGATCCCTTCAAACCTGTCATGTGCCTATGTTGATTGTGAAGTCTTAACTTGTGCAGGATAATTATAACACATTTCCTGTCTTCCCAGTTTCTCAATTTTTTTTCTTAGAATATGGGATCTTGAAAAACACGAAAACATCCTAAGAAATACCAGGAAGCAGTCCCACAGTGAAACACAAATGGTACGTTATCAAATTTTTATAATTCTTTCAGTCTAAAACCAAATTTACAGAATACTGATTGACTAAGAATTGTTTCTGTTTTACTTCTAGAAACTCAAGGTGACTGCCTAAAATAAAGTAAGAGGTAAATGAATGAAATAGTAAACAAATAAAATCAAATGTATTTATTGTTTGTCCCAAAGTAACTTTCAAATTACTTGAATATTTGCTAAAATTAGAGTTGACAGTGTTCACTTGATATTTAAAGCATCTTTTAGAATAGATTTCTTTTCTTTTTTGCAATTTAGAAATTACTAAGACTTTTTCTTTGGATAGTTACAGGAATGTATTGATCTTACAGAATGAAGTCCAATACCACTACTACTTTTTGTCTGCTTAGTATTTCAGAATTTCCAGAGCATTTTCTCCATAACTTATTTAATTCTCAGAACAATGCCAAGAGGCAAATGGGGAAGTTATAACTATTTTACAGGTAAGAAAACTGAGCCACCTTAAGACTGGTTAAGAGACTGACCAGGTCACATAGATGGCTTATGATTGGCAGGACTGGGTGGGAATGCTAAATCTAGCCCAGGGCTTTTTGCCCTTCAGCATGCTGCCTTGGGATACAGTTCATAGAACTCCTGATATGAAAATGAATGCTTAATAAAAAAACTATTGATTGCTTGACTGACTGATAAAGGAGCAAATCTTCATGTATTAAGAAGAGATTGCAAAGGGTCTCACAAGAGGCCTTGGGAGGACCTGGCTTGCACCTGTGTATTTTCATCCTCAGCCACTCTTAGGTCCCGTTTCTACTGTCCATGAAACGGGCCCAGGAATGCTCCTTTTTGGCAGTGGCAGTAGCAGTCACAGCTGTGTGTAAACAAACTCTTCATTTAACGAAGATTGAGGAGGGACTATAAAAAGAGTGGTAAACGGAATCATCTTCCTACTGAATAAGCTGAAAAAATGTTCAAGATTCAGGGCAGGCCTTTGGCTCCCTATCCATGTAGAAAAAGAACACTGGAATAGACAAGGAATTCTACCTTGCCACTTTGGATTTTGGGAGATGCCATTACAATGATATATCACATATCAATACATATGACATTTAAAAATAACAAGTCCATTGTCCCCAGAAGTGAATCCCCTTTTTTATTTAGCATGGAACATATTCTCGAAACTTAGTAAAGGGCATGCTACAATGTTAAGAACTCTATAATTAATGTTGGCCAGGATTTGAATATAAATCCTTTACTTTTCAGGGTCTAATTAAAGTCAGACTTTATTGTGAGTGGAATAAGACATTTTCCTTACCAACCACATATTAATGGTTTCATGTGTAAGGGTTTTATGGTAAAAGTTTAAAATATATTTGAAATAATGTGTTTCCCTTTGAAGTCAGGAAGAGTGAAAAGTTATCTTGTCTTAACATAAAAGGAAATCACGTTTGATAAAAATGGTCTTATTAGGGCAAATATTATTTTTATTGCTTCACAATTCTGAGTAGCTCTAAAATACACTGCAAGATTGTAAATAAAATTATAGACACTATGTAAAGATAACTGCTATAGTCTAAATTATTAATTCACTTAGATCACAGTTTTAGCTGTTAAATAGAATGCTTTGGGGAATGATGTTAATATCTGCAGATAGCTTAACAGCAAAACTGTTGATGTGAGATAATTGTGTACTCGAGTACTTAATTTCAGGTTTTACTTGAACTGTGAAAGGTAGTTTAATATATATCATAGAAAATAAGCTATAATAAAATTAGCTGTTGATGTTTACTATGTACTCTAGAAAGAAAATACTGTTCATTTTCAGTCAATTATTTCTTCCAGAATTATAAATTATATGTGTTAATAGAATTAATACTTTAAATGCCTATAACATCCTTCACCCTAATAATTGAAGTGCTTTTACATCTAATACTTCATTGTCTCTTAACATCACTATATGTGCTTCATCAATGCTGTATGTAGAAACTTGAAAAAAAGTTTGAAAAGAATAAAAGTGTATGTGCTCCATTATATTTCAAACCTACAAATAAATGCTCATTGAAAATGGCATTATAAAGCTGAACTGAAAAGAAAAATGCATGTCTGAAATCTATAAACTGCAAAAATTTTAAAAAAGCAAAACTCCAAAACTACTGTTTCATAAAAGAATAATCTTCAAATTTCATGAAGAGGAAAACATTAGTTAGATTATTTAAAATCCAACTAGTATTGAATAAAATCATCAGGCATAAATAAAACAGCCAAAAATCTTTTAAAATGAGCTTTCAATTTTTGTGTAAAATAAAAGTGTGTTTTCATGCTCATACAAGCTTATAATCTTCTTCTGCCCCACTTCTTTCCTGATCTTAGGAAGAAAGGATCAAATTCTTTTGCTTTTTTTCTCTGTTTTGTCCAAATAGAAATCATAGATCTTAGGAGAAAGGGGGCAAGGAAGTAAATCAAAGGGCAAAGCTGAAGACCAAGTGGACTGAAAAGAAGATGGAATACATTTTCCCAAACACTGGTGTTCTCTGGAGTTGGCTTATCAACATCTTGTGTAATAGTCATATAATTGTCCCTCATTTCTATCTCCTCCTAAAACTGGAGAAATGGCCTATTAATTTTAGAAGGTGTATAATTACCACAAAGCCCTCAGATTAAGGTCCAGGACACGGAATGGAATATATGAGCATGCAGAAATGTATATCTTTAGATTGAACTTCGATGATTTACCTTTTGACTGTCACCACCAGCAAATCCTGAAATTGAATCTCTTGAAACTTATGGTTTTCTTTCAGCAGCATAGGAGTTAAGTTTTCTTCTAACTTGCCCTAGGTTCTCTCAGGAACTGGGAAAGCAGTTCTCCCAAATCCCAAGTAAGTTATTCAAGACAATATAAGGCAGAGCTAAATTCTTCTGTTGAAGAATTTAACATGACTCAAACCATAAGGAAATCTAAAGAAGGCTGCCAAACTATTTCGCTGCTGCCCTCCCCCACTAAAAAAGAGAGATAAAAATGTTAGATTTACAAAGCAAACTACAGTGTATGGAATATATATATCTATATATATATAGATATATATACACACACACAATTTTTTTAACCTACCACTTTGTCTTATTTGCATGAGCACAAATTGCTTTCAACTTAATGCCAGAGAAAAAGGCAACATTCCCCGTGATGACTTGCTGAAAAGCTCACTGTATTTGTTTGATAATGGATTTTAGTTCATTGTCATGTACTTCACTCTTCATCAGCAGGAGCACTTCAGGGTAAAGAAACAGGCTTTTACCACACTGGAACAAAAGCTATATAAGGAAAAAAAATCCTGAGCAGATGGAATATTATTTGCATTTGCACAAATAGTGCTTTTTAGCACAATTCATATTACTCCATTGTGAGCTAAAGTAAGCCAGATGTGTCTACAGCATGCTGCAGACGCAGAATCGGCTTTTTGTTTGTCAGACTCAGAGGTCCCAACCTTATGATATCTTTGTACTTGTATATCCATTAGTTTTATTTCAGTTACTTATCAGAAGGGAAAAGAAAAAAATGGCACTATGCAGTTAAGAGGACCATTGCATGGAGGGCTAAATTAACTATTTTTTATTTTCATGAATGAGGATCAAATAGGTTTCAGATGTCTCAACATATATCTGGAGATCTAGATGATGATATAAAATTAAAATGCAGAATGTAAGTGTAATAAAATTTGTTTCTCCATGATTACATTAAATAATCTTTGACATATATATTTTTCTTAAGTATCTCTCATGCAGAGTAGATCAACATACGATTTGACACAGAATAGAATTTTAGGTCTAAAGAAACTTTAACATTAGTTTAACTTTCTCATTCTAGAAATCAGGAAACTGAGGCTCAGGAACTAATGTGACTTGTGGAGGATGGTGTAGTCAAGAGTGGAGCCTGGTCTCCTGACCTTGAATCCAATCCTGTACCCATATATCAATATTTTCTGTGATATTTTACTTGGGCTTCAAGATCAAACAGGTTTGATAATTCAGGCTTCAAAAAAATTTAACAAATTTTTCTCAGCCAGGAAATAATAAGCCACAAAATCCAAATTTACTTTGCCTATACCTCCTTTTTCCACAATACATAAAAAAGGCCATTTGTTTTGTAGAATGTCCTTTCGAGGATAGCAGTGAATTACTATGCCTCCAACAATGAAAAGACAATGAACAAAAATTAAGGAAATCAAAGGAAAAAAGAAAACATGGATGACTTCAAATTCTGGTATAGATAAAATAAGGGCACTCAGTTGAATTTAAAACAATGAGTGGTATTTTTAAAGATTGTTAGAAACTATTTTATTAACTAATGTTTATTTATTTCATTTCATTTCATTTCTTTTTTTTTGAGATGGAGTGTTGCTCTTGTTACCCAGGCTGTAATACAATGGCACGATCTTGGCTCACCGCAACCTCTGCCTCCCGGGTTCAAGTGATTCTCCTGCCTCAGCCTCCTAAGTAGCTGGGTTTACAGGCATGCACCACCACGCCTGGCTAATTTTGTATTTTCAGTAGAGATGGGGTTTCTCCATGTTGGTCAGGCTGGTCTCAAACTCCTGACCTGAGGTGATCCACCCTCCTCGGCCTCTCAAAGTGCTGGGATTACAAGTGTGAGCCACTGTGCCCGGCCTTTTTTATTTCATTTCTTAAATAAGCCTCTGATTTACAGGTTATATAGTATGGTTTGTATAAACCAGTGTGCTTATCCTCCATATTGACAGTGAAATAGGGGCTGTGTCTCTGTGCTAATGGTGGAACAGTGGCTGTTCTCTACTTGTGCTAACCCAGGGACTAGTCATTTGTATTTGTATTTGAGATGCCTCTTTCATTTGTCCATGCAATCATTCCATGATATGATCAAGCCTCTACTAGAAATCAGGCAGTGCATTGGGCATTGAGAGACAAAAAACAAACAAACAAACAAACAAATAAAATGTAAACAAATAACAAACATATCAAGAAAAAAATAGTTATGATAAGATGCTATTACCATATATTCCACATCGTATATTATCACAGCATACTTTACGATATCATAATATGCATGAGTGCCTATAATAAGATGCTGTGGGAGCAGGAAGTATTACACAGACTAGGCAGTCAAGGAAAAGTTCCGGGAGAAAAATATATCCACGCTAAGGCCCGTAGGACAACCAGATGTCAGCTATTGTTAGGCACAGAGGTAAGGGGAGAAAGAAAAAGCACTGTAGATGCATTGTAGACATAGAAACTCAGCAAGAGGTGAGGGAGGACCTGGCATATTCTAGGGGTTCTGGTGCAAGAGAATCCATGTGTGAAAAGGAAGTAGAAGATATAAGGCTGAAGAAGTAAGCAGACCCCAGAAGGTGAGGCACTCATGAACCATGTTAAAGAGTTAACCACTAAACAGTGGAACGGGAAACCTGTGAAGGTTTTGCTTTGTGAGATTTACACTTCAGGATGATAACCCTGCTTCCTACGTGAACCAAAGGGGCAGTGGCTAGGAAGGCTGCAAGCATGCAGACAAGTCCAGGAAAAAGGTGGTGGTGAACTGAGCTAGCATGGCAGTGCTGGCAATGAAAAGAAGCAGACAGATTCAAAGATTTTCAAGAAGGGAACATGGACAGTTCTTAGAGTTGGATGACTTGTGTGGCCCAAGAAAAGACTCTAAATGATACATGTGGTTGGGTCACTGTAGGTTACTTAACTACTTAGTTATCTTTTGTTCATGTTTTTCTCTAATCACTCGACAGCAAAGAAGGAAAAGTACCTTTTAATTTAGCAGTGCATTTAGTGTATTTTAATTTAGCAAATGTGCATAATTTGCAAAAATAGAAGAAAATAAAAGTAATCTCCCATTCCTGCATTCAGAGACAGGTACTTTTTAACTCTTTTAATATACAGGTATTTCTAACTGTCCAAATTCTTATGATCTGAATTCAGAAACTGATATGAGTTTGGATAGCATGAAATATTTGTATTTCCTTCCAATCTTTTAATGTAGACATTTCACGAAATTGGCTACAAGTCAAATGTGTGATTGTGCTCTGATTTTCTATTTAACATTATATTTATACATTTCCCTATGTCATAATATAATCTTTAAAAACATGATTGTAGTGACTGGATAATCGTCCCCTCTACTATAATTTGTAAGCCATTTCCTGATTGAAGAACATTTAGGTTTTGTTTTTTTTTGTTTTTTTGCTATAATAAATACTGTAGCAATGAACATGTTTTTATGCAGTATTAGCCTTTGTTTCCTTAGAATAAATTCCTGTAAGAGGAATTGCTAAATCAAATTATTCACATCTGTAAGTCTCTTAATAGATGATGCCAAATTGACCTGATATTTTATATGAATATTTCGAGTGTTCCCTGTGTTCCCAGAAAACTATGAGTGTTCCCAGAAAACAGAAGCGTTTCAAAAATGCCCTTAAATCAGGGATACATACCAGGTATTGAAAAAAGAGAAAATGTGACCATTTGTTTAGTGAGTCATTTCAAATAGAGCAGTAGGTGTACCTGTCATAATAAACAATTGCCTAATGTCTCTTCACACCAACTGAACATACAGCACCTATCACAGCCCAGTAGAGTGGGGATGGTGAAAGAGACCTAGTGAGGAGCTCATCAATTTGTGACACAGTCAGTGGAGAACAAATAAGACAATACATAATCAGGCATTCTGACTTCATATCTACTCAGGTATTAATTCAGCACACATTTCCTGAGTGACTGTCCGGTGCCAGATACTTCGTTAGAGAACAGAGATATAAAAATGAATGGCACAGAACCTGCATTCAAGAAGTCTGGTAGGTAGAAATAGTCTCATAAACCAGTAATATCTACCATTACTCTGGTGTTTTCTATGTGCTACTCACTATATTAGTAAAAGATTCACAATTACCTTCTTTATTTTCAAAACAATCTTGTGAAGGAGGTATTTTTCTCAACCTCACTTTCCCCAAGCAGAACCCCACATCCTTGCCTTTTTTTTTTCTTTTCTTTTCTTTTATTTTTTTTTTTTACATAGGAGAAAACCATGACTTGGGTAATTTGCCGAAGGCCACATGACCAGTGAATTGTGGAGTGGACATCCAACTCAGATATGTATAAAATCTGATGTCTGTTTTCTTGTCCCAGTGCTATAGAATAAGAATATTACAAGAAGTATAAAAAGAATATTATTGTACAAAGCCCCAGGGGCATGGGACAAAGGTTCAAATTCTACTAGATGATGAAAAACAGAAGATCCAACAAAACCTCATGGAGATTTTATGATTGTGTGGTATCATCTCAGATTAATATACATTGCCAAGACCAGCCCAGTTGTGGAGACCCTAGGCCAGCGGCGCTAGAGGAATTAAAGACACCCACACAGAAATATAGGGTGTGGAGTTGGAAATCAGGGGTCTCACAGCCTTCAGAGCTGAGCGCCTCGAACAGAGATTTACCCACATATTTATTGACAGCAAGCCAGTGATAAGCATTGTTTCTATAGATTATAGATTAAAAGTATTCCTTACAAGAAACATAGGGATGGGCTCCGGCTAATTATCTGCGGCAGGAACGTGTCCTTAAGGCACAGATCGCTCATGCTATTATTTGTGGTTCAGGATCACCTTTAAGCAGTTTTCCGCCCTGGGTGGGCCAGGTGTTCCTTGCTGTCATTCCGGTAAACCCACAACCTTCAGCATGGGCATCATGGGCATCACGAACATATCACAGTGCTAAAGAGATTTTGTTTATGGCCAGTTTTGGGGCCAGTTTATGGTCAGATTTGGGGGCCTATCCCCAGCAATACATTCATAAGATAGACAAAGGAAAAAGACCACTCCAGGTTGAGGGATTATCATGAACAAAGGCCTACTCTTTAAATGCTGATGTTTTAGACTGCAGAGAGTCCATTTTCCACCATCTTTTACTTCTCACTCTATGGGCTGTCTGTGAACAATCTCATCCACTGTGGAGGCTGTAAACACTGGTATAGATATATTACTTTCAAGCCTATATATTTATTGTGACCCTCCTACAGATCAGCAGAACTGTATTTTTTTTTTGTTTTTTAATTTTTATTTTTTTAATCACCCACAGCATCCCTGCAAAATGAACTGTGTTCTTAACAACCCACTTCTCAGGTGTGTTGGCTCATTTCTGTAATCCCAGCTCTTCGGGATACTGAACAGGGAGAATCACTTGAGGCCAGGAGTTTGAGACCAGCCTGGGCAACACAGTGAGACCCCATCTGTGCAAAGAAAACCCCCCAAGAATTAGCCAGGCATGATGCTGTGTGCCTGTAATCCCAGCTACTTGGTGGGCTGAGACAGGAGTATCACTTAAGCCCCCAAATTTGAGGCTGCTGTGAGCTATGATCGAGCCACTGCACTCCTGTCTGGGTGACAGAATGAGACCCTTTCTCTAAAAAAACAAACAAATAAACAAAAAACCCCAACTGGATGGCTCCACTTAGATATTCAAAAAGCACTTCAAATGAAACGTGATTTGCCCCTTCCAGCCATGTTTTCTTCCTATACTTACTTAAGTTAACCTGATTTCAGAATTTTCTTAGATTTCTAACTGTTCCTGAACATTTAAAATTCATTGATAAAATCAACAGGAATCTAGAATCACTAGATTTTCTTTCTTAAATATCTCTTGATTTTGTCTTTTCTTCTTGTCCTCACTGCCATGCCTTAGTTCAGGCTTTTATTATTTCTCACCTGGAATATTGATTTCTAATGATACTGAAGCAATGTAGCATAGAGACAGTAAAGTGGAAAGAGCATAAACTTTGGAGTTGAACAAAACTTTAGAATGTCATTTCCAACTTTTAACAACTAACTAAATTTTGGGGAGTTACTTATTTGACTCATGGATTTTCCCTCTGTAAAATGGAAAATCATAATATCTACATTTCAAGGTTATTATAAAGATTTAGTATGATAATGGGCATAAAGTACCCAACACCATGCCTTGTATACAATAAGTGTTCAATAAATGGCAAGTGCCTTTTCTTTTAAGTCAGGACTTTTTTTAGTCACTGAATGAAAGAGATGCAGTTCGAATGAGCTTGAACAAAAGGAGGATAATATTGACACATGTAATTGAGAATTTCAAGACACTTTCAATCCAGGGCTGAAGCAATGTCAATAGAGTTCTGCCTCTTTTCTTCCTTTCACCTCGATTTTTCTCATGTGTTGGTTTCAATGTAATGGCAAGATGGCTGCTGGAAACTTAGTCTACATTCTTGGAGAATGCTGTCTGAAAGGATTCAGGTATTAAACCTTAGAAGGGACACAGATTGGTCCTGCTTGAGTTATGTGCTTACCCATGAACTAACCTCTGTGTCCCAGAACATACAGCACAACATTGGCCCTGCCTTGTGGTTATGTGGGACTCTGTGACAAAGCAGAGGAGAAGTTCTTCCCAGGAAATTAACGCTTTCAGACAAAAAACAAACAAAACAAAACAAAACAAATCCATGCCTGACATACCTTTCCTACTCAACTCCTGACCTTCAGCATTTCTGTCCAGTATATACTCCACAAGATAATCAGTTACCTTTATAAAATAGAAAGTATATTGTGTGACTCTCAAAACCTTAAAAACCTATACATTGCTCAGAGAACATGTGGCCAATTTCTTTATAGAGCTCAAATATGCACATCTATCTGACCCCACCCAACCCTCCATCCTTTCCTGCTGTATTTAACCAATACCATCCATTCCTTTAATACACACTTTTTCCCTCTTCTTGTTTACTCAGACTCTCGTCCCTACTTAGAGCGGCCTTTTTCTCTATGTCAGCTTAACAGTGGCCAGTCTGTTTTCTAGGCTGCAATGGAATTCATTCCTTTTGTTTATCCAGAATCCCTCTTCTCTTAAGAACCTGTTTTATTCTCACTGCAAAAATGTGTTTTTGGAAGGCTTGTCATCACAGCAGGGACTCAATTCTGGTGACATGACCCACACCAGGCAAGTCATCAGTTTTGCAGCCACAATGATTGGTCCAAGGATAAGTAAGTAACCAAATGTGCCAAGTGGAGTCCTTCCTAGATTGAAGTTAGGCGAGAGTTACTCTTTCCTTCTGAGTCATTAATTTGGAATTATGTTAGCCCAAAGCTGCCAGCAAACATGTTCTGCCAGCAACACAGGGAGAAAGCACACATGTAGTAGGAGAAAATGAGGCGAACATGCTTCATGACTAAGGAGAATCAGAGAGATAGGCTAAGGAGTCAAAGAGACTAAGAGAGTCTGGGTGTTCCAGGCCATGTTCCAACAGTGCCAACCCATAATCTCTGTTTTGTATTTCTCTTAAACTACTTTGAATTGAGCCTCTGTCACTTGAAAGAAATTGTCTTCCAGGTCCTGCTTAAGTATTTCTTTCACTAGGATGCCTTTCTGGACTGTGTCTTTATAGACTTCTTTTATTATACTGTTTACTGTCTGCTTTTTAGAAGGTATACATAAGTATTTAATCATTCTACTAGGTTCATTCATTCAGTAATGCTGGCCAAATGTTATTGTATTTCCGACTGTGCTAGCCTGAAAGCTTGACTCCTACCCTACTTAGCAAAAAGCCTGGTAAAGAGTCGAATTTTGAAAAATGTTTATTGAATTGAATTGTGAAAGGTCATTGAAAGACCTTTGTGTTTTCACATTGTGCCCAATGACATATATTTCTCTTTCCATTCTAAACTCTGCACTGATCACAGAATCACAAATGATTAAAATATTTCACTGAAAATGTAAATTTTGCAAAAAACTACGTGAACTGGAGAACATGAGCTACATTCAAAGTGGAAAAAGGTTAGGTTTTCAAATAATAAACTCAAGCCATTTCTGTGTCTTACCTCTAAATAGCAGGTACAAATTGGTTTATTTGCATTTTCTTGGTTAATTACACATTTTGGAATGATCTTTCCATGTGGAAGTCATTGATAACAGGATCTAATTCCACAGACCAAAGTGCCATTAGTTTCATTGAATTGAAGCATTTTCAGAGGTTGGAGTCAAAGCCTGGGAATTAGAAATCATGGGTCTTAATTACATCTTAGTCACAGATTGGTTGTTTTCTTGGAAGCACACAATCTCAAAAAATTCAAGTGCCTGTAAAATGAAGATGAGAATCTGTGCTGCCTTCAACTTCAGACCTTTATAGAGTTGAATAAAATATTACCTATAAACACCTTTGAAATCCTAGGATGGTGTGCATTAATTACTTTCCTGAGCCTTTAAATCCAGGGGCTATTTCAGCATTTTGAACCAATAAGTAAATTGGACTGTGCTCTTATAGACCTTTTTTTATTATGCTGATTGCTGTCTGCTCTGATTAAGATCTCTTGATACAGTGATACACAATCCAGTTGTTTGCAGAGAAGTCAAAGGAATAGGGAAGAGAAGGAAGCTGACCTGATTGGGTACCTACGTTACACTGGTTGGGTGTTGGGCTAGGCTCTTTACCTACCTTTAATCCTTAGCAAATTTTTATGAGATAGAGATAACATTTTACCCATAATGAAACTAAACCTTAGCAACCTCAAGTAATTGTCTTTAGGATCATGCAAGGAATAACTGGATGATGGTCTGTGTGCTGGTCTTTTGTAGAATTAATTATTATGTAAAAAGGGCTATGCTTTTGGTTCTGGCAGACTCAGCTGTTTACTTACAACGTTTAATAATAACTAGGTGCCCATTGTGTGTGTCTTATCAAAAGCAGTGCTATATATTTTATTGTTAATTATTGCCAACTATAAAAGGAACTTTAGGCTTTAATGGTGTTTTTGTTTTATCAGAGTGGCTCATAAACTTAGAAAGTTAGTCCTTGTGTTTGTCTTTAGTTGGGACTAGGAATTCTATGGGCAGTCATTCTCAAGCTACAGATATGGCATCATATTCACTTTGGAATCTTGTTGAAAAACCCAACCCTAAATCCATTTCATGTAGACTCTGAAGAGTGTGTGTGTGTGTGTGTGTGTGTGTGTGTGTGTGTGTCTACAACCTCCTCTCTCAGATAGGAAATTATAACCCAAAATGATATATTTCTCTGGGAAAAGACTAAAGCCAGTTCTGTGGAGGCAGATAAGTGTAAGAAACCCAAGTTCTCTTTAATGTAACCTGGTTCCCTAAACTCACTTTACAGTGGCAGATGTTTCTAAATCAGCATCAGAATTGACCTGTGATTCATAAAACCCGTTTGGCAGAGTCCTCACCTGGACCCAACATGTCCTCATTTCTCATTCTGGAGAAAGTCAGAGCCAGAATAGTTAACAGAGGTGAAGAGGCAGGACTCTGGGTGAATATGTGAAGCAGCTAAAGTGAGAATCCTCTGGCAACAAGCCAAAAACCTTACCATGAAGGAGGCTGCACCCCATTCAACCAGCAGATAAGACAGGATAATACCTTCATGTTTCACTTGGCCAGTTCATAATGTACCAGTCGAAAGGGAGCAAGTCTGTCAAGCTTGTGACTGCATTATCTGGTTTCCTTCACACTGCTCCTGCCATGCCTCCATTGTGTGGGAAGTGCATTACTTGTTGGAGCAGTGAGGCTCAACCAACATGGAGAGCAGGCCTGGGAGGATTATGGTGAAGGGCAGTGAGGCTCAGCTAATGTGGAGCATGGGGAGAGGTAGAGAGATGTCTGACAACACAAGCCCTGCTTCGCCTCACACAACCAGACCCAGTTGAAAAGCCGGTTCAGATTTTGGTGGACAACTCTATTGGCAAACGACAGCTAGAGTTTTTCCAAAGCTGTTTCTTTTGAGCTCAGAGGAAACAGTGTTAGGAGGTGAATACCACCCTCTTAATTTCATTTATTGAAAAATAAGGTGTGTGTGTGTGCATTCATCATTCCTTATGTTGGCATATAAACATAGAAGTCTTTTTTGGAAATAGCCATAGAGTGCTATGGGATAAAGGTATTTCACTGATATTCTTCTTGCGCATAAGACACATAATTTAACCTGATAATCCTTTCCCATGGAAACTGGCAGGCATCAAACAATATAGCATTAGTTTCTGATGATAATTAGGGTGTGTGAGGGTCCACATCTTGATTTGAGAGTTTATCTACATGTAAAAGCAAATAGTCTATAGCATAGTTAAAACAATCAGTATATATTGACTATGAATTTGAAATAGTTTCATAAAAATCATTATTTTTTTAAATTGAAATAGATATGCTAATCACATTGATCATGAAAACTGGCCTTAGAAAACCACAGGGATCATTTAAAACATGCAGTTTAACAAATTTAAATAGATCCACTCATAGATGATAGCCTGCTTTTCCTCGTCTCTCTGCCAAAGAAAAATTTAAATTCTTCAGTTGGGAATACCACATAAAAAGTGCATAGTAGCTTTTACTAGAGAATCTCACATGCATAATTTTTTTTAAGAGGCAAGGTCTCTCTCTGGAGTGCAATGGCACAATCATATTTCACTGCAGCCTCAAACTCCTGGACTCAAGGGATCCTCCCACCTCAGCCTCCCAAGAAGCTGGAACTACAGTTGTGTGCCACTATGAGAAGCTCAATTTCTTATTTTTATTATTTTTTTTTGTAGAGACAGGGTCTAGCCATGTTGCTCAGGCTGGTCTTGAACTCCTGGACTCAACTATCCTCCCACCTCGGCCTCCCAAAGTGCTGGGATTACAGATGTGAGCTACTATGCTTCACATGCACCTTTAAAAATGAACATTGAACAATAACAAAGGCTATTAATAAAAATAGCTACCATCTACTGAGTAACTACTATGTGCCCTACATAGTAGTGTTTTACATATGTTATTTCAGTTAATTATCTCAAAACCCCTATATACTGATGAGGAAAATAAAGTCTATAGACTTCAAGGTCATATGGCTAAATTAAGTGGTGGATTTAGGAATGGAACCAAAGAGAACTGATGCCTGGAACTTGGCACTTAACCATTACTCGATCTTAAAGTCACTAACACCGTCAACAGAACGCAGAGATGTAGCAAAAGGAGTTAAATGGCTTGTCATATTGATAGATCTGGGGCAAGAGTTTCCAAATTCTTATTAGGAGTTACTCAGATCACATAAAATCAGCATTAAAACAAGCCAGATAATCCTTCTTGTTTGCCAGCATGATATCAACAAAGGATTTCCAGTTAAAGTTAAAGCATGGCTGTTCCTATAAATATACAATGTAAGCACCACCCCACTGTCTAAAAGACCCCAGACATACTCCATTACAACCTCCTTAGATTACTTTTAAATTAAGATTTGCTATTTAGAAATATACTTTCATTATTTGAAAAAGAAAAAAAATATATTCAATAAAAAAACTACCTATCACCTCATCACCCAAAGACTGCTGTTTACTTTTTGTTGTTGTTCTAGTTTGTTTGTATATTCTTCTAGTTTATTTCTGTGCCTATATATGCCTACTTTTAAAATAAAAAGTAGATATGTCATAATATTATTTCATTTCCTGTCTTTTGTTATCAATATATCATATGTGTGATGTTATTAATATAGTACTTGCTTCCTCTACAACAAAGTATTTATTTGTTACAGAGTGCCATATGAATTTACAACCATTTCTTTCCACATTTTTATTATAGGAACAGAGCTATAATGATAATGTCTTGTGTATATATATAGTTACTTCTCAAGACTTGATTTCTAAAATTAAAACTACTGGATAGTGCAGTGATTAAGGACACTTAGATTCTGTAGCTACAACTCAGCTTCACACCTTAAGAATTGTGAGATTTTGGGAAAATCACTTAGCTTCTAATTGCCTCAGTTTGGTTTTCTACAAAATGAAGATATTAGTGCCTACCTCATTGTGTGGTCATTATTTTGTTTCTTAATATATGAAAAACACTTAGAGCAGTGACTGGCACACTGCAAATACAACATAGATATTTGTAAAATAAAAAAAGTACTGGAGCAAAGGATGTGCATCTTTTAAAAGACTTTGATAACATATTACCAAATTACCTTCCAGAAAGATTCTACCAATCTTTATTCCTTACAGCAGCATGTAAGTGGAGTACTCATTTTCCTGCCCCTATGGAATAGTGGTTAAGTGTATGAGAGATCAGATCACCTTATCTCAAAGTCTGGCTTAACCACCCAGTATCTGTGTTATCTTGGGAAAGCTACTTGACCATGCTAAGCTTCAGTTTTCTTTTTCTGTAAAATGGTGATGACAATAAATATCTACCTCTTAGAATTATTGTGATGCCAAAATGAGACAATATAAAGTGCTTTAAACAGTGCCTAATGTAGGCCAGGCTAGGTGGCTCACGCCTGTAATCCCAGCACTTTGGGAGGCCAAGGCAGGTGGATCACCTGAGGTCAAGAGTTCGAGACCAGCCTGGCCGACATGGCGAAACCCCGTCTCTACTAAAAGTACAAAAATTAGCCGGGTGTGGTGGTGGGTGCCTGTAATCCCAGCTACTTGGGAGGCTGAGGCAGGAGACTCTCTTGAACCTGGGGGATGGAGGTTGCAGTGAGCAGAGATTACACCACTGCACTCCAGCCTGGGCGAAAGAGTGAAACTCCATCTAAAAAAAAAAAGTGCCTAGTGTTAAGGGATCAATACATGCTGATAGTCTATGTTTTTAAAAATGCTTAGTATAGAGTAAGGGATCAATAAATGCTGTCAGTCTATGTTTGCTGTCTCTTCATTTCAAAGATGAGGAAAATTAGGACCAGAAAATATAGCATCTATGGCTGAAGCACTAAGGTAATAGGTCAAAATGATGCAAGAAATCAAGTGAGAAAAAAGAAATATTTGGTTCTGGATGATAAATATTTTCTGCTTGGCCGGCCAATATGGATATCTTTTAAAAAATGTCAGGATGCCTTCCTGTGCCTAGTGCTCAGCATATATTAATCAGAGACATGTACAGGGGAACCGAAAGGATGGTTACTAAACTTGTCACTGTGACTTCAGAAAGGAGTGAATTTCATCTTGAAAGAAAGAATCAAGAAAATATGATTTTACAAGGAAAAAGAATAGTCTATGTATCAGAGTCCTTTGAATAAAATCGGTTTTCCAAGTACCAGATGTGGAACGAGTGATTGTGCTCAAACCAGTCAGCAAAAGTTGTATTAGCCATACTGTGCAAAACAACAACTAAAACCATCTGACAATGAACATAATTCCTCAGATAAAATTTACCAATGATACTTGAGTAGACAGACTGAAACTAGATGGTGTTCTGTTCTTTTTGGGTGCCACTGGCCAGCTTTCTATGAAAGTTAAGAGGCAGGACTGGATTCCCTAATTAGAGATGGTCTTGCAGAGTATAAGACTCATCAGAGGAGACCTACAATACCAATGGTTTCAAAGATAAAAGGTCTAGCATTATTCACTTTGAGGAGTTTAAGACAGATAATTTTGTTATTTTTCTCAAGTTTGGCCAAGATTCTTAGAAAGGAAAGTGTACAATGGTTTATTTCTACTGAGAATGGAACTGTAGGAAGCAAATTTCAAGCTGCAGCATGAAAGATTTAAATTAGAATGATTGAAAAAATTTTCTTTGCAATATGCCCTGAAAAACACTGCAAATGATTAACAAAGAAAGCTATGCAAGATATTCAGAAGCATATAAAATAGGACTGTTTTTGTGTTGGTTTCACATTATTTTTGTGGGTCTTAACTAAAGGCAAAAGAATAGGCTAGGTAGATGCCCAAGTTTCCTTTCTATGATTTGACGATAAAAAAACTTGATCCTATAAAGATTGCTCTGGTTTCTTTTCTATTGCAGCTACCCAAGGAATAGCTGTTGCCTTGACAACAAGAGACATTCTTAGGTTCCTCATATGCTAATAGGAAAATGGCCAATTTTCTTGTTCATAAAAGAAAACTGTTGGTTAATGTGTGCATCTCTCTCTCTTTTTCTTTCTCTTCCTCTTTCTCTGTCTCTCCCCTACCATTACTAGCTACCCTTCAATGAACCTTAGTAAGAGGCAGGGTTAAAAGAAAATAAGAAAGGGTAGAATAGTTTGTATCTTCAGAAATCCTCATTGAAACTTAAGAAACTCACTCATAAAGGAGTTTGGAGTAAGATAATGATATGGGAATAATAAGAAATTGGCATTGAGTGTGGAGAGAAGAAAAAAATTTGATAGCATAAAATTCTCAGCTTATGATAGGACATGGGCAGACACACTGACCGGATTCCAGGATGAAGGAGTCAATGTAACTTCACAGATGTGTCAACATGGGATGGCATTTGTAAGACGGTTTTTCAAATAACTGCTTCCAACTATCTAGGTACATGAATACAGGCAGTTCATCCGCTTTTGAATATACTGACTAGATTGCACTCAGATTAAGCTTTACATAGGATTTATATGAATAAAACCACAGAATATAGCAGAAGAACAGCAATTACTTCCACATACAATTCACTAAAGTAACATGCAACAATTAATTCCCCCAGGGCAAGAGCCGTGGACTAATCCCAGCTTTCTCCTTTGCTACCTGAAATGTAGCCAAATGCAAGCTAAGAAACAGATTGACAGCTGATAAAAAGTGCTTTGAGTAAACTTACCCATATATTATGTGCAGAGCTAAAGCTCATAGAATAAAAGCAAGCTACCTCTCTGCAGTGTCTCTTAAATTAAAGCCTTAGCTATAAGAAAGCCAAGTGTCTTAGCCCAGTGGAGGGGTGTTTTTTCCGTATAGCAGCATGGAAGTTCAAGCTGAAGCCTCATACCAGCTTTGTTTTTGTGCTCTGCTCACACGGATGGTGTGTACAGTATCATGACAGACACACATTTCCTTGTATCTTTACCCCGCATTTTTCTATACAGTGGTTACATGGTGGGTATGTTTTTTGTTTGCTGTTTTCACTACTCCTTGTTACTCCAAGGATCTTTTTTTGGCATATCATTGTTGTTAGGAAGTATTTTTCTTTTAATTATAAGAGTAGTTCGTGCTCATTGTAAAGAACATGAAAAAAGTTCAAGAAAGAGCAAGGAAGGAAATGAAAGATAGTGTAATTTTGAAGAGCAACACCGAAAGCAAAGAAAACCATTGCCAATATTTTTTACTAACAGCTAGTGCAGCATAAGACATGGGGCATAGAATTCCTGCCCCTTTTTCTTTATTTCCTGTGCTGAGGCCTGGTCTTCCCGTGGACCCCGGATAATTAGCTGATGTTTACAAACATACAGGTACTCGTAGGTGTTAATATATACTCTGATGCCTTAAAGAGTGTGGTTGTTAGGAACGTTGGAGAATATATACGCATTTGAAAAGTTAGACAAAAACATATTTACACTTTATAAGGTGATCTTAAAGAGGTTTTGAAAACTTTGCTACTTGTGGCACAATATTGCTGGCAGATTTGGGGGTTTTTTCACCCCAAATCCCCTGGTCACTGATAGTTCTCACACAAGGAGAAGAGCATCCTCTTGGTTGGCCCCACTTTAAAATAGTCACAAAGTCTTACCTTCTGCCTCTTTTCTCTTCCCCTATTTCATATTCTCCTTTCCTGTCATCTTTCCCATTTAAAATTATTTAATTTATGCTTATTGTCTACAAGAAAATATTTTTGTGATCTGGTATCTTTCATCTCATCCTGCCTTATGTCATGTCATTCTCCCAGGCAAATGTTACTCCACAAAAGTCACCCTGTGACCAGCAGTGTTAAACTATTTGTATTTCTCCACTAATTACAAGTAGTTCCTTGTACTCCCCCAGCCAAACTCAGAAGTTTCTACATTATTGTCTTTTTATTGTTGTTCCCACCACCTGGAATGCACTTTCACCCAACTTTTTATGGGAACCTTTGTATCCCTATCTTAAAAGCTTCAGGTTAAGAGTCTTTTCTTCCTGGGTGGCTCCTCTGCCCCTACTGTCCTCCCACCTGGAGACATAGAAATGCTTGCCTTGATGAGTCCTGACAGGCTTACTGTACTGTGTGCACTTGGTTTTCTCTTGTCAATTTAACAAAAGTTCTGGAAGGCAACATTCTAGTCTTCTTTGTTCACAGATACACGTCCCCATCACTCTCGACTGACAGCATGTCACATATTAGGTGCTCAATGACTCTTAATACAATGAACGCACGAATGTCTACTGTGTACCTAGAGCTAGGGAGCCAGTGCTAAATAAGGTAGATGCTCTCTGACTTATGTGCTTTTAGAGTAATAGAAGACCAGGAGAAATAAAAAGTATAACAAACTCAAGGAGGCAGGACTGTGCCATGATAGCAAAAATATGGTGTTGGGGGGCACATATAGGTTAGAGAAGGTTGGGATTAGCTGGGCAAACGTGAAAAGAGTACCCAGGCAGAGGGAACAGATGTGTGAAAGACTGAAGTGAGAGAGAACTTGAGGGAAAAAAAAATTTAGTTGGGCGAGAAAGTGTAGTGTTAAGGTGAAGGTGAGTGAAAGGTAAGGCTGGGGAAAAAGTAGGGGCCAGTTCAGGAAGGCCTATTTGCCATGTTGGGGGGTCATGGAGAGCCATGGAGGAGTTTTCATGGGGAAGGGGTGATGTACTCAGATTTGAGTTATGGGAAAATCATTTCGGCAGAGGTATGGAGATGATATTAGAGAGATCAATTGTGGAGGTCGGGAGTCCAGATAGGAGGCAGCTTCTGTGGTCAGTTCTCCACTTGATGGTAAACTCAAGGAAAGGATAATCATTTTTTTCAGTGTTGTAACTTAAGGGCTTAGATCCTGTCTGAACGAATGCGATGTTTCTTTTATAAATGAAGAACTTTACTTATGACAATTATCATATCTCAAAAAAGTAAGAATTTAAAAGCTACTTCCCTTAGGAAGGTCTATCTCTTTACGGCTCATCTAGTCATTGGGTCAATGTTACCACCTCTAGTTAGGCTAGATATACAAAGGAGGTGTTAGCAGCACCCTACTCTGACCTCATCTCCCAAGAGATATTGAAGTTGATTTATATTATCTACCTTGCCTATATTATAATTGATCATTTTAATTATATATATTTTTGATCTTTTTCATTAAGTTGTCATTCTCTCAATGAAGATCATGTGCTTTTCTATTTTGTGTAACGTACCTAGGAGTAACCGATTCTATCCTGTTTCCTTGAGTTTGTTCAAAGATAGGTAAAAGAGTTAATGGAGATATGAATGAAGGAAAGCATAAATGATAAGTCGTCTGAAAGGTTACTTCTGATTTTCCTATATTTGTATTAGAATTTAACCCTTAAAGGGGTATAGTTCATCAACTAAAGCCATTTTTTTAAGCCTTGTGTCAGCAGATTATGAATACCTGTATTATCTATAGCACTGATTAGTGACCATAGCTCTCATTTTTCTTTTGAGTCAATAAAAAGAGTACAATAATTTTCAAAAAATTTGAAAGAATTTCATGAAATTGCATCATAATGAACTAAATTAAAACAATATGGTAAACTAATACAGCAATGAAAATATTCTAATTTTTATTTTAATAGTTGATGTCTCCCTTATCCTTGATTTACAATGTAATGATACTTTCAAATCATTTTTTTTTTTTTTTGAGACGGAGTCTCGCTCTGTCACCCAGGCTGGAGTGCAGTGGCGCGATCTCAGCTCACTGCAAGCTCCGCCTCCCAGGTTCACACCATTCTCCTGCCTCAGCCTGTCCGAGTAGCTGGGACTACAGGCGCCCGCCACCACGCCCGGCTACTTTTTTTTGTATTTTTAGTAGAGACGGGGTTTCACCGTGTTAGCCAAGATGGTCTCGATCTCCTGACCTTGTGATCCGCCCACCTCGGCCTCCCAAAGTGCTGGGATTACAAGCGTGAGCCACCGCGCCCGGCCTTCAAAGCATTTTGAATATGTGGGATAACATATTATAAATTTGCAAACTCAAAAGAGGCAAAAAATCGATAACTTCTGATTCAGATTATATGTCAAGTTTAGTTGTTTTTAGAGTAAATAAGAAACATAAATTAATTTTTTGTAGGTTGCAGGGTGATATGAATTATTTGTACTGACACTTAAATATCATCCCTGCTTTTCTAAAGCTTTCTGTTTTTTATGATCCATAAAGAAACATTATGTGACTAGATTAATCACTGATTCAACAAAAACTTCATGTTTATAAATTTTTATGTATCTAAGTTTATAACTTGAGTAACAAGCTGATTTATCCATTACGATCCTGAATTTAAATTTTTATTGTTAATTATTATCATTATTATGATTGCTTTAAAACAATAGCAACTAGCAGTGTTTAGAAGAATAACAGGGACTATGATTTTGCATCTAGATGTTTTTCGTGGATTGACAGAGAGTTCTGTGTGGGGTCAAAGATTTGTCATTTTAAAGTAAAAACGAACTGAGGGGAAAAATGTTAATAAATTGTTAGGTTGGTATCTGGTCCAAAATTATTTCTAGGGGGTTTTCTTCTTAAGTACATCTTTAAAGCTGCCCCCAAATATTTGGCTCAGATGTCAGGAATAATGATCTTCATTATAATAGTAGACCTTGTTGAGAGTTCTGGCTCAAAAGAAAAAAGAAAAAAAGAAAGAAAGGAAAAAAAGAGAAAAAAAAGGCACTGTGGTACTTTACATATACAGACATGTAGCACCATCTACTGGATCAGAATAAATGAATAAGGTCAGTAAAGTGTGTTTTTTTCACTAGTAAAAGTGTGGACCTCTGAATATCAAAGCTTCTTAAAGTATTGGTTTAGCAATTTCCTTGGATTTTTAGGACTATTTTTCTTATATGTGAGAATACTTTGATATAAAGAGTCTTCTTTTCTTCTTTGTCTTGGGTCGTAGGAAATAGTCACAGAAAATTGTTAGCTTTTGTTTCAAGTCACTCATCTACAGAAATTAATTACACACACACACACACACACACACACACATGAACACACACCCCTGTACACAGGTTAATTATATAATAATATACATACATATCCTTAAAAATATTAAGTAAATTACATAATTTTTTTTACAAGGCAGTGGTTATCATGGGCAAAAACAATTGTGAATGTGTATTTCCCAGAAAAGGATATTGAAAATCTGTAATTAGAGAGGTCTTTACTGTACCTCTGCATTAGAAAATGTTTTTTTAATGTAGTTATGTCTCTGTTATTAGGAGAAATAAATCCATAAGAATGATCCATTCATTAATTCATTAATTCAGTGAGTATTAATCAAGAGATTACTATGTGCCAGGAACAATGATGAAAACACTGAAAAAAGTAACAATGATTTCAGAAATATTGGATAATATTTGGCTGTGAGGTTAATAATGTCCCTTTATAAAGACTTACATCTATCTCCTTAATTAACAGTGCTCAACAGAACAGCCAACAATCTGATACAGCCTTGTGAATTGTACACATTTAAAAATTTTTATACATACTGATCAAGATAATCATCACTAAAAAAGCATTTTGTGTAGATAAGGAAATTATGAAATAGGACAATTACAGAACCCCTCTGACATTTTCCCTGTGTGACTTATTTCATTATCCAAGTCATTATCTATTTCATTATCTGTTGTGATAAAATGCATTTCCTCAGGAGGTAGTGAGTACCTAATCAGTGGAAGTGTAAAAGCACTGCATGTTGCTGATGTACATTTGGTAGTCGGGGAAATCTTGGAGGTTTCTTCTAATTCTGGGGTTATAGAAATGCCCTGAATCTGGTCATGTGCAAGTATATTAAGAATTAATTACATAAAAGAAGATCTGAACAAATGGAGACATTTACATATTTCTGGGTAGGAAGACAATATAAAAATTTCAGTTCTTAAATTATTCTGTATATGCAAGAAAATTTCAGTGAAAATGCGTAGGGCTCTTTAAAAAAAAACTTGACAAGTCAATTCCAAAGTTCATTTGGAGGTGAAAGTGTGTGATACTAGAGAGAATAGTCGTGATGGTGGTGGTAGTATATTTTGCCCTACCATACTAAGAAGCTATGCTACTAAAAACAGTGCGGCACTTTTGTAAAGATAAATAAATCAACGAAACACCAGACATCCAGAAGCATATCTTTCCATGTGTGAGAATTTAATATAAAAAGGATGAATTTCAAATCAAAGGAGGGAAACTATTTAATGAATGGTCTATTGCTATTTGTTTTGAAAAAAGAGTTATGAATCTGCTTCCTCTCACACATGAACATACATTTCATGTGCATTACAAATTTTGCTGTAGAATATGTAATTATATAAGTATGAGAAGAAATTATTGGAGACTTTTAAAATAATCTGGGAAAGGCGTTCCTCTGTGTAGCACAAAACATAAAAATCACCGAAGAAACGACTGACAGATATAACGACATACAAATCTAAAACTCTTGTCATTCTCTTGTCATATCTATTCTTTCTATGGATTTTTATTGAGCACTATTATGTTCCAGGCATTACTTTAGATTCTGAATATAGGGTGAACAAAATGCATATGCTTCTTGCCACTAAGCTTAAGCAAAATTTTTTTTAAATGCATATGGTTCCTGTTGTCATGCATCTTGTAGTCTAGTTGAAAAGATAGAAAATAAGCAAATAGAAACATAATTACTAATTATGGTAAGTTATTTGAAGGTAATTACTAAATGTGAAAAGGTTGCCATGAGAGAAAATAACTAGGAAAAACTGTATTGAATTAAATGGGCAAGGAAGCGTCTCTAAATTTATATATAAACTGAAGAATATGGGGCCCTGGAGAATAATAAGTAACTAGCCATTAGGGAAGGAAAATGCTCTGGGAAGAGAGACCAGCATACCTGAAGACACTCCTTTTTTTGTTTGTTTTGAGACAGGGTCTCATTCTGTTGCCTAGGCTGGAGTGCAGTGGTGTGATCTCGGCTTACTGCCATCTCTGCCTCCCGGGCTCAAGCAGTCCTCCCACTTCAACTTCCTGAGTAGCTGGAACTACAGGCACATGCCACCACGCCTGGCTAATTGTTTCATTTTTAGTAGAGACAGGGTTTTGTCATGTTGCCCAGGGTGGTCTTGAACTTCTGGCTTCAAGTGATCTGCCCACCCTGGCCTTCCAAAGTGTTGGGATTACAGGCATGAATCACCATGCCCAGTCAGTTTTTTGAGGCTCTGGAGAAACGATTTTGGAAAGTCAGTGTGGCTGAAACATAGTTAGTGAAGGAAAAGTTGGCAAGAGATGGGATGAGAAAAATAGGCAGAGGTCAGATCACATAGGACTCTGTAGACCAGTTAAGGAGTTTGGATTTAATTCTAACTAAACTAGGAGTCCACTGAAGAGTTTTAACCTGGGAAAAATTTGATTTAACAAAAGAAACCCTTAAAATGGCACAATTACTTTGGAAAAAGGTCTGGTGTGTTTTTATAAAACTAATCATGCATCTATCTTTTTTAGAACAATGTTATTTAAGAAACAGGGTCCTGATATGTTGCCCAGCTGGTCTCGAACTCCTGAGCTGAAGCAATCCTCCTGCATTAGCCTCCTGAGTAGCTAGGATTCTAGGTGTGTGCCACCATGCTGGCCAAAAACCTATCTTATGGTCAGCAGTTGCACTTCTTGGAATTTATTCAAGAGAAATAAAAACATATGTCCATGAAAACACTTGTACTGGAAGTACAGGTTAACAATTCTGAAAGTACTTTAAATGTATACTGGGGCTGAAAAAATAAGTAAATGAATAATGGATGGTAGGAGCAAGATTTCTCATGACCAGCAGGAAAGTTATAAATAGGTAAAAAAGGAAGGCTAGTAGAAGCTTTATGGTACTGGGTGAGAGTTAGAGATAGCAATATGTGCTAGTGTTTAGCTTATGCATACAGAAGCAAAAACAATGATAGATATGTATGAATTCATGGGTTAATAATGTACATACGTATATTATTTAGCTCTGACTCTGAGAGGACCTGAAAGCAATGACACCACCACAAAAACAAACATACCCAGACCCCAGATCTTGGTTTCTAAACACCATTCTCCCATAAAAGGAACCAGGGCTCCTTGGAGAAATGGTTGATTCTCAATCTGGGTTAGGAAAAATGAACCTGAAAGTCATGCGGTACCAGAAAGTAAGGAGGTGCTCAAAAACAAACCAAATGAAACGAAAACAAAAGGATGAAGGCATGTCGAAGACACACAGGGGCCAATGGCTAAGGATGGAACAAATTGAGCCACAAAATGAATAACATTGTTTGGATTATAACCCCAAATATAAAATATACATTTGTCCCTAGTGACATAAAAAGATTGAGCAAATAAAGAATAGTGTTATTTATAAAAAATTTTAAGTAATGTATGTAGATATTATTCTTTTAGGTGAAAGAGCTTAATCTCCCTCCTTTGAGACCAGGCTGAACTTAGTGAATTGCTTCCAAAGAATTCAGTATGGATGGGAAAAAATAGTAACTTTACAGTGAAGAAACCTGGCAAACATTACCTTAACAGAATGACTGAAGGTAAAATCACAAGTGATGTCATGGAGACATAATATACCTCCGATATTATGTGATGAGAAGGACACTTCACCTCTGTGGTTTTCTTTCCAAAAACCCCTAACTCCAGCCTAAGCCTGTGACAACCATCAGACAAAATCAAACTCGGGGATATTTTACACAATATTAGATGAGTCAGTGCTCCTGAATACTGTCAAGGTTATGAAAAACAAGAAAAAAATTGAGAACTTATCACAGACACAAGGGAGACCAATGAGATATAACAATAAAATGCAATGTGATATGCTGGATTGGATTCTGGAACAGAAAATGAACATTAATGGAAGAACTAGAAAGTCTGGGTCGGGCGTGGTGGCTCACGCCTGTAATTGCAGTACTTTGGGAAGCTGAGGCGGGCAGATCACGAGGTCAGGAGTTTGAGACCAGCCTGACCAACGTGGTGAAACCCCATCTCTACTAAAAATACAAAAATTAGCCAGGTGTGGTGGCGGGCGCCTGTAATCCCAGCTACTCTGGAAGCTGAGGCAGAAGAATCGCTTGAACCTGGGAAGCGGAGATCGCAGTGAGCCGAGATCGTGCCATTTCACTCCAGCCTAGGCGACAGAGTGAGACTCCATCTAAAACAAAACAAAACAAAAAAATCGAATGTAGTGTATAGTAATGTAGCACAGTTGGCTTCTTTATTTTGACGAATGTACCATGATAATGTGAAATAATAACATTGGGGAAACTAAAACTTGGTGAGGGGTATCTGGAAACTCTCTTTACTATCTTTGTAAATTTTATGTAAATCCAAAACTATTCTAAAACAAAAAGTATGTTAAAAAGACTGGTACAAGGATGTTTATAATAGCTTTATTCATAATTATCCAAACCTGGAAACAACACAGCAATAAAAAGAAACAAACTATTACTATGTACCACAATTATGGATACATATCAAAAACATTATGCAGAGTGAAAAAAAGCATGTGATTTCAAAAAGTACAAACTGTCCTTGTATGAATCTGGGTCCAGTGAGGAGAAAGAAACCAACTTAATAGAGAAAGTTTAATATAAAAATTGTTCATTATAACAGAGGATAAGAGTCACAATGGTCGACTGTTAAGACGTAAAGAACTCTAAGGAATATAGAAATAGCAGCTATAAGGAGCAGCCAGTATCCCTAAAGCTGAAATACAGTACCCAAGGAAGAGACTCCTCCACCCCCACCGCAGCAGGGTTCAGTGAATGGCAGAGTTGTTTTGGTGCAGTGGAACTGGCTGAAAATCTATTTTTTATGATGCCAGGGAAATCTATTAATTGGGAGATGTCTCACCAGAGGCACTCTGCCACAGAACTGCCCAAGTGAAGAGTTCAGAGTGGGGTGGGGTGCTAAGGAAAGCTTCTGGATGCTGCTGCCTGCTGCGCACTGCAGGATCTGGGAACTGGAGAAGTCGCAAGCACTGCAGGAGCCTAATGCTGGAGAAAATGCCTGTGATGCAGGGGCTGGACGCTGGAGAAGCTGTGTGCAACACAGGAGCCAGGGGCTGGAGAAGCTGTGTGTGCTACAGGAGCCTGCCAGGTGAGCTCATGGAAACCAGAAAGAAAAACAAAACAAAGCAAAAAAAAAAAAAAATCTATTTTCCTTCTGCAATGTCTCTCCTATGCCCTCTGTTGATAAAGCCTAACTTTATGCCAGTAGCCAAAAGAGAACTCTTTAAAGAGCCCATACTGTTTTAACAGAACAGGCAAAATGGGTGAATTTTGCAAATTGGAAATTTTGCAAATTTTCCCCAGCAAAATGGGGAGCTGAGAGGCAATAAATTATTAACTGGTACAATATGGTAGTTTTCTGTTTATTTGGAACTTTAAAAGAAAGAAAACTTAACAATAGAAAAGAAAACCTGGAAAAATAGTTGTCTCTGGGGATTTGGGGAGGTGAGAGGAGGGACTGACTGGAAAGAGGCATGAGGGAATGTTTTGTGGTAGTGGTAATATTCTATATCTTGACAGTAGTTTAGGTTAACCAAGTCATGCACTTGTCAAAATGCAAGATTTGTGTATTTCTTTGTATGTAAATTTCACTGTAGAGGAAAAATGTAAACAAAAGTAAACATATGCATGGTAAAGTATTTAAGAAGGAAGTGTATGGATTCTTAGAATTTATTTTGAAATACATGAAGAAATAATATGGATTGATGGATGAATAGAGAGATAAACGTATGATAACACAAGAAGAGGCAAATATTAATGGCAGGATCTAGGTACCAACTAGATGTAGAGGACTAAAATTATTTCAGCCTTTTTTATGTTGGAAACATTTTGGAATTTGATGTCAGAAAGAAAAGATTACCTTAATTGCTGAGGGGAGGGTGGATTTTTAGGAGAACAAGAGCAGAGGTGGGCAGATTGATGGGGAGACAATTTTGGTAACGTAGTGACAAGTGATGAAAGCCTACATTAGAGTAGTGGCAGTGGAGGTGGAGAGCAGTAGGATCAGTACAGCTTTGGGGGCTGAAAGTGAGATGTAATAGTGATGTATTGAAGATGGGAGGTGAGGAAAAGGAAGGAATCAGTAATCACAGTCAGGATTTGATTTTATACTGTTCAGTAGATGGCGGTGTGTTGGCTATGTAGAAAAGACAGAGAAACAGCTTTGAAATACGTGCAGTTGAAGTCAAGAATTCTCTTAGACCTGTGAATCGGGTTTAAGATATCGATGAGACATCTTGACAGAATTGTCTAGTAAGCAGCTGGATGTATGTTTGGAGAACAGAAGAGAGATCTGGGCTAGAGAAATGTTAAGAATAAAATTAAGAAAATATCAGCTGTTTTGGACTGAGTTGGGCCCCTCCCCTGCCCAAATTCATATGTTGAAGCCACTCCCAATTTGACTGTATTTGGAAACAGGGTCTTTACCGAGGGAACTAAGGTTAAACGAGGTGACAAGTGCGGAACCCTAATCCAACAGGACTGGTGGTATCCTTATAAGAAGAGAAAGAGACACCAGCAATGCATGTGCACAGAGAAAAGACCATGTGAAGACATGGTGAGAAGGCAGCCATCTTGCAAGCAAAGGAGGGAGGCCTCACCAGAAACCATCCCTTGCTCTTGAATTGCTAGCCCCCCGAACTGTGAGAAAATAAATTTCTGTTAAGCCACCTAGTGTATGATATTGTGTTATGGCAGTCCTAGCAAACTGATACACCTACCATGGCATTTAAAGACATGAAAATGGATATCATCACCTAGGAAGCAATTGTAAGAAGAGAAGTGGAGAGGGATCGGCTTTGGGTCTTGAGGAATACCATTGTTGAGTGGCCAAACGGGCCAAGATAAAGCAGCAAAGAAGATTAATAAAGTTAATGGGAAACTGACAGGAAAGAAAAAGTCATCAAAGCCAAGAGAGGAAAATGTTTTAACAGAGAAGGAACAGGTGAGTTTAATGCTGCTGCTAGATTGGATAAGTTGATGATGAAAGAGTCCGCTGAGTAGGAAGCATGCTGATGGCAACAAGGGTAGTTTCTGAGGTGTGTATGGCAAAATACACTAAAAACAAAGTTAAACAGGAAGCCTCCAAAAACAGACTGGGAGAAAAATATTTACACATACACACACACACACACACACACACAGAGAGAGAGAGAGAATACTATCCATAACACAGAAAGCACGGCTATAATTCAATAAGATCACTGAGTAGGGAAAAACTGGGCAAAGAATATGATAAAGAAATTCTTAGAAGAAATGCGATGCTCAGTCTCACTTATTATGGAAATGTCCATTAACTATGAGATACTGTATGTTATTCTCTATATTGTAAAATATTTAATATTTCATAATATCCAGGTATGCAAAGATATTCTCATATTTTTGGAGAATATGTAAAGACTTTTTGAAGAATAATTTAGTGTTACCTATCAAAATAAAATTGCTTATATCTGTTTTCCATTAATTTTACTTCTAAGAATTTTTCCTGCAGAGATATTTACATAGGTATGCAAGATTATATCTTATTTCACCAAATCTAACTTCATTGATTAAAAGATGCATCTCAATTTCAGAGATACAAAAATGTGAAAATAAGTATAACCAGAATTGATGAAATGCAGTATTATCAAGATGTGCATTGCAGCATTGTTTAAAAAGTTATAATTGATAATACTGAATTTTCAGCTTCTATAAAAAGACTAAGGTAGATCTAAATGTACTGACATGGAAACATGGCCACTATTGTTAAGTGAAAAGAATGGATTTGCAGAAGAATGTTTACTATATGATTATATTTATGTAGGACAAAACTGACATATGTAAATATTTATAGCTTCATTTAAAAATGCTGGTTAGGTAAACACTAAACAGTGGTACTCTCTTACAAGTAGGATTGGCATGGAGGTGAAATACATCTTTTTCTTTTACTTCATACATAGAAGTATTTTTTCTACATTATTTTTGCAGAACAAATAAACTTTATGTTTTAGCCTGCGTAACTTGATCTGGTGAATTTAAGGGAATAAGATAGTGAAAGGGTAACATCTTCTTTAGCATGTTGGAATTAAATCGAGCATTTCAACAACAAGGCTTATAAAACTATGGGTTTTGTTTCCAAAGCTAGATCTGGATGAATGCAAATAGAGTTATGGTCTAGAACTTGTAGAATTCGAGTGAGAACTAGGTGATATGAGATGCTGTGATGGGATACCATTTTAAGGCAGAATTGTAGAATTTGGAGAAAGCATGGGCATTTCATCTAGAAGTAAATATCATATAATTGTTATCCTCAAATTCAGGAAAAGGAATCTTTGAGAAATAAGACATGGGACTCTCAGAGCTTCAGTTGCTAGACTTCTTATGCCCATGTGGTATAAGGGCATGGAACTTACCTATGTAACTGTTTCTGTAGGACATATTCCTAGAAGTAAAATTAATGGAAAGATGAAAAAGACTCCACAGTCATGCATTTGGCAGCTACAGCTGACACTGAGAGGGGTGCTTCAACTCATTGGCACAGGTCAAGGCAGCTCAGTATTCATACTAAAAACTGGGATGGTAAATTAGGTAATTTTAAGATACATGGGTGATAATACCAATTATTTTATTTTTATTTTTTGCTGTATTAAAATGTAAGTAAATGTGACTGGTTTCCTTAGCTCTTGTGAAGGTATTTTCATAGGTGAATAGTTGTTCAAATTGGTGTTTCTGTGAGGGCTGATTGCTGGAAGTCTTGTTCTGCCATTTTCCTCCCCACCTTTGATCTAACACCAATAATTTTAGAAAGCAGCATTGCTGCAACATATCCCAAGTATAAATAACTATGTACCGTCTTAACATAAGCAGAATACTAACATTTTCATTAGTTGGAATGATTAAACTATTATAAAATAAGTAATGATCATTTATAAAGGATTAAATGTCATTATATCTAAAATTCCACTATTACATACAGGCCAAATTTCTTCTACAAGTTAAGCCTTTCTCTCCAGCCTTTAATCATTGTAGAAAGGGGGAATAAAATGCTTTGTTAATTCTAGCCTTTAAAGGCACTAAGTCCACAAGATTAAGTTTATGGAAAACAATGTAGGCACAAAGAGACAAAGCTCCTACAGGAGGATTTCAGAACTATAGTAACAAACAAATCGACTGTAAAAAGACATTTTTAGGACAGTCGAAATATGAATCTGAAATGGTTATTAGATGATATCAAAGAATCGTTGATTTTTTTAGGTGTGATAATGATATTGTGCTTATGTTAGATAACATTAACCACTCTTCTACCAATACATGCTCATGTATTTAGGGATGTAATGTCATGATGTCTATGATTATCTTTTACTTGAGCAAAAGATACAGATGATGCTAATATGGCAAAATATGAATGCTAAATCAAGATGATGCGTATATAGCAGTTATTTATACTTTCTATTCCCATATACATTTAAAATATTTATAATAAAAGTTTAACAATGTCTCGGTAAAATAAAATTCGAAAGAGCAAAAAAAGATTACAGATGATTATTGGATACGTAAAATTAATTCATGCACAGCATCCCTTCTTTAATCACTTTGCCTCAAGGAGCCTCGGTTTAACTTACCTAGAAAATGAAATGATTAGATTAGTTGATTGTTTTGTCCTTTCCAGTTCTGAGATACTATACAAGAGAGACTATAACTCAAATGCCTACCCGTGCCAAGCAAGTAATTCAAATTAGTGAATTGGTACAGTGTTTGTTGGTCTAAAGGGGGCGCCTCTCCAGCAGAACATTGCCTTTTGATAATGGGGATTGTGTCACCTACCCTTTTTCAAGCGGAGGAAATACAGAAGTTTATGCGAAATTCCACACTTTAAATGTTAGCAAACGAAACTGCAAAGACAAATGCAAGTATGGGAGTGGTGCCGGAGGGGCCACCACACCGCGCCACAAGTGTGCGGCCTCCGCGCGGTCCGCGTCTGTGATCGACTGGGACATCTGCGATGGGGCGGGTGAGTGCAGTGAGGAAGGCTGGCCGACTGAAACAGGCGACGGTCAGAACATCCCAGTGATGCCAGAGAGAGAGTTCTGTTTCCAAACACAGTTCACCTCGGTCTACTTTCACCTACTGTAGTAGCTGAAATCTACACAACACAGCAAACACACCTTGAAAAAAAACTTAGTTTATTATCTCTGTTGGCTCCCGTCTTCCCCCAGGCAATCGGAGGATCTTGTGGTTTACTTCCAGCCAGCTGCCCCGTGGTCCTCCAGCCAGCTCCGGGGACCACAGGTTTCACACGCTCCAGGAGCGATCCGAGAGCCGCCTTTTCGTGGAAAGTTACGCTGCCGCCTGGCAACCCCCGGGAACCTCGGGAGGGGCAAGTTGCTGCTGACCCCTCAGCGCTCAAGGTAAAAAAAAATATTCTTCGGCCTGCTGGCAGGGAGTTCTAAACCGGAAGTTTCGCCTTTGGGCTGGAGCGTTTCCTGTTTGGTAACTAAGGCCGCGGGAAGGTTGCTAGGGCTCCCGCGGCAATTGCCGCGGCGCCGTGCAGGTGCCTGGGCTTGACGCGGGTGCTGCTCACCCGCTGTACAAGAAGGCGGATCTTTGCTCTGTATCTTCTCTATCCGTTTGCAGTCATGAGTAGCGAATTCCTGGCTGAGCTGCACTGGGAGGATGGGTTCGCCATCCCGGTGGCGAACGAGGAGAACAAGATACTGGAAGATCAGGTGAGATCAATTGAAGCAGGCGGGAGGAAGCAGAGAGAACATGTTTGGGGGCGTTTTCTGGTTGGCAGTACTACCCCAGCCCTTTTATTTCTCTCCTTTCCTAATCCTGTGCTTCCTCTAACACTCCCCCGCACCATCGCCCTCCTTCCTTACCCTCTCTGCCTAATTGACATTTAGGGTTATAAAGCTCGAATTATTACTCCCTTCCTCATGCCCACTCCTCTTACTTATTTCATTCCTCCTGGCGTGAGAGGAAAGGCTAGTTCCGGCGCCCGCTTTTTCCTTGCTCAAAAATAAAAGAGCTACTTGGAAAAGAACTTCTGAGGTTTGCATAGCAACGGTTATTTGCTCACGTTTATAAATTAGACTCCAGAAGGTTCATATTTCTTTGTGAGTTTTTGTCTATAATGTTTAAAGCTGAAAGTGACTTGAGATGTTTTCAAGATTAACAGCCCAGTAAGGATGAAATGTACAGTTTATAGTTTTTCAAAGAGAAGATTGAGTTGTCACAGACTGACATAAGAAATTTTACGTTGTTAGGACGAACTTATACTAATTACAATTCATAGCAGTTGTTAAAAAAAAAAATTGCAGGCCAGGCGGAGTGGCTCACGTCTGTAATCCCAGCACTTTGGGAGGCTGAGGTGGAGGATCCTTAAAAGCCAGGAGTAAACCAGCTTGAACAACAAAGCGAGACCCTCCACAAACCCCTCCCCCCGCGTCTCTACGAAAAAATAAAAATAAAAAATAAAAAATTGCAGCCGGGTCAGCAAATTTTGAAAAACTTTGGTGGTGATGTGTTGTGTAGAAGGTCCAAGAATAAGAGATGATGCTTACACAACTTTATAAAACGGAACAGAAAGTTTTCTCAGCTCTAAAAAACGAAAATGAAAATCCCGCGACTACCTTTTGAAAAAAATGGAGATGCTATTTAACACGTTCTGACCTATTTACTCATGTGTAATTTAGAAGACTGCAATTTTTCCCCAAAGGAGGGCAATATTAGGAAATATAAGGGATCTAGCACTGAGTACTGAGGAATTAATACTAAGTATCTAGCCCTGGGTTCAGATCCTACTTACCAACCCTAATCCTGCTTCTTTTTCTGTAAAGTGGAGATGGAGATAAAAAAAACTAATTACTTCGCGGACTCTGGGGACATAATATGGGTTAAAGTTCCATCCAAATTTTAGGTTTTACTATTATTGCCATAATATGTGTCTCACAGGATTTTTATGTACATATTACCTATATTAGCTATTTTAAAAAATTACAGAGCCGTATAAAGAAGAAAATGAGGACCACAATTGCCTCACATAAATAAACTCTGACATTTAAAAAGCACCTCCTGTAAATTTAAGATATTCAAACAGAATAGAAGGGTATGAGATAAAAACATAAGGTATTCCCTCCCCAAAGTGTCCACTGTACTGTAGAAATGACTACCATGGCATTAAACACACATTTCAGACATCCTGGTATACAGATATACAGAAAGAAGACAAAAATGAGTATTATAATGGAATTGTATTATATATATGCTGTTTTTAACACAAAATATTAATTTTAGTATTTGAGAGAAGAAAAAGCAGTTGTTGAATTTCAGGTAAATATTACTTGATCACAAGAGGTGCTGATTGCTAAAAAAATTCCTCTAAGTTAAGAAAAAATTAAATGGTTAATGTTTTTAAGAACTCTGTATTTCAAATATAGATTACTGAATGTCTCTGATTTTAAAGAATAAGTTAGCACTCTTACACATTTTCCCACCTCCTCTTCCCCTATTAAAAATAATGGTTTTATCATTTTTAATATTATCAAGTTTTATTTGCATTTGATTCAATGTCCTTAATTTATCACAAGTGTTTAGTGTTAGTTTTATACTTGATTTGCTTTAATGGTCCTTACTGCAGTCACTTTTATTCAGTTTATCTTTCTTGAACTTTTCATTTTGATTTGTCTTTTGGCTGGCTGGATTTTATCCTCAAATGATTGTTGCAAGAAGGGCCCATAGTACTGTGATTTTATATATATATATATATTTTTTTATTATACTTTAAGTTTTAGGGTACATGTGCACAATGTGCAGGTTTGTTACATATGTATACATGTGCCATGTTGGTGTGCTGCACCCATTAACTCGTCATTTACATTAGATATATCTCCTAATGCTATCCCTCCCCGCTCCCCACACCCCACAACAGGCCCCAGTATGTGATGTTCCCCTTCCTGTGTCCACGTGTTCTCATTGTTCAATTCCCACCTATAAGTGAGAACATGCGGTGTTTGATTTTTGTCCTTGCGATAGTTTGCTGAGAATGATGGTTTCCAGCTCCATCCATGTCCCTGCAAAGGACATGAACTCATCATTTTTTACGGCTGCATAGTATTCCATGGTGTATATGTACCACATTTTCTTAATCCAGTCTATCGTTGTTGGACATTTGGGTTGGTTCCAAGTCTTTGCTGTTGTGAATAGTGCTGCAATAAACATACGTGTGCATGTGTCTTTATAGCAGCATGATTTATATTCCTTTGGGTATATACCCAGTAATGGGATGGCTGGGTCAAATGGTATTTCTAGTTCTAGATCCTTAAGGAATCCCCACACTGTCTTCCATAATGGTTGAACTAGTTTACAGTCCCACCAACAGTGTAAAAGTGTTCCTATTTCTCCACATCCTCTCTAGCACCTGTTGTTTCCTGACTTTCTAATGATCACCATTTAACTGCTGTGAGATGATATCTCACTGTGGTTTTGATTTGCATTTCTCTGGTGGCCAGTGATGATGAGCATTTTTTCATGTGTCTCTTGGCTACATAAATGTCTTCTTTTGAGAAGTGTCTGTTCATATCCTTCACCCACTTTTTGATGGGGTTGTTTGATTTTTTCTTGTAAATTTGTTTGAGTTCTTTGTAGATTCTGGATATTAGCCCTTTGTCAGATGAGTAGACTGGAAAAATTTCCTCCCATTCTGTAGGTTGCCTATTCACTCTGATGGTAGTTTCTTTTGCTGTGCAGAAGCTCTTTAGTTTAATTAGATCCCATTTGTCAATTTTGGCTTTTGTTGCCATTGCTTTTGGTGTTTTAGACATGAAGTCCTTGCCCATGCCTATGTCCTGAATGGTATTGCCTAGGTTTTCTTCTAGGGTTTTTATGGTTTTAGGTCTAACATTTAAGTCTTTAATCTGTCTTGAATTCATTTTTGTATAAGGTGTAAGAAAGGGATCCAGTTTCAGCTTTCTACGTACGGCTAGCCAGTTTTCCCAGCACCATTTATTAAATAGGGAATCCTTTCCTCATTTCTTGTTTTTGTCAGGTTTGTCAAAGATCAGATAGTTGTAGATGTGTGGTATTATTTCTGAGGGCTCTGTTCTGTTCCATTAGTCTATATCTCTGTTTTGGTACCAGTACCATGCTGTTTTGGTTACTGTAGCCTTGTAGTATAGTTTGAAGTCAGGTAGCGTGATGCCTCCAGCTTTGTTCTTTTGGCTTCAACGAGAACAAGGGCACAACATACCAGAATCTCTGGGACACATTTAAAGCAGTGTGTAGAGGGAAATTTATAGCACTAAATGCCCACAAGAGAAAGCAGGAAAGATCTAAAATTGACACCCTAACATCACAACTAAAAGAACTAGAGAAGCAAGAGCAAACACATTTAAAAGCTAGCAGAAGGCAAGAAACAATTAAGATCAGAGCAGAACAGAAGGAGATAGAGACACAAAAAACCCTTCAAAAAATCAATGAATCCAGGAGCTGGTTTTTTTGAAAAGATCAACAAAATTGATAGACCGCTAGCAAGACTAATAAAGAAGAAAAGAGAGAAGAATCAAATAGATGCAATAAAAAATGATAAAGGGGATATCACCACCAATCCCACAGAAATACAAACTACCATCAGAGAATACCATAAACACCTCTACGCAAATAAACTAGAAAATCTAGAAGAAATGGGTAAATTCCTGGACACATACACCCTCCCAAGACTAAACCAGGAAGAAGTTGAATCTCTTAATAGCCCAATAACAGGCTCTGAAATTGAGGCAATAATTGATAGCTTACCAACAAAAAAAGTCCAGGACGAGATGTATTCACAGCTGAATTCTACCAGAGGTACAAGGAGGAGCTGGTACCATTCCTTCTGAACCTATTCCAATCAATAGAAAAAGAGGGAATCCTCCCTAACTCATTTTATGAGGCCAACATCATCCTGTTACAAAAGTCTGGCAGAGATACAACAAAAACAGAGAATTTTTAGACCAATATCCCTGATGAACATCGATGCAAAAATCCTCCATAAAATACTGGCAAACCAAATCCAGCAGCACATCAAAAAAGCTTATCCACCACGATCAAGTGGGCTTCATTCCTAGGATGCAAGGCTGGTTCAACATATGCAAATCAATAAACGTAATCCAGCATAAAACAGAACCAAAGACAAAAACCACATGATTATCTCGATAGATGCAGAAAAGGCCTTCGATAAAATTCAACAGCCCTTCATGCTAAAAATTGTCAGTAAATTAGGTATTGATGGGACGTATCTCAAAATAATAAGAGCTATTTATGACAAACCCACAGCTAATATCATACTGAATGGGTAAAAACTGGAAGCATTGCCTTTGAAAACTGGCACAAGACAGGGATGCCCTCTCTCACCACTCCTATTCAACATAGTGCTGGAAGTTCTGGCCAGGGCAATCAGGCAGGAGAAAGAAATAAAGGGTATTCAATTAGGAAAAGAGGAAGTCAAAGTGTCCCTGTTTGCAGATAACATGATTGTATATCTAGAAAACCCCATCGTCTCAGCTCAAAATCTCCTTAAGCTGATAAGCAACTTCAGCAAAGTCTCAGGATACAAAATCAATGTACAAAAATCACAGGCATTCTTATACACCAATAACAGACAAACAGCCAAATCATGAGTGAACTCCCATTCACAATTGCTTCAAAGAGAATAAAATGTCTAGGAATCCAGCTTACAAGGGATGTGAAGGACCCCTTCAAGGAGAACTGCAAACCACTGCTCAACAAAAGAGGACACAAACAAATGGAAGAACATTCCATGCTCATGGATAGGAAGAATCAATATCGTGAAAATGGCCATACTGCCCAAGGTAATTTACAGATTCAATGCCATCCCCATCAAGCTACCAATGAGTTTCTTCACGGAATTGGAAAAAACTACTTTAAAGTTCATGTGGAACCAAAAAAGAGCCTGCATTGCCAAGTACTGTCATTTTGATTTCTTGCATCCTAGATTGCCAGTCTACTTCCTTGCATTGCCTGCTTTAAGTTTATACATCTTAAAGTATCACATCTTCAAGGTACTCTTCTATTCCTTCTGCCCCCTACTTCCCACCCACTTCCTTCTGGAGTACTGTATTTTCCAATATGTACAGATTTCCCCACAGGCCTGTTTTACAACTGTTACCTTGGAAATTCTCTTTCTTCCTCTGCTGAGTTGAGGCTGTATTTCCTAGATCACATACCTTCGTTTTTCTTGTGTAGGCATACCTTCCAGATACTGTGAGTTCAGTTCCAGACCACTGCAACAAAGTGAACGTTGCAATAAAGCAAGTCACACACTGCATGTAAAAGTGATGTTTACTTTTACTTCAATCTATTAGGTGTTCAATAAAAAATTAAAAACGTGTGCATACCTTAATTAAAAATACTTTATTGTTAAAAAAAATACTAACAAGTATCTGAGCCTTCAGTGAGTTGTAACCATTTGGCTGGTGGAGAGTCTTGTTTTGATGTTGATGTTTGCTGACTGATCAAGGTGGTAGTTGAAGGTTTAAGTGGCTGTGCCAATGTTTTAAAATAAGAGAACAATGAACTTTGCTGCATCAACGGAGTCTCCCTTTCATGAGAGATTTTTCTGTAGCATGCAATAATGTTTGATAACATTGTATGCATAGTAGAACTTTCAAAGGTGGAGTCAATTCTCCAATACCCTGCTGCTGCTTTATCAAATATACTTATGTAATATTCTAAATCCCTTGTAATTTCAACAATGTTCACAGCATCTTCACTAGGAGTAGATTTTATCTCAAGGAACCACTTTCTTTGCTCATTCGTAAGAAACAACTCCTCATCTGTTCAAGTTTGTTAATAAGATTGCAGCAATTCAGTCACATCTTCAGGCTCCCCTTTTGATTCTAGTTCTCTAGCTATTTCTACCTTATCTGCAGTTACTTCCTCCATTGAAGTCTTGAACGTTTTAAAGTCATCCATGAGGGCTAGAATATTCTTCTTCTAAACTCCTATTAATACCGATATTTTGGTCTTCTCTTATGAATCATGAATGTTCTTAATGGCATCTAGAATGATAAATCCTTTCCAGAAGGTTTTCAATTTACCTTGCTCAGATCCATCATAGGAATCACTATCTATGGCAGATAATAGCCTAACAAAATGTATTTCTGAAGTAAATCTTGAAAGTCAAAATTTCTTCTTGATCCATGGGCTGCAGAATGGATGTTGTGTTAACAGGCATGAAAACATTAATCTCTTTGTACGTCTCCATCACAGCTCTTGGGTGACTGGGTGCATTGTCAATTAGCATTAATTTTTTGTTTGTTTGTTTGAGATGGAGCCTTACTCTGTCATCATCCAGGATGAGGTACAGTGGTGTGATCTCGGCTCACTGCAACCTCTACCTCCTGCGTTCAAGCGATTCTCCTTCCTCAGCCTTCTTGGTAGCTGGAATTACAGGCATGCGCCACCATGACTGGTTAAGTTTTGTATTTTTAGTAGAGATGGAGTTTCACCATGTTGGCCAGGCTGCTTTTGAACTCCTGACCTCAAGTGATCCGCCTGCCTTGGCCTCCCAAAGTGCTGGGATTACAGGTGTGAGCCACCACACCTGGCCAATGAGCAGTAATATTTTGAGAGGAATTACTTTTTTTCTGAGCACCTGGAATCAAGAGTGGGCTTAAAATGTTCAGTAAACCATGTTGTAAACAGACGTGTCATCCAGGCTTTTTTGTTCTATTTATAGAGCACTTGCAGAGTAGATTTAGCGTAATTCTGAAGGGCCTCAGGATTTTCAGAATAGTAAATGAGTGTTGGCTTCAACTTAAAGTCACCGGCTGCATTAGCCCCTATTAGTCAACCTGTCCTTTGAAGCTATGAACCCAGGCATTGACTTCTCCTATTGAGCTATAAAAGTCATAGATGGCATCTTCTTTTAATATATGGCTTTTTCATCTATGTTGAAAATCTGTTGTTTGGTATAGCCACCTTTATCAATGATCTTAGTTAGATCTTCTAGATAACTTGCTGCAGCCTCTACATCAGAACTTGCTGTCTCACTTTGTACTTTTGTGTTGTGGAGATGGTTTCGTTCCTTAAACATCAGAACCCAGCTCTGCTAGTTTTAAACTTTTCTTCTGCAACTTCCTCACCCTTCTCAGCCTTCATAGAATTGAAGAAAGTTAAGGGCCTTGCTCTGGATTAGGCTTTGGCTTACAGGGATGGTGGTGCATGCCTGTAATCCCAGCTACTCAGGAGGCTGAGGAAGGACAATCGCTTGAACCCAGGAGATGGAGGTTGCAGTGAGTCGGGATCACACCACTGCACCTGTAAGCTGATTGTGGCTTATTTAATCTTCTATGTGGACCACTAAATCTTTTGATGCAGGGAAGGCAAACTCCAGAATTGGGGCTTAGCCCTGGAGGGTTCTTGGCTCCACACAGGAAAGAATTCAAGGGTGAGCCAGTGGTGTTAGACAGTAACTTTTACTGAAGTGGCAGTATGCAGCAGCAGAGGTACTGCTCCTTGTGGAGCAGGGATACTTGAAAACAGGTGCCCAGAGTAGCAGCTCAGAGACAGTTCTGGAGTCATATTTATACCCACTTTTAATTGTACATATACTTAGGGTCAGATTATGCAGCAATTTCTAAAACAAGGGTAGTAACTTCCAGGTCATTGGGTTGTTGCTATGGAAAGGAGTGATAACTTTTTTTTTTTTTTGACACAGAGTCTTGCTCTGTCACCCAGGCTGGAGTGCAATGACACCAACTTGGCTCACTGCAACCTCCGCCTCCCAGGCTCAAGCATTCTTGTGCCTCAGCCCTGCAAGTAGCTGGGATTACAGGTGCATGCCACCACACCTAGCTAGTTTTTGTATTTTTAGTAGACATAGGGTTTTGCCATGTGGGACAGGCTGGTCTTCAACTCCTGGCCTCAAGTGATCCGCCAGCCTTGGCCTCCCAATGTGTTGGGATTATAGGTGTGAGCCACCACGTCCAGCCCAAAGGGGTGACCACTTCTGGGTGTTGCCATGACAATGGTAAACTGACATGGGACACTGGCAAGCATGTCTTATGGAAAGCTGCTTCCCCTTCATCCCTGCTTTAGCTAGTTCTCAATTTGGTCTGGTGTCGAAGCCCTGCCTTTTAGTCTAGACCCACCTCGTATCTCACTTTCTCCATATCAGCAATAAGGCTATTTTGCTTTCTTATCATTTGTATGTTCAAGGGAGTAGCACTTTTGATTTATTTCAAGAAATTAAGGAGAAAAAAGTAAAGAAAGCAAAAAAAAAAAAAAAAAAGAGAGAGAAAAAAGGCACTGTGGTACTTTACATATGCAGACATGAAGCACCATCTATGGAATCAGAGTAAATGAATAAAATCAGTAAAGTGTGTTTTTCCACTAGTAAAAGTGTGGACCTCTGAATATCAAAGCTTCTTAAAGTATTGGTTTAACCAATTCTTTTGATTTTTAGGACCATTTTACTTATAGGTGAGAATACTTTGATATAAAGACCTTTCTTTTCTTCTTTGCCTTGGGTTCTAGGAAATAGTCATAGAAAATTGTTAACTTTTGTTTAATGTCACTCATCTTCAGGTATTAATTAGACACACACACACACACACACCCCTTCCATACACACCACTGTACCCAACTTAATTACATGATAATACTTGTAAACATCCTTAAAAATATTAAGTAAATTACATAATATTTTTTTACAAGGCAGTGGTTGTCATGGGCAAAAACAAATTGTGAATGTGTATTTCCCAGCAAAGGATATTGAAAGTCTGTAATTAGAGAGGTCTTTACTGTTCCTCTGCATTAGAACATGTTTTTAATGTAGTTATGTCCCCCTGTTATGAGAACTAAATCCATAAGAACGATCCATTCATTAATTCAGTGAGTATTAATCAAGAGATTACTATGTGCCAGGAACAATGATGAAAACACTGAAAAAAAGTAACAATGATTTCAGAAATATTGCGTAATATTTGGCTGTGAAGTCAGTGCCCCTTTGTAAAGACTTTACATCCATCTCTTTCATTAACAGTGCTCAACAGAACAGTCAACAATCTGATACAGCCTTGTGACGTGTACACGTTTAAAAATTTTTATAGATACTGGTCAAGATAATCATCACTAAAAAAGCATTTTGTGTAGATAAGGAAATTGTGAAACAGGACAATTAGAGGACCCCTGACATTTTCCCTGTGAGACTTATTTCATTATCCAAGTCATTATCTATTTCGTTATCTATTGTGGTAAAATGCATTTCCTCAGGAGGTAGTGAGTACCTAATCAGTGGAAGTGTAAAAGCACTGCATGTTGCTGATGTACATTTTGTGGTCAGGGCAATCTTGGAGGTTTCTTCTAATTCTGGGGTTACAGAAATGCTCTGAATCTGGTCATGTGCAAGTATGTTAAGAATTAATTACATGAAAGAAGATCTGAATAAATGGAGACATTTACATATTTCTGGGTAGGAAGACGATATGATAAAAGTTTCAGTTATTAAATTATTCTGTATATTCAATAAAATTTCAATGAAAATGCCTAGGGCCCTTTTAAAAAAAACTTGACAAGTCAATTCCAAAGTTCATTTGGAAGTGAAAGTGTTTGATACTAGACAAAATAGTTGTGATGGTGGTGATAGTGTGTTTTGCCCTACCATACTAAAAAGCTATGCTACTCAAAACAGTGTGGCACTTTTGCAAAGATAAATAAATCAATGAAACACCAGACATCCAGAAGCATATCTTTGCATGTATGAGAATTTAATATAAAAAAGATGCATTTCCAACCAAAGGAGAGGGATATACTATTTAATAAATGGTCTATTGCTATTTTGTTTTGAAAAACGAGTTATGAATCTGCTTCCTCTAACACATGAACATACACATTTCATGTGTGTTACAAATTTTGCTGTACAGTATGTATAAAAGTACTACATGAATTTATTGGAGACTTTTAAAATAATCTTCTGGGAAAGGCCTTCCTCAGTGTAGCACAAAACATAAAAATCACCAAAGAAAAGACTGGCAGATATAATTCCATACAAATCTAAAACTCTTGTAATTCCTATATCTGTTCTCTCTGTGGATTTTTATTGAGTGCTATTATATTTTAGGCATTACTCTAGATTCTGAATATAGGGTGAACAAAATGCATATGCTTCTTGCCATTAAGCTTAAGCAAAAAATTTTTAAGAATGCATATGGTTCCTGTTGTCATTCATCTTATAATCTAGTGGCAAAGATAGAAAATAAATAAACAAGCAAATAGAAACATAGTTACTAATTGTGGTAAGTTGTTTGAAGGTAATTACTAAATGTGAAAAGGTTGCCATGAGAGAAAATAACTGGGAAAAACTGTATTGAATTAAATGGGCAGGGACGGCCTCTCTAATTTTATATACAAACTGAAGAATATGAGGCCCTGAATAATAATATAAAACTAGCCATTAGGGAAGGAAAATGTTCTAGGAAGAGAGACCAGCATATCTGAAGACCCCAAGTCTGGAAGACTCCTGGGTTTTTTCATTTCTCAAAAAAACAAAGTTATTTTGAGACAGGGTCTCATTTTGTTGCGCAGGCTAGAGTGCAGTGGTGTGATCTCAGCTCACTGCAACCTCTGTCTCCCAGGCTTAAGTGATCCCCCTACTTTAGCTTCCCAAGTAGCTGGGACTACCATTGTGGGCCACCATGCCCAGCTAATTTTTTTTTTATTTTTAGTAGAGATGGGTTTTGCCATGTTGGCAAGACTGGTCTTGAACTCCTGGTCTCAAGTGATCTGTCCGCCTTGGCCTCCCAACATGTTGGGATTACAGGCATGAGCCATTGTGCCTGGTTCAAAGGGGGTAGTAACTTCTGGGTGTTGCCATGGCAAAGGTGAACTGACATGGCACACTGGTGAGCATGTCTTATAGAAACCTGCCTCCGCCCGAACCTGTTTTAGCTAGTCCTCAATTTGGTCTGATGTCTGAGTTCTGCCTCTGGAGTCTAGACCCACCTCCTACCTCACTTTCTCCATATCAGCAATAAGGCTATTTTGCTTTCTTCTCATTTGTGTGCTCAAGGGAGTAGCACTTCTAATTTCCCTCAAGAACATTTCCTTTGTATTCACAACTTTTGGTTAATTGTTTGGTGCAAGAGGCTGAGTTTTTGGCCTATGTTAACTTTGGGCCTTCATCATTTCTAGCTTTTGATTTTTATACGTAGAGGCTATCGTAAGGTTATTAATTGGCCTAATTTCAATATTGTGTTTCCAGTAATAGAGAGGCCCCAAAAGAGGGAGAGCGATGAGGGAGGCCTGGTCAGTGGTGCAGTCAGAAGACATACAACATTTTTTGATTAAGTTCATTGTCTTATAGAGGCACGGTTTGTGGCACCCCAAAACAATTACAATAGTAACATCGAAGATCACTCATCACTGATAACCGTAACAGATAGAATAATAATGAAAAGGTTTTAAATATTGCAAGAAGTACCAGAATGTGACATAGAGACACAAAATAAGCACATGCTATTGGAAAAATGATGCTGACAGACTTGCTAGATACAGGGTTGCCACAAAACTTCACTTCGTTAAAAATGGGCTATTGGAGAAGCACAATAAATTAAAGCGCAACAAAATGAAGTATGTCTGTATTATTCCCTTATTTTGATAAAATAGTTTCTTATGTCTCCATAAGAAGGCTGTATGAGATGTAAACACTCTGAATCGTTGAATCTCTGAAAATATCTTTACTTACAATCACATTCGATGGTAGTTTGGCTGGGTAGAAGACTCTAAGTTGAAAATAATTTTACTTCAGAATTTGGAATGTATCAATTATCTTCCAGATGTGTTTCAGTTAGTAATCTGATATTAATCTGATTTCTGTTTCTTTGTAGTTTACCTTTTTTAAAAAAAAAAACTCTGAAAGTATTTAGGGTTTTATCTTTCCATTGCGTATTTTATTTGGGCGACTAGATTGATGAACTATATTTTCAAGTTCTTTGTTGCTTTTTTGTAGCACCATGGTCTTGTTTTATGGGTAAAATATCTTCTCTAATCTGATTGTGTGTGTGTGTGTGTGTGTGTGTGTGTATAATGTGTATGTGTTTAGTTCTTGTCTTTTTTGTCCTGAATTATCTTTCTTCTGGGATCTTGTTTGTTTATTTTGGCATCCTGCACATGATGTAAATTTTCAATAAATATCTGGTGATTTTTACATGTCCCTTTATATTTAAGAAAGAAGCTATAAAATGTTGTTTGGAAACTCTTTGGGGAAGGGCTTTTCAACTTGTGGAGAGTTAATTATGCTTTCATTTAAAAGTCAGAAGTTTGCTCTGGGGACAGTATGCAATTATAAATGGCATAATTGATGAAGCAAATAAAAGTCATAAAGCTGTATATACAAAACACAACAGCTAATTACATAAAAGCAAGACCTATTATAAATGCAAGTAGACTTTGACAAAAGTACAGTTACAGTGAGCTATTTCATTAATGAGCACCTCAGAATTAGACAACTCTACTAGACAAAAATAAGGATATAAGGGATATAATACAATAAAAATAAAAACATAGAGACACCTATCTCTTGAATAGAGAATATACACCTTAAAACATACCCATAAAACATTTACAAGAGTGGATCATGTACTATACCAAAACAAAATCTTAATGCATTAAAAGTCAATGATGAAACTTGAAAGCATTATGCTAAGTGAATAACCCAGAAACAAAAAGCCAAATATTGCATGATTGCATTTATATGAGGATCTAGAGTAGTCACATTCATAGAGATGGAAAGTGGAATGGTGGTGCCAGGGGCTGAGAGGAGTGGGGAATGGGGAGTCAGTGTTTATCGGTATAGAGGTTCAGGGAAGATGAAAAAGTTCTGTAGATGGATTGGTGGTAATGGTTGTATAACAGTGTGAATGTACTTAATGCCACTGTACTGTACACATAGCAATGGTTAAAATGGAAAATTTTATGCTGTATATTTTGCCAAAATTAAAAAATTATAATCCCTAAAATGCTATACAAACATTGTGTAGGTCACATTATTTGATAATAAGCCAATAGAATTTGTAATAGATTATTTTAAAATTATTTTTTAAAATTATTTATTAAATAATTAAAAATGATCCTCCATATTAAATACTTAGGCATGTTTCTGAGAAATATTCTTGGGTGGCCCTTATATGAAAAAGAAATTGAAAAGGAAAAATCAACTTTCAGAAAACAGTAAAAAGAGACTACTTCATGCCCAGATCCATGGGAAACAGCAAAAATTTTATTTAAAGAAAACATATAGCCTTAAATGCCTTTTTAATTCAATCATTAAGACAAAAAGTAAAGAAACTAAGAACTCATTTTAATAACTTTTTAAAAAAAGAACAGGAAACGAGAGGGAATTAAAAGTTTAATGACACAAAAAGCAAAAAAAAGTATTTAATATTAGTATACGATATACAAATGAGTAAATTAGTATTTTTTTCTTAAATCGGAATTCTAATATTTCCTTTCACACTTCAGTGGATTGTGTTGTGTACCCTCAGGAGATATCCCTGACTTTGGGGACTGTAGCTCCAGACCTCAAGAAAGCATATTTTTATTTCGTTGCCCTTTATATGCTGCTTTGAGGGATAGTATATTCTAATAATCCTGAGAATCTGTCTTGTAATTTCCCAAGGATTTATTTTGTTTAACATTTACACAGTTTTGTTTCCAGCAAAATACATTAAGAAACAGTTTCTAGGTACATAAAAGTCAGTTGTTCTGTTCTCTTAAACTTAGTCCAGTTCAATGGGGTTTGAAAAGGAGTTCTTGGAGAAGAAATCATGCTTGATGCCTAACGACTATTCAAATTTACGGTTCCTGCTCTGTTTTTGTTACATCTTGTTAGTATGCTCTTGTTCGCTTAAGATATCTTGTGGTTTAGGCCGGGCATGGTGGCTCATGCCTGTAATCCCAGCACATTGGGAGGCTGAGGTGGGCAGATCACCTAAGATCAGAAGTTCGAGACCAGCCTGGCCAACATGGTGAAACCCCTTCTCTACTAAAAACACCAAAAAAAAAAAAAAAAAAAAAATTAGCCAGGTGTAGTGGTGGGCACCTGTAATCCCAGCTACTCAGGAGGCTGAGACAGCAGAATCTCGTTGAACCCGGGAGGCAGAGGTTGCAGTGAGCCGAGATCACGCCACTGCACTCCAGCCTGGGTGACAAGAGCAAGACTCCATCTCAAAAAAAAAAAAAAAAAGATATGTTATGGTTTAATAATGGAATAGAATCTCATTTTTGCCCTATAAAAATATAGTATTGCAGTATGAAAAATGCATTTTTGAGTAGATCTGCTACTGCTGCAAATCTAAAAGAGATTTCTTTTCCGTGTAATATGGTGCCAATTTTCCCACAGTAATCTCCAAATCACAACACTATTTTATAATATTTAAAGAATTAGTAGATTTTAGAAGTTCATGTGGACATTTAAAGAAACAAAATGCTATGTTTTTAATGTTTGTGTCCTCCCAAAATTCATATGGTGGTCTCAATCCTCAATGTGATGATATTTCGAGATGAAGCCTTTGAGAAGTAAACAGGTCATAGCGGTAGAGCCCTCATGAATGGTGTTGGTGCCCTTTTAAGAAAAGACAAGAGGGAGATGATCTCTTTCTCTGTCATGTGAAGATACAGCAAGAAGGCATCTGTTTGCAAATCAGAAAGGGGGCCCTCACCAGGAACCACATTAGTTGGCACCTTAATCTTGGACTTCCTAGCCTTCAGAACTGTGAGGAATTTCTCATGAATCAAATTAAATTTTGTTTAAGCTACCTAGTCTATGATATTTTTGTTATAGCAGTCCAAATTGACTAAGACAATGTAAATGAAAATTTAATTTTCTTTGATTTTAGGTCCTTCATATGGTAAAACTTAACAGGACTCTGGTTAATCATGGTATTTATTATTTACAGTTGTCGAAGCTGAAGGATGAAAGAGCAAGCTTGCAAGATGAGTTACGTGAGTCTGAAGAGCGAATTAATTCTATGGCTTCTCACTTCAAAAATGTTAAGCAAGAGCTCTCAATTACACAGGTACAGTAACTGAAATTTATGTTGATTATATCGTGTAGTCATGGAACATCTCATAGTGTATTTACATCTGTGATTTTTACAGCTATAATAGGAAACCTTAGCATAATTAAACTATTGTGAACATAACCTTGAACATGAAAGTAGATAGAAAAAGGCTTAGAGGAACTAATTACTGGTCCAATTTTTTTTTTTTTTTTTTTTGAGATGAAGTCTTGCTCTGTTTCTTAGGCTGGAGTACAGTGGCGTGATCTCAGCTCATTGCAACCTCTGCCTCCTGGGTTCAAAAGATTCTCATGCCTCAGCCTCCCGAGTAGCTGGAATTATAGGCACCCACCACACCCAGCTAATTTTTGTATTTTTGGTAGAGACAGGATATCACCATGTTGGTCAGGCTGGTCTCGAACTCCTGACCTCAGGTGATACTCCCGCCTCAGCCTCCCAAAGTGCTGCGACTGCTCCAATTTTAAACAAAAAATTAATCCATATGAAAGGAGAAATCATTATTCAAACAATCTGTATTAGACAGCAGGTTATTTGAGAAAGGCACAATGATGGTGGTGAGAAATGATGGCCATAAGCAGAAACAGAGCTAATATAATACATAATAAAATTTCTGTCTCCTTTTTAATTTTTCAGCACAACTCACTGGGGCCATTTTGGGTGGAGGCCAGTAGTCTACACATAGGGCATCTTAGCATTGTTCAAGAATTGAAATTCATAATAATAATCCTGAGATTAAAAAGTTAAATTACACTTAAGAGACTTTATTTAAGATAACTGGGGAAGACATTAGGCGTCTTAGAAATGTTAACATAAATATAATAAAAATTAAAACTTGTGGTGATTAAGTAAGCTTCATAATTGGTTCAAGTATAGAAACTCACTCCCTAATGATGCCCAGCAAACCAGGTAGCTCAGCAAACAGCATTGGAAAGTTTTCTAACTTCTATCTCAAACTAGTTTTTTTTAAAGTGCATCTACTGTCTGAGAAATAGTATGCAGTTTCAAAAAAATGAACAGTGCCATATTTTAAAAAGCAATTTATAATCAATATAGATAAGTAAGTATTTCATGGCTTACGAGTCTTATTAGAAAGTTACAAATTTAATAAACTTAAAAACAATCTCAGAATTCTTGAATCTCAATGTGATTGAGTAATTGATAAACTATTTGGAACAACACTTTTCCTTAAGTTATTAAACTACTGAGCTGGGGATTGGAGAGGCAGAGACTCTGTAGTTGTATCTTATTATCATCAAACCTCAAATGAATAGAGTAATAGAGACAAAAGAGTAATAAACCTCCAACAATGGTAGCTTTGGTACTGTAAAATTAATACTAAGTGATAACTTTGAAGCACTGTAAAATTAGTTAACACATACTCTTTTATTACATAAAACTGAACATAAAGGTGGGATTATATGCTAATATATTCCAGAGAATATTTACAACCATTGGTGTTTAATTATTTAAAAATAATGTCTGTTAATTAGAATATGTGATCAGTTCATATAAAACATCTCATTTCTCAATTGTTTTTTAATGGATATTTCTTATTTGTAGATAATAAGTTTTAAGTCTAACTGAAACTTTGGTTTTCTTTAGTTTTCCTAGATCAACGTAGTATCTGAAAACTATTGACAGTATTTTCTCCTAGCACAATTCATTGACTTTCTTACAACTAGTGAGCAACACCAACTATATTGTAATCACAGTCTAATGTAATGTAGATTTTAGAGTAGTGGAATTAATAGTACTTCACGTAAGCAATTTATGGGAACTTTGTTTTAATCTAATGGATTATTATAAATATTTTTATTCAAAATTTCTAAAATTTTAAAAGCCTTTTTATCTTATGTGTTATTCTGTAGTCTCTTTGCAAAGCAAGGGAGCGTGAGACTGAAAGTGAAGAACATTTTAAGGCCATTGCTCATAGAGAATTGGGACGAGTGAAAGATGAAATTCAACGGCTGGAAAATGAGATGGCTTCAATACTGGAAAGGAAAAGTGATAAAGAAGTATATGTTGAAATATTACTTAAAATTCTGTGCTACTGTTCATTCTTCCATCACCAAATGAGCATTGACTTTTTTTTTCCTGTATGGGAAAGGCATACATTAGTTTCCTAGTGTTTACTTACATATTTTTTGGACAGCGAAAGGCACATGGAGCTGTGATTTGAATGAAACAATAATAGAATATTACATTTTCCCATTATTCATTCACCAGCTACTTACTGAGACTTACTAAATGCAAAGTACCATACTTGCTGCCTGTTATAAAATACCAGGCATGGTTTATATGTAAGTGTTAGATTTTTAACAGCCACATTTAAAAAAATCACTTTTAATTTTGAATTTTATTTAAAATGTTGACCTTTCATATTGATTTATCAGTTTTGTGACTCTAACATTAAACTACTTTAACCTATTTCTGTCTTTTCTTTAGTTTATAGTTACTTGATTTGCGAGCTCTTTCCAAATTCTGATTCTTCTCTTTACGTGTGCATATACATATGGAAATACACTTACATATTTTATAATGTAATCTTTGTATATAATTACATACTTTGTATATATATATACTTTGTATATAATTACATACAAATTACAAATTTGTATTTGTATGTAATTCAAATATGTCTTCTCTGTTTTTTTATGAGTCTAGATTTGTTAAGTAACTAAATGTACATAAATGTTTTTATCTCTTTTACTATATTTACTTCAGTTAGAAATGTTTCCAAAATTTCTCTATAAGAGACTTCTTAGGGGCAAAAAATATGATTGGAAATGGGGCTGAAGGATACTTGTCTTGGATTTGAGTTAGCATACCAAACATATTATTTTAACTATGATGGCATGTATATTTGGAGTGGCTTTGGTGGAATGATTAATGCAGTTGCTGTGAGGGAGCTACCTTAAAGCCTAAAGCCTTTTAAAGCAAGCTTTGGCTCAACTGCTGTTCTTGACTTTGTATAGTCATCTCTCCTCTATTTCACAATGAAATAATTAAGATACAAGCTATGTAATTATAGTTTATATAATTAAAATATGGCATATTATAAACATCTGGAAGGCAGGGACAGGATTTCTTCATTTTTAATTTTGCTGCATAGTATATAAAGGTATGTTTTATTTTAGTCTGTATAGTAAATAATGTCTTGTAATCTCCCCCTTTCTCTCTCTCTTTGGAAATTAGAATGGCATATTTAAAGCCACTCAAAAATTGGATGGTTTGAAATGTCAAATGAACTGGGACCAGCAAGCATTGGAGGCCTGGTTAGAAGAATCCGCTCATAAAGATAGTGATGCTCTCACTCTTCAGAAGTATGCACAACAAGATGATAATAAAATCAGGGTGAGAAATTACAAATTGTAACTGTTAGGTTTTCTCTAAATCTGTAGTATGTCAACCTATTTACCTAAAGTTATACTTAACGATTTTTAAGGCAGCAATTCTTCAACTTCTGAGTCAGAGGCTTCTTGGAGAAGCTAATAAAGCCAAATGTCTTCTCTGTAGAAAAAATAACTATATTCAAATACCCATAAAATATTGCCGACTGTTTCATAGATTCTCTGATTCCCTTTGATTATTTGAGGATCCGTGGACCGCAGGTTAAGAATATCCTGATTTATAAGGATGCTCAAAAACATTTCAGAAGAGAAAGTTTTCTACTAGAACTATTTTAAAGTATTTTAGCTATTTTGCCTAAAATGTAGTTTGAATATTACATGTAGTTTTTGCTGATTTGATACTGTAGTGCTATTGATTATATGATAAAAATCACTTAAAATCTACTTATATCTGGTGATACTAATAAAGCTAGTATTATAAAACATGCTATTTTCTAGTAGATTTAATACCAAATGCATTATTTTAAAACTTTCAAATAGCAAATTATAACTTAATCTTTTTTCTATTTACTTTAAAAATATTAAAAGTCATTTTAGAAACAATTGAGTTTTTATGCAGCTATATGCAAACAGATTAGCTTTTTGGGGTTAAAAGATAAGAAAGATTTATTATTTCACAGTTGTTTTAGATATAAAATAAATGTACATGTATAGTGTAATACTATTTAATGTTAGATACACTGACATTTAAATTAATAGAATGACAATGATAAGTATCTTTGTATTTAATTACATCATAGGCACTGACTCTGCAATTAGAAAGACTAACTTTGGAATGTAATCAGAAAAGAAAGATACTTGACAGCGAACTTACAGAGACTATAAGTGCACAGGTTAGTTTAAGGAAGATTTTTATTTCTTAATTTTCAAGGTGATGTTTGCGAAACCATTTAAATTCACAGAAATGTTGTTTGCTCTCTATTTGACAGTTAGAATTGGATAAAGCAGCACAAGATTTTCGTAAGATTCATAATGAAAGACAAGAACTCATTAAACAGTGGGAGAACACAATAGAACAGATGCAGAAGAGGGATGGAGACATAGATAACTGTGCTTTGGTAAAGTAGTTGTTTGGTCCTTGTAATGTTCAGCTGTATTTGTCTCTTTTGTATTTAACTCATTTTTCCAAATGTAAATCACATTGTTATTTGAAAGTCACTTTTGTAGCAATATTCAGTAGTTTTGGTAAATATTTTTGAAAGCTGACTCTATATCCATTTGGAAATGCGATGAAGATTATTTGCGTGTAGTATTATAACTCCAAACACTGGATCCTGTCATCTCAGAACTGCGGAACAAGAGAGAGTCAGTAGATACTGTTCTTGCAATAAAACTGATGCCCTGACTTACACATGGCTGTCCAGGGTCCCTTGGATTTAATGTGTATGCTATTTGGCAGTAAGTTACCGTAGGGAAATGAACCTCCATGAATAGCCAAGGGACAAGGAGAGAGAGTCAGAAAAGAAACCTAGACTGCAATAAAGTTTCACTTTTGAAGTTGAGACACCAGTAATGACGTAGAGGCTTGGAAACAGGGAATACTGCACTGATAACACAGACCAAGTGTTATCTCTTGTTATTTTCAGAGGTAATTTAGGAGAATGTTTTTGGAAAATCATTAAGGAATGAAATAATGGGGAATAAAAGTGGGAAGATTTGAGAAAGAGAAGGAATTTGGAGTCAGGTGAGAAGATGGGTTAAATTCCATCTACTCCATGGAAAGGCATTTGGCAAGCAGCTCGGGCTACCGGGAGTTTAAATTCTGGTACCTGGGTGTGGTTTACTTTTGGTCGTTGTATTTTCAATTTCTGTAAGTAACCAACATTTTATCAACAAAATTGGTTATACCTCCGTAAGAGGAACAAAGGAGAACCAATCTTAACTATGAGGTTCTCTTAATTCTTTTTTTTTTTTTTTTGAGACGGAGTCTTGCTGTGTCACCGAGGCTGGTGTGCAGTGGCCTGATCTCTGCTCACTGCAAGCTCCGCCTCCCGGGTTCACGCCATTCTCCTGCCTCAGCCTCCCGAGTAGCTGGGACTACAGGTGCCCACCACCATGCCTGGCTAATTTTTTTATATTTTTAGTAGAGACAGGGTTTCACCGTGTGTTAGCCAGGATGGTCTCGATCTCCTGACCTCGTGATCCGCCTGCCTCAGCCTCCCAAAGTGCTGGGATTACAGACATGAGCCAGCGCGCCTGGCCGAGGTTCTCTTCTTTTTTTTTTTTTTTTTTTTTTTTAAGGAGGTTTTCTTAATTAATGCTGATACTACCTTTTTTTTTTTTTTTTTTTTTTTTTTTTTGTGACTGAGTTTCACTCTTGTCGCCCAGGCTGGAGTGCAATGCCGTGATCTCAGCTCACTGCAATCTCTGCCTCCCAGATTCAAGCAATTCTCCTGCCTCATCCTCCCAAGTAGCTGGGATTACAGGCTCCCACCACCAAGCCCAGCTAATTTTTGTATTTTTTTTTAGTAGAGACAGGGTTTCATCATGTTGGCCAGGCTGGTCTCGAACTCCTGACCTCAGGCAATCCACCCGCCTCCCAAAGTGCTGGGATTACAGGCGTGAGCCACCGCACCTGGCCTGCTATTAATATTTCTTAACTTTTCATTGCTTTCAAACATGTCGACTTACAAGGAAGAAGCTGAAGCAAAATTAATGGAAGCAGAGTTTCTTTTGGCCAAGCTTGAGGATTGCAACCTGGGAGTATAGATTCAGGTTGCCCTGAATATACACTCCAATTAGCAGCAGTTACAAGTAGATTTTTAAAGGGGGAAAAAAAGAGGGAGTTCCTGAGTTTATCAAGAATTTACATTGAAATAACATCAGCTATTGATTGGCTATACATTGTTAAGCTGCAGGGTGTGGGTTATAGTATCTGCTGAGGCATTATTAGGTTAATTTATAGCTGCTTGTGGCAATAGCAAACCGTATCAAGACATGAGTACATAGCTCATGAAAGGGGTGGAGTGGGATGTTATTTCTGTCTGATTTTAATGCCTTTCTGGGCTTGATAATGTAAAATTCTCAGATAAAAATTCTTTTCTCAAGTCATGACTGCTTCCTCTCTGTAAGTCATGTGCGAGATCCAAGATTACGGATCCACAATCAGTTTTCACATACGACCCCATGGCTAATGTAATTCGGTCAGCTGATTTGGCAGAATACACAACTAATAGCTCCCTGGTCACATTCACAGTGGTTCCTTACTTACATGTTGACATCTCCTGACCGTGCTGTCAGAGACTAAGGAGGCTGCTAAGAGGTGGTTCCATTAGGCAGCGGGATGCTTCTAAGTGTTTGACAACTGCTCTCTGAGAATAAAACAAAACAGAACACATTTTTAAGAAACCCCTGATATATAGGATTTCTGATTTCTATGGTTTTATTTTCATACTATTACCAGAAAGGGGTCCTGATCCAGACCCTGAAAGAGTGTTCTTGGATCTCATGCAAGAAAGAATTTGAGGCAAATCCGCAGAGTAAAAGTGAAAGCAGCTTTATTAAGAAAGCAAAGGAATAAAGGAATGGCCATTCCATAGGCAAAGCAGCCCTGAGGGCTGGTGGTTTCCCATTTTTATGGTTATTTCTTGATTATGTGCTAAACAAGAGGTAGATTATTCATGCCTCCCTCTTTTAGACCATATAGGGTAACTCCCTGACATTGCTAGGGCATTTGAAAACTGCCATGGTGCTGGTGGGAGTGTCTTTTAGCAGACTAATGCATCATAATTAGCATATAATAAGCAGTGAAGATGACCAGAGGTCACTCTCTTTGCCATCTTGGTCAGATGGGGTTTTAGCTGGTTTCTTTACTGCAACCTTTTAAATCAGCAAGTTCTTTATGACCTGTATGTTGAGCCAACCTCCTATCTCATCCTGTGACTTAGATTGCCTGTCTGGGAATGCAGCCCCGTAGGTCGCAGCCTTATTTTACGCTACTCCTCTTTAAGATGGAGTTTCTCTGGTTCAAACGCCTCTGACAGTAGCATATTTGAGGATGGCATATTTTATCTCCTAACTGATATTATACTCTTTTGTTCCCTCTTCCTGCAAAACAATTCATTCCTGCCTTCTCAGTGTTTTCTTGTCAGGGGTCTGGTCATAAAATCCTGAAATTGTATTCTTAAAAGAAACAATGTGTAGGAGTGGAAAAATATTTTTCTACTATGCTGTTATTACAGTGTAGAAGTTTTAAAATATTACTTAGTATTACCTATATGAAAACTTTATGATGAATAGTACTATTAAGTATGATGTTAAAGTAGAATTAAAGCATCTGATTAAGTGGTAGAAAAAATCATAAGGCAAGAAACTCTGGATTCATATTCTGAAATATTTAAACTTAGGAAGTTTTGACGTGTCTTTTGAGTGAATGAACACAGTAAATATTTAGAACAACTTAAAAATTGGATTAAACAACTTGAAAATTAAACAACTTCAAAATTTCCTTTTTAAAATATGTTATAGCTCAGATGTGTAGCCATTTAATATGCTAATATGTATACATGCAGCATTTCTAAAACCTGTTGATTTCAGAACACATACCTCCTCCCCCAATCTCCTGTGATTAGTTGTTTGGAAGGACCTCATTTTGGAATACATGCAAGTAATACATATTAGGGTAATTTTTTTTCTAATTCATCCAACTTATTGCCATCAGCATCACTTGTAAAAACAACATCTAATCTTTTTATTTCCCAGGTTTGACATCTTTTTGTTTTACATTGCTTAAAAGTTGATCTTTAACATGACATTTGAATTTTTTCACAATTTGGCCGTAAACCCTACCTTTCCAGCTTTATCCCTTTCATCTGGACCCCAACCCTTCTTAATATATTCCTTTTGCACCCCTGCCTTCCCACCCTACAATTTAACTACATTAGAGTATTTATGCAACCCCATTCATGTTTGTAAGCCTGACTCAAATGATGCCTCTTGGGCACGTCTTTTTCTTCTTCTACTTCTTCTTTTTCTTTTTTTTTTCTTCCCTATCCTGGAAAGCCAGGAAAGTATAATGTCGACTAATGACTCCTCTTGGAAAGAATTCATCATCTCTTTGTTCCCATGGTACTTTGTCCACATTTCAGTTACAGTGTTTTGTGTATTCTATTTATTATTGTCTCTACGACCAGTGAAAGGCCTGAGTGAAGACATTCCTGTTGAAACCAATAACAAAAATGCTATTTTCAAAATATGAAAAAAAAAACAGGTCTGTAAAATATTTGGAAAACTTCATTGAAATCCTGCTTTCCATGTGAAAAATATTCAACACTGTTACATTTGTAGGTTTTACCTTTCATATATAAAAGCATAACCGTTTTTCTCATCTCTTTAGCAAAATTCCAGATATATGAAACAAAACAGAGACATTTAACAACATGAATTTATAGACATTAATATGTAGCATACTAATATTTTGTTTTTATTAATATAAAAGTATTTTAAAATGTCTTCTAAGAAGTTTTGGTAAAATAAGTACTAAATGTAATAATAGAAAAATAGAAACCAAATTCCTTTTAGTTTTGTCAGTTTAAACATATATTTAAGTAAACATATTTGTTTTAATCCTAGGAATTAGCAAGGATAAAGCAGGAAACAAGAGAAAAAGAAAATCTGGTTAAAGAAAAGATCAAGTTTTTGGAAAGTGAGATTGGGAATAACACAGAGTATGAGAAAAGAATTTCTGTGGCTGATCGTAAACTTTTAAAATGTAGAATGGCATATCAGGACCATGAAACTAGTAGAATTCAGCTGAAGGGTGAGGTATGTCAATTAAAAAAGATTGGCTTGTATGTTCATGACAAATCACTATAAAATATAAAATAAGCATAAAGCTTTTCCTGTGATGAAGAAACTGCTTCTAGTTTTTTTGTTTTTTTTTTAACGTCTCTTTGTTTGTGGAACTTTTGCGATACTCTGATTAAACCTCTGATTAAGCACCACGGGGTGCCATTCACATCACAGGTAAATGGTTTGCAAATATTTTCTTCTGTTCTGTACGTTACCTTTCCATTTTGTTGGTGGTTCCTTTTCCTTAAAGAAACTTTTTAGTTTGATGTAGTGCTGCTTGTTTATTTTTGCTTTTGTTGCCTGTAATTTTGGTGTCAAATTCAAAAAATCATTACAGATAAATATCAAGGAGCTTTTCTCCTATGTTTCTTTGAGAAGTTTTACAGTGTCAGGTCTTACATTTAAGTCTTTAATTCATTTTGAATTAATTTTTGTATATGGTACCAGAGAAAAGCCCAATTTCTTTCTTTCTTTTTTTTTTTTTGCATATAGTTATCCAGTTTTCTTAACATCATTGATTGAAGAGACTATCCTTTCCCCATTGTGTATTCTGGACACCTTTGCTGAAAATTAGTTGATCATATATGCATGGGTTTATTTCCGGATTCTCTATTCTGTTCCATTTTTCTGTGTGTCTGGTTTTTTTTGCCAGTACAGTCAGCCTTCCTTATCCGTGGATTCTGCATGTGCAGATTCAACCAACAATTGATAAAAAATATTCAGAAAAGAAACCCAGTAAAAATAATAATATAACAATAAAAAAGGATACAAATTTTAAAAATATGAAAATTATTTACATAGCATTTACATTGTATTAGGTGTTAAAAATAATCATGAGATTATTTAAAGTGTACAGGAGGCTGTACATAGGTTATATGCAAATACATATCATTTTATATAAGGGACCTACACATCTGTAGATTTTGGTATCTGTGAGGGATCCTGGAACCAATCCCCTGTGGATGCCAATGGATGACTGCACCATTTTGTTTTGATTAGTTTAGCTTTGTAATACAATTTTAAATAATGAAGTATGTTGCCTCCAGCTTTGTTCTTTCTGCTTGAGATTACTTGAGCTATTTGGGATCTTTTATAGTTCCATATGAATTTTAGAATTGTTTTTCTATTTCGGTGAAGAATGACATTGGAATTTTGATATTGTTTTGAATCTGTCAACCTAAATAACAGAGAGAGGCCCTCTAAAAATATTGAGCTTAATTAGGAATGAGCAGGGAATTTGAAAATCCAGTATATACAGGCTATGACAGATTATAGGCATATCTAGGATATAAAGGAAGGCAAAAGTTTTTAAAGGTAAAATGAGTAAGTTTACCTAAGTTGTTTTAAAATAATAATCCTTGGCTATAGGAATCAATTAGGGTAGTGTCAGTCCAAGGTTGATCAGTCAATTGCTGGGCAGATGTCTTTGTAGAAGGGTTTTTGTGCAAGGTTGCAGTGGTCTTTATGCAAGGCTGTGGTTCTGGCAGAGTCTCTTGGGGTAGTTCTTGTTATTGGGCAAATATGTATGAGAGCTCTCTCTTCATGGCCTTCCCCAGCTCAATTTTCTCAGGGTTTGACACAAGTGACTCCATTTTGATTTTGACAACTTTCACAAATCTGTAGATCGCTTTGAATAGTATGAACATTTTAACAGTATTAATTCTTCCAATCCATGAACACAGGATATCTTTATGTCCTCTACAATTTCTTTCATCAATGTTTTGTAGTTTTTAGTGTACAGATCTTTTTCTTCCCTGCTTAAATTTATTCCTAAGTATTTTATTCTTTTTGATGTCATTGTAAATGGGATTGTTTTCTTGATTTCTTTTTTGGATTGCTTGTTGTAAGTGTATAGAATGTAACTGGTTTTGTATATTGATCTTGCATCCAGAAACCTTACTGAATTTGTCTGTTCTGAGAGTATTTGGTGGAGAGTTTAGGGTTTTTGCAAAGGTCCTTAATAAAAAAGAAAATTCGATTCTTGGATTTTCTGTTTTAATAATTTTGATTAATAGTAAAATGTAGTTTACTATTAACAGTGAAATTTAGTTATTAGGAGTCTGATGTATTAGAATCTTTTGAGATTTTTCAAATCCAATTAAACTTATGATTCTTATGAGCATATATATATTAGCTTGTCTTGACTTTGGGGATGTGCTCTTTCTGAGCAGTTCTAGTGATATTAGACATTTCTGTATTTACTTTCAACACATATGTGTTCTCTATAATTTGCTAGGATTATACAACAAAGCCAATTAAAATTTGATATCAGATCAATATGGAAATCTGTTTACATATTAAATACAAGAAAATGGCTACTATTTTTGTGGTGTGTTGTTGGTTAGAACTTAAAGTGGGCAGAATAAAACTCTGAAATGAAATAAGTTATAAGATACAGAGTAAATATATAGTTTCTGTCTGTTAACTAATAAATAGCTGGATTCTTTAAAAGCCACTGTGAATAGAACTTCCAGTGATTTAGAAGCTCTGAGGAAAAATATTTCCAAGATGAAGAAGGACATTCATGAAGAAACAGCAAGGTAAGAAAAAAGCTATTTAAATATGTTTATGATTATTTTTACTATATCTAGAAAATTATTAAATACTTAAGACTATTTGTTGGTTAAATAACTGCAAGATTTTAGCTAGTACTTTTTTTTTGAGACGGAGTCTTGCTCTGTTGCCCAGGCTGGAGTGCAGTGGCGTGATCTCAGCTCACTGCAAGTTCCGCCTCCTGGGTTCATGCCATTCTCCTGCCTCAGCCTCCTGAGTAGCTGGGACTACAGGCGCCCGCCACCAGGCCCAGCTAATTTTTTGTATTTTTAGTAGAGATGGGGTTTCCCCATGTTAGCCAGGATGGTCTCCATCTCCTGACCTTGTGATCTGCCCGCCTTGGCCTCCCAAAGTGGGGGGATTACAGGCGTGAGCCGCCACGCCTGGCCAGCTACTACATTATTAAACTAAAAAAATTTTACTCATATTTTCCATCACAAAGACTAAGAAGCCGTATTTTTATGGTCTATTAAATATGTAGTGGTAATAAAAAGGTTTACAGCAAAAAGCCCCTTCAAGTTATACAAATAAATATTAGGATAAACTATTATTTGTTTGTATGAAATGCTTTTTAGGCATGTTTTCTATCTTTTTATGATAAACCCTCTTCAGGTTACAAAAAACTAAAAATCATAATGAGATAATACAAACAAAATTAAAGGAGATAACTGAGAAAACCATGTCTGTAGAAGAGAAAGCTACTAATTTGGAAGATATAGTAAAGGAGGAGGAAAAAGATGTGAAGGTAAAGTTTAGTTTTAATTTTTCCCTAAATCACAGAAAATTTAGCAACAGTGAATTAATTAGACTCTTAGGATCAGAGGACAAAGAGGTCTTGTAAGAAGCTCTGCTTTTTGGTATGATCACATTTATAATCTGGTTTTGGACCTCTTTTCAAATATTGCTTCTGAAGTTATTCTCAGTCTCAGTCTCCTCTTTTTTTTTTTGCGATGAAGTCTAGCTCTTGTTGCCCAGGCTAAAGTGCAATGGCGAGATCTCGGCTCACTGCAACCTCCGCCTCCCAAGTTCAAGCAATTCTCCTGCCTCAGCCTCCCGAGTAGTTGGGATTACAGGTGCCTGCAACCACGCCTGGCTAATTTTTGTATTTTTAGTAGAGATGGGGTTTCACCATGTTGTCTAGGCTGGTCTCGATCTGCTTGCCTCGGCCTCCCAAAGTGCTGGGATTACAGGCGTGAGCCACTGCACCGGCCAGCCTCCTCTCTTTTTAAACTACTAATCTTGATGTCTTTGTATTTATTTTTTATTTTATTTTATTATTTTTTTTTTGAGACTGAGTCTCACTCTATGCCCCAGGCTGGAGTGCAGTGACATGATCTCAGCTCACTACAACCTCCGCCTCACAGGTTCAAGCGATTCTCCTGCCTCAGCCTTCTGAGTAGCTGGGATTACAGGCGCATGCCACCACATCTGGCTAATTTTTTTATTTTTAGTAGAGATGGGGTTTCACCATGTTGGCCAGGCTGGCCTCAAACTCCTGACCTCAAGTGATCTACCCTCCTCCGCCTCCCAAAGTGTTGGGATTACAGGTGTAAGCCACCATGCCTGGCTTGATGTCTTTTTAAAAAAGTAGCTCCCCCACTGTGCCCTGGATTCCATTCCTTCCCAAAGCCTACTGTACCTATGTCCCTGCCATCATCCATGTATCTATTCATATATTGCATATAAATAGTTTGCAAAGTGGCTTTGTTTTACAACTGATTTCTACGTGATTATCACTGTTTTTTTGTAATCAAATTCCCATCATCATCCACATTCCTGATTTGTACTTCCTCATCATCTACTATCTCTTTAAACCCTTATTATCTGGCAAAATTTTTTGGTAAATGGGCTTTGAAATGCTGTAACTTTGCTAATTCTACTGGCACCTTCTTCTACCTCAGTCTTTTTGGCATGTTGATGGCATTAAAGCCAATTTTCGAGGAACTGGAAAAGGCTGGTGCACCATTTCCTCTTTGAAAACTTCAAAGTGAACTATAAATGTGAACTATAAGTGCGACCTGACACTACTTCTTGCTTTTACTCATTTGGAGGGGTTGAAAAAGGGGTAGTTGAAAATGGTGGCAAAATCTTCCAGTATAAGGCTTATATCTCATCTGGCTCCATTTATATTTCGATGGAATCCAACTTGCTCAGTGTGCTGTAAAATTTCTAAGTAATAAAATCATGCTGCAATCTTGACATGAATGATATTCAAATTACACATTATTTTTTAAAAGTTTTGGTGTTTTTTTCCTAAGAGCATGATTCCCTGTAACAGATGATATTAGTACTTATCAGAAACCTGTAAACACTGTGAAATTTGTATGAAATAGACCTTTTCATCACAGAGAATTAAAAACTTCAGACATTTGTGAAGAACTAGCTAAATTAGAAAAATTAATAATATTAGCAGCAGGGTGTACTGATTGTTTTTTAGCAGGGCTGTGTTCATAGTCTTGGGGTTTTTTTCATTGCTGTTGGTTTTTGTTTGTTTGAAAAAATCCCAACCCTATCTTTTTTGGACATATACTGTGTTATTCACCACTAAGCATTGACTTTAAAACTCTGCCAGGCAATCTTTGAGAAGATCTTAAACCCACTGAAAATTGTTTATGTAAAATAATGCACTGAATATCAGATTATATTTCTTGTTTATGCAAGGATTTCAATGTGCCAGTCACAGACTTGTTTTGTGTCATATTCAGGTTTGTTGGTTGCTAAAGGAAAATATGCTTATTTGGGTATAAGATCACATAGGCAACTTATTTCAGCATTTAAAAATGATAATTTTCAATTGATCATGGCATGGTAGATCAATTTAAAGCCTAGAACACATTGGTTGTGAGGCTTCCAGGTCAAGACAGGTTTGCTTCCTGAGAGAGGAGCAGTGGGAATGGGAGACTCATTTCTATTTCCTAGAGCTGCACGTGGTAGAGTTCAACTGGAGGCAAAGAGTGAGTGACAGGTAGTTCCTGTAGTGTGCTGGGGCCAGTTCCTACCAGCTTACAAGAGCCAATAGTTAAATTTTTAGAAATTTTCCTAAATACAGCTATGATTAAAAATGAAATTATATAAACTCATAGTTAAATAAATAGCATTTACAAAAAAAGTAATACATACTCAGCACTCATTACTTCCAAATATTTTATTATGCTGTACTCTTAAGTTTACTTATGTCTGTTTTATCTGTATGTTGGAAATACCACAAAATGGTCTGTTTCTGTGAATTTCTTCCCAACTCTGCCTTTAGTGGAATCATGTTAGTAGCATGAAATTGGCCATAGTGGGAGTATTTATACCATGGAAATCAGACTCTCCCCCTAGCCTCTCATCTCCTGGAGAGATGATGGTTAAACATTTACCTGCTCACCACTGGATAGTGCTTGAAAGGTGGGAGATTGGGTGATGTGATTTCTTCCCCATAGCACCCTCAAGACTTTAGTAAACTCTGTGAATGTACAGGCTGTATGTTTCCAGTGGACTTTATTTTTTGAGGAAATCCGTGGAATGGCCAACTGCTAGGCTAGGGTAGCATGGGATGAAATTACAGGTCAAGGGGTATGACACAGGAATAAAAACTACCCTAGTCTACTAGAATAGAGTAGACCATAAGAAATGTTGGGGACTTGTTAAAATTGTGGGAAGAGCTTTATCTTCTAAAGGGCTAAAATGGTGGAGGGTTCAAATTTATTTGAGTTTCTAAATTATTATGTTCATATAAATACAAGATTTCAATATATTTAATTTCATTAATCACTATAATTCTTATTATCAGGAAGTAGATGTTCAACTGAACCTCATAAAAGGTGTGCTGTTTAAGAAAGCTCAGGAGTTACAGACTGAGACAATGAAAGAAAAAGCGGTTTTATCAGAAATTGAAGGAACTCGTTCCTCTCTGAAACATCTCAACCATCAGTTACAAAAACTGGATTTTGAAACCTTGAAGCAACAAGAAATTATGTACAGTCAGGTAGATGTTACTTTTATGAATATCTTCCATATTGATTTATTACAGTTGTGATGGTCAAGATACGCCATGTTCTAAGAAAACAAAGACTTATAAGCACTCTTGTGGAAGACAGACAGATGCTGAAGGTGAGACATCATGTTAGATCAGTAGTAGGGTGAGGGAGCCTTAAAAGCTATTTTTCCACTCAATCTGAAATAAACAGGCAAGAGGAGAGAGAACTCTAGTGAGGGAGAACCATGTTTTAAAGGAAACTGAGACATTTGCATCCAGAGTAAAACAAAAGAAGGCATGAGATATCTGAAACCGAGAAAAACTGTATGTTGATTCTTAGTTATGCACCACCACCCTCACTCCCATGCTAATAGAGTAAAGGCATTTTTTTTTGTTTTTCCTTATTTTGTTCTATTTATATATTTCTGTTAATTTCTTAATATTCTCCATCTCTACATCTTAATTTTCTCATCTAATATATATTATTAGTTCTTAAAAATTATAGATGTTAAAGCATAATATTAAGAATAATTAATTAGATGTTCATATTTGAACCTTTCATGGCTAACAATTAGTGACTACCTGTTTTGTATCCCTTAGATAATGTGCCCTCAGAAATCCAAATTCATGTAAATCCAGTGAATTCACTGAGATTCCATTGTGGTAGTATGATAAACATCCCCCAACTTTGTCATATTTTCAGAAGATTATTTCTGTGTCTATCATGTACCTTGATTGTTGAGATATAGTTTATTTTTGTTCCTCTTAGAGTGAAAAGGATTTTATCCTGAATTACTGAAAGACTAAAGTGACTTTATTACATGATAATGCCTAGTCCAAACTCATAAGAAAGTATTCACTTTGTTTTTACACTTATAAAAATGCTTTTTTTTCTTTGTAATAACTTTTTTTTTTAACTGTAACAGGATTTTCACATTCAACAAGTGGAACGGAGAATGTCACGGTTAAAGGGAGAAATTAATTCAGAAGAAAAACAAGCCCTTGAAGCAAAAATTATTGAACTTAAGAAGTCTTTGGAAGAGAAAAAATCTACATATGGCCTTTTGGAAACACAGATCAAGAAGCTTCATGTAACTTAGCCAAAATACATTTTGTGTTTCAAATATCCTAGTCATTCTGTTTTTTTTTTTTTTTTTTTTGAGACAGAGTCTCGCTCTGTCGCCCAGGCTGGAGTGCAGTGGTGCAGTCTCGGCTCACTGCAAGCTCCGCCTCCCGGGTTCACGCCATTCTCCCGCCTCAGCCTCCCAAGTAGCTGGGACTACAGGCGCCCGCCACCACGCCCGGCTAATTTTTTGTATTTTTTTTAGTAGAGACGGGGTTTCACCATTTTAGCCAGGATGGTCTCGATCTCCTGACCTCGTGATCTGCCCGCCTCGGCCTCCCAAAGTGCTGGGATTACAGGCGTGAGCCACCACGCCCTGCCCTCATTCTGTTTTAAGACAACATGTTCCTAAGACTACTTTGGATAGGGTGATTGCCAGTCTACACACATATATAACAAACGTATGAACATTGTTCTTATTTTTGTACTATTAGTGTGAAATGTTACCATTGATGATGCATTTAGCATATACTAAATATTGTATGACATGCCTCTAGTATTTTATTTCATATAATCCTTACAAATGTCTTGTGAGGAAGATACTATTATCTGTTTTATAGAGTAAGTAACTTGTCCAGGTTATACAGCTAGTACACAGAGAGCTAGGATTTGACCCCTCCTGCATTTGACTTCTAAATACTCTTCAAGAGTATACTGTTTAGAACATTGATAACTTCTAGTTTTCTATTTTATAACTGCCATAGCAAATAACTTGATTGCCCTTTGTCTTTAAAACACTGTCTAAAAAGAAACTGCTCTTTTATGAGTCAGCAGTTGTTATTGAAATCTTTACTTAGTTATAATATTTGAAATGATTGGATTCTGTTAATAAGGTAAGAACGTCTTCATCTTTAGGAATTTTATTATGTTACTTGTAATATAAAACCTATGTTAAAGTTTGACTAGAGAGTAAAATTGAGAGAGTGAGCATGGACGTGAATGGGGTGAGAACTTAGCAGGGTCTAATTGTTATTTACCACTGACAAGACTATTGATGTGTCCTCTGATGGTTATAAAAATAATTACCCTAAATTCATTGAGGGCTGCAAAAGGTGGAGAGCTATTACTTTTTTTTTTTCTCTCTTCTTATTTTAAGAAGACAAAATTTTGGTTTGGAGTCGTTTGTAGTCTGATGAAATGTTTTAAAATGGTTATCTTTGTTTAGTGGAAAAAAAACACTTGTTTTTGGATCAGATAGAACTAGTTTTAAATTTCAAGGCTATACCACTACTGCTGTTTTAACTTTTCTGAGCTCTAGTTTACTCGTCTATTAAATGGGAAAAAAGTTAATATTATTTTAGGACATTTGTGAGAACTAGAAGCAATTTATATCTTAGCACAATACTTTAGTAGGTACTCAATATGTGGTGTTGTTTTGATTATTTAGAATATGAGAATGGTATAAAATGTTAGAGGTATGACTTTGTTTCTTGCCCCTGGCTTGGATTGTGTCTGTTTTGCTGTGTGGGGATGGTTATAGTTCTTCCCCCTTTGAACTACTCTGACTGCTTCCTCCATCATACCATTGTCAAGTGCTTATGCCTATTCCAACTCTGGTTTTAACAGAGAGATACATAAATTAATAGAAATGTAAGTGAATTAACAAATTATATTAAAGCTAGTTAACCTTTGGTCATTATGAAGAGCTGCTCTTTTCAATAGTGGCAACAGATTGCTGCAGTAGTAACAGAGGGCACCCTGTATGCCCTCTCACATGCCACTCCGTCTCATTTTACATATAGAAACTGGTTTCTTCAGGTTGAAAATCACATTGTTTTAGCTCTTTTTATCAAATTTAATTTTATAAAATCACATTTTTATGCAAAAAATTCCTCTTCTTACTATCTTGCTGAACTCTTAGGTCCCAATACTTCAGAGAAATGCAGGCAATTAGAAAGACAGGAGAGGAGGAACGGATAGAGGGAGGAAGAGAAGGAAAGAGATCTTGGAACTGGAAAGTTTAGATTTAGGAAACAAGAAGGGAATAAGAGCACAAACCTTATTCTGGGTTCTGGGTGGAAAGAGGGATATAAACAGGTATAAAACTGGAAAACTGGTATCTGCATATGTATGATCTATTTATGCATATGATGGAATTAGATCTAATCAAACATTTTTCCCTTTAGCCATATGCGATTATGTATGTAATTAATAACAGCTGACATTTACATGGCACTTCTATGTGTCAAGCACTGTTATACACATGCTTTGACAATAACATCTTTAATCTTCACAATAACCCAGGAAGGTAGAAACTGTCCTCATCTCCATTTTAGAGATGAGGAAACTGAGGAAGAGTCCATCATACTAGGGTCAGATGGTTAGTACATAATTAAGGCCATCTGATTCTAAGAGCTTGTACTCTTAACCAGCACCCTATGCTTTCTCAGACTGTTGATGTCCTTACTATCTGGGACTCGCATAGAATCAAACAATGAACTCCAGTATGGGAGTGGTGAACCATGTGATGAACCAGTGTATGCTCCCATCTCCTCATAAATGGCAGTCTCCTAACACAGTCAGCCCTCTGTATCCACAAGCTCCGCATCTGCAGATTAATCCAACTGTGGATTGAAAATACGCAAAAAAATGGATGACTGCATCTGTACTGAAAATGTACAGACTTTTTTCTTGTCATTATTCCATAAATGATATAGTATAATAACTATTTACATAACATGTACATTTTATTACATATTATAAGTAATGTAAAGATAATTTAAAGTATACAGGAAGATGTGTGTAGATTATATGCAAATACCATGACATTTTATATAAGGGACTTGGACATCCATACCTTTTGGTGGTGGTAGTGCAGTTGTCCTGCAACCAGTCTCCAGAGAATACTGAGGGATGACTGTGATTCATTAGGTTGAACTGGAAGTATGTATTTCCTAGAATTACTGAACTCATACTAAATCCAAAACATCAATTGATGATAAAAATGAAAATATTCCTATGTGACTATCCATGTTTATTATATTAGAGACAGCAGGAAGAGAGATAATAAAATATAGGATTACTTTAAATATCTGAGTATATAATTTAATGTAAGATATATATAATACAGCATGTATTTAATATTTTTAATATTTAAAACATACATTTATATACCTTTTTCCTTTTTTGCAGAATGATCTTTATTTTATCAAGAAGTCACATAGTAAAAACAGTGATGAAAAACAGTCCCTTATGACTAAAATAAATGAACTAAACCTTTTCATCGACAGATCAGAGAAAGAACTTAATAAAGCCAAAGCTTTTAAGCAGGTGCAGTAAAATTGTATGCATATGTAATATTGAAAACCATGTTTCCATGTTAATTGTAGACAAATGAAAAAATATAGCAAATTATGAAAAAGAAAATGTCACTATAATCACTATACCCAATATAAACAGCGTTAAAGTCTATTATTTCCCTCCAGTCTTTTAAAGAAATTTGGCTTTTTATGTTGTATTAAAAAAATTTCTGTATATCATATGCTTCCTAAAACATTATTATTTCAAGAACATTTTTGAAGACTTTCTGTAAGTACATTGCATGAAGTTACCATAATTTATTTAACCATCCCCTATTTTTTAGATTTTTGTTTCTTTCCAATGCTTGGCTATTGTAAATAGTACTACATGTACAGTGCAGTTGTTCAATTAGTTGTTCATTGTGTAGTTATTCCATTAGTTCCTTTGGATAAATTCCTAGCTATATAATTACAGTTCAGAAAGAAATGAATATTTTTAGTGTCTTGAAACTATTTTTAAGCCCATTTCTCTTCTAGAGGGCACCATTAATACCCTATCAGTAGTGTGTAAGCATTCTATTTTATTCACTACCACCGAGGCTGGATATCCTAATTTAAAAAATTGTTGCCAATTTGATAAACATGGCATCTCATTGTTTCAGTCTGCATTTTTAAAATTGGTGGTTTAAAAATATTTTGTTTGATAAATTTTCAAACATTTATGTTTAAATAAAAATGTTTAAAACACTTTTCTCTGTTATGTCATGTTCCGTATTTGTTTTCTTTGGAGCTCTAGTTTGTATTCTTGGCCCATTTTTTTTCCGCTGGGAAGTTTACATATATAAATTATAAAAGATTTTCATATGTAAAAATATTCTCTCTGTTGGCCTGGCGTGGTGGCTCATGCCTGTAATCCCAGCATTTTGGGAGGCCGAGGCGGGTGGATCACAAGGTCAGGAGATCGAGACCATCCTGGCTAACATGGTGAAACCCCGTCTCTACTAAAAATACAAAAAATTAGCTGGGCGTGGTGGCGGGAACCTGTAGTCCCAGCTACTTGGGAGGCTGAGGCAGGAGAATGGCGTGAACCCGGGAGGCAGAGCTTGCAGTAAACGGAGATTGCACCACTGCACTCCAGCCTGAGCGACAGAGTAAGACTTCATCTCAAAAAAAAAAAAAAATTATCTCTGTCATAAATATTGTAAATATTTTCCCCATTTACCTTTACATTTTTATTCAGTGTTTGTGACACAAAACTTTTTTTAAACATCAAATCTTTTAGTTTTTCTTTTGAATTTTTTTTGCTTAGAAACTTCTTAGTTACACTAAAAATCAGACAAATGTTTACTATTTCTAGTAGCTACGTTGATTTCATCTCTTAAGATTTTTCATTCATCTAGAATATATTTTTGGTGCACGTGAGATGTGAGTATCTAACCTCTCCAAATGAAAAGCTATGTTAATGAAACAATAAAATCTTATATCCTGGAGTGTTTTTTTCTGGGGTTTCTATTCTGAAAATTGATAGATATGTGTACTCTTATATCAGTACTCTATTCATGACTGAATTGTTTTAAAATAAAAATATATTTCCACATTATTTTGTAAGATTCAGAGTATAAAAATGGCCATTCATAGGGCTTATGTTTTTTGGATAGTGTAAGTTTAATTTCAGGAATAACTTTTTCCCTTTGTTTTTTATAATAGCAAAGCTTGACTTTAAAATTGAATTATAAAAAAGATTTGGAGTAACTATAAACCCTTTTCTTAAAAGAGAAAAAAACTATGACTGTGATCAATTTTAGGCCTAGTTAATATTTTAGTCAATGGTTAAATTAGAAAAAGGTATATTTTCAAGTTTTACTTATATAGCAATAAAAAGTATTTTGTTTTTGCAATTAAAAATAATTTCAATATTTGACCATTTTGTTATGTTGATAGGATTTGATGATAGAGGACAATCTTTTAAAACTTGAAGTTAAGCGTACTCGAGAAATGCTTCACAGTAAGGCAGAAGAAGTTCTTTCCCTAGAAAAAAGAAAACAGCAATTATACACAGCAATGGAAGAGCGAACTGAAGAAATCAAGGTTCATAAAACAATGCTTGCATCACAAATAAGATATGTTGATCAAGAACGGGAAAACATAAGGTAATTTTTCATTTTAAACTGCTGAGGAATAAAAAAAAAAGTGAGGATGATGTCAGGAGAACTGGCTGCTCCCTCTAACATCCTGGATGTACATCTTTTTCTTATTCATTTGAAATGGCTTTTCATATAAGAAAGACATAGGGCATGTTATAGCCGTAAATCTAGGCTCTTCTTTTGGTTAATTCTTCATTCTTTAGATTGTCCCTTTTACATTAAGATCACTAATCTACTTGGAATTGCTTTTTATGTATGGTTTGTGGTAAAGTCAAATAACATGTCTTTTTAAAAATAGATATTCAATAGCTGCATCTATTGAAGTGATTTTCCACATCTTTTATAAGATTATTTCTGGCTACGTGTTTTTTCTTTAACGTTACTGTCAATTTCATTTTTGGTTTGCTGCTGGTATGTAGAAATGCAGTTAATTTCTGTATATTAAGTATTCAGCAACCTTGCTTAACAATCTTGTTCTAACAATCAGTAGATTCTAATTTTCTATATACTGTATTTCATTTATATTATTTTCAAATAATAACAGTTTTATTTATTGCCTTCCAATCTTTATAACGTTTCTTTTTTCCCCAGTTCAATACTGAAGAACAGTGTTTTTTACAGGTATCCTTGTCTTATTACCTGATCTCAAAGGGAAAGCTTTCATTGTTTTTGCCTTAAGTATAAGGTTTACTGTAGTTTATTTCTATTTTTTAGACACCTTTTACCATATTAAGTGAGCTCCTATTTTTATCCTTTACTAAGAAGTTATTTTGTTTAATCAAGAATGGATGTTGACTTTTATTACATGCTTTCTCAGCACTTGTTGACAAGATGTAGCTTCTTTAATCTGTTAATGTGTTTAGTCATATTGATCAATTTTTCAAAGTCAAACCAACCTTACATTCTAGAGTAAACCCAACTTGTCCGTTACATATTATCTTTTGCATACATCTAGATTTTGTTAGGGAATATTATAATATAATTTTTGCATCTATATTCATGTGTACAAATGACCCATAATTCTCCTTGCTCTACTGTCCTTGTCAGGTTATCAGGCTATTAAGGTTATGTCTGACTTCATAAAATGACTTGTATGTGTTTCTTATTTTTCTATACGTTGACTATGTTTCTAAAAGAGTGGAATTATATCTTTTTTGTTTTTCAAAGACCTCAGTGGAAAAAAAAGCCATTGGGAGCCTGAAGTTTTCTATGGGGGAACATTTTCAACTATTGGTTTATATACTGGTTATAGGACAATGCAGATTTTGTATTTATTATTGATTCTGTTTTGGTAAATTATATTTTTCTCTAGGAAAAATTTTCTATATTTATCCAAATTTCAAATTTATTGCCATACAGTTGTTTATAATTTTATTATTTAATAGTTGTAGTATTTTTAGAGATGACTCCTTTTATATTCCTGACATTGGTTATTTGTGCATTCTTTTGGGGTAGGATAATTCTCACCACAAGTTAATCAGTTTTAACATTATTTGGAAAGGATCTCCTCTTATTGATATCTTCTATTGTCCATTCATTATTTCATTAGTTTCTGATCTTGCCTTTACTATTTTTTCCTTCTTTTATATGGGGTTTTTAAATGTTCTTTTCCTAAATTCTTCAGATGCTTAGCTTATTAATTTTCAGTTTTGAAGTCTAAAAAAAACCCTTTAAGTATTATATTAGCTGCATCCCACAAAAAATATTGCCATTTTTTCTTTTTTGCCTTTCCTGTCTTTCAGTTGTGATAGACTTTACTTTTTAAACTTTATTGAGGTATATTTGAGATACATAAGTTGCACATATTTAAAGTGTACATTTGATAGGTTTTGACATATGTAATATACCGGAGAAACCATCACCACCATCAAGATAATGTATCCATCACCCCCACAAGTTTCCTTGTACCCCATTGTAATTCCTCCCTTCAGTCCTTCCCCAGTGTTTCTCTCTCCGGACAACTGATCTGCTTTTCATCCATATAGTTCAGATTGCATTTTCAAGAGTTTAATGTAAATGGGATCCAATAGTAAGTCTGCTTTTTGTCTGGCTTTTTTCATTCAGCATAATTATTTTGAAATTCATCCATGTTGTGTCTATCAGTATACATTCCTTTTTATCAGGTGTTGACATACTTTTTCTCTAAGAGGAGATAACTAACTTACAGTTCCTTGCAGGCCGTATTGTCTTTGTTTTATTTTTAAATTTTTTTCTAAAATTTTATTTCAATAATTTTTGAGGAACAGGTGGTTTTTAGCTACACAGATAAGTTCTTTAGCAGTAATTTCTGAGATTTTGGTGTATCTGAACCCAAGCAGTGTACACTGTACCCAAAGTGTAGTCCTTTATCCCTCAGGTCCCTCTCACACTCCATCCCCCACAAGTCCCCAAAGTCCATTATATCATTTTTGTTCTCTTCCGTCCTCATAGCTTAACTCCTGCTTATAAGCGAGAACATAACAATATTTGGTTTTCCATTCCTGAGGTACTTCACTTAGAATAATGGTCTCCAACTCCATCCAAGTTGCTGCAAATGCCATGATTTTGTTCCTTTTGGGGCTGAGTAGTATTCCATGGCGTATATATCACATTTTCTTTATCCACTTGTTGGTTGATTGGCATTTAGGCTGCTTCCAGTCATTGTTTTAATAACTCAACTAACTCAAATCTGTCATTGTAGACTGAAAGCAGCCACAGACACTGTCAAAAAATGAGCATGGCTATTTTCCAATTAAACTTTATGAATATTGAAATTTTAAATTTTCATGAAATATAATTCTTTTATTTTTCTAATCACTTAAAAATTTAAAAGTCATTCTTAGCTTGTGGGCTATCTAAAAACAGGTGGCAGGCAGGATGGTTTGCTGACTCTGGCTTTCTCTTGTTAAATAGCAGTATTCCATTGCATGTGTTTACTCCAGTTTATTTATACATTTACCTGCTGATGGACATTGGAGTTGTTTCCAGTTCTTAGCTATTATAAACAAAGGTGCTATGAACATACGTGTTCTTGGTATGGGCATATGCTTTCTTTTCTCTTGGATAAATACTTAGGAGTAAAATTGCTGGATCATGTGGTAGGTATATATTTAACTTTTCAGGAAACATTAAGAAATTGCCATATTTTCATTATTTCTGTCTTTCCTGCTTTTCATTGTTTTTACTGAATTTTGTTTAGCCTTTTCTTTACTTGGAAGGTATACATTCTAATTTTAATTATTTTGTTGGTTATTCTTAGATTTAAAAGAAACTTTAATCATTTCTCTATGAATATTGAAAATTAGTTTCTATTGTTTTCCCCTTCCTAAAAAATAAGACTTTTAGCATCTTTTACCTCTTCTTTTCCTTTTCCCATCTTTCACATATTGTTGAAATACTGATTATAGTCTCTTGCTATTGTTTTTAATATTATGTCTTTACTTTTTTAAAAACTTCTTAATGTGCATTAAGCTATAGATCCAAATGTTAGCAATAATTTAAAATTACCTATGTGTTTTGTTTCTTGATTTAATGGTTTTTTCATGTATCCCTTGTCATCATTCTATTTTCTTGGATTTCATTTCATTTTTCGGAGTATGATTTCAAATTTGTTTTTTCGAACTGATGTTTTCTGAAACTTTGCAGTCCTTGCATGTTTAATATATATTTATTCTCCCTTAAACTTGAATGACAGAACATTGTAAAACATTGTTTCATATTCTTTTAGATTACAGTGTTGTTTATGAGAAGTCTGATTACAGATTAATGAAATTTATTTTGTAGGGAAACTGGGCTTTGTTTTCTTTCTGGAAGCTTTGGGATACTCTCTTTATCCTTGGTGTTTTATAATTTTCTTGTATGTGTCTGGGCGTTTTGTCATTTTAAAGTTTATCTTGCTTGACCCTTCCTGGGTAAACTCAGTGATTTTTAAAAAATTTTTATCTTCGGTTCAGGGGTACAAGTGTAGGTTTGTTATACAGGTAAACTTGTGTCATGGGGGTTTGTTATACAGATTATTTCATTACCCAGGCACTAATCCTAGTACCCAATAGTTATTTTTTCTGTTTCTATCCCTCTTTTCACCCTCCACCCACCAATAGGTCCCAATGTCCATTGTTCTCCTCTTTTTGCTGATGAGATATCATTTAGCTCCCACTTATAAGTGAGAACATGCAGTGTTTTCTTTTCTTTTCCTGCATTAGTTTGCTAAGGATAATGGCCTCCAGCTCCATCCACATTCCCGTGAAACACATGATCTTATTCTTTTTTATGGCTGCATCATATTCCATGGTGTATATATGCCACATTTAAAAAATCTAATCTGTCATTGTTGGGTATTTAGGTTGACTCCATGTCTTTGCTACTGTGAATAGTGCTACGATGAACATTTGTGCATATGTGTCTTTATGGTAGAATGACCTATATTCCTTTAGGTATATACCCAGTAATGGGATTCCTGGGTTGAATGATACTTCTGTTTTTACTTTTTTGAGGAATCACCACATAGCTTTCCACAATGGCTGAGCTAATTTACATTCCCATCAATATTCTATAGGCATTCCTTTTTCTCTGCAACCTCACCAGCATCTGTTATTATTTTTTTTTACTTTTTAATGGTAGCTATTCTGACTGATGTGAGATGGTATCTCATTGTGGTTTTGATTTGCATTTTTATAAAGATCTATTGAGCTTTTTTTCATATGCTTTTTGGCACATGCATGTCTCCTTTTGAAGTGTCTATTCATATCCTTTGCTCACTTTTTAATACGGTTGTATTTTTTCTTATAAATTTGTTTAAGTTCCTTATGGATGTTGGAAATTAGACCTTTATCAGATGCAGACTTTGCAAAAATCTTCTCCCATTTTGTAGGTTGTTTTCACTGTTGATAGTTTATTTTGCTGTGCAGAAGCTCTTCAGTTTTAATTAGATCCGATTTGTCACTTTTTGTTTTTGTTGTGATTGCTTTTGGCATCTTCATCATGAAATCTTTGCCCTTTCCTCTGTCCAGAATAATACTGCCTAGGTTGTCTTCCAGGGCTTTTATAGTTTTGGGTATTACATTTAAATATTTAATCCATCTTGAGTTGATTTTTGTATGTGGTGTAAGAAAGGGGTCCATTTTCAATCTTCTGCATATGGCTAGCCAGTTATCCCAGCACCATGTATTGAATAGTGAGTCCATTCCCCATTGATAGTTTTTCTCAGTTTTGTTGAAGATGAGATGGTGGTAGGGATGCAGCCTTGTATCTGGGCTCTCCTGTTGCATTGGTCTGTATGTCTGTTTTTGTACCAGTACCATGTTGTTTTGGTTACTGTAGCCCTGTAGTGTACTTTGAAGTTGGGTAACGTGATGCCTCAAGCTTTGTTATTTTTGTTTAGGACTGCCTTGGCTACTCAGACTCTTTTTTGGTTCCATATGAATTTTAAAAATAGTTTTTTTCTAGTTCTATAAAAATGTCATTGGTAGTTTGACAGAAATAGCATTGAACCTGTAAATTGCTTTGGGCAGTATGGCCATTTTAACGTTGATTCTTCCTATCCATGAGAAATCAGTTTTCTGCTGATTTCCTTGAGCAGTGTTTTGTAATTCTCATTGTAGAGATCTTTCACCTCCCTGGTTAGCTGTATTCCTAGGTATTTTATTCTTTTTGTGTTAATTGTGTAACGGGATTGCGTTCCTGATTTGGCTATTGGCTTGGCTGTTGTTGGTATATAGGAATGCTAGTAATTTTTGTACGTTGATTTTGTATCCTGAAACTGTGCTGAAGTTGTCTCTCAGCTGAAGCAGCTTTTGGGCTGAGACTATGGGGTTTTCTAGATATAGAATCATATCATCTGCAAACAAGGATAGTTTGACTTCCTCTTTGCCTATTTAGATGCTCTTTATTTCATTCTCTTGCCTACTGCTCTGTCCAGGACTTCCAATACTATGTTGACTAAGAGTGATGAGAGAGGGCATCCTTGTCTTACGCTGGCTTTCAAGAGGAATGCTTCCAGCTTTTCCCCATTTACTATCATATTGGCTGTGGGTTTGTCATAGATGGCTCTTATTATTTGGAGGTATGTTCCTTCAATACCTAATTTATTGAGAATTTTTAACATGAAGAGGTGTTGACTTGTATCAAAAGGCTTTTATACATCTATTAAGATAATCATGTCATTTTTGTCTTTAGTTCTGTTTATGTGGTGAATCAAATTTATTGATTCGTGTATGTTGAACCAATGACAGCTTGCACCATGCACCTTGAGAAGCTGCAAGGTACTCAATATCAGCCCGTGAAGGCAGCCACAGGCTGTATCAGTATGCCCTGGATGTGAGACATGGAGTCAAAGGAGATTATTCTGGAGCTTTAAGGAGTGCCCTGCCAGGTTTTGGACTTGCATGGGGCCTGTGGCCCCTCTGTTTTGGCCAACTCTCCAATTTGGAACAGGAACATTTACCCAATGCGTGTACCCCCATTGTATCTGGGAAGCAACTCGTTTTTTATTTTACAGGCTCATAGGTGGAAGGGACTTGCTTTGTCTCAGATGAGACTTTGGACTTGGACTTTTGAGTTAATGCTGGAGTGAGCTAAGACTTTGGGGGATTGTTGGGAAAGTATGATTGGTTTTGAAATGTGAGGACATGAGATTTGGGAGGCACTAGGGGCAGAATATGGTTTGGCTCTGTGTCCCCACCCAAGTCTCATCTACAATTGTAATCCCATGTCGAGGGAGGGACCTGGTGGGAAGTAATTGGATATTGGTGGTGGTTTCCCCATTGCTGTTCTCGTGAGTGAGTGAGTTCTCATAAGATCTGATGGTTTAAAAATGTTTGGAAGTGGGCATCCCCCTTTGGGTCCCCTCCCTTTGTATGGGAGCTCTGTTTTCACTCTATTTCACGCTATTAAATCTTGCAACTGCACTCTTCTGGTCCGTGTTTGCTACGGCTCGAGCTGAGCTTTTGCTTGCCATCCACCACTGCCCACCACTGTCGTTTGCCACCGTCGCAGACGCACCGCTGACTTCCATCCCTCCAGATCCAGCAAGGTGTCTGCTGGGCTCCTGATCCAGCGAGGCACCTATTGCCACTCTCGATCGGGCTAAAGGCTTGCCACTGTTCCTGCACGGCTAAGTGCCTGGGTTCATCCTAATCGAGCTGAACACTAGTCACTGGAGTCTACAGTTCTCTTCCATGACCCACAGCTTCTAATAGAGCTATAACACTCACCACATGGCCCAAGATTCCATTCCTTGGAATCCGTGAGGCCAAGAACCCCAGGTCAGAGAACACGAGGCTTGCCACCATCTTGGAAGCGGCCCGCCACCATCTTGGGAGCTCTGTGAGCAAGGACCCCTGGTAACACAACCCAGGCTACTCTGGGGTTTTTAAGGAAGAGTATAGTGTAGACACTTAGAAATGTCTTTGTTTTAAAAGTGCACTGTAAAGCATCATGTGGTCTAACCTTAAAATAATTCTCTTTTTGAAGAACCAGGATTCAGTGTGGGCTCTGCCCAGAGCTTAGAGATCCAGTTAAAAAGTAAACAGTCCTTCCTTCCTTCCTTCCTTCCTTCCTTCCTTCCTTCCTTCCTTCTTTTCCCTCTCTGGCCCAGGCTGCAATCTACTTGGCTTGCTGCTGCCCGCGCTGCGGACTGCCTGGGACTGCCGGCGCGCGCCACCGCTGCCTGCCTTTTCTCCTTTCGCTGCAGGCACGCGTTCGCCATCTTGGCCACGCTGGTCGCCAGCTCCTGATGCCGAGTGCTCTGCCTGCCTCAGCCTCCCGAGGTACTGGGACTGCAGACGGAGTCTCGCTCACCCAGTGCTCGGTGTTGCCCGGGCTGGAGTGCGGTGGCGTGGTCTGGCCTCGCGGCAGCCTCCGCCCCCCAGCCGCCTGCCTTGGCCTACCAGGGTGCTGGGATTGCAGCCCCTGCCCGGCCGCCGCCCCATCTGGGAGGTGGGGAGCGCCTCTGCCCGGCCACCCATCGTCTGGGAAGTGAGGAGCGCCTCTGCCCGGCCACCCACTGTCTGGGAAGTGAGGAGCGCCTCTGCCGGGCCACCCCGTCTGGGAAGTGAGGAGCGCCTCTGCCCGGCCGCCCCGTCTGGGAAGTGAGGAGCGCCTCTGCCCGGCCACCCATCGTCTGGGAAGTGAGGAGCGCCTCTGCCCGGCCTCCCATCGTCTGGGAGGTGAGGAGCGCCTCTTCCCGGCCGCCCCGTCTGGGAAGTGAGGAGCGCCTCTGCCCGGCCGCCCCGTCTGGGAAGTGAGGAGCGCCTCTGCCCGGCCACCCATCGTCTGGGAAGTGAGCAGCGCCTCTGCCCGGCCACCCATCGTCTGGGAGGTGAGGAGCGCCTCTGCCCGGCCACCCATCGTCTGGGAGGTGAGGAGCGCCTCTGCCCGGCCACCCATCGTCTGGGAGGTGAGGAGAGCCTCTGCCCGGCCACCCATCGTCTGGGAGGTGAGGAGCGCCTCTGCCCGGCCACCCATCGTCTGGGAGGTGAGGAGCGCCTCTGCCCGGCCGCCCCATCTGGGAAGTGAGGAGTGCCTCTGCCCGGCCACCCATCGTCTGGGAAGTGAGGAGCGCCTCTGCCCGGCCACCCATCGTCTGGGAAGTGAGGAGCGCCTCTGCCCGGCCACCTATCGTCTGGGAAGAAGTGAGGAGCGTCTCTGCCTGGCCGCCCCGTCTGGGAAGTGAGGAGCTCCTCTGCCCGGCCGCCCCGTGTCTGGGTAGAAGTGAGGAGCTCCTCTGCCTGGCTGCTCCTTCTGGGAGGTCTACCACGGAGGCCAGAAGCAATGTGGGGGCTGGACGTGGTGGCTCACGCTTGTGGTCCCGGCACTCTGGGGGGCGAGGCGGGTTGATCACTTCGGGCTAGGAGTTTGAGACCAGTCTGGCCAACTTGGCGAAACATGAAGAATACAACAGACAAACCAACCAACCAACTCAGTGACAACAAAACAGGTCTACCCTGGAGTCATACTCTAATTTTTTCTATTTTCCTCCCTTTCTGATCCTTTATCCCACTTTCTTTTTCTTCCTCTTCCTTCTCCCTCTTCTTTGTCAAATAGAGGATTGAGTTATTATCACTGATCCATATAAAGTCCCTCTCTCATTTAACTCCCACCCCCCATTTCTATTCCCCGACTTCCCATGTGCAACCTTCCTAATGTTTGATACGCATCTTTTTGTTTGTATGTATTTTTAGAAAATGTTTATTGTTTTTGTATGCAAAAAAAATTAAAAAAAAAATGTTTGGAAGTTTCCCTCTCTTGCTTTCTCCTGCTGCCTTGTAAAGAATATGCTGCTTCCCCCTTGCCTTCCATCATGATTCATGATTATATGTTTCCTGAGGCCTCCCCAGACATGTGGAACTGTGAGTCAATTAAATCTCTTTTGTTGTAAATTATCCAGTCTCAGGTAGTATCTTTATGGCAGTTTGAAAATGGACTAATACAATGGTTATTCCTTTAACTGTGGTGTAGACTGAGTACAGTCAACAGATTTCTTTTCTGGATGTTTTCACAGGGCCAAGGCTTTGTGTGGGGTCTTTATTTGTAGCTGACTTATCTTTGGTTGCACAGGGGGATATGTTAGGAAGTTATTTTTGGTGTTGAAGCTTTGGGGTGTGATCCAGTAGGTGGTGCTTAGGTGTAGTGGTCAGTAGGTAGGCTCTTGCTTGGCTGTGTGGCTCCTCTATATTTCCTCATAGTCATGCTCTTTCTCAATGCTCTGTAAGTGTGGGCTCCTCTCTCACCTGAGTGCCGGCTGTAGATCACGACTTGGTGCTACTGGGTTGCCTATCACAGCTCTGGGGTGATCTCAGGGTTTATGTTTCTTTCCCAACTTGGAGGCAGCAGAATAAGGTACCGTAGTAGTGGTTGTGGCTGAGGGTCTTTTGTCTCCTGACGGCTTCATCCCAGAGAGGTGCAGGTCAGCAATCACTGAGTGGAATGAACCCAGGATGAGGAAGTCTGTGCTATGGGCCCAAGCTGGGGACACCCTGCCTGGTGATGAGCAGTGGGGGTTTATGTGATCCATGGGAGATGGACTGGCTTCCTCTCCTTGGGTGGATTGCAGCTTGTTGCAAATACGGATGAGGCACTTAGGGTCTCTGCTCCTTAGTTAATCTGAGGATAGCTGGGGTAGTACCACTGCAGAGCCAGTAGCAGAAGCTTTTGGTTGCCCCTGGTGGCTCTACCTCTGAGAAACATTTAGCTGCTGTTACCAGTAGTGTTCAGCTGGTGGGGTGGGGTGGCGTACTGCTGGTGTGAGCTTGTGGCTTGCTGGGGAGCAAGGAGTTAAGGGAGTCAGGAGAAGAGAGTGGTGTCTTCTCTGCATGGTGACTGTAGTGTGCTGTAAGCTCAGGCATAGTCCTCAGGTTGTTTTTTCCCCAAATCAAGGGCAGCAGGGATAAAAGTGCTGCTGTGGTTGTGGTGGAGGGGCTATCCTATGCCTCTGGGAGCCTCTTCAGGAAACTTCAGGCCACTACCGGTGGGTATGCTCAGCCATGGGTGGAGCAACTGTTCTGTGGTCACCGGCTGGGGCCCCTGCCTGGTGAAGAGTCAGGGGATAGGGGTTCCCAGGGAAGAGGGGCTGAATTCCTTTCTGTGTGGTCTCTTTTAGTTATTTCATTCAAGTCTTTCTTCAGGTCAGGATAATATTTTTCTATTTAATTTTTTTCTTACCATCATACTCTCCTCTATTTTCTCCATTTGTTGCTCATTTTTACTAGATGTTGGCCCTTTTAGGTCTGTCCTCCAGGTTTCTTTTTTCTACTTGTATTTTGCTTTCTCAGATATTCTCTCTCCCTATTCTCCTCTCCTCTGCCTAATCTCCCCTCTTGTCTCTCTCTCCAGATTGCTCATTAAATCTTTATTCTTCACTGCTCTTACATTGAAAAAGAAAACTTATTTGCAAGCACTGTTATTCTTTCATTAGTCCTTTATTTTCATAGCAGCCCATCTTGTTTTATGGGTGTTTCTGGAGTCAATATCCTCTTCTCTTTCAGAGGGTACTAATTAGAAGACTGAACATCGTCTTCTATGCATTATGTGTCAGGTCTGTTCTTTGTTCACTTTTGCCATTTGCTTTCCATAAATGTTTAATAGTTCTTTGTTTTCTGTTAATATTTATTAATAAATGCTTATTAATCGGTGGATATTGGTAGCTAACTGGTAAGGGTTTCCTCTGCAATTAAGTGGATCTCTGGTTTTCTCCAACAGATCGCTCCTCTAAATGGGAGGGCTGATTGTAGGCTCTGAGCTAGTTTGTCCTGTAAAGAGTGTAATAGCTATTAAACAGGGTTAGGATTTCATGGTTACAAAAAGTTAGGAGGTGTTTATTTTGAGTGATGAAGACTTTATCTCATTCCTAAGTAGAACTGCCTTTCTTTTTCATTTACTTCCACTGTTGGGGGAAGCCTAGAATTACTTCATGTTTTTACCTTTCTCTAGCTTCAACATACATGCTAGGAACTGTGGTAATTTTTTGGTTATCACTGGAGCAGAAAGTATTCCTGACATTTCTGTATGTTTTGAGGGGTTGAGGGGAATGGCCCAGGGGTGTTTATTATAGCCTCACAGATCACTCTTGTTCTTTTTCTTATTTCTGAGTTTGGATTTTTTTCAGACTTCTTTGGTGGAAAATGGCGTCTGCTTCTGCAGTGGTCTTCCATGTGTGTATCTATTTTTTTTCCATTAATCTTACCCCATCTGTTTTCCATGAATTCATGAAAAATTATTGTACCTTTCTGGTTCTCAAAACTGCTATGTTGCTGTTTTTTTTTTTTAAATCTTTTTTTATTTTAGAAAGGAAGAGTAATATACCATGCTTGGTCCACAATCTTGAAGTCCAGCAAGTTTTTATGATCACATAAAGGATGAGTAAATATTTTCTGAGGAAATGAGTGATAATTAAAGAAAAACTGTAACTTATGACACTATATTTTACCATGAGTTTTCTCTAGCAGTAGAAAAACTGGTAGGTTGAGGATTTCTTTTTCACCGTGGTTAGATAGCTTGCTTTCATGAGTTTGTAGCAGGCAGTTGAGTCACTCTCCACATTGCCATGCATATATTAAGATTACTAGTATTAAGTTCTAAAAAATAGCTCATAAAATATAAATTTACTGAAATAAAAGGAGAGAGTAACTAACAGATTTAAGAATCTGAATTCTGGAAGACAATTCTCTTTTTTTTTTTATTATACTTTAGGTTTTAGGGTACATGTGCACAATGTGCAGGTTTGTTACATATGTATCCATGTGCCATGTTGATTTCCTGCACCCATTAACTCATCATTTAGCATTAGGTATATCTCCTAATGCTGTACCTCCCCCCTCCCCCAACCCCACAACAGTCCCCGGAGTGTGATGTTCCCCTTCCTGTGTCCATGAGTTCTCATTGTTCAATTCCCACCTATGAGTGAGAATATGCGGTGTTTGGTTTTTTGTCCTTGCGATAGTTTACTGAGAATGATGTTTTCCAGTTTCATCCATGTTTCTACAAAGGACATGAACTCATCATTTTTTTATGGCTGCACAGTATTCCATGGTATATATGTGCCACATTTTCTTAATCCAGTCTATCGTTGTTAGACATTTGGGTTGGTTCCAACTCTTTGCTATTGTGAATAGTGCCACAATAAACATATGTGTGCATGTGTCTTTATAGCAGCAAGATTTATAGTCCTTTGGGTATATACCCAGTAATGGGATGGCTGGGTCAAATGATATTTCTAGTTCTAGATCCCTGAGGAATCGCCACACTGACTTCCACAATGGTTGAACTAGTTTACAGTCCCACCAACAGTGTAAAAGTGTTCCTATTTCTCCACATCCTCTCCAGCACCTGTTGTTTCCTGATTTTTTAATGATGGCCATTCTAACTGGTGTGAGATGGTATCTCACTGTGGTTTTGATTTGCATTTCTCTGATGGCCAGTGATGCTGAGCATTTCTTCATGTGTTTTTTGGCTGCATAAATGTCTTCTTTTGAGAAGTGTCTGTTCATGTCCTTTGCCCACTTTTTGATGGGGTTGTTTGTTTTTTTCTTGTAAATTTGTTTGAGTTCATTGTAGATTCTGGATATTAGCCCTTTGTCAGATGAGTAGGTTGCAAAAATTTTCTCCCATTCTGTAGGTTGCCTATTCACTCTGATGGTAGTTTCTTTTGCTGTGCAGAAGCTCTTTAGTTTAATTAGATCCCATTTGTCAATTTTGGCTTTTGTTACCATTGCTTTTGGTGTTTTAGACATGAAGTCCTTGCCCACGCCTATGTCCTGAATGGTATTGCCTAGGTTTTCTTGTAGGATTTTAATGGTTTTAGGTCTAACATTTAAGTCTTTAATCCATCTTGAATTAATTTTTGTATAAGGTGTAAGGAAGGGATCCAGTTTCAGCTTTCTACATATGGCTAGCCAGTTTTCCCAGCACCATTTATTAAATAGGGAATCCTTTCCCCATTTCTTGTTTTTGTCAGGTTTGTCAAAGATCAGATAGTTGTAGATATGCAGCATCATTTCTGAGGGCTCTGTTCTGTTCCATTGATCTATGTCTGTTGTGGTACCAGTACCATGCTGTTTTGGTTACTGTAGCCTTGTAGTATAGTTTGAAGTCAGGTACCATGATGCCTCCAGCTCTGTTCTTTTGGCTTAGGATTGACTTGGCGATGCAGGCTCTTTTTTGGTTCCATATGAACTTTAGTTTTTTCCAATTCTGTGAAGAAAGTCATTGGTAGCTTGATGGGGATGGCATTGAATCTATAGATTACCTTAGGCAGTATGGCCATTTTCACGATATCGATTCTTCCAACCCATGAGCATGGAATGTTCTTCCATTTGTTTGTATCCTCTTTTATTTCATTGAGCAGTGGTTTGTAGTTCTCCTTGAAGAGGTCCTTCACATTCCTTGTAAGTTGGATTCCTAGGTATTTTATTCTCTTTGAAGCAATTGTGAATGGGAGTTCACTCATGATTTGGCTCTCTGTTTGTCTGTTATTGGTGTACAAGAATGCTTGTGATTTTTGTACATTGATTTTGTATCCTGAGACTTTGCTGAAGTTGCTAATCAGCTTAAGGAGACAATTCTCAACGGTCCTGTTTGGACTATCTTTTTAAAGACGTTTGAATAGCAAGCAGCCTCAGAAACTAGAGGTAGTATCTCCTCTGGAGCAAAAGTTAGGCATGTTTGCTTATTTCCCACTATAAAATATTTGGGTTACCTAGGCTTGAGATTCCTCAGCTGTGATGCAAATCTACTGTGTGCAGCATCCACTTGAGCCCCTTCTTGCTCCCATGGGATGTAGGGAGCAAGGGGAACCAATCAAACAGGAATCTTATGCTACTTGCTGTGTCATGAGAAATAAAGTCCGTTGTCTCTGAAACAGGGATTGTGTCTTCTGCCAGCAAAAGACACAATGAAACTGTGGCAGGCTAACTTGTCAGCTTTCAAGTAGGGTAAATATCAGATCCTTCACACTGAATTATTAAATTAAAACGTGAGAACAAATTTAACCTGTTTGAGTTTAGTAGTAACACACATCCAAATGTCTTCAATAAGAACACCTGATAGTCCTTTTATTAAATTAAAACGTTAGAACAAATTTAACCTGTTTTAGTAGTAACACAAATCCAAATGTCTTCAATAAGAACACTTGATAGTTCTTTAAAAATTCTAAGGTATGTTATTCATTTCTCAGTGTTTCTTTTTCTTATTAGCACTGAGTTTCACGAGCGGCTAAGTAAAATTGAGAAGCTGAAGAATAGATATGAAATTCTGACTGTTGTTATGCTGCCTCCTGAAGGAGAAGAGGAGAAAACACAGGCCTATTATGTAATAAAGGTAACTTTAATTGATTCACAGTTGTGATGGTATGAAGTTTTCTTTGTTAACTCATTTATCGTAATCCGCTGAATTAAAAAAAAAGACAACAATATTGCAACTTTCCCTCCATGAAATCTAGCAACTATTTCACTTAATTAGGGCCACTATTACACTTAACAAAGGCCAAAACATTCATTCCTAAATGGAGATACTGAGAGCACCATTCATTCTATATACCTCTAGTCCGTGAGGTCAAGCACTGCCCTCTGATTCCCAAAACTTACTGTGAACTTGCTCCAGAAGTCTTCCTCTTTTGAGTTCAGGTCATTCTACTTGACCATTCTTTGACACTTTTTTATTTTTGCTATTATTTGCAGCATGTCATTTCCCCTAGTCAAGATTCATAATCTTTTTCTTTAAGACCTATTATCACTCTAAGTGTCTTTGGAATGCATGTGACAACCTGTTCAACACTTGAGGCTTAAAGCTTTCCTTTACTTCACTATAGCCACCCACTCTTATGCCACACCCTGGCTTGACCTTAGCATTTCTTGGAGCTACACCACCTCTGAATTTTAAACTCCAGTTTACCATTATAGTCCTGGTATGGCAGCTGTTCAGAGAGGAAGAGGGCTGCTTCCCTGCCCATATATCCCTATAATATATTATAGGGAGACAGACCAGGTGAATCTGTTTTTTTCTGATGTTTGACAGTTGTCTGTCATCCCATGGTTATCTTTAACCCATAAGAGGAAATTCATTAAGTGATGTGCAATTGAATGCTATTCTCTTTCTAAGCACTGCTATATTCATCTTTCCTATGTAGAAAATACCCTGAACAGGAGTAATTTCCTTTACAGAAAGGTCTAGGAAATTACTCAAAATGCTACAAACAAGGGATGGAACTTGGAACTTTGACTAATTTCCCTGTACTGTACATAAATAGGGGTGAGATGATCTTCCAGTTCACACCTTCAGAGAATGGCTCTTGTGGATGCTCTCTCCCTTTGACTTCTACCAACTTAATTGGCCAAATTTTCTCCTGTAGCTCTTCTTCAAATCTGCCCCTAACAAATGCAGCAAGTATGGTATGCCTGTCACTTTGCTTGAAATTCTGCCTTCCCTATGAGAAATCAGTCCCAGCTCTCAAAACTTTCTTATAACTTGTCAGTCTGTAATACCTCAGGCTTCTGCCCAAACAGGACTTTTCTCCTCTCAGGTTTTAAAAGTTCCCGAAGGATAAAGGGTAGGCTCTAATTTTTTAGGTGTTGGGAAGTAGGGAGATGTTGCAATTCCAATTAAGTTTCTCTAACAAGTGGTGTGATGGGTTACCTAAAAGTACTGGTGTTAAGTGTGCCTTCGTCCATATCCTACCACTGCTTAGGTAGGTGACCAGGAATAAGTTACTTAACCATGTGAGGCCTAAGTTTCCTCATTTGGAAAATGAAGAGGGTAATATTGTTACTTTTGTTGGGAGAAAAAATACACGTAAAGCCTTTGGGACGGTGTCTGGCACAAAATGAGTCCTCAATAATGTTAGTTATTATTATTACTGTGATGATGCTGATTAACCTAACTCATAGGAACACAAGCAAGTTTTATATGAATAAAGAATATTCCTTCTGTTTACAGTGAAAGTGCTGGATAAATATCAGAATAATGATTATGTTAAATGAATTGAGGCTATCAGTTACTTTCTCAATGTCCTGATGCCATATTTCTTATCTTCCATCTTCTCTGGGATCCACAGCTTGCCACGCAGTTATTCCAATTTTTTGTTGTTGTTGTTGTATAGCATGTTTACACTTTTTACTGATAACACTTCACAAGTCTCAGATGTGTAAAAATGAAACTTAAATAATAACTAAACCTAGTCCAGCTTATATCAGGAAAAATTATGGCCTGAAAAATAGAGAAAAACAAACCATGGGTGCAATGATGCCAGTGCATGGTGATACCAAAGTGTTGGCATTTTATAGTGGGCCCTCCAGGTATTATCTGATTCTATAGGAGTGCACACCTTCGACCCTTTACTGACTAACTTACTTTACAACTCTGTAGGTATAGATGATAACCTGCAGACAACTGATAGTAACACAAGTGATTCTTGCTAACAATGTAAATGAATTTTGACCAGTAGAAATACAACCCCCCTCTGTAGAAAAGATAACCCAAGCATTGAAGTTTATTACACTAAAATATATTAATATGTTTTGCATCTACCAGCAAATTCATTTCAGCATTTCTGATTCGACATGTCTATAATATAAAATCTGTTTCCATATTCTTCTTTGAAATAGTCTAAATATCTTATTGGCTCTTCATTAACAAGTTGAATAAAACCTTTAATAAATGTTCATTTCATATTTGTATAAGAATTTTTAACTATTTGAAAATAGTACCTTGGCATTTTCACTGCTGGGAAAACCTTGCCAATTTGAAGTTAACTTTTATTTTTTCAATGTAAGTCTGTTTTTCAATGTAAGTCTGTTTTTCAATGTAGTGGATTCTGTTTGTTGATGTAGTAGATTTAGGATTTAAATTTAGTCAATTCAAAATTTTTTCCCTTCCCTTATTCTTCTTATGTTATCTACAAAGGGATCTCTCCTGATGGATACATATATTATGTTTATGGCTGTGGGTAATAGGAATTTGATTGCAATGCTAACCACTGTTGTGTTTTCTGAATGTTGTGGATGAGGCCTCAGCAAATTATGCACTCCAGCCAAATGCTGCCCACCACTTGTTTTGTAAATAAGTACTCGAAGACAAAATACATACACTTATTCATTTATATATTGTTTATGGCTGCTTACATGCTACAATGACAGAATGAAGTAGTTATGACAGACTGAATGGCCCATAAAGTCTAATTACTATTTGGCCCTTTACAGACAAAGCTTGTTGACCTTTTTTATTAGTTTCTTAGGGCTGCTGTAACAAAATACAATAAACTAGATGGTTTAAACAACAGAAATGTATGTCTCAGGCCGGGCACAGTAGCTCACGCCTGTAATCCCAGAACTTTGGGAGGCTGAGGCGGGCGGATCACGAGGTCAGGAGATCGAGACCATCCTGGCTAACATGGTGAAACCCCCGTCTCTACTAAAAATACAAAAAATTAGCCAGGCCTGGTGGTGGGCGCCTGTAGTCCCAGCTACTCGGGAGGCTGAGGCAGGAGAATGGCATGAACCCGGGAGGCGGAGCTTGCAGTGAGCCGAGATCGCACCGCTGCACTCTAGCCTAGACGACAGAGTAAGACTCTGTCTCAAAAAAAAAAAAAAAAAAAAAGGAAATATATATCTCATACATCTGGAGTCTAGAAGTCCAAGATGAAGGTGTTGACAGGGTTGGTTTCTTCCGAAGGCTCTGAAGAATAACCTGTTCTATGCCTCTCTCCTAGCTTCTGATGGTCTGCTGACAATCTTTTTTGTAAATGCATCACCCTGAAATCTGCCTTCATCTTTACATGGTGTTCCTTCCTGTGTCTCTTCCCATAGTTTTCCCTCTGTCCAAATTTCCCATTTTAATAAGGACACCAGTTATATCAGATTAGGACCAACCTAATGACCTCAATTTAACTTGACTATATCTGCAAAGACCCTATTTCCAAATAAGGTCACCTTCTGGGGTACCACAGGTTGGAACATCAACATATCTTCTTACAAGGGACACAGCTCAACCCATGGCTCCCGTCTTTGGTCTTGTAGTAAGCTCCTGTCTTTGGTCTTTGTTCTATGGGGCATACATGGCTTTTTCATCAACTCTAGTATCTTATAATATCTAACCCTTAAAGGCCAAACTGAAAAATATAATTAGTAACTAATGAAGGACTAGTATTTTTCAAATCTCATTTCCAAGTTCCTCTTAGTCTTTATAAGGAAACAGCCTAGTTCTGACTGCAATTTAATGATACTGTCCAATTAAGTTACTTGAAAATGTTGGACGGACTTTTGAGAGATATATCATCTCTGATTTAGAAGTGAATGGAATCAGAATTTTAGAACTTCAAGCTATACATGGAATTATATCAGGAATTTGCATAAAATGAACAAATTCAACTCCTTCATTTGAAAAATGAAGAAACTGACCCAGTAGTCCACAACTAAAATCTGTTTGGCTCATTCCAGCTCGTTCTCCCACTATACTATTATGTTTCAAATGAAATGGGGTTACCAATTTGAGGCTCAAAGGAATTAGATACAATTTCTACAATTTTTTTTGCTAAACTTTTTAAAATTATGTAATACTTATCACAAAATACGTGTAACTAATGTTCTGAAGCACAATAAAACAAATGCCAGTGAAAATGTTAAGAATGGAAATATTACTAATAAAACTTACCTTTACAATTCCCCCTGCCCTGCTGCAGGCTGCTGTGAAACTGACACATAAGCAGACTGCACTCCCCACAGCTTCCTACCCATGTAAATCACCTGAGAGGAACCACAACCTCTCTGGCCATGGGCCCATAGCATTTTCACTGCTGGGAGAAACCTTGTCAATTAGAAGTCAATTTTTGTTTTTTCAATGTAAGTCTGTTTTTCAATGTAGTGGATTCTGTTTCTTGATATAGTAGATTTAGGATTTTGCCATTTTGAGAATTTAATGCTGGGCTGTGCCTTGAAACACTACTGCAGCTACCACCTGTCCAAGGTGGGAGAGGGGTGACCAAGCACTCCAGTGCACCCCTAAGACAATTCCCATGACCTTGCTACTGGCTGTTGTGAGACGGAGGTGTGAGAAGACTGCACTCCTCACAACTTCTTACCCACCTGAGCACCTCACCTGAGAGGAACCCTGCACTCTTTAGTTGCAAGGCCACAGCCAGCACCATTTGGAGAGTTTAATGCTACACCGTGCCCCACATTTGGGCCAAGTGCAGGCTGACATTGCTGCAGCTGTCTCCAATCCAAGGAGGGAAAAAAGAGACCAGGCACTCCCATGTACTCTGGTGACGATTCCTGCTGTCCCACTATAGCTGCTGTGGGACTTCCTACAGCTTCTTACCCATGCTGTTCCACCTGAGAAAGGTTGTACCCTCCCTGGTGGCAGGCCTACAGCACAGCCACCACAGCCCATACCTGAGTATTCTGCCAGTGTCCTGGGAACCACCCCACCTTTGACTGTCACAGCCAGAACCTAAAGGTACTACCAAGGGTCCTGAGGACTACTAGTCTGCTGGCCCAAACCCATCCCCCAAGTACTCAAGTATGCCATCCAGGGGCCCAGATATTTACCAACCCAGTGCATCACTGTTGGCACATGATCAGTCCTGCTGGAGTCTGAAGTTGGGGCAACTCGACCTACCAATACCACCACAGCTGACACCCACTCACATGAACTACCAACAGGCCAGAGGACCAGCATGTCCAACCCATTGCAGCTACCAGCAACACCAGTATGGACCTTCTGGGTTCCAGTGAGTTGCTTTACCACCACTACTGCCATTACCTGCATCACACCAGCTGCCCAGGGGCCTGAAAACCCACCTACATGTCGGGCCCACCATTCCCACTACCAACATCTGAGCAAGCTACCCAGAGGCCCAAGAACCAGCCTTCCAGGACCAACACCAGTGACAGTATAAGCTACTCTCTGGCCTAAGAATAGATACACTCAGCCCACCACTGCCACCAATGGGGCCCAAAGACAGGCTTACTGGGCATCCTAGACCCCAGCAAAACTTCACCAAAGCTCAACTAATAACCATACCTTAAGTCACTGAGGAAATCACAGATACCACTGACCCTGTGTACTGCCTAAGAAATCATACAAAGACCACATTACCACAGGCACCCCACATCAAAGCACCAACTACATACGTACTTCTTCAGGAGAAAATCTTCCCCTAGGAAAGCAATTTCAAAAAATTAGCAGAAGCAACTGTTACATGAGATATGCATCTATCAATGGAAGGACACAGGAACCATGAAAAAGCAAGGAAATGTGACCCATTGTATGACAACTGTTCAGCAATAGATCCCACTCAAAAAGAAATCCTTGAAATGCCAGATGAAAAATTCAAAATATTGATAGAAGCTCAATTAGATGCAAGAGAAATCTGAAAACCAATACAAAGAAATCAGAAATCAATTCAGGGTATGAGCAAAAAAGTCACCAAGGAGATATCTAAAAAGAACTCAAAAATAGACTACACAAGCGAAAGAAAGAGTCAGTAATAGACTAGACAAGCAACAGAGAGAATCTCAGACCTTGAAGACAGGTCTTTTAAAATAATCCAGTCAGACAAATTAAAAAAAAAAAAAGAATAAAAAAGAATGAACAAGGCCTTCAAGATGTTTGGAACTAGTAAAGTGACTGAACTTACAAATTATCAGTTATGCCTGAGGGGTAAGAGAGAGAAATAAGTTTAGAAAGCCCATTTAAGGAAATAATTGATGAAAACATCTCAAGTCTAGTAAGAGAGTTAGACATCCAGACACAAGAGGCCCAGCAATCCCCAGGAAAATACATTTCAAAACAATACCTCATCATGGTGTATTGTAATCAGAATGTCTAAAGTCAAAGTGAAACTGCAAAAGTTAAAATTAGCAAGAGAAAAGCATCTAGTCACCTATAAAGGAAACCCCATCAGAATAACAGCAGACTTCTCAGCATAAATCTTATGGGACAGAAAAGAATGGGACAGAATTTTCAAAGCACTAAAAGGAAAACAAAACAAAAACAGAACAAAATAAAACAAAAAAATACCTGTCAGCCCCCAATTTTATATCCAGCAAGAATAAGCTTCATAAAGGAAGAAGAAATACCCAGCAAAGCAAACACTAAGGGAATTCTTCACCACTAGACTGGTCCTCTAAGAAATGCTCAAAGGAGTTTTAAAATGGAAACAAAATGTCAGTATTCACCATCATGAAAACACACAAAAGTATAGACTCAAAGGTCTTATAAAACAAACACACAAAAGAGGAAGAGAAAGGAATCACTGGCAACATAACAGAATTCTACCAAAACACAGACGACCACACAGAGAAAAAAAAGAAAACAAATAATTTATAAACCAACTAGATAAAAATTGAAAATATGACAGGAACAAAATCATACATATCAATATTAAGTTTGAATGTAAATGGATCAAATGACCCAATTAAAACATATAGATGGTGGAATGGATAAAAAATGTGATCCAACAATATGCTGCTTTTATGAAACTCACTTTATTATATACTGAAAGTAAAGGGGTGGAAAAAGACATTCCATGGAAATCAAAAGCAGGTAGGAGTAGCTTTACTTATATTAGATAAAAGAGATATTAAATCAAAACAATAAAAGAAGACAACGAAGGTTATTATATAATGATAAAGGGATTACTTCTGCAAGAGGATATAACAATCCCAAATATATATGCACAACACTGCAGCACCTAGATTCATAAAACAAGCATTACCAGACTGAAATAAAAAAACAGACAGCAAGACAATAATGGTGGGTCAACACCCCACTGACAGCACGAGGCAGATTATCAAGACAGAAAATCAACAAAGAAACATTGGACTTAAATCGGGCTTTAGACCAAATGGATGTTAGCAGACATCTACAGAACATTCTACCCAACGACTGCATATTATACCTTCTTTTCATAAGCACATGGAACATCTCCAAGACAAACCATGTATTAGGCCAGAAAACAAGTCTCAAAAAAATTAAAAAAAAAATCTCAGACCACAGTGGAGTGAAAAACCGGGAATCAATGCTCAGAAAACTTTGGACACTTTACAGATATATGGAAATTAAACAATATGCTACTAAATGATCACTGAGTTAACAAAGAAATCAGGATGGAAATTAAAAAAAATTTTGAAATGAATGAAAATGGATACACAACATACCAAAACCTGTGGGATGGAGCAAAAGGAATGCTAAGGGGGATGTTTATAGCATTAAATGCCTATATCAAAAATGTAGAAAGATCATCAATTAACCACCTAACACTCCTAACACTGTACCTCAAGGAATTAGCAAAACAAGGAAAAAAAAAAAAAAAAAACAAAGCTAGCAGAACAAAAGCAGTAACAGATCAGAGCAAAACTAAATGAAATAGAGACAAAAAAATTTACAAATGATCAAGGAAATTAAAAGTTTGTTCTCAAATGAGAAACAAAATTGATAAATTGCTAGCTAATCAAGAACAGAGATCCAGGCAAACAAAATCAGAAAACAAAAAGGAGACATTACAACTGAACTACAGAAATGTGAAAGATCATCAGGGACTATACTAACTTATAAATTAGAAAACCTAGAGGAAATGGATTCCTGGAAACAGATAAGTTTCTGGAAACATATAATACAACCTCCGCTGAACCAGGAAGAAACAAAAGTCCTGAATAAACCAATAACATAAATAGCAAGAATGAATCCATAATAATAATAATAATAATAAATCTCCAAACAACAACAAAAAAGCCCAGGATAAGATGTAGTAACAGCTAAATTCTACCAAGCGCACAAAGAAGAACTAATACAAATCCTCCTGAAACTGTTCCAAAATATTGAGGAGGAGGGAATTCTCCCTAACTTATTCTATAAGGCCAGTATCACACTGATACCAAAACCAGACAAGGACACAACACAAAAAAGAAAACGATAGATCAATATTCCTGATGAACACAGACCACAGACACAAAAATCTCCAGCAAAATACTAGCAAACTGAATCCAACAGCACATCAGAAAGATAATACACCATGATGAAGGGGGTTTTATGCCAGCGATGAAAGAATGGTTTAGTATATGCAACTTAATAAATATGATATATCACATAAACAGAATTAAAGACAAAAATCATATAATCATCTCAATAGATGCAGATAAAGCAATGTGATAAAATTCAGCATTCCTTCATGACAAAACCCTCCATAAACCAGGCACAGAAGGAACATATCTCAAAATAATAAATGCCATCTATGACAAACCCACAGCCAACATCATATCGAATGGGGGAAGAGCTGAAGGCATTTCCCCTAAGAAGTAGAACAAGACAAGGATGCCCACTTTCACCACTCCTATTCAACATAGTATTGAAAATCCTAACCACAACAATCAGGCAAGAGAAATAAAAGTCTTTCAAATAGGAAAAGAGGAAGTGAAATTATCTGTGTTCACATGGTATGATCTTACATCTAGAAAGCCCTAAGAACTCCACCAAAAAAAATCTTAGATTGGATAAATGAATTCAGCAGTTTCAGGATACAAAATCAAGGTACAAAAATCAGTAGCATTTCTATACACTAATGATATAGCTGAGAACCAAATGAAGAAGGCAATTCCATTTATAATAGATACAAAAACAGTACCTAGAAATGTATTTAACCAAGGAGGTAAAAGATCTCTATAAGGAAAATACTGATGAAAGAAATTATAGATGACACAAAGGTAAAAACATTACATGCTCATGGATTGGAAGAATTAATATTGGTAAAATGACCATGGTGCCCAAAGGAATCTACAGATTCAATGCAACCCCTATCAAAATACCAATTTCATTTTTCACAGAATTAGAACAATCCTAAAATTCACATGCAACACAAAAACCCAAATAACCAAAGTAATCCTAAGCAAAAAGAACAAAGCTGGAGGGATTACATCATCTGACTTCAAATTATACCACAAGGCTATAGTAACCAAAACGTCAATGGTACTGGTATAAAATGAGACACAAAGATCAATGGAACAGAAAAGAGAACCCAGAAATAGACCCACATACAGCTAACTGATCTTGGACAAAACTGAAAAGAACATACACTGGGGAAAGTATGCTTATTACCTGGTGTGACAAAAACATCTGTACACCAAACCTCCATGACACACAATTTACCCATGTAACAATCCTGTACATGTAGCCCTTCAACCTAAAAGTTGGAAGAAAAAAAAGTGGGCTAAGGACATGAATAGACATTTTTCAAAAGAAGACAAACAAATGGCCAACAAGCATATGAAAAAATGCTCATCATCACTAATCATTAGAGAAATGTAAATTAAAGCCAACAATCAGAATGACCATTAGAAAGACAGAAAACAAGAGATGTTGGTGTGGATATGGAGGAAAATGAATGGTTATACACTGTTGGTGGAAATGTAAATTAACACAACCTCTATGGAAAACAGAATGAAGATTTCTCAGGTAACTAAAAATAGAACTACCTTTTGATCCAGCAGTCCTACTACCTGGTATCTACACAAAAGAACAGAAATCATTAAATCAAAAAGATACCTCTGCTCCTATGTTTATTGCAGCACTATTTACAACAGCAAAGATGTGGATTCGACCAAAGTGTCCATAGATGGATGACTGGATCAAGAAAATGTGGTATATATGCACAATGAAATACTATCCAGACAGAAAAAAGAATGAAATCCTGTTTTTTACAGCAACACGATGTAACTGGAGGCCATTATCTTAAGAGAAACAACTCAGGCACAGAAAAACAAATACCATATGTTCTCACTTATATGTGGGAGCTAAATAATGCGTACACATGGAGGTAGAGTGTGGAGTGATAGACACGGAAGACTCAGAAGCATGGTGGAGGTATCAGAGGGACATGGATAATGAGAAATTACTTAATGGGTACAATGTACAGTATTCCAACAATGGGTAGTACACTAGTCACCACTACACAATATACCAATGTAACAAAATATACTTGTATGCCATAAATTTTTACAAATAAAAATAATCGGAAAAAACTTTGTATTTCTAATTGACTACATTCAGGTTTAAATACATACATCTAAGAACTGAATAAATTAAAATGAAATTATTAGTGATTTTGACTAAAAATTTTCTTGCATATATATACACACATATATGTATCTATATGCATACTATCTATGTCAGCCTTTAGGATGTTCTTTGGAATTGTTTAGGTACAGCTCTAGAGAACCTAGCCCAGTAACAGCATTACCCTGGTAGAAAGTCACTGAGTATGTCCACTCTTAGAGGAAATAATTTTGGTCTTTAGCAATTCACAGACTTCATCTTTTTCAGCCACATTTATTACAATGATCTTTTTTTAAAAAAAATTATTTTTAAAATTGTGGCAAAATACATGCCATTTTACCTCTTTTACTCCTCAATTTTGAAATAAAGTGTTCCTGAAAGTCTTTCAGGCCAGAAACATTCTTCTGATTTAATATCTAGTATCAAACCTCCCTCCCTTTCTTCCCAGTAATATTTATACTTGATTAACTCTTTGGCAATTTTTGCTGGAAATTTTTATATAAGCTTTGGTTAGTTACTACATTTCCATCACGGTTTTGAATTCTGTATCCTATGTGCCATATTTTGAAGGCCTGATAATTTGGGCTTTCACTGTAAATCAAGTGCAAGAAATAAATGCTTGGTGCTGTATGTAGGTCACGAGATAAACTGTTATTGTCACAAGTCAACTATTTTCTGCCCCAAAGACAGCCATTAGGCATTTCTTCCCATAGTAAATGCTTTTATTCAACCAGTTCTATTCTGTACTTCATAGGCTGCTCAAGAAAAAGAAGAACTTCAAAGGGAAGGTGACTGTTTGGACGCCAAGATCAACAAAGCTGAAAAAGAAATCTACGCTCTAGAAAATACCCTTCAAGTGCTGAACAGCTGTAACAACAATTATAAGCAATCTTTTAAAAAAGTGACTCCATCTAGTATGTAGGAGTTAAACTTTTTTTATACATATATACAGTGACGAGTGTATAGTTAAAAGGAACACTGTGAGACATGAGGAAGAACAAAAGTATACTATGTTAGACTGGGTCAGAAAAACTAATCCCTTTTCTTTCCTCCCCCCAGGCCATTTTTTTGCTAAGTGGTTTTCTAGGGTGTTACTTCCATTATTAGTTCAGGATCTGTATGGCATATCACCTCTCTAGGGTAATTAATTCAAAAACTGAAAAAAAATGGCAGCGTATTACTGCTCTATGTTGACAAAACAAGAAATGGCTACTACATACCCATAGTGTTTTTCTGCAAGTGGATATAAAAAATTTAACCTTTCATAACAAAAATATTGGTGCAATTTACATAATACTTTAAAATTGATTTCTACATAGTATGTTGAAATTTTAAACTAAAAATGTTCTACATTTCAGGTGATGAGTATGAGCTAAAAATTCAACTAGAAGAACAAAAAAGAGCTGTTGATGAAAAATACAGATACAAACAAAGACAAATCAGAGAACTTCAAGAAGACATCCAGGTAAATTCTACAGGCATTTTAGTAATCTGCCTTCAATAAAAGTCAACTATCATTACTGCTACTTCTATTCTCTTGCTCTTCACCATGAAGACAGTTATTTAGAATTTCTTTTAGGGAAGCAGATAGTAAGAGATAACAGTCTCATTTAAAGGAGACAAAAACAAGTGCTCAGAGTGTTAGGTAAATTAGTTAAAATCCCAGTGGTAAGCCCTGATGATTACTTGTTATTAGTTGGTAGATCATGGTTATTATGATCTACCCATTAACCCTTTAATGAACTTTAATTTCTTAAAGATCACATTAAGACTGCTCCTTAAAACAAAAAAGTTTGAAAGAAAAAATAATAATCTAGTAGAAAGTAGTTACTAAGGCAAATCACTGAAAGATAAAAGAATGTGCCTTGTCTATTCACAATAGCAAAGACTTGGAACCAACCCAAATGTCCAACAATGATAGACTGGATTAAGAAAATGTGGCACATATACACCATGGAATACTATGCAGCCATAAAAAAGGATGAGTTCATGTCCTTTGTAGGGACATGGATGAAGCTGGAAACCATCATTCTCAGCAAACTATCGCAAGGACAAAAAACCAAACACCGCATGTTCTCACTCACAGGTGGGAATTGAACAGTGAGAACACATGGACCCAGGAAGGGGATCATCACACACACAGCCTGTTGTGGGGTGGGGGGAGTGGGAAGGGATAGCATTAGGAGACATATCTAATGTTAAACGACGAGTTAATGGGTGCAGCACACCAACATGGCACATGTATACATATGTAACAAACCCGCACGTTGTGCACATGTACCCTAAAACTTAAAGTATAATTAAAAAAAAAAAAAGTGCCTTGTAAGCAGGTGCTAAACATTGATTTTACTAATAAAGCAGAAGAGATACTGTGAATCTTTGCAGATTCCATGATTTCAATTGTCATTGTTTTATTATTTCCAAAATACCATAAAAATACTTTCCAGTTGAATTACATACAAAATTTAATCCATAAAACCATTATACAGTCATGCATTGCATAACAATGGGAATGTGTTCTGACGAATGCATCCTTGGGCGATTCTGTCACTGTGTGAACATCATAAGAGTGTACTTACACAAACCTAGACGGTATAGCCTATTGTTCCTAGGCTATAAGCTTGTAAAGTGTGTTACTGTACTGAGTACTATAGGAACTGTAACACAATGGTACTTGTGTATCTAAACAAATCTAAACATAGAAAAGGTACAATAAAAATATGGTATAATGGATTAAAAAAATGGCACACCTGTACAGGGCACTTACCATAAATGGAGCTTGCAGGACTGGAAGCTGCTCTGGGTGAGTCAGTGAGTGGTGAGAGAACGTGAAGGCCTAATTGCTATACACTACTGTAGACATGATAAACAATGTACACTTAGGCTACAGTAAATTCATAAAAATAACTTTATTTCTCCAATAATAAATTGACCTTAGCTTACTAGAGCTTTTTAACTGTATTTTTTTAATTTTTTTTTTTTTTTTGAGACGGAGTCTCGCTCTGTCTCCCAGGTTGGAATGCAGTGGCGCAATCTCAGCTCACTGCAAGCTCTGCCTCCCGGGTTCACGCCATTCTCCTGCCTCAGCCTCTCCGAGTAGCTGGGACTACAGGCGCCCGCCACCACGCCCGGCTAATTTTTTTGTATTGTTAGTAGAGACGGGGTTTCACTGTGGTCTCGATCTCCTGACCTCGTGATCCGCCCGCCTCGGCCTCCCAAAGTGCTGGGATTACAAGCATGAGCCACTGCGCCCAGCCGAGCTTTTTAACTTTAAACATTTTTAATTTTGTAAAATATTTTTACTCTTTTGTGATGACACTTAGCTTAAGCACTCATTGTTCAACTGCACAAAAATATTCTTTATATCCTTATTCTCTAAGTGTTTTTCTATTTTTAATTTTTTTACTTTTTAACTTTTTTGTTAAAAACTAAGACACATACACACACACAAACCTAATCCTACCCGTGGTCAGGATCATCAATACCACTGTCTTCCACCTCCGTATCTTGTCCCACTTGAAGGTCTTCAGGGTCAGTAACATGAATGGAGCTGTCATCTATGATAACAATGCCCTCTTCTGGAATATCTCCTGAAGGACCTGCCTGAGGCTGTTTTATAGTTAACTTTTTAAATAGATAGGAGTACACTGTAAAATAATAAAAGTATGTTGTATAGTAAATACATAAATCAGTAATATCTTTTATTATCACTATCAAGTATTATGCGCTGTACATAATTGTATGTGCTAGACTTTTATATGACTGGCAATGCAGGTTTGTTTACACCAGGCATCACCACAAACTCATGAGTAATGTATTGTGCCACAACATTACAATGTTGCTAGGTTAACAGGAATTTTTCAGCTCCATTATAATCATATGGGACCATCATATATGCAGTCCATCATTGACCGAGACATCATTAAGAGATACATCAACAGAAATAATGTATATTATGTACAAAAATAAATGAATTAAAATTAAATGAATACTTGATAAATGACAAGTTATAAAAGTCAATTTCTGATTCTAAAAAATACATGTTAATATTTTTTCTACAGAGCATGGAAAATACATTAGATGTTATAGAACATTTAGCAAATAATGTCAAAGAAAAGTTATCAGAGAAGCAGGCTTATTCATTTCAACTAAGTAAAGAAACGGAGGAGCAGAAGCCAAAATTAGAAAGAGTGACCAAACAGGTATTGATATCTTTTAAAAACTGACCTGTCATATTTACATTTTTGAAGTCCCAAATCCTCCTTCATCTATTAAAAACATTAAATTCTGGTAAACAGGTTTATAGAACAATTGACTATTATTTACCAACAGTGTGCAAAACTCACAAAGGAAATCCGTCTTTTGAAAGACACAAAAGATGAAACACTGGAAGAACAAGACATCAAACTTCGTGAAATGAAACAGTTTCACAAGGTTATTGACGAAGTGTTAGTTGGTATCATAGAAGAAAATACTGAGATCCATATTATCCTTCAAACATACTTTCAACAGGTAATACAGCACCTTCTATTAAATATATTAAAAACTTCATGAAAATAAAAACTTTCATGACATTCATCATGAAGTGAAAGCTAATTGAAAATATTTCTCTTCTAAAAAACAGTAAGTAGTACTAATGATTGCTATTGAATATTCCTCCAGAGTGGGTTAGAACTACCTACCGCTAGCACTAAAGGCAGTCGTCAGAGTTCTAGATCTCCTTCACATACTTCACTACTATCAGCAAGGTAAGTGGAGGGTTAAAAAAAAAATCTGCTTAACTTTCACAGCTGTACACTAAGTGATTCCAGCCACTTCTACATCACTGCAGCTGTTAGGCCCACGCTCTCACTGCCAGTATTCTTTTCACTCTCAGACATCTCGCTAGTCAGCATCGTATAGATTAGATGCAGAAACAGCCAGCAGAACAAGAATTTCCTTCTGACTTCTGCTGGTGTCACTATTTCCAGTATAGCCCAAGGGCTCTGTGACTATGAGCTATTTCAGTAGGATAAAACAGAAATAAATTTGCGGGCTACATCTAGCCTTTGGGGGTGAACCCCCACGTTGGGGGAATTTTTAAAAAAACATATAAGGGCAGCTTAGATGTACAGACATATAGAATATGATTTTTGTGATTCAAACCACACTGGTATTTTACATAATCAGGATTTGACTTTATGAAGCTTTATTTTGCTCAAAAGGAAACCCCTTTTTTTCTTCTGCAGTTGTTATCCAGAATTCTATCACCAGATGCTTAAGCCAACATTCTTGTGCTTTGCTGACAAAAATTTATTAATAATGATCCTGATTTTAGAATTCACAATCTCCTGCATTCAGCAGCTTATTAAATTACTATTCCTTAGTCCAGGTAAAAATTTCATGAAGAGGCCCCTAAAAAACAGTCTTTCATTTAAGTATAAAAAACTGTTTCTATATAACTGAACATCCCTATACTTTCATAAAATATATATTTAAAACTTTTTTCAGAATTATATAGCTAGTTGTTTTTCAAATGACCCTACCACTTTATCCATCAATATGCTTCTCTCTTCTCTTCAGCTTAAATTACAAAAGGTATCATTTTAATTATTTTTGCCAGCACCAAATCCTCTTGGCCCTCTTTCCTCTGTCTTGGAAACTTTCAATGCTTAATGATTCCAACTCTAAAAAACTGATTACAGTTCAAAGCATTTTTACCATGTAGGAACATACTTATTAAACTACTTTTCTACTGGTTTGAAACTCATCTGTGTTCATCTTTCTTTTCCTATTTAAATTTTTTGATATCTATTGATGGTCATTTAAAAACTTATTAACACTACTAATGTGTACTTTTTTGATCTCTTTACTTACGGAATTATGGTACCTTTGGCCAATAATGAGAGGGTCTATACTAAAATATAAACTTTGCATTAAATTTATAATCCTGGTTTTTCTTCCAGGTCATCTAGGAGTACAAGTACATCTACTTCTCAGTCTTCAATTAAAGTATTGGAGCTTAAATTCCCGGCCTCCACTTCACTAGTAGGCAGCCCTTCAAGGCCAACTAGTGCTAGTAGTAGCTCTAGTAATGGTAAGAGCAAAAAGAGCAGCAAATAAACATTTTAATCTCTTCTGAAAAAGTCGTAAACACAAAAACAAAAATATACTTTAAAATACAAAACGACCCAACACATTTTATCTAGTGGAAAGTGTAAAAACTTAGTGGTAAGTGTAAACTGATAGTTTAAAAAAAAAAAAGGAACGTTCTCATTTTCTCTACCGTTTTCTTCATACTGAAGAAAAACATTAATAGCAGATTCTTGACAAGGCTACATGTTATACAAACATAGGAAAAATGCTGTATTTCACTGTAATTTTGATGTTCGTAGTGTTAGAAAATAGTTTGCTTCATCATTTCACGAAACTACACTCACTTCTAATGTAACAATCTTTCAAGAAGAAATTTCTAAAGATTTACTGTACTATTAATGAGCGTATTACAATGTGAAAATCTCATTTACCCTACAAGACACCAAAATTAGGTTTTCTTTATTCAAAGTAACTATTTCTCAGACTTTTGGGGAGAAAAATTGTTAAAGGCAGTTTCTTCTTTTGCTATAATTTTTAACCAAAAAATAGCATCAACCCCTACCGCCCCCAAAAAGAAATCAGTAAGAGAAACACTGTGTATCAATTTTAAAATGCAGCTTAAATTTATAAAAATCACTTCTGACCTTGAAATAAATCAAACACATTAAAGATTTGCTTTCAGATACAGCCAACCAAGTATAAAGAATTTTGAAATTTTCTTGATTTAATAAACGATTTAATGAAAGCTAGATATGACTTGATTTGCAATAGAAATTTCATTTACAGTTGGAGGTAGACTGCCAAATGTAGTAGTTTTTCCAGTTAACACTTCATTATAACATGTGCCCAACACTTTGTACTCCTGGAATAGAGTGTGGAATATTATAAAACTGGATTTTAAATAAATGTATTAGAATTCATGAATGTACACGTGTCTCCTTCAAACCTTGGGAAAAAATGCTCATTACAACTGTCATTATTTTAGAACTGTTGTTTGTATTTCTTTCTGAAAAGCAGTAGTGGTAGTGAATAGTTCTCCTGATTTTTTGTTTTGTTTTAGAAATAGGAAAAAGGCATAGCAAAGTCCAAAGAATAAGGTGGGCAAAAAAAAAAAGCTAGGTAATAAAATTTTTGGCTAAAGTACTGCTCTAATGCATGAGATTTGTAAGACCTAAAAACTAACTAAAGTCACTTTGCTCATCAAAGTTCTTATTCTCAGCCCTATGCTAGTTTGGCAATTACTTAAAACTTGAAGTAATATTAAACACTGTTCTATGAAGGCAGAGGTTGTATCTTACTAGCTCTGTAACCTTGGATAGTTACTTCCCTGTCTTCCTCATTTGTACTATAGACAGAGAAAGTTACCTACAAGTTTATTGAATTTGATAATATAAAAAAGATGCACAGGGCTTGACACACAGAAATTGCACTATATAACAACTTCTACTTACTGAGTTGCCACCTGGAGCTTAGCACAGTATTTGTGGAATGGTTTGGTTCTTAGGCCAGCATACAAATCTACATTTAATCCTTAAATAACAGTTCTAACTTCAGTGTAGTAATGATAAATGGTGCAACAGGGGATCAACCTATCTCTAAATCTGGACACTTATCCTCATATCCAAAAGTCGTGCTTCATCTGCTTATGGAGACCAAGATATGGCAATATATGATCTTGAGAAAAATTACTGAAGATGTCGCTATTCTTGACAATGTAATTCCCCAATAATTTTTGCTGTGACCAGCTTCCTTAGAAATTGGTTGTATACTCTGCTTAATATGGCATAAACTGCAATTACTTTTGCGCCTACCTAATAAATTCAAGCAGCCTACAGGATAAAGTACTATTCTCTTACATTGAATGGTGTGTAATAGCCATTCTGACTGATGAGAGAGATCTCACTTGGTTTTAATTTGCATTTCTCTAATTAGTGATGTTGAGTATTATTATTTCATACGCTTCTTGGCCATTTTCATGTCTTCTTTTGAAAAATACCTATTCATGTTTTCTGCTCACTTTTGGATAGGGTGATTTGGTTTGTTGAATTCCTTGTAAATTCTGGATGAATCCCGTCTGATGCATAGTTTGCACATTTTGTCCCATTCTGCAGGTTGTCTGTTCACTGTGTTATTTCTTTTGCTGTGCAAGAGCTTTGCAACTTACTTAAGTCCCATTTTGTTTTTGTTGTGTTTAAGACACCAGTCTGGCTGTCACCCAAGTTGGAGTGCAGTGGCACAATCAGAGCTCACTGCAGCCTCAAACTCCTGGACTCAAGCGATCCTCCTGCATAGCTGGGACTATAGGCATGCACCACCACACCCAACTTATTTGGATGGAGTCATGCTGCGTTGCCCAAGCCAGTCTCAAACTTCTAGCCTCAAGCAATCCTCCTCCCTCAGCCTCAAGTGCTGGGATTACAGGCATGAGTGACTGTACTCAGCCCCTCTTGCTTGCACTTTTGAGGTCTGAATCATGAATATGCCTACACCAATGTTGGTAGGTTGGCAGGGGGGTGAGGGATGAGAAATTATGAAATGGGTACAATGTACATCATTTGGGTGATGGTTACACTAGAAGCCCAGACTTCACCACTACATGATAGATCCATGTAACAAAAATGCATGTGTACCCCTTAAATTTACATGAAGGAAAAAGATTTTTTTAAATGTTGTGTTTAAAATTTTAAGCTGAACTAGGGATTCCAGAAGGTCAAAGGCTATGCCAAGAGGTAGTTTTCACTCTTTATAAACACGACTATGTAGGAGACTATGTAAAGATGATACTGGAGCTATTAATACATAGAATTAAGAACTCTTTTTAAGATGAATTTCTTAAAGAAGCTTCTTCTTGGTGCAAAGACTAATGCTTTGAGTGACTAGCCGATTTCTACCACCATTATCTATTGCTCTTGACCAAGGTTTCTTTTCACTGTTCCAATTGCAAAAGAAATTTCAGATTTTTCACTAGGCTCTCATTACTGCAGTTTGATAGACACAAATAATACACACCCAGTACTTAAGGCCTGGACATTTTACTGTTGGCAAGAACTGCAAGACAGAACCAGGAATAAGTCTCTTCTTCCTCTATTATTCTCCCTCACTTAGACCTCTGTAGATACCCAGCTACCCACCCACTTATCTAGTGTCATTGTGTGTGATAGTATCTAAAGCCTATTGTAATTTACAGCTTCGAGAATCTTAAACTGCAAACTCTAATGACATCATAAACCCAGTACCTATGACTCCTACCTCTATCTCCCAAAGAATATACCACACTATTTTCAGCAATTTGGGGAGGATCTTTATAATCCAAGTCTCTTTGTTCTTCAGCTCTAGCTGCTGGAATTTATTGAGTAAAACCAGGCTCTAGTTGGTCTAGTTATTTATTCAGACTCTGAGAAAGGCGTCATCAGAGAAGCATCAAGGCACAGGAGGTGGTAAGAAGAAATACAGGTCAGATTTAAAAACATGCCTAGTGCCTTCTGGACTGAACATCTGCAACACTAGGAGAGTTTCCCAATTTTCTTTCCCTAAAGAAAAGCCAGATTTACAATGTGCTTCTCTGCTACTGCTATGTTTTTGCTAAAAGGATTTTTTTCTTTTCTGATTTACCCTTGCCTGGAATACAGGCCCTAAGGGCCTTGCAAATATTTAAAGCTAAAAAGCTTTTTATGGCTATGCTAGCAATGAGGTAAAAAATAGTAACGGAGAAATAAGCAAAATGGGCTCCTACTCAACTTTTATGATCGTATTCCTAAGGCACTTATGCTGGGTGGAAGCCAATGACTGTTCACAAACCACTTTTAATCAAATTGGGCTTTAGAGGAAAATTAAGACATATAATCTACCATTTAAAAATTAAAAAAAAAATTGGGCAAAAAATGTAATATTTAAACTGATAATATAGTGTTCAAGAAACATTCGAACACATAATCTTTCAAAAGCTGACGATTTTTAATTTAACAGAAAAGAAAATGAAATCAATTTTTATAAAAATGATCCAAGTGTTCAATGCACAAATTTTTCTCTCAAACAGCAGAATAAGATGCACCCAGGAATTCTCATATACCGCAATAGAATGAAGAAACAGTACTTTCAGAGAATTATCTTTAGGTGAAGAAATTCAAACTGTCAAGAGTAATATACTGTACATAAACATATAAAGTCTAAAAACCAAGCTGTGACAAGGGACCTACAACTGAAACAAAATTTGAGAAAAGCTTAAAAGCATTTGTTTCCTGTAAACTCCACAAATAACTTTAGGAGCAGAGATTTCTGCACTGAACTGTTATGACTAATACAACCAAAAACTTCACTTAATGGCATTTTGTGTAATGGTGCCAATATCCTTGGTGTATTAAGTTTTTGACTTATTTCCTTTTTCTTTTTCAAATTCAGCTATCTGATTAAATATATTCAGTAAATTCTGAGGTAAATTTTTTTTAACACTGCTTTCTGAGTGTTCTTTGCTACTTAGTGCATGTTCTTCTGGAACCTCTGTTTTGATATCCTCCCCATAATTGTCCTCTCTTTCATATTCTCCTTGATTTGTATTTAAACGGTATCTTTGCTCATGTCTACTGAAATCACGTGATCCAGAGTGAGCATATTTTTTGTATTTCTCAGCTGACTTCCAAGAGTAGTCTGAGCTTGCTGGTGAGGTAGAATGCCTCACAGAACCTGGTTCCCACCTTCTATAGTACTCTTTTCTTCCCTCTATATCCTTTTCAAATCTCCTATAACCATAAATCTTGTCCTCTGAATTCCTACAGAAGGAATCTGAGGAATTTCTTCTATTGGAAAAATGTCTTTCTGATTTATATGGCTTTTCTGTTTTGCTACTACCTGCTTGGGTTTTATAGCTATTATAAAAATCTCTTGGATCTTCAGACCTACCTCCAAAATCATCCGGTATTTCAAGTGAAGATGAAGAGAGAGGGCATCTATCTTTCTCTTTTATCTGTGTCTTTTCATACTGTAACCTATCCTGCTTCCCCAGTAGTTTCTCCACTTCTTGTTTATGGTTAAGAAAAGATGCTGAAGTATTAGCTGGAACTGGGTAGCACTCATCTTTCCTATTCTCATCTATCTGATTTGAGGATGCCCTAGATGAATGCCTTCTGGAACTGCGAGAAGACTCTGAACGGTTCCTCTTATGTTTCTTATGCCTTTTGTGACCAGAAGAGGAAGAGGATGATGATGAAGACACTGATTCATCAGCAGAAGAAACACTTGAAGAAGAAGAAGAAGTTGATTTTCTTCTTTTCTTCTTTAGCCTAAAAAAAAACAGGTCATTTGTCATGTATGTACAAAAATGTTTCTAAATTATTCATAAAGATGTGGGCCCTATTTGTTTCCTTTAAAGATTTTATAAAAGCTGTGGTTCAGATAAATGATACAATAATCTCGGCTACTACAAGATCTAATTTTACTATTAAGCACGTTTGGGGGAAAAAATGCTTGTAGACAGGTATCACTGTAAGCAAATCCATCATTTCTGAAAGACAGACTTTTTTCAACACTGCCTTAAAAACTTCAGACTACTGAACACATAAAGGAGAACTCAACTTTTTTATTTGGCTACCTCTAGTTCATGGTTTCTTCACCTGATTACTGGTATTTTCAGCCAAATAATTTTTTGTTGGGGGTGGGGGTGGGGATGGGAGCTGACCTGTGTGTTACAGAATGTTTAAGAGCATCCCTGACCATTATACACTAGATGCAGTAGCACCCTATCAGTTATGGCAATCAAAAATGTCTCCAGAACTTGTCAAATGTCCCCGGGTGAATAAATCCACCCCTAGTTGAGAACCACCGCTCTAGTTCTAAAACATTTCTTCCTAAAATATAATTAAAGTAACTTATTCTATATTTTAATTCTAAGATACTTTTTTTTTTGTAGAATTCTAGCCTTAAATTCCACTTCATCTCTTTAATAAGAAAATACATGGAACACATATTTGCTAAAGATTCTTAACAGTCATTGATTACCACTTGAAATACTTTCATATTTTTATTTACTTTACCTTCCGTATGGCACTTTGGGTTCAATTCAGTAGTTGCCTTAAGTTTAAAAATACTGAATATTATAGTTTACCTCTTCTCTTCTTTTAAGAGCTTACGCAACTTTTCTGCACTTGTTTCTATTTTCTTTGTTTTCTGCTTTTCTTCCTTTTCAGCTTGTTTTTCTCTTAATTCCAAAGATTTCTTTTAGAACCCAGATATCGAAAAAAACCACACGTTAAAAATAGCAGAATATATAAAACGCAGTATTCAAAAGACCACCCCCAACGAGAAACCCAATTTAGTAAAACCAAATCACCATAGAGCCAGCATTAAACAGCATTTTTTTAACATAAAAAAATTAGTCATACAGATGTTTGGCATTAGTCATTGAAATGGCCAGAACAGCATTGAGGACCATATTGCAGTTGGTATCCCATAAAAAAAGGGGAAGCCATTGCAGTGGTACCCATGACCCAGAGTGCAAGAAAGGTTAAAAAAAAAAAAAAAAAAGTACATAAAAATTATTTTTAAAGATTGAAAAATTTACACAGGACACATTTTACAAATAAAATTCAAATAAAGACATTCCATTAAGGTGAAGTGAAGGAGGAATCACCATGTTCAAATACAAACCATTTAAAAAAATAGCACAGCCCAGTTGGATGCATGATTACATAGGAAATCATTTTCCAGTTTGTGGATGGGGATGAGCAGCACCAGATGTCACAGACACAGCAGCAATGGTCCAATTCAGAAGAAAATGCATGAGAAAACATCATCATCAGTATTACAGGAAAAGACAATTTAAAATATGTCTCAAAAAGGTTTTTATAATTAGCTCAATTATAGTAGCAACAATAATTTAAAAACCACCAGGTAAGTTCCCTACAAGGACATTTCTCAAAACAACATACCAACTTTAGGTAATAGTTTTCTCATAGCTATTTTTACTTTCAATTATGGACAAAAACAGAGGCACTATGAAGCAATGTCAAACCCAATTAGGAAAAAGTATACCTAAAAAGAAACTTTTCATAATGCCTTACTTGAGTAATCTAGAATAGTTTTCCTTAGGAGAAAATTAAGTTTGCGCATTATTTCAAATATCACTAAATTTCTAAGAGGAAATAAGGAATCACCTGCATATATTTATGAAGTTTCTGCAAAGCATCCTCTGCATCTTTAAAAGTCTCATCCAAAGCCAAAGCTTTCTTATAGTAACTTTCAGCATTTAAAAACTTTTCTTCTTCTTCTAACCTAAATTTGAAAGAAAGATTTAGCTTTTTTGTAAAAACAACAAAACTATCCAAATATGCATACAGGTCAAAGGCTTATATGAGAGAGCTTATTAGGGAAAAGCCACATTTAGTAAATTATTTTCCAAGATAAAATACCAAAATAATATGCTTTTTACTGTAATTTATTTCATAGACCACATAAACAGAAATCCATTACTAGTAACTAAAGGTGTACGTCCAATATTGGCACATTTTTGCAGTAATACACGAAAACCCATGATAAATAGGTGTCTACAAATTTAGTATGATCTTGAACTTTAGCACAGAATTATACCAGCAGGTTTTTTTCCCTAGTAGTTTATGAAAAATTATCTACAGAAAATTTTGGAAATCTTTGGAAATACCAACATACACATATATCACAATGAGCCTGTAAATAGCATAATCATTAGATGAAGCTCACAAGTCTGGGTTGTGAAACACTAGAATGAGAAAGTTTGGACATAGAGCAGTTAAAAGACATTGCAAAGTGCTTTGGGTTCCTAGAAGGAAAAAGAAATTACTATAAAACAAATACAATGAGATCACTTTTGTGTCAGTAGACCGGATATGGGAAACAAAGGACAAGGCAAAGATGAGCGGTATCTCTGGCTTACGTAACTACAGGGTATTGCTATTCACTCTGCTTAAAGACATCAATACAAGGCTATAAGACAACCACATATAAGTAGGTACTAGTTATCCACATAGTAAGAATGTAAAAAGCTGCTCCAATCATTAAATAGAAGTTCCTATGAATTATAAATGAATATTGCAAAATTTAATTAACTTGGAATTTGTGATCACAAACAGGAATGACTATACAAATAACATAGTCATTAAACCAAAAACTTTTGAGTATATTATCCAGGAAATGAGTATTTGCCTAATCTCTTGTACTTTTCCATTTATTTATTGAAACCAAGAGTGTTCTAAATTAAGTGCTTAAGAAACTATTTCCTTATGTTAAGTTCAAAATTTTTTAGTGGTTGGTTGAACATTAGACCTCCACTATTAAACAAAATCCGATACTTACTGTCCTCCTCTCTCTACAAGTGTCTGGCAGAGGTATTTTCTTGCATTTCTGTGAGTTGGACAGTTTTCTAACGCAAGCTCAAAATCTTCTATTGCTTTGTTCAAACTTCCTTTTGTCGCGTATCTAGAGACATGAAACAAAGTTAGAGGGCTGTATCTCACAAGCTCTTCATAAATCTTGTTCGCATTTACCTGGTAAACATTCCTTAAAATCCATGTATGATTCACTTACAATGCTCCACGAGCTACCAAAGCTTCCACATTTTGTTTGTCTATTTCCAAAGCTTTATTGTATTCATTCATAGCATCCACATGGCGTCCAACTTTAAAATAGTCAACTCCGATCTTCACACTAAAAAAGACATTTGTAAAGCATCACAAACACTTCAAACAATATCTAAATAAAATGTTAGTGTGAATAAGTTTTAAAAGCAAATGTCATCAAACTTGGCAAATAATTAGTTTTCAGAATACTCACAATATACCTAAGGAACATTCTTCTGCCTTTGGACATTTTCACAACAAATATTGGTGAAACCCTGATATCAATATACTAATTCCTTTTGAGAAAAGTGAAATGCTGAATAAAACTTATCTGTTAAGTGTAAAATCTGTTAAGTGTAAAATGTAAGACTACTTACATCTGTAAAAGAAAAGCTCATGTCAAAAAGGCATCACTTTAATGCATCTCAAATTTGTCTTACTGATGATATAAGCATGCTTGCCTTGCCCTAAGCTTTTAGACTAGATATAATGCAATTGTTGAAAGACAGTCTTCATACCATTTCAAAGCCCAAGACGCAGATTGTTTTTTTCTCAATGCAGAAGCAAAATCATCTTCAGAGAAATTTTTGCTATTAAAGAAAATAAAAATTAAAAAGTTAAACCACAAATATTTTTTAAGTAACTATACTTAATTCTACTTGACAGGCATTTGACAGTGAAAGTATGAATCTCAAGCAAGAAATCTGCATTCTATTTATATACCAAAATCTTTGAACTTTCGAAATGATTATTATTGTTAAACAGTATTTTTCTTGGCCAGGGGCAGTGGCTCACGCCTGTAATCCCAGCACTTTGGGAGGCCGAGGCGGGCGGATCACGAGGTCAGGAGATTGAGACCATCCTGGCTAACACAGTGAAACCCCGTCTCTACTAAAAAAAAAAAAAAAAAAAAAAAAATTAGCCGGGCATGGTAGCGGGCACCTGTAGTCCCAGCTACTTGGGAGGCTGAGGCAGGAGAATGGCATGAACCCAGGAGGCGGAACTTGCAGTGAGCTGGGATCGCACCACTGCACTCCAACCTGGGTGACAGAGTGAGACTCCGTCTCAGAAAACAAAAACAAAAAAACCCAGTATTTTTCTTTAGCATACACACAAAATTCTTATAAAAAGTTTCTGCATCCTTCTCTACTTGGTTACATGGTACACATCTTAATCACTGATAAGACAGTCCAGTCCAGAAGATGGGATCATGTGGTTCATTCAACCTTTGGCATATGCCTGCTACTAGGTGGCGTAGGATGGTCCAATACGTCCTTCAGCTAAAAGCAGCTTCTGAGCTTACCACCACTCCCCTCACCACCTAAGAGTAATACTGATGTACTATACCTTTGTAGGCCTCTCATTAAAGATGGCGGATTAGATTCATCTATTCCTAGTTTTTCTAGAAGGAATTCAACTACTCCTGGATTAACAAATCCCAAGGAACTCTGCATGATATTTTCATAGGACTCCAAAGAATTACTATTTAGTTCAACACTTCTCCTTAAAAAAAGAAAATACAAACACAAAAATTGTAAAATGACTAATTTGACATTCCATTTCTAGTAAAGAAATAATATCATTTGAGGTTTAAATACTAATTCCATTTTTTGCATAAGATGGTGTGGCAATATTATGATATGGTTTCCTTTTACCAAGTCTGAAGTAATTTAACTGTTATAAAAATGTGGTATTCCTCAATCCAAGAGACTTTTATAATGAACTGTTGTTGAAATAATATGGATAAATTACCTGTAGTATAAAGGAAGCTCTTCAGAGCTAATTACACCTAATTTAATACCAGATAGGTGTGGTGGAAGAGAAGAGCTATACAGAGATACCGCTAGCTTTTCATGGTATCTGTCAATATCCTTGATTCCAGCTTAAGGAAAAAAAAAGAGAACTAAGCTGATTAGTAAGAAAACATAAACTAACATAAAAAATATAAACTTTCCCAAACACTACCCTCTTAGACTGTATTTTTTTAATAAAAACAAAAATTCAACTATCATTACTTTTTTATTAGTATGATGAAACTAATCACCTCGAATGATGTCACCAGTTTGGTAATATGATAAAGGATCCCCATGGTTACTGTGAGAAGGCACATCTCTTAAGGGACAAAGAGCCTGTAATGAGAATTATTTTAAAACATCAGACATTTCAAGCTTTGATAAGAACAGTGTCTTCTTTTATCTTAGTTGTTCGGTATGAAACAGCTAGTAGTTGAACAACCTAAAGTAAAAATTTAAATAGGGATTTAGTTAAAAGTAATTTCCGTGTCCAAACAGTAAAATATGTTTGCTGGTTCAGTTAAAAAACTAAAATCTCATGAAACTTTCCATTAGTTTAGGAACCAAATATGATGGCTTATGACAGCATACAACATGCATCAAAAACAAACTAAAATTTGTCTAAAAGGTATCAAGGATTCCAGTGAAAATGAAATGCGAATTCTCCAAAGTTTTTGTTTGTTATCCAATCTGTAATACCTTCTGCTTTTCTTCCTTTTTATCTGCCTGGATAGATGGCAAATACCCAATCTTTTATCTTGACACATTAGTTTAAATTCAGGACTATCCATCTTGGGCAAAGTATCTTAATATAATGTACAAACCACTTACATTTAATTATTGTAAATATATAAATGAAACTTCTCTCCAAATTATCCACATGAAAATATACAATGCCAAATATTAATTAAGAATACATATTTCAACTACAAGAAATAAGTCTGAATATCAATCACCCTCACCACGTCCACTGATACCTTTTAGAGCATTGAAAAAAAAACAGTGCCTGCCAACCACAGTTTAAATTTAAAAAATCCCAAAAACCAGAAATGGAGGGAGAAACTGGGTAAGTAACTTTCACTGATTTTTTTAAACTATTTTTCTCCAATTAACATTTACTTTCCAAAAGTACCTTGGCAGGTATACTTGAACACAACTGCATGCAAACATATAATTCTTGCATTGAGATGAGTTAACAAAAACAGAAGCAATCCAAGTAACAAAAATAACTTACTGTGATTTCTAAGTGGGTTATATCTCTCATGATACCACTTCCTAAACAGATCAACACCATGAAAAAACCAAATTCCCGAATAGAACTAATTCTTCCAATCACTATATCACCACGCTCAATATCTCGGAAAAACAGCTCTCTCCGATCCATACTAGGTATCTCCATGAATTGCTCTAAAGGTGGCATGACTGCATAATGATCTAAAAAAAAAAAAAAAAAAAAAAATTAACAAAATCACTAACGATAGTTTTGAGTTCCGTTTCACCTAAGTACTGTTAAATCGAGCCGCAATCTTAAAGGTTTTAAGGCCAAACTCACCTTCACTGTCTTCATTAATTTCAGAAGTTGCAGGTGCATCTGATTTCCAGGAAAGTGCAAAAAGCAGATCCGCTTTTTTGGAGATGAATTTCTGTATCTCGATGTTGTCAACTCTCTTCTCTTTTCTTAAAAAGAAAAACATATATATGAAAATTGGGTTATCTGCAAAGCCTCTTTACTTCTAACCTTCTGCTTATGGCTTTCATCGCCCATTCCGCTCCATCCTAAGCTCCAGACCATACAACCTCAGAAAAAGTTTTAACTAGGCATTCCCTCATTAACCAACCTGGAGGTGGAGAGCGGGGAAACTTAAAAAGCGACGCCTCCAACTCAGATAGGAAAGCTCAAGGGATTTTAGCTAAGGAATCTGCGCCTCTACCAAGCAGCGCCAGACAAAAAGTTCAGCCCGCATCCCGCACTGCACACCCCAGGAGCGCCCCCCGTCCACCCAGCCCAAGACACCAGCACGCGATCCTCCTGTGCTCACGGCTCCACTTCCTCTAGACGCAAACCCGGGGCTGCGGTAGTGGCTGCCAGAGCTGCGTCCCCTCTCCCGTGGCGCAGTGACACCAACGTCTCATTACCTGCCCTGCAACGGCTGCTGGGGCGGCGGGCCCCGGGCTGGCTCGGCGGCCGACCCCAGGAGGCTCCGGAAGTGTGGATTATCCTGCTGTTCGCTCCGAAGCAGAGAGAGCAAAGACGACCCGTGGCAATTTAACGACTGCCGCAGAAGGTCCCGGTCCATGGCTAGAGACTGCAGGGCCCGGAGGCCGATGGGCTGATAGCCCCCGGTTCCGTATCCGCTATTTGAACCGGGTGGTACGGGAAGCAGAAGAAACCGTCTGGAGGCTGCCGGAAGTACACAGACAGCACAACCAGTTACACCCGGAAGTGTTCTGGGGCCGCCCCCACGGCGGCGCGGCGGCGCGGCAGAGCTCAGCCTCGGTCTCGCGAAACCAAGCGAGACTACGGAAGGCCGAAGGATTGGGCTCAGCATTGCTTGGGCTAAAGGCTGACTAGGGCTTCCAGGAAGTGATGTATGTGAGAAGTTTGCTTTTTAAAATGTACGTGGGATCGTTATTACGTCGAAATAGCTGGAGCTGTAATCTAGGATAAATAATAATTCCTTTTCGTATTCATCAAGGTGCTTCTAAGTGCCAGTGCCAGGGTAAGAACCCTATACGAGTCTCCAAGCTTCTTCCCTCGAAGTACTCTCTGCATAAATCAATACCTATGTCTCTGGCGTAACCCCATTCAACCGGCTGCCCCGGGAAGGTTTCCAGGTGGTTTAAAGGGCAGAAGAAAGGAAGGACACGGATATTTGTTAAGCACCTGTAGTGGTGTTCTCCATCCATACCCCATTTACTGTTAGTGATTGTGAATTCTAAAACCAGGATGGCTTTAATGTCTCCACATGTGCATATGCCATTCAAGTTTTACAATAACTAATGAACACATGCATTTCTTATTTAGTTTATCTCAATGGTTGCTCAAAATTTAGTGTCTGTGAGACTTACTGTATGGTGATGTGTACGCAAAAGTCAATATACTGTTCTTATGGACAATTCAAGTGATTTTCAAAGGGAATTTCAACTTAGGTCCCCCATCCCCTTACTTATTGGCTTGAGAACCTAACCACTACGGTAGCTATTGTACTTTTTCATTTTAGAAAACGAGGAAACATGCTCAGAGAGTCTCAGTAAATTGCTCAATGTCACACAGCTAGTAAGAGGCTAGAGTTAGGATTCCAAACGAAGTATTAATTGATCTTCTCAGGCAGAGTTGCTGGTTTGAGTATTTTATCATATAGAAGGTCTAACTAACCCTAATTTTGAGATCATGTAGCTTCGTTTTATTCCAGTATAAAATTTATACCATTTAAATATGTTCAGTGTAAATAGTTCAGTATAGTCCTCTTGAACAGAAATAAACGGTGGCAGTTAGTCTCCCCACTTCCCACCATGTGTCTTTGAGGAAATCAACTTGCCCTTCACTGTGTTACCACTTTTGTATAGGAGATCTAGCCCAGAACATAATCGATATCGCCACACTGTTTTGTGGAAAACCCAGGCAAATAGGTAAACAGTTTATTAAGACTTGAGAAAATGCAACAAACAAGAATGCAACTGTAAAAGATAAATTTGGGCTTAGCGCAGTGGCCCACACCTGTAATCCCAGTACTTTGGGGGGCCGAGGGGGGATCACTTGAGGTCAGGAGTTCAGAGACCAGCCTGGCCACCATGGCCTAACCCCGTCTCTACTAAAAATATAAAAAATTAGCCGAGCCTGGTGGCTCATGCCTGTAGTCCCAGCTACTCGGGAGGCTAAGGCACGAGAATCTCTTGAACTCTGGAGGCGGAGGTTGTAATGAACCGAGATCGCGCCACTGCACTCCAGCCTGGGTGCCGGCAGGAGACTCCGTCTCAATAAATAAATAAATAAATAAATAAATAAATAAATTTTCAAGCTTCTATAGGCATATCCACTTTAATAAATGGTACAGACTGACTTGTTTTAAGCCATAACTGTAAAGAATGGTTGTTTTTAGGAAAGAGTGCTGTCACTGAAAAGGAAAGCTGACCACTAAAAATGATTATAGACATCTTGGTAAGTATGTGATTTGTGTTAGAGTCATTCTGTGATCAAGGAACTCATTTTTTGGAGGGACTAAGAAACCAGTGTTTGAGAACCAGATGCCAAACAATGATACTTAGCCTGGGAATGTCACCTTCTGAGGCCATTCTTTAGTAGCACATGGTTTTATCACTGTGGTATCTGTCTATACTTCTTCCTAATTCCAATACTAGGATAACCCTCCCCCACCTCATATCTTGAACATCTAAAATGGCCATGAACATAGAAAGCAGCTCCTTTTAGGGGGTAAGCAGCATTTATCAAGAGTGATATTTTTTGTATAGTAGTGACAGAAGAAATGAACTTTAAACAAATGTACTCAAAACTCAGGGTGGGATTTTCTGTCTTTGGTTAGTTCCTTATGTGGAAGTAGCCACATTAGTTGGGTGCCGAAGGCAGTCTTATTCTTTACTTCCGGAATACTACTCCCATTGCAGAGGATAAAGCCTTTTACAATTACAGGTGTATTTGAGTTCATTTTCTTTTGAGACAGACACCCCTTTGACTTTGAAGGGGACAGAGCACTGGATCTTTGACATGGGATTGGAGGGAGTGAGGAAAGGAAATGGGACTAGCTTTGCTTCTCATTTTAGAAAAACTAGTCCCACATGTGAGGCTTCTCAAGTGGGCGAGGAAGAAAATACTGTTTTTCTTTTTTACTTCTTGCCTTACCTTAAAAGATATCTTTTTCGAGAAACTTTCCAGATTAAGCAATATAAATAACTAAATGAATATGTTGAGGAGAGGGACAGGAAAGTGTAGGATGGGGTTGAGGGAAGAAGGTAGGACATCTAAAGCAGTCAGATCTTTGATGTCTGGTTCCTGTGCCTGTTTTTATTGTAAATGTTAAATTCAATTTCTAAATAAACACATATGTACATTATTTAATAAACACTCTAGAGCCTAGAGATATAAAGGTGAAGAAAACAACTCTGGTTCTTGAGTGGCTCACAGTCCAACACAGGATTAGACATAAGAAGAAACAAATATGGTACAGTGGTAAGTGCTATTGTGGACACCTACTAGAGTGTCTGCATAGATCCCTCTTCTTTGTGAAGTGAGGTAGTGGGAGTTGCTGGGGGTAAAAGGAGAGAGGGGGAGGCACCTATGTGCAGTCCAGGCACAGAGGGCAATATAATTAAAGAAGTAGAGGTGTGAAAAAGCAAGATACATTCTGGAGACAGCAAGTGTGAAATGGAGGTAGGTAGGGATATTTTAATTATAGACATTTGGTTATGTAAGCGTGTCATTTCAGGTAGGCTATAGATTGGTGGGAAGAAACCCCTGGTGCCTCTCTGTGGGTACAACACACACACATACACCCACACACACAGAGTAAATTCCTGATTTCTTTAGCAAAGAACACAGAAACTTAGGTGAAGCAGGGTAGCCACATAAAGAAGTGGGAGAAGCAGCATATCTCATTGTAGCTTTTCTTGGATCTCCCGTTTCCACAAATAACTTGTGCAGCTAGTGACATAATCTGCAAAAGATAAAGTCTTTTTTTTTACATCTCGGAAACATTTATAACCAATTGTTAAGGATCTACAAATAATCCATGACTTTATGAGAAATATTTATAGATAGATTGTTTCTGGTTCTTGATCCTGATGCCAACAGTTTCAACAAGGCCTCACCTTAGGCGGGGGTTAGGGTTGGAGTGTGTGTGTCAGGGATGGTGGGTACCAAATAAGGTACTAGAAGTCTATTACGACACTTCTAACTTTAATTTTTCAGTATCTTTTAAAGGCTGTCTTCTTTTTAGAAAAAATGGACTTTATTTTTTAGAGCAATTTTGGGTTAAAAGCAAAAGTGAGGAGAAAGTAAAAAGTTTCCCATGTATCCCCTACCCACACACATGCATAGCTTCCCTCATTATCAATATCCCCCACCTGAGTGGTACATTTGTTAAATTGATGAACCTACATTGACACCTCTCTATCATCCAACGTCCATAGTTTGTCGTGGTTTCATTCTTGGTGTCATACATTCTGTGGGCTTGGACAAATGTGTAATGATGTATTCACCATTATAGGGTATTACAAAGTTTCATTACCCTAAAAATCCTCTGTGCTCTGTCTATTTTTCTCCTTGGAACCCCGACAACCACTGATTTTTTTACTGTGTCCGTATTTTTGCCTTTTCCAGAATGTTATATATCTGAGATCATATAGAACACAGCATTTTCAGACTGGCTTGTTAGTAATATGCAGTTTAGTTTCCTCCATGTCTTTTCATGGCTTGATAGCTCATTTATCTTTAGTGCTGAATAGTATTCAATTTGCTGGATTTATATAACAATTTATTCATTATCCTATTGAAGGATATACTGATTTCTTCCAAGTTTTGGCAATTATGAACAAAGCTGCTATAAACATACATGTGCATATTGTTGGTGAACATAAGTTTTCAACTCTTTTGCATAGGAGTGCAAATTCTGGGTTGTGTGGTAAGAGTATGTTTAGTTTTGTGAAAAAGCACCAAACTGTCTTTCAGAGTGGCTGTACCATTTTACATTCCCATCAGCAATTAATGAGGGTTCCTGTTGCTCCACATCATCACTGGTGTTTGATGTCAGGGTGCTGAAATTTGGCCATTCTAATAGATGTGTAGTGGTATCTCATTGTTAGTTCCATTTGCATTCGCTTGATGATATATGATGTGGAGCATCTTTTTATATGCTTATTTGCCATCTATATATCTTCTTTGGTGTGGTGTCTGTTAAGGTCTTTGGCCCGTTTTTTAATTGGGTTGTATGTTTTCTTATTGTTGAGTTTTAAGAATTTTTTTTTGTGTGTGTGTATGTATACATATATTTGCAAATATTTTCTCTTGGCCTGTGGATTATCTTTATGTTCTCCCAGTGGTATCTTTTGCAGAGTAGAAATTTTTAATTTTAATGAAATCCAGCTTATCAGTTTTTTTTTTCTTTTATGGATCATGACTTTGGTATTGTATCTAAAAAGTCATCACCAAACCCAAAGTCATCTAGATTTTCTTCTATGTTATCTTCTAAGAGTTTTATAGTTTTGCATTTTACATTTAGATCTATAATCCATTTTGAGTTAATTTTGTGAATGATGTAAGACCTGTGTATAGATTCATTTTTTTGCATATGGATGTCCAGTTGTTCCAGCACTATTGGCTGAAAAGAATATCTCTTTTCTCTGTTGTAGTGCCTTTTTACTTTTGTTAAAGATCAGTTGACGGTACTTATGTATTATGTTGGTCTATTTCTGGGCTCTTTATTCTGTTCCATTGACCTATCTATCTATTCTTTTGCCAATACCACACTGTCTTAATTACTATAGCTTTATAGTAAGTCTTGAAGTCAGGTAGTGCCAGTTCCCCAACTTTGTTATTCTGCAATTACTCTCTTTATTTTCCGAAAATAGTCCCTTTTTGTTGCTTAAGCCAGATGGAGGAAATCTGTAGTTTGGAACCAAGGGTGTTGACTAATACACTAAGAAGCCACCAACTAGTAGCCTCTGCTTTTTCTACTCTGCCATTTTAAAAATGAAGAAACAAATATGGAGAGGTTAATACATGCTTTTGTTTTTCAAAAACTAACTTTAGAATACATGTTGTCTAGCTGTGTATCTAGTACTCTTTCTACCATACCATGCCATTTAGAGGGTCAGTGAAACCATGCTCTTTAAGGATGTAGCTTTAAAATATATGTATGGAATTTATTTTATTTAAAAAAATTATGACATAGGTCAGGTATCCCTTATCTGAACTGGTTGGGACCAGAGTGTTTTGAATTTGAGATTTTAGAATAATTGCATATATATAATGAGATACGTTGGGGACTCAAGTCTAAACAAAAAATTCATTTATGTTTTATATGCACCTTATACCCACAACTTGAAGGTAATTTTATTTTCTCCTTGGGACGCTGAGTAAACATGGTGTCATGTTCCTACATTTTGACTGGAATCTACCACATGAGGTCAGGTGTGGAATTTTCCACTTATGGCATCATGTGAGTGCTCAAAAAGTTTCCAACTTTGGAGCATTTTGGATTTTGGATTTTTGGAGTAGGGATGCTCAACCTGTAGTTAATTTTATGTGTCATCTTCACTGGATCAGGGGATGTCCAGATAGTTGGTTAAAGACTATTTTTGGCTGTGTCTGTGAGAGTGTTTCCAGATGACATTGGCATTTGAATTGGTGGGCTCAGTAAAGTAGATTGCCATCCACAATGTAGTTGGTCATCATCAAATCCACTGAGGGGCCAGGATCAGTGGCTTATGCCTGTAATCCTAGCAGTTCGGGAGGGCCAGGAGAGCGGATTGCTTGAGCCCAGGAGTTTGAGACCAGCCTTGGCAACATGGCAAAACCCTGTCTCCACCAAAAATACAAAAATTAGCCAGGTGTGGTGTCACATGCCTGTAGTTCCAGCTACCCAGGAGGCTGAGGTGGGAGGATCATCTGAGCCTGGGAGATTGAGGCTGCAGTGAGCCTTTCCCAGCCTGGGCGACAGAGTGAGACCCTGTCTCAAAAAAAAAAAAAAAAAAAATCAATTCAGGGCCTGAATAGAATAAAAGGCAAAAGTAGGGAAAATGTGCCCCTTTTTGGCCCCACTGTTTGAGCTGGGACATCTCATTTCATCTTCTTTTGCCCTCAAAGTAGGATTTATATCATTGGCTTTCCTTGGCCTTTGGACTCAGACTACATTATGCCAGCAGCCTTCGTGGGTCTCCAGCTTGCAGATGGCTGATCCCAAGACTTCTCAGCCTCCATATTCCTGTATAATTGTATGAGCTAAGTCTTCATAGTGTGTGTGTGTGTGTGTGTGTGTGTGTATGTGTATCTCCTGTTGTCGGTTTCTCTGGTGAACTCTGGCTAATACAAATATCCGTTATTATGTTATTATCTAAAGATCACCTTGAACTCCTTTTTTTTTCCCATAATGGGGCCACTTGATTTCATTCCTAAGCACATGGTGTAAAAGGTTTAGATTACAAATTTGCTACCACATAAGGTAGCTATCTATGTTTAACACTCTATTCAAAGCTGTCCTGAAGTGACTCAAGAAAGAGTGAGGAATACTAAATGGAAAATATGGCTAACTCAGCCAAATATCCATCCCCATTGTTAGAGGAATAATTCGAACTGCAAGCCCTTCTGATAAGAGTTGGCTCATCTTCATTCATTCCAATAGTTTTTGTTTGAAAAGATTCTCCCAGCTTCTATTTCTTTTTCATATCACAGACCAACACCTTTCCTCAAGAAAAAAAAAACCATTGTCAGTCTAATCCACTTGAGGGTGCTGTAAGATCATCATGGTATCCAGTTTTATGTCCTTCACCAGAAAACCTGCTAACTAAACAAGGATTTAGGGATGGGGAACTGTGACCCTATTATATACAGTCATTTTGGGATAATTTTATCTCTAACACTGTCTCCACGTTTTAGTGACTGATAAATGTTTTGAGGATATTATTTTAATTTAAATCAGTTCATATCTCATTAGAATTGATTAACTTAGTAATCTTGAGTTATTTTTTTCTAAGAAGAAAGATTACTGATTTCAGTTTCAATTCAACGTGGTTCTAAACAGACCCAGAGGTGAATATTGCACAACTCCAGGACAAGGGGCCAGAGTAGTGATACACTGTAATCCATGTTCAATGTATGTGGCATTCCTGGAGATGTGCAACTTTTGACCAGTTGTAGTGACTATCTGCAGTGCTAGTCTCAGCTAGCATTTCTTTCATGTTTGTCTTTCTTTACAAAAAGGATGAGGAAATAGAATGAAGATATTTCAGATTAAATCTATCATGATTGTTAGAAAAAAATTCGAAAGATGTATGTAATACTGATATGGAATAGGTTAAGGTGTTTATCATCAGGTTCTTGGTCATGACTGCTCATAAAGACACATACACACACACACACCTCTTAGATTCTTAGATTCTTGTTTTGTAGCAATTTCTCAGAATGCTATAACAGAGAACATGTCAGGATTATCATCAAAAGAATTGAAAGTTTAATGCTAAATAAATAGTATTCTTTGTCAATACATTCTGGATTGCTTCAATTTTTTAAATGCAATTTAGACATTCCTTTAAAATAAAAGCAATTGGTCATCTTCTAATTTTTTTTTCTTTTTTTATTTTATTATTATTATACTTTAAGTTTTAGGGTACATGTGCACAATGTTCAGGTTTGTTACATATGTATACATGTGCCATATTAGTGTGCTGCACCCGTTAACTCGTCATTTAGCATTAGGTATATCCCTAATGCTATCCCTCCCCCCTCCCCCCACCCCACAACAGTCCCTGGAGTGTGATGTTCCCCTTCCTGTGTCTATGTGTTCTCATTGTTCAATTCCCACCTATGAGTGAGAACATGCGGTGTTTGGTTTTTTGTTCTTGCGATAGTTTGCTGAGAATGATGATTTCCAGTTTCATCCATGTCCCTACAAAGGACATGAACTCATCATTTTTTATGGTTGCATAGTATTCCATGGTGTATATGTGCCACATTTTCTTAATCCAGTCTATCGTTGTTGAAGATTTGGGTTGGTTCCAAGTCTTTGCTATTGTGAATAGTGCCACAATAAACATAGCATGCATGTGTCTTTATAGCAGCATGATTTATAGTCCTTTGGGTATATACCCAGTAATGAGATGGCTGGGTCAAATGGTATTTCTAGTTCTAGATCCCTGAGGAATCGCCATACTGACTTCCACAATGGTTGAACTAGTTTACAGTCCCACCAACAGTGTAAAAGTGTTCCTATTTCCCCACATCCTCTCCAGCACCTGTTGTTTCCTGACTTTTTAATGATCGCCATTCTAACAGGTGTGAGATGGTATCTCATTGTGGTTTTGATTTGCATTTCTCTGATGGCCAGTGATGATGAGCATTTTTGCACGTGTTTTTTGGCTGCATAAATGTCTTCTTTTGAGAAGTGTCTGTTTATGTCCTTCACCCACTTTTTGGGTCATCTTCTAATTTTTAAACACATTCTTTTTTGTTTTATTGATGGCAGCACTAAAGGAGAATTTCGGGGAGTAGAAATATATTAGTGGCTTAGTATATTGCCCTTCTTAATGGAATTCATTGGAAGATCCAGTATATCAGGGAAATGATTTAACCTTGATCTGGGCCACATTAGACATAGCGTTTGATTATCTGTAGACATAATGGTCAAATTGCCGAATGCATTAATTTATTCATTTAATAAATGTTTGAGGCTTAGGCTGTATTTTAGATGTTAGGAATATAATAGTGAAAAAAATACACCAACCTCCCTGCCTCTATGGCGTTTATATTCTGGAGGGAGACATATGATGAGTAACAAATATAATAAATAAGTAAATGATATAGTGCATGTATTAGAAGGTGATAGATCCTATAGAGAAAGAAGTAAGTCAGGGTAAGGGGCATTGGAAGTACAGGGAGATGGGTGTGGTAGTTTTTTTTTTAATTATGTATTTATTTATTTAATATTTTTTTGTTTTGAGACGGAGTCTTGCTCCAGGTTGGAGTGCAGTGGGTCAATCTCGGCTCACTGCAAGCTCTGCCTCCTGGGTTCACGCTATTCTCCTGCCTCAGCCTCCCGAGTAGCTGGGACTACAGGCGCCCTGCCACCATGCCCGGCTAATTTTTTGTATTTTTAGTAGAGATGGGGTTTCACCGTGTTAGCCAGGATGGTCTCGATCTCCTGACCTCATGATCCGCCCTCCTCGGCCTCCCAAAGTGCTGGGATTACAGGCGTGAGCTGCCGCGCCTGGCCTGGGTGTGGTAGTTTTAAATAGTTACTACAGCAGATCTCATTAAGAAGGTGACATTTGAGCAAAGATTTGAAGTAGATGAGGTGTTAGTCATTCAACCTGTTGGAGGGAAAAGAGTTCCAGGCAGAGGGAACAACCAATGCAAGAGTTCTGAGACAGGAAGGTATTTGATGTATTTGAGAAATAGCGAGGAAGACGGTGTGGCAGGAACAGAGTAAGCATGGAGGATGGAGGTATGGGGCTTTGTAGGCCATTGCAAGAACTTGGCTTTTACTGTTAGTGGTTGGGAGTAGCTTCAGGGTTTTAAGGAGGAGGGCACATTATGACTTTCATTATAAAAGTATCACTTTGGCTGTTATCTAGGTAGGAATTGATTAAATACCTATTGCTCATAATAAAAGGGAGAAAGTATTATAGGATGTCTTCTTATTTCTTAGCAAACATAATTTCATTTTAAAATTTACCTATCATTGCATAGAATAAGAAGTTTCAACAGCTGCAAGAAGATTAAGAGTGTAGGGCCAGGCACTGTGGCTCACACCTGTAATCCCAGCACTTTGGGAGGCCGAAGCAGGCGGATCACCTGAGGTCAGGAGTTTGAGACCAGGCTGACCAACATGAAGAAACCTCATCTCTACTAAAAATATAAAATTAGCCGGGTGTGGTGGCGCATGCCTGTAATCCCAGCCACTCGGGAGGCTGAGGCAGGAGAATCGCTTGAACCCAGGAGGCAGAGGTTGCGATGAGTTGAGATCGCGCCATTGCACTCCAGCCTGGGCAACCAGAGCAAGACTCTGTCTCAAAAAAAAAAAAAGTGAGCAATTATGAAATAGGGAGTTATCATAGTGGACAGAGCTTAGCCCAGAAGTCCCAGCTGTATTTTGAGTAAATAATCTAATCTTCCATGCCTCTCTTGCCACCTTTAAAACTAAGGGATTGGATGAGATGAACTTTGAGATCTAACCCTTAACATTCATTGTTCTATGATGAAAACAGTTCAGGTGCTAAAACTGCATGTCTCTCTTTAAGTCAGTGTCAGTGTGCTTCTTTTTCTATGAAATCAGTATGAAGTTATTTTCCTATTGTATTGCAGTACTGGTAAGTGTGGCTTCCTACTGTGGCTGATCTCTTTAAATGAATGAGATTCTTTATAGTTCCTTTAGTTGTAGTTAGAAAAGGGACCAGCCACAGAAGTCACAGGGAGAGATTGGCTGATCACTGTTTGGAAGTCTTAGTGTGGCAGTTCCATGAGGTAGATTGAGTTCTGGACACTGATCCTTAGTTTTTCAAGTGCAGAAATTCAAGTAAGGCTCGACATGCTGATACACACTAACCAAATTAAACACTGATTTAGAAATCACGTTGACAATATATTGAGGGTGAACTATAAATGTTATGTGAATCAGAAACTCATATTAAGTATCAATATATTCTCCTGTGGAAAGCCAGCTTCAGTCAGAAGCTTGTTTGTGAGCCCAAAATAAGAACAAAAGCAGCCTGTTGGGTATTTTTAATGAATAATTTCATCAAACTATGTAATCTTATGCATTCATTTCCTCTGCATGTGTATTTCTTCTAAGACAATAAAAAACTCTGCTTACCTGTCATCTTTTTCTTTCTCTCTTTAATCTCTCTTTCTTTATACACAAACACACACACACACACACACACTTATATAATATATAAAATACACATGTATGCATAGGTAAATATGTAACTGATTAATAGCAAATATATTGAGAATATGACTGCTGCTATGTGTGTGTATATTTGAAAACTGCTTTCAATTTTGTTTTAACTTTCTTAAAGTGGAAGCCCAATATATAAAATAGACAGGAAGATACTGAGAACTCAACCAAGTAATGTATTTTCCTTTTTGTCTCCAGCCCCCTCTCCCTCACACAGCAAATGATGGCTGGAGAGGTTACCTTTAAGTCAGCAATCCCCAACCTTTTTGGCACCAGGGACCGATTTCATGGAAGACAATTTTTCCATGGACTGGGGCAGTGGGGATGGTTTTGTAATTCAAGTGCATTACATTTATTGTGCTCTTTTTTCTATTACTATTACATTGTAATATACAATGAAATAATTATACAACTCACCATAATGTGGAATCAGCAGGAGCCCTGAGCTTATTTTCCTGCAGCTAGATGGTCCCCTTTGGGGATGATGGGAGACAGTGACAGATTATCAGGCATTAGATTCTCATAAGGAGCATGCAACCTAGATCCCTTGCATGTGCAGTTCACAGTAGGGTATTCGCTCCTATAAGAATCTAATGCCGGCCGGCTTGGTAAGCGGGGGTATTCGCGGTCCTCCCCAGGCAACTGCGTCCTCCGTAGCCTGGCCGGCCTCGGCACCACTTGTTGTGGGGGTCCTAGGCCCTCCGCTGCAGGGCTGGGGCGGCGGCAAGGCCGAGGGGCAGGAAGTCACTGCCCGGCCTGGCAGTGTGAACGTGCAAGTCTATCCCCTAACCCAGAAAGCCCCAGGTGCAGTCTATATGGGCAGCCCTGCTCCTGTTTTATTTTTTAGGGACAGGGTCTCGCTCTGCCACCCGGGCTGGAGTGCAGTGGTGTGATCACGGCTCACTGCAGCCTCGACCTGCCAGACTGAAGCGATCCTCCCGCCTCAGCCTCCTGAGTAACTGGGACCACAGGCGCACCTGGCTGATTTTTAATTTTTTTTGTATTTTTTTTTGTGGAGATCCAGGTGGGGGGTCTTGCTGTGTTGGCCACGCTGGTCTTGAACTCCTGGCCTTGAGCGACTGTCCTGTATCAGCCTCCCGAAGTGCTGGGATGACAGGCATGAGCCACTGCGCCTGGCCTCTTTTGAATGCGCCTCCTTGCGTTTCTGTTTCAATGCCTGGTGCTACTTTTTTGGGAGTCCCAAGGCTGTACTGTTTGACTCCTTTTCCTCCCCTTTCTTTTTAACCTAAATTAAAGCTGCCACTGAAGAGCCCCGCCATGGAAGACACGCCATTGGTGATATCAAAACAGAAGACAGAGGTGGTGTGCGGGGTCCCCACCCAGGTGGTGTGCACGGCCTTCAGCAGTCACATTCTGGTGGTGGTGACCGAGTGGGGAAAATGGGTATCTGTGACTAGGGATAGTCTCTCTGTGGTAGTCCATGCTTATGGGACAAATATCTGCATATTTCTTGTATTATGGTTCTTCAGGGGAACAGAACCAATAAGATGGGTATATGTATATTTAGAAGGAAATTTATTTTAAGGAATTGGCTCATGTGATTTAGGAGGCTGACAAATCAAAACATACAGGGTAGGTTGGCAAGCTGGAGACCAAGGAAAAGCTAATGCTGCAGTTTAAGTCTGAAGGCTATCTGCTGGTAGATGGCCCTCTTTCTTGGTGGAGGTCAATCTTTTGTTCTATTCAGGTCTTCAGCTAGCTGGATGAGGCCTTACCCAGATGATGGAGGGCAATGTGCTTTACTCAAAGTTTACCAATTTAAATGTTAATCTCACCCCCCAAAACACCCTCACAGAAACATTTAGAATAATGTGTGACTACATATCTGGGCACCGTGGCCCAGCCAAGTTGACATATAATTAACCATTGCAATTATGTCCTACTTCAATGCCATATTTTAAGACAATGCAGCCTATTTAAAGCATTACAACCCCATGATGGTGAAGCAGCTGGAAATCACATGATTTGAGGAACAGCTGAAGTAACTAGGAATGTATAGAAATTCTGCCTCGTTTAATCTACTGGGTTTCACACTTATACACAGCCAATATCTGAGTTGCATCATCATTTCTTACTTATATCAGAGTTATAATATGAATGGTAGAGATTTCATAGTCTTTTGGTCTCAAATTGCTGTAATTTCATAGTCTTTTGGTCTCAAATTGCTGTAAGTTCATTTAAAGGCCTTTATCAACAAAATTTCTAAGCTTATAATGCTTTTTTATTTTGCCACTTTCAAGTTATAGAACTTAAAGATATTCCTTATCATCCATGGTGGTTTCTGAAAAATAATGTATGTGTTGAGCACTGAGTAAAAAATTTGGGGTCATGCTATGACTAATTTTGCATGGGTCATTTACTCCAGGTGACTTCCTTTTCTGAGCTATCGAAGATCATTCCTAATTGTGGCAGCCTAGATTTTTGCCGTTACCCATTTCATGTCTATTTCTGTGGCCACATTTCTTTTGTTTGTTCCTAACAAACAAAAGAAACACCATTATGTTAGGAAAGTTGTTTGGCTATGTTTTTATTATTTTTTTCTGAGACTTTTTATTAGCCAATAATCCAGAATTTATTGTATCCATTTTCATTGGCATCATAGTGACTAGCATCAATATGAGAATTGTAACTCAGAAATTCACCTAACGTTTATTTGACTATCTCCTTGTTCCAAATAGCTGTAGGTGCTGGGAATTCAGTAATGAACAAGTCATAGAAAAATCCCAGTTGAAAAAAGATAGTGTGAGTGGTTATTGCTGATGTTTTGCTTTCATCCTGAGGAATGTTCCTTAATTCTAAACCTATGGACTTGGATATGAAAGGAAAAGTATACTGTTTTTTATAGCTTCCATCGGCTCCACAGAATAAAATAACTAGTACCCTTTTATAATTTAAAGATTTAGGGAAGAAAAAAATTCACAATAAAATAGTATAATTTCACAATAATAAATATCACCTTGACTATATCTGTATAATTAAAATATTTCTAAGCCATTGCCATTGCCTTTTATTTCAGGCTGAATTAAAGATAACTCATTTTCTAAATTGCATAACAAAATAGTCTCTGTAGGACCCTTGGAGCTAGTGTTGTGCAAACTATATCAGTGAAATTTCTGTAGCATTTACTAGGATATTTGTTTTACGGAATAGTCTTGGTTTACATACACTCTTTTCCCAGCGTTCATGGAAACAAGGGAGTTGAACTGGGAGACAGATTTTCTTATGATTCTATTAAAAATGATTAAACAAAAATATGTTTTATATAGATAATACTAAGTGGATTGACAGCATATTGCTGCTAAGATTTTTCTGGGAAGTCTGTCTTTTACAAAACCGTTTGTCTTTTTCAAACATTGATGACTTATCTGTTCTGAGAACTCATATGTGATATTTTTGGCATACTTGTCCATTTAGGTTGTATGCAACTTTCAGTTTTCCTAAAACTCTATCATAGGTGTTCGTTTCAGTTTCTCTAAGATCCATGCAAGACCCATGTTCATTTGGGGCATATGACACACTTCCTCTCTAAGGCTAGCCCTACCATGTCACATCTTAGGTCTTGGAGGGAGGGATGAAAATTCTTTTAGGTCTTCCTCACTTTAGCATCCATTTACTCTTTTCCACACACTATGTTTTGTTTTCCCAAAGACCATGAAGTGATCAAATACCAGCTCTTTAAGGAACTCTTTTCAGTTTAATTAGAAAAGAACAGTATTTAATTCCTTTTTTTTTTTCTTCTGGAAGTCATTTCTAGCTCCTGTACCCATCTTCTTCCTCTGTTCCAGTAAGTTATCTTTTGTCCTGTATTGTCAATCAGTCTTCCAGCCCTATCTTACCATGTCACATACCTGGATTAAAGTCATTGCAGTAGTAACAAAATTTGACAAATCTGGTTTGCAGACCCATGGCAACTGGGGATAAGGTATGGCGGCATGACTTAAGAATTATTGATTTTTTTTCCTGGTCTGCGTGATTAAATGATGATCTTTTTCTCAGTTGGGCACTTACCATAGAAGGGTAACTATTGTTTTAGGGACTGTAAATAATAGTATACATGAAGAAAATCAAAAGCCTTGACTCTTAATTGCAACTATGACTGAGTAACTGGTACAAGACTAATGCTTCCGCCATCAACAAATCTCCTGCCACAGAAAGGAAACAAAATTATATGAAACAACTGCTTTCAGATATCGGACAACAGGTCATGAAGTGTTTCACCATCTGAGAGAAAAAAATAAACTAGATAACTGTTATTATTGTGGAGTTTTCTGGTTAGAGGCACTTATTGGGCAAAGGTGCAGAGAGGTGAAACCCAGACAGAGCATGGCAGCCTTGCTGAGATGATGAGACAGATATTAGAGTTTGGAGAGGCACAAACAGCTGAAATTTATGGGTAGAAGACCAAAGAGGAGAGAGCTAAGCAGGGAAAGAACTCCAGAAATCTGCAGAGGTTCCTTTTGAGTATTTGCTTACTAATCTGCACAAATATAGGGTGAGACTCCACAAGACCAAAGAACAATGACCAGGGAAAGAGCAACTACTGGGAAGCTATAAGCTGAACAAGTATCAGAATTTCACAGGGCTGAACAACTAGCGTGGAAAGACCCTGTGGAACACTCAGGCAATTCATTAGAGATCCCCAAAAGGCCATACCCGTTTTTGGTTTTAGCCCTAAGAAGAAGGGCTAAAACTAGCCTTACAGTAAAATCTCTTCTAGACCCTTCTTAACAAAGTTGCAAAGGAAGTTTCAAAACAGACAATGCAATTCAACATATCCAATATATATATAGATATCAAAAGTTACTAGACATGCAAAAAAAAAAAAACCATGAAAATGTGATCCATAACCAGGTTTAAAAAATCCATTAATAGAAACAGTTTTAGAAACAGGCAAAATTAATGGACTTGGACTTTTAAAGAGCTATTATAATATGTATAAAAATTGAGGCCAGGTGCAGTGGCTCATGCTTGTAATTCCAGCACTTTGGGAGGCTGAGGTTGGCGGATCTTGAAGTCAAGAGATTGAGACCATCCTGGCCAACATGGTGAAACCCCATCTCTACTAAAAATACATAAATTTAGCTGGGTGTGGTGGTGCGCACCTGTAGTCCCAGCTACTCAGGAGGCTGAGGCAGGAGAATCGCTTGAACCTGGGAGGAGGAGGGTGCAGTGAGCTGAGATCACGCCACTGCACTCCAGCCTGGCAACAGAGCAAGAATCCATCTTAAAAAAAAAAATGTAGGAATGGAGATGGAAGAAAGGAAAAATAACTTAGGCATTGTTTTTTTCTCTTGGTTTCTGCCTTGGAATAAATTCTGGTGCAAGTACAAGGAAGGAAGACAGTAGAGGTAAATTTCTTCTCCCCGTCTTTCTCTGATGGGTCTAGTCTCTGTGTCTTACACTTTCTCTCTGGAGCTCTAGTAGGCTTGCGGAGGTTTACCATGCTGTGGCAACTTGAAAGAAATGAATCAGAAAATGCATAAGGGATGCTTTAGAACAATGAATACCTGCTGACAACCCTGGGACACTGTGGAGTCCAAGAGGTATGGAAAAAAGCAGTGAATGTTTCTCTGTGTCCACAATAAAGAAAGGGCACAGAATATAGGTGAGAAAGGGGAACTGAACAGACTTGGAGGAGACCTATTTGTTTCCTCAGCCAGGATGAGGAAAACCTTCGGGAAGACGTGGGAAAATCAGAAGAAAATGCTGCCACATCTCAGTAGATTATCAACACAGTGGGGAGACATGATCTGCAAAGATACCAGCTCCTAAGAATGAGGAGTTAAAATTCAAAGTACACAACCTCTATCAGGATGGCATGGTGGCATTTAGTTAAGACTCCCAGCTCAGCAACAACTAGGGAAGGGGAAGAGGGCAAAAAGAAGGCAATCTTAAATAGTGCTAAGTGCACTATTTATTTTGGTACATCTCAGATTGTTTCATCAAACAGGCTAAAATAAAATGATATCCTGCTCCCCAATTGCTTTTCTAAACATGTAGCTTTAGATTCATTACTGAATAAGTTTAGAAATGTACTTATTTCTGTAGAGAAATATGAAACCAGCCAACAAATTCATGTGAAGCTAATGCACTTTGTGTAGGTAAGCAATTTACAAAGTAATATGTAGGTATCTTATTGAAAGGAAAGGTAAAAAAAAGCATCATAGACAGCTAAAAAGAAATGATCTTCTCTATCATTTTAAAGATGTGATGATTAAATACTTGCATACTTCACTTTGTGTTATCGGCACATACACAACTGCAATAAAAATCTCCATCTACCCTATCAGTGTGATCTGAGAGAACAGAATACTATGTCTACTTGGTTAAAGCTTTTCTTCGCTAAACATCAGGACAATTTAAGGAAAATACACATCTAAGCTCAGTTCTAATAGTTCCTTGCCACTCACTTGGAAAAATTCACTGTGGGTTGCAAGTTCATGTAGTAGTGTACCTGGTTAAAATACAGCAGCTCTACCATTGTTACCTCATCATACTATAATGTTTTTGGGACATGAATTTACATTTATACAAGATTTTATTATAAAATGCTATCTAATTTAGGGACACTTAAATTTTTTTTTTTTTTTGACAGAGTCTCGCTCTGTTGCCCAGGCTTGAGTGCAGTGGCACGATCTTGGCTCAATGCAACCTCTACCTCCCGAGTTCAAGTGATTCTCCTGCCTCACCCTCCTGAGTAGCTGGGACTACAGGCCTGCACCACCACACCTGGCTAACTTTTAATATTTTTAGTAGAGATGGGGTTTCACCATACAGTCCAGGCTGGTCTCGAACTCCTGACTTCGTGATCACCCACCTTTGCCTCCCAAAGTATTGGGATTACAGGTGTGAGCCACAGTGCTCGGCCATGGATTTCATTGGTTCTTAATACCTAAAATAACTTGTACATTTCCAACTTTAAATTTCTGTGACTATGTGATCTTTAGTTTTCATAACCTTTTGTCTTGGGAAAGAAAGAACACTTCCTTTTCAGAGTAATATAGCCCAAAGTGTCATTTTATAACGAACATCAAGTTGACTCATTAATTCATCCTCCTATGCCAATAGAAGGAGTTTGGGAAGAAAATATGACTAACAACAAAAATAGAAATGGCTTTCTTTTTTCAGGGATTAGCAGCCTAAACAGAATGCTTATGTTGTGGAAAGTACTTATAAAATCAAGAAAGGCAATATAAATATTTAATAACAAATCAAATTATTGCATATAGCAAGTTTTATATACATATATCTATATATAAATGTATAGATATAAATATTTGTTTCATGTCTTTATTGGCATAAAATGTGGAAATTAGAAGGTAGAAGTTGTCACCATATTTTTAAATGCTACCTAGCCTAAACTGGTAGGTTCATATATTCCTGAACATCATGATACTTGAGAGCTAAGAAGAGAATCAGATTCCAAATACAGTACTGTAGGCTTTAGTGGTTATTTGTTGTTTTTTGGTTGCCTAGCATCTATTTTTCCTAGTTTTGGTAACAGTACCCAAGGGCTCACCCTTCCTCCACTCTCTGTCATTGGGCTGTGGTTGGCCTGTAATATTGAGTCTAAAGATAGGCATGTGACTCAGGACAGGCCAATCATCTTGCTTAATACTTAATGATTAAATCGATTGGCTTAGGAATGGGCAGGTGACTTGATTTAGGACAACAGTAGTCAAGCCCAGGAACTCTTATTAAAGTGTTGAAAGCACCTTTTTAAATTTTATTAGTTTAATTAAATTAAATTATTATTATTATTATTTTTTGGAATATCAAGCTGAAATTACCATCAGATATTTTGCCACCACATGGAGGCTTTGAGTGAAGTCTGCATGGAGGAGAACAGAGCTGAGAGATGGAAAGATACTGAATCCCAGTGACATCCTTTGAGATGTTGGATCAAGCTGAGCTGGGCGTGAAGATAGAGCTACTCCTATACTTTTAAGATACGTAAGTTAATGAATTCCCTTGTTTGCTTTGATTAGCTTGATTATATTTTCTGTTACCTGCAGCAAGAGTACTACTACCTTGAGTATTTCCCACTTGCTCTCCAGATTCACTCTCTATTTTTTTTTTCCAACCTTCTCTGTGCCTGGGGACTTACCTATAAGGATTGTATCAAACAACACATTTGCCCTTTGGCTTCTGATTGTGTTCAGCCAGTGGGAATCTCCCTAGAGAGGGACGTCAGAAAATATATACTCTAGGGGCTCTCCCTGCTAGATCACAATAGGTTGAATGGTTCCTCTTTTAAAGGCTATTGATCTTGTCAAGTTCCCTTTCCTCTCCAGGTTTGAGTAGCCATCTTCTCCCTGTACACGTCAGATCCAGGGGAGTTATACCTTCTCACAATTGCAAGCTCTGGAATAAAACATTATCCCTAACTGGTTTCCCTTAGCCCTTCCCATATTTCTGTAAATAGCGCCTCTATTAAATTCTTCTCAATTACACAGTTTGAGTGAGCCGTCTCTTTCTGCCAGGAGCCAGAGTGATACATACTCCTTTCATTTTGGTATTCAAAATAAGTAAAAAATGCAGTAATTTTAAAAGACAAAATCAAATTAGCCATTTGAACAAATTGTTGCTTGATAGTGAATGCCCAACTTAGTATCATGATAAGATTTTAGAATTTTTGCAATACATGGAATTTTAGGAAGTCTGTAGTGAAGGGAACTGAAGGCTGTTGGCATCTACATGAGTGGGGACTTACTCTAAGATTTTGGATTATTTTCTAGTCTACCACTCACAGAAACTACCTTTTAGTGCAACCACAGTGGAACCCTGCCATAGTATCTCTAGGTAAGCATCACTATGCTCTTATAAATTTATATTTTCACTTCTCCAGGTCTTAAAAAGAGGACTGCTTGAATTTTTTGTGAATAAATGAATAAAGGAAAGAATTCTAAGATGAACACTGAAATCTACACTCAGTGAATTTACATCTCATGATTTACAAGAACAAACTTTCCATGGGTCTTTATATAGTTCAGAAGGACACAGCAACAAGTATGCTAATTTCAAATTTATTCACTGAAGCAAGTTCTGAAGAAGTCAACTAGGTATCATGTAATTACTCTGTGTATTTTAGGTATTAAGATTAATTTAAGATGATTTATCACTCTAACTTTTTACCATGTTAGCCTTTTCTTCAATTAGTCTGAATTCATGAGCCCTGATGAGCTTTTTTAGTGATATAATATTTAAAAGATTAACTACATTGAACATATGTAATGGATTAACAGCAGTGTCTATTCAATATTAGCTTGAGGCTATGGAGTATATTCAATTGTCAACATGAAGCAAAATGTTATTTATGCTTTGAATGGAGAACACTAAATCAGTCAAGACAGTTTCTCATCTCATCTGCCTTTCCCTGGCTCTTCACTTATAGTAGCACTATTTTATATTGGACAACAGTTCAAACTAGTAATAAATATACGACTGCCATATTCTTCTGAACCACAGTATCTACTAATGTTGCTAATCAAACAAAATATTTGGATTGCCCCAACCTAAGAAAAAAAATTTAAGCCATAAAGTTGCTAGGTGTATCCTGTCATATGTGTAGCATACTTCCTTTCAATCCATTTCAACAGCAAGCTTAAAAAATATGTGCCAGTCTTCAGAGAAATATAATAGATAAAATAGCTAAGAATATAAATGTTATAATTAACATTACATAAGAGTTCTGTAATAGGAATTAGGGATTCAGTTTATGAAAGTCAAAAGGTGGTGATAAGTAGCATATTTTCACCTTCCAAATAAAGGAAAAGCTCAAACTTGACAAACATGGTAGGGTTTTTTTTCTTCTCAGTCATAAGTCAGTGAATAGACAGATAGATAATTCCTATAATGTAGAATTCTGCCAGGCACCTTTGTTGATTCAAAAGTACAAAGAAATATGATTCCTGCTCTTAAGGACAGTGTAATCTAATCTAAGAGAAATGAACTATTAACACAAACCCTCTAGTAATCCAGCCTTCTGAAATGTTATGGCTTCTTATACTGCCTTGTGTTAATAGTTCACTTCTCTTAAATTATATTACACTTGATGAACCAATATTGACACATTATTATTAGCAAAAGTCTGTGGTTTGCATTAGGATTCACTTTTACAAAGTCCTGAATTTTGAGAAATGTGTAATATTATGTGTTTACCATTACAGTATCATACAAAATAGTTTCATCACCCCCCAAATCTCCTATGTTCCACCATCCCTCCATTCCTCCTCTAAGCCTGGAAACCACTAATCTTTTTCGTGTCCTCATAGTTTTACCTTTTCCAGGATGTCATATAGTTGGAATCAAATAGTATGTAGCTTTTTTAGACTGCCTTCTTTCACTTAGCAATATACAGTTAAGTTTCCCCCATGTCTTTTGTGGCTTGACAGCTCATTTATCTTTTTAAAAATCACTGAATAATAGTATATTGTATGATGTACCACAGTATGTTTATCCATTCACTTATTGAAGGATATCTTGGTTGCTTCCAGAAACCACAGTGCTGAGTGATGAGTGCTGTAAGAAAGATATGCAGGGTGTTAAAATGAAGAATGAGTTTGGCATTTAGAGGAGGCTTCATGGAGGAGGTGACACAAGCTGAGTCTTGAGGGATTAGTAGGAATAGAAAGGTATACTGGGGCAGGGTTCAGGTGAACAGGGAACTACAGGTAGAGGAGAAAGAATACAGAGATGTGAGACAGCATGGCACATATAAGGCACTGCAGAAACCCAATATGGCTGTTTCATCATGCAGGCTGGGGCTGGGCTAGAGGAAGCATAAGAGACTATCCTAGAAGGACTTTGTATGCTAAAGAGCTTAGATTTATTCTGGATAAATGGAGAGCTGTGGAAGGATTTTAAAGGGAAGAATGATTAAAAAATAATAATGTGGCTAATAGAAAATGTTAAATTACATATGTGTTCACATTATATTTCTATTGGCCAGTTTCTATTTGGATATCCTGTCTTCAGTTTGAAAATTCCATGTCTAAAATGAAATGTATCATTTTGCTCTCAAAACCAATTCTTCTCTTTTCTATTTCTGCTGGTGGTGTCATAACCCATCTTCCCATTCCCTCAATACCCTAAAATCTGGCTCTACTAAAACATACCAATAGCCTCCTAATAAATATGGAACACTTCATGAATTTGCATGTCCTCCTTGCACAGAGACCATGCTAATCTCCTCTCTATCATTCCAATTTTAGTATATGTGCTGATGAAGCAAGCACCTAATGTTTTTGTGATCCTCATTTTCATTGGTCTTTTTTTCCTACTGCTTCATGCAACTGAATCTCTACTTTCTTGATTATCTTCCTCCTTTGACTTCTGTAACTCTGAGCTACTACAGTTCCTGTCCAATTTCTCTGATTACCTTATATCTCCCTCTTTCTTTCACTGGCATCTCTTCTTCTTCATACCTTAAAGATCTAGCCACATTCTCTGCTTTGTCTCCCTTCCCTCCTTTTCAGATATCTCGTCTATTATAATGACATAACCATTGCATAAATGAAAATGATCACATTACCATCTCCAGCCTCAACCCTTCTTTTTAGCTGCAGTATTGCATCTGCAGTTTTCTGCCAGATGTTTCTATTTGGATATCCTGTCATCAGTTTGAAAATTCTATATCTAAAATGAAATGCATCATCTTGCTCTCAAAACCAGTTTTTTTCTTTTCTGTCTTTGCTGGTGGTGTCATGATTCTCTTTATCACCCAGCTTGAAATCTCTGATTTAAGTTGAACTCTTTCCTTTCTCCCTAGCCTCTCCCATTCCTCCAGTCATGAAAACCTGAAGACTCTTCCCTCCTAATGTCCCTTGTATCCATTCCCTTTCTCTGGTCCCATGCATAGGTGTCCTTACATGCTACACAGTCAGCTGCTGCTTTTTGAACCCAGAGTATCTGGGAGTATGACATGGATATGAAACACCAAGGGATGGTGTGGGGAGTGAGTATGGCAGTTCCTTAGATAAATGCTCCAAAGTGATTTATTCACAGTACATTTTGAAGTTGCTGACAGAACATGAATGAAACTAGTGATTAAAAAAAGAGCTGTTCTTATATAGTCATGGTCAGAGATGACATTCTTTATTTGGAGGCAAAGAGTTAAATGTAGACATACAGGCAGAAAAAAAAACCAGCATGAAAGCACAGTATGTACATTAGAAGAGTTGAAGAGAAATGAGCCTTATCATGCAAACCACATTGACTTTGAAACATACTGCAGTCATAATGTTCTGAAATTCTTATTGTAGGATACATATTGAGATTGTCAGAAGGCTGTGTGAACACTGGGGCTTTTGCAGCACTTATAATATTTTTACCTATTTTGTTGCTTTGGCTTTTGAGCTCTCTTCCCTCTTTCTTTCTTTCTTTCTTTCTTTCTTTCTTTCTTTCTTTCTTTCTTTCTTTCTTTCTTTCTTTCTTTCTTTTTTTTTTAATGGAAAAGTAGTTCCTGAAGAGACAAAAACCACTCCATGCATTCTTTAATTGTTTCACACCTTTCATATGATATGGCCACAAGACACTCTATAATTCTCAAAGATATGAGACAGAAAACTGCAAAGAAGCAAAGTGTAAGGGTCTTTGGGTAGCCCTAGATAGAAGTTACTTAGGCAATTCAAATGAAATAAAAACACTATATAATACAAAGTTCTATTTGAGTTTGGGCAGGCTGGTCAGAGATGACAATGCGAAGAGACTGTGTGCCCTTTTTTTGTTCCTACCATGACACACTAGTGACGCATGACACAGTAGGCGGGTCCTTCAAGTTCTCCAAAAACACTTAAGACAGATTGTTACTTTTAGTGTATCTCCCAATAAAAACTTTTGCTTCTTTGTTGTGTAAGTCTGTGACATCATTCTGATGTTATTTACCTTAGTTAAAGAATCAGTGAGTACAAAGCTAGGCTTGAGCAAAGATGTGTTATTTTTATTTTGATGTACCCAGTCTCATGTTTCTGCCCTCCGATCAGACTCCCATTACTCTTATGGTTTTTCATCTTTTCAAGCATTTTTAAGGAGAAATATTCCTTATACTTGTATCATTCACTTATGTTTTAGTTTACTGACTCTCAGACTTTAGTGTGCATAACTGTAACTGGAGGAGCTAATTTAAAATGCAGATTACAAGTCCCTAGTTCCACAGATCTGGGATAGGATTTTTTTACTAGGTTCTCTATAGCTATTGTGATGCAGTATGCTGCAAGATCATACTGTGAACAACACAGGAATAGAGAAATTTGAGAAAATTTCTTCTCATTCCTAAGTTATTGTGTGCCTATTATTTCCTGTTTTTCATTTGGGAACACAAGTTTTATGTCCCTGCACATGGAATTTCAGATGACAAACGGTGTGGGAAATATTTAGGAACAGAGTAAGTAGAAGCCTACTTGGTATGTGTAGGTGATGCCAATTTGCCGAGACCAGCTTGATCGGGGAGACCCTAACCCAGTGGTGCTAGAGGGATTAAAGACACACACACAGAAATATAGAGGTGTGAAGTGGGAAATCAGGGGTCTCACAGCCTTCAGAGCTGAGAGCCCCGAACAGAGATTTACCCACGTATTTATTAACAGCAAGCCAGTCATTAGCATTGTTTCTATAGATATTCTATTAACTAAAAGTATCCCTTATGGGAAATGGGATTAACTAGAAGTATCCCTTATGGGAAACGAAGGTATAGGCCGAAATAAAGGAATAGGTTGGGCTAGTTAACTGCAGCAGGAGCCATGTCCTTAAGGCACAGATCGCTCATGCTATTGTCTGTGGCTCAAGAATGCCTTTAAGCGGTTTTCTGCCCTGGGCGGGACAGGTGTTCCTTGCCATCATTCCAGTAAACCCACAACCTTCCAGCGTGGGCGTTGTGGACATCATGAACATGTCACAGTGCGGCGGAGATTTTATTTATGGCCGGTTTTGGGGCCAGTTTATGGGGCCAGATTTTGAGGGGCTTGTTCTGAACACCAATTTAAAGTTTAAAGTATTAAAATGGTGTTGAAATCCATTTCCTCTAGATGGCTTATTTGTTTTTATTAAATACCTTAAGTAGAAATTATTTATATAACCAATCAGTGCAACAGCGAGGCTAGGATGAGCCAAGTGAAGAGATGGGCAGGATCCCATGTTTACTTGCTCATTCATTTTTCCATTATTTTTGAGGAAAAAAAAGTATTATTGACATTGATCAAGAAAGGCCCCCCTTTTTACTGTGATAAAGTGTGCATAGCAAAATTTACCATTTTAACCATTTTAAGTGTACAGTTTATGGCCTTAAGTATATTGACATGGCTGTACAACCATCATTTGCAGAACTTTTTCATCTCCTCCACCTGAAACCCTAGACCCATTAAACACTAACTCTCCATTCCTCCGTTTTCCCAGCCCCTGGCAACCACCAGTCTACTTTCTGTCTCTATGAATTTGACAACGTTAGGTACCTCATATAAATGAAATCATACAGTATTTGTCCTTTTGTTGCTGATTTATTTTCACTTCACAGAATATCTTCAAGTTTCATCTAGGTTGTGTGTGTTGGAATTTCCTTCTTTTTTAAGGCTGACTAATAATATTTATCATTGTATGTATGCACAGTATTTTGTTTATCCATCTATTGATGGACACTTGGGTTGCATCCGTCTTTCATTATTGTGAATAATGCTGCTGTGAACATTGATGTACTATTCCAGTGAGAAAGCCCCTTTTCTAATTTAGAAAAAAAAACCCTAAAGGTCATTTCTATGCTTTTTAGATACATAAAATGTCTACATCCTCAGCCACCTACTCATAAAGTAGGTATAATGCTACTGCTTGCTTGCAGAACACACAAATCCCTAGGTGGTAGGTCTGCTGCATTATTATTTATTTATCTGTTCTGACACAAATAACATACTTGCTCAACAGAGAGTGAAGTCTGCAAGTAAAATACCATTTGAAAAATTGGAGTTTAGGTTTGCCAACCAGTGACCTAGAACCAATCCATATGCAATAGTACCACAGCATACATAATATAGACATACAAGAGAAAAATAAAAATACAGCAGAGATCATTAAACCTATAGCAGACTTGTTTTTAGCTCAGTTCTTTCTGCTCTTGCAAGAAAGAAAGGAAGGAAGTTTCATCAATGATGCAAAAGCAAAATGAGTGAGTATTAGGGGAATGTGCTTTCAAAAAAAGAGGTAAGTGTAGGCAGAAGGTAGACAAAAAGAGCCAGAGCCTTTGCTAGATCATTGGGTTGAACAGAGAGGCCCAGCTACATATGAGAGAATGTTGCTTTGGGGTGTCTCCCATGGAGGTTTTCCTGACTCCCCCCATTTGTGTTAGTGTACTTACAAGACCCTATGAATAGCTCCTATAACACTTCTCTCCTTAGTTTGAAAGGAAATGAAACACTCTCCTGGTCTTCCTGGAGTACTCTGATTATGGAGAAGTGGAGAAGTGAAACAGCTCAGTAAAAGCAAACAACCAAGAAATAAGATATATGAGAGACAGAGACAATGATGCTTTAGAGAAAAGGGGAATTGATATAGACTGATACATTTGGAAGGCAACTCAGGAAGAAGTTGGATGGGGGAGGGCTTGATCTGGAATTGAAAAAACAGGCTCTGGATCAGTGGAGAGGCGGAAAGCTTCTCTGAGAGATGTTATGTTGTAGAAGCTAGGCTAAAGACAGAAGGCAAGACTTGAGCAGGCTTTTTTGTGTGTGTGTGTGTGTGGGGTGGGTGTGTGGGGGATGAAAGGGACATACTAGAATGTTCTTCCTCTGAAATAAGGAAAATACAAAAACAGTTTTAATTCAAGCAGCACTTCCTTTTCCAAACACTTGCACACTTATAACACACACACACACACACACAAGCTTCCTTTCCTTAAGTTTTTTCTTGCGATAACTAGACATCACAATTTGACAAGATTATCTCTTTTCAAAGAGTTGTTACAGACTCAGAAACAATTTTAGCTACCTCTTTGAACTTTGTGAATTGGGCCAACCTATGCAAAACTTGCAGATTAAATTCTGAGTACATATCAGAGTAGCAGATTGGGGTTTGGCAGAACTGGGTCATTAGATTCATTGATAACTTTGTGCAGAAGTTGCTAAAAGCCTGAAGAACATAAAGGGTTTCAGGAATATTTATGTCTGGTGAACTTGTTGGTAGTTTTGCAGTTTTCCTCTTATCTCCAAATCAGCAATTCTACAGAGCAGCTTGTGTAATGTGCACAATAAATAGTCACTAAAGAGTAATTAGAACAAATAACCATTGAACATTCAATGAACAGGGAGTTAATACATTTCCCTGAAGTAATTAACATTCCCTTTCCTTGTTCCGTTTAAATTTTGTTTTTACCTAAATTACCTTAATGCTGCCCTTAGTGAAACAGTTTAAAATTAGAGTTGCTGGAATTGGATCTTTCTTGATTAAGTGATAGAAATACTGAGGTTAATTAGATCAAATCTGTAGCTGGAGCTGTTGAGTACAGATCAGCGGTCCTGACGTTTTCCACGGAAGCCTTTCTCTTATCTCACAGTAGGCCCAGATTTTAAGACACGAAGATCTGCACCATTACCCCTGTAGCTCCTTTTTGTACATGCATGTCTGTTAAAACAAAACACACAGAGACCTAATGATTTGGAAGCATTATCATGGGACTCCTATGTTCTCACATTTTGCCTTAGAAACAGCTAGCACAAGTTCTATCACCTTAAGTGGAGCTGAGGTGAGGCTTAGCAGAAATGTTCCAAACGTGTAGCCTTGTGGTAGAGAAGAAACAATTTATAAAAACCAAACGTCTATGGACCCCTGAATCAAAGGGTTTCAACTAAGTGAGATATGCCTCTGTCATCAACATTTCTTGCAAATACAATGCTGTCAAACTTTTGCCTATTTTCCAGTGGAATAAGAAGTTGGAGGTAACAATAAAGATCTCTTAACTGCTCCTACTCCTCCCACATCCCAGTAGTAAATTTTATATGGCTGTTTTAACAATGGAAATATGAATAACTCAGAAACATATTTCGTACTTTTCTTAAAGACCATTGCAGAATTATAGACCCCAAATACTGCTGGTACAAACATTCATCATTATAAGCAATAGGGTAATCAAATAATCACCAATAAACTGGATTGATCATGTTGAACCTAAGTGAAAACTTCTTTTTTGTTTTGTTTTGTTTCTTTTTTATTTTTAAATTATTTTTGTTTGTTTTTGAGACAGAGTCTCGCTCAGTGCCCCAGGCTGTAGTGCAGTGGTGTGATCTTGGCTCATGCAACCTCCACTTCCCGGGCTCAAGCGATTCTGCCTCAGCCTCCCAAGTAGCTGGGACTACAGGCGCCTGCCACCACACCCGGCTAATTTTGTATTTTTAGTAAAGGCAGGGTTTCACTATGTTGGCCATGCCGTTCTTGAACTCCTGACCTCAAATGATCCATCCACCTCGGCCTCCCAAAGTGCTGGGATTACAGGCGTGAGCCACAGTGCCCGGCCGTGAAAACTTCTATATAATAACTTCTATATAATTAAAAAGTAAGAATTGCAGCAGTTAACACCAGAAGCAATTCATTCACTCATTCTTTTAGCCCACAAGTATAGACATGTATATGTATATATATGCACACAGACACATATATATATATATATATTTGCATAATGTACAAGACATACTATGGGCTGGGTTCGTGTTGGTGAAAAAACAGACATGGTTACTGACCTTATGAAGTATACAGTCTACTGAGAGCAACAGACTTTAAACAATTTAATTACAACTATGTAAGTGGTGGAATAAAGTATAGTATGTTATGGTTATGATGGTATATAATGTCTGTGAAGTAATTTAGGGAATATAACGTGTAATCTTTGTACTGTTAAAGCTAAACAGGCTCAGAGGTGGAGAAAAATTCTAGCATTAAATTGGTTTTAGTTTTTATAGCCAAATTTAAGTAATGCTTAATAAACCATTTAGTTTTATTAAGCATTATTAGATTACTAATAAGTAGTTTATAGTACATAAAAATAAGTATATAGCACTTGTCTCATTTATTCAATCCTTAACAACCAAAGAAAGAACTCACAATTTTGAATCAGATCCTACCACACGGAACCGTGCAGCTCTCAGGAAGCCAAAGATTGTAGTTTAAGAGTTGTCACCTTAGACCAGGGATGAGCAAGTTGTGGCCCCTGGGCTGTTATTGTATGGCTTATGAGATAAGAATAATTGTTACATTTTAAAACTTCAAAAAATGAATAAAAAGAAACCTTTTTTGTGACATGTGAAACTTATATGAAATTCAAATTTCGGTGTCCATAAGTAAAAGTTTATTGTAACACAGCCATACCCATTTGTTTATGTGTTAACTATGGCTGCTTTTGTGCTACAATAGCAGAGCTTTGTAGTTGCTACAAAGATCTTATGATGTGCAGAGCCTTAAATATTTACTATCTGGCCCTTTACAGAAAAAGTTGACTGACCCCTGGCCTGGATTATAACACTTTGAAAGACCCCCTTTTTGCAACACTACCAGTCCCCAACTTTAAAAGCTTTCTGTATTAGAGTTTTCCAGAGAAACAGAACCAGTAGGGTGTGTGTGTGTGTGTGTGTGTGTGCATGTGTGTGTGTAGGGAGAGAGAGGTTTATTTTAAGGAATTGGCTCACATGATTGTGGGGGCTGGCAAGTCCAAAGTCTGCAGGGCAGATTGGCAAGATGGAGACATCCAGGGAAGAGTTGATGTTTCAACTGAACTCCAAAGGCAGTAAGGAGGCCGAGTTCCCTCTTCCTTATGAGATATGAGTCTTTTTTTCCTCTTGAGGCCTTTAAATGATTGGATGAGGTACACTCACATTATGGAGGGTAATCTGCTTGACTCATTTAAATGTTAATCTTATCTAAAAAAATACTTTCACAGCAACATCTAGAGTAGTGTTTCACCAAATATCTGGGTACCATTTCCTAACCAGGTTAACATATAAAATTAACCATCACATTTTATTAACAGATCTTAGACATGTGATCCCCAGCGTATTAAACAAAACTCTTATTTATAAGTGTCTAATGATTGGGATGGATGAAGACAGTGAGCCCAACAATGATCAGTTGGTGTGGGGCAAAGTTAATTAAGGGTTTTTTTTAAACATGGTATGCTAATTCATAAAAGGGAAAACTTGACTGCATGTACAATCAATCAGTTGCAGCAAACAGTATGTTTCTGAACCAAGCAGAGATTTTAGCAGGGGCATTAACTCAGTGATCTGAATTTCCTTAGAGGTTTTTCCTGGACAATTAGAAGACAAGAAGAAAACGAACTTTCCTCCGGGCTTCAGGAGGTATAACCTCAGACTTTGTCCATCTAGCAGAAATAGGGACTTGCTGCCTTCCTGTAGAGGCTCCCAAACCTCTGCTTACTGGGAGGAAATCTACTTGAGCTCCCATATTTTCTCTGAGGGTTGACCTCTAAGGGGAGCTTCCATCCTTTCTGACTAGAGGCCTCGTAGAGAATTCCTTTGGTTTTGCCACTCAATGGGCCATTGTCTCAGTTCATCCACTTTCTCCTGTGAGCCTTAATTATATCATTACAATTTGTAACTTGAAGTTTTATACCACAAAAGAAGCAGTAGTCAAACTAGCCTCAGAGCCCATCCTCTACAATTCCCTTTTCAGCTTTTCTCTTGGCAGCCCCACTTCTCACTCGGCAGCCCCACTTCTCACTCTACTGTTCATCTCCTCTGAGCCCTTTTCCAAGGGAGTGCTGCAAAGTGAGATTGGTTTTAGGTCTATGGATAGCTCGACCCAAGAATAGATGCCAACTCTTTCTGTTCCTCCTTCGGATTCAAGCCTGCACCGCTCATTGGCCCAGTCCTACCCTCAAAACCTCCAGATTTAAAATTTATTTTATTCTATTTCATCAGACCATCAACACACATTTCTACAAGATCACATTTTGGTGTAGTTTAGGCATTTAGCTAGCATTTATTAAGTGCCTAGGATTTTTCAGGCACTTTATATTTATTTGAATCTTATGGCAACCAGCAGGTTAAACATTACTAAATTATTTTACCAATAAATAAACTTAAGTTCTGTGAGGTTAAAAATATTTTTCAAAATTACGTAGCATGTAAATGGGAGGCCCAAGATAGTGAGCTCTGGCTTGTTTAATTCCAATGTCTGTGTTCTTTCTATTGTTATACAGTATCTGAGAGATCAACTTCAGCTTTTGAGTTCCTGGTTAGATAATGCCTTATAGGACTAGCTAGCACAACTTATTGATATGCAAAGCCACTATCTATGCAACTTTGTCAGCTGTATTTTTTTTGGTACTTAGAGTGGAATATGGCAGATGTCAGGAAGCAACAGGCATCTGCTGTAGCCAGAAATCGGCACCCACATAAACATCGGTTGCCTAAACGTTTTCTTTAATATATCCTGATATTTCCTCAGAAGTACACCATCTGCTCATGGAATAGATAACCTGAAAAAGTCTGATGCAGTTTTTCTTAAGTTATCTCTTTTCTTATAATGCATTACTTTGGTTCTTATGCATACCTAATCCAATCGTGTACAGAAGCACAAAATATCTGCCAGCTTACCCACATAAAATGGATTAAACATGAGAAGAAAAATAGGTGGAGATTAAGAGTTCAGCTTCTGCTGTTTGACAGACAGTATTTGAAACACTTAGCACAGCGACTAACCTATAGGAAAACTCAATAAATGCTAGATATTTTTATTATCTTTTTTTACTTGCAGAACTTTCTCCCTTACTGTGAGTGGACTAATAATAATGAAGTCAGTTTAATTGATCTTTTATTTTGCCTTATGTAGCATGTAAATTTAAAAAATCAAACTAAGCTTTCCATTCATTCATTTATTAAGAGTACTTATTGTGCATCAAATATTTTTCTTTCTTTCTTTTTTTTTTTTTTTGAGATGGAGTCTTGCTCTGTCGCCCAGGCTGGAGTGCAGTGGCACGATCTTGGCTCGCTGCAACCTCTACCTCTCAGGTTCAAGCGATTCTCCTGCCTCAGCCTCCTGAGTAGCTGGGATTACAGGTGCACGCCACCACACCCAGCTAATTTCTTTTTGTATTTTTAGTAGAGACAGGGTTTCACCATGTTGGTCAGGCTGGTCTCGAACTCCTGTCCTGGTGATCTGCCCACCTCAGCCTCCCAAAGTGCTGGCATCGAATATTTTTCTAGTTGCTAGGAAGAAAATGTTGAGCAAAAAGAGAAGGTCCCTGTGCTCAGGGCCTTAGAGTCTAGTGTGAAAAAGAGAGAGTAAGCAAATGACTACACACATACATGTATACTTACAGAGAGAGGGGAATGAGAAGTAGGGGAGAGGTTTCTGTTGGTAGTGAGGAATTTGACTTATATATGACATGTGAATGGAGATCCATAAGATGAGTAGGATCTCACTAAGGGAAGAGAAGTGAAAGGTAAATTATTCTAGAGGAAATGACATGTTCATTGCTCCTCCTTTCTCTTCCTTTCCTCCTTCCTCGGTTCCTCAAAGCTCATGACAGCACCAAGGGTAATGCACTGTATGGCTCTTCCAGGTATTAAAAATACTGAACATCTTTCATTACTGGTTGGTAAAGGGTTTCTGCAGCAAAATCTCTGAGTGGGTCCTCCCTAGCCTTCCCTCTGCCTTGGCTGCCCTAGACCCTTTCCCAGAACCCACCAGAGCCCCCCATAATCAGCAACTAAATGGTTGATGCCTGCTGCAAAAGAGGCACTCAGGGACCTACTTCCTCATTCGGGCTGGAGTCTGCTATACTAGATTGGTGCTGGTGCCATGTTAGTTGTAAAATATTTTGAATGTCACTCATTGATACAATCTCCACAGTTTCTGTAGTTCATCTCCTGGGAGAGATACGAAGAAGTGATAAATTACCTACCTAAATCAGTCTTAAGAGTTATTTGCTTTTCTTTTAATTCTTTAGATTTGCTTATAGTTTTTAATTTATTACCTATAACCTTTGAAGCTAACAGCAGAGAAACTATCTTGCCTTTTGCATGAATTACTACGTATCTCACTTTAATTCCTTGGCTCATTGTGATCATATTTTACCTTTGTGTTACTTATTTTAATGACAGAGTCACAGTAATTTTGTTCTATCCTCCAAATACAGTTTAAAATGTATAGATCTAATCACAGTAGAAGGTAAGCCAGAGAGCACAACTTCAAGTCTATTTCTAGAGGATTAAATTCACAGTTCTGGTTAGCAAATAAAAAGACTATTGCTTTTCATACTGCTTTGGAAATTGAGAGCTAACTGTTGTGGTAGAACTGAGATATCAGCCAGTGTAGAAAATTTTAGTTTTATTATTGCGTGTACATATGGATGTCAAATCCTAGATGTTGCAGTGGGATATTTAATAAAAAGAAAAATGGGTTACATCCACTATATTGTCCTTTAACTCACTAAATTTTCCTTATTTCTGTAGATGTCTAAGTGAGGAATGGATGCTTTTAGCATGTGAACGGAATCTTCTAAGGCCCTTTCCTGAATGATCACTGGAAATAAGGGCTTCTTTTTCAACTTCTGTCTGTTAGCTGTGTTTAATCTATTTGATTTTTCTTTATGAAGTCAGGTACGTGGAAGCAGCAGCCTTACCTTTCCATACATTATGTATGCACGCCACCTAATTTAGCACAGGTTTTAACAATACACAATATCAGTAATTATTCCAAAGTTTCCATCTGAACTAACAAACTTCAGTCTTAGCCGGCAAGTTCTCACTTTTAATGATGAATAGTCAATACCTAGAGAATAAAAGACTGCTGCTCAGGTTGTGTTTGTTACTTAACAAAAATTCTCAGGGAAGCCTGGAAAAGTTTCCAGAGGTTGTGATGAGCAGAGGAAGCAGGGGGCAGCTTTCATTTCTACATCTCCACATGGCAGGGGATTTTAATGCAGTAATTATCTTAGTGTTTAATGCTAATGAGTTAACTCTCATCTAACAGATACATAGCAGTTATATTTCGATGGAAAAGAATACAGAACATCACCACAGAAGTTCAAAGACTTCAGGAAGTTTTATTTAGATAGCAAAATATATTCCATGACAAAAACAAACTGAATAATGAGAAATGAAAAAATGTGTCTACCTCAAAGGAAAGAGAAAACAGCAAAGCGTCCTCACACCATCACCAGGAAAAGAGAAAATGAGAGAGGAGTGCTGTTGCAGGTGGAGCATTTACCTCCACAAGAAAGGTGCTGTTATGTGCCACCAATTCCAGGCAATCTGCCCTAAGATAGATGAGTGGTGAAGTCTACTCAGAATCTGACAGGGTCAGGTCCTGTGAATATCATGGTATCAAAAAATGATGGAGCTTGGAGGAATTAATTCATTTGGTTAATATTTATTGAGCATTTACTATTATAGCTGCCACTGTCCAAGCACTGAAGGTAAAGCAGTTAAAAAGGTACCCTAGGCCTGCATCCTCAAGGTTATTATCAAATAAATTTTGAATGTAATTTCAGGTAACTGCAAATGCTATGAAGAGAAATGAAGTCTGAGGTATGGGGATTGTGAGTGAAGGGCTGAGTTGTTTTAGAGAGGGTAGTCAGGAATTGCTCTTTGTAGAAGAGACATTTAGTCAGGGGTCTGAATGATGTGAAGGTGTCAAATGTATAAATGTCTTTGGGAAGAACATTCCAGGCAAATAGAAATGCCAGTTCATGGGACCTGAGGTGGGTGTGAATTCACATATTTGAAGAACAGCCAAAAAGCTAGTGGAGTAAGTTAGAGAGAGTGGGTAAGGATGAGATGAGAGAGGTAGTCAGGCTAGATCATGTAGTATTTTATTCCAAATTTGACGGGAAGTCACTGAAGGTTTTGAGTAGGGGGAGAGGTGATGTGATCTACCCCATGTTTTAAAAACAATTACTCAGTATGCTATAAGGAGATGAGACTATAGAAGGGTAAGTAGAAAAGCAGGAAAGCCAATAGGGAGGCAATTGCAGTATTCCTGGTGATGATGAAGATGGACATGCACTAAGTGGTAGTAGTAGAGTGGTGAGAAATGGTTGGATTCTGGATTTATTTTGATGGCAAACCTAACAAGACCTGCTAATGGGCTATGGGGTGAAAGAAAGGCAAACATCAATAATGATTCTTTGATTTTTAGCTTAAGCACCTGGGTGAATATTGGCAACTTACCACTATAAACTGAGAAACTAGCCTTAGGAAAGATGCTGTTGTCAGAACTTATTATCCACTTTACCTCAAAAGACCATCAAGGTCTCTTAATCTCTGCCATGACCAGCTACCTAAATCTGTCAGGTTACCCATCACCAGAGGGGCATGGCTCTGGAGTCAGATTGGGTTCAGATCCTAGCTCTGCTATTTACTATATGTGTAACATTAACAAGTTACTAACCTGTCTGTGACTCAGTATACTCATCTGGAAAGTGGGGATGAAAACAATGGTGCTTACCTCATTTAGTTTGGGTGGCAGTTATTGTATGAGTTTACATATAGCTCTTCAACAATGTGGCATATGGTTATTGTTCTTTAAGTTAACTGTTATCACACAGACTTTTCTGTCCATAAGCCATGCTTATGTCTTAGACCTTATTATTGCTAATAATTGGAGTACAGTCTGTATGGAGCTCTGGAGGCTTCATTTAAATTCAGGAATTTTTTAGGCTATTCAGTTCAACAATTTCAACTTGTTAAAAAATTGTTTTGGACAGATGTGTAATCTAGGCCATAGAGAAGTTAAGTGAGTTGACAAAGGTCACAGAATTAATTAGTGGCTGAGCTGGAATGCCTACTTGGATCATTTTCACTGCATTTTTACATCTCTGCCTTTCTTTTAATTTGAATTTCTTGAGTTTTCTGTATCCTACCAAATTTCATATCCCTTATTGATAAGGTCACTTAAAGATTTTTGAAATGTCATTGGTCATTAATAGTGTCTATCACACATAAATCGTATTTGACAATTTTTGAGTCATATAGGCTCATAAATGTATAAATCCATTGGACATTACATTTATGTTTTGTTTTGTTTTTAGCAATAACAAGCAAGATTCAGAAGTCCAACAAGTAAGACATTGAGTTCATTAAGAGAGAACTAGTAAGCAAGCTATTTGGGAAGTACACTCTCATAAGAATATTGTTTCATAAAGTCTTGAGCAACATAGGAAATAGTAAGTAAGGAGAGCAAAATGAGGGAATCACTGTGCAGGGAAACAGAAAGTACTTACTAGGCATGAGTTCCTGACATAGATTCTAGTCCAAATGTTAACTAGTTGTGCTATGTCAAAGAAGTCATTCAACCTCCCTGTTCCTTAATGTTTTGCATGTAAAATGAGGGGAGGGAGCCAGGTGATCTTGGGATCTGTGCCATCACTAGACCGCTAAGGTAAGGCTCAAGTGATCTTGTCACCATTTTACATTTTGTTCATTGAGTCTTATTCAAAGGAGTCATATGTAGAACCATTTGAAAAATATTGGCTATAGATAGCTTAGGAGTTGAAGGAAAGTGTTAAAAATAGAATTAAATAAATGGATTTTCTCTGAGCAAAAGGCAGTCATCAGTTTCACAGACTCTGAGGACTGGTATAAGGAGTGAACAGCAGGGTGATTTTAAGAGCTCTTCTCGGGAAATTTCGTGACTATCAGACTCAACATTAGTCTATCCTTGCTGTGTCCTGCCCTGACCTTGTGTGCTATTTGTAGTTATGCCTCTAAAGTCTGGCATTTTCCTCCCAAGCCCAGACTAAGACATTATTTGCCTGCACAGGTCCATGAAGTGCACTGCTGTCAGACTCTCTCTAAGAATACTTCAACTGCTCATGAAGGGGGGGCCTTAACTATTTACTTCTTTTGGAAGCCTCCATCTGGCCCATCTGTCTTTATTCTCCCAGGATCACAGGTACATTGTGATTATTGTACTTTCTTTTGCTGACCAAAGTCAGTTTTATCTCTCAGTCTGCTCATTAGATGGAGCCATCTAGTCCCTGGACTCTGTCATCCCTGCTGGAACTTCTGAACCCATTCTGACAGCAGGGTCCCGGAGTTTTTTCTAATCTTCTCCATAGTTCCTGGGTCTACAGGGGTTGGACCATTCACCAACACTTCCCAGCATTGTCTCTAAAAGCCTACTTCTTCATCATGGGCTATCTGGTGAAAGGCCTGGTCTATTTGTTCATTCTATTTTCAGAAATGAGCTGAAAGTCACTGGGGCTATACTAACGAACATCAGGTACTGTCCCTTAACACTCTTACCATCCATTCAGTTCCACTGACTCTCATGGAAGCAGTCAGTTACTATGGCTTGTTTAAATAGACAGATGGTGGGGTTGGCATATTGTCAGTAGTAGAATCAGAACCTCTGATCCACAGAATACTGTTCTTTTATTAAAGATGTCCTATAAAAGTTTGAAATGATATAAATCTCATTTATCCAACAGATTTGTTATTATTCTTTTAACACAAACTACTTGAAGCATATACATGGGACTAGGGTTAAACATAGTGAAAAAGGCATTTAACCCTCTTTAGTAATATCTGAGGTATCCAGAGGACCTGGGAATAGTTACAGATACTCTTCACATGTCTTCCTTAGAGCATATGTAAACTGAGTCATAGAAATGGTCCTAAACATGCTATAGTTGCCCAAGGTAAATATGCAAACTACTATTGGTTATATTTTCTTTGGTTTTATGTGACTATATTTAAAGAAATGAACAAAATTCCCTGTCATGTCGATTACATGAACAAGTACTCAGTAAGAGTTTATTGTATAAGTAAATCAATAATCAAATATTTTTATGAAATGATCACAGTTAAGTTCACTACCACAGAAGATAAAATAGAACTGAGTAGCTGCAACTCCTAGCTATTGTTTGTCAAACACAAGAAAAATCTCAGTTTGGGGTATTTTACAGACTTTAGGCTTTTTAGACTTGAGAGGTAACTTCACTTTCAAAGGCTGCAACTGAAGAGCCAGCAGGAAAATTTCCACACTGACCAAAACAATGATAGTTGTCCTGTTACCCCCTGTAAAATTTATCATGACGTTGGCTGTTGGCAGGGGCTACAGATGAGATTGGGAAACATTGCTGTCAACAGCAAAAGTACTTTAATATTAAAGCTTTTGACCTCAAATGAAATTTAGATGGCTAACTAAAAAATGATTTATATTTACCTTAACAAAGTATTGATTTATGCTTTGTTTGGCGCTCTCGATACCTGTATTCCTTCAATCTTGAAATGTTTTTAGGTGGTTCTTGTGGTATAATAGAAAAAAATAAATTCCAGCACTGCCACATATGACAAATTATTTAACCTCTTTAGCTTCCTATTTTTCTTCTGTAAGATGGGGATAATAATAATAATACCTATAATTATTATTCATATCTTTGATATAATGTGTGTAAAATATATAGTGTAGTGCTTCACACAGAGTAAACACTCAATAAATATTAGTTATTTATATTAGGTTGGTGCAAAAGTAATTGTGGGTTTTGCCATTAAAAGTACTAGCAAATGCCATTAAATGCCAATTAAAAGTAATGGCAAGACCCACAACGCCATTAAAAGTAATGGCAAAACCCACAATTACTTTTGCACCAATGTAATATTAATGCCAATTAAGATATTGCCAATATTAAACACCTATTAAAAGTAATGGCAAATGCCATTAAATACCAATTAAAAGTAATGGCAAAACCCACAATTACTTTTGAACCAACGTAATATTAATACAGTACCTTATATATAATAGATTATTATGAATTATTAAATGAAAGAAAAAGTGAATAACTGTAGTATCACAGGATCTCAGGAATATTTTACCATTTATTATAATTTTACCCAGTTCTTTTTCATAGATCCAGCATATCACATTTTTCTTTTTTTTTTTTGAGACAGGGTCTCGCTCTGTCACCCAGGCTGGAGTGCAGTGGCGCAATCTCGGCTCACCACAAGCTCCGCCTCCCGGGTTCACGCCATTCTCCTGCCTCAGCCTCCGGAGTAGCTGGGACTACAGGCGCCCGCCACCGCGCCTGGCTAATTTTTTGTATTTTTAGTAGAGACGGGGTTTCACCGTGGTCTCGATCTCCTGACCTCGTGATCCACCCGCCTCGGCCTCCCAAAGTGCTGGGATTACAGGCGTAAGCCACCGCGCCCGGCCCAGCATATCACATTTTTCCTTTGTGAATATGTATGCTCTTTCTTAATCTCAGCCCTTTGGTGTCATGCCAAGGAAGCCTTGGAATGTTTTGTTTCTCAAGCCAAGTTTCATTGGCCTGTCAAGGGATAATCCTTCATCTGGGAAAAGAAATGGACATGGAGTTACTGCACACAAGGTTTGGGGTGTTTTTCTCTTAAGAACTATAAACATTAAACACGGGAAGTAACGAGAACATGAAGCGTTCTTCAGATTCTGCACATCTTGCCCTACATCATGAGATTTTATGCTTGCTGCTGAATCATTTCTGTTAGAGGAAAGTGTAATGCACATTTCACTGCCCCAAATAAAACCAGAAAAGTAGCATTTGTATATTGTCACTAACAATCACGTTCTGTACGAAAGAGTGAGGAAGATCATCTCAGCTCCAGTGAAGCATTAACTGTGAACAAGCCCTTCTTTGTCCATCTCTCCTATAATTAGATGTGGGTCAGGGGTTACCACTGTTGGGAAATTTGAAACAATAAAAGGAAAGGACTCTCACAAGAAAGGGCCATGCAAACAGTGTGAGTGATATTTGATTATGTGTCAATATTGTTTTGAATAGAAAACAAAAATGACTTTATTGAAAAACCGTTCTGACTGATGTCTGTTTATACAAGCTGTAAATCTTTCCTTCACTGCCTTATACAAATATTGATTGGTTGATTTCTGACCTATCAAGAAAAGAGTCTCTGATCAATGGCTAAGTAGTTTCCCAAGCAATGTCTCATTTTTATTGTCTAATTTCATATTCCTTCTGCATTTTTAAATGTATTTATCTTGGACTAAGATATGTTCAATAGTTCCTTTTTTTCACCACATGTTCTTTTTCTTGTTTTAAGACCATTTTTGACCTACAAGACTGGCAATTTCACATAGTTCAACCTAATCCATCAAAGATGGATTCCTGCCTCAGAGGAAAACCATTTAATAGAGAGATTGATAGAGTAAGCCGGTTCATAGAGATTGATGTGTAAACAGGAATGCTACTTTCCAACATGTAATAGCCACTGTTAACTGCCGTGGGAAGCAGTTACTGGTACACTGTGACCAGGGTGACAGATCTGCCGTGTAGGCGGATCTATACAAGAAGCCAAATGATGAGCCAGTGACGACCAAAGCTACAGAATGTATATATTTCTTTTTTTTTAAAAAGACTTTATAAATTAAAAATACCATGAAGATATATACAAACATAAAACTAGGTAAAAACCCTTCAGATGTCCAAGTTTTTAGTAACAACCACCTAAAACCCCTACAAATCAGAAACTACAAAACCAACAAAATATAAATGAGCCACATTGATTCAATAAAAGTTTTTTTTTTGTTTTTTGCTCCAACTAATTCACAGATTGCATTATTGATAGTACAGATTTGAATAGTGGAGAGTCCTCCGAGTCTGTATGAGTAAGCATCCTATGCATGTGATCTCTCAGTTTTCTCTACATCATCTCTATTGTGAAAGCTTCATTCCTACAGTGTGGAGTGAAGTCATTTGGTTTTCCCTTGGATATGTCATTAAACATTGGGACCACCTCTGCTCTTTTGAACAGGAGTTGGACCTTTTGCAATTAAGAGTTACTGATTGGTGTCAGAACTGTCACAAACAACTCTTTGTATCTATTTACCCTTATATGGTTTCGGGGGTAGCTCCTTGGGGATTCAGCTTTATGTGAGGGTGTCTGATGTTAGTTTCCCAACCCTGTAGCAAATCGTTTGCTTTAGCTGCAACATTTTGCTTGGCTTAATATAGAAGGCATGGTAAGACTATCTAGTCAGTAAAATAGCTACAACAAGAAGATTTCAGTTGCCATTATTTTAATAATAAATAAAATAAATCTTTGAAATTAAATTCTCATGTATGGTTTAAATCTTGCCTAGGTTGAGATTGCATTCCTCTGCTTTTCCTTTCAGTAGATATTTTTCCTATCAAATTTCATTAGATTAGAAAAACACTACAAAGCTTCCATCCAAACCTTCCATCTCCTAATTGCTGACAAAGGATGATGGCCTTCCATCTTTATGGATATTAAAAAGTTAAGTAATGACTCAGGAGTTAAGTAATAGTACAGATTTTTAAAATATCAATTTTGCAGTGCACATTACCAAGCATATCACTTTTGTATTTTAAGAAGAAGAGTAAACAACAGCAAACAAATATCTTAAAAATAAGCCTAAATTGTATCAAAGATCCCTCATGGTAAGATTTTTTGTCTTTTTTTAAGGAAAGGTGTTTAAAATCAATTATAGTCATTCTATTGATTTATAGCTAATGAGTAGAAAAAGTGATTTTGGCCTAAGTGTCAGTTGTTTCAGCTGTTCCTTAAAATAAAGGGCAAGAAAATGGAGTTAACACTGTTTTAAAAAATTATACTTTAAGTTCTGGGGTACGTGTACAGAGCATGCAGGTTTGTTATATAGGTATACATATGCCATGGTGGTTTGCTGCACCCATCAACCCATCGTCTATATTAGGTATTTCTCCTAATGCTAACCCTAGCCCAGCCCGCCACCCCCCAACAGGCCCCAGTGTGTGATGCCCCCCACCCCTGCATCCCTGGGTTCTCATTGTTCAACTCCCACTTATGAGTGAGAACATGTGGTGTTTGGTTTTCTGTTTCTTGTGTTAGTTTGCTGATAATGATGGTTTCCAGCTTCATCCATGTCCCTGCAAAGGACATGAACTCATCCCTTTTTTATGGCTGCATAGTATTCCATGGTGTATATGTGCCACATTTTCTTTATCAAGTCTATCATTGATAAGCATTTGGGTTGGTTCCAAGTCTTTGCTATTGTGAACGTGCTGCAGTAAACATACGTGTGCATGTGTCTTTATAGTAGAATAATTTATAATTCTTTGGGTATATAGCCAGTAATGGGTTTGCTGGGTCAAATGGTATTTCTAGTTCTAGATGCTTGAGGAGTCACCACACTGTCTTCCACAACGGTCGAACTAGTTTACAGTACCAGCAACAGTGTAAAAGTGTTCCTGTTTCTCCGCATCCTCTCCAGCATCTGTTTTTTCCTCACTTTTTAATGACCACCATTCTAACTGGCGTGAGATGGTATCTCATTGTGGTTTTGATTTGCATTTCTCTAATGACCAGTGATCATGAGCTTGAAAAAATATGTTTGTTGGCTGCATAAATGTCTTCTTTTGAGAAGTGTCTGTTTATATCCTTTGCCCAGTTTTTGATGGGGTTGTTTGATTTTTTCTTGTAGATTTGTTTAAGTTCTTTGTAGATTCTGGATGTTAGCCGTTTGTCAGATGGGTAGATTGCAAAAATTTTCTCCCTTTCTGTAGGTTGCCTGTTCACTCTTATGATAGTTTCTTTTGCTGTGCAGAAGCTCTTTAGTTTAATTAGATCCCATTTGTCAATTTTGGCTTTTGTTGCCATTGCTTTTGGTGTTTTAGTCATGAAGTTTTTGTCCATGCCTATGTTCTGAGTGGTATTGCCTAGGTTTTCTTCTAGGGTTTTTATGGTTTTAGGTCTTACGTTTCAGTCTTTAATCCATCTTGAGTTAATTTTTGTATAAGGTGTAAGGAAGGGATCCAGTTTCAGCTTTCTGCATATAGCTAGCCAGTTTTCCCAACACCGTATTAAGTAGGGAATCCTTTCCCCATTGCTTGTTTTTGTCAGGTTTGTCAAAGATCAGACGGTTGTAGATGTGTCGTGTTACTTCTGAGGGCTCTGTTCTGTTCCATTGGTCTATATATCTGTTTTGGTACCAGTATCATGCTGTTTTTGTTTCTGTAGCCTTATAGTATAGTTTGAAGTCAAGTAGCATGATGCCTCCAGCTTTGTTCATTTTGCTTAGGGTTGTCTTGGTTATGTGGGCTCTTTTTTGGTTCCATATGAAATTTAAAGTAGTTCTTTACAATTCTTTGAAGGAAGTCAATGGTAGCTTGGAGATAGCATTGAATCTATAAATTACTTTGGGCAGTATGGCTGTTTTCACGATACTAATTCTTCCTGTCCATGAGCATGCAATGGTTTTCCATTTGTTTGTGTCCTCTCTTATATCCTTCAGCAGTGGTTTGTAGTTCTCCTTGAAGAGGTCCTTCACATCCCTTGTAAGTTGTATTCATAGATATTTTATTCTCTTAGTAGCAATTGTGAGTGGGAGTTCACTCATAATCTGGCTGTTTGTCTGTTATTGGTGTATAGGAATGCTTGTGGTTTTTGCACATCGATTTTGTATCCTGAGACTTTGCTGAAGTTGCTTATCAGCTTAAGGAGATTTTGGGCTGAGATGATGGGGTTTTCTAAATATATAATCATGTCATCTGCAAACAGAGACAATTTGACTTCCTCTTTTCCTAATTGAATACGCTTTATTTCTTTCTCTTGCCTGATTGCCCTGGCCAGAACGTCCAATACTATGTTGCATAGTAGTGGTGAGAGAGGACATCCTTGTCTTGTGCCAGTTTTCAAAGGGAATGCTTCCAGTTTTTGTCCATTCAGTATGATATTGGCTGTGGGTTTATCATAAATAGCTCTTATTATTTTGAGATACCTTCCATCAATACTTAGTTTATTGAGAGTTTTTAGCATGAAGGGCTGTTAAATTTTGTCAAAGGCCTTTTCTGCATCTATTGAAATAATCATGTGGCTTTTGTCATTGTTCTGTTTATGTGATGGATTACGTTTATTGATTTGCGTATGTTGAACCAGCCTTGCATCCCAGGGATGAAGCCAACTTGATCATGGTGGATAAACTTTTTGATGTGCTGCTGGATTCAGTTTGCCAGTATTTTATTGAGGACTTTTGCACTGATGTTTATCAGGGATATTGGCCTGAAGCTTTCTTTTTATTTTTTTATTTTATTTTTTAAATTTTATTATTATTATACTTTAAGTTTTAGGGTACATGTGCACAATGTGCAGGTTTGTTACATATGTATACATCTGCCATGTTGGTGTGCTGCACCCATTAACTCGTCATTTAGCATTAGGTATAGCCCCCACCTCCCCCCACCCCACAACAGTCCGTGGTGTGTGATGTTCCCCTTCCTGTGTCGATGTGTTCTCATTGTTCAATTCCCATCTATGAGTGAGAACATGTGGTGTTTGGTTTTTTGTCCTTGCGATAATTTGCTGAGAATGATGGTTTCCAGTTTCATCCATGTCCCTACAAAGGACATGAACTCATAATTTTTTATGGCTGCATAGTATTCCATGGTGTATATGTGCCACATTTTCTTAATCCAGTCTATCGTTGTTGGACATTTAGGTTTCTTTTTCTGTGTGTGTGTCTCTGCCAGGTTTTCGTATCAGGATGATGCTGGCCTCATAAAATGAGTTAGGGAGGATTCCCTCTTTTTCTATTGATTGGAATAGTTTCAGAAGGAATGGTACCAGCTCCTCTTTGTACCTCTGGTGGAATTTGGCTGTGAATCCATCTGGTCCTGGTCTTATTTTGGCTGAGAGGCTATTAATTACTGCCTCAATTTCAGAACTTGTTTTTGGTCTATTCAGGGAATCGACTTCTTCCTGGTTTAGTCTTGGGAAGATGTATATGTCCAGGAATTTATCAATTTCTTCTAGATTTTCTAGTGTATTTGCATAGAGTTGTTTATAGTATTCTTGAATTGTAGTTTGTATTTCTGTGGGATTGATGGTGATAGCCCCTTTTTCATTTTTTATTGTGCCTATTTGATTATTTTTTTTCTGTTTTTATTGCAGGTAATATGTAATATTAGAATTTCATTTACATGCACAAAATATGTATAATTGAAAATAATGTTAATTTTTTTGTTTTTTATGCTTTAATCGTTTTATTTTTTTATTATACTTTAAGTTCTAGGGTACATGTGCACAACGTGCATGTTTGTTACATATGTATACATGTGCCATGTTAGTGTGCTGCACCCATTAACTCATTTACATTAGATATTTCTCCCAGTGCTATCCCTCCCCTCTATCCCAACCCCACCACATGCCCCAGCATGTGATGTTCCTCACCCTGTGTCCAAGTGTTCTCGTTGTTCAGTTCCCACCTATGAGTGGAATATGCAGTGTTTGGTTTTCTGTCCTTGTGATAGTTTGCTCAGAATGATGGTTTCCAGCTTCATCCACGTCCCTGCAAAGGATGTGAACTCATTCTTTGTTATGGCTGCATAGTATTCCATGGTGTATATGTGCCACATTTTCTTAATCCAGTGTATCATTGATGGATATCTGGGTTGATTCCAAGTCTTTGCTATTGTGAACAGTGCCACAATAAACATATGTATGCATGTGTCTTTATAGTAGCATGATTTATAATCCTTTGGGTATATACCCAGTAATGGGATTGCTGGGTCAAATGGTATTTCTAGTTCTAGATCCTTGAGGAGTCACCACACTGCCTTCCACAATGGTTGAACTAGTTTATAGTACCACCAACAGTGTAAAAATGTTCCTATTTCTCCACATCCTCTCCAGCACCTGTTGTTTCTTGCCTTTTTAATGATCGCCATTCTAACTGGTGTGAGATGGTATCTCATTGTGGTTTTGATTTGCATTTCTCTGATGGGCAGTGATGATGAGCATTTTTTCATGTGTCTGTTGGCTGCATAAATATCTTCTTTTGAGAAGTGTCTGTTCATATTCTTCACCCACTTTTTGATGGGGTTGTTTGATTTTTTCTTGTAAATTTGTTTGAGTCCTTTGTAGATTCTGGATATTAGCCCTTTGTCAGATGCGTAGACTGCAAAAATTTTCTCCCATTATGTAGGTTGCCTGTTCACTCTGATGGTAGTTTCTTTTGCTGTGCAGAAGCTCTTTAGTTTAATTAGATCCCATTTGTCAATTTTGGCTTTTGTTGCTGTTGCTTTTGGTGTTTTAGTCATGAAGTCTTTGCCCATGCCTATGTCCTGAGTGGTATTGCCTAGATTTTCTTCTAGGGTTTTTGTGGTTTTAGATCTATCATTTAAGTCTTTAATCCGTCTTGAATTAATTTTTGTATACAATGTAAGGAAGGGATCTAGTTTCAGCTTTCTACATATGGGTAGCCAGTTTTGCCAGCACCATTTATTAAATAGGAAATTCTTTCCCCATTGCTTGTTTTTGTCAGGTTTGTCAAAGATCATATGGTTGTAGATGTTTGGTATTATTTCTGAGGACTCTGTCCTGTTCCATTGGTCTATATCTCTGTTTTGGTACCAGTACCATGCTGTTTTGGTTACTGTAGCCTTGTAGTATAGTTTGAAGTCAGGTAGCATGATGCTTCCAGCTTTGTTTTTTTTGCTTAGGATTGTCTTGGCAATGCGGACTCTTTTTTGGTTCCTTATGAAATTTAAAGTAGTTTTTTTCCAATTCTGTGAAGAAATTCATTGGTAGCTTGATGGGGATGGCATTGAATCTGTAAATTATCTTGGGCAGTATGACATTTTTACCATATTGATTCTTCCTATTCATGAGCATGGAATGGCTTTCCATTTGTTTGTGTCCTCTCTTATATCCTTGAGCAGTGGTTTGTAGTTCTCCTTAAAGAAGTCCTTCACATCCTTTATAAGTTGTATTCCTAGGTATTTTATTCTCTTTGAAGCAATTGTGAATGGGAGTTCACTCATGATTTGGCTCTTTCTTTGTCTGTTGTTGGTGTATAGGAATGCTTGTGATTTCTTTCTTTTTTTTTTTTTTTTGAGATGGAGTCTCGCTCTGTTGCCCAGGCTGGAGTGCAGTGGCACAATCTCGGCTCACTGCAAGCTCCGCCTCCCGGGTTCACGCCATTCTCCTGACTCAGCCTCTCCGAGTAGCTGGGACTACAGGCGCCCGCCACCACGCCCAGCTAATTTTCTGTATTTTTTAGTAGAGACGGGGTTTCACCGTGGTCTCGATCTCCTGACCTCGTGATCCGCCCGCCTCGGCCTCCCAAAGTGCTGGGATTACAAGCGTGAGCCACCACACCCGGCCAGGAATGCTTGTGATTTCTGCACATTAATTTTGTATCCTGAGACTTTGCTGAAGTTGCTTATCAGTTTAAGGAGATTTGGGGCTGAGATGATGGGGTTTTCTAACTATACAATCATGTCATCTGCAAACAGAGACAAATTTGATTTCCTCTTTTCGTAATCAAATACCCTTTATTTCTTTCTCTTGCCTGGTTGCCCTGGCCAGAACTTCCAACACTATGTTGCATACCAGTGGTAAGAGAGGGCATCCCTGTCTTGTGCCAGTTTTCAAAGGGAATGCTTCCAGTTTTTGCCCATTCAGTATGATATTGGCTGTGGGTTTGTCATAAATAGCTCATAACATTTTGAGATATGTCCCATCAATACCTAGCTAATTGAGAGTTTTTAGCAGGAAGGGCTGTTGAATTTTGTCGAAGGCCTTTTCTGCATCTATTGATACAATCATGTGGTTTTTGTCTTTGGTTCTGTTTGTATGATGGATTACATTTATTGATTTGTGTATGTTGAACCAGTCTTGCATCCCAGGGATGAAGCCCACTTGATCATAGTGGATAAGGTTTTTGATGTGCTGCTGGATTCGGTTTGCCAGTATTTTATGGAGGATTTTTGCATTGATGTTCATCCGGCATATTGGTCTAAAATTCTCTTTTTTGTGTGTGTGTTTCTGCCAGGCTTTGGTATCAGGATGATGCTGGCCTCATAAAATGAGTTAGGGAGGATTCCCTCTTTTTTTATTGATTGGAATAGTTTCAGAAGTAATGGTACCAACTCCTCTTTGTACCTCTGGTAGAATTTGGCTGTGAATCTATCTGCTCTTGGACTTTTCTTCGTTGGTAGGCTATTAATTATTGTGTCAATTTCAGAACCTGTTATTGGTCTTTTCAGGGATTCAGCTTCCTGGTTTAGTCTTGAGAGAGTGTATGCATCCTGGAATTTATCCATTTCTTCTAGATTTTCTAGTTTATTTGCGTAGAGGTGTTTATAATATTCTCTGATGGTAGTTTGTATTTCTGTGGGATCGGTGGTGATATCCCCTTTATCATTTTTTATTGTATCTATTTGTTTCTTCTCTATTTTCTTCCTTATTAGTCTTGCTAGCGGTCTATCAATTTTGTTAATCTTTTCAAAAAACCAGCTCCTGGATTCATTGGTTTTTTTTATTATTATTATACTTTAAGTTTTAGGGTACTCGTGCACAATGTGCAGGTGTCTCTGTCTCCTTCAGTTCTGCTCTGATCTTAGTTATTTCTTGCCTTCTGCTAGCTTTTGAATGTGTTTGCTCTTGCTCCTCTAGTTCTTTTAATTTTGATGTTAGGGTGTCGATTTTAGATGTTTTCTTTTGGGCATTGAGTGCTATAAATTTCCCTCTACACAGTCCTTTAATGGTGTCCCAGAGATTCTGGTATATTGTGTCTCTGTTCTCACTGGTTTCAAAGAATATCTTTATTTCTGCCTTCATTTCACTATTTACCCAGTAGTCTTTCAGGAGCAGGTTGTTCAGCTTCCATGTAGTTGTGCAGTTTTGAGTGAGTTTCTTAATCCTGACTTCTAATTTGATTGCACTGTGGTCTGAGAGACAGTTTGTTAAGATTTCTGTTCTTTTACATTTGCCGAGGAGTCCTTTACTTCCAACTATGTGGTCAGTTTTGGAATAAGTACTATGTGGTGCTGAGAAGAATGTATATTCTCTTTATTTGGGGTGGATAGTTCTGTAGATGTCTATGAGGTCTGCTTGGTGCAGAGCTGAGTTCAAGTCCTGGATATCCTTGTTAACTTTCTGTCTTGTTGATCTGTGTAATGTTGACAGTGGGGTTTTAAAGTCTCCCATTATTATTATATGGGGTCTAAGTCTCTTTGTAGGTCTCTAAGGACTTGCTTTATGAATCTGGGTGCTCCTGTATTGGGTGCATATGTAGAATAGTTAGCTCTTCTTGTTGAATTGATCCCTTTACCATTATGTAATGGCCTTCTTTGTCTCTTTTGATCTTTGTTGGTTTAAAGTCTGTTTTATCTGAGACTGGGATTGCAACCCCTGCTTTTTTTTTGTTTTCCATTTGCTTGGTAGATCTTCCTCCATCCCTTTATTTTGAGCCTATGTGTGTCTCTGCACATGTGATGGGTCTCCTGAATACAGCACACTGATGGGTCTTGATTCTTTATCCAATTTGCCAGTCTGTGTCTTTTAATTGGGGCATTTAGCCCATTTACATTTAAAGTTAATATTGTTATGTGTGAATCTCATCCTGTCATTATGATGTTTGCTGGTTATTTTGCTCGTTAGTTGATGCGTTTTCTTCCTAGCATTGATGGTCTTTACAATTTGGCATGTTTTTGCAGTAGCTGGTACTGGTTGTTCCTTTCCATGTTTAGTGCTTCCTTCAGAAGCTCTTGTAAGGCAGGCCTCATGGTGCCAAAATCTCTCAGCATTTGCTTGTCTGTAAAGGATTTTATTTCTCCTTCACTTATGAAGCTTAGTTTGGCTGGATATGAAATTCTGGGTTGAAAATTATTTTCTTTAAGAATGTTGAATATTGGCCCCTGCTCCTTCTGCCTTGTAGAGTTTCTGCTGAGAGATCAGCTGTTAGTCTGATGGGCTTCTCTTTGTGGGTTTCTCTCTGGCTGTCCTTAACATTTTTTCCTTAATTTCGACCTTGGTGAGTCTGATAATTATGTGTCTTGGGGTTGCTCTTCTCAAGGATTCTCTTTGTGGTGTTCTCTGTATTTCTTGAATTTGAATGTTGGCCTACCTTGCTAGGTTGGGAAGTTCTCCTGGATAATATTCTGCAGAGTGTTTTCCAGCTTGGTTCCATTCTCCTTGTCACTTTCAGGTACACCAATCAAACATAGATTTGGTCTTTTCACATATTCCCATATTTCTTGGAGGCTTTGTTCGTTTCTTTTCACTCTTTTTTCTCTAATCTTCTTCTCTCACTTCATTTCATTCATTTGATCTTCAATAACTGATACCCTTTTTTCTACTTGATCGAATTGGCTACTGAAGCTTGTGCATGTGTCACGTAGTTCTCGTACCATGGTTTTCAGCTCCATCAGGTCATTTAAGGTCTTCTCTATGCTGTTTATTCTAGTTAGCCATTCATCTAATCTTTTTTCAAGGTTTTTAGCTTCCTTGCAATGGGTGCGAACATCTTCCTTTAGCTCGGAGATGTTTGTTATTACCAATCTTCTGAAGTCTACTTCTGTCAACTTCTCAAAGTCTTTCTCCATCCAGCTTTGTTCCATTGCTGGCGAGGAGCTGCGATCCTTTGGAAGAGAAGAGGCACTCTGGTTTTTAGAATTTTCAGCTTTTCTGCCTGGTTTCTCCCCATCTTTGTGGTTTTATTTACCTTTGGTCTTTGATGATGGCGACCTACATATGGGGTTTTGGTGTGGGTGTCCTTTTTGTTAATGTTGATGGTATTCCTTTCTGTTTGTTAGTTTTCCTTCTAACAGTCAGGACCCTCAGCTGCAGGTCTGTTTGAGTTTGCTGGAGGTCCACTCCAGACCCTGTTTGCCTGCAGCCACCAGTGGAGGCTGCAGAACAGCAAATATTGCAGAACAGAAAATGTTGCTGCCTGATCCTTCCTCTGGAAACTTTGTCTCAGAGGGGCACCTGGCTGTATGAGGTGTCAGTTGGCCCCTACTGGGAGGTGTCTCCCAGTTAGGCTACTCGGGGGTCAGAGACCCACTTGAGGAGGCAGTCTGTCAGATCTGAGGCAGTTCTCAGATCTCAAACTCCATGCTGGGAGAACCAATGCTCTCTTCAAAGCTGTTAGACAGGGACGTTTAAGTCTGCAGAAGTTTCTGCTGCCTTTTATTCTGCTATACCCTGACCCCAGAGGTGAAGTCTACAGAGGCAGGCAGTCCTCCTTGAGCTGCAGTGGGCTCCACTCAGTTCGAGCTTCCCAGAGCTTTGTTTACCTAGTCAAGCTTCAGCAATGGCAGATGCCTTTCCCCTAGCTTTGCTGCTGCCTCGCAGTTCAATCTCGGACTGCTGTGCTAGTAGTGAGCAAGGCTCAGTGCGCATGGGATCCACTGAGCCAGGTGCAGGATATAATCTCCTGGTGTGCCGTTTGCTAAGACCATTGGAAAAGCGTGGTATTAGGGCAGGAGTCTCCCAATTTTCCAGGTACTGTTTGTCTTGGCTTCCCTTGGCTATGAAAGGGAATTCCCTGACCTCTTGCACTTCCTGGATGAGGCGATGCCCAGCTCTGCTTTGGCTCACACTCCATGGGCAGCACTCACTGTCCAACCAGTCCCAATGAGATGAACCTGGTTCCTCAGTTGGAAATGCAGAAATCACCTGTCTTCTATGTTGGTCACACTGGGAGCTGTAGACTGGAGCTGTTCCTATTCGGCCATCTTCAGTGTTAATTCCTCTTTTCTTCTTTATTAGTCTGTCTAGCGTTCTATCTATTTTGTTGATCTTTTCAAAAACCAGTTCCTGGATTTGTTGATTTTTTCAAGGGTTTTTTGTATCTCTAGCTCCTTCAGTTCTGCTCTGATCTTAGTGATTTCTTGTCTTCTGCTAGCTTTTGAATTTGTTTGCTCTTGTATCTCTAGTTCTTTTAATTGTGATGTTAGAGTGTCAATTTTAGATCTTTCCTGCTTTCTCTTGTGGGCATTTAGTGCTATAAATTTCCATCTATACACTGCTTTAAATGTGTCCCAGAGTTTCTGGTACATTGTGTCTTTGTTCTCATTGGTTTCAAAGAACATCTTTATTTCTGCCTTCATTTCATCATTTACCCAGTAGTCATTCAGGAGCAGGTTGTTCAGTTTCCATGTAGTTGCACGATTTTGAGAGTTTCTTAATCTTGAGTTGTAATTTGATTGCACTGTGGTCTGAGAGACAGTTTGTTATGATTTCTATTCTTTTAAATTTGTTGAGGAGTGCTTTACTTCCAATTATGTGGTCAATTTTAGAATAAATGTGATGTGGTGCTGAGAAGAATGTATATTCTGTTGATTTAGGGTGGCAGGTTCTGTAGATGTCTATTAGGTCTGCTTGGTCCAGAGCTGTGTTCAAGTCCTGAATATCTTTGTTAATTTTCTGTCCCATTGATCTGTCTAATATTGACAGTAGGGTGTTAAAGTCTCCCACTATTATTGTGTGGGAGTCTGAGTCTCTTTGTAGGTCTCTAAGAACTTGCTTTATAAATCTGGGTGCTCCTGTATTGAGTGCATATATATTTAGGATAGTTAGCTTTTCTTGTTGCATTGACCCCTTTACCATTATGTAATGGCCTTTGTCTCTTTTGATCTTTGTTGGTTTAAAGTGTGTTTTATCAGAGACTAGAATTGCAATTCCTTCTTTTTTTTTTTTCTTTCCATTTGCTTGGTAATTCTTCCTCCATCCCTTTATTTTGAACCTATGTATGTCTTTGCATGTGAGATGGGTCTCCTGAATACAGCACATCAGTGGGTCTTGACTCTATCCAATTTGCCAGTCTGTGTCTTTTAATTGGGCCATTTACCTCATTTACATTTAAGGTTTATGTGTATATATATATATATATATATATATATATATTTTTTTTTTTTTTTTTTTTTTGAGGGGGAGTCTCACTCTGTTGCTCAGGCTGGAGTGCAGTGGCATGATCTCGGCTAACTGCAAACTCTGCCTCCCGGGTTCACGCCATTCTCCTGCCTCAGCCTCCCGAGTAGCTGGGACTACAGGCGCCCACCACCGCTCCCGGCTAATATTTTGTATTTTTAGTAGAGATGGGGTTTCACCATGTTAGCAAGGCTGGTCTCGATCTCCTGACCTCATGATCTGCCCACCTCAGCCTCCCAAAATGCTGGGATTACAGGCATGAGCCACCACACCCAGCCTAAGGTTAATATTGTTATATATGAATTTGATTCTGTCATTATGATGCTAGCTGGTTATTTTGCCTGTAAGTTGATGCAGATTCTTCATGGCATCGGTGGTCTTTGCAATTTGGTATGTTTTTGCAGTGGCTGGTACCAGTTTTCCTTTCCATGTTTAGTGCTTCCTTCAGGAGCTCTTTTAAGGCAGGCCTGGTGGTGACAAAATCTCTCAGCATTTGCTTGTCTGTAAAGGATTTTATTTCTCCTTTGCTTATGAAGCTTAGTTTGGTTGGATATGAAATTCTGGTTTGAAAATTTTTTTTTTTTTTTTTTTATTATACTTTAGGGTTTTAGGGTACATGTGCACAATGTGCAGGTTTGTTACATATGTATCCATGTGCCATGTTGATTTCCTGCACCCATTAACTCGTCATTTAGCATTAGGTGTATCTCCTAATGCTGTCCCTCCCCCCTCCCCCCACCCCACAACAGTCCCCGGAGCGTGATGTTCCCCTTCCTGTGTCCATGAGTTCTCATTGTTCAATTCCCACCTATGAGTGAGAACATGCGGTGTTTGGTTTTTTGTCCTTGCGATAGTTGACTGAGAATGATGTTTTCCAGTTTCATCCATGTCCCTACAAAGGACACGAACTCATCATTTTTTATGGCTGCATAGTATTCCATGGTGTATATGTGCCACATTTTCTTAATCCAGTCTATCGTTGTTGGACATTTGGGTTGGTTCCAACTCTTTGCTATTGTGAATAGTGCCGCAATAAACATACGTGTGCACGTGTCTTTATAGCAGCATGATTTATAGTCCTTTGGGTATATACCCAGTAATGGGATGGCTGGGTCAGATGGTATTTCTAGTTCTAGATCCCTGAGGAATCGCCACACTGACTTCCACAATGGTTGAACTAGTTTACAGTCCCACCAACAGTGTAAAAGTGTTCCTATTTCTCCACATCCTCTCCAGCACCTGTTGTTTCCTGATTTTTTAATGATGGCCATTCTAACTGGTGTGAGATGGTATCTCACTGTGGTTTTGATTTGCATTTCTCTGATGGCCAGTGATGAGGAGCATTTCTTCATGTGTTTTTTGGCTGCATAAATGTCTTCTTTTGAGAAGTGTCTGTTCATGTCCTCTGCCCACTTTTTGATGGGGTTGTTTGTTTTTTTCTTGTAAATTTGTTTGAGTTCATTGTAGATTCTGGATATTAGCCCTTTGTCAGATGAGTAGGTTGCAAAAATTTTCTCCCATTGTGTAGGTTGCCTGTTCACTCTGATGATAGTTTCTTTTGCTGTGCAGAAGCTCTTTAGTTTAATGAGATCCCATTTGTCGATTTTGGCTTTTGTTGCCATTGCTTTTGGTGTTTTAGACATGAAGTCCTTGCCCACGCCTATGTCCTGAATGGTATTGCCTAGGTTTTCTTGTAGGATTTTAATGGTTTTAGGTCTAACATATAAGTCTTTAATCCATCTTGAATTAATTTTTGTTTAAGGTGTAAGGAAGGGATCCAGTTGCAGCTTTCTACATATGGCTAGCCAGTTTTCCCAGCACCATTTATTAAATAGGGAATCCTTTCCCCATTTCTTGTTTTTGTCAGGTTTGTCAAAGATCAGATAGTTGTAGCTATGCAGCATCATTTCTGAGGGCTCTGTTCTGTTCCATTGATCTATGTCTCTGTTGTGGTACCAGTACCATGCTGTTTTGGTTACTGTAGCCTTGTAGTATAGTTTAAAGTCAGGTAGCGTGATGCCTCCAGCTTTGTTCTTTTGGCTTAGGATTGACTTGGCGATGTGGGCTCTTTTTTGGTTCCATAAGAACTTTAAAGTAGTTTTTTCCAATTCTGTGAAAAAAGTCATTGGTAGCTTGATGGGGATGGCATTGAATCTATAAATTACCTTGGGCAGTATGGCCATTTTCACGATATTGATTCTTCCAACCCATGAGCATGGAATGTTCTTCCATTTGTTTGTATCCTCTTTTATTTCATTGAGCAGTGGTTTGTAGTTCTCCTTGAAGAGGTCCTTCACATCCCTTGTAAGTTGGATTCCTAGGTATTTTATTCTCTTTGAAGCAATTGTGAATGGGAGTTCACTCATGATTTGGCTCTCTGTTTGTCTGTTATATGTGTACAAGAATGCTTGTGATTTTTGTACATTAATTTTGTATCCTGAGACTTTGCTGAAGTTGCTAATCAGCTTAAGGAGATTTTGGGCTGAGACAATGGGGTTTTCTAGATATACAATCATGTCATCTGCAAACAGGGACAATTTGACTTCCTCTTTTCCTAATTGAATACCCTTTATTTCCTTCTCCTGCCTGATTGCTCTGGCCAGAACTTCCAGCACTATGTTGAATAGGAGCGGTGAGAGAGGGCATCCCTGTCTTGTGCCAGTTTTCAGAGGGAATGCTTCCAGTTTTTGCCCATTCAGTATGATATTGGCTGTGGGTTTGTTGTAGATAGCTCTTATTATTTTGAGATACGTCCCATCAATACCTAATTTATTGAGAGTTTTTAGCATGAAGTGTTGTTGAATTTTGTCAAAGGCCTTTTCTGCATCTATTGAGATAATCATGTGGTTTTTGTCTTTGGTTCTGTTTATATGCTGGATTACATTTATTGATTTGCGTATGTTGAACCAGCCTTGCATCCCAGGGATGAAGTCCACTTGATCATGGTGGATAAGCTTTTTGATGTGCTGCTGGATTCGGTTTGCCAGTATTTTATTGAGGATTTTTGCATCAATGTTCATCAAGGATATTGGTCTGAAATTCTCTTTTTTGGTTATGTCTCTGCCAGGCTTTGGTATCAGGACTATGCTGGCTTCATAAAATGTGTTAGGGAGGATTCCCTCTTTTTCTATCGATTGGAATAGTTTCAGAAGGAATGGTACCAGTTCCTCCTTGTACCTCTGATAGAATTCAGCTGTGAATCCATCAGGTCCTGGACTCTTTTTGGTTGGTAAGCTATTGATTATTGCCACAATTTCAGAACCTGTTATTGGTCTATTCAGAGATTCAACTTCTTCCTGGTTTAGTCTTGGGAGGGTGTATTTGTCGAGGAATTTATCCATTTCTTCTAGATTTTCTAGTTTATTTGCATAGAGGTGTTTGTAGTATTCTCTGATGGTAGATTATATTTCTGTGGGATTGGTGGTGATATCCCCTTTTTCATTTTTTATTGCATCTATTTGATTCTTCTCTCTTTTCTTCTTTATTAGTCTTGCTAGCGGTCCATCAATTGTGTTGATCTTTTCAAAAAACCAGCTCCTGGATTCATTAATTTTTTGAAGGGTTTTTTGTGTCTCTATTTCCTTCAGTTCTGCTCTGATTTTAGTTATTTCTAGCCTTCTGCTAGCTTTTGAATGTGTTTGCTCTTGCTTTTCTAGTTCTTTTAATTGTGATGTTAGGGTGTCAATTTTGGATCTTTCCTGCTTTCTCTTGTGGGCATTTAGTGCTATAAATTTCCCTCTACACACTGCTTTGAACGTGTCCCAGAGATTCTGGTATGTTGTGTCTTTGTTCTCGTTGGTTTCAAAGAACATCTTTATTTCTGCCTTCATTTCATTATGTACCCAATAGTCATTCAGGAGCAGGTTGTTCAGTTTCCATGTAGTTGAGCGGTTTTGACTGAGTTTCTTAATCCTGAGTTCTAGTTTGATTGCACTGTGGTCCGAGAGACAGTTTGTTATAATCTCTGTTCTTTTACATTTGCTGAGAAGAGCTTTACTTCCAACTATGTGGTCAATTTTGGAATAGGTGTGGTGTGGTGCTGAAAAAAATGTATATTCTGTTGATTTGGGGTGGAGAGTTCTGTAGATGTCTATTAGGTCCACTTTATGTAGAGCTGAGTTCAATTCCTGGATATCCTTGTTAACTTTCTGTCTCGTTGATCTGTCTAATGCTGACAGTGGGGTGTTAAAATCTCCCATTATTATTGTGTGGGAGATTAAGTCCCTTTGTAGGTCACTGAGGACTTGCTTTATGAATCTGGGTGCTCCTGTGATAGTTAGCTCTTCTTGTTGAATTGATCCCTTTACCATTATGTAATGGCCTTCTTTGTCTCTTTTGATCTTTGCTGGTTTAAAGTCTATTTTATCAGAGACTAGGATTGCAACCCCTGCCTTTTTTTGTTTTCCAGTTGCTTGATAGATCTTCCTCTATCCCTTTATTTTAAGTCTATGTGTGTCTCTGCACGTGAGATGGGTTTCCTGAATACAGCACACTGATGGGTCCTGACTCCTTATCCAGTTTGCCAGTCTGTGTCTTTTGATTGGAGCATTTAGCCCATTTACATTTAACGTGAATATTGTTATGTGTGAATCTGATCCTTTCATTATGATGTTAGTTGGTTATTTTGCTCGTTAGTTGCTATAGTTTCTTCCTAGCCTCGATGGTCTTTACAATTTGGCATGTTTTTGCAGGGGCTGGTACCGGTTGTTCCTTTCCATGTTTAGTGCTTCCTTCAGGAGCTCTTTTAGGGCAGGCCTGGTGGTGACAAAATCACTCAACGTTTGCTTGTCTGTAAAGTATTTTATTTCTCCTTCACTTATGAAGCTTAGTTTGGCGGGATAGGAAATTCTGGGTTGAAAATTCTTTTCTTTAAGAATGTTGAATATCGGCCCCCACTCTCTTCTGGCTTGTAGAGTTTCTGCTGAGAGATCAGCTGTTAGTCTGATGGGCTTCCCTTTGTGGGTAACCCGACCTTTCTCTCTGGCTGCCCTTAACATTTTTTCCTTCATTTCAACTTTGGTGAATCTGACAATTATGTGTCTTGGAGTTGCCCTTCTCGAGGAGTATCTTTGTGGCGTTCTCTGTATTTCCTGAATCTGAATGCTGGCCTGCCTTGCTAGATTGGGGAAGTTCTCCTGGATAATATCTTGCAGAGTGTTTTCCAACTTGGTTCCATTCTCCCCATCATTTTCAGGTACACCAATCAGACGTAGGTTTGGTCTTTTCACATAGTCCCAAATTTCTTGGAGGCTTTGTTCATTTCTTTTTATTCTTTTTTCTCTAAACTTCCCTTCTCTCTTCATTTCATTCATTTCATCTTCTATCAGCGATACCCTTTCTTCCAGTTGATCGCATCTGCTACTGAGGCTTCTGCATTCTTCGCGTAGTTCTCGAAACTTGGCTTTCAGCTCCATCATCTCCTTTAAGCCCTTCTCTCCATTGGTTATTCTAGTTATCCATTCTTCTAATTTTTTTTCAAAGTTTTTAACTTCTTTGCTATTGTTTTGAATTTCCTCTCGTAGCTCAGAGTAGTTTGATCGTCTGAAGCCTTCTTCTCTCAACTCATCAAAGTCATCCTCCATCCAGCTTTGTTCCGTTGCTGGTGAGGAACTGCGTTCCTTTGGAGGAGGAGAGGTGCTCTGTTTTTTAGAGTTTCCAGTTTTTTTGGTCTGTTTTTTCCCCATCTTTGTGGTTTTGTCTACTTTTTGTCTTCGATGATGGTGATGTACAGATGGGTTTTTGGTGTAGATGTCCTTTCTGTTTGTTAATTTTCCTTCTACCAGACAAGACCCTCAGCTGCAGGTCTGTTGGAGTTTACTAGAGGTCCACTCCAGACCCTGTTTGGCTGGGTGTCTGCAGCGGTGGCTGCAGAACAGTGGATTTTCGTGAGACCACAAATTCAGCTGTCTGATAGTTCCTCTGAAAGTTTTGTCTCAGAGGAGTACCCGGTTGAATGAGGTGTCAGTCTGTCCCTACTGGGGGGGTGCCTCCCAGTTAGGCTGCTCAGGGGTGAGGGACCCACTTTAGGAGGCAGTCTGTCCGTTCTCAGATCTCCAGCTGCGTGCTGGGAGAACCACTACTCTCTTCAAAGCTGTCAGTCAGACAGGGACATTTAAGGCTGTGGAGGTTCTCGCTGAGTTTTTGGTTGTCTGTGCCCTGCCCCCAGAGGTGGAGCCTACAGAGGCAGGCAGGCCTCCTTGAGCTGTGGTGGGCTCCACCCAGTTCGAGCTTCCTGGCTGCTTTGTTTACCTAAGCAAGCCTGGGCAATGGCGGGCGCCCCTCCCCCAGCCTAGTTGCCGCCTTGCAGCGTGATCTCAGACTGCTGTGCTAGCAATCAGCAAGACTCTGTGGGCATAGGACCCTCCGAGCCAGGTGCGGGACACAATCTCCTAGTGTGCCGTTTTCCAGGCCCGTTGGAAAAGCGCAGTATTAGGACGGGACTGACCCGATATTCCAGGTGCCGTCTGTTTCCCCTTTCTTTGACTAGGAAAGGGAACTCCCTGACCCCTTGCGCTTCCCGAGTGAGGCAATGCCTCGCCATGCTTCGGCTCGCGCACAGTGCGCTTCACCGACTGTCCTGAACCCACTGTTAGGCACTCCCTAGTGAGATGAAACCGGTACCTCAAGCAGAAATGCAGAAATCACCCGTCTTCTGTGTCGCTGGGGCTGGGAGCTGGAGACCGGAGCTGTTCCTATTCGGCCATCTTGGCTCCACCCCACTGCTTTTTTTTTTTTTTTTTTGAGACGGAGTCTCGCTCTGTCGCCCAGGCTGGAGTGCAGTGGCTCAATCTCGGCTCACTGCAAGCTCTGCCTCCCGGGTTCACGCCATTCTCCTGCCTCAGCCTCTCTGAGTAGCTGGGACTACAGGTGCCCACCACCACGCCTGGCTAATTTTTTGTATTTTTAGTAGAGACAGGGTTTCACCATGGTCTCGATCTCCTGATCTCGTGATCCGCCCGCCTCGGCCTCCCAAAGTGCTGGGATTACAAGCGTGAGCCACCGCACCCGGCCGAAAAAAATTTTTTTAAGAATGTTGAATATTGGCCCCCACTCTCTTCTGGCTTGTAGAGTTTCTACTGAGGGATCTGCTATTAGTCTGAATGGCTTCCCTTTGTGGGTAGCCCAACCTTTCTCCCTGGCTGCCCTGAACACGTTTTCCTTCATTTCAGCCTTGGTGAATCTGACGATTATGTGTCTCGGGGTTGCTTTTCTCGAGGAGTATCTTTGTGGTGTTGTCTGTATTTCCTGAATTTGAATGTTGGCCTACCTTGCTAGGTTGGGGAGATTCTCCTGGATAATATCCTGAAGAGTGTTTTCCAACTTGGTTCTTTTCTCCCCATCACTTTCAGGTATACCAATCAAACATAGATTTGGTCTTTTCACATAGTCCTATATTTCTTGGAGGCTTTGTTGGTTTCTTTTCACTACTTTTTTCTTTAATCTTGTCTTCTCTCTTTATTTCATTGAGCTGATCTTCAATCTCTGATACCCTTTCTTCCGCTTGATTGATTCAGCTATTGATATTGATACTTGTGTATCATACTTGTGTATGCTTCACGAAGTTCTTGTGCTGTGTTATTCAGCTCCATCCACATTTATGTTCTTCTCTAAACTGGTTATTCTAGTTAGCCATTCATCTTACCTTTTTTTTTTTCAAGGTTCTTATCTTCCTTGCATTGGGTTAGAACATGCTCCTTTAGCTCAGAGAAGTTTGTTGTTACCCACCTTCTGAAGCCTACTTCTGTCAGTTTGTCAAACTCATTCTCCGTCCAGTTTTGTTCCCTTGCTGGTGAGGAGTTGTGATCCTTCAGAGGAGAAGAGCCATTCTGGTTTTTGGAATTTCGACCTTTTTGCGCTGGTTTCTCCCCATCTTTGTGGGTGTTTGTGATGTTTGGTCTTTGATGTTGGTGACCTTTGGATGGGGTCTCTGAGTGGACATCCTTTCTGTTGATGTTGATGGTATTCCTTTCTGTTTGTTAGTTTTCCTTCTAACAGTCAGGCCCCTCTGCTGCAGGTCTGCTGTATTTGCTGGAGGTCCACTCCAGACCCTGTTTGCCTGAGTATCAGCAGCTGAGGCTGCAGAACAGCAAAGATTGCTGCCTGTTCCTTCCTCTGGAAACGTCATCGCAGAGGGGCACCTGCCAGATGCCAGCCAGAGCTCTCCTCAGCTTTCTTCTGTGAGGTGTCTGTCAGCCTCTACTGGGAGGTGTTTCCCAGTCAGGATACATGGGGGTCAGGAACCTACTTGAGGAGGCAGTCTGTCCCTTATCAGAGTTTGAATGCTGTGCTGGGAGATCTGCTGCTCCCTTCAGAGCTGTCAGGCAGGGATGCTTAAGTCTGCTGAAGCTGCACCCATGGCCACCCCTTCCCCCAGGTGCTCTGTCCCAGGGAGATGGGGGTTTTATCTATAAGTCTCTGACTGGGGCTGCTGCCATTTTTTCAGAGATGCCCTGCCCAGAGGGGAGGAATTTAGAGAGGCAGTCTGGCCGCAGCGGCCTTGCTGAGCTGCGGTGGGCTCTACCCAGTTTGAACTTCCCAGTGGCTTTGTTTACACTGTGAGGGTAAAACCATCTACTCAAGCCTGAGCAATGGCAGATGCCCCTCCCCCCCCAACAAAACTCAAGCATCCTAGGTCGACCTCAGACTGCTGTGCTAGCAGCAAGAATTTCAAGCCAGTGGATCTTAGCTTTCTGGGCTCCATGGGGTGGGACCTGCTGAGCCAGACCACTTGGCTCCTTGGCTTCAGCCCCCTTTCCAAGGGAGTGAATGGTTTTCTCTCACTGGCATTGCAGGTGCCACTGGAATATGAAAAAAACTCCTGCAGCTAGCTCAGTGTCTGCCTAAATGACCACCCAGTTTTGTGCTTGAAACCTAGAGCCCTGGTTGCATAGGCACCAGAGGGTATCTCCTGGTCTGTGGGTTGCAAAGACCATGGGAAAAGTGCAATATCTGGGCCAGAGTGCACCATTCCTCCCGGTACAGTCTCTCACGGCTTCCCTTGGCTTGGGGAGGGAAATTCCCTGACCCCTTGTACTTTCTAGGTGAGGCAATGCCCTACCCTGCTTCAGGTTACACTCCGTGGGCTGCACTCACTGTCCAACCAGTCCCAATGAGATGAATGGGTACCTCAATTGGAAATGCAGAAATCATCCGCCTTTTGTGTTGATCTCACTGGGAGCTGCAGACCAGAGCTATTCTTATTTGGCCATCTTGCTAGCCTCAGGCTCGAGTTAGTACTTTTAAGAGGTGTTGATTGGTTCTCTGTGAGGTTGTCCAGAATTCACTCATCCTACACAAACTTTTTGGAGATCAACTACTGATGAGATTAAATAATTTAAAGATGATTTTAGGAAGAAAAATTCTAAAATGTAACTGATATAAAATTAATTAACTTGGAATTTTTTAACTTGTATGTTCTGAATGTTGGTGTTCCTCCACATTTCATATGTTGGAACCTAATAGTCATGTGATGGTATTAAAAGGTGGGGCCGTTTGAAAAATGATTAAATCATGATGGTTCTGCCTTCATGAATGGAATTGCCATTATAACAGAATACCCAAGACTGGGTAATTTATAAAGAGTACAGATTTATGTATCATGGTTCTTAAGGCTGGGAAGTCCAAGATCAAGGGGCTAGCATCTTGTTTAGGGACTTCTTGCTGCATCATAAGGCATCACATGAGCAAGAAACAGAAAAGGTAGCTGAGCTCCGCCTTCTAAAATGAGCCCACTTCCATGATAACTAACATAGTGCCATGATAACAGCATTAATTCATTCATGAGAACAGAGCCCTCATAGCTGAATCACCTCTCATTAAGCCCCACCTCCTAACACTGTTGCATTGGGGTTCCAGTTTGAAACATGTGAACTTTGGAGGACACATTCAAGCCATAGCAGTGCCTTTATAAAAAAGGTTGAAGGATGTGCTCCTGGCCTTTCATCATGTGGAAATGCAGCAAGAGGTACTATCAATAAAGCAGAGAGTGAGCCTTCACCAGACACTGAATCTACTGGTGTCTTGATCTTGGACTGTCCAGCTTCCAGAACTATGAGAAATAAATTTCTATTATTTATAAATTACTCATTCTAAGACATTTTGTTATAGCAGCCCAAATGAAGACAGAAATATAGCATTGTATTGTAATAGTTAACCTTTAGTGGCTGAAATACAGAAGACAAAGGACATTCAGAGAGAAAGAAATCATGTTTCTTTATAACTTATTTATTATTAGTCAACAAACATTAATTGAGCATTTTGCTCTTGAACTAGATACTGAAAATACAAACAACTTAGTGGCTTTGCGTGTATAATTTTTTCCTTCAAGAATGCCGCTACTAGTTCTCCATCTAGAAACCTACTCATTCTTCCAGATTCAGTTCAAGGGATATCCCCTGAACAAAGTTAATTAGTTGATCAAGCCTCTGTTCTTTAGTATATTATTTGTATATTGTATATTATGTGCACATTACTAAATAGATAAAAGTAATGTGTCTACCAACTCATATCTACAAACTTAAGTGTAAACTCTTCACAGAGAGACATCACTGTTAACCTTTTATCTTTCCTTCTTGCTTTTAATGTTCACTGTTTTATAAAATTGTGATATTTTTGCCTCATTCTCTACACATTACATGGGAAGCATTTATTTATGTGGCTAAATATTCTTCAAATTAATGATTTTTTACTGGTACCATATCACATGTGTATCATATTTGATTTAGCTATTACTCTGTTCTTGGATAGTTAGGTTATTTCCAATTTCCTAATATTATAAATAATGCTGAAATTGTTGAAGAAACTTTTTATTTTTAATTTTAACATTTCTAGAAGTGATATTACTATGTCAAATGATATGAGCACTGTTAAGGCCAAATTACTTTCTAAAAAGTCTGTTCCATGAGTAATAAATGAGCATGTCTATTTTACCACACCTGCCCTTGCCAACACTAGACATTATCATTTCAAAAACTTTGCCAGTTTGATACACAAGAAATATCTCATTTTATTTCTTGAATAATTATTATTGTGTTTATTCTGCTTTTGTCCTTTGGACAGTTGTGTTTTCAACCATGATTCTATTTTCTGCACTCTGTTGTTTAGCAAAAGACGAATTAAGACATTAAATAAAAAGCAACTTCAAATATGCTTTAAAAAGAGTAAGAATGTTAATATACATCTTGAGTCAATTTTTAATTGTTGATAAGTACAGATATCAAAGTATTTTACCATTGTGGTGATAATAACTGTAATGAGAAAAACCAAGACTCATATTTAAAAAACCATCCCCCAAACTGGGAGGGAACTAAGAGACCAAAAAATGACTCAGACAAGTCCAGCATGGTGAGTAGGTAAGTTTATTAGGACTTGCATATGAGGCACTCCTGGATGGCACAGCAGGGCATCTTTAGAGATGTGTCCTGCCTCCCATCTCTAAGCTGCTTTTAAGCAAATTTTCTGGCTCTTTGCCGTGTGTGTGTGTGTGTGTGTGTGTGTGTGTGTGTGTGTGTGTGATGGAACTGTTTTCCTTGTTAGCTTCTCATACACTCTCTCCGAGATATTTGGGTTCTTAGGGACACCTGCTCCTTGGCTAGGCATCATGGCCTTGGCTCACAGGCTGGCCTCCAGGGTTCAGGCAGCAGACATACACCCTTAAGTAACATGGTGAGGGCCCTGGCACACTGCAATCCATCAGCCCTTACATTCTTTCCACAAATCTTGTGTAAGAGTCCCTGAGTGGGGTATGAGGGGAAGAACTCTATAAATGTATAACATATAGACATGGCTTGTGTGTACAAGTCACATCCACAGTATACATAACAGCATAAAAAACAGAAGCTAACTGTAATTATAACATCTATTAGCAAGCATAACTCCAATGAGTAGGTAAGGTGTGTAACCATTTTGAGCATGAGTCAAAGAAACCTAATTGGGCTGTATCATGGAACTAAGTTGACAAATTATTCAACACATCTGTGACATTATCCTTTTTATCAGGGATCTAGGTACAACAGGTAGTGTGTATAAGAGCACATGTTGTTGGTTCTCCATCAAATTGGCCATTAGGCTTCCAGGTGGAGACAACCCCAGTGAACCTGGGTTGCACTATTGGTGCTGATATACCTGGCACTCCAGTTCTGTAGGGAGAAAGGCAGACTGTTGTGAGGCATATTGTTATCATTTGATAGGGGGAGGTATCCATATACCCAATAATTGGACCGGCTGCTGACTGCTACTGACATTCCAGTGCAGCTTCCATGGGTAGCAGGAACAGCAGCCTATTGGCATAAACACAGATGTTTAGTAGGAACCCTCATGGGTGTATCCACTCCTTGTAACATTATTACTGCTATATTATCTCCCATTGGCCCCATTAGGGAGGCCACCATGTACTTCATGCCTAGCTTATAGTACCATACATTGTTTCCTTCCCTAAGAGTGGGCACAGTAGCCAACTGTAAGTTTCCAGCCTTGCCCACACTATCAGCACTGTGCCTACTCCTGTAGGTATTGGTGCTGCTGTGTGTTGATATTATAAAGCTCTCAGACCTCTATAAAGGAGCATAACTTGGATCACCTCTCCTCCATCAGTCTTCATAGTGTCCCCCAGTGCCATAAAACTGACCCAGTATGGGAGCAATTTCCAGCTCAACTTCAGGTCCATATAGCCATTGCCACTTGGCAGATCCACTGCTGTTCTCAGGAGCACAGTCTGCCCATCTGCTTCAGGAGCATGGCTTGGAGTCTCAGGTAATCCTGAGAATTTGTGACACCTGTTTTACAGGCCTGCTCAACCATTCACAGGGAGCGACGCCATGTGTGGTAGTGGGTGACTCACTTAAAATTTGTATAGCTTCAGGGAGATCCTTAGTCTAGTACCCTTAAGAACTGTTCTGAGACAATGCACATAATTGAGTTTTTAACAGACCATTTTTTTTTCTATGAGGCCTACCCTGTTGAGTTATATGGCCAGTGGAATCTTTAGTCTGTATTTTGTTCTGATGCCCCATGTTGGATATCGTGGCCTGTGAAATGGGGGCCTTGATCACTATCCTTTTTGGCATGTCATACATGGCACCAACAGCAGTGAGACTCTTGGTCTCCAGTTGAGTGGCATGTCTTACTGGGAAGGCCCCTGTAGTAGCCCCATTGTTGTGTCTGTACAAGTTAAGGCATACCTTCTCACGCTACCTGGGGACAGGAGGCCAATATAACTGACTTGCCAGTCTTGCACAGTTGTATGGCTCAATGTATGTGAGTTGGTGTGGAGGGAACTTTTCCGAGTCGCAGTTATGAGCAGATCTCACAGTTCTGAACAGCTGCCAAAGCATCTCCAGTTTGGACTGGGATGCCTGCCGCCTTTCGTATGGCCCACCTGTCGCTGCCCCTTGGTGACTGCTCCTGTGATGTACCCCTATGGCAGCCTCCTCCAATGGGCTTGGGCAAAGTGCCCAAACATGAGTAAGGGCATCTGCCTCCTGAGTTCTCAGAGGCAACCTGGGGCTGTGTGTAGCCACATGGTACACCTAAGTTGGGCATCCTTCTCTTATAACTTGATGTGAATGTCCTGCCACATGGACATTCCCCAAAGGGGCTTGCCCCAAACCTGCCAACTGTCTGTGGCCCATTGATTGATTCACATGGTAAATCCTGTTTGTGTAGTCCAACTATCTGTGTAGATAGATGATTAGCAGCCAAGCCTCATAGGTGATGAGTATCCAAACTGCCTGTAACCTAGCCCATTGACTGCTTTGTCCTAATCCCCGTTCTCTCCGTATGGTGTCAGTATCCCTTTGCACCACAAACTGCTGACCGTTGGTGTTAGGTAACTTTGTTAGACCCATCAGTGTATCAAGCCTAGTGAGTATCAGCTGAGACTCCTCATATATGTGGTTGACCTGGTAGGTGGCTCCATTGCCGTGTCTGCTACCTCCACTTGTTCAAAGTGGATGGATCTTAATACCTCCTATAGTGCCTGACGTAAAGGACTAGTGGACAAGACACTCCTAAGTTGTAGACAGGGATGCCACTTATGCAGTGTGATTGTGCCACCCTAGGGGTGGGCTTGGCTAGGAGACCTTTCATTCACCCTTTTATGGAGTAGGCAGTTTTTTTCTGTGGTGGTCTGCTTTCTGGTGATAGCTTCCACTTGTTGCAATGTCCTGTACAGGGCTGAGAGTTATTGCTCCAGGACTGTATAGTAGGATTCTGACCCCTTCCACAATTGAGATAAAAGCCCAACAGGTAACAATTCCTGTTGGTTTCTTTTGCCACAAACTCCAGCTCATCCCTGTGGCATCTCTAGTGGCTTCTAATACAAAAGGATGCTGTGGCAGTGGGGCACCTAATGCTTTGGCTTGTTTTACCAATATTTTTGCTTTGTCAAATGCCTCTTGCTCTATATGTGTACAGTCTCATTTTTAATTTTTCTTTATTGAAGGAAAGGTGAAGGGTTTGTACCAAATGAAGAAGTAGCCCAGTAAACCTAGGACAACCTGGAGTTAGCTTACTGTCTGGGGAACAGTCTACTGTGATACCTTATTGATGATAGCTCTAAGTATGTTTTACATCTTCTCCAACCAGGTGACTCTCAGGAATTTGATGGCTATACTGGGCCCCTGTTTCTTCTTGGGGTTGACTTCTCATTCCCTGTCCTTTGAGCCATCCAAGATAGTTTGTAGGGCAGTCTCCAAATCTGTAAAAGGCTCTGAGGTTTGCATGTTATCATTACTGGGACACCAAGGCAGGCAGAAAGAGTCTAGACAGGTCCTTTGCAACCATACTGTGACATATGATGTGGTTGTGCAGGTACCCGTGTGGTAGCACCTAGAAAGTCTATCGTTGGCCCTACTAAGTGAAGGCAAACCAGTCTTGTGAATCTTCCACTAAAGGAATACTAAGAAATGTGTTAGACAAGTCAGTCACAGCATGGACATTTCCCAGCTTACAAACCACTTGCTGTAGCAGTTGAGCAATATCGGGTACAGCTGCATGTGCGGGGACACCACTTTGTTCAGCTCACAGTAGTCTACAGTCATTTTCCAGGTGCTATCTGGCGTCTTCACAGGACACATAGGGCTGCTACAGGGGTTGTGGGCCATACTGACTATTTGTACTTTATGTAATCCCTGAACTGTTTGGGTGATTTCAGAGTGTCCCCCTGGCAGACAGTATTGTTTCATATATATTGCCTGCTTGGGCCGGGGCAAGTGTACAGACACCTATTTGGCCCATCATCCCTTTTCTGTTCCTTAATTACTTTTTGGACATAGTCTTTGTTTTTATCCAGCTCACTGAAGTCCACCAATGCTTCCTCCATATTACAACCTTTTTTAAATTGGAAGTGATGAAGACATTCAATGAGTGCCTAAAATAACTTCAAGAGTTTAAACTACATGAAAGTTTTACCCACAAGCATTGATCTCATTTACATTTACTCAGTCTATTCACTTTTAGCAGTTTATCTAGGTTACTAGTGAGAACCAAGACATTATGTAAAGCTACATATCATTGCAAACTATTTTTCTGTTAACTATTTTCATAGCTTGTGAATATCAGGTATTCAGTTAAGCAAGAACCTTCAAGTTAAACATCGGCATTTTTGCTGATAACTCAGAAAAATTCAGCTGTTTCCATTAAACCAACAATATCAAATTAATCTTGCTTATTAAAAAAATCACACAAACAAAGATCATTTTGTTTTTGGCTGGGTTTACAGTCTTATAACCCTCATGTCAAATCCTGACACCATAAAGTATCTAGCAGAAGCAAATATAAAATGTATCTATTAGCAAACTCAGACAAAAATGTATGCTGACACTTTTGAAGATATATTTTTATTTTATCAGTAATTTTAAAGCCAGTTTATTTACCAAAGATTATTGAATTTATATAAACTTGGAAAGCACTTGAACTTATTTATGAGTACTCATTTATTTATAAGTTAATGTGGTAGAATGCTAGATATAACACAACATAATACATGTACATACACATAAACACATTTAAACATGTATGCACATATACAGAGATCCAGTGGCTTTCACCTTGGAATTCTAGCCATGAGACAGCATCATAAACTCATTATATTACAAAAGACAGCTGGATTCAAATTATTTTTTATAAAATTGGGACCTGTTCACATGGCTAAACTTTATTTGCCCTGATAGGTAATCCAGAGAAAGCTGTGGATCAAAATTTTGGGTAAAGCAGTTTCCATGGCAGTTTGATTTTTAAAAACCTCTTTTGTCCTTTTTTTTTTCTTCAGTTTCAAATGAATTTCATTGTTTACATTTTAGCTAGAACTGGCTGAACTGTATAAGAAAAACAAAATCCCGAAATAACCTTGAATTAGTGTTACCATAAACAGTGAGTTTTATTTCAACACTAGCAACTTAAAAATAGCAGATTCAAAGCAGGCAGAAAAAGAGAGAGAGAAATAGAAAGTGTTAGAAGATTCTGCTTAACTTTATAGTTGTGGGTTAACCATTTGAGCTCTGATTTTTTTTTTTTTTTTGTAATTTGCCCATCAGTTTTCAAATGTGCACAAGAAGAGGCCATGATATGTAACAAGCTGGAGTCCTAGAAAACCTGATACGCCTTTGACCCTCTGCAAGAGTTTCTATTCTTTCTCCCTTTCCTGCTGTAATGATTTCTTAGTAGCTAGCCTTATTGCAACAACAGTGCATTTACTATCTTTATTGTACTTTAATATCTTAGCTTCTTTTTTTTATCTTTGAGAGTATTCTTGTTTATCCTTCTTCTTCTTATTATTATACTTTAAGTTTTAGGTTACATGTGCACAATGTGCAGGTTTGTTACATATGTATCCATGTGCCATGTTGACGTGCTGCATCCATTAACTCGTCATTTAGCATTAGGTATATCTCCTAATGCTGTCCCTCCCCTCACCCCCCACCCCACAACAGTCCCCAGAGTGTGATGTTCCCCTTCCTGTGTCCATGAGTTCTCATTGTTCAATTCCCACCTATGAGTGAGAACATGCGGTGTTTGGTTTTTTGTCCTTGCGATACTTTACTGAGAATGATGTTTTCCAGTTTCATCCATGTCCCTACAAAGGACATGAACTCATTTTTTATGGCTGCATGGTATTCCATGGTGTATATGTGCCACATTTTCTTAATCCAGTGTATCATTGTTGGATATATGGGTTGGTTCCAAGTCTTTGCTATTGTGAATAGTGCCGCAATAAACATACATGTGCATGTGTCTTTATAGCAGCATGATTTATAGTCCTTTGGGTATATATCCAGTAATGGGATGGCTGGGTCAAATGGTATTTCTAGTTCTAGATCCCTGAGGAATCACCACACTGACTTCCACAATGGTTGAACTAGTTTATAGTACCACCAACAGTGTAAAAGTGTTCCTATTTCTCCACATCCTCTCCAGCATCTGTTGTTTCCTGACTTTTTAATGATGGCCATTCTAACTGGTGTGAGATGGTAACTCATTGTAGTTTTGATTTGCATTTCTCTGATGGCCAGTGATGATGAGCATTTTTTCATGTGTTTTTTGGCTGCATAAATGTCTTCTTTTGAGAAGTGTCTGTTCATGTCCTTTGCCCACTTTTTGATGGGGTTATTTGTTTTTTTCTTGTAAATTTGTTTGAGTTCATTGTAGATTCTGGATATTAGCCCTTTGTCAGATGAGTAGGTTGCAAAAATTTTCTCCCATTTTGTAGGTTGCCTATTCACTCTGATGGTAGTTTCTTTTGCTGTGCAGAAGCTCTTTAGTTTAATTAGATCCCATTTGTCAATTTTGGCTTTTGTTGTCATTGCTTTTGGTGTTTTAGACATGAAGTCCTTGCCCATGCCTATGTCCTGAATGGTATTGCCTAGGTTTTCTTCTAGGGTTTTTATGGTTTTAGGTCTAACATGTAAGTCTTTAATCCATCTTGAATTAATTTTTGTATAAGGTATAAGGAAGGGATCCAGTTTCAGCTTTCTACTTATGGCTAGCCAGTTTTCCCAGAACCATTTATTAAATAGGGAATCCTTTTCCCATTGCTTGTTTTTGTCAGGTTTGTCAAAGATCAGATAGGTGTAGATATGCGGCATTATTTCTGAGGGCTCTGTTCTGTTCCATTGATCTATATCTCTGTCTTGGTACCAATACCATGCTGTTTTGGTTACTGCGGCCTTGTAGTATAGTTTGAAGTCAGGTAGCGTGATGCCTCCAGCTTTGTTCTTTTGGCTTAGGATTGACTTGGCGATGTGGGCTCTTTTTTGGTTCCATATGAACTTTAAAGTAGTTTTTTCCAATTCTGTGAAAAAAGTCATTGGTAGCTTGATGGGGATGGCATTGAATCTATAAATTACCTTGGGCAGTATGGCCATTTTCACGATATCGATTCTTCCAATCCATGAGCATGGAATGTTCTTCCATTTGTTTGTATCCTCCTTTATTTCATTGAACAGTGGTCTGTAGTTCTCCTTGAAGAGGTCCTTCATGTCCCTTGTAAGTTGGATTCCCAGGTATTTTATTCTCTTTGAAGCAATTGTGAATGGGAGTTCACTCTTGATTTGGCTCTTTGTTTGTTTGTTATTGGTGTACAAGAATGCTTGTGATTTTTGTACATTGATTTTGTATCCTGAGACTTTGCTGAAGTTGCTTATCAGCTTAAGATTTTGGGCTGAGACAATGGGGTTTTCTAGATATACAATCATGTCATCTGCAAACAGGGACAATTTGACTTCCTCTTTTCCTAATTGAATACCCTTTATTTCCTTCTCCTGCCTAATTGCCCTGGCCAGAACTTCCAACACTATGTTGAATAGGAGTGGTGAGAGAGGGCATCCCTCTCTTGTGCCAGTTTTCAAACGGAATGCTTCCAGTTTTTGCCCATTCATTATGATATTGGCTGTGGATTTGTCATAGACAGCTCTTAATATTTTGAGATACGTCCCATCAATACCTAATTTATTGAGAGTTTTTAGCATGAAGGGTTGTTGAATTTTATCAAAGGCCTTTTCTGCATCTATTGAGATAATCATGTGGTTTTTGTCTTTGGTTCTGTTTATATGCTGGATTACATTTATTGATTTGCATATGCTGAACCAGCCTTGCATCCCAGGGATGAAGCCCACTTGATCATGGTGGATAAGCTTTTTGATGTGCTGCTGGATACAGTTTGCCAGTATGTTATTGAGGATTTTTGCATCAATGTTCATCAAAGATATTGGTCTGAAATTCTCTTTTTTGGTTGTGTCTTTGCCAGGCTTTGGTATCCGGATGATGCTGGCCTCATAAAATGTGTTAGGGAGGATTCCCTCTTTTTCTATTGATTGGAATAGTTTCAGAAGGAATGGTACCAGTTCCTCCTTGTACCTCTGATAGAATTCGGCTGTGAATCCATCAGGTCCTGGACTCTTTTTGGTTGGTAAGCTATTGATTATTGCCACAATTTCAGAGCCTGTTATTGGTCTATTCAGAGATTCAACTTCTTCCTGGTTTAGTCTTGGGAGAGTGTATTTGTCAACGAATTTATCCATTTCTTATAGATTTTCTAGTTTATTTGTGTAGAGGTGTTTGTAGTATTCTCTGATGGTAGATTGTATTTCTGTGGGATCGGTGGTGATATCCCCTTTTTCATTTTTTATTGCAACTATTTGATTCTTCTCTCTTTTCTTCTTTATTAGTTCTTGCTAGTGGTCTATCAATTTTGTTGATCTTTTAAAAAACCAGCTCCTGGATTCATTAATTTTTTGAAAGGTTTTTTATGTCTCTATTTCCTTCAGTTCTGCTCTGATTTTAGTTATTTCTTGCCTTCTGCTAGCTTTTGAATGTGTTTGCTCTTGCTTTTCTAGTTCTTTTAATTGTGATGTTAGAGTGTCAATTTTGGATCTTTCCTGCTTTCTCTTGTGGGCATTTACTGCTATAAACTTCCCTCTACACACTGCTTTGAATGTGTTCCAGAGATCCTGGTATGTTGTGTCTTTATTCTCATTGGTTTCAAAGAACATCTTTATTTCTGCCTTCATTTCGTTATGTACCCAGTAGTCATTCAGGAGCAGGTTGTTCAGTTTCCATGTAGTTGAGCGGTTTTGAGTGAGTTTCTTAATCCTGAGTTCTAGTTTCATTGCACTGTGGTCTGAGACACAGTTTGTTATAATTTCTGTTCTTTTACATTTGCTGAGGAGAGCTTTACTTCCAACTATGTGGTCAATTTTGGAATAGGTGTGGTGTGGTGCTGAAAAAAATGTATATTCTGTTGATTTGGGGTGGAGAGTTCTATAGATGTCTACTAGGTCCACTTGGTGCAGAGGTGAGTTCAATTCCTGGGTATCCTTGTTAACTTTCTGTCTCGTTGATCTGTGTAATGTTGACAGTGGGGTGTTAAAATCTCCCATTATTATTGTGTCGGAGTCTAAGTCTCTTTGTAGGTCACTCAGGACTTGCTTTATGAATCTGGGTGCTCCTGTATTGGGTGCATATATATTTAGGATAGTTAGCTCTTCTTGTTGAATTGATCCCTTTACCATTATGTAATGGCCTTCTTTGTCTCTTTTGATCTTAGTTGGTTTAGAGTCTCTTTTATCAGAGACTAGGATTGCAACCCTGCCTTTTTTTGTTTTCCATTGGCTTAGTAGATCTTCCTCCATCCCTTTATTTTAAGTCTATGTGTATCTCTGCAGGTGAGATGGGTTTCCTGAATACAGCACACTGATGGGTCTTGAGTCCTTATCCAATTTGCCAGTCTGTGTCTTTTAATTGTAGCATTTAGCCCATTTACATTTAAAGTTAATATTGTTATGTGTGAATTTGATCCTGTCATTATGATGTTAGCTGGTTATTTTGCTCGTTAGTTGATGCATTTTCTTCCTAGCCTTGATGGTCTTTACATTTTGGCATGTTTTTGTAGTAGCTGGTACTGGTTGTTCCTTTCCATGTTTAGTGCTTCCTTCAGGAGCTCTTTTAGGGCAGGCCTGGTGGTGACAAAATCTCTCAGCATTTGCTTGTCTGTAAAGGATTTTATTTCTCCTTCACTTATGAAGCTTAGTTTGGCTGGATGTGAAATTCTGGGTTGAAAATTCTTTTCTTTAAGAAATACCATTTGACCCAGCCATCCCATTACTGGGTATATACCCAAAGGACTATAAATCATGCTGCTATAAAGACACATGCACACGTATGTTTATTGTGGCACTATTCACAATAGCAAAGAGTTGGAACCAACCCAAATGTCCAACAACGATAGACTGGATTAAGAAAATGTGGCACATTTACACCATGGAATACTATGCAGCCATTGAGTTCATGTCCTTTGTAGGGACATGGATGAAACTGGAAAACATCTTTCTCAGTAAACTATCACAAGGACAAAAAACCAAACACCGCATGTTCTCACTCATAGGTGGGAATTGAACATCGAGAACACATGGACACAGGAAGGGGAACATCACACTTCGGGGACTGTTGTGGGGTGGGAGAGGGGGGAGGGACAGCATTAGGAGATATACCTAATGCTAAATGATGAGTTAATGGGTGCAGCAAAACAACATGGCACATGGATACATATGTAACAAACCTGCACATTGTGCACATGTACCCTAAAACCTAAAGTATAATAATAATAAAAAAAAAAAAGAAAAAAAGAATGTTGAATATTGGCCCCCACTCTCTTCTGGCTTGTAGAGTTTCTGCCGAGAGATCAGCTGTTAGTCTGATGGGCTTCCCTTTGTGGGTAACCTGACCTTTCTCTCTGGCTGCCCTTAATATTTTTTCCTTCATTTCAACTTTGGTGAATCTGACAATTATGTGTCTTGGAGTTGCTCTTCTCGAGGAGTATCTTTGTGGCATTCTCTATATTTCCTGAATCTGAATGTTGGCCTGCCTTGCTAGATTGGGGAAGTTCTGCTGGATAATGTCTTGCTGAGTGTTTTCCAACTTGGTTCCATTCTCCCCATCACTTTCAGGTACACCAATCAGACGTAGGTTTGGTCTTTTCACATAGTCCCATATTTCTTGGAGGCTTTGTTTGTTTCTTTTTATTCTTTTTCTCTAAGCTTCCCTTCTCACTCCATTTCATTCATTTCATCTTCCATCACTGATACCCTTTCTTCCAGTTGATCACAACGGCTACTGAGGCTTCTGCATTCTTCACGTAGTTCTCGAAACTTGGCTTTCAGCTCCATCAGCTCCTTCAAGCACTTCTCTGCATTGGTTATTTTAGTTATACATTTGTCTAATTTTTTTTCAAAGTTTTTAACTTCTTTGCCATTGGTTTGATTTTCCTCCTGTAGTTTGATCGTGTGAAGCCTTCTTCTCTCAACTCGTCAAAGTCATTCTCTGTCCAGGTTTGTTCTGTTGCTGGTGAGAAACTGCATTCCTTTGGAGGAGGAGAGGCACTCTGCTTTTTAGAGTTTCCAGTTTTTCTGCTCTGTTTTCTCCCCATCTTTGTAGTTTTTTCTACTTTTGGTCTTTGATGATGGTGATGTACTGATGGGTTTTTGGTGTGGGTGTCCTTTCTGTTTTTTAGTTTTCTTTCTAACAGACAGGACCCTCAGCTGCAGGTCTGTTGGAGTTTGCTAGAGGTCCACTCCAGACGCTGTTTGGCTGGGTGTCAGCAGCAGTGGCTGCAGAACAGCGGATTTTCATGAACCGCAAATTCAGCTGTCTGGTCTTTCCTCTGGAAGTTTTGTCTCAGAGGAGTACCTGGCCGAGTGAGGTGTCAGTCTGTCCCTACTGGGGGGGGTGCCTCCCAGTTAGGCTGTTCGAGGTTCAGGGACCCACTTTAGGAGGCAGTCTGCCCATTCTCAGATCTCCAGCTGTGTGCTGGGAGAATCCCTACTCTCTTCAAAGCTGTCAGACAGGGACATTTACGTCTGCAGAGGTTACTGCTGACTTTTTGTTTGTCTGTGCCCTGCCCCCAGAGTGGAGCCTACAGAGGCAGGCAGGCCCCCTTGAGCTGTGGTGGGCTCCACCCAATTCAAGCTTCCTGGCTGCTTTGTTTACCTAAGCAAGCCTGGGCAATGGCGGGCGCCCCTCCCCCAGCCTCACTGCTGCCCTGCAGTTTGATCTCAGACTGCTGTGCTAGCAAGCAGCGAGACTCCGTGGGCATAGGACCCTCTGAGCTAGGTGCGGGACACAATGTCCTGGTGTGCCGTTTTCGAAGCCTGTTGGAAAAGTGCAATATTAGGGTGGGAGTGACCCGATTTTCCAGGTGTTGTCTGTCACCCCTTTCTTTGACTAGGAAAGGGAACTCCCTGATCCCTTGAGCTTTCCGAGTGAGGCAATGCCTCACCCTGCTTCAGCTCATGCACGGTGCGCTGCACTGACTCTCCTGCACCCACTGTTTGGCACTCCCTAGTGAGATGAACCTGGTACCTCAGATGGAAATGCAGAAATCACCAGTCTTCACGCTGGGAGCTGTAGACCGGAGCTGTTCCTATTCAGCCATCTTGGCTCCACCCCGAGAGATATCTTAGCTTCTTGCAATAGGTGCTCAGTCTCCACCGGTGTTTTCCAAGTGTCCCCATACTTATGTGGTGGCCCACAAAGTTTGAACAGTTGGGCTAGTCCACCTCACATGCACGTTGCCAACTCTTAAGATTTCCTCCATAGATACTCGTTCCTGACTCACCATTTGGTCTCTCAGATCCTGTTCACAATACCAATTGTAATGAGAAAAACCTGGAATCATATTTAAAAAACCATCCCCCAAAGTGGGAGGGAGGCAAGGGACTAAAAAGGAGATAGCAGTGAAGTGGAATAGAATTGAATACAGAATCTGCCCTACTGTGTGAATACCTGAAAAATACCCATCTCTCTAAAATGGGATTTTCTTATTTGTAACAAGGAAAAGTTTGGTTAATAGAGATCCACAATAATAAATTTATAAGAGAAAACCAGGATTAAACATAGTCTCTTATTTTATCAGAAAAAAATGGCCAGCCATACTATTTATCTGTAGTAACTGATTTTAAACGTATTTAGGCTTATTTCTTAAAATCTAACCCTCTGCCATTTCTTAAAATATTAAATGATTTGTGAAAACCTATTCCTCCCCTTCAGCCTTACTTATATGAAATCTGAAACCTAGGTTGACCTTGGAGATTATCTATTGGATCTGATCCAATTCAATGGAGTGCCAAATTTAATTTATGATTTCTGTTGGAGAGTGTACCTAAAATGAATTTGGGAGTGTAATTCTAAATGTTTAGGTCTATCAAACAGCTCTTTTTGAAAAGAGAAGCATTGGTAAAATCATTTTATCTTTCTAGATTCTAAAAATATACTATTGAATACATAAGGCATGCACTATACCTGTTTCTTTTAAAGTTACTAGATGCTTGATTTGTTTGAACAAAGTGGCAGGTAGTAATCTATCATAGTCTCTTCATTTACAAAAAAAATTTTCAGATGTTATCCAGTGACTTAAATCTGCCAGGTGAACATCTTTCTTTGGTCTCAGGTGAAGCTGTAAATCTTCATTCATGAGTTTTTTTCTTCTCTAAACACATGTATAGCTGTTTAGTTGAATTACAGAAGCTGAGAACTGAAAGAGATCTTATGAGTGACTTCACTGTAACCTCTCATTGTAGCATGTGCCTCATCCTACAATTAATTATGTTATACCACTCATTGGTATAATTTATACACACATCAGGTTTGGAAGACCTGAAGCTTGAACTAATATTTTCACTCCTGGTAATCACTTTTCTTTCACATCATCTGATGCATAGAAGATACTCTAATAATATCTACTGGCTAAATGAATGGGTCATTGTGGCAAAATACTTTAACATCACAGGCTATTTTTACATGGTAGTGGATATAAAGGTAAGATAACCAAACTGAGAATAAGGAGGTTTCAGTTTGAACTCAAGCCTAGCGACTTTTGAAATCATTTCAACTCTATGGGTCTTCATTTCTTTATCTCTAAGATGAAGTACCATAGGAATTTTAGAATAGTTTTTTCCTGTTTCTCTGGAAAATGACTTTGGCAGTTTGATAGGAATAGTATTGAATCTGTAAATTTTGGGGGACAGTATAGCCATTTTAACGATATTGATTCTTCCAATTCATGAGCATGGAATGTTTTTCCATTTATTTGTGTTGTCTCTGATTTCTTTCAGCAGTGTTTTGTAGTTCTTCTTGTAGATATCTTTCACTTCCTTTGTTGAATATGTTCTTAGGTATTTAGTTTTTTTGTGTGTGGCTACTGTAAATGGGATTTTGTTCTCAATTTGACTCTCAACTTGAATGTTATTGATATATAGAAATGCTACTGATTTTTATACAATTGATTTTGTATCCTGAAACTTTACTAAAGGCATTTATCAGTTATAGGAGCCTTTCGGTGGAGTCTTTAGGGATTTCTAGGTATAGAATCATATCATCAGTGAAAAGAGATAGTTTGACTTCTTCCTTCCCTATTTGGATTCATTTTATTTCTTTCTCTTGCCTGATTGCAATGGCTAGAACTTCCAGTACTATACTGAATAGGAGTGGTGGGAGAGGGCATCTTTTTCTTGTTTCAGTTAACAAGGGGAATGGTTCCAGCTTTTGCTTGTTCAGTGTGATGCTGGCTGTGGGTTTTTCATAGATGGCTCCTATTATTTTGAGATATGTTCCTTTTATGCCTAGTCTGTTGAGGGTTTTTACCATCAAGCGATTTTGGATTTTATTGTATGCTTTTGCTGCATCTATTGAGATAATCATATGGCTTTTTCTTTTAATTCTGTTTATGTGGTAAATTACATTTATTGATTGCATATGTTGAACCAGCTGTACATCCCAGGAATAAAGCCTACTTGATCAGGGTGTGTTAACTTTTTGGTGTGCTACCAGATTTAGTTTGCTAGTATTTTGTTGGGGAATTTTGCGTCTATGTTCATCAGGAATATTAGCCTGAAGCTTTCTTATTTCATTGTGTCTGTGCCAGATTTTGGTATCAGGCTGATGCTGGCTTCATAAAATGAGTTAGAGAGGAGCCCCTCCTCCTCAATTTTTTTTTGGAATAGTTTCAGTAGGATTGATAATAGTTCTTTGTATATCAGATAGAATTTGTCTGTGACTCCATCTGGTCCAGGATGTTAATAAAGCTGGAGGCATTACACTACCTGACTTCAAATTATGCTATAAGGCTACAGTAAGCAAAACGTTATGGTACTGGCACAAAGAAAGACACCTAGACCAATGGAACAGAGTAAAAAACCCAGAAATAAAGCTGAACACCTGCAACCATCTGATCTTTGACAAAGCCAACACAAATAAGCAATAGAGAAAGGACTCCCTATTCAGTAAGTGGTGCTGGGATAGCTGGCTAGCCATATGCAGAAAAATGAAACTAGATGCCTACCTTTCACCATATACAAAAATTAACTCAAGATGGGTTAAATATTTAAAAATAAGACCTCAAGCTATAAAAATCCTAGAAGAAAACCTAGGAAATACCCTTCTCTATATCAGCCTTGGCAAATAATTTTTGGTGAAGCCCCCAAAAGCAATTGCAACAAAACCAAAAATTGACAAGTAGAACTTAATGAAAGTAAATAGCTTCTGCACAGCAAAAGAACTATCGACAGAGTAAACAAACAACCTACTGAATGGAAGAAAATATTTGCAAACTATGCCTCTAATAAAGGCCTAATATTTAGAATCTATAGGAACTTAAACAAATCAACAATAAAAAACAACCCTATTAAAAATGGGCAAAGGACATGAACACACTTCTCAAAAGAAGACACACAATGCCAATAAGCATATGAAAAAATGTTTAATATCACTAATCACTAGAGAAATGAAAATCAAAACCGCAATGAGATACCGTCTCACACCAGTCAGAACGGCTATCATTAAACAGTCAAAAAACAACAGATGCTGGTGAGGCTGCAGAGGAAAGGGAACACTTATACGCTGTTAGTGGGAATGTAAATTAGTTCAGCCACTGTGGAAAGCAGTTTGGAGATTTCTCAAAGAATTCAAAACTGAACCACCATTCGACTCAGCAATCCCCTTCCAGGTTATATACCCAAAAGAAAATAAGTTATTCTACCAAAGAGGCACATGCATGCGTATGTCCACTGCAACACCATTCATAGTAGCAAAGACATGGAATCAACCTAGGCGCCCATCACCAGTGGATGGGATAAAGAAAATATGGCATGTATGTACCATGGAATAGTATGTAGCTGTAAAAAAGAATGAAATCTCATCCTTTGCAGCAACATGAATGCAGCTGAAGGCCATTATCCTAAGCAAATTAACACAGGAACAGAAAAGCAAATATTGCATATTCTTACTCATAAGTTAGAGCTAAACATTGGGTACTCAGGGACATAAAGATGGGACCAATAGACACTCTGGACTACTTGAAGGGCGAGGGAGATGGGTTGAAAAACTACCTATTGGGTACTATTCTCAATACTTGGGTGATGGGATCAATCATACCCCAAACCTCAGAATCATGCAATATGGTCATGCAATATGACCAGGTAACAAACCTGCACATGTACCCTCTGTTTTTAAAATAAAAGTTGAAATCATTAAAAAATAAAATAAAATAAAATAAAATGAAGTTATTAGCCTTTATATTTACCAAGATTCTTTTATTTGAAACATGTATATTATTGAAAGTTAAAGACTATGAGTGCATTTTTATTTCATATGTTAATTTGCAAGTAGAATTAATGGTAGGTGTGAATTTTGTAATCTGATTATTGGGCCCATATCCTACCTTCACATTTTTAGCAAGTAACATTGAGATTGATCTGAGACTTGAAACAAGTGCTCTCAATATTTGAGAAAATATTTTCATGTAAAATGCTGACTAGGACCATTTTAATATGAAGTTATGTCTCTAATAATTCAAAATATGCTATTAATTAGTTTTAAAATTTCAGACTAGCAAAGTCAGGACTGAACATATCAAGGTATCAAATACTTTACTGTCAGTCTACCTCATACTTCTAATTCCACCTCTGGCTTTGTCTGACATCAGGGTTAGACTCTTACTGACATTTGTGAAGGATAGAAAATGGCTTCATTAGAATCTTTAAAGGAAACCAGAGTAAAATAAGAGACAAAGGGGTTCCTTAGAGAAAAGAATTACCACAACAAATGAGTCTGTCATAATGGGAAGAGAGAATTGACGTAGGGTTCAAATGTGAGGCTGCTTTTAAATTTACACAGCTCAGACTTCTGTGGTCACTTATGACCCTGGAAAAGAGACAGTTATGTGCCGAAGTTAAAAGCAGTTTAGTACTATGAGCCCTAACATTTCTGCTGTCAGATTCCTTCTCCCTTCTCGTGGAAGGGATGAAAATATGGACATCATTTCTCTACCAGTCAGAGAGAGGTGAGGACTGGAGGTCAAGGTTGGGTTAACACCAAGGTATTGGTGACCAGAATAAAGTATCAGGTGGTGTTTATGACAGGAACTTGGAGGCAGGTAGTATGTCATCCCAAGCATCAGAATTTGAGAAGATAGACACTCCAAAGGATGTCAAAGGCCATTGACACCATGTGGGTTCTATGCCAAGCAGAATTAGCTAAGAGGAATGTAAAGTGCCAGAGCATAAGGATAGCAGAGACACAGGAAGCTATGGAAATTCTATGTGAGATAGTCCCCATCCACTTTGGAGTATCTAAGAGACATCAGAAAGGATGGAAGCCTTGCCATTTGGTAGGTGAGAACTATTAATCTAGTGGCATTGGCAAAAAGGATTGAAGTAGCTATACTTAAGATCCACAAGCAGGTTCTAACTAGTCACTTGAGTTAAACTATATTTTATAAAATGAATTTTAAAAATCCTACTAATTTAGTAGATAAGATCATCATTTATATAGAAAAAAAACCTATCATTAACCAAAATTGGAAGAGCAGTTTCTTTCATATTACAGACATAATTGACTATTTCACAGTTTGTAGCTTTGGTCCATATTTCAAAACCTGGGGTCCCAGGTTAATCAAAGGGTCATCAGGTGCTCCTTGCGGCTATTGATCACCCACATCCCATATTTTAGCCATAAACCTGTAATATATATTTTTTTCAGGAAGAATAAAATAGGAATAATCAGGATATTGTAAGTCATGATTACACAGAGACTTTAGTCATGTATCAAGTGAACTCCAATTATCATGTTCTAATCTGCCCTTCAAAAGGAGAAACAGATAAGGATTATTCCACCTGACCATAACTCCAAGATATCATTATGGTATCTTTGTTACATTTATTCCTGCTCTTTGTCTTGATTTTCTTTATTTAGTTTGGCAGGCTTCTGCTCTTTGGCTATCTTGCTGCCATCTCCCTGTGAACAGATCAAGGGTTTTACACAGACATTAGATATGTGCTATGGATAAGTTTGCTTTGTGTTCTTGTCTTGTTATTTAACCATTTAACAGAAGGGCCTCTTCAGGGCTACATGTGCAGCTTTGAAAGAGTTTAATTTACTTACATTCATTTTGAAGTTCTGAAAAATTACTATTGTGCTCATTTGATTTTTTTCTCTTTAGGGTTCTCCCCTTCTTTCGTGTTTAGAGGAAAGATAAATTGAAGGAATATAGAGGGAAGGGGAAGAAACCATTTCTTTTTATTTTTAAATTTTTTTAATTTTTTAAAATTTTTTTATTTTATTATTATACTTTAAATTTTAGGGTACATGTGCACAATGTGCAGGTTTGTTACATATGTATACATATGCCACGTTGGTGTGCTGCACCCATTAACTCATCATTTAGCATTAGGTATATCTCCTAATGCTATCCCCCCCCAGTCCCCCCACCCCAAAACAGTCCCTGGTGTGTGATGTTCCCCTTCCTGTGTCCATGTGTTCTCATTGTTCAATTCCCACCTATGAGTGAGAACATGCAGTGTTTGGTTTTTTGTCCTTGCGATAGTTTGCTGAGAATGATGGTTTCCAGCTTCATCCATGTCCCTGCAAAGGACATGAACTCATCCTTCTTTATGGCTGCATAGTGTTCCATGGTGTATATGTGCCACACTTTCTTAATCCAGTCTATCATTGTTGGAGATTTAGGTTGGTTCCAAGTCTTTGCTATTGTGAATAGTGCCGCTATAAACATACATGTGCATGTGTCTTTATAGCAGCATGATTTATAATCCTTTGGGTATATACCCAGTAATGGGATGGCTGGGTCAAATGGTATTTCTAGTTCTAGATCCCTGAGAAATCGCCACACCAACTTCTACAATGGTTGAACTAGTTTACAGTCCCACCAACAGTGTAAAAGTGTTCCTATTTCTCCACATCCTCTCCAGCATCTGTTGTTTCCTGACTTTTTAATGATGGCCATTCTAACTGGTGTGAGATGGTAACTCATTGTAGTTTTGATTTGCATTTCTCTGATGGCCAGTGATGATGAGCATTTTTTCATGTGTTTTTTGGCTGCATAAATGTCTTCTTTTGAGAAGTATCTGTTCATATCGTTCGCCCACTTTTTGATGGGGTTGTTTGTTTTTTTCTTGTAAATTTGTTTGAGTTCATTGTAGATTCTGGATATTAGCCCTTTGTCAGATGAGTAGGTTGCAAAAATTTTCTCTCATTCTGTAGGTTGCCTGTTCACTCTGATGGTAGTTTCTTTTGCTGTGCAGAAGCTCTTTAGTTTAATTAGATCCCATTTGTCAATTTTGGCTTTTGTTGCCATTGCTTTTGGTGTTTAGACATGAAGTCCTTGCCCATGCCTATGTCCTGAATGGTATTGCCTAGGTTTTCTTGTAGGGTTTTTATGGTTTTAGGTCTAACACATAAGTCTTTAATCCATCTTGAATTAATTTTTGTGTAAGATGTAAGGAACGGATCCAGTTTCAGCTTTCTACTAATGGCTAGCCAGTTTTCTCAGTACCATTTATTAAATAGGGAATCCTTTTCCCATTGCTTGTTTTTGTCAGGTTTGTCAAAGATCAGATAGGTGTAGATATGCGGCATTATTCCTGAGGGCTCTGTTCTGTTCCATTGGTCTATATCTCTGTTTTGGTACCAGTACCATGCTGTTTTGGTTACTGTAGCCTTGTAGTATAGTTTGAAGTCAGGTAGCATGATGCCTCCAGCTTTGTTCTTTTGGCTTAGGATTGACTTGGCAATGGGGGCTCTTTTTTGGTTCCATATGAACTTTAAAGTAGTTTTTTCCAATTCTGTGAGGAAAGTCATTGGTAGCTTGATGGGGATGGTGTTGAATCTATAAATTACCTTGGGCAGTACGGCCATTTTCACGATATTGATGCTTCCTACCCATGAGCATGGAATGTTCTTCCATTTGTTTGTATCCTCTTTTATTTCATTGAGCAGTGGTTTGTAGTTCTCCTTGAAGAGGTCCTTCACATAGGTATTGATGGGACGTATCTCAAAATAATATGAGCTATCTATGACAAACCCACAGCCAATATCATACTGAATGGACAAAAACTGGAAGCATTCCATTTGAAAACTGGAACAAGACAGGGATGCCCTCTCTCACCACTCCTATTCAACATAGTGTTGGAAGTTCTGGCCAGGGCAATCAGGCAGGAGAAGGAAATAAAGGGCATTCAGTTAGGAAAAGAGGAAGTCAAATTGTCCCTGTTTGCAGATGATATGATTGTATATCTAGAAAACCCCATTGTCTCAGCCCAAAATCTCAAGCTGATAAGCAACTTCAGCAAAGTCTCAGGATACAAAATCAATGTGCAAAAATCACAAGCATTCTTATACACCAATAACAAACAGAGAGCCAAATCATGAGTGAACTCCCATTCACAATTGCTTCAAAGAGAATAAAATACCTAGGAAACCATTTCTTTTTAAATCTCCATTTGAGAATTTAAGAAGAAACATCAAAGAAACTAATTCTACATTTTAATAAAAATGAACAGATTCAGCTCATGGTTAAAAAATGATATGTAAAAATACATATGAGTTTTAACTTCAAAGTAGAAGTTAAAGGGGTTACTAAATGGTTCCAACTTTTTTTTGTATTTAGATTTGACAAATATTTTAGGGGTTTTTAATAGGGGGTTACTAAATGGTTCCAACTTTTTTTGTAGCTAGATTTGACAAATATTTATTGAGGGATTACTCTGGCCTTCAGATGCAATAAAATAAAATCACAGAACATCCCGGGGGGTTATTATTTAATCTCACTTTTAAGATGAAGACACTAAGGTAAGATTTAGTAAGGCTAGTAAGTGGCAGAATCAGGATTAGAGCTCAGGCTTACACATTACTCTTCCATTGTGCCCCAAACCAATGCTTCTCTGTTTTCTGTTGCTACAACATACTACTACACACTAAATAATTTATAGGCAGAAATGTATTAGCTTAGGGTTCTGGAGGCTGGGAAGTCCAAGATCGTCTGGCAAGGGAATTATTGCTGTATCATCCCATGACAGAAGCACAAAGAGAGGGCACATGAGAGAAAAAGGGGCCAAAATTATCCTTTTGTAAGGAAACCATTCCTGTGATAACTCACCCAGCACTCATCCATTCATGAGGGTAAAGCCCTCATGGTCTAACCACCTCTAATCATTAGGCCTTATCTTCCAACAATGTTATAATGAAGATTAAGCTTCCAGCACATGAGTTTTGGGGGACATACTCAAACCTTAGCTTCTCCAATTATGATCTACACATAAGTCGCCAGGGGGTCTTGTTAAACTGTAGTTTTAAATTTTGTGGATACATAGTATGTGAATATATTTATGGAGTACATGAGTTATTTTGATACAAGCATACAATGCATAATAATCATATCAGGGAAGGAACTGATAAATAAATTCAGTAAGGTTTCAGAATACAAAATTAATGTACACAAATCAGTAGTCCTGCTATATACCGACAGTGACCAAGCTGAGAATCAAATCAAGAATTCAACCCATTCTACAATAGCTGCAAAAAATCAAAATACTTAGGAATAGACCTAACCAAGGAGGTGAAAGACCTCTGCAAAGAAAACTACAAAACACTGCTGAAAGAAATCAGATGACACAAACAAATGGAATAAATGACAAATAAATCCTATGCTCATGGATGGATAGAATCAATATTGTGAAAATGACCATACTGCCAAAAGCAATCTAAAAATTAATGCAGTTCCCATCAAAATACCACCATCATTCTTCACAGAACTAGAAAAACAATTCTAAAATTTTTATGGTATCAAAAAAGAGCCTGCATAGCCAAAGCATGCATAAGCAAAAAGAACAAATCTGAAAGCATTACATTACCTGACTTCAAAATATGCTATAAGGCTAGAGTCACCAAAACAGCATGGTACTGGTATAAAAATAGGTACATAGGCCAATGAAACAGAATAAATAACCCATAAATAAGGCCACATACTTACAGCCAACTGATCTTCAATAAAGCAAACAAAAACATAAAGTGGGGAAAGAACACCATATTTAACAAATGGTGCTCGGGTAATTGGCAAGCCACATGTAGAGAATGAAACTGGATTCTCATCTCTCATCTTATACAAAAATCAACTCAGGATGGATCAAAGACTTAGTAAGACCTGAAACCATAAAAATTCTATAAGATAACATTGGAAAAACCCTTCTAGACATTGGCTTAGGCAAAGACTTTATGACCAAGAAACCAAAGACAAATGCAACAAAAACCAAGATAAATAAATGGGACATAATTAAACTAAAAAGCTTCTGCACAGCAGATGAAATCTTTAGCAGAGTAAATAGACAATGCACACAATGGGAGAAAATCTTCACAAACTGTGCATCCAGCAAAGAGTTAATATCCAGAATCTACAAGGAACTCAAATAGCAAGAAAAAACAATCTCATCCAAAAGTGGGCTAAGGACATGAATAGACAATTTTCAAAAGAAACCATACAAATGGCCAACAAACATATAAAAAATGCTCAACATCTAGTTATCAAGGAAATGCAAATCAAAACCACAGTGTGATACCACCTCACTCCTGCAAGAATGTCCATAATAAAAAAAAATTAGATGTTGGCGTGGATGTGGTGAAAAAGGAACACTTTTACACTGCTGGTGGGACTGTAAACTGGTACCACTATTAGTTTCCTTTTCACTGTGAAGATTCCTTAAATAACCAAAAGTAGATCTACCATTTGATCAGCAATCCCACTCCTGGGTATCTACCCAAAAGAAAAGAAGTCATTATACAAAAAAGATATGTGCACACACATGTTTATAGCAGCACAATTTGCAATTGCAAAAATATGGAACCAGCTCAAATGCCCATCAATCAATGAGTGGATAAAGAAAATGTGAGATACACACACACACACACACACACACACGTATACACAACATGGAATACTACTCAGCCATGAAAAGGAATAAAATAATGGCATTTGCAACAACCTGGATGGAACTGGAGACCATTACTCTAAGTGAAGTAACTAAGGAATAGAAAACCAAATATCTTATGTTCTCACTTGTAAGTGGGGGCTAAGCTATGAGGATGCAAAGAATGATACAATGGACTTTGGGGACTTGGGCGAAGGGCAGGAGGGGGTGAGGGATAAAAGACCACATCGGGTACAGTTACTGTACACCTGCTCAGGTGATGGGTGCACCAAAATCTCAGAAATAATCATTAAAGAACTTACCCATGTAACCAGACACGACCTGTTCCCCCAAAACCAATTGAAATAAAAAAGAAAAATTAAAAAAAAAATCACATTAGGGCAAATACGGTATCCATCACCTCAAGTATTTATCATTTCTTTGTGTTAAAAACATCCCATTTATATAACCCTGTAGTTATTTAAAAATGTATAACAAGTTTTTGTTGACTGTAATCACTCTGTTGTGCTATCAAATACTAGATCTTATTAATTCTATCTAACTATATTTTTGTACCCATTAACCATACCAGGGTCCCTCCCTGCCCTGCATTATTCTTAGCAGCCTCTGGTAATCATCATTCTACTCTCTATCTCCATGAATTTAATTGTTTTAATTTTTACCTCCCACAAATGTATGAGAACATGTGAAGTCTATCTTTCTGTGCCTGGCTTATTTCACTTAACATAATGTCCTCCAGTGCCATGCATGTTGCATATGACAGAATCTCCTACTTTTTAATGATTGAATAGTACTCTGTTGTGTATATGTACCACATTTTCTTTTTCCACTCATCTGTTGATGGACATTTAGGTTGCTTCCAAATCTTGGCTATTGTGAATAAGCATGGCAGTGCAATAAACACATGGCAGTGCTTATTATAAAATAAAAGTATATCTCTTTGATTTACTGATTTTATTTCTTTTGAGTGTATACCTAGCAGTGGGATTGCTGGATCATATGGTAGTTATATTTTTAGTTATCTGAGGAACTTCCGTATTGTTCTCCATAGTGGCTGTACTAATTTACATTCCCACTAACAGTGTATGAGGGTTCCTTTTTCTTTACATTCTCACCAGCATTTGTTACTGCCTGTCTTTTGGATACAATCAGTTTTAACTGGGGTGAGATAATAATATCTCATTTGATTTGTATTTCTCTGATGATTGGTGATGTTGAGCACCTTTCCATTTACGTGTTTGCCATTTGTATGTCTTTTTTTGAGAAATGTCTAAATCTTTTGCCCATTTTTAAATTGGATTATTAGATTTTTTTCCTGTTGAGTTGTTCAAGCTCCTTATATATTCTGGTTATTAATCCCTTGTCAGACAGATAGTTTGCAAATATTTTTTTCCCATTCTGTGGGTTGTTTCTTCATTTTGTTGATTGTTTCCTTTGCTGTGCAGAAGCTCTTTAACTTGTTGTGTTCCCGTTTGTCCATTTTTGCTTGGGTTGCCTGTGCTTTGGAGTATTACTCAATAAATCTTTGCCCAGTCCAATGTCTTGGAGAGTTTCCCTAATGTTTTCTTTTAGTAGTTTCATAGTTTGAGGTCTAATATTTGTCTTTAATCCATTGTGATTTCAATACTCTCTTTCCTTTTCTCATCTAATGTGATGTTAGAACCAGGTACTATGAATTTTGTTCTTAGGAAGATGCTTTCTTGTGTATATAGTTGTTCAATTTGGTGTTCCTGCCATGGCGGGTGGGAGAGAATTATCATTGGGGGATTCTTCTTGGCCATCATCTACTCTCACTCTAAACTGTGAGTTTTAATGCAGCAGGTCTGGGGTAGAGTCTGAGATTCTCCTTGCCTAACAATCTCCCAGGGAAAGCTGATGTAGCTGGTTCACACACCACACTGTGAGTGACAAGACCTTAAACTTTTCTCACTTGGAGAAATAAAAAGGAACTTCTGTAATGACAAGCTTAAGAAGCACAATTAATACACCTACCAGTTTGCCTTTTAAATATTTTGTTTTTTGGAAAAATCTTACCTTGTATTCTTTATGATCTCAGAATAATTTGATTGTGTTCACAATTGTTCTGGTATGATCCAGTGAATACATAACATGCCTTTGGGAACGTGATATAAAGTAGGAGGTACTAGTAAAAAAAGTACTCAGTGACCTTTTTGAAATAATAGCTTGAAAACAAATCCAAATTAGACAATGCAGAGTAATTATGGCAAAGAAAGTTTGGGTGACTACTAAGAAAATTACTTCCTCAATCAGTTGCGTGGAAGATTTAATTGAAAGTGAATACACCCCCATCTTCCTCTTTTCTTTAATATTTATTTGGGCTTTTAGGCAATATCAGCTGTAATCTAGTTGAGGTCAACAGCCCCCAAGTTATAAACAGAAGCTGTTCAGTCAAAATTTTCCAAATCAGGTCTGACATCAGATAAGCCATTCTGAGGGCTTTAAGATTGAAGTATATTTCTTTTTAGTGCTCCTAAATTAGCGAATTCTTTTCTTGTGACTAAAAGCATTAATACAACTATTTTTAAATTTACTTTAATGATAGTCATAAGAAGATTTCACTGATAGTAGAAGTTACAGCAGGCAGTCTACTTCTAACAAGAGAGTATTCTAAATTTTAGAATAAATAGTAGAGTCAGAAGAATTCAGAGGTGAGGATATCAGCTACCCTAAGACCCCTTCCTCCAATATCATATGAAGACATTGAGCCCAAAAGAGATGTATTAACTTGTTTGAGGTCAATCAGCTTGTTGGTGGCACAATTTTTGTTAGAAGTTTGGTCAATGGTCACAGAGTCAACTGTTAGAAAGGCCAAGTATATAAAATATAACATAAAAGGAGGTAATGGGAAATGTGGTAAATAGCATAGGGGAAAGGTCACTGCCACACAGTTGAAACTGATTATTTATATGTGAAAATGAGGGCTCAGTATAGACAGATCATCTGCCTTTTATTTTTAAATTAAAAAAATTTTTTTTTTTTTGAGACAGGGTCTCACTCAAGCTGGAATGCAGTGGTGCGATCTTGGCTCACTGCAACCTCTGCTTCCTGGGCTCAAGTGATCCTCCCACCTCAGCCCCCCAAGTAGCTGGGACTAAGGCATGCATGCCACCACACCTGCTAATTTTTGTATTTTTGTAGAGACAGGGTTTTGCCATGTTGCCCAGGCTGGTCTCAAACTCCTGAGCTCAAGCAATCCACCCTCCTTGGCCTCTCAAAGTGCTAGGATTACAGGTGTAAGCCACCGTGCCTGGCCTCTATCTGCTTTTTAAATAAAAGTTTGGAATTCAGAATTATATGTAAAATATTTTAATTGAAAAATACAATGAACAAAAACAAAAGCAAAAAACAGTGTGAGTCAAACAAAACACACATGTAGAGAAGACTGGACCTATGGGGCTGTGTTTGTATGATGTCTGACCCAGGCCTTTTGTTCTCCCAGTCTAATGTGCTTTTATTTAAAAAAAAATTTAAGTTTTACAGTTTTTAAAATATGTGTGGGTGCACAGTAGGTGTATATAGTCATGGGATACTTGAGATGTTTGATACAGGCATGCAATGTGAAATAAGCATATTATAGAGAATGGGAGTATCCATTCCCTCAAGCATTTAGCCTTTGAATTACAAACCAATTATACTTTATAAGTTATTTTAAAATGTACAATTAAGTTATTATTGATTATAATCACCTTATTGTGCTATCAAATCATATGTCTTATTTATTCTTTCTATTTTTTTTATACCCATTAACCATCCTTACCTCCCTCCAGCCCTCCAATACCGTTTCCAGCCTCTGGTAACCCATCCTTTCTATGTCCATGATGTCAATTGTTTAGATTTTCAGATTCCACAAGTACGTAAGAATGTGCAATGCTTGTCTTTCTTTGCCTACCTTACTTTTCTTAACATAATGATCTCCAGTTCCATACATGTTGTTGCAAATCACTGGATCTCATTCTTGTTTATTGTTGAACAGTACTTCATTGTGTATATGTACCATGTTTTCTTTATTCATCTGTTGATGGACACTTAGGTTACTTCCAAATCTTAGCTATTGTAAACAGTGCTGCAACAAACAGAGGAATGCAGATATCTCTTTGATATACTGATTTTCTTTCTTTTGGGTACATACCCACCAGTGGAATTGCTGGATCATATGGTAGCTAAAGTTTAGTTTTCTGAGGAGCCTCAAAACTGTTCTCCATAGTGGGTTGTACTAATTTACATTCAACAGTGTACAAGGATTCCTTTTTCTCTATATCCCTGCCAGCATTTGTTATTGCCCATCTTTTGGATATAAGCCATTTTAACTGGGGTGAGATAATATATATTATAGTTTTACATTCAATGTTATTATTGATAAGTAAGGACTAACTCCTGCCATTTTGTTATTTGTTTTCTGGTTGCTTTGTGGTCTTTTCTTCCTTCTTTGTTTCATTCTCATCTTCCTCTAGTGAAGGTGATTTTCTCTGGCAATATAATTTAGTTTCTTGCTTTTTATCTTTTGTGTATCCATTGTATGTTTTTGGCTTGAGGTTACGATGAGGCTTGTAAATCTATCTTATAACCTATTAGTTTAACCAGACAACAACTTAACACTATTTGCCTAAACAAACAAGGAAAAAGAAAACTATTAAAAACTCTATGCCTTAGCTTCAGCCCCTCAATTTTTAACTTTTGTTCTTTCTGTTGATATTTTATTGTACTGATTATGTCTTGGAATGTTGTTGTAGTTACTATTTTAGATTGGTTCGTTGTTTAGTCTTTCTACTTAGGGTAAGAGTTTCAGTGTTATAATAATCTGTGTTTTTCTGTGTACTTACTTTTACAGTGAGTTTTGTACCCTCAGATTGTTATTAGATCTTTAGGGTGTCGATTTTCTGGCTGGAAACCTCTGTGGCTGCAGCACCTTTGCCCAAGTTCTTGTCCTGCATTGTCCAGGATGAATGAGGTATGCAGACAAGTGAAGAGTGAACAAGATGAAGATGAGCTTTACTGAGTGTTACAACAACTCATAGGAGACCTGCAGTGGATAGCTCCTCTCTGTGGACAGATTACTGTCAAGTGTTCAGTTCTCAGCAGAGAGGAGGCCCTGGAGATGGTAGCTTCTCTCTGCTACTGGTCATTGTGATGTCTGTAGCTCTCAGCAGATATGAGGCCCTGGAAAGGGTGGCTCCTCTCTGCTGGCAGGTCACCTCTGCAGCTCTCAGCAGAGACGGTAGCTCCACTCTGCAGCTGGTTGTCCCGTCATCTGCAGCTCTCAGCAGAGAGTGTAGCTCCTCTCTGCAGCTGGTTTTCCCATTGTCTGTCTGACCTCTTTATCCTCTGGTCATTCTCTGCCCTGCTCTGGCTGAGCCAGGGATTTTATGGACCTCAGAAAGGAGGAAGTGTGTTCCAGTTAGTCCATGGGTGGCCATGGGTGCCTGGAAGAGGCACCAGGAGTCCCCACTTAGGTCTGCGGGTCTGGCACTCCAGCCCCCAGCCTTCAGGCCCTCCATGGCCTAAAGTTGGGTCCTTACTGGGGACCTGCATTCTTCTGCCCAGGAATCAATCTGCCTCCAGCTGCCATTCATTGCCCTTGGGGGTTGGCTCCAATCCCCTGCTCCGAGATTGGAACAGGTTCCAGGAGTGGAGAGAGGTCAGGCACAGGAGAAGACACCCCAGAGCCTGCAGGGATTGGGGGGGTCCTTCCTGGGGCCCCCGAGGGTGCAGACTGCAGAGATGCCTAGGTTCCTGTGCCTGGGAGGCAGGATGCAGCTGCACCTGGGAGCTCTCACTCTGCCAGCTCGGAAGGGGTGGGGCTCCTGCTGGTCCGAGGCTCCCACCTAATCCATGGAACCAGAGGCCCAAGTCTGCAGTCGAGGGTCCTGCAGCTGCAGCTGCACCTTGGAGGTCAGATCCTGCCGATTCCCAGCCCCTCTCCCAGAGCACAGGGAGGCTCAGATCTGCAGTGGCAGTTTGGGTGGCTGTGGCTTCTGCCTGCTCCATAGAGCAGGAGCCCTGGGTCTGCAGCCAGGGAGCTCCTGCCCCAACTCAGAAGGGGTGGGGCTCCCACCAGCTCCATGGAGTGGGCAGCCCCAGCCATGCTTCCCTGCTGCAGCCTGCATGATGGCAGGAGCCACTGCCATCAAGATGATTATTTATCACTCATTAATGTCCTTTTTGTTTTCATTGAAGTACTACCTTTAGCATTTTTTGTAGGACAGGTCTGGTATTAATGTAATCTTTCAACTTTTGTTTGTCTGTGAAAGTCTTTATTTCTCCTTCATGTTTCAAAGATATTTTAGCTGGATATGCTATTGTAGGGTAAAAGTTTTTTTCCTTCAGCATTTTAAATATGTCATGCCACTCTCTCCTGAACTGTAAGGTTTCCACTGAGAAGCCTGCTGGCAGACCTATTGGAGTTCCATTTTATGTTATTTGTTTCTTTTCTCTTGCTGCTTTTAGGACCCTTTCTTTATCCTTGACCTTTGGGAGTTTCATTATTAAATGCCTTGAGGTAGTCTTCTTTGGGTTAAATCTGCTTGGTGTTCTGTAACCATCTTGTACTTGGCTACAGATATCTTTCTCTAGGTTTGAGAAGTTCTCTATTATTCTGCCATTGAATGAACTTTTTACCCCATCTCTTTCTCTACCTCCTCTTTAGGGCTGATAACTTAAATTTGTCCTTTTTGAGGCTATTTTCTTGATCCCATAAGTGTGCTTTATTTTTTTTTTTACTTTTTTCTTTTGTCTCATCTGACCTGTATTTTCAATTTAGCCTGTCTTTAAGCTCACCAATTCTTTCCTGTGCTTGATCCATTCTGTTATTAGAGGACTGTGATGCATTCTTCAGTATGCCAGTTGCATTTTTCAACTCTAGAATTTCTGCTTGATTCTTTTAATTATTTCAATCTCTTTGCTTGTCTGCTGTCAAATTTACCTGATATCATTCTGTATTCCTTCTTTGTGTTATCTTTAATTTCTTTTTGTTTCCTCAACCCAGATATTTTGAATTCTCTGCCTGAAAGATCACATATCTCTGTTTCTCTAGGATTGCTCCCTGGTACCTTATTTAGTTCATTGGGTGAAGTCATGGTTTCCTGGATGGTGTTGATGCTAGTAGATGTTCTTCAGTGTCTGGGATTGAAGAGTTAGATATTTATTGTAGTCTTCACTGTCTTGAATTATTTTTAGCTGTCCTTTTTGGAAAGGCTTTTCAGATATCTAAAAGGACTTGGGTGTTGTTATCTAAGCTGTATTTACTTTAGGGGGCCCCAGTAATGCTGTGGCACTTGCAGACTTGTACTGTCTTGATGGTCTTAGACAAGATCTGGGAGAATTCTCTGGATTACCGGGCAGGCATTCTTGTTTCTTCCCTTGCTTTCCTTTCTCCCAAACAAAATGAGTCTGTCTTTGTTCTGACCCACCTAAAGCTAGGGGTGGAGTGACACAGCACCCGTGTGGTGACCACCACGATGACTGTGCTGAATCAGACCTGAAGCCAGCACAGCACTGGGTCTCGCCCAAGGCCTGCCGTAGCCACCTTCTGGCTACTGTCCATGTCCACTCAAAACCCTGGGGCTCTACAATCAGCAAGTGGCAAAGCAAGCCAGGCCTTTATCTTTTCCTTCAGGGAGGCAAGGTCTCCCACGCCCTGGATGAGTCCAGAGGAGCTGTCTGGGAGTCAGGGACTAGAGTAAAAAACCTAGAAGTCTACCTGGTATTCTATTGTATTGCAGCTGAGCTTGCACTGAAACCACAAGATGCTGTCCTCCCACTCTTCCCTTCTCTTTTTAAAGGCAGAGGAGCCTCACCCTGTAGCCACCACCACCCCAGGCCACAAGGAGGATGGCCAGACTACCAACCAATGTTCCCTTAAGTCCTAAAGGCTATTAAGTCAGCTTGTGATGCATGTTGCCTGGCCTTGGACTTACCTTTTGGGGCAATGGGCTCCACTCTGGATCAGGGCAGGTCCAGAAATGCCATCTGATATGGTTCAGCTCTGTTTCCCACCCAAATCTCATGTTGAATTGTAATTCCCAATGTTGGAGAGGGACCTGGTGGAGGTGATTGGATCATGGGATGGATTTCCCCCTTGCTGTTCTCATGAGATCTGATGATTTAAAGGTGTGTGGCACTTCCCCCTTTGCACTCTCTTTCTCCTGCGCCACCATGTAAAAATTGTGCCTGCTTCCCCTTTGCCTTCCGCAATGATTTTAAGTTTCCTAAGGCCTCTCCAGCCATGCCTTCTGTACAGCCTGCAGAACCATGAGTCAGTTAAACTTCTCTTCTCCATAAATTACCCAGTCTCAGGTATGTCTTTATAGCAGTATGAAAACAAACTAATACACCATCCAGGAGTCAAGTCCTGGAGTTGGAAACCCCAAGATCCCACTTGCTGCACTGCCTCACTGTGGCTGTGCTGGTACCTCAGGTGCAAGACAAAGTCCCCTTTACTTTTCCCTCTGCTTTTTTCTCAAGCAGAAGGAAAGCCCTGTAGCTACCACAGCTGGGAGGTTATCAGTGTTATCAGCCTTGGCATTCATTCTTGGTCTCAACCATTTGTGAGACCTACTGATAGGTCAATGTCATATAATAAATGGCCATTTTCCTAAGGCATAAACATAAGCTGCAATATAGGATTGCTGTGAATAAGAGACATATTTATTTGATGGGAGAGCTTAAACTACAATTCAGCATTTGCAAATATTAAAAAAGTTAATACAAGTAAAGTATATCAAGCATATAGAAAATCAATGTTAGCTGATATTGTTTATTATTTCTTGTGGCTTTTTGTTTTCTATTTTCTGCTATGCTTATAATAATTCTTGTAAAACTATTCTTTAGTGCAATTTGTGGGGAAAATTATTTGCTGCTATTGTAGTCCAGAACTGGGAATTATCCAAGAAACCAAGACTTATCCCTTGCAGATGTCAAGGGTTTCTTCTGTTCAGCCCTGGGATCTCGAGGGAAGTTGCCAAATTTAGCCTAGTACATAAACATACCAACTTGGGTAATAATTAAGGTGCCATGCCTTACTCTGTTTTTGAGAGGTAGGATACTAAAATTGAAGTTAAATTTATCAGCATATTTTGGGAATAGGTATGACGGAAATGGATTCCAGTATTTCTGGATGGAAACAACTACTTGCTAGCCCCAAAGGAAAAGGCTGCTAGAGCTCAAAGCTGCTTCTGCAAAATACTTCTGGGTAACTGGAAACTTTGGGAGTCCTTTGAGACTCATACTATTTGACTAGGTCACTCTTTGTCCTTCCTTATCATTATCATCTGTAGATTTTAAGGATTATATTATTTCTGACCAATAATAATTTGACTCTAATTTTCTACTGATGTATGTGTGTGTGTGTGTGTGTGTGTGTGTGTGTGTGTGTGTGTATGTGACAGAGTCTCACTCCATCACCCAGGCTGGACTGCAATGGTGTGATCTCGGTTCACTGCAACCTCTGCCTCCTGGATTCAAGTGATTCTCGTGCCTCAGCCTCCTGAGTCAGCCACTGGAATTACAGGCGCACACGCTAATTTTTGTATTTTTAGTAGAGATGGGGTTTTACTATATTGGCCAGGCTGGTCTTGAACTCCTGACTTCAAGTGATCTGCCTGCCTTGGCCTCCCAAAGTGCTGGGCTTGCAGGTGTGGGCTCCCACACCTAACCTTATTGATTTTTTTCCATTATAAAGTTTATTTTCATTTATCACATTTTACGTTAGTTATATTATGCAAAAATTATGTTATAGAAAAGACATGCTTAGTTTTTGGTCTGATGAATGTGGATAAGAGAAAAATTTATCGTGGCTGTGAGCAGTCCAAAATATGGTCTAGAATAAGGAATGTAGGAAATGAAGACTATTATAGGGCTTATTAAATTATAACATTTCATAATTAAATGAAAACTAATAAATGAAACAGAAACATCAGACTTGATTTTTTCCCCTAAAGATGCAGTTTTAAAAATTAAATGGAAAAATGCTCATAGAAAATTATTTTTAGAATTTATCTTTTTCCGACTAGTTATTTACCTTTTGCATTTTTTAGTAATAAAATTTACTTCGTGGGGTATTTTCTTTCCTTAAGTATACTTCAATATTTTTGTCTATCTTACCTCTTTCTCAACCTGAAGGCAGACAGTGAGCAGCAAGGGATTTGGAGACAAACTTTGGGGAATTTGAGTGTTTTTAAAAGTCACCTCTATAAAATCTTTATTTTTTTCACAAAACCCTTAGACATAAAGTTCTCCATGTGCTGCTCCAAATGAAGTCTCCTTTTAGACAGAGCTGTGGTGTTCCAAAATTAAGTCTCCTTATGGCCTGCCTTTCTCCCTAGGCAGAACACCTGAGCCACAGTATCAGAACTAGGGGTGGAAGCCTGCTTTTCCTGGAATGAAACCCCTCACTCTTCAAGTGGCCACAAGACAAGAGGTAACAGTCCCTGGTCTCCATATTCATGTGTGAAATCTATGCCTTATGAGCAAGCTGAGGTGAGGGTGATTTGGGACCCAGTATTGTGGCTGGAGTAGACTTCCATTCTCTGAGCCAGGGCAGAGATGGGGAGACCTGCTACTCTCTGCAATCTGGAATAGAGTTTCTGCAGCACAGGGCATGGTTGGGGCAGGATGGCAGCCTACTCCTGCTGCGGGGGAACTGTAGCCCCAAACCAGGTGTGGGGAAGGAATAGAACTCCTGTCTTTTTGGTTGCAACTGCCTGGAGTAAAGGACTTGGGGTACAGCTTCTATAATACAGAGTTGGCATTGGGGGAAAGGGAGCAAGTCGTGACCCAAAGGCCACAGACTTGCTTTTCTTACTGAGATTTACTAGATTTCCTTGAATAAATGTTTCACCATTTGCTGTATGTTTTTAAGACACTCCCCAGATGACTGTTGTGTGTATTTTAAAAGTAGTTTTTACCAGTTTTATTTCTTTTTTCTGGGGAGACAGTCACTGAGCTTATTAGTCCAGTGTTCTGGAGGTACAACTTTGAGATTTTTCTAGAGGTGCAAGTCACATAAATTCCTAGTGCTTCATGTTTCTCATTTATAAAATAAAGCTTGTCATGAGTATTTACTCAAATGATGTCTGTAATTTACCTAGTTCATAGAGGTAATAGAATGGATATCAGATCTCTTTTCTGCTTACCCTTTTGCTGATTATAGATTCAATGTTTTTTACTCTATTTCATCAAGAGCCTTCAGCTCAAATTTACATTGTATATATTCTGTCTATGAAGACTTCAGATCACTCAGCTATTTGTCAGCAAAATAAGATGCTTAATCAATCAGTGAAAATCTTATGTTTATTTCATCTTAATTCAACAACTATGTATTAATTTCCTATTCTTGCTAGTCATTGTGCAAGCCTATCTCTAGAGAGGCTAACAGACTCTTTCTGGCTTTGAAAGAAATGAGCTGCCATATTGAAACAAGCTGCCATATTATGTGTGAGCTGCCCTAAGGAAAGACACACATGGTAAGGAAGAGAGGATGACCTCTGGCTGATAGGCAGCAAGAAACTAAGGACCTCAGTCTGAGAACCTGCAAGGAGCTGAATTCTTCCAATTACCATGTGAGCTTGGAAGCAGCTCCTTCCTCAGTCAAGCCTCAGATGAGACCCCCGCCCTGGCCAACACCTTGATTGCAGCCTCTTATGAAGATGTAGTCCCTAAGCAGAAAATCCAGATAGCCTGTTCCCAGATTGCTGAGCCACAGAAATTCACTGAGATAACAAATGTGTGTAATTTGTCGAAAACTAATAGGTAACTAATAGATAATGTACGCCCTGTTCTTTAAACATATTCATTTATTTCTCCCTTTCTTTTCTCTAGCTCAGGGTTTCTGAACCTTGATACTACTAACATTTTGGCCCAGGTAATTTGTTATGGGGAGCTGTCCTGTGCATTGTAGGATGTTTGCAGCACTTCTGTCCTTTACCCACTACATGCCAATAGCACCTTCCCAATTTTGACAATAAAAAATACCTTCAGATATTGCCAAATGCTCTCTGGAGGGAGGACCCTCCCTACTGAGAACCATTGTGTTCCCTTTGTTTATAATACACTTACCCATCATTTTTGCTTGATAATCTGTTATAACAGAGTTCAAATGTCATGTCCTCTGATGCTTTGACTGATAAAGATGGTATAGGTGGATTATTTTTAGAAACTTCTCCAAGTTCTTTCTGTCTCTGCCCTGATGAGGTGGGTTGTACATGGTATAAAATTTTAGGATGATCTAATTATTGATATTATTATTTTTATTATGTGCAGGATTGTGTAGGGTTATAGAAAGATTTTCGGTTCCCCAAGGTTTACAGAATATTGATTTAAAATCATTATGTGTGACCTCAAACAATCAAATATTTGAGATCCTAGCACTGGTCAACACCAGTCATAGATTTAAGTAGTCAAATTATAGTAGGATGTGGGAAAACAAATAACTGCCATTGGATAAAAATTTTCATAAACATGATAAATTTAAAAATATAATCATTGTCAAAAATAATCAAGCTTGTCTTCTTTTTGTTTACTAACAACTTTCTTCATGTGGACTGTGTGAGACATTTTGGTTTTGACATCAAAGCAGTAGCATAACTCAGTTCCATACATAATTTATTTTGTTTTTGAAGTGTGAATTCAGAAACTCATTTTAATGCATAATTAAGCTAAATTTTATGTGGTTTATTTCATTTCACTTTTGGAGATTATCTACTTGTGTCTGACTTGCATTTATGAATGCTTTAGTAACTCAGTAATGAGACATTGGAGTCATTTTCTTAAAACCAAAAAAAAAGAATGTCCCATGGAGGTGGGGGTATGGTATTCTTGACTCTGAGAAATATTTGCTTTTCTAATCACCTGAGAGATATATTGAGGGTACACTCATGATCTCCTATCTAATCTGCATGATTTTATTCTGAGATTTTGCTGCCATCTTGAATTACAGGATAGCATGTTGACAGTCAACTTCAAGAATTTCTCATAGGCATATTTGGTGCAAACTAAACTTTATTAGTCACTGTGTGAATTAAGATAAGAAAAAAATTAAAGTTACTCCCATTTCCTTTAACTTGGCAAATGAGACAGATAAAAGCTTTCTCTAGTTTTATTTCAGTGTTTAAAAATTACCATAATTTGAGAGGATTGAGCTGTTTTCACTTGGCCGTTTGTAGACTTTAATGGACTTGAAGGTTAAACTTTGTTATGGTTTGGCTCTGTGTCCTCACCCAAATCTCATCTTGAATTGTAATCCCCACATGTCAAGGAAGGGACCTATAATCCCCATGTGTCAAGGGAAGGAGGTGATTGGATCATGGGGGCAAGTTTCCCCATGTTGTTCTTGTGATAGTGAGTGAGTTCTCACAGATTTAATGGTTTTATATGCCTGGCATTTCCCCTGCTTGCACTTCTGTCTCCTGTGTCCATGTAAGGAAGGTCCTTGCTTTCCCTTTGCCTTCTGCCATGATTGTAAGATTCCTGAGGCCTCCCTAGCCATGTGGAACTGTGAATTAATTAAACCTCTTTCCTTTATTAATTACCCAGTCTTGGGTAGTATCTTTATAGCAGTGTGGGAACTGACTAATACAGATTCAATTGCTTTATATACTGAAGTTCTATGTTAGTATTTTGGTGTTTTGGTTTTTTATAAAATCTGAAACAATTCATTGTATATAGAGCTTCAGGTTCATGGATAGCTTAGAGGCAGTGGATCCTCTATACATTATATAATGTTATATTGTATCATTTAGGACTCTAGATTGTAAGCTCCAGAAAATGAAACTCAAACTGGCATAAGCAAAATAAAGAATTTAATACCTCATGTAACTAAAAAGTCCAGAAGGTATGTCTCACTTTCAGGTGTAGGTGCAGACCTTGAGGCCCAAGCTCTCAAATGGCTTCATTAGGACTCTGTTTCTCTCCATTCATTAGCTCTGTCTTCCATTTTTTCTACTGCAACTACAGCCTGAATTTTTAAGAACATGGCAGGTGCTATGAGAATTACATAGCTGGAGTAAAGCAAAGGAGCAGTTCCCTGAAGAAGAAGGAGGGGAGTTTAGGGAATGTGGAGTTCTGGTCAGAAGAAAAGATGAATATGGGGCAGACTGAAAATTGACATCTACTCCACAACCCAAATTTTAAGCATGTGGAATAGTAAAGAGTAATGTAATCAAAGAAAAAGGAGTTTTAATTCGACTTTTATTTCATCAGATTTTCATAGCTTGATTTATGCATCTCACTGGTAAGAATATACATGCCAGGAAGACCAGATGTTCATTTTCACTGGGCAGCCTTCACCTTGGGTAACGCTTGAATGGCCTCCAACTGTGTTTACTTCTGCAACACTTCCTTATTCCTGCTCTAGTACTAGTAAGTCTGAGTGAATACACTGTTTAGATTTGTAAATATAGTTAGTGTTCTGTTTCTTTAAAATTATGTATGTATGGAGTTCCCATTTGAGGTGATGAAAATGTCCTGGAATTAGATAGTGCTTATGGTTGCACATCTTGTGAATATGGTATACTAAAAAACATGGAATTGTATAGTTTACAATGGTAATTTTATGGTATGTGAATTATATCTCAAGAAACAAAGGAAAAAGTACATAGAAATAGTTTAGATATGCATTATCCTCATGAATATCATTGTCAACAATCCAATATAGATTAAATAAATTAAAAAACAAGAATCAGGCCCTTTTTTATAGTAAAAACTTTCACTATTTTTATACATGTTCACATGAAGCTTATAGGTTTTCAATATGGGGAATTAGTGCTCCCTTCATAATCCTTTGTTTAGTTATGATTGCACGATGACATACATTTGTTGTAAAAATGATTATTTTAATTGCCATATATACGCTTTCAATAAGTGTATACCATTGTGTAATTCTTTTTTTCTTCTTTTTAACTCTTAAGTTCAGGAGTATATCTGCAGATTTGTTATATAGGTAAACTTGTGTCATGGGTTTTTTTTTTTGTACAGATTATTTCATTACCCAGGTATTAAGCCTAGTACTCATTAGTTATTTTTCCTGATCCTCTCCTTCCTCCCACCCTCCCCATTCTCTGGTAGGCCCCCAATTCTATTGTTTCTCTCTATGTGTCCATGTGTTATCATTATTTAGCTCCCACTTTAAGTGAGAACCTGTATTTGGTTTTCTATTCCTGTGTTAATTTGCCAAAGATAATGGACTCCATCTCCATTTATGTTCCTGTAAATGAGATGATATCATTCTTTTTTATGGCTGCAGAGTATTCCATGGTGAATATGTACCATATTTGCTTTATCCAGTCTACCATTGATAGGCATTTAGGTTGACTCCATGTCTTTGCTATTGTGAATAGTGCTGCAGTAAACACACATGTGCATGTGTCTTTATGATAGAACAATTTATATTCCTTTTGGTATATATGCAGTAAGGGATGGCTGGGTTGAATGGTAGTTCTGTCCTTAGGTCTTTGAGGAATTGTCACACTGTTTTCCACAATGGTTGAACTAATTTACATTCCCTCTAACAGTGTGTAAGTGTTCCTTTTTCTCAGCAACCTCACAAACATTAGTTATTTTTTGACTGCTGTGATATGGTATTTCATTGTGGTTTTATTTTCATTTCTTTAATAATCAGTGATGTTGAGCTTTTTTTTTCATATGCTTGTTGGCCACATATATGTCTTCTTTTGAAAAGTGTCTATGTTTTTTGTCCACTTTTTAATGGGATTGCTTGTTTTTTTCTTGTAGATGTGTTTAAGTTCCTTATAGAGACTGGATTTTGTCAGATGCATAGTTTGCAAAATTTTTCTCCCATTCTGTAGGTCATTTACTCTGTTGATGGTTTCTTTTGCTGTGCAGAAGCTCTTCAGTTTAATTAGATCCCATTTGTCAATTTTTGCTTTTGTTGCAATTCTTTTTGCATCTTTGTCATAAAATCTTGGCCATTCCTATGTCTAGAATGGTATTGTCTTGGTTGTCTTCCAGAGTTGTTACAGTTTTGGGTTTTACATTTAAGTCTTTAATCCATCTTGAGCTGATTTTTGTATATGGTGTAAGGAAGGGGTTTAGTGTCAATCTTCTGCATATGGCCAGCCAGTTATCCCAGCACCATGTATTGAATGTAGAGTCCTTTCCCCATTGCTTATTTTTGTCAGCTTTGTTGAAGATCAGATGGTTGTAGGTGTGTGGCCTTATTTCTAGGCACTCTATTCTGTCCCATTGGTTTATGTGTCTGTTTTTGTACCAGTACCATGCTGTTTCGGTTACCGTAGCCCTATAGTATAAAGTCAGGTAGCATGATGCCTCCAGCTTTGTTCTTTTTGCTTAGGATTGCCTTAGCTATCTGGGTTCTTATTTGGTTCCATATGAATTTCTAAGTAGTTCCTTCTAGTTCTGTGAAGAATATCATTGGTAGTTTGATAGAAAGAACATTGAGTCTCTAAATAGCTTTGGGTATTATGGCCATTTTAATGATATTGATTCTTGCTATCCATAAGCAAGAGATGTTTCTCCATTGTTTGTATCATCTCTATGATACTGATTCTTGCTATCCATGAGCAAAAGATGTTTCTCCATTGTTTGTATCATCTCTGATTTCTTTGAGAAGTGTTGTAGAGCTCTTTTACGTCCCTAGTTCGCTGTATTCCTAGGTATTTGTGTGTGTGTGTGTGTGTGTGTGTGTGTATGTGGGTGGCAATTTTGAATGGAATTATGTTTCTGATTTGGCTCTTGGCTTGATGGTTGTTGGTGTACAGAAATGCTAGTGATTTTTATACATTGATTTTGTATCCTGATACTTCACTAGTTATTTTATCAGCTTAAGGAGCTTTTGGGCCAGAACTATGGGGTTTTCTCGATATAGAATCATGTCATCTGCAAAGAGGGATCGTTTGATTTCCTGTCTTCCTGTTTGGATACCCTTATTTCTTTCTTTTGCCTGAATGCTCTGTCCAGGACTTCCAATACTACATTGAATAGGAGTGTTTAGGGAAGACATTCTTGTCTTGTGCTGGTTTTCAAGGGAAATGCTTACAAGTTTTCCCCATTCACTATGATGTTGGCTGTGGGTTTGTCATAGATGGCTCTTATTATTTTGAGATATGCTCCTTCAATATCTAGTTTATTGAGAGTTTTTAAACATGAAGTGGTGTTAAATTTTATCAAAAGCCTTTTCTGCCTCTATAGAGATGATCATGTGTTTTTCTATCTTTAGTTAAGTTTATGTGATGAATTACATTAATTGATTTGTGTGTATTGAACCAACCTTGCTTCCCAGGGCTAAAGCCTACTTGATTGTGGTAGATAAGCTTTTTGATGTGCTGCTGGATTCAGTTTGCCAGTATTTTCTTCAGGATTTTTGCATCAATGTTCATTGAGGATATTGGCCTGAAGTTTTATTTTTTCACTGTGTCTCTGACAGGTTTTGGTATCTGGATGATGCTGGACACATAGAATAAGTTAGGGAGGAGCGTCTTCTCTTCAATTTTTTTGGAATAGTTTTAGTAGGAATGGTACCAGTGCTTCTTTGTACATCTGGTGGAATTTGGCTGTGAATCAGTCTGGTCCTGGGCTTTGGTAGGCTATTTACTACTGATTCAATTTCAGAGCTTGTTATTGATCTGTTCAGGGATTTAATTTCTTACTGGTTCAGTCTTGGAAGGGTGTATGTGTCCAGGAATTTATCAATTTCTTCTGGATTTTTTAGTTTGTGTGCATAGATGTGTTCATAATATTCTTTGATAGTTATTTGTATTTCTGTAGGGTCAGTGTAAATATCCCTTGTGTCATTTCTAATTGTGTTTATTTGGGTCTTCTCTCTTGTCTTCTTTATTAGTCTAGCTAATGGTCTATCTATTTTATTAACTTTTCAAAAAAAAAAAAACAAACTTGTGGATTCACTGATCTTTTGAATGTTTTTTTGTGTCTCTATCTCCTTCAGTTCAGCTCTGATTTTGGGTATTTCTGGTCTTCTGCTAGCTTTGAGGTTTGTTTGCTCTTGGTCTCTAGTTCTTTTAGTTTTGATGTTAGGTTATTAAATTGAGATCTTTCTAACTTTATGATGTGGGCTTTTAGTGCTATAAATGTCCCTCTTAATACTGCCTTAACTGTGTCCCAGAGATTCTGGTATGATGTGTCTTTGTTCACATTAGTTTTAGATAACTTTTTTATTTCTGCCTTAATTTAATTATTTACCCAGAAGTCATTCAGGAGCAGATTGTTCAATTTTTATGTAATTGTATGGTTTTGAGTAAAATCTTGATTTCTAATTTGATTGTGCTGTGATCTGAGAGAATGGTTGTTAGGATTTCAGTTCTTTTCCGTTTTTCTGAGGAATGTTTTATGTTTAATAATGTGGTTGATTTTAGAGTATGTGCCATGTGGTCATGAGAAGAATTTATATTCTGTTATTTTGGGATGTAGAGTTCTTTAGATGTTTATCAGGTCCATTTGATGCAGTGCTGAGTTTTGGTCCTGATTATCTTTGTTAGTTTTCTCCCTTGATAATATATTACTGTCAGTGGGCTGTTGAAGTTTCCCATCATTATTTTGTGGGATTCTAAGTCCCTTTGTAAGTATCTAAGACTTGCTTTATGAATCTGGATGTTCCTGTGTTGGGTACATATAAATTTAGAACAGTTGGGTCCTCTTGTTGAATTGAACCCTCTGCCATTTTGTAATGCCTTTCTTTGTCTTTTCTGATCTTTGTTGTTTTAAAGTCTTTTTTGTCTGAAATTAGGAATGCAACCCCCACTTTTTTTTGTTTTTCATTTACTTGGTAGATTTTCCTCCATCCGTTTATTTTGAGCCTATGTGCATCATCACTGCATGTGAGATGGTCTCTTGAAGACAGCATATAATTACGTCTTGGGTCTTTAGCTTGCCACTGTGCCTTTTAATTAGGGCATTTAGTCTATTTACATTCAAGGTTAATATTGGTAAGTGTGAATTTGATCCTGTCATCATGATGTTGGCTGGTTATTATGCAGACTTATTTGTGTGGTTGCTTTATAGTGTTGCTGGTCTGTGTACTTAAGTGTGTTTTTGTAGTGGCTTGTAACAGTCTTTCCATATTTAATGCTTCCTTCAGGAGCTCTTATAAGGCAGGTGTGGTGGTAAAAATTTTCTCAGCATTTGCTTGTCTGAAAAGGATCTTATTTCTCTTTCTCTTATAAAGCTTAGTTTGGCTGGATATGAAATTCTGGGTTGGAATTTCTTTTTCTTTAAAAATGTTGAATATCGGCGCCCAATCCCTTCTGGCTTATACAGTTTCTACTGAGAGATTTGCTGTTTATCTGATGAGCTTTCCTTTGTAGGTGACAGGCCTTTCTCTCTAGCTGCCTTTAACATTCTTTCTTTCATTTCAACTTTGGAGAATCTTATTATTATGTGTGTTGGGGACGATCTTCTTGTGAAGTATCTTACTGGGTTTCTTTGCATTTCCTGAATTTGAATGTTGGCCTCTCTAGCTTGGTTGAGGAAATTCTCATGGATGATATCCTGAAATATGTTCTCCAAGTTGTTTCCATTCTTTTCATCTCTTTCAGGGACACCAATGGGTCATAGATTTAGTCTCTATATAATCCTATATTTCTCAGAGGTTTTGTTTGTCTCTTTTCATTTCTTTTTCTTTATTCTTGTCTGACTGTCTTATTTCAGAAAGCCAGTCTTCAGGCTCTGAGATTCTTTCCTGAGGTTGGTCTATCCTGCTGCTAACACTTGTGATTGCATTATGAAACTCTCATAGTATGTTTATTCAGCTTTATCAGGTCTGTTGTGTTCTTTTGTATACTGGCTATTTTGTCTGTCAGCTCCTGTATCATTTTATTGTGATTCTTAGCTTCCTTGGATTGGGTTTCAACATTGGATACTCCTGCATCTCAATGATCTTCCTTCCTATTCATATGCTGAATACTATTTTTGTCATTTCAGCCACCTCAACCTGGTTCAGACAGCTTGCTGGAAAGGTAGTGCAGTCATTTGGAGGAAAGAAGGCACTCTGGCTTTTTGAGTTGTCAGAGTTCTTGAACTGGTTCTGTCTCATCTTTGTGAGTTGGTGTTCCTTCAATCTTTAAAGTTTCTGTCCTTTGGATGAGTTTTTTTTTTAAATCCTGTTTGATGACCTTGAGGGTTTGATTGTGGTATAAGGTGGGCTCAGTCACCTAGCTTTGTTTCTGGAAGATTTTAGGGGGCCAAAGCTCAGCTCCCAACTCTTGGACTATATGTTCTAACTTTGTGGAACCTATATTGGGCCCCAACTTTGTTCTCTAGCTCCTCTAGGTTTGGAGCTCACTGTGCTGGGGAGTCCAAAGTGCTCTTGGGCTGCTACTCACTACACTCCAATGGGTGGTGTCAGCCAAAGCCTTTCATAGGATGATGGCATTGGGATCCATCCTTGTTTGCATGTGCCAGCATCAGCGGCAGTGCAGTGGGGTGCTCATTTGTTGGCTGCGGCAGGATGCTACTGGATTCCAGGGTGCCTGCCTCCTTGTGGGAATTCACAGCAGTGGAGGAGGCAGTGAGGCTGGGGACGCAAGGGGACCCCCTTGGTGACTGTGCAGGTGGTCATGCTGGTGGTGTTAGCATGGGGGCAAGGTGCTGGCAGGCCCAGGTCTGTATATGTCCTCTGTGGCTATTCAGGGCAGGGGAGAGTCTGCTGTTCTCTTTGCCTAGTTTCATTCTAGTGGCAGGGTCGGGCAGGGGCAGGTCACTGGTGTGGGAAGGGCTGGCAGGCTTTGTGCCCACCAAGGTTCTGACTGCAATGGCGGGACCATGGGGGCAGAGTGCACTCTTGTTGGCAGCAGAGGCAGGGCAGCACACACATGCTGGCAGGGCAGGGAAGGCAAAATCCACCCGCACATATACATACAGGCAAAACCACATGGGGGGTGGCTATGGGCCTGAGAAGAAGCTGCAGTGAGGGGAAGGAGCGGTCAGGCTAGTGTGTGGCTGCAGGGGCACCCTGGTGGAGCTCTCTGCTAGTCAGGTACCACCAGCACAGGAGCTATGATGCAGGCCTCCAGGACACCCAAGGCTACATAGCAAGCAGGCACAGCCAGGCTGGGGCCTCAGGAGAAGCCAGCAGACCAAGGGGTACTATGGTCAGACTGGCCTCCTCTGATGGGCAAGACCACCCCACAGAGATCAAGTCCAACAGTTCCCTAAGGCCAGAGTCTCCTATGGGAGCAAGTTGAGTGTAGAGGGATGGCTGTCCCCAGCCATGCTCTACTACAGATGCTCCTGCACTAAAACCTTTGGGCTCTGCATTGGCTGGCTTGCTGCCTCACACTTCTCTAAGGAGTTCTCTATGTGTCCATGGTAGTTGAGGGATCTCCTCCTGCCAGGATTCCAGAGGCCCTTGATGAGAGCGGGTTGCTCCTTGCCAGTTCAACTCATTCATTCCCCTGTAGTCTTTTGGAGCTGGGAACGAGTCCTGTCACACAATACCCCATGCAGGATTCTCATGTTTGTCCTTCTTCAGCCCAGCTTCTGTGTTTTCCCTCCATCTACTCTCAGTGCCCTCCCTCTGAAGATCTGTTAGAAGTGTGCCGTCATCCTGGTCCTCACTGGGAGCTGTTCCCCCTGGCTGCGTCTAGTCAGCCATCTTGTCTGAATCCTGTAAGTTGTTTTCTATTTTAAGTTTGTTCTGATGACATTGATTGAAATGTAATATTTGGCCTCTTGTATCTGATAATAAAACTTTTGAGTTTGAAACAATTATGCATCTTTCTGATATGTTTTATTATGTGTTGTTTCTATTAATCATAGAGGAAAATGTTGTTTTCCAGTTCTGGGAAGGAAGCTAACTGTTGCCTTACTTATCACCTAATTTATTTATAATTTTGGAGTGTTTTGTACATTTTTTTGAGGTGGCAAAGATAACTTTAGCACAGTAATTCCTTTTGCAAATACATTTTTTAAGGACCAAAATTACTCTAAAATTTTACTTTTGTTATTAGGAAACCTGTTTTGTTCTGCACAAAGCTTGGTTTGACCATGGATAAGGAACTTCAGAAGATTAGGGAGAAACCTATGAAATTCTTTCATCATCTGTTACTGATGTAGAAACATGTCATCATAGCTGCTGAGGTATTCTTCACTTTTTTCCCCCTTTTCACCTTATTCTTTCTTTCTCATCATGCTTTTCCTCCTGAACTAAGGTTTATAATATGGCACTAGCATGCTTTTATTTATCTACACCCCAAACCTGAAGTCACTACAAAGGACTCTGTCTCCCTCAATCCACATCAATTTGTCACTACATCCTACTGATTCTGCTTCCTATAATCTCCTTTTCTATCTGCTCCTTTTTACCCCTATCTCCTATAGGTCTTCACAATTTTTTCACGTATCTTCTATCACTCTCCAAAATGGTCATTCCCCATTGTCACCTTCTCAATTCTGCAATCTTAGTCCTGTAGACAAGGTTATTTTTCTAACATGCCAATTTGATTGTATAACTTGTTTCAGATGAGTTCCCATAGCCTTCAGGATATGGTTCAGATGCTGTGACTTGACACATCAAATCCTTTGTGTTCTGATGTCTAAACATTTATTCAGATCAATTTTCTGCATTGTTGGCACCTGCATTCTTTGCTCCAAACCAAATGCACCTGAGGCTTTTATTCATAAAGATCACTTTCTCATTTGACTTTTCCCCACTTCTTGATTCTGCCTAGCTCAGTTAACTCTTACTCATTCTTCAAATTTTTGTCCAATCATTACCTTTATTCTAATGGTATTCACAACTACTGTGGCTCAATTTGATGCCCTTTATCTGACCCCCTTAGCACCTTGGCATAGCACCAGGGTTCTGGTAGGTGCTCAATAAATATTTGCTGACTGAACATGTGATAGTTAATTTTATTTAAGAACTTGGCTAGGCTATGGTGCCCAGTGTTTTGGTCAAACATTAGTCTAGATGTTGATGTGAAGGTATTTTGTAGATGTCATTAACATTTATAATCAGTTGACCTTAAGTAAAGCAGGTTACGCTCCATAATGTGAATGGGGCTCATCCAATCAGTTGAAGGTTTTAAAATAAAAAGATGACATTTCCTGGAGAAGAAGGAATTCTTCTTGAGTTTGCTGCCTGAAGGAGTCTTGCTTAAGTTTGCTGCCTACTGGCCTGCCCTACAGATTTCAGATTCAAGATCACAACTTCAATTATTGTTTTTCTCCAGCTGGCCAGACTGCCCTTTGGATTTTAGACTTCCATTCCCCATAATTATGTGAGCCAGTTATTTAAAAATAAATTTATCTTCTATCTATCATCTGTCTATCAATCAATCTATCTATCTATCTATCTATCTATCTATCTATCTATCCTGTCTATCATCTATCTGTCATCTCTTCTACACCAAGTGGTTACATATAACAATTCTATATGTAATATGTATGTCTTCTTGGTTCTTGGTTTTGTTTCTCTGGAGAACTCTGATTAACACATAATGTATAATAAAGTTGAGGATGCTCAGAACATACATTATTCCAATCATTTGAAGAAATGCTATAAATATTATAGTTTGTTATTTGAGGATATAAAAGAATACAATTTAGTTACATTTTAAGTTCAATTAAGCTTTTACAGGAAACTTTTTTTTATTTTTGAGGCAGGGTCTTGTCCTTTTGCTCAGGCTGGAGTGCAGTGGCACAATCATGGCTCACTGCAGCATCAACCATCCAGGCTCCTGCCCCAGCCTCCCGAGTAGCTGGGATTACAGGTGTGTGCCACATGTTCTGCTGATTTTTAAATTTTTTTTGTAGAGACAATTATCTCACTATGTTGCTTAGGCTGTTCTCAAACTCCTGGGCTCAAGCAATCCTCCTGTCTCAGCCTCTGAAAGTGCTAGGATTACAGGTATGAGACACTGCACCCAGCCAGGAAACCTCTTATTAAAATTTTACTTGTTAATAAGTTTATGTGCAAAATTTTCAGTGGATTAAGTCTATCACATTTAAATATTGTATTTTCGTAGCAATACATAAAGTGAAAAGAGGGCCTTTTGATGGAGCGTTAAGGAAGCCCAGCTTTAAAATGCCTATGGGATTATTACCGGCAATCTTGATTCTAAACCTTGTTTTTTGTTCACTAGTATTTTGGTGATAGAGTTCTGGTCAGTTTTGCAAAAACAACCTGTAATTTAAAGTATGGCTTACTCTCCTAGTTACAAGTTTTTATTAAATGCTAAAATATGTGATAAATTGTTGGAGCCCTTTTGAGCTAATTTCTATTTATTTCCCTCAAATGTTCCATGAGGAAATGGAGTGCAACAATGGAATTTTATAGCTCTACAGGCATTGACTTGTCCTTTATCTAAGGCATTATTCACCTTGGTGGACAGATTAATTTTCTTTCATATTGATAAAAGAAAAAATAGGTTTTCAATATGAAGCAAAAATGAGCCAAAGAAAATAAATGTGCCCACATGAACTAACATTTTCTCTAAACCAAATAATAAGTGTAATTTTGAAATTTAAACAATTGCCAAAAGCTTATAAGATAAATTTAAAAATAAAACAAATATTATGGAAAGATAAGAGTTACAATAGCTACAAGTTCAGCAGTCTTCTAATAGGTCTTACTTTTGTTATTATCAGGCAGTTTTGACTTGATCCAACATGGTGCCACTTGAGCTAAAATTTAATTAAACAATTATACTCCTACTGTTAGTAAAGCACTATACTAGCCAAATGCAAAAATATATTTAATTTGAAACAGTTTGATATAAGAACAATAATAGAGGTATCGGAGGGATGATAGCTATAGAGTGAGAATGATGTTAAGTGGTAATAGTGGGATATGGTTCATAGAATTGGAATTGGAGTTGGGCCATGAAAAATGATCCAGTACTTTGACTAACAGTTTTGGGAGTGAGGAAGAGGTTTTCAAGCATTGGAGCCATTTGAGCATCATAAGGAAGACTCCAAAGGCAGGAAAACACAAAGCTATTTGGAGTAGAGTTTCAATTCCAGATAACTGTCTGGAAAGGGAAATCTTGGCACCCAGGAGACCAGTTTAAAGGCCATTTTAGTGACCCAGAGGAGCATGATGAGAATCTGAGCTCAGGCAGTGGCAGGAGCAGAGATAAGGGGGTGAATGTGAAAGACAGTATAAAGCTATATTTGATATTTTAAGGTCTTAGATAAACTTTTTAAAAATGAAACTTGCTCTCTTCATAAACAGACTTCATCTAATAATCTAAATTAAATTTGAAGGGAAAATTCGAATCTTGTATGAATTTAAATATTTAACATGAGTATTTAAATTGTTACCTCTCCTAATTAAAAGGTGGGTCCTCAGCGTGGAAAACAGAGTCAACTCTAGACTACTACGAAAAGATAGGTAAGAGAGTGCTGGGCTGTTTTAAATTCAGATGCTGAGTCTTAATTAAACTTAATCCCAGGGTACTGACAGGGCTTGTGGTTAGGGTCACAGGCCAATTATTTGTGATCTTTGAAAGACCGTGCAGAACAAGGATGAACAGTATACAGAGATAGATAATAGTTGTTTCAATTATCAAAAGGGTGTGTGTGTGTATGAAACTTGGAGGGTAGGGAGATATATTTTCTAGGAATAGAATTATGAATTTAACAAATATTCCTAAAAGAATTCTAGAAGAGATATATTGAAGAGTAGCTTTGTGTGCATAGAAAAAAGATGTCTTATATATTAGGAAACATAAAGTGTTCAAAGAACGAGTTATGCCAAACTTAGTTTCTTTTTATTTAAAATTTTAACATATTAGTTGCATATGTTCATCAAAGACAGTTTGAATCACCCAGAAAAGTATAATGAAACAAATAATCTAAATATAATTTTTACTGAAATTTGTGTGTATTTCTTGCCCTTATGTTTTGGGTCTTCTATGTAATGTATTTAGAGTTCATTTTTAAATGTAATATTGATTAGATAAAAAAATACAAATATCATTTGTTTTAAAAAGATTTTGGCAAATAGTTCTGCAAGGTTTGTAATGAAAATTAGCAGTCACTTGCCCTATCCCTTTGGATCCCAGAAGTAACTCTTATTTTTTAAGCTGTTTCTTTTGAAATTTACTTTTGTATTAATAATAACAGATTTATTTTTACTATGATTACCTGACTTTTCAGAGCTATTGATTTCCTATAATGGAAGATGAGAATTTGCTCTTGTCCATCCATCCCCCCAACCACTTGAAAACATACTCACACTCACTTTGTTTTCTTTGATATTATGTAATAATTTTTGTTAAATATTTAATGTCTATATTATTATGATGATTATATAAATATAATTTCCAGCCCAGCTCTTCAGTGTACTCTGATCACATTTCCTTTCTTGTAAAACATTTTTACTTGCCTAGTTTTTTTTAGTTGCTTAGTTTTTAAATGCGCTTTTTATTAAGTAATGTGCTTGTCATTCATTCATATAAGCCAATCCCTCAGTTTCATCTTTTCCTTGGTGATGTATCTGGACGACATCTTTGGAGCCATCTGACCTCAGTCTCCAGAATGGATAAGTTTCTCTCTGAACCTGCTTCTCAGCTGGCTTCTTGGGATTTACTTTTCTTCGTAGGTATCCTAGGGATTATCTTTACTTTTCTCCAGTATTGGATCCCCTTTTTTTCTGGATTTCACGTTTTCCTATTTCTAGATTTATTCTCTTCTTTCGGTGCGACACATCCTTCTGTAGCTTTTTGAGAAATAATTCACTGAAGTAAAATTTTGAGATTTTATATATCTGAAAATGTGCTCATTTTACCTTTACTTTTATTAGTAGTTTTCAGGAATAGAAGTCTAGGTAGGAACTATTTCTCCTTCAGAATTTTGAAGGCATTTTTATGTTTTGGTTTATCCTTTCATCTTTTAAAATAAAAGACAATGAAAGTAAATACTTGTGTATGTATACATATATATGGATAGATTCCAACTAGTCCTGTTTTCAGTCTCACCAGTACCCCTACCTTTATTATTACATCCAGTTTCTGAGCCTCTCTGGGATTATACATTTTAAATCAGCTAACATTTTGGCTGTCCCGGGCACATTTTTTTGTTGTTGTTCTGTTAAATTGATTATTTTTCAAATTCAAAATTTTATTTTTATCATCCCTTGTCTGCTGTCTGATTTTGCATATTCTTTGTCCTTTTAGTTTTATGACTAAAAATTGCTTTGGCTTTGTGGTGGAACTAGTCTGTTTCTACAGAGTTTTTTTTCCCCAATTTATATTCTACTCTGTGAAAGCCTATGTCTTACATACTCTTGTGTAAACATTGGTTAAATAGAAATAACTGTTATAGTAAACTATCACAAGGACAAAAAACCAAACACTGCATGTTCTCACTCATAGGTGGGAATTGAACAATGAGAACACATGGACACAGGAAGGGGAACATCACACTCCGGGGACTGTTGTGGGGTGGGGGGAGGGGGGAGGGATAGCATTAGGAGATATACTTAATGCTAAATGACAAGTTAATGGTTGCAGCACACAAACATGGCACATGGATACATATGTAACAAACCTGCACATTGTGCACATGTACCCTAAAACTTAAAGTATAATAATAATAAAATAAAAAATAAATAAATAAATAAATAGCTAAAAAAAAAAAAGAAATAACTGTTATAGGAAAGGGGTCCTGATCCTGACCTCAAGAGAGGGTTCTTGGATCTTACGCAAGAAAGAATTTAGGGTGAGTCCACAGTGCAAAGCAAAAGCAAGTTTATTAAGAAAGTAGGGGAATAAAAGAATGGTTATTCCATAGACAGGGCAGCCCTGAGGGCTGCTCGTTGCCCATTTTTGTGGGTATTTTTTGATCATATGCTAAACAAGGGGTGGAGTATTCATGCCTCCCCTTTTTAGACCATATAGGGTAACTTCCTGACTTTGCCATGGCATTTTGTGAACTGTCATGTCACTGGTGGGAGTGTAGCAGTGAGGACGACCAGAGGTCACTCTCATCACTTTCTTGGTTTTGGTGGGTTTTAGCTGGCTTGTTTACTGCAAACTGTTTGATTAGCAAGGTCTTCATGACCTGTATCTTGTGCTGACCTCCTGTCTCATCCTGTAACTTAGAATGCATTAGCTCTCTGGGAATGCAGCCCAGTAGATTTCAGACTCATTTTACCCAGCTCCTATTCAAGATGGAGTTGCTCTGGTTCACTTGCCTCTGACATAACTGCATAATACTACATAAAATTAATGTACCATCTTTCTTTTATTATATTTACATATCTATATATTTAAGGTATACAACATCATATTTTGACATTAATGATTGCTACAGTCAAACAAATGAACACATCCATCACCTCACTGTTACTCTTTTGTGTGTGCATGTACCATCTTCCTTAACTTTTCTTTTACTATTACGTATTTCCATTTTTTTAACAATGAATGTGTTTTTGCATAAAATTTTTTCAGGATTTGGAAAATGATGTCAACTATGAATGAATTTACTAATGGTAGGCTGCAGGATCGTATACTTAGCTTTGTCCTATTAGCTTTGTTTTTTAGTGACTTTAATGAAGTAATCTTTCAAAAGGTTCTTTGCCTGTAAGATCAGGTTTAGGACAGATTCAATTTACTTTGCATGATTCCAGAAGGCGTAATGTGGATAAAAGCTTTAAGGAGGCAGATTTTAGTTTAAGAGAAGAATTCTAATACAGTATTTAGAGTCATTCAAAAAAGAAACAAAGCTGCTTAGTAAGAAAGTAGGCCCCTCTTTGCTAAACAATGAGCTCTAGGAGGGCCAGGACCATCTGGTTCTCTAAAGTCCAACGAACCCCTAGCACAGGGCTGTTATAGAGTGGGCATTTAATAAATAGGTATTGAAAGTTGAAAGTATTTATTCTAATTAACCGTGTGATAGAATTGTTATAGTACAAAAGATGCCTATTCCTAATGAAAAATTTACCTCTAAAACCCTTCAGAGGCATTCTGCATCTGAAAGGACATCCTAAAAGCCAACAGCTGATAACATGGGGAAAAAATAAATTCAATATCTAAAAGTCTTCCTTTAGACATCTGCATAGAACCATTGGCGATACCACTTTAGATAGATAACTCACTTAGATATGTTGTTTATTTCAATAGTCAGAGGATTAATGACCTAATTTGCTTTAGTAGTGCTTCACATGGCTCCATTTTTTTTCTGCCCTGTAATCACAGGCCATCGTTCCCTACTTAAAGCTGATTACCGAGAGAGTTGTTTTTCCCCTCTTGGTGTCCTCTTAATTTAGCAGAGTCATTTCATTTTGATCATCTTTTTGCCAAAATAATGAAAAATCAAATTACCTAACAAATATAAAACATACATTTTTGTATTTAATAATTTTTTTGCATGATAACAACTTCTTTGCATGTATATTTGCCTTTTCTCTTAGTATGTACATTTTGCTTAAACAGCCATCATTATTTTGCCTTATTTACATGCTTTACATGCCCTAGGAATTGCAGGAAATTTATATATGGCAAAACTTTGGTTCTTTATAAGCTATCTGCTATTACTCTGAGTATGAAGTTCAAGTTAAAACAATCTGTAAAGTCCTTAAAAGAGACATGACCTTTAGTACTCCTTGTATTGCTAAATAGTTTAAACCAGCCATTTCAAAATTGAATGTGAAATTAGCAATTCTTTACATCATTTTCCTATTCCCATTTATATGGAGTTCATGTAAGTCTAAACTCTGATAACATTTTATCTTGACTTCTTATACACCATTTACCCTTTTGACCATGTGTTTGTACTGGCTAAAAAGAGCCAGATTTCTCCAGGGCAGTACCCATGATTGAGTTGTCTGAATTTCCTGAAAACTTCTAACAAGAGCTTGATAAATATTTGTGAAACAGATTAAATTAAGTATATAATTGAATCCAATTTTTTTTGGTGAAACTCATTATATAAATGTAACAGAAAAAATAATATTTTACTGACTGACATCAGAGTTTCTACTATGAAGAGTATGGTCTTGCTTAAAAAATATGTGATAAACTGCTTTGCTAGATGGAAGTTGATGCCTCAAGGGAAACCATTCTGTGTAAGAAATGAATACATATTTCTAGGTGTGGGTGAGCAAAAATAAGAGGAAAAGGAAGGACATGGATAAAGGTTTGTGTGTTTGGAAGGAGAGGCTTCCAAACTACATGGCAGGAAGCTTGCAGCCTCTGAAGAAAGTGGGAAATTCCAGCTTTGGGGTGGTCAGTAATACCTATTCATTAATACGTATGACTAACATTCCAGTTGAAATTGTTTGTGTTGCTGTATGAAAACCCCCAGGGAATATGGTTCACCAAGGATAAACTGTGAGAAACAAATAAGTTGCCTAAACTCTTACAGCCATTAAATAGTGGGGCCAGGATTTAAATCTAGGTGTTCTATTTCCAGAGGCAATATTCTTGATAACTATACATGTTATGTACTACTGTACTGTTTGGCGTAGTAAAAAAATGTAAGACACAAAAAAAACGTGAAACGATCTTAAAGTATTAAGTGAAAAAAAAAAAAAAAGGTAGATCAGCAACCGAGAACAGCCCTGTCTCAAGTTTCAGCACTGTTGCTTCTTACCTATGGTAGAAAGATTTTTGAGTTATCTAGTGCTTTGTTTCTTAATTTCTTCAAGTTTAAATGAGAACCATGCCTAACTTGAAGCCTTTCATGGGAAAGTTTTGAGAAGAAATTAATACATAATTGAAACATTTAAGTGATGTAGAGAAAGATCTAATAGAAATTACAAGGTCATGTATGAATACTAAAGATAATTTGAACCATCAGTTAATCATCCAATGGAACTGGATAGTGTTTCAGCTACTAGTTGAGTTGAAAAATGGAAAAGGCAAGTAATTCAAGCTTCGAAAGATATTTCCTATATCTGGAATATTTTCTTAGTGGTGAAATATGCTTTGAGGAAAAAGAGATGCTGGATTGGGTGACCCCTTAACCTTAGCCAGACTTAATTTTTTTTGAATTTCTCATTTTCAGTTTATTGTTTTAGCATGTTATATGCACAGTAAATTCATCGTATAAAGAGGGCTTAGGATGCTTCCATTTGTTGTTAATCCCCAGTGTGGACAAATGTACAGTCAGAGGAACTGGAAAGCAAATTAAAGTCCTTTGGATCAAAGTCTATAGGAAACTAAACGGTAGCAGCCCATTGATCACCCACACAGTCTGGCAATGTCAGAGCAATTACACTGGGCCAAAGACACTAAGTATAAAGTATTACACAAAAAAAGTTAAAATGGGTGGGATGGAGGCCTATATAGCACTTTGCTGGGATCAAAACAGTTCCTGTGAAGAGACAGAGTTTCAGTGTATGTTCAGTTCCCAAGAAACAGTAATTTGAGAGGAAGCTCCATAATGCAATTTAATAATATTATTTTCCACTTATAGTTCAAAATAGAGTGATTGCTTCCCATGAGGTCAGTGATCTTTGTAAAAGTGAAATATTATTGTGATAAAGGCAAGGAAAGACAAGCTAATAAATAAAGAAAAAAACCCCAACATCATCAAAAAAGAAAAGTTCAATTTGTAAAAACAAACAAACAAAATACTTGGATTATGTTGTATTATTGGTTTAAAAAATCATAATGAGGACTTAGAAAAAAAATGAGGAGGAGGAAGGGAGGAATAACATGGAAAAAACCACAGTCCTTCAGGAGTACTTCAGGAGAACAAATCCAGCCTGAGATAGGTCTGGGTGACTGGTAATTGACACTGAGACCCAGAAGATTTCATCCAATTTTACATAACAAGAAAGATAAGTTTTTAGGATTCTCCTGGTGATTTTTTTTCTCATTTTTTTTTTTTTTAGTGATTAATGAAGTGTGATTTGCAAAGTGAGGGCTTGTACATTTTTTCATTAGCCCTTCATGTGTAATTTCTTTGGAAAGAGCCTGGTGCTAGATACCATGAGGCTGTGAAAACAAGACTTTGACTCTGCCCTCAGGGAACTTACAGTTTTATAGGGGAGACCCACATCTAAAATAATATTAAAAAGGTAGAAAATGTTAAATCTAAAAGTGTAGTTCAGATATAGTCCCATGGAGACTTAGAGGTAGGAAAGATTACTTACGTCACTGGAGATGTGAGAAGGATTTATGGGGAATTCAGGACATATGTCCCAAGGAGAGTGAATAATTATGTTTGGTTAGAACCTAGGATATGATGTAACATTTCTGGTGGTTGACATTTAGGGTTACAAAAATGGCCCCTTCTCTGTGAGTGTCTGAAATTTTGGATATGGACTGCAGCATGATTTAGTAGCAAATGGGCCTGAGCTAATCCTTTCATATACTCTAAGTCACAGCCACGACTACTCACCTTTCTATTTTTTCTAGGGGAACTTGACCCAGATTCGTTCCATGGTGTTGTATCAGAACTCAAAAAAAGGATTCTTTCCCATGTTGAATTCCATTCATATCATTCTGTGGGCACTATTTATTTAAATATTTTCTTTTACTTAGAGATTTAGTTCTAATAGATTTGCTTTCATAAAGGCCCTTGGGTGACACATACTATAAGAAATTCAGTTTATTTTCAATATATTTGTATTAATTCCATTCAACAGATTATTGGTTAAAGGAAAATCTATTAGTATTTAATGACACTTGCTTTTTATGACATTGCATGCTCATATATAATCACAGTGAAGAATCAGAGGGTACCCTATATTATATAACATGAAATATTTTGAAGAAATTTGATCTTGAATTTTACTTTAGGTTTTCACCTTTTAGGTTGTGCTTAAATAATAATTAAGTGTGTAACAGGCACTAAAAGTGTTTGGTGTATATATATATTCATATATATTTATATCTATATATATTTGAAAATTTTCTAGCAATTTATGAAGTTAGGAAAAAGAAAGTCAATCAACCCTAGAGCTCCTAAGAATTTAGTGATTTGTTACTTAATATCTCTTTCAACCTTGATCAACTCTCATTCTGCAGTTATTACAAAAGTTATCGACTTTTCACCTCTTACTGGGAAAATAATCATTAAGACCTCCTCAACATCTCTCCTATTCATTGCCTTCTTCCTGTAACAAGTGCCAGATCTATTTCAGATCCTCATTATCTCTTCTCTCGACTGTGTCAAGGGCCTCCTAATTGGTCTCACTGCCTTCTGTTTCTGTCTCGTGGAAACTAACCCAACTCCTAAGAAACCAATCATGCTAAAATATAGCATGGATTATGCCATCTTCTTACACAAAATTATTCAGTAATTCCCTATTGCGATCTGATCTAAGCTCAGATAGCTTGCCTTGATTTGCAAAGCCGTCACAATCGGTTTCCTTCATATAACGTATGTTAGAGTCAAAGTTGATAACTGCTGGCCAGGCATGGTACCTCATGCCTGTAATGCCAGCACTTTGGGAGGTCAAGACAGGCATATTGCTTAAGCCCAGGAGTTCAGGACCAGCCTGGCCAACATTGTGAAACCACGTCTCTGCAAAAAATAATAAAAAAATTAGCCAGGCGTGGTGGCATGTGCCTGTAGTCCCAGCTACTAGGGAGGCTGAGGTGGGAGGATCGCTTGAGCTTGGGAGGTCAAGGCCTCAGTGAGCCATGATCATGCCACTGTACTCCAGCCTGGGTGAAAGAGTGAAACCCTGCCTCAAAACAAGCAAACAAGCAGAAAAACAACCCACCAAATTTGATTACTTCCCTGTAAATTGGATAAAAGTTGATAACTGCCATGTGTCACTGGAGATGTGAGGATTTAGGGGGGAAATCAGGAGTCATGTTCCAAACAGACCTCTACACTTAAACACATAATATCTGGAAAGTCCTCATTATTTCTAGTTGTAAGAATCCTCATCATCATGCAAAGTAACAAGCACTTTCAGCCTAATTCTATCATGCCTCAGTCCCTCCCAATCCAGCCAGAAGTAGGGGGTTATCCTTTCTCTGAACATCCAAACTCTTTCTTTGAGCTACCTTTATGATAATTACCACAATCTGCCCTACATTATCAGTTTTTGTGCACTCACTTAAGCCTTTCCTACACTGTAAAATCCTTAAAGACCACAGTCACGTCTTACTATCCTCACATCTCCCATAGCACCTATCCCAGTGGTCTGCATATTGTTGTTACTTAATCGATTCTGTTCCTTGGAAGATGTATTTAATGTAATTTTGACCTGCCCAAAAGTTATGATTGTTATCCATCTTATTGGTAGAAATTGGGGCTTCCAATAATTACTTTGAGTTAGTTATCCTAAAACATCTGACATATTTTAGGTCATTTTTTAATGTAAAATATTTTAATTAAAGTTGATATAACTGGACATAATATGAGAAGAGTGACAGAAAAGAAAATGCTACAGATTGTACTTATGAATTTGTTGAGCTCAGAATAAGGAAGCAACATCAGTTCCAGAAATATCTGCTAGTTAAGACCCAAGAAGTCAAACATACCTAACCATCGTGCATATCACATTCTTTCAACAGGAGGTGCCAAGAAGAAAAGGAGCAATCTACCATCTGCTAGGCTATCTTTCATAAGACCTATTCCTTATTTAGAGCCATTGGGGCTTTAATTTATTTTAAAAAATGATCAGCATCATCAAAGACCCCAAATAAGAGCATATGATAATATTATCTAATAGGCATCTAGGTTAGCAGCAGATTCTATTTTTCTCCAAGTTGTTTCCCTGTTGAAGCATATCCTTCACAATGTATGTAATATGGAAAGAGCACAATCTGTGAATCAGAAGCCCTAAGTCTGAATCCTAACTCTGCTTCCTACTAACTTATCTAGGGCAATTGCCTACATACCCGACCTTATAATTCTTCCCATGTAAAATGGAACTAATAACGTACCTCACAGGATGTGAGTCAAAATGTAAGCTCCATAAAGGCAAGCATCTTCATGTGTTTTGTTCACTGATGTATCCTAAGGACTCATAACATTGTTTGGCATGTAGAAGATGCTCATTCAATACTTGTTGAATGTGATAATGCTGAAATAAGATTGATAGCTATAAAAATGCTATAAAGACTTTATTCAAATAATAGAATTCCAGGATAAGGAGCTTAAGGATTTATCTAATTCAGTCTCCTTGATTTATAGATGAATAAACTGAAGACTGGAAATATTGAACAGCACAAGATGTTATAGCCACATTCCTTTTTAAAATTGTGTAATTAACCAGGTGCAGTGGCTCATGCCTATAATCCTAGCACTTTTGGAGGCTGAGGTGGGTGATCACTTGAGGTCAGGAGTTTGAGACCAGCCTTGCCAACATGGTGAAACCACAGCTCTACTAAAAATACAAAAAATAGCTGTGTGTGGTGGTGTGTGCCTGTAGTCCCAGATACTTGGGAAGCTGAGATGTGAGAATTGCTTGAATCTGGGAGGCAGAGGTTGCAGTGAGCCAAGATCACACTACTGCACTCCAGCTTGGGCAACAAAGTAGACTCCATCTCAATAAATAAATAAAATAAATAAAAGTAAAATTGTATAATTAATCCATCACCTTAGTACAATGCTTTACAAACTTCAGTCTTCTGTATAAAACTTTCTCTATTTTTGCTATATTCATATACTTTAATATTTACTTACTACTCTTCTTTAGGTTGAGTTAAATCATTGAACTTCAGTACTTACTTTAGCCTTGTCTTAAGCAAAAATGTTTGTGCAATAACATTTTGTTGTTCAAGTAATAGTTTTTCAATACACATTAAGATAAAAAGTGTACACTTCGGTATGACCTAAAATTGTTTTGCCAATTTCCAGTCATGTGTATTCCATGCCCTTAGAAAAATACTACTTAAAACCATCTGGGATGTATTATGACTCTGTATGAACATTCTTCATGAAATAAAGTAGCAAAGAAATTTCTAATATGGTCAGTTCACAAGTTTTTATATGAGAATAGAGGAGCATGTTACCACAGGACCTGCCTTGCAAGAGCTCCTGAGGGAAGCACTAAATATGGAAAGTAAAAATGGTTACCATCCACTACAAAAACATACTGAAATACAAGGACCAGTGACACTATGGAGCAATCACATAAACAAGTTTGAAAAATAATCAGCTAGCATCACGATGACAGGATCAAGTATACACATAATGATACTACCCTTAAATGTAAATGAGCCAATTAAAAGACACAGAATGCCAAGCTGGATAAAGAACCAAGACCCATCAGTATGCTGTCTTCAAGAGACCCATCTCACATGCAGAGACACACACAGGCTCAAAGGGATGGAAGAAATTTACCAAGCAAATGGAAAAATAGAGAAAAGCAGGGGTTATAATTCTAGTTTCTGACAAAACAGACTTTAAATCAACAAAGATAAGAAAAGAAAAAGAGGGGCATTACATAATGGCAAAGGGTTCAATTCAACAAGAAGAGCTATCTACACTAAATATGTATGCACCCAATACAGGAACACCCTGATTTATAAAACAAGTTCTTAGAGACATACAATGAGACTTAGACTCCCACACAATAATAGTGGGAGACTTTGACACCCCACTGACAATATTAGACAGATCATCCAGACATAAAATTAGCAAGGATATTCAGGACTTGAACTCAGCTCTGGATCAAGTGGACCTGATAGACATCTACAGAACTCTCCACCCAAATTCAACAGAATATACATTCTTCTCATGGCCACATGGCACTTACTCTAAAATTGATCACATAATTGGGAGTAAAACACTCCTCAGCAAGTACAAAAGAACTAAAATGTTAACAAACAGTCTTTCAGACCTCAGTACAATCAAATTAAAACTCAAGACTAAAAAATTGTCTAAAAACCACACAACTACATGGAAATTGAATAACCTGCTCCCGAATGACTCTTGAAAAAACAATGAAATTAAGGAAGGTATCAAGAAATTCTTTGAAACTAATGAGAACAAAGGGATAACGTGCCAGAATCTCTTGGATGCATCTAAAGCAGTGTTAAGAGGGAAATTTATAGCACTAAATGCCCATATCAAAAAGCTAGAAAGATCTCAAGTTAACAATCTAACATCTCGACTAAAAGAATTAGAGAACCAAGAATAAACCCAAAAGCTATCAGAAGACAAGAAATAACCAAGATTGGAGCTGAACTGAAGGAGATAGGGACATAAAAAATCATTCTAAAAAAAATCAACAAATCCAGGAGCTGGTTTTCTGAAAAAAAAAAAAATAAAAAATAAATAAATAAATAAATAAAATAAATAAAATAAAATAGGTAGACTGCTAGCTAGACTAATAGAGAAGAAAAGAGAATAATCAAATAAACACAATCAGAAATGATAAGGGGGGTATCACCACTGACCCCAGAGAAATACAACCATCAGAGAATACCATAAACACCTCTATGTACATAAACTAGAAAATTGAGAAGAAATGGATAAATACCTGGACACATACACCCTCCCAAGACTGAACCAGGAAGAAATGGAATCCCTGAATACACCAATAATGAGTTCTAAAATTGAGGCAGTAATAAATAGCCTACCAACCAAAAAAAGCCCAGGACCAGATGGAGTCACAGCTGAATTCTATCAGAGGTACTAAGAGGAGCTGGTACCATTTCTACTGAAACTATTCCAAAAAATTAAAAAGGAGGGACTCCTCCCTAACTCATTCTGTGAGGCCAGCATCATTCTGATACGAAAACCTGGAAGAGATATAAGAAAGCAAGAAAACTTCAGGCCAATATCCTTGATGAACACTGATGCAAAAATCGTCAGTAAAATACTGGCAAACCAAATACAGCAGCACATCAAAAATGTGTATCCACTACAAACGAGTTGGCTTCATCCTGGGATGCAAGATTGGCTTAACATATGCAAATAAGTATGATTCATCACATAAACAAAACTAAAGACAAAACCATGTGATTATCTCAATTGATGTAGAAAAGACCTTCAATAAAATTCAACATCCCTTCATGTGAAAAACTCTCAATAAACGAGGAATTAAAGGAACATACCTCAAAATAACAAGAGCCATATATGACAAACCCACAGCCAATAACATACTGAATGGACAATAGCTGGAAGCATTCCCCTTGAAAACGGGCACAGACAAGGATGCCCTCTCTCACCACTCCTATTTAACATACTGTTGGAAGTTCTGGTCAGGGAAATTAGGCAAGAGAAAGAAATAAATCGTATTCAAATAGGAAGAGAGGAAGTCAAATTATCTTTATTTGCAGATGGTATGATCCTATATCTAGAAAACCCCTTAGTCTCAGCCAAAAGCTTCTTAAGCTGATAAGCAACTTCAGCAAAGTCTCAAGATACAAAATCCATGTGAAAAAAATCACTAGCATTCCTCTATACACCAAGAGGCAAGCAGCAGGGTCAAATAATAAATAAGCTGTCATTCACAATTGGTGTAAAAAGAATAAAATACCTAAGAATACAGCTAACAGGAAAGTGAAGGACCTCCTCAAGGAGAACAGCAGGCCACTGTTCAAAGTAATCAGAGAAGATACAAATGGAAAAACACTCTGTGCTCATGGATAGGGAGAATCAATATGGTGAAAATGGCCACACCACTCAAAGTAATTTATAGATTCAATGCTATTCCCATTAAACTACCATTAGCATTCTTCACAGAATTAGAAAAAAGCTATTTTAAAATTCATATGGAACTAAAAAAGAGCTCAAATAGCCATGACAATCCTAAGCAAAAAGGACAAATCTGGAGGCATCACGCTACCCGACTTCAAGCTATAGTACAAGGCTACAGTAACCAAAACAGCATAGTACTGGTAGAAGAACAGACACATAGCCCAATGGAACGGAATACAGAAATCAGAAATAAGACTTCACACCTATAACCTTCTGATCTTCAAAAAAACTGACAAAAACAAGCAATGGGGAAAGGATTCCCTATTTAATAAATGGTGCTGGGACAACTGGCTAGCCATATGCACAAAATTGAGACTGGACATCTTCCTTACATCGTATGCAAAAATCAACTCAACATGGATTAAAGACTTAAATGTAAAACCAAAAACCGTAAAAACTCTAGAAGAAAATCTAGGCAATACCATTCAGGACATAGGCATGGACAAAGATTTAATGACAAAGATATCAAAAGCAGTTGGAACAAAAGCAAAAATTGACAAGTGGGATCTAATTAAACTAAAGAGCTTCTGTAAAGCAAAAGAAACAATAATCAGAGTGAACAGACAACCTACAGAATGGGAGGAAAGTTTTGCAATCTATCTATCTGACAAAGGTCTAATATCCAACATCTACAAGGAACTTAAACAAGTTTACAAGAAAAGAAAAAAACCCAACCGCATTAAAAAGTAGGCAAAGGACATGAACAGACATTTATCAAAAGGAGACATATATGTAGCCAAGAAACATATGAAAAAATGCTCAACATCACTGATCATTAGAGAAATGCAAATCAAACCACAATGAGATACCATCTCACACCAGTCAGAATGGCTATTATTAAAAAGTCAACAAAAAACAGATGCTGGCAATGTTGTGGAGAAAAAGGAATGTGTGGTGGAGCCAAGATGGCCGAATAGGAACAGCTCCGGTCTCCAGCTCCCAGCCCCAGCGACACAGAAGACGGGTGATTTCTGCATTTCTGCTTGAGGTACCGGTTTCATCTCACTAGGGAGTGCCTAACAGTGGGTGCAGGACAGTCGGTGAAGCGCACTGTGCGCGAGCCGAAGCAGGGCGAGGCATTGCCTCACTCGGGAAGCGCAAGGGGTCAGGGAGTTCCCTTTCCTAGTCAAAGAAAGGGAAAACAGACGGCACCTGGAATATCGGGTCAGTCCCGTCCTAATACTGCGCTTTTCCAACGGGCCTGGAAAACGGCACACTAGGAGATTGTGTCCCGCACCTGGCTCGGAGGGTCCTATGCACACGGAGTCTTGCTGATTGCTAGCACAGCAGTCTGAGATCACGCTGCAAGGCGGCAACGAGGCTGGGGGAGGGGCGCCCGCCATTGCCCAGGCTTGCTTAGGTAAACAAAGCAGCCAGGAAGCTCGAACTGGGTGGAGCCCACCACAGCTCAAGGAGGCCCGCCTGCCTCTGTAGGCTCCACCTCTGGGGGCAGGGCACAGACAACCAAAAACTCAGCGAGAACCTCCACAGCCTTAAATGTCCCTGTCTGACTGACAGCTTTGAAGAGAGTAGTGGTTCTCCCAGCACGCAGCTGGAGATCTGAGAACGGACAGACTGCCTCCTAAAGTGGGTCCCTCACCCCTGAGCAGCCTAACTGGGAGGCACCCCCCCAGTGGGACAGACTGACACCTCATTCAACCGGGTACTCCTCTGAGACAAAACTTTCAGAGGAACTATCAGACAGCTGAATTTGTGGTCTCACGAAAATCCGCTGTTCTGCAGCCACCGGTGCTGACACCCAGCCAAACAGGGTCTGGAGTGGACCTCTAGTAAACTCCAACAGACCTGCAGCTGAGGGTCTTGTCTGGTAGAAGGAAAATTAACAAACAGAAAGGACATCCACACCAAAAACCCATCTGTACATCACCATCATCGAAGACAAAAAGTAGACAAAACCACAAAGATGGGGAAAAAACAGACCAAAAAAACTGGAAACTCTAAAAAACAGAGCACCTCTCCTCCTCCAAAGGAACGCAGTTCCTCACCAGCAACGGAACAAAGCTGGATGGAGGATGACTTTGATGAGTTGAGAGAAGAAGGCTTCAGACGATCAAACTACTCTGAGCTACGAGAGGAAATTCAAAACAATAGCAAAGAAGTTAAAAACTTTGAAAAAAAATTAGAAGAATGGATAACTAGAATAACCAATGGAGAGAAGGGCTTAAAGGAGATGATGGAGCTGAAAGCCAAGTTTCGAGAACTACGCGAAGAATGCAGAAGCCTCAGTAGCAGATGCGATCAACTGGAAGAAAGGGTATCGCTGATAGAAGATGAAATGAATGAAATGAAGAGAGAAGGGAAGTTTAGAGAAAAAAGAATAAAAAGAAATGAACAAAGCCTCCAAGAAATTTGGGACTATGTGAAAAGACCAAACCTACGAATGATTGGTGTACCTGAAAATGATGGGGAGAATGGAACCAAGTTGGAAAACACTCTGCAAGATATTATCCAGGAGAACTTCCCCAATCTAGCAAGGCAGGCCAGCATTCAGATTCAGGAAATACAGAGAACGCCACAAAGATACTCCTCGAGAAGGGCAACTCCAAGACACATAATTGTCAGATTCACCAAAGTGGAAATGAAGGAAAAAATGTTAAGGGCAGCCAGAGAGAAAGGTCGGGTTACCCACAAAGGGAAGCCCATCAGACTAACAGCTGATCTCTCAGCAGAAACTCTACAAGCCAGAAGAGAGTGGGGGCCGATATTCAACATTCTTAAAGAAAAGAATTTTCAACCCAGAATTTCCTATCCCGCCAAACTAAGCTTCATAAGTGAAGGAGAAATAAAATACTTTACAGACAAGCAAACGCTGAGTGATTTTGTCACCACCAGGCCTGCCCTAAAAGAGCTCCTGAAGGAAGCACTAAACATGGAAAGGAACAACCGGTACCAGCCCCTGCAAAAACATGCCAAATTGTAAAGACCATCGAGGCTAGGAAGAAACTATAGCAACTAACGAGCAAAATAACCAACTAACATCATAATGACAGGATCAGATTCACACATAACAATATTCACGTTAAATGTAAATGGGCTAAATGCTCCAATCAAAAGACACAGACTGGCAAACTGGATAAGGAGTCAGGACCCATCAGTGTGCTGTATTCAGGAAACCCATCTCACGTGCAGAGACACACATAGACTCAAAATAAAGGGATGGAGGAAGATCTATCAAGCAACTGGAAAACAAAAAAAGGCAGGGGTTGCAATCCTAGTCTCTGATAAAATAGACTTTAAACCAACAAAGATCAAAAGAGACAAAGAAGGCCATTATATAATGGTAAAGGGATCAATTCAACAAGAAGAGCTAACTATCCTAAATATATATGCACCCAACACAGGAGCACCCAGATTCATAAAGCACGTCCTGAGTGACCTACAAAGGGACTTAAACTCCCACACAATAATAATGGGAGATTTTAACACCCCACTGTCAGCATTAGACAGATCAATGAGACAGAAAGTTAACAAGGATATCCAGGAATTGAACTCAGCTCTACATAAAGTGGACCTAATAGACATCTACAGAACTCTCCACCCCAAATCAACAGAATATACATTTTTTTCAGCACCACACCACACCTATTCCAAAATTGACCACATAGTTGGAAGTAAAGCTCTTCTCAGCAAATGTAAAAGAACAGAGATTATAACAAACTGTCTCTCAGACCACAGTGCAATCAAACTAGAACTCAGGATTAAGAAACTCACTCAAAACCGCTCAACTACATGGAAACTGAACAACCTGCTCCTGAATGACTATTGGGTACATAATGAAATGAAGGCAGAAATAAAGATGTTCTTTGAAACCAACGAGAACAAAGACACAACATACCAGAATCTCTGGGACACGTTCAAAGCAGTGTGTAGAGGGAAATTTATAGCACTAAATGCCCACAAGAGAAAGCAGGAAAGATCCAAAATTGACACCCTAACATCACAATTAAAAGAACTAGAAAAGCAAGAGCAAACACATTCAAAAGCTAGCAGAAGGCTAGAAATAACTAAAATCAGAGCAGAACTGAAGGAAATAGAGACACAAAAAACCCTTCAAAAAATTAATGAATCTAGGAGCTGGTTTTTTGAAAAGATCAACAAAATTGATGGACCGCTAGCAAGACTAATAAAGAAGAAAAGAGAGAAGAATCAAATAGATGCAATAAAAAACGAAAAAGGGGATATCACCACCGATCCCACAGAAATACAATCTACCATCAGAGAATACTACAACCACCTCTATGCAAATAAACTAGAAAATCTGGAAGAAATGGATAAATTCCTCGACAAATACACCCTCCCAAGACTAAACCAGGAAGAAGTTGAATCTCTGAATAGACCAATAACAGGTTCTGAAATTGTGGCAATAATCAATAGCTTACCAACCAAAAAGAGTCCAGGACCTGATGGATTCACAGCTGAATTCTACCAGAGGTACAAGGAGGAACTGGTACCATTCCTTCTGAAACTATTCCAATCGATAGAAAAAGAGGGAATCCTCCCTAACACATTTTACGAAGCCAGCATCGTCCTGATACCAAAACCTGGCAGAGACATAACCAAAAAAGAGAATTTCAGACCAATATCCTTGATGAACATTGATGCAAAAATCCTCAATAAAATACTGGCAAACCGAATCCAGCAGCACATCAAAAAGCTTATCCACCATGATCAAGTGGGCTTCATCCCTGGGATGCAAGGCTGGTTCAACATACGCAAATCAATAAATGTAATCCAGCATATAAACAGAACCAAAGACAAAAACCACATGATTATCTCAATAGATGCAGAAAAGGCCTTTGACAAAATTCAACAACCCTTCATGCTAAAAACTCTCAATAAATTAGGTATTGATGGGACGTATCTCAAAATAATAAGAGCTATCTACAACAAACCCACAGCCAATATCATACTGAATGGGCAAAAACTGGAAGCATTCCCTCTGAAAACTGGCACAAGACAGGGATGCCCTCTCTCACCGCTCCTATTCAACATAGTGCTGGAAGTTCTGGCCAGAGCAATCAGGCAGGAGAAGGAAATAAAGGGTATTCAATTAGGAAAAGAGGAAGTCAAATTGTCCCTGTTTGCAGATGACATGATTGTATATCTAGAAAACCCCATTGTCTCAGCCCAAAATCTCCTTAAGCTGATTAGCAACTTCAGCAAAGTCTCAGGATACAAAATTAATGTACAAAAATCACAAGCATTCTTGTACACCAATAACAGACAAACAGAGAGCCAAATCATGAGTGAACTCCCATTCACAATTGCTTCAAAGAGAATAAAATACCTAGGAATCCAACTTACCAGGGATGTGAAGGACCTCTTCAAGGAGAACTACAAACCACTGCTCAATGAAATAAAAGAGGATACAAACAAATGGAAGAACATTCCATGCTCATGGGTTGGAAGAATCAATATCGTGAAAATGGCCATACTGCCCAAGGTAATTTATAGATTCAATGCCATCCCCATCAAGCTACCAATGACTTTCTTCACAGAATTGGAAAAAACTACTTTAAAGTTCATATGGAACCAAAAAAGAGCCCGCATCGCCAAGTCAATCCTAAGCCAAAAGAACAAAGCTGGAGGCATCACGCTACCTGACTTTAAACTATACTACAAGGCTACAGTAACCAAAACAGTATGGTACTGGTACCACAACAGAGACATAGATCAATGGAACAGAACAGAGCCCTCAGAAATGATGCCGCATAGCTACAACTATCTGATCTTTGACAAACCTGACAAAAACAAGAAATGGGGAAAGGATTCCCTATTTAATAAATGGTGCTGGGAAAACTGGCTAGCCATATGTAGAAAGCTGCAACTGGATCCCTTCCTTACACCTTATACCAAAATTAATTCAAGATGGATTAAAGACTTATATGTTAGACCTAAAACCATTAAAATCCTACAAGAAAACCTAGGCAATACCATTCAGGACATAGGCGTGGGCAAGGACTTCATGTCTAAAACACCAAAAGCAATGGCAACAAAAGCCAAAATCGACAAATGGGATCTCATTAAACTAAAGAGCTTCTGCACAGCAAAAGAAACTATCATCAGAGTGAACAGGCAACCTACACAATGGGAGAAAATTTTTGCAACCTACTCATCTGACAAAGGGCTAATATCCAGAATCTACAATGAACTCAAACAAATTTACAAGAAAAAAACAAACAACCCCATCAAAAAGTGGGCAGAGGACATGAACAGACACTTCTCAAAAGAAGACATTTATGCAGCCAAAAAACACATGAAGAAATGCTCCTCATCACTGGCCATCAGAGAAATGCAAATCAAAACCACAGTGAGATACCATCTCACACCAGTTAGAATGGCCATCATTAAAAAATCAGGAAACAACAGGTGCTGGAGAGGATGTGGAGAAATAGGAACACTTTTACACTGTTGGTGGGACTGTAAACTAGTTCAACCATTGTGGAAGTCAGTGTGGCGATTCCTCAGGGATCTCGAACTAGAAATACCATTTGACCCAGCCATCCCATTACTGGGTATATACCCAAAGGACTATAAATCATGCTGCTATAAAGACACATGCACACGTATGTTTATTGCGGCACTATTCACAATAGCAAAGAGTTGGAACCAACCCAAATGTCCAACAACGATAGACTGGATTAAGAAAATGTGGCACATATACACCATGGAATACTATGCAGCCATAAAAAATGATGAGTTCGTGTCCTTTGTAGGGACATGGATGAAACTGGAAAACATCATTCTCAGTAAACTATCGCAAGGACAAAAAACCAAACACCGCATATTCTCACTCATAGGTGGGAATTGAACAATGAGAACTCATGGACACAGGAAGGGGAACATCACACTCCGGGGACTGTTGTGGGGTGGGGGGAGGGGGGAGGGACAGCATTAGGAGATACACCTAATGCTAAATGACGAATTAATGGGTGCAGGAAATCAACATGGCACATGGATACATATGTAACAAACCTGCACATTGTGCACATGTACCCTAAAACCCTAAAGTATAATAAAAAAAAAATAAATAAATAAATAAAAAAAAAAAAAAAAAAAAAAAAAAAGAAAAAGGAATGCGTTTACACTGTTGGAGTGTAAATTAGTTCAACCATTGTGGAAGACAGTGTGGTGATTCCTGAAAGACCCAGAGGCAGAAATACCACTTGACCCAGCAATCCCATTATTGGGTATATACCCAAAAGAATATAAATTATTCCAGTATAAAGATATATGCACACGTATGTTCATTCCAGCACTATTCACAATAACAAAGACATGGAACTGACTTAAATGTCCATCAGTGATAGATTGGATAAAGAAAATATGATACATATACACTATGGAGTACTATTCAGCCATAAAAAGGAGCGAGATCATGTCCTTTACAGGAACATAAATAGAGCTGGAAGCCATTATCCTCAGCAAAATAATGCAGAAACTGAAAACCAAATACTGGATGTTCTCACTTATAAGTGAGAGCTAAATGATGAGAACACATGGACCCTTGGGGGAAACAGCACACACTGGGCCCTGTAGGAGGGTGGGAGGGTATGAGGAGGGAGAGCATCAGGAAGAATAGCTAGTGGATGCTGGGCTTAATACATAGGTGACGGGATACTCTGTGTAGCCAACAACCATGGGACACATTAACCTATGTAACAAACCTTCACATCCTGCACATTTACCCTTGAACTTAACATAAAAGTTGGGGAAAAAGAGGAGTATAGATAACTGAAAATATCAAACAATTGGAAAATCAGCATAAGTTTTTCTCTTCTTTTTCTGTTTCAGTGGAGATGAAGAGTCAGATCATCATGCTATTGTAGTGGGTACAAATTTCAAAGTTATAAAGTTGGCTGTGCAAATATGACAGTTTCTTTCTTTATAATTGCACTTAGGTCTTGTGACTCCATTCCTGCCATTGTTGGAGAATGTAATCTAGTTACTTAGAGGTCGATGTAGACATTAGTGAATTTTGTCTCATCTTTTTAAAAAAATAAATACTTTATCAATTAAGGTTCTTCTTTCCCCCCCTTTTTTTCCTTGTCCCAGGAGGAAATTAAAGTTCAGCCCCAGCAGGATGGGTGAGATAGGTAGTGCTCTCATATGTCATGCTGACATTGGTCTTTAGGTGCTTTGCAGTCACCTGCTCTTTTTCCTGCACAGATAGTTTTCTCCATCCCCCTATCTGCTGTCCAGGGTCTGCCATAATCTCTAGTTTGTATGGCCCTCATCACATTCCCTGACAGTATCTCCTCATCAAAACCATGTGATTCAGTCTGGCTCACTGATTCTCCCCAGGCCTCTTGTGCCACCCATTTCTAGGTGTATGAGTTACTCTCTCACACCAGATCTGGCCTGTGAGGTGTCCTCAGGTCCTTTGACCCTCTCACTTGGTGTTCCACTCCATCCTAGGCTGCTTGTGTGACTTCTCTAAAAGTTTTGCAATCTCCTCTGGCTATACTCTGGGAATTAAGATACTAGTTCTTTTGCTTTGCAATTCCCCAAGCTTGTTAGAGATTTCTATTTTCCTCTCACTCACATTCCTGGGGCTTCATATCTGAGTCCAGATTCTCTACTTCTCTCTCTCTTTGCAGATTCCTTTCTTTCTAGTTCAGTGGTGTTTAAAAAAAATCTTTTCTTGTGTGGGGGAAAAACTGTTTCTACATCCTCATTCCTTATTTCACACTGTGTAGTTTATGGTGTGAACTTTATATGCTGAGACTGCCAGGCTATTAGTCTTTTGAAGCTCATAAACCACTCTTCTTTACTCTATGAGCCCACCTATTACAACTAAAAACCTTGCCTTTCAAGGCTATTAGACTTTTGGAGGTAAAAACCTGATTACTGAAAGTTTTGAATCCTAAACCATTCTCATGGTAGTGTCTCTGAATTAATGCAGAAGGATTAAATACAGGGAAGTTGGAGGAAAGGGGAGGCATACAGTTGACACTTAAAACTTTGATACATTATGCAAAAAAATTCATAACATATTATGCTTATGGATTCTTCATCTGTGTATGCACCTTAAACTGTTATTTTATTATCTTTGTTTTTCAGACAAAACAAGAATTCTAATCCTTAATTTGTGTGTTTTTTTTCTTTTAGTTCTCATTTTTAAAATCCTTAAACAAATTTGCTGGCTCTGTATGATCCTCATATTTTAGGGCACCACAGTTTTAAAGGCGAATAAACATCTATACTTGTGTAGCATTTTAAATTTTAATTAGAAAAGCTTATCTTATAAATACCTGTAATTTTTCCCATGATTCTATTAGGGAGACATTACTCACAAAAACAAGGAAACTGAGGCTCAGAGAAGTGTAACTGTGAAGTAGTAAGACTAACTTTTTAAATGACTAATTTTGAAATAAAAATCGTAACTATATAAAGTATTTTTGTAGCATAAAATTACATATTTATATGTAGTATTAATATGCTTGTGTAAATATATCTTAAAGTTTGGTAATGGAAATATATGCAGTATATGTATAGTCAAAAGTGTTATCTTAATAATATCAATTGCACAATACTTTGTTTTATTATTTTGAAATTACTTTATCCAAGTGATACATGCACATAGTTAAAAAATTAAGTTAAGCTAAAAGGGTATCTGACCCAGTCTAGTTCTCCACTTCAGAAGGAAGCATTTCAAGTCTTAGAGGGGTTTTATCTGACATTAACCTTCATATTTCTAAAAAGATACACTTACATTGTTATTTTTTGGTCTAGCAATTTTAGACATTGTCTACTGACTTCCTCTTAAAATAGTTGAGGATTTATTGTCATCCCAACAGTGGTATATTAGAAAAATGTTGATATAACTAAACTTATAAATGAAGTCAGGCAAGCTTAGAATCACTTTTATCATGATTAGATATTAGCAAAATTATTCTTTTCTCTGCAGTTTCTATTTTATTTTAACCGTTTGAGTACTGTTGAGTTGTAGTGCCTCATTTGAATTTGTTCATTTTGTTCCTGCAATAATTTTTTATAACTTTTAATTTGAAGAGAAAACACTCTACCATATGTATGCTCACGTGCACGTGTGCACACACACACACAGTGACAGGAAATGTTAAAAAATAATGAAAAACATACTTCAGAAAAGCTTGCATTTATTTCTTAATATTTAAAAAAAAAAGAGTTGCCCCAGATTTGCAGATAGTTTGAAATGTTTTTCAATTTTTTTTCTGATGACTTTACTTACATTAGTAATTACGCTAGTAACAATTCAATCCTAATAGGTTTGTTGAAAATTTCTTTTGAACTTTCTGCATATTTTCACTATGACATTTTCATTTGAAATAATTGGGTTGGATTAAAAATGTCAATAAATTCTTTTCAGTTCATGAAATCTCGCATCTAGCTGCAGAGTTATATAAAATTAATTACCCGATGAAAATAGTAAATTATAATCTAGTCACATAAAAACTGCTGAAGAGCAAGAGCTATTTTATTGATGCTTAGAATATTGACTGGATTAAACAGAAATAAAAATATTTGAAATATTATTATATCTTGGTGAAGTTTTTGGTCAGCCGAATTTTTGATGCAGAAAACATATTTAAAAATCAATTTTCACTTGATTGTAGAGACAATAACATTGTACATTATATATCAAATCATGATTCCAATGAAGATTTGTGTTCTTTTGTTTAAAAGGCTGTCAAATGTCAAGTAACTTTTAATTGCTGAAGCAATTGTCTTTGACCCTGCTAACAAAGGATTCTGAATTCTTTTGTCTAAAGAATAGCCAGGAGTTTTCATCATTGGGGTTTAAGTATGCTTGTCATACTGGCAAAATCTGTACACAGTACTCTTCTTGCACCTTAAAATAATCAAGGTATGCTAAACCCTATTCCAACTGCATGAAGGAATATGTTCGCAGAATACATTTAGCAAGTACAGTCATCTACTGCGATATTGTTTTCATGGTCATGTTTATATTTCCTTCATTATAATATAACTTGGGCATGCCCGCCATCAGGAGTTATGAGAGCTGTAGCATAACTGTTAGAATAATTTGATTATGCACAGGTAATAGAATATTGATACACTTAAGTCTGTGAGGTTTCACCTTATGGAGACTCGGTACTAAAGTAAATCATATGTGCTATAGATTGTAATAGCAAAAAAAAAAAAAAAACCAGGCTAAATTTTCATTCACAAAACGCTGCTAAAGTAAATTATGGGGTGCCCATTTGGAAAAAAATTTCTCAAAACAGAGTGATAAATGATAAAGAACAAATTGTAGGGCTCATATATATAAATTTGTTTAAAATTTATTATGCACATGTCTAAGCTTGTATCTGCATAGGAAATTTCTGAAAGAGATCTCCAAAGTGGAGAAGTGGTTAGGGGAAGGAAAGGAGACTTTATTTTTTATTCCTTTCTGTATGGCTTGAATTTTTTTCTAAAGCCATGAGCAGCATTTCTATTACTGCTCTAAAATTAATTGATTAAAAACAGGGGCTCTTGCAAAGATATGAATAGACATTTTAAAAAATAAATATAAATTACCAATAAACCTACAGAAAAACATATGCCAGTAGTATCCTAATACTGTAGCCAGATTTTCTTAAAGTCTTGCCAAAGATATATTTTATTTCAATAACAATTTTTTTATTGATAATGATGTCATACTGATTTTGAATAATAGCCTAGTGATAGTCATAGCCATAGGCAATATTATTAAACTTTTAACTCTCATGAGCCCCAGTACACAATAAATTAGCTAGGTACCTAAATTTCACTACTGATTCTGGGACTAAAAACTGTAGGGTAAATATCTTAGGGTTATAAAACCAAGGGACAACATATTATTATCTGTGGAAACATATCTTACCTCTACTTTGTTCAAAGGCCTGCAGTACTGGATCTAATTTACATTTATTGTGCAAGTCCTCCTACCAAAACCTGTAGTAGTCCACATTTTTACAAAAATAAATTTTTTATGATTGGACTGAAACATGAAGCATTTATGTGTAGCTTGCTCCAAGTACTGAATATAATTACTCTTGGCTTCTCAGCAGTCCTCGTTAAATCCAGCCATCATGTTCAAGACCTGTGGTTTTATAGGACAGTCAGAGTACATTTTAGTCTGTACGGTTTACAGATAACTTCTCCAGAAGGCAGTGAGGGAATGAGGTTCTACCCTTTCTTTCAGCATCTCCACTGCTTGATCCAACTGTTTGAACAATTATATGCAGGGTTACACAACACAAGGAAGGGGAATTGATAATTTCCAACTAGAAGATCTGTATCTAAACTGTTACTGATAATGAAGAAAATTTAAATTAATAAATGATTAACGAGCTGGCTTCTTTTTTTCCTTTTTTTCTTTGAGATGGAATCTTGCTCTGTCACCCAGGCTGGAGTGCCGTGGCACAATCTCAGCTCACTGCAACCTCTGTCTTCCAGGTTCAAGCAATTCTTGTCCCTCAGCCTCCTGAATAGCTGGGACTACAGGCATGTGCCACCACGCCCAGCTAATTTTTGTAGTTTTAGTAGAGATGGGGTTTCACCATGTTGGCCAGGCTGGTCTCGAACTCCTGACATCAAGTGACCCACCTGCCTCAGCCTCCCAAAGTGCTGTGATTACAGGTGTGAGCCACCACGCCCGGCCAAGAGTTAGATTCTAGAAATACGATCAGCTATTACAAACTAGTGGTCTTGTATATATTTGGCTGGCGCAGTGTTTCTAAAACTTTAAACTTGAATGACTTTTTAGGCCAATAATGTACTCTCTAGCTCACCACAAGCAGCACTACTTCCTAAATTTTTATTCCTACCTTTTCCCACATTTACATCCATACACTTGTCTTCTGAAGGGATTTGAGAATCTATATGCTTTGACATTCCTTAACTTCTTGCCATTTAAGAGTATTAAGTTATAATTTTAAAGTAAAAGGGTGAGAGGTATAGAGATCATAGGGAAGTAATCTTCCTAGTTCTAATAGGGTAGGAATGGAGATTCTGTAGAATCTTTCTATTTCTGGCCTTACCTACTGTGATTTCTGAGCTTCCAAAGGGTTCATTAATCATGTAGGTATCAAGCAAATATAGACTTAAAACCTTGGAGAATGCACGTGATAAGAAATTCTAGGTATGTCTTACCACAAAGCCGGATCAAGATCAGAAATAATGAATTCTTGTTTTAGATACCAGGATATTCAGAATTCTAGCATTAGCCAACATGCCTGTGCCTGCCCACCTGTACTTCCACCAAAGTTAAATTGTCAAGATTTCTGATAAAAGAGGCTTTTAGGCTTTGAGAGTGAGGTAACTTATCCTCTAAAATCCATGCCATTACAAGCAATCTTGATAAATCTGGAGGGAAGGTTATCAAATCAGAGGCTCTGCATTTCATTTTCCCACTTGCTACATTTCAATTGAGAATTTTCAGCAATTGTGCTGTATAGTCTACAATTTTTTGAGGAGAAAAGAAAATTCAGACATTTGTCTGTTTAAATCTAAGGTTCGATAGCTATTGACTTACTCATGTTGACAGGGATCCACTGATCTAATTCTTCCAGGACGAAGTACAGCTTGGCTGACCCAGTTCTTGGGATGAGAGGATTAATGAACTCTCTAAACCAAACCTTTGGTGGAAAAGAACTTCAGAGGAGTTGGTAAGCATCCTATTTATGCAATTACTATTAATGACTAAATTATTTGTTTCTGATTTTGTTAACAAAGTGAGAGAGGTGGTCACATTATTTTATTGATTGCTTAAACATTCAATTACCTGGACACAAGATGCAAGAAGCTAGGATTGGTAGTGGCTAAGTAGGTGAGTTCTGGAGTTAGAGGGCCAGGGATTGAAGTCCGGCTCCTTCACATTTTGACTTGGGCATTGTCAAACTGTTCGACTTGGGCATTCTCAGAGATTACCAGTTGCTTCTAGGGAGGCAGTAAGAGTTGGGGATAAGTATGTGGGATTTGTCATTAGCCTTCCTGTTTAAATCTTGCCCTGGTACTTCCAAATTGTGTGATCAGGAACATGATAAATGCTCAAAAATTTTTATCCTCTTCCCCCTTCTCTTCCTGCTCTTTTTTCCCCTTCTACTTTTCTTCCGCTTTAGTAGCAGTAGTGACAGTAGTAGTCGGCATAGTTGTAAAGGTTAATGGCATAATTTCTATGGTAAGAGTAGAATTAGATATTGGGGAAGATTACCATGGCAGACTCCTATATCACCAGAAACAAAATTTTTGTTCAGGGAAAATACTTGAGGAGGGGAAGAGAGGGAAGCAAAGAAGATTGGGGCTAGTTAATGTTGGGAATATTTGGCAAGATCAACAGCACCTCTGGTGGTAGGCACTAATACAAAGTTTGAACATTGGCTGATGATAAAAGGAGAATTGGAAATCAGAATCTCATTTTCTGGCTACTTTTCTCTGCAGTCTCTAGCCTACTGGAAGTGGAATCTGAAAGTTTGTCAAGAAATGCTTTCTTGTTATAGAGTTCTTGTGTGAAAACCTGGAACCGAATACTAAGTATGCTTGGTCCATGTTCTTTATGTACCAACATAGAACAGCAAAGCATTTTTTTTTTTAATACTTTAAGTTCCAGGGTACATGTGCACAACGTGCAGGTTTGTTACATATGTATACATGTGCCATGTTGGTGTGCTGCACCCATTACATTAGGTATATCTCCTAATGCTATCCCTCCCCCTCCCCCCACCCCACAACAGGCCCCGGTGTGTGATCTTCCCCACCCTGTGTCCAAGTGTTCTCATTGTTTGGTTCCCTCCTGTGAGTGAGAACATGATAGTTTGCTCAGAATGATGGTTTCCAGCTTCATCCATGTCCCTACAAAGGACATGAACTCATCAATTTTTATGGCTGCATAGTATTCCATGGTGTATATGTGCCACATTTTCTTAATCCAGTCTATCGTTGTTGGACATTTGGGTTGGTTCCAAGTCTTTGCTATTGTGAATAGTGCCGCAATAAACATAGCGTGCATGTGTCTTTATAGCAGCATGATTTATAATCCTTTGGGTATATACCCAGTAATGGGATGGCTGGGTCAAATGGTATTTCTAGTTCTAGATCCCTGAGGAATCGCCACACTGACTTCCACAGTGGTTGAACTAGTTTACAGTCCCACCAACAGTGTAAAGTGTTCCTATTTCTCCACATCCTCTCCAGCACCTGTTGTTTCCTGACTTTTTAATGATCGCCATTCTAACTGGTGTGAGATGGTATCTCATTGTGGTTTTGGTTTGCATTTCTCTGGTGGCCAGTGATGATGAGCATTTTTTCATGTGTTTTCTGGCTGCATAAATGTCTTCTTTTGAGAAGTGTCTGTTCATATCCTTCGCCCACTTTTTGATGGGGTTATTTGTTTTTTTCTTGTAAATTTGTTTGAGTTCATTGTAGATTCTGGATATTAGCCCTTTGTCAGATGAGTAGGTTGCAAAAATTTTCTCCCATTTTGTAGGCTGCCTGTTCACTCTGATGGTAGTTTCTTTTGCTGTGAAGAAGCTCTTTAGTTTAATTAGATCCCATTTGTCAATTTTGGCTTTTGTTGCCATTGCTTTTGATGTTTTAGACATGAAGTCCTTGCCCATGCCTATGTCCTGAATGGTATTGCCTAGGTTTTCTTCTAGGGTTTTTATGGTTTTAGGTCTAACATATAAGTCTTTAATCCATCTTGAATTAATTTTTGTATAAGGTATAAGGAAGGGATCCAGTTTCAGCTTTCTACATATGGGTAGCCAGTTTTCCCAGCACCATTTATTAAGTAGGGAATCCTTTCCCCATTGCTTGTTTTTGTCAGGTTTGTCAAAGATCAGATAGTTGTAGATATGTGGCATTATTTCTGAGGGCTCTGTTCTGTTCCATTGATCTATGTCTCTGTTTTGGTACCAGTACCATGCTGTTTTGGTTACTGTAGCCTTATAGTATAGTTTGAAGTCAGGTAGCGTGATGCCTCCAGCTTTGTTCTTTTGGCTTAGGATTGACTTGGCGATGTGGGCTCTTTTTTGGTTCCATATGAACTTTAAAGTAGTTTTTTCCAATTCTGTGAAGAAAGTCATTGGTAGCTTGATGGGGATGGCATTGAATCTATAAATTACCTTGGGCAGTATGGCCATTTTCATGATATTGATTCTTCCAACCCATGAGCATGGAATGTTCTTCCATTTGTTTGTATCCTCTTTTATTTCATTGAGCAGTGGTTTGTAGTTCTCCTTGAAGAGGTCCTTCACGTCCCTAGTTGGATTCCTAGGTATTTTATTCTCTTTGAAGCAATTGTGAATGGGAGTTCACTCATGATTTGGCTCTCTGTCTGTCTGTTATTGGTGTACAAGAATGCTTGTGATTTTTGTACATTGATTTTGTATCCTGAGACATTGCTGAAGTTGCTTATCAGCTTGAGGAGATTTTGGGCTGAGACAATGGGGTTTTCTAGATATACAATCATGTCATCTGCAAACAGGGACAGTTTGACTTCCTCTTTTCCTAATTAAATACCCTTTATTTTTTTCTCCTGCCTGATTGCCCTGGCCAGAACTTCCAACACTATGTTGAATAGGAGTGGTGAGAGAGGGCATCCCTGTCTTGTGCCAGTTTTCAAAGGGAATGCTTCCAGTTTTTGCCCATTCAGTATGATATTGGCTGTGGGTTTGTCATAGATAGCTCTTGTTATTTTGAGATATGTCCCATCAATATCTAATTTATTGAGAGTTTTTAGCATGAAGAGTTGTTGAATTTTGTCAAAGGCCTTTTCTGCATCTATTGAGATAATCATGTGGTTTTTGTCTTTGGTTCTGTTTATATGCTGGATTACATTTATTGATTTGCATATGTTGAACCAGCCTTGCATCCCAGGGATGAAGCCCACTTGATCATCATGGATAAGCTTTTTGATGTGCTGCTGGATTTGGTTTGCCAGTATTCTATTGAGGATTTTTGCATCGATGTTCATCAAGGATATTGGTCTAAAATTTTCTTTTTTTGTTGTGTCTCTGCCAGCTTTGGTATCAGGATGATGCTGGCTTCATAAAATTTGTTAGGGAGGATTCCCTCTTTTTCTGTTGATTGGAATGGTTTCAGAAGGAATTCTACCAGCTCCTCTTTGTACCTCTGTTAGAATTTGGCTGTGAATCTATCTGGTCCTGGACTTTTTTTGGTTGGTAGGCTATTAATTATTGCCTCAATTTCAGAGCCTATTATCGGTCTATTCAGGGATTCAACTTCTTCCTGGTTTAGTCTTGGGAGGGTGTATGCATCCCGGAGTTTATTCATTTCTTATAGATTTTCTAGTTTATTTGCGTAGAGGTATTTATAGTATTCTCTGATGGTAGTTTATATTTCCATGGGATCGGTGGTGATGTCCCCTTTATCATTTTTTTATTGCATCTATTTGATTCTTCTCTCTTTTCTTCTTTATTAGTCTTGCTAGTGGTCTATCAATTTTGTTGATCTTAACAAAAAACCAGCTCCTGGATTCATTGATCTTTTTGAAGGGTTTTTTGTGTCTCTGTCTTCTTCAGTTCTGCTCTGATCTTAGTTATTTCTTGCCTTCTGCTAGCTTTCGAATGTGTTTACTCTTGCTCCTCTAGTTCTTTTAATTGTGATGTTAGGTTGTTGATTTTAGGTCTTTCCTGCTTTCTCTTGTGGGCATTGAGTGCTGTAAATTTCCCTCTACACACTGCTTTAAATATGTCCCAGAGATTCTGGTATGTTGTGTCTTTGTCCTCATTGGTTTCAAAGAACATCTTTATTTCTGCCTTCATTTCGTTATTTATCCAGTAGTCATTCAGGAGCAGGTTGTTCAGTTTCCATGTAGTTGTGCCGTTTTGTGTGAGTTTCTTAATCCTGAGTTCTAATTTGATTTCACTGTGGTCTGAGGACAGTTTGTTATAATTTCTGTTCTTTTACATTTGCTGTGGTGTGCTTTACTTCCAACTATTTCGTCAATTTTGGAATAAGGAGAAGAATGCATATTCTGTTGATTTGTGGTGGAGAGTTCTGTAGATGTCTATGAGGTCTGCTTGGTGCAGAGCTGAGTTCAAGTCCTGGATATCCTTGTTAACTTTCTGTCTCGTTGATCTGTGTAATGTTGACAGTAGGGTGTTAAAGTCTCCCATTATTCTTATGTGGGAGTCTAAGTCTGTTTGTAGGTCTCTGAGGAGTTGCTTTATGAATCTGGGTGCTCCTGTATTGGTTGCATATATATTTAGGATAGTTAGCTCTTCTTGTTGTATGGATCCCTTTACCATTATAAAATGGCCTTCTTTGTTTCTTTTGGTCTTTGTTGGTTTAAAGTCGGTTTTTTTTTTGGAGACGGAATCTTGCTCTCTCGCCCAGGCTGGAGTGCAGTGGCATGATCTTGGCTCACTGCAAGCTCCACCTCCCGGGTTCACGCCATTCTCCTGCCTCAGCCTCCTGAGTAGCTGGGACTACAGGCACCCGCCACCATGCCTGGCTAATTTTTTATATTTTTAGTAGAGACAGGCTTTCACTGTGTTAGCCAGGATGGTCTTGATCACCTGACCTCGTGATCCGCCTGCCTCGGCCTCCCAAAGTGCTGGGATTACAGGCGTGAGCCACTGCACCCGGCCTAAAGTCTGTTTTATCAGAGACTAGCATTGCAACCCCTGCTTTTGTTTGTTTTCCACTTGCTTGGTAGATCTTCCTCCATCCCTTTATTTTGAGCCTATGTGTGTCTCTGCACGTGAGATGGGTCTCCTGAATACAGCACACCGATTGGTCTTGACTCTTTATCCAATTTGCCAGTCTGTCTTTTAATTGGGGCATTTAGCCCATTTACATTTAAGGTTAATATTATGTGAGTGGGAATTGAACAATGAGAACTCATGGACACAGGAAGGGGAACATCACACTCCGGGGACTGTTGTGGGGTGGGGGGATGGGGGAGGGACAGCATTAGGAGATACACCTAATGCTGAATGACGAGTTAATGGGTGCAGGAAATCAACATGGCACATGGATACATATGTAACAAACCTGCACATTGTGCACATGTACCCTAAAACCCTAAAGTATAATAAAAAAAAAATATTATGTGTGAATTTGATTCTGTCATTATTATGTTAGCTGGTTATTTTCCTTGTTAGTTGATGCAGTTTCTTCCTAGCATCGATGGTCTTTACAATTTGGCATGTTTTTGCAGTGGCTGGTACCGGTTATTCCTTACCATATTTAGTGCTTCCTTCAGGAGCTCTTGTAAGGCAGGCCTGGTGGTGACAAAATCTCTCAGGCATTTGCTTGTCTGTAAAGGATTTTATTTCTCCTTCACTTATGAAGCTTAGTTTGGCTGGATATGAAATTCTGGGTTGAAAATTCTTTTCTTTAAGAATGTTGAGTATGGGCTCCCACTCTCTTCTGGCTTGTAGAGTTTCTGCTGAGAGATCCGCTATTAGTCTGATGGGCTTCCCTTTGTAGGTAACCCAACCTTTCTCTCTGGCTGCCCTTAACATTTTTTCCTTCATTTCAACCTTGGCGAATCTGACAATTATGTGTTTTGGGGTTCCTCTTCTCGAGGAGTATCTTTGTAGTGTTCTCTGTGTTTCCTGAAATTGAATGTTGGCCTGCCCTGCTAGGTTGGGGAAGTTCTCCTGGATAATATCCTGAAGAGTGTTTTCCAACTTGGTTCCATTCTCCCTGTCACTTTCAGGTACACCAATCAAGCATAGATTTGGTCTTTTCACATAGTCCCATATTTCTTGGAGGTTTTGCTCATTTCTTTTTACTCTTTTTTCTTTCAACTTCTCTTCTTGCTTCATTTCATTCATTTGATCTTCAATCACTGATATCCTTTCTTCCACTTGATAGAATCGGCTGCTAAAGCTTGTGAATGCGTCCTGTAGTTCTCCTGCCATGGTTTTCAGCTCCATCAGGTCATTTAATGTCTTCTCTATGCTGTTTATTCAAGTTAGCCATTCATCTAATCTTTTTGCAAGGTTTTTAGCTTCTTTGCACTGGGTTCGAACATCCTCCTTTAGCTTGGAGAGGTTTGTTATGACTGATCTTCCGAAGCATATTTCTGTCAACTTGTCAAAGTCATTCTCCGTCCAGCTTTGTTCCATTGCTGGCGAGGAGCTGCAATCCTTTGTAGGAGAAGAGGCTCTCTGATTTTTAGAATTTTCAGCTTTTCTGCTCTGGTTTCTCCCCATCTTTGTGGTTTTATCTACCTTTGGTCTTTGATGATGGTGACCTACAAATGGGGTTTTGGTGTGTATGTCCTTTTTATTGGTGTTGATGCTATTCCTTTCTGTTTGTTAGTTTTCCTTCTAACAGTCAGGACCCTCAGCTGCAGGTCTGTTGGAGTTTGCTGGAAGTCCACTCCAGACCCTGTTTGCCTGGGTATCACCAGCGGAGGCTTCAGAACAGCAAATATTGCAGAACAGCAGATGTTGCTGCCTGATCCTTCCTCTGGAAGCTTCGTCTCAGTGGGGCACCCGGCTGTATGAGGTGTCAGTCAGCCCCTCCTGGGAGGTGTCTCTCAGTTAGGCTGCTTAGGGGTCAGGGACCCACTTGAGGAGGCAGTCTGTCCGTTCTCAGGTCTCAAACTCCATGCTGGGAAAACCACTGCTCTCTTCAAAGCTCAGTTGGAAATGCAGAAATCATCCGTCTTCTGTGTTACCCATGCTAGGAGCTGTAGACTGGAGTTGTTCCTATTTGGCCATCTTGAAATACCAATCACATTGGTTTTTTTTCATAAACTGATTCTCTACCATCCCCATCCTCCAGACTTCCCATAAGCATTCTCCAAGTTATTATGAGTTCATGAGGGACCTGGCACTGGAAGATGTTCAGTAATATCTTTTGAACTGAATCCCTTCCAACATTGACATGCTTCTTCTTTTCTGTTTTGCAAGAACTTTACTTTCACTTTATTCTAAAGTTTCCAACTAGTCTAAAACAAGGTCAGACACAAATATTTTTCTTGAATTCACACAATCACACAAGATACCAATCTCTCAATCTCCCTTTGGTTCTATTTTTTTACTGTAAAACAATTTGGTGGTATGGTTTATCTAGCCTGTCAACAAAATTATGACCCATACTTGTCAACCTCCAGTAAACTCTACCATGATAACTTTTTTTTTTTTTTGAGACAGAGTTTTGCTCTGTTGCCCAGGCTAGAGTGCAGTGGTGCAATCTTGGCTCACTGCAAGCTCTGCCTCCCAGGTTCACGCCATTCTCCTGCCTCAGCCTCCCAAGTAGCTGGGACTACAGGCACCCGCCACCACACTTGGCTAATTTTTTGTATTTTTTAGTAGAGACAGGGTTTCACCATGTTAGCCAGGATGGTCTTGATCTCCTGACCTCGTGATCTGCCCACCTTGGCCTCCCAGAGTGCTGGGATTATAGGAATGAGCCACCGTGCCCGGCCCTACCATGATAAATATTTTACCTTTGAGTGCAGTAACAAATGAAGATATATGTAAAATATATGTATTTAGTTGGTATTGTCTAAGAGTAATTTAATAAAGGAAACACAGAAAACCACTCACTGGAAGGGATAAGTATTTCCAAAAATAACTGGAAGTTTCTGAAATCGTCTAGTTTTTTCACTAAAGCCAATGCATTTTGACAAGAAATAGAAAATTTCCCTTAAACTGAGATTCTGGCATATTGGTTTCTTTGGTAATTTCCCTCCCTTTCAGCAAAATCATTGTCCTGTAAATGACATTTCTCATCTATATTTTAGATTACAAGCTTGACAACTTGTCTATTCCTTTAAATCTACCTCTTTCAGATGAACATATTTCCTCTGTATGAACTGCTGAAAGTAATCACTTTTCCCCCTAACACCTTTGTTTTAAGTAGAACAATAATTATTTGACATTTCATTAATTCATTAATTATTGACATGATCTAAAACTGTACCATAACTTCTTACTCCCTTCGATATTTTATGGTCTTCCACTATATTCTTCTGCTCATCATTAAAAGTTTTAACCATTTTAAATTTTGTAACTATGTACCTACCCGTTGTTTTGGTCTTTCTACTATGTGTTCATTCTTGGAGGCAGGAGGCAGTGGATGTGCAATGTAGAAGCACCAGAACATAGCACAGTTTCAAAAAAGTCAGTGAGTTACAGCTTAAGTAGGGCAGCAGTGGAGAAAAAGAGTGCTCTCATGTTATATGTTGTAGGAAATAATTCCACAACATATTGGGTATTTGCTACGTGTTGTACACGATCCTAAGCACTTTACAATCATTATCTCATGTAATCCTAACAAGACTTTGGGGAGTAATTATTTTTTCACTTTATAAATGAGAAAACAAATGCTCCACAGGTAAGTTGCCTAAGGATACACAGCTAACAAATACAAGAATTACAATTTCAATCCAGTTTAATGGCTATGACACGATTTTAATGGCTATGTCACATCATCTTTCTCCAAGGACACCAAAACTTCACGATCCCCACTCTTTTATCATTTACCACCTAACTGCTGAAAGTATCAGCCTACTCATCGTTATTGGCATCACCTGGAAGCTAGCTAGGACTGGAGACGCTTACGTCTTACCCCAGACCTACTCAATTAGAAATCTTTTTAACAAGGTCTCCAGGTGCTTTGCATATTAAAGCTTGAGCACCCAAGGCCATGTGCAACTTGTTTTCATCTTGCCGTTGCAGGCTCAGCTTCTGACAGGTAAAGCTGAACTTGTGTCACCCATTCCATGTTCCTGCCTCTGTGTCTTTGAGCCTTCCTGCCTCCCAGAATGTGCTCTCCCTGATATAGTTTGCCTCTGTGTTCCCCACCCAAGTCTCCACTCAAATTGTAGTCCTCATGAGTGGAGGGAGGAACCTAGTGCGAGGTGATTGGATTATGAAGGCACTTTCCGCCATGCTGTTCTCGTGGTAGTGAGTGTTTTCACGAGATCTCATGGTTTTAAAAGTGGCCCTTTCCCCTGCATGCTCTCTCTTTCTCCTACCACCGGACAAAGTGCCTGCTTCCCCTTTCACCTTCCACTATGATTCTAAGTCTCCTGAGGCTTCCCCAGCCATGCAGAACTGTGAGTCAATTAAATCTGTTTTGTTTATAAATTACCCAATCTCAGTATCTTCACAGCAGTGTGAAAATGAACTAATACACTCCCCTCAATTTCTCTCCCTAACCAAAGCCAGCACATTCCCAAAGAACTTATTTACTCAATTGCCACTTTATTATTCTTTTGATCAATTGGAATTAATAATTGTTTTATTTTGGACTCCCACAGTCCTTAGCATATATTTCTATGAAGCCTGTGATTGCTTCACGTTGGGAGAAGGACCCCGTCCTTCTCATAGCTCTTGTTTTCACAGCCCAAGTTCTGGAAAAGTGCCTTCTTTGACATTGCAGATGTTCAGTAAATGTTCATTGTCTAGATAAATAAATGGTTTGAAGGGTTCCTTTTTTTCCATGCTTTCTAGAAATTTTGTCTTAATTTATTCTTTGTTCTGAAGGTTATTTAGAATCATGATTCTTAATTTCCAAGTAGTTAAAGTTTTATCCTGGTCAACTTTTAATTATGTATTTCCATTTTTGTTTGGTGATGAATATAGACTCTATTTTTAGAAACTTGTAGCTAAGCACATAATAGAGTTTTATAAATGAACATAAAAAAAGAAAAAGTAGTTGAGAGGTGAAAAATTCTATATACAATTATAAAATTTAGTTGAATTTTATATTCAGTTCACCAATGTTATTACAAAATCTAGTTCTGAAAGAGGTATGATAATATTGTATATGTACTATAATATATGAATAATCAAATATAAATTTCTCAGTCTTCAAATACATTCCTTAAATATGTTATACTTTTAAAAATGCCTTTTTTAAAAAAAAATTCTCACTGTAACCTAAAATTTAAAAGTTTAGACTAACATGTGCTATGATATCTGTGTTTGGGTTGTACGATAGTTTTCCATACATTTTCCTTAGCAGCATTTACATAATTAAGGCATACTTCATTTGCATAGACAATTTGATTTCCCCTACCCTTCACTCACAACCCTCAAAACCCCCAATTTTCTTTAAGACAGATATAACGTTATTGGCAGTGATATAATCTATCTTTGTTAGAAAATAGTAGCAATTCTGCATTTCCAGATGGTAGAGTGGTGCAGGAAGCTGTATCCTAAGTTTATAAGCAGCAAAGGAGTATCAACTTTGGCTATAGAATTAGCATTCAAAAATGCTTTTAAGTCTCTCCCTGTGTGCCCTTCTCTTCAGCTGCTACCTCCACTGTCCCTGAGCTCCATGTTTTTAGTAGGTCTTGTGGCATAGCATCTGTTTGTGCACAATACAAGTAGGGCAGGCGAGTTTGGGCCATTCCAGAGCATGCAGTGGTCTGGGGTCTCTCTGTTGTTGGGCTCTGTGGGAAGTGGCAGCAGATGGGAAGACAAATTGAATAAAGGGAGAGGGTGTCTAGAACACAACTGTGAGATGTGACCTTACATAATAATTGAAGAGAAATGTTAGCTCCTGCTGCCTAGGAGGAGGGTTTGGTTCATTCTAAAATTCTGTTTACATTAATTAGGTTCACTGCAGAATGGGAAGCTTGCTGAGCTTGAAAATATCCTGTCTTTCAAAGTAATGAAAGAATGTTGGCTTCCTTGGTGGGTTCTTTGCCACTCTTTCACTCTATGCCCCATCCCCCCAATTATTTTAGACATTAGTAGAATGCTTTCCTGAAATGATTGAGGTCAAATGAACCTTGCCATTAGGCACTTACTTGTTTTGGACTCAGCTCAAATAGGTGTAAACATTGTTTAACTGGACCCTGGAAAAAAAAACAGGATGGGAGTAAGAGCATCCACTGGAAACCTTTTCATTTCTCACTCAGCAAAGGAACAGCTGGCTTTTTAAGTGTGTAACTCACTAATCTTCCTTTTTTCATAATTACTCTCATGTTTTCTAATTCTAATCCTTTACCTCTTCTTAGTAAGGATCCTGGCAAGAAATAGATGGCACATACAAATTGGGTAATTTCAGAGTTTAATAACGCAATAATTTATAAGGGTATAGGGGCTGAATGTAGGGAAAATTCAAGGGATAATGCAGTAATCTGGCTGTGATAACAATGGCCTGTTGGTAACAGGAGCTGTGGCTTTTAGTTGAGGGTCACAGTCTAGGCCATAAATACCCTGCAGTGGGGAGCCAAAGGAATAAATACCCCAGTTTTCCTTTCTCCCTTCTCTTAACTTTTGGTGGAGTATTCCTTTTTACTGTACCCAACTGGAAGCAAGAGGACAAGAGAGCTTGTAAATGTCTATACAGGTGCATATATGCATACGTTTCCCCACCAGAGAGCAGGTGGAGAGTGGATTTGGAGGAGCAAAGGGAAGATCATTAACATCTCTGACCTCTGCTTCTCTGAATCCTTTATGAGTTCTATTTCCTCCTCCTCCTCACCATGTGTAGGTATCACTTTTCACCATTTGCTCCTCTCATTCAAACTGCTCTTTCTTGCAGATTGTACTCTTTCTCATTCTCTCATAACTGCAAAGTCTCTGTCAGTACTTTCTAAAATGTCAGCTCTCCCTCTAACTGGGTTAATTTTTAGATTTTCAATTTTTAGATTTTCTTGAAAAACTAGGCCTGTCTTCCTCCAGAGCCACCATAGCTCACTGTTTATCATGATTGTACTTTGCAGTATAAGGACTGTGGCTGTCTGCATACTATTCATTGAGAAAATTATAGTTAAGTAAGGAAGTAATATTTTTCTTCTTAAAACAACTGAGGAGGATCGGACCATATCCATTCTTCAACTCAATGCTGCTATGTTGACTTGATTGGACAGAAACTATTGGTGCAATTAGGCAGATTTACTGCACTTTCCAGGGCATGCAGTGGTTGAAATTAAAAATAATTAGTAAGATACAATGTGCAATTGAGAGCATAGCATGGCAACCACATATCTGATAAATGTCCTATAATACTGTTCCAATTCATTGGCCTAAGTATTCTGACTCTAGAGCATATACTTTTAGTACTTCACCATCTTGGACATGGGAGTTGGACAGAAACGGAGACACCAAATGTGATGCCAGAATTTTGATTTCAAGTGATGGGGAGAATGATGAGAAGTCACAAGGGCACCAAGTTTTGAGGGGAAGACAAAGAGTTCCATTTCAATTTGTGCTATCTAAGAGGAGGCGTCCATTAAGCAACTGGATATGAGGAAGAAGGGAGTTTAGAGAGTGTGGGTTTTAGGAAAGTAACTGCACCTACAGAGATTCAGGAGTCATAAGCATAGAAGTGGTAGTTAAACTGACAGTGGATATGCTTGTCCCTTTCAAGTATGTGGAATCAGAAGGAAAAAGGGCTTAATTTTCCTCCCCTTTGCTGCACCATCAAATTCAAGACATCATTTTTTTTTTTTTATCTTCTGCATAGTCTCCTTACTGGTCCTTATTTTGACTCCTTGTCAATTCATTCCCCTACACAGCCTGTATCCAGGGTGATCTTTTAAAATGTGGACCAGTAAAGTTTAAAACCTTCAGTTTTCTCATACTGGGAGTAAAATCCAAACAATTTATTTGAAAAGTCTACAACACCTTGGATGTCTATAAGGCACATGCTCTATCTTACATCTAACTGTATTTTACACTATTTTCCACTTTTCACTGTAAGCTCCAGTCGTGCTAGCGTTCTTTAAATTTCTGGCAAACACCAAATTCTTTTCCACACCATGGTCTCCAATTCATCTGCTGTTATCTTCTTATCCTTCAATCATCAGCTTAAATGTCACTTTCTCAGAGAACTTCCCCCAATGCCCAAATGGAGAGTTCTCCATTGTTACATCTTATTATTTTGCTTCATAATACTTATCTCAGTTTAGGATTATATAATAATAGATTTCTCACAATGAAATGGGGGAGGCAGATATTTTATATTATATATAAAATTTGTTTGTGAGAGATCTACTCAACACTCAGTGCTTACCATGTAGTAAATACTCAACAAGAACTTGTTGAAACAATGAGTCTATAATCATTCAAATTATCTGTAGTCTACACTATAGTCAATATTCTCTATCATTTATGCTCTACTTATTTCTCTATCATTTCTTTATATGATTCTTCTTGCACCAGGCACTAAGTAATTGGAACTTTAAAGCCTCATTTTTAGTCTCCCCACATGTTTAAAGAGATCTTTGTTATACCTTATGCAAGCAGCTGTGGGTGAATTTCTGTCAAGATCAAATAAAGACAGCAGCATTCAGCTGGAAGACAGGAATGACCTTCTTTCCGTACGTTCTGTTTAGGAAAAAAAAACTTATTTCCATAATTGGCTATGGTGTTGTCTATAAATATTATGCAAACTACCCTGAGTCCTTATAATAACCTTATAGGTTATAATGAGAAATGAGTGGCAATGGCCCTGATGACAAGCAATCCTCTGGGTATGAATGTTTCCAGCATGCTTATGGAGCAGGATGGCAAGGTTAGGGTTCATGAAGTAAAGGCAGGTGAAGCAGAACGTGTACTTTTACTAGATCATCTCTTTTTTTTTTTTTTTTTTTTTACTCCTTTCCTACTTTATCTGTTTCCTCCAGGGTAGATGGTGAAATAAGGGAGAATATAGAAAAAAGGTAAGAAATCTTACATGTAATCTGGTTGTAAAGGCTCTCTAATAAAGAAGGGGCTATAAGAGGCCCCTAATAAAGAAGGCACTGCATACCCAGTGTCTCCAGAGATGACCTCCTGTGACCCAACTCAGCCCCTGCTCCTAGAGGGGCACCTTCTCTCCGTTTCTCTTGGATTTCTCTATTCCAGGCAGTGAAGTAGGTTATATAGGGTAGCTCTAGCCAGGTTACCTTCTGTGGTTTCACATTGGTCTTAAAAATTCATATTGTTACTTCAGCTATGGGGAAACTAGAGTGTTCTCCCTTGCCTCTTCCTCTGTTTGCTACCACCATGGGCAGCTCCAGGCACCTTCACAATCTTCAGGTGAAAGGCAAGCATCCATTTTCCTGTTCTCAGATACCTTCAATTTCCAGGGTAACATATCAAGTGTTTCCGTGAACTCACTCTCTGAGTTCCAACCTTGGTGGTCACGCTGAGATGGACCTCTGCTTCTGTGGTTCTACCTTGAGAAGTGAGATGTTTGTCTCCCCTTCTCTGAGGTTACTCCCAGTCTTCAAGAGTGGCTCTCCAGGAGTTCTATCCAATGGGAGAAAAGAAGAACGCCAATATGCTTTTCTTTGAATCCCCTTACCAAGTGTTCTCCATGCCTCTGTCCTTTCCCCCACTTAAATCCCTTTTCAAAATAGCAACCAGAGTAATGTTTGTAAAAAGTCAAGTTACATGTTATCACTTCTTTGTTCAGAATTTTCCAGGGATTTCTCATTTCACTCAGAATAAAAACAAATTCAAAGTTCTTATAAATAATAATAAATAACATTTAATAAAATAATAAATAACATGCAAAGTTCTTATCATGGTCCATAGCCCCCCTTGATATGCCCCCTCACTATTTCTCTGGCCACATTATCTTCTATTTCTTTACTTTAGCTCACTCTGCTCCTTGCTTTTTTTTTTTTTTTGAACACACCAGGCATGCTCCTTTCCATATGCCTAGAATGCTCTTCCTCTGAATATCATTTGGCTACCTTCTTAATCTACTTCAACTTGGATGTCATCTCAGAGAGACCTTTGCTGACTACCTTATCTGGAATGGCCCTCCCATTCTTCTGGTATCTGAGCAGCACTGACAGTGTACATCCTGAGCTTTAAAAATCCACAGCCATTATGTCTTTCCTTGAGTCTAATACAAATATGCATTTTTTTCTTTATTGATTTTGAAAAATATATCCATTCATTTAGCTCTTGTGTTCCTGGGAAGGAAGGATTATTATGCTCTTTATTAGTTCTGCAGCAAATAGGTACTTGATAAATGCTTTTTGAAGCCTGGAGGAAAATCCAGACAGACGAAATAGTTTCTATAGCTCTCTAAAGCTCACTACAGGACATGACATTTACTGATTTATATAGTTTGGTTATGGAAAGTTATAATGAATTTTTTGTAGGCTTCCTACACTCTAGTTTCTACTCTAACCCTTTATGTATAACACTGTCATACCACATTTTAAAAAGAACTGCTGTTATCACCTTCCTTCTGTACTTGCAGCCTTCAAAATAATGCATATGTAATTATATGTGTGCGTAATGCATGCTTGTGTGTATCATATTCTGCCAAAGCTTGCTTGCTCTTTCCTTCCTTCTTTGTGATAAAGGAAGCCTCCTTTATCAATATTATTTAGTAAACATCATTACATACTGGTCTGTTTTAGGTATTTTACCTAAAAGATTTCCCTTAAGACTTTAGGGGACTGTTGGGAAGACATGATTCGTTCTGAAATGTGAGGATATGAGATTTGGGGGGTGGGGCAGGGCAGAATGATATGATTTGGCTGTGTCCCCACCCAAATCTCATCTTGAATTTTAGCTCCCATAATTCCCAGATGTCACAGGTGGGACCCAGTGGGAGTTAATTGAATCATGGGGGTGGGTTTTTCCCATGCTGTTCTTGTGATAGTGAGTAAGTCTTATGAGATCTGATGGTTTTATATAGGGGAGTTCCCCTGCATAAGCTCCCTCTTGCCTGTTGCCATGTAAGACATCCCTTTGCTCTTCCTTCATCTTCCACCATGATTGTGAGGCCACCCCAACCATGTGGAACTGTGAGTCCATTAAACCTCTCTTTCCTTTATAAATTACCCTCTCCTAGGTATGTCTATTAGCAGCATTAGAACAGACCAGACTAATACAAACATTTTGCAAGGATCCATTATTATCCTCATTTTACAGGTGGAGAAAATGGGGCTTGTACTGGTTAAGTAGACTTCCCCATGTTACCCAGCTAATAAGTGGTAGAATTGCAACTGGGAGCAAAGTCTGCCTCTTCCAAAGCTGCTATACCAATGTTTCCTCAAACTCAAAAAAGACCACTTTTATTTTCTTGTTTGGGTATTATTTTTTTACCTTTTCATGAAGGAATAATGTAGATACAATAAAGTACACAAATATTAAGTGTTTAGTTCAACGGATTTGTAAACATATGCTCATCCAGGTAACTACCATTCATATCAAAATATAGAACATCTCCAGCATCTCAGATAGATCACATTTTAAGGATCAGAAAATTTCTAAAGATGGCTAGTGCTAATTTATTTTTATCAAATTAACATAGGCCAACAGAAAACTATATATAAACTCCTTATATTTATAGTACTTGTATGGTACTATATAAATTTATAATTTATATGTAAATGTATAATTTTAATATGAAACTAAAAACTCAATACAATTTCAATTAGGATAAATTTAATGAGACAGATAATGTATTTTTTTTTTTTTTTTTTTTGAGACGGAGTCTTGCTCTGTCGCCCAGGCTGGAGCACAGTGGCCCCCATTTCGGCTCACTGCAAGCTCCGCCTCCTGTGCTCATGCCATTCTCTTGCCTCAGCCTCCGGAGTAGCCCGCCACCACACCCGGAGAATTTTTTGTATTTTTAGTAGAGACAGGGTTTCACTGTGTTAGCCAGGATGGTCTCGATCTCCTGACCTCCTGATCCACTCGCCTCAGCCTCCCAAAGTGCTAGGATTACAGGCGTGAGCCACCGCTCCCGGCCGACAGATAATGTATTGTTAAAATAAAATCTGCTCACCATGTGAATATACTACTGATTTTATATCTAGATTCTTTGCATTTGTTATGTTGATGTCACTATGTGATATCTTTTCCCCATTTGAATTGTATCAGAATCTTTATTCATACATTACTCTATGATGTCATTTAGACTTTGTTGGATGTGAATACATAATTTATGTTTATTATTATTTCTGAGTGACAAATAGTTATATACATTTATAGGGTACAATGTGATGTTTTCATATATACAGTGTATGATTAAATTAAGCAAATTAATATATTCATTACCTCTTTTACCTATCATTTATTATAATGAGACATATGAAATTTATTCTTATTTTGAAATATACAATATGTTATAATAGACTATGGTCACCCAATGCCTGTTCCCCATTGTATCTGGGAAGTAATTAACTTGCTTTTGATTTTATAGGCTTATAGGCAGACGGGACTTGCCTAGTCTCATGATACTTTGGACTTTTGAGTTAATGCTGAAATAAATGAGTTAAGACTTTCGGTCTTAACTACTGTGCAATAGATCTCAAAACATATTCCTCTGTCTGTCTGAAACTTTGTGCCCTTTAATCAACAATTCATTTCTCCCCTCCTCACCTCCTCAGTCGTTGTTAACCATCATTCTACTCTCTACTTCTATGAGTTCAACTTTTTTAGATTCCACATATGGGTGAGATTCTGCAGTATTTGTCTTTCTGTGCCTGGCTTATTAATATTACTTAGCATAATGTCCTCCAGATTCATGCTGGTTGTCACAAATGACAGAATTTACACACTTTTTAAAGTTAAATAGCATTCCATTGTGTATATATACCACATTTTATCTATTATCTGTTTATTGATACTTAGGTTGATTCTATAATCTTGTCTATTGTAAATAATGCTGCATGAACATGGGAGTGTAGATACCCCTTTGACATGTTAATTTCACTTCCTTTGGATATATAACCAGTGTGGGATTACTGGATCACATGGTAGTACTATTTTTAGTTTTTTGAGGAACCTTTATACTATTTTCCATAATGATTGTATTAATTTACATTTCCACCAACAATACACAAGGTGTGTCTTTATTAGCAGCCTGAGAACAGACCAGACTGTTTTCTCTGAGTCCTCGCTAACACTTTGTCTTTCATCTTTTTGATAAGACATTCTAATACATATGAGATGATATCTTATTGTGGTTTTCATTGCATTTTCTAATGATTAAAGATGTTGAACTTTTTTTAATGTACCTGTTGGCCATTTCTCTGTCTTCTTTTGAGAAATGTCTGTTCCTTTACCCATTTTAAAATCAGATTATGTTTTATTGCTATTGAATTCCTTATATATTTTGGATATTAATACTTTATCAGATGTATGGTTTGTAAGTATTTTATCGTATTCTGTGGGTTGTCTCTTCACTTTATTTCTTTTCTGTGCAGAAGCTTTTTAGTTTTCTTCCATCCCATTTATCTATTTTTGCCTTTGTTGCCTGTACTTTTGGGGTCATATTCAAAAAATTATTACCCAAATCAGTTTAATGAAGATTTTCTGCATGCTTTCTTCTAGTATTTTTACAGTTTTGGGTCTTACAATTAAATCTTTAATCCATTTTCAGTTTATTTTTGTTTATAATGTGAGACAAAAGTCCAATTTCATTTTTCTGCATGTGGATATCCAGTTTTCCCAACACCATTTATTGAAAAAACTGTCATTTCTCTATTATGTGTTCTTGGCACATTTGTCAAAAATCAATTGACCATGAATTTGTGGGTTTATTTCTTGACTCTGCATTCTGTTCCATTGTTTGATATGTCTGTTTTTATGCCAGTACCATGCTGTTTTGATAACAATTCTCTTATGGTATGTTTTGAAATCAAGGAGTTTGATGCCTCCAACTTTGTTCCTTTTTGGCTCAAAATTGTTTTGGCTACTGGGGGGCTTTTGTAGTTCTAGACAAATTTAAGAACTGTATTTTCCATTTCTGTGAAAATGACATTGGAATTTTGGTACAGATTGCATTAAATCCGTAGATCACTTTGGTAGTATGGACATTTTCACAATGCTGATTCTTCTAATCTATGAATACAGGACATCTTTCAATTTATTTTTGTTTTCTTCAATTTCTTTCATCAGTGTTTTATAGTTAAATATACAGGTCTTTTACACCAAAGTGTAAAGATCTTTTACACCTAACTATTGTTAAACTTACCCATAAGTAATTTTTTTTTGTTGCTATTGTAATGGGATTGCTTTCTTAATATTCTTTTCAGATAGTTTACTAGCACATAGAAACATTACTGATTTTTGTATATTGATTTTGTATCCTGCAAATTTACTAAATTTATCAGTTCTAACAGTTTTGTGGTGAATTTTTTTCTTTTATTTTTTGAGTTGGGGGTCTCACTATATTACTCAGGATGGTCTCTAACTCCTGAGCTCAATTGATCCTCGTACCTCAGCCTCCCAAATTGTTAGGATTACAGGTGTGAGCCACAGCACCTGGCTTTGTGGTGAGGTCTTTAGAGTTTTATATATATAAGATTATTTTGTCAGGAAATAGAGACAATTTCTTTCTTCCTTTACTATTAAAATGCCTTTTTATTTCCCTTTTGCCTAATTGCACTGGCTAGAACTTCCAGTACTATGTTGAGAAGAAGTGATAAGAGTGGGTATCCTTGTTTTGTCCCTGATCTTAATGGAAAAGCTTTTAACTTTTCACTATTGAGAATGATAATAGCTATGGGTTTTCATATATTCATTGTGTTGAAGTACATTCCCTTTAATCTGTTGAGAGTTTATATCATGAAAAGGTATTGAATTTTGTGAAATACTTTTTCCATATCTATTGAGATGATCGCATAATTGTTATTCTTCATTTTGTTAATGTGGTGTATTATATTTATTGATTTCTACATTTTGAAACATCCTTGCATCCCAGGGATAAATCTCTGGATTTAATGTGTTGTTGAATTTGTTTTACGATATTTTGTTGAGGATTTTTCGCATCTATGTTCAGCAGAGATATTGACCTATAATTTTCTTCTCTGCTATTGGTCATTGTCTGGCTTTGGTATCAGGGTGATGCTCATCTTGTCAAAAGAGTTTAGAAATTATTTTTTCCACTTCAGTTTTTGGAAGAGTTTGAAAATAATTGGCATTAATTCTTCTTTAATGTTTGGTAGAATTATGCAGTGAAGCCATCTCGTCCTCAGCTTTTCTTTGTTGGTAGACATTTTTATTACTTATTCAATCTCCTTACTCATTATTGGTCTGTTCAAATTTTCTATTTCTTCATGATTCAACCTTGGTAGGTTTGATGGGTATGTAGGAATTTATTTCTTCTAGATTATTCCATTTGTTGGTGTATATTTATAGTAGTTTCTTATAATATATTTCTGTGGATTACTTTTCTTGGCAGTCTCCTCTTTCATTTCTGATCTCTTCATTTGTCTTCTTTTTCTCCTTTGCCTCGCTAGAGGCTTGTCAATATTGTTTAGCTTTTCAAAAAATGAACTGTCAGTTGTTTTTATTTTATTCTGTTTTTTTTTTCTAATATCTATTTCTGCTCTGTTCTTTGTTATTTGCTTCCTTCTGCTAATAGGTTTTACTTATTCTTATTTTTCTAGTTCCCTGTGGTATAATATTAATTTATTTGAGATCTTTCTTCCTTTTCAAAATATGTATTTATTACTACAAACTTCACCCGTAAGACTGTTCTCACTGCATTTCATAAATTTTAATATGTTGTGTTTCCATTTTCATTTGTGTCAGTATTTTGATTTCCTTTTTGATTTCTTCTGTGACCCATTGATTGTTTAGGAGCATGTTGTTTAATTTTCACATATTTTTGTATTTTCCAGGATTTCCCTTGTTATTGATTTCTTTTTTTTTTTTTTTTGAGACGGAGTCTCACTCTGTCGCCCAGGCTGAAGTACAGTGGCGCAATCTCGGCTCACTGCAAGCTCCGCCTCCCAGGTTCACGCCATTCTCCTGCCTCAGCCTCTCAAGTAGCTGGGACTACAGGCGCCCGCCACCACGCCCGGCTAATTTTTTGTATTTTTAGTAGAGATGGGGTTTCACCGTGGTCTCGATCTCCTGACCTCGTGATCCGCCCGCCTCGGCCTCCCAAAGTGCTGGGATTACAAGCGTGAGCCACCGCGCCCGGCCCCTTGTTATTGATTTCTAATTTCATGCCACTGTGATCTGAAAAGATACTTGTTGATTTCAATCTTCTTACATTTGTAAGTTTATTTTCTTGGAGTTCCCTGAACTTCTTTAAGATGATTTTTCTGAACTTTTTGTCAGTCATTCCATAGATCACCATTTCTTCTTGGTCCATTATTGGAGCTTTATTAGTTTCTTTTGGTGCCATCTTTCCCCAATTTTTCAAAATCCTTGTGTCTTTACACTTATACCTGTGTACTTGAGGAGACCACCACCTCTTCTGGCCTTTATAGTTGTTCTTTGGTGGTGACAGATCTTTACTATTTAGTCTATCCTGAGGTTCTGGATGCATCAGCTGGCAGCAACCCTCAACAGGCATGTCTTGGTGTTGGTCTTTCTTCTTGTGCTGGGTCACTTCCTGTGCTCTGAGATTGAATGGTACTGCTGGCTGTGCTCCATGGTCTGGTGAGACTACTGACTAGACTCTACCATTAGGCAGAGTTGTTGTTGGGCTGTGATAGTTTCTGATCAGGCAAGGTTTTTAGGAGATACTCTTGTCTCGAATCTGTCGTTAGGCAGGGCTGTGTACTTGGCTTTGAGGTTAGGTGATGTCTCTGGGGTTGCTGCTCAGCCACATGGAGTGGGTAGGGCCAGAGACTATCTCCAAAGATATGTATGGATTTGGGCTTGCCTCTTGGCCTAGGGTAGGTTTAAGCAGAGCACTGAGGCTTAATGGAGTTGCTATTCAGCAGCTGGGTTTGGGTGGGGCCAAATGCTCCCTCAGAGGGTACTCACTAGCCTGTAGTTGCCTCCTGGCCTGGGGAAGACTTAGGAGAGCACAGGTGCTTAGTTGGATTACCTCTTGGCCACTGGGGTTGGGTGAGTCTGGATGCTCCCTTCAAGGGTAATCACCAACCTGCATTTACCTCCTGGCCTGGGAAAGCCTTAAGGAGAGCACTGGGGATGTGTGGGAATACTAGCTAGGGACGTGAGTCTGATAGACTTGTAGACATGGTTCCTGCAACATGATGCTATTCGCTAGTATCTCTGGTGTGGTGCCTTTATTGGCCAGAATTCGGAGCAATGGCCAAGGTCTGCACACTTGTCACTGTGCGCCCCACCCCATTCTTTGTTTCTAACTGACCCAGGTGGTGTAGCCCTGCTGGTACTACCAGTGTTTCCTGTGGGATGAGACAGAAGTGAGCCTCTTGCAAAGGGTCCTAAAATGGTGGAGAAGCTGAATGTCTGCCTCCAACTCATTTTTTCTCAACATAGAAACCATCAGTCTAGGGGGGAGTTTTCTGTGTGTGGTGCTGTGCTGGCTTGAGAAGGGTAACATAATCAGGTAGAACCATTACTCTTGCCCTTCAAGTGTAGCTTTTCTAAGGTCTGTGACGCAGGTGGGTGTCTCAGCCTTACTCTCAAGTTATGGGATATTCATGAAGGTATTCTTGTCTGTGAATAGTTGCTGGCTGAACATCTGTTGGGGGAAATGAAGGTGGAGAACTCTAGTTTCACCATCTTGCTAAAGTCACTCTCCACAATCATTTATGTTTTGAGTCAGTCTCTATTTTGTTCTCAGGGGCCCTCAATAATTAAAGTAGTTTGTGCCAATATAATAATGTACATATTGAAATGTGGGTACTGAAATCTCTGGTCAGTACATGGTATTAATGTGGCCATTAGGATAAATCTATCAAACTATATATATTTGCTTAATCAAATAAATAAAAACACAAAATTTAAAAATTCTTATAGAGAACTTGTGGATGACTTGGGCTATCTCCATGAAGTTTTAGTTTGGGAAACACTGTGTTCTGCCATGCTTACTCTAATGTCTGAGCCCCAAGGTCTGCCATGTCATGAGTCCTCTCTACTCAGAAACTACTACTGGTAACAATACATACCTTCGGCTGTTGTTAGCTTGGTGTCCTCAGTGTCTTGGGAAGGTGTTATGGATATATCTCATACATTCCTTAACTTTCCCAAAAAACTCTCCTCTAAGCTATTGCCTATCTAATGCTGACTATTCTTAAAATCCCAGTTAAAGTTCTACCTTCTTCATAAAATCATTCCCAATGTATTAAATCTGTATGAATCTCCTTTTCCTGCAGTATTATATCCATATTTTACGACTTATAATTTTTTTTGCAACTTAGCATAATATATTATAGTCTTTTATTGTTTATTATTTATTCTATGTCTGTTACTCTTGACCCTCAAGTAGATTTTAAGAATTTGGGTTCAGGAAATTTAAGTTTTGTGATAGTGTGGTGTCCGTTAATTATGGCTCCATTACATATTAACTCTGTGAATGGTAGCCTTTGAAATTGTTTTCACGTTTAAAAATTGACATTGGGAATTCAGAGGAATTAACACATTTAAGAAAGCCTATAATGTCTTAGGAAAAAGTAACTTCATGTTGGATGTTTTTTTCTATACTGAAGAGAAGTATGGATGTAACTGCATGAAGACTTACTAAGAAGATAGTGAGCCTGAAAGACATTGAAATTACTGATTATTACTCATAATTGGTGTTAAAAGAAACCATCAAAAGAAACATAAAATAGTTTACAAGTGACTTTGGAGTCCTGTAGAGCTGGAATGATCAAAACAAGTAGCTGTTAGAAATGAGTAGTTGACTGAGTGTATAGTATCATGACATAGGCATGAGTTTCGTATACTATTTGGGCACATGGGGAAAGTTGGAACATACCTGGAAACACCCAGAAGGCAACCTAAAATTTGAAAGCAGTTTAAAGATAATATTTTTTAGACACATTAAAACCAAATAAGATACAGGAAAGCAAACCTGGCATTGACAGATCAATAGTGAAAATGATGCATTCTCGCTGGAGAAAATAAGGAAGAGGAACATTAATAATATTTCTGGCCAGAAATATCTTCACACCAATGCAGAATATAAATAATGAAGAAAGTGAATTTGGTATGCTAAGACAGTATGTAATTATTATCTTGGGATCATGGTGGGATGGCATTTAGAACTAAAAGTAAGTAATGGAAAAGTCTAAAGACATACCTTGTTCAAAGAAGACACCAAAAAAATGGTAGTATACTTGTGAATGTGCTTTTCTTTTTCCTTCGAAAAGTTAAAGCAGTGAAGTAAACTTCTAGTCCAAGCCTAATCTGATAAACAAGAGATAACTCCTTGGAGATGTAAAAATGTAAAAGAGCATGGATAACAGTGATCTCATTTTGGAGTCTGTAAAACCAATGAAAGGAAATGAGGCATTGTAAGGCCCACTAACTCATGCTAAGTAATGACAGCTCTTATTTATTGAGCAGTTACAATATAAAGGGCATTGTACTAAGAATTTTATATTGATTGCCTCATTTAATTCTCTTTTTTTTTTTTTTTTTGAGACAGAGTCTCGCTCTGTCGCCCAGGCTGGAGTGCAGTGGCGCAATCTCGGCTCACTGCAAGCTCCGCCTCCCGGGTTCACACCATTCTCCTGCCTCAGCCTCTCCGAGTAGCTGGGACTACAGGCGCCCGCCACCACGCCCGGCTAATTTTTTGTATTTTTAGTAGAGACGGGGTTTCACCGTGGTCTCGATCTCCTGACCTCGTGATCCGCCTGCCTCGGCCTCCCAAAGTGCTGGGATTACAAGCGTGAGCCACCGCGCCCAGCCTTGCCTCATTTAATTCTCACAATTATCCCAGTGTATTTATATAAGAATATATATGAGTAATATATATTCATATATATGAATAATATGTAATATATAATGAATAATATATATGAAAAAATATATATACACATAATTATAAAATAATATATATTCTCTTATATAATAAACCTATGTTTATTTGGTTCTCTCTTTTTCACCTTCATTGTAAGAATTGAGTGATATAGAGGAATGATGCCAGTGATGTTTTATTTATTCTTCTGTTTGAATTTTATGGGTTTTGTTTTTGTTTTTGTTTTGAAACAGAGTCTCACTCTTGTCACCCAGGCTGGAGTGCATTGGCACGATCCCAGCTCACCACAACCTCTGCCTTGCGGGTTCAAGCCATTCTCCTGTCTCAGCCTCCCAAGTAGTTGGGATTACAGGCGCCTGCCACCACACCCGGCTAATTTTTGTATTTTTAGTAGAGATGGAGTTTCACCGTGTTGGCCAGGCTGGTCTCAAACTCCTGACCTCAAATGATCTGCCTGCCTCGGCCTCCCAGAGTGCTGGGATTACAGGCGTGAGCCACTGCGCCCAGCCTGAATTTTATGATCTTTAAAAAGTAGGAGAAAGATAATAACATTTAAAAGGGGATATCATATCAGGATTAGGCTTTGTTGCTGAGAACTTAAAGTTGCAGAAGTTTTAACAGGACAGAAATAATTTCTCTTTCTTGTTAAAGTCTGAAGTTGAATAGTTTATGACTGGTACGGTATCTGTGCTCCACAGCGTTCTTGTGGACCCAGCCTTCTTTGTGGCTTTGCTGCATATAGGCATCATTCTTGAGGTCACCTCATAATCTACTATGGTATGTCTGCTCTAGTTCCAGCCATCACTTCTGTAATGCAACCATCAGTAAGAAGGAAGTGAAGAAAAGCATAGCTCTATGCCGTAAAGATACATGCTAGTTCCTCTTACTTTCCTTGGACAAATTTAGTCAGGTGGCCACACTTAGCTACAATGACGGGTGGGAAATGCAAACTTTATTGTAGATATTTGTGTTTCTACCTATTTGGAAGTTCTGTTAGTAAATAAAAATGAAACAGACACATATTGGGAGACATCTAGCAAATATTGACAGATATTGGTAACCAAATTCAAATAGAAAAGGTAAGTGAAACTTATAATAATTGTGTCAGGAAGGATAAAAGGCTAGTATAATCTGAAGCTTATAGAAGATACTAACAAAACACTGGCTTTTGCTTGTTTAAATTAAAAAAAATTAGCATAGCAGTAAACCAAGACAGTGACAGTTCTTCAGGAAAATTCTAATGTTAACAGGTGATGGAAAAATAGTAAATTTAATACTCTTTTGTTTTCACCTCCTCTATCAAAATAATTATTAAAATTTCTTATTTCGAGACAGAGTCTTGCTTTGTCACATGGGCTGGAGCGCAATGGTGCGATCTTGACCTCTTGGGTTCAAGCGATTTTTGTGCTTCAGCCTCCCAAGTAGCTGGGATTACTGGCATGTGCCACCATGCCTGGCTAATGTTTGTATTTTTTAGTAGAGACAGGATTATACCACATTGGCCAGGCTGGCCTTAAACTCCCGGCCTTAAGTGATCTACCCACCTCAGCCTCCCAAAGTGTTGGGGCTACAGGCATGAGCCAATGTGCCTGGCTAAAAATAATTATTAAACTGGAAGGAGAAGAACATGTTGATAAGGAATTAAAGCCAAAAATATGATAGCACCTTGATTCTGGCTCTCATTCTTTGCTTGCATTATCTCAGCAATCTTTTAAAAAATTCTTGCTGCTGCTTGAGATGCATTTCCTCTCCTCAACCTCCAATCCAGTAAAGAAGATAACCTCTTTACTCTCACAAATTATTTCTCTGAAAATAAATCTTGTCATTCCACTGCTTAAGCATTATTTTTGTTCTCTATGATTTCTAAGTCCAGACTTCTTACCATGGCACACAAGGCCCTTCACAGTTGTTTTTATGCTTTTTGAGTTCTAGCTTTGCCAAACTTCTCAATGATCATTGACCTTACTAATCCGTTGGCATAAATATCATAAATATCTTTCTTTGCCTGCAGAATTCATGGACGGTCTTTAAGACCCAGCTTACATATCTCTGCCTTTTTAAAATCACGCAAAGGTGGATAGTTCCTATTCTGTATTCACATGATATTCTGTATGTATTCCTATTACAGCACTTGTCATGTTGTAAATAAATATGCACTGTTTACACATCTGTGTCCCCTGCTAAACTCTAAGTTCCCGAGGGGAAACAATTTTAAACATATTGCTTAGCATCTAGTAAATGTTCAAAATGTTTATTGACTGATGAGTGCATGCAGATAGTCTAAATTAGTTCAAGTCCTTGGGGTCAAATGAAATACATGCTAAAATAGCAAAACAAAAAAATCCATCTGTGACTTAGGAGTTATTGCCAGTTATCTTGAAGGAATTTTGGGTAGTTGAAGTGTTAAACGACTGGAGATAGGAAATGTCCCAATTTTCATAATGGATGTAAGAGTGTATCTAGAAATCATAGACTCACGAGCTTGAGGCCACACATAATGGTGAAGCAGATTATTAAACAGATGGCTTGTTAGCACCTTAGAAAACAAATTGGAGTATACATGTCTATTGCTATATTTGAACCCTTCCTACTTCTATAAAGGAGATATTGATTACTAGTAACTGGTAAACGTTTTGCTAAGGATAAGTAAAATTATTTCAAACTCTTACCTTTCTTGAAACTTACTGATTAAGAATAGGGCCTGTGTATTTTGTAAGGCATTTGATATTGTCTCTCATGTGCTCCCTATTTTAGTTTTATGTGGGTCAGATAATGTATTTGTGCATTGAAAACTGAAACTGTAAAACTTTATACCAGACACTCCCTAATTTCAATGATTTTTAACACTTTCTTTATTTGCCATATTAATACACTGTCCTTTTACTTAGATTTTAAAAATAAATCCATTGCTTTTGCTTAAACTTAGCCTCACCCTAAGTAAAAATACCTATTAAGCCATACCTGTGATATATTTAATAATATACATAACTATGTATAGATACATAGCTATGAACCAAAAAATGCTCCATCTATCTTTTTTTATACAACGAATATATAAACTTAATTACTTTCAATGATGTAACCCTAGTGTAAAATAGAAGTTTAGGCTAATTCAAAATACCAATGAGTAGATTTTTATCTATTGCAGCATTTCATGACACAAAGGCAGTTGATTAATGGATTGATATCAAGTTGGAGGGGTGTTTTGAATGACAAGCTGCAGGGCTGTGACCTTAGGCCTGACCTGCTTGACATTTTTGTTGGTGACTTGAAGACATAGGTGGTGAATTTGTTCAATTTGAAGTTACATAACCCAGAAGGAATAGCTGATATACTGAATGATAGAGCTGATTCAAGAAATTTTTGGCAGATTTATAGGTGAAAAATAGAAACATGATAGGAATTAATGTAGAAGATACACAAATAAATTAACAAAGATGTTCAAATAAAGAAAAGAGAAGATATAGCAAAAATACTTAAGCATTTCAATTGGCCACAGACTCGTTAGTAGCCAAAAATCTTAGCTGATAACTAGATACAGATGTTCTAGAAAGTAAACGCAAACTTAGGTTCCAGGTGATACGCTCAAGAAAATGCTTTAAAACTGAAGCATCTATTCTAAAATACTAAAAATAGAACTACCATTCAACCAAGCAATCCCACTACTGGGTATCTACCCAAAGGAAAAGAAATCATTATATAAAAAAGATACCTGCACTCATGTTTGTCACAGCACTATTCCCAATAGCAAAGTCATGGAATCAACCCAAGTATCCATTAACAGATGATCAGAAAAAGAAAATGAGGTGTATACACACCATGGAATACCATACAGTCATAAAAAGGAATGAAATCATGTCTTTTGCAGCAATATGGATGGAGCTAGAAGTCATTATCCTAAGTGAGATAACTCTGAAGCAGAAAATAAAGTACCACAAGTTCTCGCTTACAAGTGGCAGCTAAACACAGGTCATAAAGATGGATATAATAGACACTGGGGACTCCAAAAGCAGGGAGAGTAGGGAGGATGAGGGTTGAAAAATTACCTATTGAGTATAATGTTCACTATTTGAGTGATGGGTACACTAGAATCCCAAACCTCACCATTATGCAATATATCAAAGTAATAAACCTGCACATGTACCCCCTGAATCTAAAATAACAATAATAAAACTGAAGTATTCAAATTAAGACAGTTGATTAGGCTGATCAATCCACAGCTGGAATATTGTGTTCAATTCTACCATATAATCCAGGAAAAATGTAGATTTATAGATCCTGTCATATGAGAGACAGTTGAAGGAACTGAAATAAGTATAAAGAAAAACATTCTAAGGTAAGCGTGATGGTTAATTTTATGTGTCAACTTGACTGGGTTAAGGGATGCTTAGATCACTGGTAAAATACCATTTCAGGGGTGTTTCTGGAAAAGATTGGCATTTAAATCGGTAGGCTGAGTAAAGATCACCCTCACCAATGTAGGCTGGCATCATCCAGTCCATTGAGGGCCCAAACAGAACAAAATGACAGAATGAAGGCAGAGAGATTTGCTCTCTGTTTGAACTGGAACATCCGTCTTCTTCTGGCTTAAAAAATTTTAATTTTTAATTTTTTTGTGGGTACATATTCGGTATATATATTTATGGGGTATATGAGATGACATTCTGCCTTTGGCACTACTGGGTCTCATGACTTCAGCCTCAGACCGAATTAACACCATCAGCTTTCCTGGGTCTCCAGCTTGCAGAGTGCAGATCATAGGATTTCTTTGCCTCCATAATCCAATTTTCTTAATAAAAATCTCTCTCTCTCTCTCTCTCTATATATATATATATATATATATACATATATCTGTTCTCTCTCCATATATATGTATATATGTACGTGTATATATGTATACGTATATGCATGTGTATATATATATATATATATATATATATATATACAGACTTGTATTCTGTTTAGTTGCAAAAATAGACTAAATGATCAAATCATTTCACAGCCCTGTTAATTGAGTTTTCTTAATAATTAAATTACATAGCTGTTTAATGATCCAATTAACTATTCTACAAATTGACCTTCAGATAACTTTGTAGTTCTGGCCTAAGTCAAGTAAACATGCTTGAAACTTTGGGCTGAGTTAATACAATGATGCTGCCAGATTTAACTAATTTGGGGGAATCAAAGGGAGATCAGACAACCACGTCATTATTCAACCCAGGCAAAAAAAAATGTGTCTTGGCAATAGATTAGACATCACTTTTTGCCTTTATTTTTAGATGTTACATTCGAGAAGGTAATATCATTTTCCAAAAAGATTATTCAGCTAGCTAGATATACTGCCACTGGGTGGTAATAGCTGCTACTGCCAATACTTCCAAAAAGAGAGGCTTAAGTTCCAGAATGATTTTCTAGGATTTCTAAGTCATAGTACTTTTTGTGCCTTCACGACTTAATCATCATTTTTCTATATATTTTTATTTTATCGAAAATAAAATCTTGGCTGGGCACGATGGCTTACGCCTGTAATGCCAGCACTTTGGGAGGGCGAGGCGGGCAGATCATAAGGTCAGGAGTTCGAGACCAGCCTGGCCAATATGGTGAAACCCCATCTTTACAAAAAGTACAAAAATTAGTCGGGCATGGTGGTGGGTGCCTGTAGTTCCAGCTACTCAGGAGGCTGAGGCAGGAGAATTGCTTGAGCCTGGGAGGCAGAGGTTGCAGTGAGATGAGATTGCGCTACTGCACTGCAGCCTGGGCGACAGAGTGAGACTGCTTCTCAAGAACAAAAAAAAAAAAGAAAAGAAAAAGGAATAAAAGTCTTACAACAGGTGATTTTAATTCTAATGATAATTTAGAAAAAAGAATATAGAGATAAGTTTATGGTGTAATTCATTACCTTTATCACTAACCCTTCACTGCTTCCATGAATCAACAAAAATCTTAGCTTGAAATCAAGGCACTTCCCAGCTACCATGTTCTCTCTTTGGAATACCTTCATCTCAGTGCTTGGCTTGTTTCTCTCAGTAGCCAATGAAGCACTGCCTCAGGAATGAGCAGCTTATTGGTCTTTTTTTCCTCCCTTCCCCAGACTATTCACACTAATCATAGAAAAGCTTTAGTTTTCCTTTATAGTCTACTACTTTGAAATTCCCTTTTTATTTTTCTTTGATGTGTGCTAATAGCAAACTATAAAACATATTCCATCCTAAAAAATAAGCAATTGAGTTAAAACACTTTGAGATTATACTAGCCTTTTGTGTAGATTTTTGATATAAATCTTAATCTTCATTTTCTTCGCAATTTTCAGAAAATGTATTTGCATTACCAAAGATGGATTATAGTAATTACCACTAATTTCTGTAATGAAATAGATATAATTTTGGGGGGAGTTCTGACTTTAATTCCTTTAATTCTCTTGCTGGCATCAATAATCTTCACATTGATGAAGCTAGAGGCAAGGGAGAGAAAGAGGATGAAGTAATCGAGATTGTGGTGATGCAAGGACTGCGTTTTCTTCTACAGTTACTAAAGCTAATGGACCCAAAAAGTTTTAGGATGTGAACTCTGCAGATGTATTTTTAAGGTATTCACAAAAACTGGTTATGCAAGTTGCTTGTACTTTCTCTATTGCTCAGGCACCTAAATGACCTCAATCCACTCAGAGCTGTCCACTATGTCATGCTATTTTTGAGCAAGAAGACATTGCTTAAGGCTAGCCTTTGCAAAAATGGAGAAGAAATTTTGTGTAGGAAGAAAAAGTCCCTATGTGTTTAACTGACCACTTTAGTAGTTACAAGAAAGATTTCTTCTTGCTCAATAGCTTTAGTTGTCAAAAAGAAAAATAAGAAGTGCAGAATAAGCCTTAGAAAAGGTTAAAGATAAGAAAAATACATCTTATACATAGTACATTTATATATAAAATAGTGCTTTCACACTCTGTACATGGTTGTAAGGATATTTAGGAGAGGCAAAAGATCATTCAGATTAGCAAATCTTTCTTCCAGAGGTCAACAGGAAAAACTCTTTAAATAACATTGCATGCAGCTTTTATATTCTTAAACTTTCTTCTAATGGTCAGTGGAGTTAAAAATGATCACCAAGCCTTTTTTTTATAGTATATGATGATAATACCTTTTGATTCTATATTAAATAAAGGATTGCTAGTTTTCTTTTAATCAAAAATGTCTAAGTTGGCAAAAAAGGTATGACATCAGTGTGACATGATGCAAGGAACAGGGAATGTGAAAAACCTAGATCGTAGTCCAGGTTCTTCACTTTAATATTATAGCTATGTGGCCTTAGGAAACTTTAATTCATCAGCTACACTTTATTCACTGGCAATGAAAGGAGTGATAATGGCTGCCCTGCCTTCCTTATAGGGTTCTGATGGACATCACTTGGGAATGTTGAGAAATGATCTACCGTAACAGCCACCATCAAACCTAGTTGTTTCAAAAAATGGCCAGCCTAGAAAGTCCTCAGCTCCACACATCAAACACTCCACATCCTCATTTTGAAACATCCCCCAACTGCTGCTTGCCTTTCTACAGTCAACCAAGAACTGCCAAATTATCTGAAGACCAATTAGAAAGTTTTCACTACTTCTAAAAATCCCATCTTAATAGAACACTTGCCAATCGGATTGTTTCAGTATTTCCTCTATACAACTTAGTCTCCTTTCTAAAACTTCTGAACCCCTGCTGAAACAAAAGATAAGTTTCCTTGCTGCAAATTTATGAACAAACACCCTTTCTTAATTTTGTCTTGAACTTAGGTTTGTCTTTGACAACATATTTATGTCAGTACTTATAATAAATGTGTTCCATAAATGTAAACACGGCTGCAGAGTTTTACATTTGCTAAAGGAGATGGCAAAATTAAAAATAAGCTTTAAGGGATCAAACTTAAGTTTATTTTGGAAAAGCAGACTGTAAGTAGATACCTGTTTTCATGCTTCAGAATCTAGGCTAATCATATTCCATACCAGCCATCATTTATAAGTGCTTTATTGGTACCATTTTAGAGTTAGCAGAGTGTGTCTCTGGAAGCTGACTGCCTAGCTTTGATCCCAGGCTCTAGCACTTACTAGCTGTATGAATGGGATAAGTTATTCAATAAATGCTAACATTTGTAGAGCACTTACTGTAATTTAGGCACTGTGATAAATATCTTATGTGAATTATTTCATTGAATCTTCAGTGAGGTAGGTATTATTATCATGCTTATTTTAGAGAGACTGAGAAAGGCAAATAATTTGCCCAAGATCACACCCAGCAGTTTCCATGTCAATAAATCAAGAAATAGTAACAGTGTGTAGATAAAGTATTGTTGAAATAATTACATGAGACAAAGCATGTACACTGTTAGTCTAGTGAACTATCTGATATATAGGGATTATTCAGGGAATGTTTATTATAATTATTCTTACAGCTTTTGTTTTTTCTTTTTTTGAGACAGTCTTGTTCTGTTGCCCAGGCTGGAGGGCAGTGGCATGATCTTGGCCTGCTGCAACATCTGCCTCCTGGGTTCAAGTGATTCTCATGCCTTAGCCTCTCAAGGAGCTGGGATTACAGGCGTGTATCACCACACTCAGCTGATTTTTTGTATTTTTAGAAGGTATTTTGTATTTTAGGGGTTTTGCTATATTGGTCAGGCTGGTCCAAAAATCCAGGCCTCAAATGATCTGCCTGCCATGGCTTCCCAAAATACTGGGATTATAGGCGTGAGCCACCATGCCTGGCTTATTCTTATAACTATTGTAAGGTGAAAATAAATTGTCTACATTATTAAGGTCAAGAGACTTCAGCTGACCTTAAAAAACAAAGCATAAGGTGAGGAAGGATAAATGACATACAGTAGTCCTCTCTTATCCATTACGGGAATGTTCTAAGACCTCCGGTGGATGCCTGAAACACATATAGTACCAAATCCTATACATACTATGTTTTTTCTTATATGCACATATCTATGATAAAATGCAGTTTATAAATTAAACACAATAGGAGATCAACAACAATAATAAAACAATTATTACAGTTATACTGTAATAAAAATTATGTGAATGTGTGCTTTCTCATTCTCTGTCTCAGAATCTCTTAATATTTTTGGACTGGGGAAACTGAAACTGTGGAGAGTGAACTGTGGATAAGCAGGGACAACTGTATTAGTATTGTAAAATAGAGACTGTTAGGTTAGTCAGAGAAGAATTCATAAGAACAAATGCTCCTTAATTGAAACCTTGCCATTGACACAGGAAAATGTCAAGGGGAAAAAGATAATGATATATTGATAGGGTCTGGTGGAAGACAGCTAGGGGCAGTTGTAAAACAAAGAAAATAACTGTAAGAATTATGATGATACACAGCAGGGGCTGAGTTTGGAGAAGGAGCACACCTACCTAGGAGTCATTGCTGTTCTAGAATTACTATATTCAAAGGATCAATATTTAAAGCTATGAGATGTGGGGAACATATATCTCATCCTACTCATGCCTTAACATTTGAAATGCCAAGACATTATAGGTAAGTCAGTATTTTGAAGGACTGGGGAAAATGGTAGTGGCCTGTAGATCGTAGTTCACCGTAGTAGGGTTTGGTTATGTAGATGAATAGGACATGATTTTAAGTTTGGTTAGTCAATCAGTGTAGAAAGATCTGGATCACTGCAGGAAATTAAAAACTCCAGTAGGAGTGGTGCTAGAAGACTTCAGAAAATAAAGAGACCTCTAAGGTAGCAAAAGAAAAAAGCAAGAAGATGAGAAACAGGTGGAAAGGAATATCAAGGACAAATGGTGCTTAATTTATTTTTCTTTAGTCCCAATTTTAACAATGTCCATAAAAGAACAACGATTCTACTTACCTAATCTCTGTTGATTAATTGATATAAACTCTTTAAGTGTGAAACATTGTGAGACTAATGGGAATTTAAGGTCAGGTGGGAGAGCACCAGGGTCATTGCAGGCCAATGAATGAGCTACTTTGAGGTTTGCAAAGCCATTTATATTGCTCTCTATAATATTTGCCTAGTCATTTAACCTCTGGGCTTCAGTTACTTCATCTGTAAAATGATGATGTGGAACTATATGATCTCTGGGGAACTTTGCAGCATTAAAATGTTAAGATTCTCTTTGGCTTACTTTTAAGGAAAAGGCATAATTCCTTTTGGTTAATAAAATATCAAGAAGTTCACATCTCACAAGTGTTGATGCAAATGGATTTATGCATACTCGCTCACATGTACACATATGTAGTGTTATAAAGATTATTGTGAAAATACTGACATAACTGGAGTGAGTGTCATAAAATTGAAGAGAAATCCATCTGACAAAATATTTTGTGTTTGCAGCATGAAAGAACATGAACGCTTTTACACAGAGTCTTCCGGCCAAAGGTGAGGGGATGTAGCAATTTATCTAAGTAAATTCAAACAATATTTACTCACGAAGTGAGAGCATCCGTCTTTTGCTCTGTATCCCTGTGTCTTTAAGAGGATAACAATTCCTTTTCCAGTTTCTTGCCCATAATTTGAAAATGGCTTTGTCCTAAAGATTTTTCATTTTGATAAGCATTTCTCTCAGAAAGATTAAAGCCAAGATTGACTAAACTCACCCTTATGAAGTATTTTAATTTAATTTTTCAAATCATTCAACCATTGCCAAGGTTCTATTGACAACTTCTTATGCAAAAAGCTTTATGAACTTAAAGCTTTAGATATGGCCAGCAGACCTGTACCTCATGAGGTATGGGATTTAAGGCAGGGTGAGGCATCCTTTCTTAATACTGGAAGTGATGAGACTTACTGGAAATGGGAACAATGGGGTTAAGCACTGAATAAAGAAAGAGAAAATAAGAAAAGCAAGGCTGAGAATCTCTCAACCTAATCCAACTAAAACACTCATGAAATCCTACAGAGAGATGGCTACAGCTGATGTTTCTGAGTAATACAATGTTATATAAGAGAAACTGCTGATGAACATAAAAAGCTACTAACAAAGATACGAAAGACAAGAAAGAAGAGTAGATAAAGAAATGAGGTCTTTTGTGCAAATGGAAGGCCTCAGTGCTTTTCTATATGATGTGTACAAGTTGCTTATATTAGTGACATAACCAAGAGATACATTTCCAAAGGACAGTTTGAAATTGTTGGTTGTTTCTGCAGACCCAGCAATAAAGACAATGAAGACTAACCAAAAGTTTAAGATTATTTCCTATGCTTATATCATGTTTTCACTTATTCATTCATTATTTTTATGAAAATAAACAATAATTTACATATTTTTTAATTTTCTAATCACTGGATAAAATATATGAAAATAAATGCCCTTGCCCTTAAGGAGTTTAAAATCTATTTGGAAATAAAATATAATGCTTTTATTTTTATTAATTCCCCATATGGCTCTGATACAGCAACTCATAAGAGACCTGAAAAATCAGGTAAAATTTTTTCCTCTGAAACTCTTAAGAGGGGTTGATAATAGTGTTTTCTTTATGTAAAAATCAGCTAAAAGATAGCTTAGTATGTTTTATTAGGCTGTTAGAGCCAAATTTATTTTCATCTTCAATATGCTGTAATTTTATTCAGAACCTATTTTTATTCTGCTAGATATTTCAATCCATAAATCCACATGGCCCAAGGGAAAAACGTCCTGGGAATGAATCATCTGTTCTGCTCAGTAGTTAGACTGCTGAAGTTGCAACAGCTGGAACAAATGTCTGCTTTGCATGATCTCCCTTTATCTCCATAGAGCCCTTTAGACTTGTTCACACTCCCTCACTCTCCTTGGGGGAAAACTTCTAGCATCTGGTAGCTGGGACTAAATGTAAGTTAGAAATAGATGCTTTACTCTGTTTGTTATTTGGAGCCAGCCTTCTAGTTTTCTAGTTTGCTCTGGGCATGTAAAGCATGGTGGTGGAGGTGGTAGTAGAGGTGTATATGTTTTTCAGGAAAATAGGAGTGCTGATAAAAGTGAATGAGGTGGTATGAAATAGAAACTATGTAATATTAGGAACCTTTGGTAAAGATGCTGAAGTTGCTTCTACTGGAGAGGAAAGAAATTTAAGGGAAACATAATAGTTGTCTTCAAATATCTGAAAGGTTGACATGTGAGGACTAAAAAAGATCATGGTGACTTTTAAGGTTCTAATAACTTCTAAGGAGTGGGAGATAGTGAGGTGCAGCATTTGGCTCAACCTAAAGAAGAACACAGACGTTCCCTGTGCTTATTGAAGCAGAAGCTAGTAGACTGTTCTGGTCTTGTGGAGGTGAAGTAGAGGAAATTAGACAAGGCGGTGAGACTGGGATGGGACTTGGGGTGGGGAAAGCAAATGCGTTGAATTCCTGTGCCAAGTGTGGTCAAGTTGTAAGGACTGCCTGGAGCACTGCAGGCCTCTGACACTATCCAAGCTTATGAGGAAGAAATGCTATGATTGATTAGACTAGATGTGCATGTTGTGCATTTTCTTTCCCTGGACATTCCTTCAATATCCTCTCCACTCTTTAGATTTGTTGATGCTAAGGTGGTACTACTTGGTGCTACTACTAGCCCAACATACCTACCCTGCCCTATAGATTCAAAAGGCAACTTGGATCCATATTACTTGCTTTGTCTACCACTCCTTGTAGTTTGTTACTCGAGTGGATGTGTGTAGTTGGATTGGCCTGATTTGATTGAAAGCTTATGAGAATTTTACTCCCTGCTGAGGTATGGGATTAATAAAATTCCAAGGAAGCATAGTGATATACTGGGACATAATTTGGCTTCTACCCCACCACTCCACTGAGGTTGCCTCCACCAATGATGCCATGAAGACTGTTTTACCAAAACCAAAGTGCACTTGACAACTTTTGAAACACTTTGTCTCTTGGCTCATATGATGCTGCTTCCTTCTGCTTTTTTTCTACCTTACTAACTGCTCCTTCTTGGTATCTTTTACCCAAATCCACACACCAGAGTCAGATCCTTTTTAAGAAATGATAAAAATATATCTACCGTTTTATCTACTATTCCTGTAGATTTAATTGCTACTCTTATATTGATAATTCTAACATTTCTAAATATAGCCAAGATCTTCAATCTGACCATTCTATCTGACAACTTGCTTGAAATTACTTCTTGGATGGCTCACAGGTATCTGAAATTTACCATTCAGTATGGACTGTTGATCCACCCCTCATCTCTTTCCTCCCCTCTTAACCATCCCATTGCACAACTGGCCACTCAGTTTATCATCTAGGAAATCTGAAGCTTATTCTTGATTCTTTTCCTTCTTCTACCTCCTGACTCCTCATCCAATCTATCATCATAAATATCTACAAACTACATTTGGAGTGTTCCACTTCTTTCCATTATGCTGCTACCACTCTAGACCAGACTACTGGTGTCTGTCATCTAGATGATTGCAATAGCCTTCTAAATATTTGCCCACTGAAATCTAGTATTCACAGGGTAGTAAGAGTACTCTTTTATTCATTCAATGTTAATTTAACAAACATTTGATTGAGTACATGAAGGGCTTACCATGGATCAGGCTATTTAAGGCTCCTGGAAGTCATCAGGGAACAAAACAAAGATCCCTGCCTTTGAAGAGCTTATATGTTCTTCCATCTTCGATGGAAGATGGACAATAAGTAATCAACATAATAAGTAAATATATAATGGGCTAGATGATAGTAAATGCTGTGGAGAAATTAAAAGTAAAGCATGATAAAGGGGTTAGAGAGTGCGGGGTAGTGATGATCCAATATTAAATAGGTCAGGATAGGTCTCAATGAGAATGGGATCATTTCATGCATTAACCAGTGGACATCTGAGAGAATGTTCCAGACAAAAAGAACAGTAATTTTCTTTAAAATGAGAATATATCTGATGTGTTTGAGAGACATCAAGAAAGCCTGAGTGAGGGAGGAGGAGTGTAGAAGAGGAGGAGATCAGTGTTATGAGTGAGAATGGAGAGCCTTGTGGGACATTGTAAGAACTTTGGCCTTTACTCTAAAGGGAAGGAAGAACTATCGGATAGTTTTGGTAACAGACTTGCATAATAAAAGCCATATTTTAAAAGAATCATTTTGGCTGATATTTTGAGAATAAACACTAGGGGATAAGATTACAGTGGGAAGATAAGTTAGTAGGCTATTGCAGTAATCTAGCTGAGAGATAATGGGGCTTAGACAAGAATGGTAATGGGAGAGGTAAAGTAATTAGATTCTGGACCTATTTTGCAGATAGACCCAACAGATTTCCTGATAGATTTGATGTGGGATGTGAAAGAGAGATATTAAAGATGATTGCAAGGTTTTAGGACCAAGCAACCAGAAAAGATGGGACTGTCATAACATGAGATAGAAAAGATTAAGGAATACATTTAGTGGGAAGATCAGGAGTTTTAGTCTTGATCATGTTAAATTTGATATACTTATATTAGACATCAGAGTGGAGGTGTTGAGTAGTCAGTGGGCTATGCAAGTCTGAAATCCTGGAAGAGCACTCAGCTGGAATCTGTCAGCATGTAAATGGCATTTAAAGCCAGGAGACTGGAAGAGATCGTCAAGGGAGTGAATGTAAGAAAGAGAAGAGGACCAAGGATTGAGTGCTATGGTATTTTAAAATTAAGAGGCCAGAGAGAAGACAACTCAGACAAAATAAAAAAGATGAAGAAGGTGAGAACAGTGAAGCTGGAAAACAAGCAAAAGGTGTGGGGTTTAAAAAAAAAAAGTGAAAAAAGGGCATTGACCAGAAGCAAGTCATTAGTTGATAAATCGAATAAGATGAAGATTGGGTTCAGCAATAGAGTTGGGGCCATTGAGAGGAGCAGTTTTGTTGGATGGCTGAAAGCAAAGACTGTTCTGTGTAGGTTTTGAGACAAAGAAATATGACCTATGAAGTGTTTAATAACTACAACAAAAAGAGAATAACCTAAATCAGATTTGGGTCTACTTAATCATTTTTAGAAAATGCATGTAAGAGAGAAACAACATGGAATACAATCAGCAAATTCCAGATTGTGGAAAATTAGAACAAAGGGATTGATTTTTTTCAACAAATACATTGCATGGAGGTGGGGATGGAGAAAGAGGAGAAGCCAGAGAGGAAGGGGAATCACATGGATTAAAATAGATTTAGGAATAAGGTGACCATGTCTTTCAGCTGGCATAAATCAGATTATCCTGATTTATGCCTATTTCTGACACAATTATTAATAGTGCTCCTTTTTACTCTTAGTTAGGTCCCAGTTTGGACAATAAATTATGAAGTCACCCCATTTAAGATACATAACAAATGCAAGTATAAACTTCATTGTAATCAAACAACAGACTGTTAAAGAAATATTTATGACATAAATGGGAAAATTGAACACTGATTATCTGATAATGTTAAGGAATTATGGTCAATGTTTTGAGGTGAAATTATGTTGTGATTGTATTTTAAAAAGCTTTATTTTTAGATATTTGTAGATGAAATGACAGGATTCCATGGACTGACTTAAAAATAATCCTGTATGTGGTGGGGGAGTTGATAACAATATAGATAAAACAAGAATTATAAATCATGAAGTTTATAGTTGTTAAAGCTGGTGATGAGTACATGGGAGTTCATTGCGCTATTCTCCTTTCTTTTGAAAATTTCCATAATAAAAAGTTTAGGAACGAGATTGAGAGAGAATGGGAGAAGAGGAATTAGAAATTGTAATGTTTTGAGGAGCATTGCTGCGAAAGGGAACGATGAAATGATTCAGTAGCTGGCAGCCGAGGTAAGATCAAGAGAAGGGTTTTTGTTGTTGTTGTTGTTGTTGTTGTTGTTTTAGTTTGTTTGTAGGCATTTTAAAATGGGAGAAAGAACACTGATGGGAATAACCCAGTAGAAGACGAAAACATGAAACAAATGATCTCACTACTCAAATTAAAACTCATCAATCAATATCCCTCCGCTGCACTTAGAACAAAATTTAAGTGCTGCATTATCTTGTCTCTATCTTTCTGTCTCTCTGCTTCTATCTCGGTTTCTTATTTCTTAGGCTGTTGCTACAATGACCTTCTTTCTCTTCTTTAAATATGCCAAACTCTTTCTTAGCTAAGGCCCTTTATACATGCTGTTCTCTTTGCCTGGAATGCTTGTCCCTTAGCTCTTTGTGTGACTGGCTCTTTCCCATAATTTATCTCAGCGTGAATGTCATTATGTCTTCAGTGAGGCATGGGTTAAAGGTTACTATTTTTTAATTTTTGCCTATGGATATCCACTTGTGCTATCACTATTTGTTGAAAATATTATCCTTTCTTCCTTGAATTGCCTTTGACCTTTGATGATCAACTGTCAACTGTCAATATATAACTGGATCTATTTCTGTAGTGCTTTCTATTCTCTTCCACTTATTTGATATAAATTTATAATAAATCTTGGAATTGAGTAATGTTAGTATTCTAAATTTGTTCTCTTTTTCTTTGAAATTTTTGCCTATTGGTATTTTGATTGAAATTGCATTGAAGCTATGGGTCAATTTATGGAAAAAATGACATGTTAACAATATCATGTCTTCTGATTCGTAAACATGGTGTAGTTCTCCTTTTTTAGACTTTCCTTAGATTTTCTTGACAATGTTTTGTAGTTTTCAGTATAAAAGTTTTGTGCATATTCTGTCAGGTTTGTCCTTAAATATGTATTTTATGCTATCATAAATGATATTGATTTTTAATTTCATTGCTAGTACACAGAATTGCAATTGATTACTGTATATCGATCTTATGTTCTAGAATTTTGCTAGGCTCATTAATTCTATTAGATGTTTTTGGCAGATTGTATGGAATTTTCTACCTAGGCAATTAATGCCATTTCTTTATTTCCAACATATTGTCTTTTATTCATTTTTCGTGCCTCGTTGCACTGGTTAGAACCTCCAGTAAAATGTCCAGAAGAAGTGGTGAGAGTAAACACCTTTCCCTTGCTCTATTCTTAATTGGAAAACATTCAGTCTTTTGCCATTAAGAATGATATTACCTGAAGTTGCACACAGTTACCCTTTATCAGGCTAAGAAAGTTCCTTTTTATTTCTACTTTGCTGAGAGTTCATCTCTTTAGTATCTATTGATATTATCATGTATTATTTTATATATGATATAATAAATATATAATATCATTTTTCATTTTCAGTCTCTTAATATAGTAAATAATGCGAATTGATTTTTGAATGTTAAACCAACCTTGTGTTATTGAGACAAACACAAACTGGATATTCTATAATTGTCTTTTGTGTACTTTTTTATGTTGTGGAATTTGCTTTTTAAAGTTTTGTTAAGAATGTTTGTATCTATGTTCAGTATGGGTATTGGTTTATGGTTTTCTTTTCTTACCATGTCTTTGGTTGTGGTGTCAGGATAATGTTGGCCTCATAAAATAAGTTGTAAAGTAAAATTTTCTGTTCAAATTCTGGGAGAGTTTGTGTAGAATTGTTATAATTTATCCTTTAAATGTTTCATTGAATAGTGCCGCAATAAACATACGTGTGCATGTGTCTTTATAGCAGCATGATTTATAGTCCTTTGGGTATATACCCAGTAATGGGATGGCTGGGTCAAATGGTATTTCTAGTTCGAGATCCCTGAGGAATCGCCACACTGACTTCCACAATGGTTGAACTAGTTTACAGTCCCACCAACAGTGTAAAAGTGTTCCTATTTCTCCACATCCTCTCCAGCACCTGTTGTTTCCTGATTTTTTAATGATGGCCATTCTAACTGGTGTGAGATGGTATCTCACTGTGGTTTTGATTTGCATTTCTCTGATGGCCAGTGATGAGGAGCATTTCTTCATGTGTTTTTTGGCTGCATAAATGTCTTCTTTTGAGAAGTGTCTGTTCATGTCCTCTGCCCACTTTTTGATGGGGTTGTTTGTTTTTTTCTTGTAAATTTGTTTGAGTTCATTGTAGATTCTGGATATTAGCCCTTTGTCAGATGAGTAGGTTGCAAAAATTTTCTCCCATTGTGTAGGTTGCCTGTTCACTCTGATGATAGTTTCTTTTGCTGTGCAGAAGCTCTTTAGTTTAATGAGATCCCATTTGTCGATTTTGGCTTTTGTTGCCATTGCTTTTGGTGTTTTAGACATGAAGTCCTTGCCCACGCCTATGTCCTGAATGGTATTGCCTAGGTTTTCTTGTAGGATTTTAATGGTTTTAGGTCTAACATATAAGTCTTTAATCCATCTTGAATTAATTTTTGTATAAGGTGTAAGGAAGGGATCCAGTTGCAGCTTTCTACATATGGCTAGCCAGTTTTCCCAGCACCATTTATTAAATAGGGAATCCTTTCCCCATTTCTTGTTTTTGTCAGGTTTGTCAAAGATCAGATAGTTGTAGCTATGCGGCATCATTTCTGAGGGCTCTGTTCTGTTCCATTGATCTATGTCTCTGTTGTGGTACCAGTACCATGCTGTTTTGGTTACTGTAGCCTTGTAGTATAGTTTAAAGTCAGGTAGCGTGATGCCTCCAGCTTTGTTCTTTTGGCTTAGGATTGACTTGGCGATGCAGGCTCTTTTTTGGTTCCATATGAACTTTAAAGTAGTTTTTTCCAATTCTGTGAAGAAAGTCATTGGTAGCTTGATGGGGATGGCATTGAATCTATAAATTACCTTGGGCAGTATGGCCATTTTCATTCTCAGTCAACTATCGCAAGGACAAAAAACCAAACACCGCATGTTCTCACTCATAGGTGGGAATTGAACAATGAGAACTCATGGACACAGGAAGGGGAACATCACGCTCCGGGGACTGTTGTGGGGTGGGGGGAGGGGGGAGGGACAGCATTAGGAGATACACCTAATGCTAAATGACGAGTTATTGGGTGCAGGAAATCAACATGGCACATGGGTACATATGTAACAAACCTGCACATTGTGCACATGTACCCTAAAACCCTAAAGTATAATAAAAGTAGATATACATAATAAAAAAAAAAATAAAAAAAATAAAAGAGAATGTAAAAAAAAAAAAAAAAAAAAAAAAAAAAAAGAACCTGGAAGACAGCTTGAATAAGCCCCTGCTAGCAAAAAAACAGAGTGCTTAATAGGCATTGAGTGAATAAATACACCAAGTTTTCATATTGAAAAAAAAAAAAAAAAAAAAAAAAAAAAAAAATGTTTCATTGAATGTAACAGTGAAGTAATTTAGGCATGAAGTGTTTTAAACTACACATCCAATTTCTTTTTTTCTTTTTTTTAAGATGTTGCCCAGGTGGGAGTGCAATGGTGCAATCTTGGCTCACAGCAACCCCCACCTCCTGGGTTCAAGTGATTCTCCTGCCTCAGCCTCCCGAGTAGCTGGGATTCAGGCATGTGCCACCATGCTTGGCTAATTTTGTATTTTTAGTAGAGATGAGGTTTCTCCTTGTTGGTCAGGCTGGTCTCAAACTCCCAACCTCAGGTGATCCGCCTGCCTTGGCTTCCCAACGTGCTGGGGTTACAGGCATGAGCCACCATACCTGGCAAAATCCAATTTCTTTAACCAATATATGGCTATTTAGATTATCTATTTCTTCTTGAGTGAGCTTTGGTATTTTGTGTCTTTCAAGAGATGCATTCATTTTATCTAATTGTTAAAATAAGTGGTTAATGTTCTTTAAAATATTCCCCTATTTCCCTTCTTAATACCTGTAGAATCTACACTAATATCTCTTTTTCAATTTCTGATATTAATAGTTGTTTCTGTACTTTGTTCCATGGTTAATGAAACTAGAGGTTTATCAATTTTATTGATCTCAAAGAACCTGTTTTTGGTTTTACTGATGTTTCTATTATCTTTCTGGTTGTCTATTTCATTGACTTTTCCCCCCTCTACTCTGTAGTACTTTTTTTCTGCTTTTTTTTCCCCCTTCATTTTCTTACTTTAATGAGATTCTTAATGTAAAAGCTGGATAATTAATTTGAAACTTTTCTTCTTTTCCCATATAAGTACAGTTTTCGTGCTATAAGTTTTCCTCTAATTACTGCTTCATCTGCATTCTATAATTTTGCTATATTTTAATTTTCATTCATTTCTGCTATCTTGGTAAATGTTCATGTGTACTTAAAGAATGTGTGTTTTTCTGTCATTGAGTAGAATTTTCTATAAACATCAATTAGGTGAAGTTGATAGGCAGCATTATTCATCTCCTCAATGTTATTGATGTTCTGCCTACTTGTTCTATCTATTGAAAGAGGGGGTTGAAATCTCTTGCTATAACTGAACTTTCTTTCTTTCCTTGAAGTACTATTAGGTTCTACTCTATGTATATTTTGGTTCATAACTGTTTTTATCTTGATTTATTCATGCGTTTATTATTATGAAATGATGCTTTTCATCCCTGTTACTATTCTTTGACCTGAAACCTACTTTGTCTGATATTAATATTACCATTCCTGTTTTCTTTTTATATATCTTTTTTCCATTCTTTTGCTACTATTTATTCATATTTTTATCTTTAAAGTGTGTTTATTGTGGGCATCATACAGCTATATCTTGCTTTTTTATCTAATCTGACACCCTGTGATTTTTATTTGGTCTGTTTAGACCGTTTATATTTAATGTGATTGTAAATATGGTTGGGCTTATTTGTTCCATCTGTTCTTTATTCTTCTTTTCTTTTTCTGCCATCTTTTAGATTATTTTTTGTCTCCACTTTATCTTCTTTGTTGAGCTTATTTTCTATAACTCTTTATTGTCTAATTTTAGTGGTTTAAAATATACGACTTTAACTTATCACAGTCTACCTCCAAGTAATATTACACCATTTCATGTGTAGTATAAGAATTTTATGATTATAAAGTTCTATCTTATTCCTTCATACCTGTGTTATCACTCTGTTTTACTTGTACATATGTTATAAATCCTAAAAGGCTTTATTATTTTTGCTTTAAACAATTGGTTAACTGTTATTGATATTTAGATAATGAAAAAATTTTGGATATTAACCAACAAAATTGCCGTCTTCAGTATTCTTCATTCTTTTGTGCAGTTTCCAGATTTCCATCTGGCATCATTTTATTCTATCTAAAGAACTTCCTTTCATATTTTCTATAGTGCTGGTCTATTGCTGTTGAATTCTTTCAGCTTTTGAATGTCTGAAAAAGGCTTTATTTTTGAAAACTTCTTCTCCCTCTACCCTAAAAATAGAATTTTGTGGTGATAGTTTTTTTTTCTTTCATTGCCTTGAAAGAGTTGCTCCATTCTCTTCTGACTTGTATGTTTCTGATGAGAAATCTTCTGTCATCATTATATTTTTTTCCTCTGTATGTCATGTGTTTTATTTTTCTCTGGTTGTTCTTATCAGTAGTTTCAATCAATGTTTTTTGATATGGTTTAGTGTAGTTTCTTGCTTTTTTTGTTGTTGTTTTGTTTTGAATACCTTGAGCTTGTTGAATCTCTGAGTTTATAGTTTTCGTCATATTTGGAAAATTTTCAATTAATATTTCTTTGAATATTTTAAAACCTGTTTCTTACCTTACTGATTCTCTGTTCCTTTATTTTCAGTCTTTTGCCATGTTTAATTTTGGATAATTTCTTTTGCATTTAAGTTCACTAATCTCTTCTTATATTCAAACTCATTAGTCTTTTTTGCAATGTCTAATCTGTTGTTGATGACATGATATATTTATATATGTGTGTATGTTGCTAATTAACGTATTCATTTTTTCTCTAGTTTATTGAACATATAGAATATAGTAATAATAGCCATTTTGATTACCTCATCTGCTAATTCTATCTCATGTATCAGTATTTCTGGGCTGTTTTTGATTGATTGATTTTTTTTTTCTTGTTATGGGTTCTGTTTTTCTACTTCTTGCATACCTGATAATGTATGATTAGGTGTTAGGCATTAAAATTTTTACCTTTTTGAGTGCTGTGTATTTTTATATTCCTACACATATTCTTGAGCTTTGTTATAAGACGTAGTAAAGTTACTTGGGAAAAAGTTGGATTCTTTTGGGTTTTGCACTTAAGCTTTGTTAGATGAGACCAGAGCAGTGTTTAGTCTATGGATAATTTTTCCACTACTGAGGCAAAACTCTTCTGAGTATCCTGCTGGATGCCTTATGAATTATGAAATTTCTTATACTCTAGCTATTGAGAATAGGAACTACCCCCAACCCCATGTAAATTCCTGGGATTCTTCTCCGTAATCTTTTTGTGAGGTTGTTTCTCTGTCCTCAAGTGCTTCTCTCCTAAGCACATATTAAATACTAATCAGTAATAAGCTGAAGACTAAAAATGGATTTTCTGAAGATGTCTGGAATTCTCTGTGCTATTGTCTCTCTAATAATATTCTGTGCTTTGAGAACTCTGGCTGCTTTTTTTCTCTCCAGAATACCAGTTCTATCTCCTTGATTGTGGAGATCTGCGGGTTCTGCCTTGGTTTCCCCTTGCTGAATAGTAGCCTGGGTACTCTCTTAAGATAGTAAGTTGGAACAGCTTTAAGGATTATCTTATTTATTTCTCATTTCTCCCTGATCATTGTCTTTCATTGTCTGATGACTGATGTATTAAACTGTTTATACACTTTGTCCTGTTTTCAATTCTTTCAGGTAAGAAGGCAAAATGTGGTCACTCATGTCTTGGCTGGAAATGAAAGTGCTTCTCTGCCATTAGGTTATAATTCTTTTCTTGTTTGGTTGCTGCTACTGAAAACAGATTTCTCCTATGCCATTTTTTTCTTTGTTTAATCTTTTTCATTGCATTAGTTTTGGGGAGGGATGTTTTATGACTAGGCCTCATGTAGCTATCTTTTCTCTGTTTATTAGACATGTACATTTTCTTTTCTGTGATTCATGACTTTCATGTTCTTTTCTTATTTTTCCTGTGGGCATCTCTATGCATTTATTATAAGTTTCTCTAAGATCTTAAATATCAGTATACATGCTCTTTATATGTCATATTTATACCAACCATTCTTCCCAATTTGTTTGCATTTTAATCTTGATGATGATTTCTTTTGAAGTAAAAGAGCATTTCATTTTATGTAATCAAAAGTCTTTTATATAAAGTCGTTTCACAACCAAAGAATGATATTTACCTCTATTATTCTATTCTATATTTTTTATGGCTTCATTTTTCTTTACAGTTACTTCTAGGTTTTTTAGGAATTTGATTCGTCACATAAGGTATACAGACTTAATATTTTCTCCAAATATTCTCCTAGAACTATTTATGAAATACTCCTCCTTTTGATACATATTTGTAGCGTTCCCTTTATCATATAAAAATTTGTGTCTATTACTGGATTCTCTTCCACTTATTCATATATTTATTCCTACACCATTTAATTGCTATGTTACATTGGATATTTTGTAGTGCCAAGGGCCCCATTTTTACTTTTTTACATGAATTTAAAATTTATTTTCATACAAATTAATATTTGCTCATCACGCAATAATTTAACAATGAACACTATTGCAAGGAACACAAAGCATCTCTGAGCCAACCAAAAGTGATATCTCAGTGTATAGCATCTCTGAGCCAACCAAAACTGATATCTCAGTGTATAGTTTTCTAGATCTTTGTTTATATATGTACTTTTAATATTTTTATAAAATGGGGTCAAACCACATTCTTTTGTAATTTCCTTCTTTTCCTACTTTTATTGAACATATTTTCTATAAATAGTATATTATATTTTTAATGGTTGAAGGATATTCTGTTGCATAGATGTATGACAATTTAATCAATCCACTCTCCTCTCTTTTAGTAAACGTTTTATTGAAGGAAAACTTCTTTCGAAAAAGTTTGTAAATTATATATGGGCAGCTTGTGTTTTCACAGAGTGAACACAGTTTCCAGATCAAGAAGCAAGGCATTATTAGCACTCCAGAAGTCTTCTCATAAATCACCTCCCACCTCAAATAAACACTTTATTCCACAGAGTCATAGTCATTCTAACACCATAGACTAGTTATTCCTGGTTTAGAACATTACATAAATGGAATCATATCATGTATACTCATGTGTCTGGCTTCTTTTTCTTAACATTATATTTGTTATCCATTTGGTTGCATGTATTAATAGTTCTAATTCTGTCATTCTTAATGCACTTTAGGTTTCAGGGTCATTATAAGCATATGTTTAACTGTACAAGAAACTTCTCTCCAAAGTGACTGACCATTTTCCATTTCTATCTACAATGACTGAGCGTTCTTTACATATTTTGGATGTATCTTCCTGAGATACGTGATCTGTAAATATTTTCTCCTGACTTATGGCTTGACTTTTCATTCTCTTAACAATGTCTTTCACAGAGTAAAAGTTTTTTATTTGGAAAAAATAAAACTCAGCTTTTTTTTGTTCTTTACGAAGTATGCTTTTAGACTTGTGTTTAATAACTCATCACCTAACCCAAGGTCACAAGGTTTTCTTTTATGTTTTCTTCTAGAAGTTTTATATTTTATATTTGCACCTATGACCCAAAGAATAGGCATATTTTGTAGTTAAAAGCAGCACAATAAAAAAGCCTTATGAAAGGTTTTACTAATGTACACTTTCATAAGCAGTATCTGATAACATTTTCACAACCACCACCACACTGAATATTACCTTTTTTAAAAATCTTTGCATCTTAATCATTTAATAATGGTAATTTGTTTAAAAATTGTTTTGTTAATGATTTTCAATACTTTCCATGTTTGACTTTTGTAGTTTTAAAATTATATCTTGTGTGTTCAGTTCATTTCTTTCCTGTTAGAGTGTTCATGTTTTTCTTTAAAAAATTAAAGTTGTTAAAATACTAAGGTTTTTTTTTTTTTTTTCTTTTGGCTTAAGTGCATGTAACAGAAACCAGATGGTATGGCTTGACCAAATAAGGGTATTTTTTCTCACATAACAAGTTCAGCAATGGCATTTCAGGTCTGGTGCAGGCACTAACGGAACTAGATTGTCCTCTTGATGCTTCACTCTTACTAGTGTGTGACTTTTATTTTCCTATGGTCAAAGATGGCCATTACACCTCCAGGCATCAATTTGAGATATCAAAAAGGAAGACAGAAAGACTCAATGGCAAAAGGCACATGGCAGCTTACCCTCTTCCTTTCAATAAGGAAAACATGGCTTTCCCTGAAGCCCCATCCAGGGAATTTTGCTTATGTCTCATTGACCAAACATGGTTACAGGGACATCCAACTACAAGAGTAAAGAAAATAGTTGACATGTTGCTGCCAAACACAATATGGGATCTGGAAGCAAAGAAGTAGCAGAAAGTAGATATAGGACAGGAATTAGCATTAGCAAAGTCTACCATAAGAATATGTTGCTATTTGTAAGTCAAAAAGTTAAATTTTTTTTTTCCAATTTGTTTTTTGCCATTATTTTTCTTGTGTGTGGATTTTTGGTATGGAAGTTTTACATTAATATCTTTTCTTTTATGGTATCTGTTTTTGGTAATTATGGTTGGAAATATCTTCTACAACCCAAAATTGCCTAATTTTTATTTTATATTATTATCATCTTACTTATTAGAATTGTATCTTAAATATTGAGAGTTTGACTAGAATTACATTAAAGCAAATTATATTAAACTATACCAAACCAATTAAGAATTTATTCCTCTAATAGCCAATAATATCTGTAGCATCTATAATGACCAATAATATCTAACTTTACCATAGGAAAACAGGTATATTTGACCCTCTTGCTTGGCTGTGTTTCACAATCTTATTCATATGGATTTTATATATACCATTAATGTTGCTCCTATATATTGTATATTGTATGTTTTTAATTTTGTTTTGTCTATATGAAGCATCCTGCTTATTATATATTATTTTCTGATTATTACTGGTTGATTATAATATTCTATATATAATATATATGCATACGTGTATATATGTGCATACAAATATATATATATTGTCTTATTCACAGCCATTTTTTATAACTTTCTTATTCTAATTTTTTTGATCGATTTCCTGGGTGTATAATTTTATTTTCTGCAATTATTTGTACTCTTAGTACTTTCTTCCAATTTCTTAATGTGTTTTTCAGAACTTCCAGAACATCATTGTTTGTTCTGAACTTTAATAAGACTGACTCAATATTTCAGCATTAAATGTGATTTTTGGCTGCCAGTAGATATATATCTTTACAATATTAGAAAAAGGTACTCCTAGTGCTAATTTTTGCATATAGATTTTGTTCTTATATACCCCATGCCATCAGCTGACTGCAGCAGACAATTTTGTTTTCTTTGAGGCTCAAATTTTAATCTAGTTTTGCCACTGCTAACTCTCTTCTGGGGGGCCAAGTTGGTTTTATAGTCCTTGAGCTCAGTACATGTGTTACCAAGCTGTCAAAGGAATAATTGAAAACCAAGTGTTGGCTATGGTAACTATTCACTTAGATGCACCTCCTGATTTCAACGCAACTTAGAATCATAGGTGAACATTGTTTTGTTTTTTAATCACAAACTGAGATCTTTACAGTGGAAACTTATAAACCTATAATCAGAAATATCTATTTTATGGTGCTTCATTCACACACACATACACATACACACATGCGTGTGCACACAAAATACCTCACAGATGCTAAATGCAAATAAATACTTTAAAAAAATCCACATTTGCCCTGGAGAAGTTTAGGCTAATGGGGCTTTCTAGGCTCAGAACACTAACGTGCAAGTCACAGACAGGTTTTTACTGTGCTTATCCACATGACAGATACTGAGCTTCTGTACTTTCCTTACATGTTATTTTGATCAATTCCGTTAGATGTTCTTTTCACCTCTGAAACTGTTTTCTTCTTTGTCTACATCACAGTGCCTGTTATGGTAATCATTTCAAGGAATGCCAGAACATTCTTACATTCACTAGAGGAAACAATTTTTTTATCCCTTATTTAAATTACAAAAGTTTTTCTAATACCGGATCTATTTTTAAAGCTATCTCATTCATTTATTCACCAAATATTATTGATAAATGATAAGATAATAGAAACAATAGATATTAATAAGAATATGTCATAGTTCATGCACTCAAGGTGCTGATAGTCTGAAAGGGGAAATGTTTAAACAAAATAATTCAGGTCAGTGTGGTGGTATATGCTATGATTTGTTATTATGGGAGTATAGAGAATGGTCATCTAAATCAGACTCTAAGTAAATTCAGTAACAGTAACAGTGAATATTTGTTCTCCCTTTCTTTCACTATAATAGAATTTTTTGTTAAATATATGACCACTCCGCTATAGACTATGTTTCATCTAGTCAAAGATATATGACTAAGTGATAGCCAACAGAATGTGAAGGGAGGGGAAGGAAGTGATGCATACCACTTCTGAATCACAACCCCCTTCCTTTCCTTTTTTTTCTCCACGTGGCTTCCTAGAATGTGAGTGCTGTGAGGAGTCATCTTGAGCCATACAAAAGAAAGCGATGTCCTAGGAATAATGGAGCAATAAGAGATTAGCTCAAAGGAGATTAGCTTTCTGACAACCTTATAAAACAGGATCATCCTCTTGCAGGCTACTAATGTGAAAGAGAAATACATGTCCATTTTGTTTAAACCACTGTTAATGTGGGTCTCTATTATAATTGCTATATCTCTATCCAAGCGAATGCAGCAAGCTTTCCCCAATCTTTACTCTCTTTTCAGTATATTTTGACCATATACTCATGTTTAAAAGTTTCTTTATATTGATGTCTTTGATCTATTCTCTTAATTCCTCTTAAATATTTCACCAGTTTTCTGTAAGACTATTCTTCCTATTTTTGATGCTAATGTAGAATTTCCTTAAAGTTTTTTCCTTGACCTTCTTCTGTTTTTACTTTTTTCTCTTAGAACCCCAGTGGTTTTAAATATCCCTTCTTGAAACTGATTCCAAAACCTATTGCTATCCTAAAGTCCAGGCCTGTGCTATGGGCTCCAGTTCCAGGTTCCCAACAGCCTGTAATAAATTTCTACTTGGATGTCTTGCTGCCATTTCACATTCAGCAAGTTTAAATTTAAATTCATGTTCCTCTCCAAATCAAACTCCCTTCTAGAGTTTGCTATTTATGTTCATGACATCATTATTCGTCTAGTCATTTGAATTGAAACTTTAGAATTGTCTTTAGTTTCTTCTCTCTTACCTGTCAACAAAATTTAAAATGGTGGACTACCTGAATCACTGCCTTTTTTAGTTCTCATCACCCACAATCCTCTCCATAAAGATGGAGATATTGATTTCAATACCTAAAACACCTTTAATTCCTTTTTGCAAAATCTCGATCAGAGTAGCTGGTTTTAGGTCACCTCTGTGAAAAACCCCAGTCTAGGTAGCTCAAGAAGAATTCTTCCAACTCCATTAACTTCTCTTACACAGACTGTAAACCTATGGAACTGACTCGGCTTCTCCCGTATCACTACTAATTCCTTGCTCTTGTATCTTCCTTCACATAATTTCTGGTTATGTAGCTCTCATGTGTACATACTCCTTTAAGTATTTGCCCATTTCTTTTTTGAAGATTATTATTTACACCCTTCTGTTGGTCTGTAAATGTATTGTTACTTTTTCTCTCAGTTTCTGCCTTTCTGAAATATAATTGTTACAAAATGGTTAGATATACTCTGAACAATTCAAGGGTTGGTTACTGGTAATTTTGCTATTAGTTTACTGAGTGTGGAGTTTTTCAGGCATCTTATGATAAGTGCATAAACTTGAGTTCAACTCTTGAGTCAGAACTTAACAGTACAACCATTTACTAGCTTTCTTATCACTTCCCTGTAACCCTAACACGAAGCCCCAGCAGATCTTTTGTCAAAATGATTCCTTCCCACCTGTACCTCTTTGTAAATACCCCCATTGTCACCATCTTGGTTTAGGCAGTCATTATCATGTCTTAGATCTTTGCATTGTCCCTTCGGCCCCATGTTTCTAGTTGCTCCTGTCTATTCCCTACAGCTTTGTTTTGAGAAACAGTTGGCTTCATGTCGCTTTTTCCTCATGAAACTCCAATAATTCTCATTTTCTTGTAATCTACAATCAAGACTCAAGTTTCTTTGTTAGCTTTTTGATCACTTCACCTTCAATAATTCCCCCTTACATATCATCGTCTCTAAGATCACTTCTTCTCCAAAATACCTAGAAATGCCTATGTCTTTTGCCTTCTAGTCAAAGCCTGTTTTTGAGGCATAACACTTCTGTTAAGCTTTTTCAGATCATTGAGACACATAGTGATTACCCCCTATATGAGATTTTATAATGTAAGTTCCTTTCTAGCCAGAAAAATCTTGATTAGATCTTACATTCTGAAGGCACATCCTTCCCTGCTTGTCTCAACAAAACTCTACAGATGGTACTCCATTGTACTGCTTAGTGTGGTGGTGTAGTTAGGGTCAGGCTAAATTTTCTCTCTTTGTGGATGATCTGATTGTTTTTTCAAAATTTGTGAGTCGTTCTCTTGAAAGTTTGAAATTCTAATAGGACTGGCCTAGGTATATTATGCTTTTCAGTTAGTTTATGTCAAGCATGATGTAAACTTTGAATTTTTAGACCAAAGATTTTTTTTTTTTTTTTTTTTTTTTTTTGTGCAAGAAAGTTCCTTGTGTGCAGTCTAGATGTGACTCAGTCATCACAGGAATCCTCCATTCTTGCCTCACAGAAGCCTTCAGGCATGATCTGAGCACAATGTATTGTCTCTTAACACTACATACATCATTAAGTACCAGTGAATGAACAATATCAATTTTACCAACACTTTAATGGGGAGATAGAGGAAAATGGTTGTATTGGGAGATATATCATTTTGCTCCCCAAATACCTGTTTGAGATCTCTTTCGCTGTCTTTCTCAGCTACGTTATTTTACTGTTTCCAGCCTTTCCTTTCTCCCATGTTTTCTAATCCCCATGTCTTTTTCTATTCCTTTCCTTGAACAGAGGAATTTAGCTCTTCCTGAGATTATTATCCAACAAATCCAGAATACTTAATAACCATACTTCTTATTAACTATCAGGGGTTTGTAAATAACAGTTTTTCCTGACATATTTTTTCAATTACATTGAAGATTTTTCATTATTGTATGAATATTGCTTCTTTTCAATAACTGTTGATATTTAAAGGTTGATTTCCTAGTTCTGTCATTTGTCTTTTCTTTTTTGGTCTTTATTGCCTTTCTCCTCCAAGATGAAAAACATTTCTTGAATTTAATCTTAACTCTAAGTTTTTGTAATGTTCAATCTGTTATTCATGATCTTTGTTCATAGTCATTAATGTATTCATTGCACATGTCTATTATGTTGGGGTTGGTCATCAACATCAGAGTCTCAGAGTGGCACTCCAGTATCTCAGTATTGTTGCTCAAAGGCTCTTTAGACTGAAGCTTTGAGTCAAGGGATGTCAGGGATGGGGGAGTATCATTAAAGATTCCTTTAACTTTTATCTTGAACATACCACATTCTCTCAATGGAGAGAGAATGTGTGTATCTTCATCAATCAGTTCTGTTGGTATGTATCTAACAGAAATTCTTCCAACTTTCAGGCATGTAGATAGCTTTCACCTTTATTTTACAAAGTTGATTCATGATTTGTATATTCCATTTTTTTTTCAGTTGGAATTTGACATGGGAAAAGGCAATTCTTTGGTAATACCACCATTAATCCCTGAAGTCTTGAAATTCTTTTGTTCATGTGTGAGGTACAAAGGAACCATGGCATTTGATATGGTTTATAAAAAAGTAAACAAAATTTTCTAGTTCATAATATAGCTCTATTATTTTAATTTCTTCAGAAACTGATTTTATTGACTAATTGTTATCAGGAAAAAATCAAACAAGCTTTAACTGTATTAAATGATTGATTTTGTCATATAATTCTCACATCTAAATAGGCAATCCAAAAGAATCCTAGCCAAGTCCCATTATGAAGCTATGTGACAATATTTTTCTTCCTAACTTACCTTTGTGGGTCCATCAGAATGTAGCTCAACTTAAAAGTAGGTAATGCAAAGGGCGTTTTACTTTCTTTAAATAAATGGGATGATAATGGGTTCATTGATAACAGGTAAAAAAATAGCAGAATGTTTTTGCTTGCAAGTAATAGAAAATATAACAACATACTTTATTAAATAAGATAATATACTGGATTATGAAACTCAAGATCTAATTTGATTTGATGGAATGGCTTGATCCAGAGGACCATAATGTCATCAGGTCTCCAGATCCATTTCTCTATAATTCTTTTGATTCTGTCCTCCTCCTTGTGTCAGTATTACCCTCAGGCTGGATTCATTCATGATAGTAAGAATCGACATCATGGTTTCAAGTCTCACAATCATACTCCACAGTTTCAAAAGGAATTTGAAAACAGCACATTAGTTCCAGAAATGCAAGAAAAATTTTGAGGTTCATTCTAATTGAACTGCCTTGGGTCACATGCCTGCTCCTGAACAATTATGATGGCCTGGCAAATGGATGGTGCTAATTGACCAGACTGAGTCATATGAGTTGGAAGTGGCAAAATAAAGATCCTTAGAACTACATGAACCCCTAAATAGGATACCCAGGACTGTTGGAAAAGGAAGACTCAACATCCACTACCCTTCCCAAAATGGTCTCTTCTATATATGGCACAAAACTTGGAGATTTTAATTAGAAACTTAAGAAATTTCAAATATATATATTTGAACTATATATGTGTGTTTATATATTAATTTTTACTTATTTTTTATTTTATTTTTTTTTTTTTGAGACAGAGTCTCACTCTGTCACCCAGGCTGGAGTGCAGTGGCGTGATCTTGGCTCACTGCAGCCTCTGCCTCTCGGGTTCAAGCTATTCTCGTGCCTCAGCCTCCTAAGTAGCTGGGACTACAGGCACGCACCACCATGCCCAGCTAATTTTTATATTTTTAGTAGAGACGGTGTTCCCCACGTTGGCCAGGCTGCTCTCAAACTCCTGACCTCGGGTGATCCACCCGCCTCGGCCTCACAAAGTGCTGGGATTATAGGCGTGAGCGACCACACCCAGCCCAAAAAATATTTTTAAAAGAAAATTATTAATACTTAGTATAATGACTTCTAAAGTTTCAGTATGCTCCTGTCGAAGTTTGTCTACAATCAGTCATGCCTATACATTTCCACAGATGAATAAGAACTGTTTGTCCCTCATACTTGTTCTCTAAAATATCTGGAGCCCTGTTTTGTCCACAAGACAGAATATTGGCACTTAAGGCACTAATGTGGGAATTTAGCCATGAATTTTCAAAACCAATTTGTGAATCTTATGTTTTAAAGAAACTTTTTGGTGAACAAACTAATTCGTTATTACTACAGGTTGTCTACCTTCTCTATCTGTTTTAAAATTAGGTTCCCAGAAAGCTATATAGCTGGATATCATTATCTCAACAGTTTGGAGAAATAATTTCATGAAGTACAGATTTAGTATTAGGTATGCTTTTAATTTTATAGAAGGACTTGGTTTACAAAAGTATGTATTAATTTACCCAGTATTTCTCATTTATAGACATATGCCACAAATTCTTCCTTAACATTAGTGTCAACAAAACTTTGTTTCTGAAAAATGATTAGTATGGCTTATTATATCAAACAATAAAAAGATTGTATAGAAATGAACATCTTTTTTTTTTTTTTTTTTTTTTTGAGACGGAGTCTCGCTCTGTTGACCAGACTGGAGTGCAGTGGTGCGATCTCAGCTCACTGCAAGCTCTGCCTCCCGGGTTCACGCCATTCTGCCGCCTCAGCCTCCCAAATAGGTGGGACTACAGGCGCCCACCACCGCGCCTGGCTACTTTTTGTATTTTTAGTAAAGACGGGGTTTCACCGTGTTAGCCAGGATGGTCTCGATCTCCTGACCTCGTGATCCGCCCGCCTCGGCCTCCCAAAATGCTGGGATTACAGGCGTGAGCCACCGCGCCCGGCAGAAATGAACATTTCTAATGCTGTCTTTATATATTCGAGTTTTTTTCTTTTCATTTTAGCTGCTAGGAAATCCAGAGTAAATACAGTGTTCCCAATTTTGTTAATTTGTTTGAAGTGGTATAGTAACATCTGTCACTCTCCTACATTTTAGTAACTTACCTGGTTTCTAACTGCACATTTGTGACCTTTCTTAAGTTCTTTTTGAAAATAAGAGAAATAGAAGGAAGTCTTATGTACATATATACACGAAAAACACTTTATTGCCCTTTCAATTGAAGTGGTTTATTACTTTAAACCACTTCAAGAGCTTATCGATAGATTCTAAGGTTCCCAGCAGGTCTTCCCTCCATGCTGTTTTTTTGAACTGTATAGTCAGCAATGCCCGGATTTGGTAATTATAGTTGTCAAATGAATTGGATTGAAGCTTTACAAAGCACAGAAGCTACTCAAAGCTTCAGAGTGAGGATAGATCATGTTGATGCTAAGACCCAATACCCCTTGTTCGTTAAAGCATTTAGAACTGGAATAGTCTTGTTCCTTGCTTAAAATGCAGTGTTGAGAAAAGGCAAATGATTAAAAATGTTGCAGTGCTCTTAGACTGTTTGTGGTTTTTAAAAAATATTTTCCTGGTAACTTGATTTTTGCCTGCAAAGAAATTAACAGATACAATACTAGTTCACTCCTCACACAAGCCTGTCTGGTAGATACTGAGGTGAGAAGCTTAAAAAAAAAAAAAAGATGTATTTACAAAATAGGTGAGTGTAGTGTCTGTGACCAGCTGGAGAGTGCACAAGTCTTCAAAGCGAACCCCAAAATTCCTTCTCTGGCTTGGCTGACATTCTTCTTTTATGATGATTAGTGCCAATTTCTATCATGCTGTATCAAATAAACAAAACAAATAAGCAGAAACTGACAATAATAACAACAGAAAGAGTACTTCCTGGTGACATCTAGCTACTACTTTTTCATTTGTCTTAACAATTTGAAATTACACATACATAGTTTTTTTATATTTAAAAACTGAAGCATTGTAAGCATGGTGAAAATTGTTTTTATTTTGTTTTTAACAACTTGCATTAGTTTCCTTTTGCTGCCATATCAAATTAACAAAAATTTAGTGGCTTAAACATTAAAAATTTATTATCTTACAGTTCTGGAGATCAAAAGGCTGAAGCAGCTCTCACGTGGGTAAAACTAGCATGTTAGCTGCATTCCTTTTGGAGATTCCAGCACCAAGTCCATTTCCTTGCTTTTTCTAGTTTGTAGGAGCCGCCCACATTTCTTAACTTCCTTCCTCCATACTCCATCTTTGAAGCCAGCGACATTGAGCCAAATCCTTCTCATGTTGCTATCTGTCCCATCCTCCCTCTTGTACTTCCCTCTTCCACTTTAAAGGAGCCTTGTAAATACATTGAGCAGACCAGATAATCTAGATTAATCTATCTCAAAGTCAGCTGATTAGCAACCTTAATTCCACCTGCAATCTTTATTCCCCTTTGCCATGTAACTTAACATATTCATAGGTTCCAGGGATTAGAATGTGGACATTTTTTGAGGGGAGGATTCTTTTTCCTATCTTTAAATTCTTATTCAGTACCTCCTTCTCGAAATAAGTTGTTATTGCTTTGGTATATTCCTTCCAGATCTTTTTGTCTGCACTGAGCAAAATGCATTCATAGAAATATGTAATTTTTCACTTTTTTTGTATTTGTCTGCATCTTGCTTTGATTTCACAATATGTCTTAGAAAAGATATATTTGAACTCATACTTACTCATCTATGATTCATTTTAACTGCTGTATAATATAACATATTTACTTACATTTTTCTCTCATTTTTGAAGAATACTATAAGGTTGGAAACTAACATGATTTGGGATACCACCTTTATCTTATTTAATATCTCTTCATTTACATACATGGTTCTGCTTTAGGATGACATATCGTGTTTACTGATTTATTTGTTCTTATAAACTACTGTATTATATTAATTTCTTTAGTTTTAGAACTTAATGGCTAACTGGTATAGACAGATATCTCTCTTATTTATATTACAAATGATTATGACTTTTCTTGTTCATTTTGAATTTTAAAAACTTTGTCAAAAACCAAAACTCTTACAGTATTTTGATTGGACTGGATTGAATTTATAAGTTAATCCTGGGAATACTGATATCCTTCCAAAGGAAGCTGTCTACCAATATATTTCCACTTATCAAATCATTCTTTACATATTTCAGTAAATTTTTTCAGTTTTGTTCATAAATATTTTGTACTTTTCCTGTTAGGTTTATTCCTAGGTACTTTGTGGTTTCTGTTGCTATTGTGAATAGGTTTGTCTGTTGATTCTCTTGTAGTTCCTAGGTTAACTCTTAATATTGCCTGTAAAAATTGACAGTTTTATCCCTTCCTTTTCAATATGTATACTTTTTCAACTTCTTTGTTTATTTATTCACTCCTTCGTGTTCCAGATCTTATTGCATTAGCTGGAGATTCTATTACAATGTTGAACAGTTGAATGACTGTGTCATCCTGGTTTTATTCCTGGCTTTAATGCAATGCCTTTAGAGTTTCAGTGTAAAAAAAGGTTTGCTAAAGTTTCTGATGGTTACCCTATATAAAGTTAAGAAGTTTGCTTTTCATTCTTAGTTTACTAAAGGTTTTAAAATATGCTTTGGGTGTTTGATTTCTATCAACTGCTTTTTGAAATATATGTATATGTGTATATGTTTCAAAAACCTAATATAGAATGACTTAATGTATAACAAATAGAAAATTATAAAGCAACTCAAATATGTAATTTAAGTTGATTTAAGTTGTTACATAATTTTATTTTTCAGTTTGTTAACATAATAGATTACATGGTAAGTTTTGTAATGTTTAATTATCTTTGTATTTCTGGGATAAATCCTACCTGCCTATTCCATATGATTCTTTTACTGACTGCATTCAATTTGTTAACATTTGGTCTCAAGTTTGCATCTACTTTTTTGATATTTGTCTTTCCTTATGCTGACTTTCATCTAGTTTGTTAGCAGAATTATACTAGTTTCAGAAATGAGTTGAGGGTTTCATATCACATCTTTCAGTTAATTATTTTTACCTTTTCTAGTCTTTTGTCAACTGAATGAACTTTCTTAGAACTATTTTTCCCTCTGGTTTAAAAAGTTTTTAATTTCATTTTACCTTTTAACTTCAAACAGACATGCTTGAATTTATATTTTCTACTAATGTTTAGAGTTAACAAATATGTATATCCTTTTTCTAAACTACTTAATACTTAATAAAGTATACCAAGCATAGTTTAATTTCTCTCTGCCCACCACCAAATCAACAAGCTGTCTGTGTCTGTCTTCAAACATTCTTCTTTCCTCCTATTATGAGGAATAAACTGCCAGTACTCCTGTCCAGAGCCCAAACTGCCCACTATTAGAACCTGACAAAGTCCAGGTACTTTATTTCTGCAATTGTCCTCCTTACCTCCTACATCATCAGGGTTGATCTTTTTTAGATCATTACTATACTGTTATATCTCCCATCTTAAAAAAAAAATCCTTCCTTCAGCCCTCACCCTACTTCTGCCTCGTTTCTCTGCAGCCTTTTACAAAACACTCCTTGAAAGAGTTGTCCATACTTGCCATCTTATTCTTCTTCTATCCAATCTGGCATTTGTTCCCACATTGTATCAAAATTGCTCTTGTCAGAATCACCAGGGCTCATCACCAGTGATCCCTACATATCCAAACACAAAGATCAGTTTTTAGTCCTCATTTTGTTTAACCTCTCATCAGTACTTGACACAATTGGCAGTTGTTCCTTTTTGAAACCCATTATTCACCTGCCTTACATGATATCACTAACCTTTTGTTTTATTTCTATCTATGGACTGCTTTTTCAAAATATTCTTTTGCTGAATTCTTTTTATCCTCCCAACTCCTAAATATTAGAGTACCTCAGCTTTGTCCTATGGCCTCTTCTCTATCCACAGTCATTGCTCAAGAGATGCCATAAAAGTCCCATAGTGTTAATTGTTATTTATGTTCTGACAATATCCAAATGTATCTCCAACCCAGATCTACCCCTTTATCTCAGACTCGCAGTTCTAGTTGCTTACCTTCCAGTTGCTTACCTATCTAATTGTATATATATATGAAATTGGATGTCTAATGAGCATCTCAAGCTTAACATAGCCAAAGATAGAAGTGTGGTACTATAATTTTAGAGATGATAATACTGACATCAATAGACATTTCATAACTTGGTAAAAATCCTTATCATGGAGCCATTATTTAAATCTACTTCTTTCTAACTGAAAGACTTTTATCTTTTCATTAAACTATGTTTGGTGTACTTTAATAAGTGTTAAGTAGTTTAGAAAAAGGATATACATATTTGTTGACTCTAAGCATTATATTCCATTATAACCCCATGGATTGTAAATTTTATAACTAAATATATCCATGATGAATTTGTGGGATATCATGGTTCTACAGGAGGTAGGGGAGGCAGTGGTGAGGAATGACCTCTCCTACCTCTTATGACCAGAGATAAAGAGGTGTGTGCATACAGTTTGCATGCACTTACATTCTGCCTTGTGTGGGGTGCTGTCCCTTCCAAAACTCTTGTTGAAATTTAATTGCCATTATACCAGCATTAAGAGGTGGGCCCTTTAGGAAATGATTAAGCCATGAGGGTTTTGCCTGCTTGGGTGGGTTTAATGCCATTACAAAAGGGGCAAGCTTGACCTCCTATTGCTTCTTTGCCTTTCTGCCTTCCACTCTGTGGGAAAGAAGCTTTTCTCTCCTTCAGAGGACACAGCAATTGAGGCACCTTCTTGGAATCAGAATTGCCAAACCTGTCTGTACCTTAATATTTGGACTTCACAGCTTCCAGAACTGTGAGCCTACAGATTACCATTTATAAATTACCCAGTCTGTGGTATTCTGTTAATATATCTTTTCCAATAACATGGACATGTCAGTCACCTCTCATGTACATACACACACACACACACACACACACACACACACACGTGTGTACATATATATGCTTGTGTGTGTGTGTGCAGTTTTGGGGTTTCCTCCAAAATTTGAACATGTATATAGTGTTTAGATTTTTTCACACAGGAGACTTTCATTTGAGCATATTGTTTCACTAGTTAAGGAGCATCTACTTATCCTCGGTAAAGTATTTACTACTACTAACTGCCTGTATTGCAGCAATAGGCCCAGCTCCCTTTGAGTGTTAAAGGGTCGAGAAACACCCATTAGCCAAGAGGGAAACAAAAGATCTCAGGGTTGATGAAATACTCCTATTCTATAAAGACAGGCTAAACTCAGCAGAACCATTTTAGCAACTATGCATTTAAATGAAAACCACATCTCTACTACACTGACTTTGATATAGTTTATTCTTTTTGAGTTAGTAATGTTCTACAAAGTCATCACAAACAATTGAATTAGCAAATAGTGAACTATTGCTAATAGGGAAAATGTAAGGCTAAGTGCCTGTGAGCCTCTGGTCGTAATATTTTTGCCAACTGGAATGCCATTTGCATTATATAGATTTGTTTGCCAGAGTCCTTTTAAAGCAAGCCAGTCTAATCAGCATTGAAAAACTGCTTTTCTACATAACCCTCTACTTGTATCACATTTAGCAGTTATTTTAAAAATTCTTCTGCACCTTCCTGATCTGCAGAACCTGGCTTATCTGCAAGCTTAGCCTTTTTTGACTTTGTATTGCCTTTTAAAACATGTGAGCCAGCCTACCTAGCTAAGAAGGGTTAAACACTTTCGTGACTCTGCGTAATATGATCATAAATTTCTTTGGCTTTCAGACTCACAACAGTGTTGTCCACTTTGTTTTTTAAAAATAGGTTGTCATCTCATGAATCCACAAATTTAATTACTTTTCCTCTTTTTCATAATTTCATCATTCACTGTAGATATTACTTTAACACTTCCAGAGTGGTTTCATAAACAGATCAGCAAATTTTCTGTTTCTTTTTGTAGATGTCCTGTGTTGCTGATTCATTATCACCAAATTCATGGCCAACAGTCCTATAACTTATGCCTGAACGAAGCTTATCTGACACGTCTATTTTCTCCATAAGGCACATCACAGCCTTCTTTCTCTTAGAAACATTAGACAGCAATCTAATACTATGCTTGGGGACTATTGTAAATAGCAAAGTCACCAGCAAAAATCACAACAATGTGAAAAGTGTGGCACTAAATAAAACCACAAAAAGGACACTTGTTTACAGGATGAGAGCTGAAACAGGAAAACAGGGTTTCTTTGTTCTGCTTCAGCTGGGCATATGAATGTCAGTTGACTCCAATTTTTTTGCTGTTCTCTGCATGTCCATGAATAACCATGAACACATCTTTGAGTATGGGTTTGGTGGTTACAAATAAATTTTAACAGGTTGGTGAATCTGTAACCATGGAATCTGTGAATAATGAGTGCAGGTCATGGCAAGGAAGTAATCTATATTCTTTTCACGCCAATGTGATTACTGAATAGACCCCTTTACCATAGACTCCAATAGTTCTTTGTATATAAAATGTTCTTAGAGGATTGTTATGCAAGGTAGCAAAGGTCAAGTTTTCATCACTTGGTACACATTAAGGAAAAGCCTTTATTAAAAAACTTAGGACGTGGGAACGAGTATGAAGGGGAGTACAGACCCCTATCCTCTCATCGTCTTACAGAAAAGCAATTTGGGGTAAAGGGCAATATGTAGGAGGGTTATATTCAAGAGACGAGGCCCCTGAAAGCAATCTTATGAGTTGGGAGTGGGGTCATAGAGGGACAAACCATTTGGGTGCCAAACAATCTGAGTATAGATGGTAACTATTTTTAGATTTCTGTGAAATTCAGCAGCCCGGCATCTGGAGAACTTGAATCCTGTGGGAAGTTTCAGACCCTTCTGCTTGGGGAAAAGAGTCACACGTCTGAGGATCTGAGTTCAGGTGTAGCCTTTCCCACTGAGAGAATGCAAGAATCTGAGATCCAGACAATGCAGAGTGAGCTTCTGTAGTTAATTTAAGTCATATTTTCTCATTGCACCATTATGGTAGTTGAATTGTTTGTGTTAATTTGGTTTCCAGATTGGAAGAAGTTCAATATTTATTTTTTAATGTAATTTTAAAACTATATTGTCCATCTTGTCTTAATTTTTTTTTCCTGGAGACCAGGTTAAATTGATCTCTAGCAACCTGACCAGAGAATATTGATATGTACTAGTCTATATTTGAAACTGCTATAAAGTACAGCATTATCTGTGTTATCTCTGTGTGTTACATGTTGTTATATAAATCATATAACTTCCTTTAAAAATTATACAAATTATTCTACCCTTTCCAAAAGATACTTCTCTATTCAACTTGGACAATGAGCTAAAGAAATCCTCAATTAAAAAGCAACCTAACCTATCTAATTTTGTCGTATTATAAGTTTCTACCACTTCTACTTTCTTTAGCCTTAAATTTAAAGGTTTAAATTTTTAATAGTTTAAAATTTTCAAAGAAATAACCTTTTTTTTTTTACTTGTAAATCTCTTTAAAATTATTTTATTAGAGATGGTGAGAAGATTGACTAGGACCCATTCTCAGCCAGAGCCACAGATTCTATACACTCCAAAGGAAGATTCCAAAATATTCCCTAAATGATTTTTCCCAAAAACTTCAGCTTTGAAGAACATTTATAAGATAATCATTGTTAAACATAGAATGTCATGCAATGATTTTCTTGTATAACCCATTTTTATTACTCTTTAATCTGGTTAACTTTCTAAAAACAAACTTAAGCCAAACACACAAAAATAAGGATTTAAAATATAAGCCAATTTATAACAACAGATCAATTACAGTGGTCCATAAAAATGAAAAAATATGTAACTTAAACAGTTCTTATAAGCATAGCCCAAATTCTAATCTCTCTTGTTTGTTTTACAAAGAGGTTTCAGAAACATTTAGTTATTGTTTTACAAATGGAAATGCTATGTTTCCATTTAGGAGGAATGAAATCTTGAATATTAATTTGAATCCAGTTGACTTTCATCCTTTTGTAAACTCACAGAATCTCAAAGCCTAGAGTTTGTTATCTGTAAGGACAGAGATTTAAGCCACACACATTAAAAAAAATTTTAAAAAAGAGTTTAAAATTTTGTCTTCTAACTAGCACTGTACTTACAATTTCAAAACTTTTCTTCTTTAAAACACTTTATTTGCAACTAACCTTTTTTAAGGTTGTTCCTTTGGAGAGGATCAATAAAAGCACAGCATTTCTCCACTCTCACCTCTTAAAACCTTTGGCTTCCTACCAGTTTCCCTTGTTGCTCAGTCTTTTTATTGCTGACAATTCTCAGAGGTTTCTGTTATGTTCCTCTGAAGGCATGTCCCTTGTCAAAGAGGCAGGCTACTTTCTGAGGTGTCTTTAGCCGCCCCTTCATTTTTGATATCCTTGATTAGGGCAGCCCAGTGATCCAGGTGCAAGGCCTGGGTAATCTGCTAGACATTCTGATAATCATCTTGACTCATGCTGCGGTCACAGTGGTACCCACAGAAGCAGCCATGACATAGGGACAGCATAGCTATTTGCCAGTTGTCATAGCTAATATACTACTATTTACAGCCACTCTCCTTGGGGACTAGGAGGAGAAAGGGAAAGCTCTTTCCTTGTTTTGTCATTGAAAATGGCATGACATGGCATGGCATGGCTACCATTTCTGGCTTCTCTGTCATTTCCAGTACCAAAATGGCCTGAGCAGAGTTTACTGTGATGACCTGCTAGTTCTCTGCAAGTTTTCTTTTCTCCCTTGGTCTTTTTAGACTCTTATCACCTTGACCACACCTTGCTTGTGGATCCTTTTTGGTTGTGGCCCTTGGGCATCTTTATCTTTTTCCGCAATTCTGAAGATAACTCCAGTTCTATTCATTCATGAGGATATCCCCAGATTTTTTTAGGGCTGTGAAAGTTTCTCTCTATTTTGGATCTGTCTCTGTAATAAAGCAAATGTTTACTGGTTTAAATGTTGCATCTCCTTCCAACACTCCATCATGGGCATTAGTCTATCCCTGCATTTTTTTATGCCAGGCACTGTTCTAGTTTCTCTGCATTTCCTTTAGTGCAGGTCAAGTTGTGTTGCTAGTGTCTCTGCAGAAACAACCTTGCATCTTGCCTATGTGCCAATTTTTTGACCTCTTGAGAAATATAAGTGGTGGGTTCCAGTCCCCAACCCAACTTAGGTCACAAGGGGAATGGACTTCCACTATTTCCAATTGTGGTAAGAAAAGAAATAATGTATGTAAAATGCTTAAGCAATACTCTGGTTTAAATATTTTTTTTTTCCTGGCAGTGGGACTAATGAGTAGAGTAGGTGAGATATCATGGTGATGAATAAATACCTGGTAATGAGTAAATACCTGACTTAGTATTCTCATCAACAAATGTACATGGAGAAATAACAGATATGCACTGTTCCCCAAAAATATATTGAATATGCAGACCGAAGTGAGCCCTTTTATTATATATAATCCAATATTCATCCTTCGGGATCTCATTGTTGTTTTTGGTACAAACCTCTTTCAAATCTCTCCAGACCTTTGTTAAAAGGTGAAGATAACTAGATCATGTATAGCTCCAACTCTGATTACCAATTCATTTGCAAGTAGTTTTTCTCATTATGATGCCAGTGACATGGTGAAGGAGTCTATTACCAAGGAGACTGACTGTGGACCTTGACAATTTCAGCCCTATCTGCACCCTGAGGTCCAATAATGTTCTCAGGGCACGTCAGGATACCTTCTGGCAATATGTTGATAAATAGTCTTCAGCTTCTCTTGTTTTTTTTTTTTTTTTTTTTTTTTTTTGAGATGGAGTCTCCTTCTGTCACCAAGGCTGGAGTGCAGTGGCGCAATCTTGGCTCACCGCAACCTCCGCTTCCCAGGTTCAACAATTCTCCTGCCTCAGCCTCCTGAGTAGCTGGGATTACAGGCACCCACCACCACGCCCAGCTGATTTTTGTATTTTTAGTAGAGATGGGGTTTCACCATGTTGGCCAGGCTGGTCTCAAACTCCTGACCTCATGTGATCTGCCCACCTTGACCTCCCAAAGTGCTGGGATTACAGGCGTGAGCCACATCGCCCAACCTTAGCTTCTTCCTTGAAAATCTTTTTTTGATGTGTTCCTCTAAGATGTTGCTGATATGTACATGTTCCTTTGAATTCACTGACTTTCCACATTCCATCTCTTCCAGTTCTGAAACTTTTTATTCTCCCATGCCGTGGATTTCCCCTAATTCTCTTGATCAGTATTGCCCATTTAATATAATCAATGTGGTAAGTACTTTGGTAGAAGTGTGACAAAATAGCTATATGGAATTGGAAAGAGGAACTATTGATTCCATAAACGAAGAGAGAGATCCTGAAGGATTTCCTAGATGACCTCATGTTTGAAAAACATTTGAAAAACGCATACAATGGAAGACTAAGAGCACTATGGGAACAGCATGTACAAGGAGTTGGGGGAAACAAGGAGTAATACAGTGTAGCTGAAGTAAGGACAGGTTGGAGGAGGGATGTCAGGGCAGATAGATAAGGGCCGTGAACCCACGCTAAAGACTATGAACTTCATATGGGGTCTGGCAAGTAGTTGAGTAACTAGTGAAATACATGTATTAGAAACAAAATCCTAGCAGAAAGAGGTAAAAACAGATAGGAAAAGAGAAACTAGAGGCAGGGAAGCTAGTTAGGAAATCCTCATTCCTCAGAGAAGTGAGTCTGCTTCCTTTCCTCCATGCCTGCCTCCTCCCGGTGCTGTAAGGCAGTTCTGGCCTCCTGAAACAGAGCTCTGAGGGAAGCAGGGATGTTCGTGGCTTTAAATGTGCGCCCTGAGTAGGGGTCTGGCACTAGAGTGGCTTCCATAGTAGGAGCTTACAGCTATAACCTTATTGGGAGTACAGCACCTAGCATATCATAGGTGCTCAAAAATATCTGTAGAACAAGTGAATGTGGGGGGAGAAAACCTTTCCTGGCATTACCACGCTCGCAAAGTAAGAAGTCCCCTTTTACATACCCCCTTGGGATAAAATATATAAAAAAGATTCTCCTAAAATCTAGGACTAATTTTTTTTCCCACTCAGTCACATTTCCTTGAAAATTGATTCTGCACCCTGCCATGGAGGCCACCTGGGGGTTAGAAATAGCATGGGCTTCAGAGCCAGGCTGACTCAGGTGCACATCCTTACTTAGTAATTGTGCAAACTTGAATAATTTTGTAACTTTCTGATCCTCCATTTCCTCATCTCTATACTAACAATGAGGAAAGAGTTGCAGTGAGGAAAGAGATAATGACTGTAAAATGCTTATGCCAAAATATGGCTGCAGTTCAGCCAGATGCACACAGAAGTACATGTGCAGGAGCTCTGAGATCCAGTCAGAGAGAGAGAGCTGCAGAGTTATATGGCAGGGTGGCCATTGCGCCCCTCCACTCCTCCTCTACTCCAGTCTTGGACCACCCCTACTTAGGCTGCATCTGAGGCCAATGCATGTACTAAGTCAGAATCAGGCAGAACTCATCCCATGTAGCAGATACAAATTTCAATCCCCCACCCCCCGCCAAAACAAACAAACAAACAAAAAACCTCGTTGTACAAGAAATACGAAACTTTATATTTCCATGTGAATTACATTTTTCCAATATGAGACTCAGTTTAATGTAAAGATGGAAAAAATTTCAGAAAACGTAACATTCCACCTCACCAGCTGCCTTTATCTGGGGATAAGTTACTGGAGACTTACATAGAGCCAAATCATTGGGAGAGTCCATCTAGTTTTGTATAGTGTCAGTTGCCCACATCAGCATTTGATCGAATGATCCCATTCCCCTTTGGTCTTAGTGGTAACAGTTGGGTCCTTCTTTATATCCACCCCAACATCTGACTGTCTGGGCCGTTTCTGTACTGCTCTGTGAACAGAGGAAACGTTTTGTACCCCTGAGCCCTGTAGTGTCACAGAGATCTCAAAGAGGAGACCATCTGAGGACTGCCTACCTGCCCTGCACAGCCATCTCTTCTGCTTGTACATCGGGGGAAGGAGAGAACTTTTGAGATGAGTCTGTGTCCCAACTACCAGGGATAATCTAGAGAAGCAGCAACACTCCGGGGTTCTCTCCTTCCCCTCAATGTACAAGCAGAAGAAATGGCTGTGCAGTGTAGGTACTTGCCTGTACCTGGAAGTTTAGGCAGGATCTCCTCCATCTGACCTCTCTAATTGTGGCAACACTTCCTGTCTATTTTAATCATTTAACTTGGTTTCTTATGGATTGTTTTCTCATAATAATTCTTTCATTTTGTCCTCTGAATCCAAGGTTTTGAAATTCAAAAGCCAGAAATAAGACTATTATTCTCTCCTTTTCTTTTTCTTGAGCCAGTGAATAAGTTGGTTGCTGAATTGGGGGTGGAGGGAGGGAATCAAGAAATATGTGTAAATGCAAGGGGAAACAGTTTATTTAGTCTTAGCCACTTCATTTTTACATTTCCTCTGGTTAAACCATCCCACTTCATTTTTTTCATATTTCACTTTCTCTTGCCCTTTGACACTGCTACACATTGCTTGAAATAATTTTCTCTTCATTGCCAATGGCATCCTTCTGAAGTTGACCATGTTAAAGTAAGAAACAAGAATCTCATCTACTGGGCTGTTCAGCGTATCATGAAAATAGTTTAGTATTAAATTGACCAGTCATTTGTTATTAACGTACATATATACTTCTCTATGGACTGTGTTTTAAATGACTGTAAAACTCACTCTGTAATCATTAGATTTGGGGCATTGTTAGGACAAGAATTTAAGTGCTTTCTTTTGTCTAGTTGCAGTTATAATATTGCATTTCTTTGTCTAAAATCTAAGTCCAATTAGGAAAACCAGATAAATGCCAGTATGATTTTTAAGGGTTTCAAATTGTTGTGTCTCATCATAAAACAGAATTTTTAGCAATTTTTATTGCAATAATTTTGTTTATAAGCATTTTTATAAATGTATCTCACAGAAATGTTCGATAGTTTGTTGAGAAACGTGTAGTAATATATTTTAAAATCTGGTTTTGTAAATGAATAATTCAAGTAAAATGGGAAATAGGAAAAGAGCTTTGGAAAGGAATAAGTACAGCTTTTGGTCTTTTTATTAGACTATCATAATCAGATGATTCCTTTATCAGAGTGGGATGTCTATATCTGAAATAAACCTGGGCCTCCATTGGAATACTTGGAATGTAAATCTTAAACACTCATTTGTGAAGACAGTCAGTCAAATGTTCTTTCAATTTGACGTCCAGTTGATTAATAAATTTACTCATGATTTATGATGAGTCATGTCAAAAGGCAATAATGTTGTTGAACTTGAATTTGATATTTTGGCCTGTGATCATAGACTAAGTTGATTTTTTTTCTAATACATAATTTATCCTAAAGATTTATTTCATGCAGAGATTCCTACGTATTCCAACAGCTCTAACTCTTTTTGTAAAGAACCTAACAAAGCAGTTTAGTGAGGACTTTTATCAGATGAATAAACTTATAAAATAGACCATTTGTGCACAGAGATGTGCGTAGCTTCATCTTTTATAATCAGCTTATAAAAAGTCATCATGTTGATGTAAGGACTGATCTAATAGGACACATAAGTAAGCCCTCCTGTAGCTAACCCCTTCTCAGTACTGACACAACTTGAGAGTCAGAAGAAAATGTAAATGAAAAGAGCCTTAAACATCATTTAGTCTTACTGCCTTGTTTTACAGGCACAGAAATTAAGGGGTTTGACAGAGCGCCAGTGGACACACAGTGATTAAACCTGACTGAGTCAGGTTGGGGTTCCTGACTTCCTGACTCCAAGCCTCTGACCCAATGCAGCATTTTCATTTCCTGCTTCTTGTATGATTAGGACAGATTCATCTACAGTTTAATCATCTCTTTCATGAAAAGTACAGAAGAAAGAGCTATGAAATTGTTTTACCCTTCTAATTTTACTTCAGTTAAAACTTTCCTTATGATTAGGATTATAATTTTTTTAAAAAATTTTCCAGACACTTTTCATTATAGAACAAAAGGACAGTGAAAATGCATTACTCTTTTTCTCCACACTTTGTGCATTCATTTTGTATAAATAAAATTGTATTCTAACCATATATTAAATGTTTTTTCTACTAGCTGTGAGATATTTGAGATCAGTTATCATGTTTCATTCTGGCATTATATTCCTAAAGCCCTAGCACAATTCATGGCACAATACATTTTTGGTGAATGAATGCTAGATTACCATTTTCCTGGAGGTAGTAGCCTTGTTTTCTATTTGTATCGTTTGTACACATTAGCACTCAGTATATACATTTGCAATGAATAATAGAATGAGTGAGTAAATAGACATTCATAGAGGATCTCTTTGGACTTTCTTAACTAGAAACAGTGGTGATTTTTTTTTTTTTTAAAGTAGTGAGCCGTGTAGCTCTTAGTTCTTAGTGCTTATGTTACTCCTTACAAATGTATAAAAAATTTGTATCTCTTGAAATGATATAACCAAGGTAAGATTTAAATGTGATCTAGTGTTTGGAATTAGGCCTAAATATCTCAGAGAAAAAAATGCAACAAATTCATTTAACTACTCAGGTCACTGGCCCAAGTTTCAGTTTCATCTCATCAGTAGCATACTTGGCTAGAATTTTATCACCAAAACTTTTTTTTAGTGAATTAAAATCAAAACTGAAAAGAGAAGACTAAATTGGGGTACCACAATGAAGCTTGAGGAGATGGGGATACAATTTTAAACAGAAATAGAAGAGCCTTTCAAGATTTTGTAGTTTTCTCCCATTTGTTACCCATCTCCTTGTTCTCCTTTTGTCAAGTTTCCAGATATGGTAAATGCAAAATAAAAAGTGAGTTCTTCATCTTTGAAAAATACAATTGAGCTTTATTGAAAAATAAAATAAGCTGTCTAAATTTGGCACTGAGAGAGCCTTCCTTTGGGGATTTATTGTGAGAAAAGGGCCCATAAGATTGTAAGTACAGCTTTTGTTAGTTAATAGAAGGCAACATGGTTGAAAAGATGAGGATTTACATTAAAAACTTAAAATACAAAGCCTAAGATTATACTAGAGAAGCCTTAATGTGTTAATGTTACTCTTCTGTTAAAAGATTGCTGGATTGGTCCTCACAAAGGATAAGGAAGGGAAGTGGGGGAGAGGGATGTCTGTGCCGTTATCTGTTCCTGTTTCCTTCCCTGTGTCATTACTTAATCCTCAGACATACAGATGAAGTAGATGTTATTATCTTTATTTCATGGTTCAGAACTGAGGCTCAGTTAAGTAAAATAATTTGTGGGAGGTCATCAGTCATCTGCTTACTTTTTTAGCCTCACCTTCTACCATTCTCAACCTCACCTGCTCCTCTCACCCTTAGCATCATTGCTCTTCCCTGAACATCCCAAGCTTGCCTTCTGCCTTCTGTGACAGTTGCTCTAGCTATATCTTCTGCTTAGGGTTCTCAGCCCCCAACTATTAATGTGGTTAGGTCCCTCTTGTCACTCAGATCTCTGATGACATGCCATTGCAGAAAGGGCTTTCCTGATGACCCTATATAAAATATCTTATTTCATATGTGCTATGATCTAAATGTTTGTGTTCCCCCAAATTCATATATTGAAATTATAATTCCCAATGGGATTATATTAGGAGGTGGGGCCTTTGAGAGGTGACTAGGTCATGAAAGTATAGTGTTAATGAATGATATTAGTACTTTTATAAAGGAGGCCTGAGAGAGACCACCTCATTCCCTCCCCATATGAGATTACAGTGAAAAGACAACTGTCTATGAACCAGCAGGTGAGCCCCCACCAGACACTGACTTTGCTGGCACTTTGATCTTGAACCTCCTAGCCTCCAGAAGTGTGAGAAATTTTTGGTTGTATATATGTGACTCAGTTTTTGGTATTAGAGTTGTTATAGCAGTCCAAACAGACTAAGATAATATGCCAATAAGATGCACCATTATTTTGGGTACCACTAAGAAAGCAAAATGCTGCCAGTTAATCAATTACATGATAATTTTTTAAGATGCATCCCAATTTCACAGATGTTAAAATGTGGGGGGAAAATGTTCTTAGAATTGATGAAATGCAATATAACTTCCTGACTTTCTCTCCTGTTCCCTTATGCTGGATTATTCTCTTTGTAGCACTCATCACTCTCTGATATAATGTTGTACATTTTCTTTGTTTTTTCTCTCCACACTAGAGTTTAAGCTACATGTAAGAGCTTTGTTTTGTTTATGACTGGTTATAGACATTGGCTAGATGTGCCCCACACCTGTCTCCTCTTCTTCCTGGGCACTCCGGATTACATTTTCCAGCCTTCTTTTCAGTTGGGTGAAGACATGCGAGAATCTTCTGAAAATTCTCCTTATTTTTTCTCTTTCCTCCTCTTCCAGTCATAGGGATGTGAGAGCCACTAAAGGGAAGAAGTCTGTGTCTCTAAATTACAGTAACAAATAAAGCTGCCTCCAGCCCCCACCATCCTGCCACATTGAATTTTATTATATTGTGATATTAAGAGATCTTTGCAATTTAAGCCACTGAAATTTGGACTTTTTGGTTATATCGGCTAGCCTACTCTAATATATTGCTCTGTTCGCACTGCCCAGAACTGTGCCTGCACATAGTAAACTCTCAATAACTTATAAAAATAGGGTAAATGATAGGAATAGTAGGTTTTTGGAGGAAGATGATTAGGTTTGGTTTGTACATAAAGCATTTTCACGGGAGAATGGGGGTGAGTGTTGGCAACATCTTATACTGCCTCATTTCAGGTGGCCATTTCTTCTTCCAAGCAAAGTGAACAACCAGGTGCACTGCACAAAGTCCTTCCCACTGGGATTACTCCTCTCCACTGTCTTTTGGAGATGTCTGAAAAAGGGACTGTTGTGCTACAATTGTTCACTTTCACGTGGTACCTGCATATAATGCAGAGCCATCTCTAAACCAGGCCAAGTCTTCTCCTTCTCTGTCAACTAATCATAGGATACACCATATAAAGCCATAGGTACATCCTGAAGGAGAGAAGCCAGTGTAGCAGGAGTAGGGACAATGAGGAATTTGGGTCACTTCTTTATGCAGCTTATTTGTGCCCCCACAGCTTGCTCTAGCCCTATTCTCTATGTATCACTTCCATTTGATGATGGATGTTGACGTACATGCCCAACTTTGTGGCTTGGTGGGTGAGATAATACCCAGGAATGATAGCTCAGTTCACATGGTAATTTGGTGGCCCATGGTTAAGTATTCAGTCTCTACTGAGGCTCAGTAGCAGGCCAAGAGTTATTTCTCAAAAGAAGAGGAGGTATCTACAGAGGATGGTAGGGCTTTTACCACTGTCCAGTGATATTAGGAACAGCCAGTTAATATCTCATTATATTTGTTACTTTTCCAAACATGTTCAGAAGTATCATGTACACAGTCACTCATTCCTTGCTTCTTAAATAGGAATATGTATTGGAGATATTTTGCATATCTCTAGTGCCAGTTGACACCATAGACTGTAAGTACTCTCTTTATTTCTGGGAATAAAGTCATTAGTGTCTTTAATCAGGTGAGAGAGCCAATGCCAGAAATCCCAAACCCAATTGAGAAAACTTCTTCTTAAAATTCTGTTCCTCTGGAGCCACTCTTCGTACCCAAATCTATATTAACCTGGGTTCTTTGGATAAATAGAATGAATAGGATATAGATACAGATCCATATATGTGTATTTGTATGTATAGTAGTCCCCTGTTATCCACAGTTTCACTTTCCACAGTTTCAGTTACCCATAGTTTCAGTCACCAGAGGTCAATTGTGGTCTGAAAATATTAAATAAAAAATTCCAGAAATAAGCAGTTCATAAGCTTTAAACTGTGTGCCATTCTAAGTAGTGTGATAAAATCTTTCACTGTCCTGCTGCGTCTCACCCAGGATGTGAATCATTCCTTTATCTATCATATCCACACTGTATTGTATGAACATGTAGAGAAAAACATATATAGGGTTTGGTACTATCCATGGTTTCAGGCATTCACTGAGGGTCTTGGAATGTATTCTGGGTGGATAAATAGATATAGATGTAGGTATAGATATAGATATAGATCTATCTAGATAGATATGGATCAATATCTGTATCTCAACATCAATGTAGATAGAGAGAGAGAGATTTCTTATTATGGAAGCTGAGGGTACTAGGATAGGCAATAGTTAAGTTGGAGACCCAGGAGAGCCAACAGTATAGCTTTAGTCCAAGTTAAAGTCGAAATCCTCAGAACCAGTAGAGCTGTTGGTGTAAGTTCCAGTCCAAGCAGTCCAAGTCCATGCCTGAAAGCAGGAGAAGACTCAGATTGTGTTGTCCCAGCTTGAAGACAGTGAGGCAGAGAGTGAATTCTCCCTTTCTGAGCCTTTTGTTCTGTTCAAACCTTCAACAGATTGGATGAGGGCCACCCACATTAGCGAGGGCAATCTGCTTTATTCAGTCTACCAATGCAAATGTTAATCTCATCAAAAACCACCCTCGTATACACACCCAGAATAATGTTTAACCAGATGTCTGGGCATCCAGTCAGGCTGACACATAAAATTAACTATCACAGCCTGTATTTGTGAGATCAATGATTCATTTACATAATTCTCTTACAGACCTCAGTGGTCAATTTTAATTTTCAATTCCTCTTCTTTATATTAGCTTTGTAAGTTTCTGGGCATTTGACTATTAATAAGGTGTTTGTGTGTTTGTGTGTGGGTGTGTGTCTAGTAAAAAGTTCCTCTATAGGTAGGTATAATCTGCTCCAGAAGGCTATTCAAGAAACTTCCAAACTTCTCCCCTAATTTATCTTTCTTTCTTGCTCCTATTTTTGGAGGAAGAAAAAGAAAGTGGCTAGGGCTGACTGATCAGGGTGATGATGATGAAAAGAAAAGAACTGTTTTATTTACCTTCTTATTTCCACATTAAAATATCTGGGAAACGCTGTTAAGGTTGTATAATAACAAAGATCTAAAAATAGGATTAATGTATTTCCTTCTCATCATTCAGGATTTAGCTTAGATATTATCTCCTCTGGGAAACACCATGTAAAGCTCCAAGTCTGGATTGAATGCTTGTTCCAGTGATTTTTCTAGCATTCCATGCTTCCCTTACTCTCACACTCATAAAAGGTGAACACAGTTCAGGGGCAGAGTCTGCATCTGCTTCATTACTGTGTTTCTACAGCCCAACACAGGTTAACAAAATGTTCAATAAATATCTTTTGAACAAAACAGTAAATGATGCTCTCTTTTTGGACAACTGAATAATTGAAGGCAGTGATTAGTTCATGTTGGGTTTGCTACTCTAGGTTTAAATATGTTTTTTAAAAGAAGAAGACAAAAAATAACCTCCAAACTACTCTGAATTGAACCTTTATTTCAAGTCACATGTTCCTTTCCTTATTATTTCTTAGTTATTCCCAACCTACTCAAAATGAGTTTATTGGAAAAGGCTCCTTTCTAATTTGTAACACATAATGCATAGAAATTTGGCACCACTTCATAGTAATCCATTTTATGTGCTAAATTTGCAGATTTTATCTTCCTTGGCTCTTCATAGCTTTCCATTTAGTGACATGGGCTTTAGGCCATTATAAAAGTTTTGATTTTAAGGTGAAAGTTGAAGGTGATTGCCATCCTAAGATAAAGTTGCATTGATTTAGTATTTTTGAAGCTATTAAGTGGAACCTATACATAATAGTCATGAGAGAATAATGCTGTCTCCCTGCATAAGAACTTGATTAAGCTGCAGCTCTAAAGCTCTTTGCTCTTTCCTGAAGGAGGGTGACAGGACCGGGCCTAGAGCCATTGGATCCATCTGGCAGGAATCTGTCTATGGTAGTGGATGTGAACGGATGGAGTGGGGTCGGGGGGATGGAGGAGAGGTAAAGGAGAGAGGGAAGCAGAAGGGCTGGACTGAAAGATTGAGTACTAGGTCAAGATGGAGCGAGGAGAGGGAAATATTAACATAACAAAAATTAACAGCTGTTGCTATGCTCTTATAGATAAGATAAACACACAAAGAAAAACCCCACATTTATATCTATCATGATAACCTAGAATATTTGCAGAGAGAGAAAGTGTTTTCTACAACTGTTATTTCAAAATATGGCACAGAAAAAATTGATGAGTCTGGCATGAACAATATTGTAGATCAGGAAACTCAGGAAAGCACAGTGCAATTTGAGTCTGAGGACAGCACAGTGTCTGGAGCATGTTGGCTGTTCAGAAAGTACTTGCTGAGTATCCTTGAATTTGGAATAAGAAGCACTTGAAGTTAAAAATAAGAGAACTAGTTGCAGGATCAGGATCCAAACCTGGATAGAGAAATGACAGTAACTTCCTGTGACTGGGGCTTTATCAATGCCCTAGAAATGAATGAAGGATAGTGAGTTAAGAAATGGATAAATGTAAATTCATATTTAGTAATAACTCATTGATATTTTAAATTTAATTTATAATTATTTTTACACTGTCATATTTTATTTTTCTCAATTAATTTCTTTTTGCTATTCTTCTGAAGTCCCAAGTTAAACAACTTTTTTAGGAATTGTTTTAAAAAAGTTGGAATGGATGTAGCTGAAGACCATCATCCTTAGCAGACTAATGCAGGAACAGAAAACCAAATACCACATGTTCTCAGTTATAAGTGGAAGCTAAATGATGAGAACACATGCACACATAGAGGGGAACAACACACGCTGGTGCCTATCAAAACGTGGAGGGTGGGAGAAAGGAAAGGATCAGGAAAAATAGCTAGGGGTACTAGGCTTAGCACCTGGGTGATGAAATAATCTGTACAACAAAACCCCATGACATAAGCTTACCTATCTCACAAACCTGCACTTGTACCCCTGAACTTAAAATAAAAGTCAAAAAAAGAGTTAGATGATATTCATTGTAATGAACAAACTATATTAATGATCTCCTGGTGCCTCCCAAGGGATTGGCTATAACTGTCAACCAGGCCTCACAGTCTCTATCCCTAATAGTGCTTGCTATATTTTGAGCACTCAATTAATATTTAGTCACTGGACTATTTGGCTCAACCAGGTAAATGATCTCTTACATGAGCATCACATACACCCACTGATAATGAAATTATCTATCTTTCCTTAATTGTTTTATATTGAACTTTTCTGCTTTAAGAGATAAAATATTTTTTTCTTCAAAATGGCAATGTTAGGCCAGGCATGGTGGCTCAAGCCTGTAATCACAGCACTTTTTGAGGCCAAGGCAGGCAGATAGCTTGAGCCCAGGAGTTCAAGACCAGCATGGGCAACATGAGGAAACCCCGTCTCCACAAAATACAAAAATTAGCCAGGCATGCTGGCATGTGCCTGTAGTCTCAGCTACTCAGGCAGCTAATATGGGAGTATCACCTGAGGCCCAGCTGGGGGAGATCAGGGCTGCAGTGGGCTGTAATGTCACCACTGCACTCTAGCCTGGGTCACAGAGCAAGAACTTGTCAAAAAAAAAAAAAAAAAAAAAAGGCAATGTTACATCTTAATTCTTGAATTCTTGGCTTCAATTTTATAGCTAAAATTATTGCTTAGAAGCCAGATGAGTACATTTTCTGTCACAAGGATTTAATCTTTTTAACACTTGGATGTCATATAATATTTAAACTCAGTGTATCAGATGAAAACACAACTACTGCCAATTCAGTAGAATTGCACCAAATAGTTGTTTCTCCTTGAAATTCCAGAGTCAGCCTTTTAAAAAATGTTACCTCTTAGGAGGTGTCTCTTTATATTGTTTAAACTAATATTACAAGTAACATACCAAATGTTATAAAACCAAGGCAAATTATATAATAAGTGAATGTATTTCACAACTTTAGTAAACTATATATGAATCCAATGACACTTTCTTTCTTCTGTTTCTAGTTTCTTAAACTGACTTTTATAAAGAATTTTAATTTAAATGAAATTCTTTGTGCTCACTCACAATTTGGGGGCTATTCAGGAGATCTAATTAGCTTTAAACCAGTTTATCTGAAAATCACTTTTACATTTCTGGTTCCTTCTAGAAAGTAGTGGATTGTTACTTATTAGAGGCCCTAGGCTATTTATGAAAAATGTTGCTTTTGTCTGAAAAGTTGAGTTAATGAATCTCTAACACTGAACCTCTTTTGTCAGTGGATCTTTTTAAATAACTGCAATGAAATTGGGAAAAGTAAATTGCAAAGAAAATTTTAACAAAACCCCTCTCCCCTTTTATTGTGAGGCACAGACACCTGAATAAAATAAAGTGAAAAAATGTGAAAGAGTAAATGGTTTTAGTGGAAGCAATATATATTCAAAAACCATTAATATATTCAGATAAAGAATGTTTCTTTATAAATTTCTCTCCCTTTGCTCCTTTTAGATTCATCACTGTATGTGTCCACAAACTCTGAATAATTAATTCTTTCATTTTACTCCTGAGGCAGATAGGCAAATATTACCATTCAACTATTAGCTGTATAATACTTGACATGCCCCATAATTTTATAGTTTGGAAAGCTAATAATTAGGCTGTAAACTCCCAGGGTTGGAAAAATTAAGGAATTGGTCCAAAATCATAATGAATGTCGGAATAATTATTATCATTGTATTCACAAGTTCTTGGTTCTTGTACACAAAACTTATCTCCATATATATGTGTATATATATATATATATACACACACACATACACATATATATACATATATACACATACACATATATGTACATATATATGGTCTCAAATTCCTATTGTCTTAATCCTATTTGCCATTCTCTATGCTTCCTAGTTTTTCTGAAATGATTTACCACTCTAATATACTGACACAAATATGTCTTATTTTAAAACTCAAAATATATATTGCCTTGAGAAAAACTATTATGATTAAATAAAAGAAAGTTTATGTATAGATATTTGTCTTTATTAACAGTAAGACAATCCCTTAATTTTTTTTCTCTACTGAAAAACCTATCCATCACTTCACCCACCTTCTCCTTTTATCTTCAGCCTTAGAGGAAAAGGTGTTCACACAAAAGCTTAATCCCTCTCTCTCCTCTCACCTAATTCTAAATCACCTTTTTCACTGATTCCCTCCCTTTTGCTTACAAGTATGCTAAAGTTTTTCCTATCCTCAAAACAGCAACAAAAGATACCTCAATTCTGTTTTTCCCTTCAGCCACTTTCTGCTTTAACAACTTCCCCTTCACTACTGGGAGCTGAAAAGTCATCTAAACTTACTGTCTCTTCCCTTTTCCCACTCATTTGCTCTTCAGTTCATTGGTCTATATTCCTGTCAGTTGAATGAAACTACTCTGATTGAAATCAAAGAAGATGTAGTTATTGGATCCAGTAACTGCATAAATATCTCATCTTGTTTTCTGCAACATTCAGCATTGTCAATCACATCCTCCATTACTAAAACTTTCTTTGTCTGGTTTCTTATGTAAGTATGTATGTTTTGTGTTCTCCTTAAATAATGGTTTTCCTCCCTCCCTTTCTCTCATTATTTTTCCTCCAATAGCACCTTAAATGTCTATCATTTAATCTTGCATCGTCATAGGATGCAATTTATCCTAAACATATCATTCTTGCCCCAACTTCTCTAGTGAGTTTCATCTATATTTCCAACTGTTTATTGCCTATTTCCTCTTCAATATCCTTTAGCAGTCTTCAACTTTAACCTGTCTGTCATAAAACTCATGATCTATCTCCTGAAATCTTTTCTTCCTGACTTACTATCTTAGTTAATGTTCATTAAACTAAAATCTAGGAAAAACACAAGACTTGGAGTCAGAAGTCCTGGGATCAAATTCTGGATCAAAATCAGATTAGTTTTGTGATTTTGTATGAGTTTCTTTTCTCAAGCTTCCATTTCCTCACCTGCAAAATAGTAAAATAATACTTCAAAGAGTTTTAGAAAATAAATAAATGAAGATTAAAATGAAAGCATCTGGCAAAATGTCTAGCATGTAGCCATCACTAAACACGTTTTAGTTTCCTTTTTTTTTCTACATTGCCTTCTTCCTATTGAAGGACAAGATCATCATACCATAACTAAAACAATAAATGAATTTGTTACTTTCTTAAATCAGGGAGAATGATGGTAGCAGGGAAGTTTCCCTTAGCAAAGCCAGCATTTGGAAAAGGCATGGGGAGAAATTGAGAGACTTTTGAGGAGGCATAGATTGCAGAGTTTGAAAGACTTTCAGGAGTGGGAGTGGTTGAAGCCACATTAGTAGAGGCATGCTTCTTCAGGTCAGGCTAGTTGGCTTTCAGAACTGTATTCACTGAAGAAAGTTGTCATTGATTTATTAATGCTTTTTATTCCTGTTTGGGTGGTTACTCACTACAGAGCCTAACGTCTTGTCCCAGGAGTGTGGAATCTTTCGGGCTTTTTTTTTGGTTTTGTTTCTCATTCTTTTTCTCTCCACCCTGCCTCTCACCAATTTTCAGTTGGTCAACAATCTTGCTCATTCAACTTCCAATGTCTTTCAAAACTTGCCTCACCCCAAGTGTCTATCTCTAATGCTGCTGGTGCCCTAATTTATGTTTTCATCATCTTTCAACTGTGCTTTGGTAATGGCATGTGAATGTGCTAAACTCAGTCTCCCAGCCCCCAGACTCCAACTCTAATCCACTCTCCACACTGGCATCAGACTTAGTCACCTAAAACAGGTATGATAATCAACTCTAATTTAAAATCTTAATGATTTCACTGAGTTTATGGCATTTTTCCCAATATCATCTGATATTAAAATGCAGATTCCTGGGTCTCATGGGGCTGGGTTCCAGGAACCTGAGTTGTAATAAGTATTCCCAAGATGTTACTGTGTTCACAGAAGTTTGAGAACCACTCACTTGTAGGCTATAATGCAAATTCCTTGGCACAAGCAGCCCTAATGAACCAGCTTTCCAGCTTCATATTTTGATACTTTCCACATATCCCGTATTGTAATTACACTCAGCTACTCATCTTTCTGCAGACATACACAGAAAATTCTCTTCTGTTGTCTCTGTACGTTCTGGTCTTTCAGCCTGAAATATTAATTTGCTTCATACACTTCTGCTAATCCTTGACAGCCAGTTCACATCTTCCAGAAACCTACTTTTTTCATAATTATGTTTCTATGCCTTCCTGTATAATTTGTAATTGCAATGTGTGGAGTTAAGTGCCTACTTTTCCCTCTGGTGGACTGAGTTTCTTGAGGGTAAATGTCAAATCTTATCCATATGTACATGACTATTACCTAGCACACTGCAATCATATAATGCAAGTTGACTGCATATTTGCTGAATTAAATTTTTATGGAAACCTTGAAGAATATCAGAATAGAATATCAGCCTAGAATATCAGAGAAAGGATGTATTAATCTACTCCACTCATTTGTAGATTCAACTAAAGCCCAGTGGTATTCATTGACAACAAACCAACTTTACTTTGGCCCCAACCTTTGTAGGAAATAAAAATTAACCTAAGCCCAGATACTTTTAACAGTATCTGTTTGTACTCTGGATTGTTCATTGGCTTGCAAGTTTTCGGATTGTTCCATAAAATTTATAAGTTCCTTTCTAACCAATGTTTATTTGGAATGGCTTATACAGATCTATGACATCTTTTTATTTGATTATTTTTCTTTTATATATATATATTTTATTATACTTTAGCTTCTAGGGTACGTATGCACAATGTGCAGGTTTGTTACATATGTATACATGTGCCATGTTGGTGTGCTGCACACATTAACTCATCATTTACATTAGGTATCTCTCCAAATGCTATCCCTCCCCCCTCCCCCCACTCCACCCCACAACAGGCCCCGGTGTGTGATGTTCCCCTTACTGTGTCCAAGTGTTCTCATTATTCAATTCCCACCTATGAGTGAGAACATGTGGTGTTAGGTTTTTTTGTCCTTGTGATAGTTTGCTCAGAATGATGGTTTCCAGCTTCATCCATGTCCCTACAAAGGATATGAACTCATCATTTTTTTATGGCTGCATAGTATTCCGTGGTGTATATGTGCCACATTTTCTTAATTCAGGCTATCATTGTTGGACATTTGGGTTGGTTCCAAGTCTTTGCTATTGTAAATAGTGCTGCAATAAACATACATGTGCATGTATCTTTATAGCAGCATGATTTATAATCGTTTGGGTATATACCCAGTAATGGGATGGCTGGATCAAATGGTATTTCTAGTTCTAGATCCCTGAGGAATCACCACACTGACTTCCACAAGGGTTGAACTAGTTTACAGTCCCACCAACAGTGTAAAAGTGTTTCTATTTCTCCACATGCTCTCCAGCACCTGTTGTTTCCTGACTTTTTAATGATCACCATTCTAACTGGTATGAGATGATATCTCATTGTGGTTTTGATTTGCATTTCTCTGATGGCCAGTGATGATGAGCATTTTTTCATGTGTCTGTTGGCTGCATAAGTGTCTTCTTTTGAGAAGTGTCTGTTGATATCTTTCGCCCACTTTTTGAGTTTGAGATCTGAGAACCGACAGACTGCCTCCTCAAGTGGGTCCCTGATCCCCGAGTAGCCTATCTGGGAGGCACACCCCAGTAGGGGCAGACTGACACCTCACATGGCCAGGTACTGCTCTGAGACGAAACCTTCAGAGGAACGATCAGAGAGCAACATTTGCTGTTGAGCAATATTCGCTGTTCTGTGCTGATAACCCAGGAAAACAGGGTCTGGAGTGGACCTCCAGCAAACTCCAACAGACCTGCAGCTGAGGTGCCTGACTATTAAAAGGAAAACTAACAAACAAAAAGGACATACCAAAACCCCATCTGTACATCACCATCATCAAAGACCAAAGGTAGATAAAACCACAAAGATGGGAAAAAACAGAGCAGAAAAACTGAAAATTCTAAAAATCAGAGCACCTCTCCTCCTCCAAAGGAACGCAGCTCATTGCCAGCAACAGAACAAAGCTGGACGGAGAATGACTTAGACAAGTTGAGAGAAGAAGGCTTCAGACAATCAAACTTCTCTGAGCTAAAGGAGGAAGTTCGAACCCATCGCAAAGAAGTTAAAAACCTTGAAAAAAGATTAGACAAATGGCAAACTAGAATAACCAATGCAGAGAAGTCCTTAAAGGACCTGATGGAGCTGAAAACCATGGCACGAGAACTACGTGATGAATGCACAAGCTTCAGTAGCTGATTCTATCAACTGGAAGAAAGGGTATCAGTGATTGAAGATCAAATGAATGAAATGAAGCAAGAAGAGAAGTTTAGAGAAAAAAGAGTAAAAGGAAACGAACAAAGCCTCCAAGAAATATGGGACTATGTGAAAAGACCAAATCTACGTCTGATTGGTGTACCTGAAAGTGATGGGGAGAATGGAACCAAGTTGGAAAACACTCAGCAAGACATTATCCAGCAGAACTTCCCCAATCTAGCAAGGCAGGCCAACATTCAGATTCAGGAAATATAGAGAATGCCACAAAGATACTCCTCGAGAAGAGCAACTCCAAGACACATAATTGTCAGATTCACCAAAGTTGAAATGAAGGAAAAAATGTTAAGGGCAGCCAGAGAGAAAGGTCGGGTTACCCACAAAGGGAAGCCCATCAGACTAACAGCAGATCTCTCAGCAGAAACTCTACAAGCCAGAAGAGAGTGGGGGCCAATATTCAACATTCTTTAAGAAAAGAATTTTCAACCCAGAATTTCATATCTAGCCAAACTAAGCTTCATAAATGAAGGAGAAATAAAATCCTTTACAGACAAGCAAATGCCTGAGAGATTTTGTCACCACCAGGCATGCCTTACAAGAGCTCCTGAAGGAAGCACTAAACATGGAAAGGAACAACCGGTACCCGCCACTGCAAAAACAAGCCAAATTGTAAAGACCATCGATGCTAGGAAGAAACTGCATCAACTAATGAGCAAAATAACCAGCTGACATCATAATGACAGGATCAAATTCACACATAACAATATTAACCTTAAATGTAAATGGGCTAAATGCCCCAGTTAAAAGACACAGACTGGCAAATTGGATAAAGGGTCAAGACTCATCAGTGTGCTGTATTCAGGAAACCCATCTCACGTGCAGAGACACACATAGGCTCAAAATAAAGAGATGCGGGAAGATCTACCAAGCAAATGGAAAACAACAAAGGCAGGGGTTACAATCCTAGTCTCTGATAAAACAGACTTTAACCAACAAAGATCAAAAGAGACAAAGAAGGCCATTACATAATGGTAAAGGGATCAATTCAACAAGAAGAGCTAACTATCCTAAATATATATGCACCCAACACAGGAGCACCCAGATTCATAAAGCAAGTCCTTAGTGACCTACAAAGAGACTTAGACTCCCACACAAGAATAATAGGAGACTTTAACACCCCACTGTCAACATTAGACAGATCAACGAGACAGAAAGTTAACAAGCGTATCCAGGAATTGAACTCAGCTCTGCACCAAGTGGACCTAATAGACATCTACAGAACTCTCCACCCCAAATCAACAGAATATACATTTTTTTCAGCACCACACCACACCTATTCCAAAATTGACCACATAGTTGGAAGTAAAGCTCTCCTCAGCAAATGTAAAAGAACAGAAATTATAACAAACTGTGTCTCAGACCACAGTGCAATCAAACTAGAACTCAGGATTGAGAAACTCACTCAAAACCGCTCAACTCCATGGAAACTGAACAACCTGCTCCTGAGTGACTACTGGGTACATAACGAAATGAAGGTGGAAATAAAGATGTTCTTTGAAACCAACGAGAACAAAGACACAACATACCAGAATCTCTGGGACACATTTAAAGCAGTGTGTAGAGAGAAATTTATAGCACTAAATGCCCACAGGAGAAAGCAGGAAAGATCTAAAATAGATTATTTTTCTTAATCACAAAAGTAATACACACTAATTTCAAACAGTGAAACAATTTAACATATAAAAAGTAAAAAACAGTAATCTTTACATACATACAGCTTCTGACTCTCACCTTCATCAAGCCTCTTTTTATTCCTATGTAGTAACCAATATTTATAGCCTATATGTGCTCCTCCTACTTTTCTCTATGCTCATATAAATACACACAAGAATAGGTTTAAAAAATTGCTTTGTTTGTTGTTAATGGAATCATATTATACAAATCTTGAAATTTACTTTTCTCACTTCATAGTACATTGTGAATATTCCTCCAATCAATAGATAGAAATCTAACTTATTTTTAAGAATTAAATAACATGTCATAGTATGGTTTTACTACCATTATTTAACCAATCCCCTGTTCTTAAACAGTCACTCTGTGTCCAGTTGGGTTTTTTTTTTTTTTTTTGAGACGGAGTCTTGCTCTGTCACCCAGGCTGGAGTGCAGTGGCGCGATCTCGGCTCACTGCAAGCTCCGCCTCCCGGGTTCACGCCATTCTCCTGCCTCAGCCTCTCCGAGTAGCTGGGTCTACAGGCGCCCGCCACCACGCCCGGCTAATTTTTTGTATTTTTAGTAGAGACGGGGTTTCACCGTGGTCTCGATCTCCTGACCTCGTGATCCGCCCGCCTCGGCCTCCCAAAGTGCTGGGATTACAAGCGTGAGCCACCGCGCCCGGCCCCCGTTGGTTTTTCTCTCACTATCCACAATGCTTCAATTAACAACCCAGTGTATACATGTACTATTGTTATTTATGTAGAAGAGATTACCAAAAGTTAAATAGCAGAAGAAATGCATATTTTTATTTTTAATGACCAGGTTATGTAGCAACATGTTAAACATCTTTTCTTAAGTTTACTGGGCACTTGAATTTTCTCTTTTTTGAATTACATGCTTGTATCCTTTGTCCATTTTCCCATTGATTTGTTTTTTTAAAGACAATAATTTTTAGAGGCTCTTCTGTATTAACCTGTTGGCTCTTAGATATGAAACAATTTTCTTCTATTTCCTGCTTATCCTCTTTTATTGATTATAATATCTTCACCCTGAAAACATTTAATATTTTTATGTAATTAGTTATATTTATCTAGTTCTTTATGGATTTTTATATTTCTTATTTTTATCCCAAATTTCTTTCCATCCCCAATTTATGCAGTCTTCTAATTTTTATTCTAATATTTGTGTGGCTCTACTTTGTATATTTAAATATCAAAAGGAATTAGAAATTTAGTTTTGCTTTTTTCCAGATGGGTAGCCAATTAGGTCAACAGAATTTAATAATAAGTTAATTACAGGGATGAGGTGAGGAGGAAATTGTCTACTATTATAATTCCTTTAATATTTGTTTGCCTCTTCAAATTTCCTATTTCTCCTTAAATTGTACCATTTAATGATACTTTATTATGAGACAGGAAATGACTGAAAATATTTTATACCTCTAGAGGTTCACAGGTGTGGCAAAGTTTGTTTTTTAATTGTGAAAAATGTTTCCAAGTTTTCTTTCACAAAATGATAAATGTTCTAAATATGTTGACATTTTCTGAAATGACAAGTGACTGCCACAAGAAAGCTACTAGTCGTGTGTACTCAATAATAAGGGCAATATGAATGTTTCTGGGCCAGGTGCGGTGGCTCCCTCCTGTAATCCCAGCACTTTGGGAGGCCGAGGTGGGTGGATCATCTGAGGTCAGGAGTTCAAGACCATTCTGGCCAACATGGTGAAACCCCGTCTCTACTAAAAATTAGCCTGGCATGGTGGCACATGCCTGTAATCCCAGCTACTCAAGAGGCTGAGGCTGGATAATCTCTTGAACCTGGGAAACTGAGATTGCAGTTTGCTGAGATCACGCCATTGCAATCCAGCCTGGGTAACAAGAACAAAACTCCATCTCAGGGTGAGGGTAGGGGGAAAGGTTTCTGAATCATATAGAATCAGATATAAAACCTGGTAAATCTAACATCTTAATTTCTTCCAATGGAATAGAAAGTGGATGTGGGTTCTACCTTTTGATAGGGTCTGTCTTACGGGTCTTAATGAAAACACATTATCTTTTATTTCAATCATCTGTGGAATTGATGAAACAGAAATTTTTACATTTTCTTTTTTTTTTTATTATACTTTAGGGTTTTAGGGTACATGTGCACAATGTGCAGGTTTGTTACATATGTATCCATGTGCCATGTTGATTTCCTGCACCCATTAACTCGTCATTTAGCATTAGGTGTATCTCCTAATGCTGTCCCTCCCCCCTCCCCCCACCCCACAACAGTCCCCGGAGCGTGATGTTCCCCTTCCTGTGTCCATGAGTTCTCATTGTTCAATTCCCACCTATGAGTGAGAACATGCGGTGTTTGGTTTTTTGTCCTTGTGATAGTTTACTGAGAGTGATGTTTTCCAGTTTCATCCATGTCCCTACAAAGGACACGAACTCATCATTTTTTATGGCTGCATAGTATTCCATGGTGTATATGTGCCACATTTTCTTAATCCAGTCTATCGTTGTTGGACATTTGGGTTGGTTCCAACTCTTTGCTATTGTGAATAGTGCCGCAATAAACATACGTGTGCATGTGTCTTTATAGCAGCATGATTTATAGTCATTTTCTATTTTAATGTCTTTTGACTCTGAGAATCTTCTATTTTTGTGACCTCTAATGAAACCTGTAAGTTTGTCATTTTTCTAGCAGCTGTGTCTTAAAATGTGGATTCTTTTTGTTATTTTATATCTGCAGTGTGAGAAGTTATTGTACATATTCCTATAAGCTGAAAGTATTTCTTACGCCAAAATGTCTCTCTCTCTTTTTTTGAGACAGTCTCACTCTGTTCCCCAGGCTAGAGTGCAGTGATGCAATCTTGGCCCACTGCAACCTCCACCTCCCTAGTAGGAAGGAATTTATATTAAGAAGTATAACCATTTATATTTCTTATGTGAATTGTTTATTCAAGATCTTGCTTATCTTCTATTTGGTTTGTCTTTCTTTTCTTATTAGAGGGTAAGTGTTGGCTATTGATGGTTGTTTTTTGTTTGTTTTGTTTTTGTTTTCTTTGAGACGGAGTCTCACTCTGTTGTCCAGGCTGGAGTGCAGTGGTGCAATCTCAGCTCACTGCAGCCTCCGCCTCCCGGGTTCAAGTGATTCTCCTGCCTCAGCCTCCCGACTAGCTGGGATTACAGGTGTGTGCCACAATGCCCAGCTAATTATTGTATTTTTAGTAGAGACAGGGATCCGTCATGTTGGCCAGGCAGGTCTTGAACACCTGACCTCGGGTAATCCACCCATCTTGGCCTCCCAAATTTCTGGGATTACAGGCGTGAGCCACTGTGTCTGGCCAATATGTCTTATATGTTAATTGCCTTTGGAAATAATATTTGACCTTTTTACACTGCCATATCACTGATAGTACCTATTAACATATCATTTAAGTTTTTCAACAAGAAGAATGCCATGCTCAATTAGAACCTTAGCTAATGAATTTTAGTTCAAACTCTGCCATAGAAACCCCAAATTTACTTAAAATTTGTGCAGAGATCTCATTTTTGTGTTTAAAAATTTTCTATAAAAATAGAATGAGGACATTGATTAATATAAAAGACATTTTATTAAAATGAAATGATTGTTAAATTAATCAAACATACATAAATCACTTTTGCTATCTACATGAATTCATGTATTCATTCATCAAACATAAATTATTTACTACATTACCAAGTACATTCTAGCCTCTGGATATGCAATAATCCATGGGATCTGGTCCCCTTACTTTAAAAGAGCTCATGTTTTAGTTGAAGAGACAGTCAAATAAATAATTCAGCAGGGACAAGTTTAATAATGAGACACAGGTTCAGTGCTATCAGAGAGGAAGGAATGATCATTTTTGCTTTGGAAAGTAAGGGGGTGCCTGGGAGGTTTCATTGAGAGAGAATAATAGCTCAATTTAGGCTTGAAAGATAGATAAGAATTTCCCTGATCGACAAAAGATAGAAAGTCATTTCAAATAGAAGGGAGAGTATGTCCAAAGGCAAAAAAAGCATAACAACATTATGTTCTAGGAAATGCGAGTGGTTTAGTGTTTTCTGAGTGTAAGGTTTGAGGCAGGGAGTTGCTGGAAATGAGTCTGGATTGATATAATGGAGCAAATTATATAAATAATATAGGCATTAAGGGATTTTCACTGTAAGATTTACTTTTCAGATAATCTAGCTCTAATATAGTTACAACCAAAAGAGTAAAATAATCCACCTAAGTTCTTCAAAATAGGAACTGCACAAAAGCTAGATGAAACTATGCGATTGTTTGTTACTTATTTCCCGTGGGTATTTTGGGAAATCACAAACTATTCATAAACACATAAATAAAGTCAAAGAAACTCACATATAGACAATGAAATTACATTTAAGTCACAAGTAAAACCAAAATTATTAAATAGAATGAATAATTACAATACTAATACAATGATGACATTGAAATACTGATTTTAAAATTTTGATTTGGTAATTCCAGTAAAAAATAATTGAAATAAATAAAAAGTCTAATGTTCCATCTATTCGTCATTCAGGGGAAAATTCAAGTGGGTATGATGGCCTGCACTTGTAGTCTCCAATTCTTAGAAAGGTGAGGCAAGAGAACTGCTCGAGCCCAGGAGTTCAAATTCAGCCTGGGCAACACATCAAGATCCCATCTCTAGAAATTAATTAATTAATAAAACAAATCTTAGAGTGTAAAGCAGTATTTTAAAAAGTTGGCTGAGTTATGGTAAGTTGGTCCATATAAGACAACTATATAATTACTTAGAAAGTTGAAAGTATCTTAATGTTTTCTTACAAATAAAGTTTTTTAAGAGTTTAGGGAAAGGGGAGGTTATTTCTAGTTGGTCAGGATGGTTACTTTAGAGCTGAGGTCATGAATGGTAGATGTGCAATAATGGGTTTGCAGACTTAAATGGAATATAGTCAAGAAAAACAGGATGATACAATATTTAGTAACTGACAAGAGATTTTGGTTGATGGAATTTAATTCATTTCATAGATCTTGACAAAGCCATACCTTTGTTAGCCATTTATCTTCAGGTGACAGTTACAGAAACTTAAACAGCTTAAGCAACAAGGAGAATGTGTTGGCTTCTGTAACTGAGAAATCATGTTTGGCTGCATCCAAGGGTTCAGGCAATTTCATTACTACTCTCTCTCTTACTCACTGTTGGCTCTATTGTTAGGCAGATCCCCACCTGCTTCATAATGGCTGGAAGTTTCAGAGTATGTGCCAACCTCAGCAACATCTGCAGGAAGAGAGCTTCTCTTTCAACAATTGTCCCAATAAAACTCTCACGATTTTCTCTGTTTGCACTAACTGAGGCCTCAAGCTCTTCCCTTAACTAATCACTGTGGCTGGTAGTTGATTCCTGGTCACTTAGTTCCATGAAGACTTTTAAAGTGCAGAAGTCTTATTTGGCCAAACTTTACACACCAGGTGTTGTAGGTTCCAAAGTGGAATGACATGGTTGGAATCATCCAACTCACTCTTGAATTTGTGTTCCTCATGCATTCATATAGTCTGTTAGAACTATTATATAAGAGAGCTATAGTCCAGAAGGAAATTAGGATCTTAGAGAAGATATTATATAGTAAGAAAGTAATTTTATCACAAAAATTAAATAGTTTAATATTCACATATGACTCACATTGATACAAACAAATATCTTATAGTGCTCTGTATGTTCCTGCTCTCAAGGGACTAAAAAACTAGTGGGAGAAATCAATAGTTTAAAAGATTATGACAATATAGTAAACGTGTTGTTAGAGGGTTCCATGGGAGCCCAGAGAAGGGGCATGTTTCTAGGGTGTAAAATGGGATGTGAAAGTTGTGGGCAAATGTGTCTGAGAAGAAAATGTGGTCTCTAAGTATAGTTGAAACATAATTTCAATATTCTCCATAATTTAAATATGAAAGTTCTTAATTGTTCAAAAGAGTAACAGCCGGAGAGAGGGGTAACTTAGCTTTCATTTCCTACAAATCGCTTTCATGGAAATATATTCCACTGACTTCCCACAATTTTCAGCTTATTAATTTTAGGACTTTTCTGTCATCCGTATTATCAGTCAAGGATGGAATTTTGTAATGAAGGAAGAACAAGAAAACCAGAAAGAATTTGTTAAAGGATACTATGATTAAGGCATTTCTTTTGTTAGTTTCTCTGAGTATACTTAAGAAATTCCATTTTACTAAGTGAATAACTAGAAAAATACCTCTCTACACAATTCCTTATGAGAGGGCAGAGAGGCCCATTGGGAAGAACGAAGGGAAACACCAACGTGTGAGTGCCTGCTCTTTCCCAGATACTGGAATCTGTGCTCTGCAGACTCTGAGACTGGATAACTGAGTGCTGGTCTCAGCTTTACCAGTGAACCAGTACGTGGGTGGTCTTGGGTGCTTCTTTTCTTCTTTTGTTTCCTTGTCTGAAAAAATGGGAATAATTTTTACATTGCTTACTTTTGCAAGCAGATGTGACTGCTTTCTTTCTCTTCTTTTCCTTCCCTTCCTTTCCCTTTTTTACCTTCCTGCCTCCCTCCTCCTCTTTTCTTTTTTTTCTAGAAACATTTTATTGGAGCCTACTGAATACCAGGCACTTCGTGTTGGGGAAACAAACATGAAAATGGCATAATATTAATACTTATTCTCAAACAGTCACAGAGAGTGGGGGAAACTGAATAGTGAATAAGAAATGTCAATAAAGCAGGATCTAAATTCTGGGAATTGGAGGAAACCTTACCTCAGGCTGCTAGTAATCTCTTAATAATTGAGAAAAAATATGTATCTTCCTGCAGCACATACACAGATTCCCTTGTAAAGTCAAACTTGAGGTAAACAACAGCAACTTTAGCATAATAAATTACTCAATGAGCCATGTCAGCCACAATTTGGGTACCCATTCACTGGACTTTTAGACCTTTGGTTTTAAGATAACTCCTTTTACACGGATGTATTAATCTTTTCTTCAACTGTTCCATAACAATGATTATGGCTACTGGCATGCCAGGGTTCTGGTGAGAATTATAGGAAACATGTATATAATAACATTTTACTAATGTGAGGAATTTTTTTTTTTTTTTTTTGAGACAGTGTCTTGCTCTGTGACCCGGGCTGGAGTGCAATGGTGCAATCTTGGCTCACTGCAACCTCCGCCTCCCAGTTTCAAGCAATTCTCCTGCCTCAGCCTCCCGAGTAGCTGGGATTACAGGCGTGCATCACCGGGCCCGGCCTACTAACTGTAAGACAGTTTTTAAAATTTCCATTTGCTCGCTTATGCAACAAATACTTGCTGACTTGCAGACTTCCTCTGTTCAGTACACTGGCTACATACTGAGAAAGTGATACAAATAATACATTTCTTTCCCTGAGTCTATAGGGAAGAAACAATCATGTGGAAACGTATTAGAATTCAATGTATTAAGAGCAATAATAGAAGGATGTTTGACTATTAAGATGGCTCAGAGGAGGGAGTTTTCTGGTACATTAGAGACAGCTTCACAATGAAAAAAAAAAAAAACTTGAGTTGGATCTGGAAGGATGAGTAAGAGTTTGGCAGGTGAGTGTTGAAGTGGGTGATGTGAGAGATGGGAAAGGCATTCTAGGCAATGGGAAAACCATGTGCAAAGACAAGAAACATAGAACAATATACTGTTTCGGGAACTTAAATAATTTACTAAATGAAGCATAGAGCACAGGCAGGGATTCGAGGTTGGGAAAGTTGATAGGAAGAAGACCAGACCTTGGGTCCTGCATATCACACTAAGAAGACTGGATTTCTTGTCGCGGGCATTAAAGAGTCATTGAGGATTTCAAAACAGGGGAGTTATACATGCCTAGATTAATGTTGTAGGAAGATCAGCCATGGAACACTGTGAATAATGCATTGGGATAAGCAGAAAGAAAGATCCATTAGAGGCAATTGTGATGGTTCCATTAAGAGAATACTATTAACAACAATATGTTGCACATTTCAAAATAGCTAGAAAAGATTTGAAATGTTCCCAACACTAAAAATGATAAATGCTCTCAGTGATAGATATTTACCCATCAATGGTTATTTAGGATTTGATCATTACACATTGTATGCCTGTATCAAAATATTACATGTACTCATAAATATGTATAATTATATATCCATAAAATTTTTTTAAAGAAAAAATATCAATTATTTTTTAAAAAAGAGAAATACTAAAACAATAATAGAATATTCCAAATTAAGAAGTACAGAGAAAAAAGCATATTTGAATGGGTGGGAGGGATGAGTTTAATATTGTATATGTTGAATTTGAAATAGTACTACAGGGTTGGCATTCAAAAGTGTGATCTGAAATAGATATATCAAACTAGGAGTCCATAGGCACATCGAAGCTCTCAATATAATTTCTTCTTTTTTTTAAAAAAATGCTTTTTGCTGTGAAATGATATGAATCATAAAGGACACCTCTAAAATCTAATAAATAAATTATAGGAACTCAAACTCAGAAAAAGATGGTTTATCTTCGTGTTGGCAAACACTTGGCCAAATAATGCCTATGTCTGAAAGTAAGTAAGTCAGTCTGACATCTCTCTTATGTCACACAGTGTTGTTTAATGGGGATAGAAGAGGATATTGGAAAGGTAGAAGAAAAAAGTATGGATCAAGAAGCGATCCATTTACATGTGGAAAGAGGAATAAAGGCTCTTGGCACGATGGGATCATTATCTGCTTGGTTTCTTTTTATTATAATGGAGCTATTATTATTTACCATTTTTTCTGGGCACCAGAAAAGATACTTCTATTCTAATGAAAGGTCAAATGGCTGTGTACATTGTACTGTTCCTCACACCCAAACTTTAAATAGTAGTTGTTTCAAAGTCATACTATTTTTAAGAAGCAAGAGGGAAAAATATGCATGATAATCTTTTTCTTGTATTTCTCTTTACAAATAAAACCAAATAATTTTTTTTTATTTTGTAAAACAGGAACTCCCTCATTAGCTAGGACTATAAATACCAGAATTTTGTTTGCTAATGAAAAGAAATGCTACAGAGACAAATAATGAGAATTACAGTTTCCTACTTGCACATATTTTCCCCCAAATATTTCACAATTTAATCCTCATAACAACTTGTGAGGTAAGCTGGGAAGATGCTATTATTCCCACTTTACAGATGCTCTACCTCCTTCTGATTTAGCCATTTTCAAAACAAGTGAGCTGGAGACTAGGGATTAGGGTCCACAGGAAGTACTGCAGAATTATGGAAAATAACAACAATAATGAAATTTAAAGATCCAGTGCATTATGAATACACATAATTGTTGTATTTCACTAGCAGTAAAATGAATGAACTTAACCAAAGAGGTCTGAGGATCTGTTTATATTAGCATTCCAGAAATTATTCCATGAGCAAATGCTGTGTCTACTAAATGCAGTGTTCCTATTGCCCAGAAATTTGAAACCATCATACAAGTGGGTCCAGTATTTATTCCAGAGATAAAGATTGGTAATCTCTCATTAGTTTCAAAACTCCCCATATTACTTTATCTTTAGATAAATATTTCCTTTGTACTTGATGACTTTACTGTTTTTAATTTTCATTTTATATGACAGCTAGTTCCAAGCATTATTTGAGGTGACTAAATAACAATAGTCTACATTAACTGAGATCTCATTCCATGCCAGGATGTATGGGTTCTGCATGGATTTTATAATTAAATTCTCTAACAATGCTGTAACACAGATAATGTGAGTATTCTTATTACCCTCATTTCACAGATTAAGAAATTTAGGTGCAGAGGGGTCAAATCATACAATGAGGAAGGTTAAGGAGCAAATTCCTATTCAGGTCTGGTTAACTCCAAAACCCATCTGCTATAGATTCTCTTTAGCATAAAGCGTACACGAGATATGGGAGGGGAGTACTAAAAAACAGAAGAAAAGCTTTTTGAGAAAGGATAGGATAGCAATAACTTAATTGCTACAAGTACCTCTGCTAATATCCAGCTCCAAGTTTCCTGACAGAGCTAAAAATATGGAACTGTTTGATTTGGAAATCCTCTTAATCTGACAAATAAAAATATAAAATCATCTTTTATTTAGAATAAATATTTAGAACTGTTTCTCTCATGTCCCCATATGATAAAGATATTGGATATGAAAAGAGTCCACATCTTTTATAAAATATTTTGCAACAGATACAGAAGTTTTCTTTAAATGAATAAGTATCTTGCTTGAGATTTGTTAAACTTCTTGGATTGGTGGTTTACTGTTTTTTTGGTCAAATACTGGAATATTTTTAGTCAATATTTTTCCCAAATATTTTTCTGCCCCATTCTCACTCTTCTTTCATTTACTGGGACTCTAATTTCATATATTTTTGGATGGCTTGAGAACATCTCATGTGCCACTGAGTCTCTTTTAGTTCTTTCTGCACTTCAGTTTGCATAATTTCTATTGACCAATGTTCAAATTCACTGATGCAGTACATTTTTACTTAATATATTGTATTTTTAGTTCTAGGAGTTTTATGTTATTCTATTAAGCAATTTCTAAATCTCTTCATGAATTATGCAGTTCTCTTTTTACTGACTGACTTTGGTTTATGTGTCACATATTTCTATTTCATCACATGTCTAGATATTTTTATTGTATACCATACATAATAGATGATAGGTTGTAAGACACCGAATTTTGGTATCTTCCTCTAAAAGTTGTTGGGTTTTGTTCTTGTAATGATTAACTGAATACGTAGGGATTTGGCTTTATGCTTTATTCAGGAGGGTCTATTTAGATTTTTCCCATAACCTTAGTGCAAATCTTTTCATTCTGGATATTAATTTATATCCCTAAGATGTGATCATTCTGGGGTATCAGTGGAAAACTTAAGATGCTTACCAAACCTTCCTAAGTAGACAAAACTCAAACTCCAAACTGTCTTCTTTGTGGTGGGGAGAAACTGAAGTATGTGGTCTGATACCACTATACCTACATTTAAACCTAGGACAAAATGTCCAAGTGAGCATTCTGTACTTGTCCAGATCATGTGCCAATGAAATTTTTACTTTCCTTGTAAGCTGCTACCTGGGTCAAGTTTGATCACCTGAGTTGCTCAACTAAAGTGTTTTTCTTAGATATGTTCCTGAGAACTGTTGGTATGCAATGGTGGGCTTGAAGCAGAAAATACAAAACTCACTTTTTCCATTTGTCCTGTCTCTTGTTTTGCTCCAGCTCTTCCAGATGTCCATCTGTAAGAAGCTCTATTTTTTCTACTTTAATGTACCACCTTTCCTATTAATTTCTCCAGAAATTCCTGCAAAACTGGGGGGAAGATGAATTCAGGATATGCCCCAGAAACTCTGTTCAGTTTATCTTATCTTGGGAGCCTTGCTCTAATTGTGACCCTATTGACTTTTCCTATAATGCCAGATTTATTTTGTGATTCGTCTGCTCAAAGTGCAATAAAATATGTTTAGGGATACATACATGGGTGCCAAAACTATAAATATTCACAAAGAAATGAGTAATATCAAAGAAAGTGTGGCCTCTTTGGGGAAAAGAGAAGATTGTGATCAGAAAAGTGCTTACACATTACACCTAAGGCGCTGGTAATGTTCTTTTTTCTTAACCTGGGTATATGGTTATTCATTGTGTTATGATTCTTTAATTTTACACATTCATTTTATATGCATTTCTGTCTGTATAATACATTTCATAATGGAAAGAGAACTTAGTACAACTACATAAGAGGACAAAAGGAAGAGAGAGAATAAGATATTAGCAAGTAAGTTCTAGTTAAATATTTCTGCTGTACATAGAAAAAATAATGTGCTAATTTTAGAAGGTACCTTGTCAAATAGTTGTTGATGATTAATTCAAAGATGCAATTTATTTAAAAAATGTCCTTCCATATGAAAATAAAAAGCATAAGTTTAGAGCCTGACTCACCAGGGTTCATACCCTACCTCTGCCAAATTCTAGTAGTGTGATATGGGAAAGATTATTTTTAATCTCTCAGTTAAGAAATCCTGTTTCCTCAACTATAAAATGGGAATAAAAGTAACTACTTCACAGAGCTGTTGTAAGGGATAATGAGTTAGCATAGGTAAAGTACTTCCTAGCATACCATCAATAAATATGTCCACCAACCCTCACCCCAAATTTATTCCTATGGGTATTTGATGATTAGAGACAGAGTGAAATCCATAGTCAAATTAATTCTTTGTATCAATTATAATATACTTTTTCAACTCAGCTTCCTTGGAACTTAATTTTTATTCTAGAGGCAGCAATTACTCATTATATAGCATTGTTATTACATACTCTATTGCCTTATCCTTTGATATCCTTAAAATCCAGTCTCCCAAATACTTTCTCTGTTTAAAGCAAGTGAAAATAGAGGATAGGAGACAGGTATAGGGGAAAAAACAGATTGGATGAAAAGAAATGAACTGTGGAAAAGAGACCCACAGGAAGATTATAAAAAGTCCTTCCTGTTTAATGAGTCATGTGGTAGACTTTTCTTGCATAGTCAACAGCATCCCAGAAACAAAGTCATATAAAGAAGCACATAGCTCTAGGACATATATGCTCTACCTAGAATTATTCTTGGATAGACACAGAAAATATTACCGCAGGCTAGCAAGGGCATTTATAGACACTTGGAAAACCTCTCTGGATTTTTTTCTGAGAGTAAACTTATGGAAAAACCTTTTAGAAGCAGTTTGTTAATGAAGGTATCACTCCTAATTAAAGTTGACACTGAAAGCAACCTATTGACTTCTCTGAACAGTCTATTTTTGGTTTTGTTTCCTAATCTTTCATCATGAGTAGGCATTTTTCTCAGTGCAGAGGTTCACACCCATATCCCTCATATAAGCACAAAATAATAATTCAGAAACAGCACATTGATATGCTGAAACAATTATTTTGCTATTGTCAGTACAATAAAAGGTCAAAATGTTGAATGTAGAATTTGGGAGTAGGCAGACTAAAGATAATTGAGTCTGGAGTAGCAAAAGTGGATCCTGAAATTCAATAGCCCCAAGTTTGAATCCAGGCTCAATCTTTCCCTGCCTCTACCACCTGAAACCAGCTGTTTGATCTCTTTCAGCATGAGAATTATCTTCAATAAAGTGAAGTGTTGCTATGGGATTCAATGAGAAGGCACATGAGAAGGGGCTAACACAGTGCCTCTTTTCTTCCCCCTAGAATCTAGATTAGGACTGGAAACAGATCTGAGGCCTCCTGAGTCTCCCAGGGACTAAAATTAAACTGCTTCCCTGCTCTCTTCCCTTGTTCTTTTCTAACTTGTTCCATGGAAAATGCTTATATAATGCAGCTCTAAGGACCTGGCCATTACTGCCCTCGCCTTGCTTCCCAACACAAAGCTGCCTTGACAAATCAAAGGCAGATTCCCCTAGACTGACGATGGCAGAAGAATCCCCACAGGATGGGAATAGCTTATGTAATGGCCACAATTCCTTCCTCCCAGATTGAATTTCTCCTTGAGATTTCTCACCAGTAGTGCTGTCCCCGCCCTCTGGTCTCAGAAACACTGTTTTCCTAAAATATGGATCAAGTATTCCATGCTTAACTGTGACTATAGGAACTTTCTCTAATTTTCCAGTGACATAAGGAACCCATTCATTCTTCATCAAATATTTATTTACTGCCTAGTCCTGTTCTAGACACAGGGGATACAGCAGTTAATAAAACAGACAAATACTCCTTCTCACACGGAGTTTGCATTATTCCATACACTAAGACAATTTAAAAATCGGTTTACCAAACACTGTGGGAAAACACAAAGGAAAGAGACAGAACTGGCAATGTGTAATTTGATAACGTGGCTCATGAATCTGGCTTCTGATTTCTCTTCAGCCTTTGGCCTACACCAGAGTGTTCCCACCTAGTCTTGTCTCAAAGTGTCATGAGATACTGTTCTCCAACATCTAGGAGTGTTCTTAATCTTGAATTGACTTCTGCAAGTCCAGACAAGTAGGGTGTGAGACCCAGAGATATGTCTTCCCAAAATCAACTTCTTGCCTCAGGACTATCCTCTCTCCCTTTCACAAAATAAGAAGCTGGGTTAGGGAGGGACTCACTGCCTGCTCACAGGGATGTGGTCTTTCCCTGTTATCTCAGAGCAAAAACATTATTGGAACACAATCCAGGAAGTACAAAATTAGCAGTGGGGGCTACATACATACTGCAGCGTCATGGAAGTGAAGGAGAATGGGGGATATTAAGTCACATACACGTATGCACACACATACACATACAAGGACAACATTTTAATTTAATTGCTAGGATTATCCTAGGTTTTATTGGTGACCCACAACTGTGTGAAAATACTCTTGTTTCTCTCAGATAACAAGGCTTAAAAATTCATGCATTCTGGAATATATTAGGATTTCTTATGAAAAATGACATGCACACTTGCTATATACATGCATACTTTGTAACAAGACATTTTGACTGGCTTAGCTGGGCTCAGACCTTGGTGGTAAGGATAAGATCCTTTTCCCACCTGTTTGGATTAGGTATATATTTTAACTATGCAAAGCATTTTTACCCTTAGTATATTCACCTTGAGTTCTTGAGTTTTCATGCTCTTTTGCCCTCAGGTCCCCTGAAGAATAAGATGTTAGATAGTTAAGATTTCTTATGCAACCTTTAGCTGGAACATTATTTGACAGATTACACACACACACACACACACACACACACACACACACACACACACAAGAATTATTTAAGAAGGAGCATTCCTTTATTTAATATAGAAAATAGCATTAAAAAAAACCACTTCTCCAACTTTAAATACCATGGCAAATTGTCAGGTTCTGCTACATTCTTTTTTCAAGTGACAGTGCTATTAAGATACTATCACTCTGTGCACTCTTCTGGTATACTTGCACTGTGAGATGATTGAAAACCCTAGATGTCAGTGATTCTGTCAAGTCTAGTTGCACGTATACCTTTCCAAACTTCACTGAGAAGAGACTTTGATTCTCAAATAATGTTATGAAGACTTTCATAACTCATCAGCTCTCTGTTTTATGAGTTTTTAAATGTAATTTACATTACTTCATAGTTAATTCTTTTCTCTATGTTTCCCAAGGGATTTTATGAAGTTTTTTTTTTTTATAAATATCAATGAAGCTCTTGATCATGCAGCCTCCATATAACCCCTTTTTTTCTTCCAACAAGAGTTTGTTCTTTGGTTCTAATATTTGCCTCTCCCTGAACTCCTCCCCAGTCCCGCTAAGGTTAATCTAGCTCCATGCCTACTTCCAGGCACTGCATGTGTTTGGGGCTTTTCTTATAATATCATATATATGAGGAGGAAGTTTCATAGCAAGGAAACTAGGAGTTGAGCTTGCACAGTTTGGTCTCAGTTACATGCTGTGTGCATTTGGTTAAATTGCAACTGTCTTCTTGGCTTATCTAAGTGTTGTGGTCCCAAGAATGAGAATACTCTTCAATTACTTTATCTTTCCTCTTTTTCTATAATATATTACAAACCCATACATATCCCCTTAAATTTACAGACTTACTGTGTTCTCTTTCCACTAAACTTACATAATTTCTTCCTCCAATGAAGTAGATTCTATTCTAATCAACATTACCTGAATCCAATAATGTAAATGATTTCTTAGGTGTAGGTGAGAAAATTGTTCTATAAATGAAATAAATGTTCAGTTTTTCTTCAATTTCATCCTTTTTAGTCTGAAAAACTATTTATTACGGAGATAGCTCTAAAATGAGCTTTCATTTATATCTACAAGAAATAAAATTAATTAATGTAGTCCACATTAAAATAAGGAATCAGTTGAGAGGAAAATCCATTTCCATCATAGCATCTTCAATTACTATCATGATTAGTATTTTAATTACTCTTGCATCCCTTTGTCTCCCAAAGAGAAAAATTTAAATGCTCTTCTTAAAAAGGTAAGTTTTCACTATCAAGAAAATGAAAAGACAACCTACAAATGGGAGAAAATATCTGCAAATTATGTATATGATAATGATAATAGTTTAATATGCCAGAATATACAAAGAACTAAAACTCACCAACAAAAAGATAATTCAGTTATAAAATGGGCAAGAGACATGAATAGACATTTCTCCAAGGAAGATAAATGGCCAATAAGCACACACAAACAAAGCTCGAAATTACTAGTTATTAGGGAAATACAAATCAAAATAACTATGAGGTACCACTTCGCACCTACTAGAATGGCTATGATAATTTTTTTAAATACAGAAAATAACAAGTGTTACAAGGATGTGGAAAAATTAGAACACTTGTTTATTGCTGGCAGGAATACTCCTAGGTATATACCCCCCAAAATTCTATTCTACGTATATATGCCAAATAATTGAAAATAGGGAGTGAAACAGATACTTGTTCACGGTAGCTTTATTTATAGTAGCTAAAAGGTGGAAACACTCCAAATGTGCATCAACAGATACAGGGATAAACGAAATGTGGTATATACATAGAATGGAGTAGTATTCAACTATTAAAATAAATGAAATTCCTTTACCTGCTATGATATGGATGAACCTTGAAAACATTATGCTAAAGTGAAATAAGCCAGATGCAAGGGACAAATAGAATTTCTAGAATGGGAAAATTCGTAGAGACTGAAAGTAGAGGAGGTCATCTGGAACTGGTGGGGAACAGAAGGAGTGAGAAGTTATTGCCTTATGGTTATAGAGTTTCTGCTTGGAATGATGAAAACGTTTTGGAAATAGTCGTATCAGTTGCACAACACTGTGAATGTAACAAATGCCACTGAATTGTACACTTAAAATGGATAAATGGTAAATTTTGTGTTACATATGTATGTTTTATCACAATTTAAAAATCCAAAAAAATGCAAAGTTATATTAAGGATGTGTCTCATTTTGGTCTGCTGGTAAAAATCAACGTGATTATATCTGTTATTCCAAAGAAACCTGAAACATGTTTTGTTCCTATACCAAATTTTCCTTAGTCTTGGCATATAAAAGCCATCTTCAAGAATTTTTTAAAAGTCATTTTCTCAGTATTCCCATGAATATAACAAAAAATTCTAGAGTTGGCACATTGATTTCTATTATAGGTATGTAACATCAATAATTCAAAACGATATATCATGAAATTCTTTTAACTCATGGCTCGTATTCTTTCTGTAGCCAAATAGTGCTTGGCAAATTTATATGGCTCCAAAGAGTACCATAATTTACATTAACAGGTTTAACTGAAGTAGTAGTTTAAGTGGAAGGTAGATGTTCTTTATGAGCTCTAATGGAAAGCATCAAGTTTGAAGTGGTACTCAGGGATTTTTATCTTGAAGGAGGCACTAACATTTAGAGACACATTAAAGGCTTGTTTTTAAAAGAAACTGAAAAAATAATAATGAAAAGGTAACTTAGGAATTGCCTCAATTTCTTTTTTGGATCAGAGAATTACAATTCTGGGAGCAAATGTGTTATAGCTTTTGAAGATCCCTTGGGTTGGTGCAATGAAAATCTGCAGTGTTGTGTAAAATTTGAAAACGCTTTATCCTTACCAGTGGATCACATATAATGTCTTTAAAAGTTTAACATACTTATTTTGCAAAAGAAAATGTTAAGAAATGTTAGATTTGGATGCCAATTTTTTTCTGCATTCCCTCAGTTGGCCCCAAATAATCACAAGCAGCATTAGAAATGAAGTATTCCTTTCATTCCTACCCACCCTCCCCAGTCACCCTGTCAGCACCTGCTTGATAAATCGCAGCCAATCACTGGGGAGCAGAGTACTCCTAGGAACGCTTGACAAATTCAGATGCTTCTCTATTATGTAAGATCAAAAGGTGTTGAGAAAGATGATGTTCTGTGCAGGACCGTATATGCAAAGTGGCCCCCAAATGCCAAAGGAGCCAAGAAACCAAAGGATGCGGCAGACAAATTCAGTTTGATGGAAAGGGTGGTTTATTGGGGGAACTTAAAAATGGAAGCATGGTCTTGGGTGGCAGCAAGACAGGTAGATCTCAGCACTGTTACTGCCCAGACCCATGACTTATATACCATAGAGAAAGGGTACATGTGCTCTATAAAGGTAACCCTCCAGAACAGGCAAGAATGTTGTAGGTACCATAGCCTATAATTTGTGTGATATCATCAAAGTTACTTTGATCCAAAGGCAGGATTTATAGTGAATACATGTTCTTACAATAAGGACAGTCAATAAAGTAGTAATCAGGAGGCATTTATGGAACTGAGGTTAATCAGAAGTTAACATGGCAGATTAGCATCGAAGATGGAGTCACTTTTGTCTCCACAGATGGAGAGGTGTTTGAGACTTAAATACTAATATATGTCTTCAGTAACTTCTGCCAAATAGCAGGACAGATTAAAGAAATTCTGTTGGTGAAATATCCCAAAGGTGTTCTTCAGTTGAACTGTCCTGCTTACAGGGTTCGTAGAGCCAGATTTGCTTCCTACTTCTACCTAGAATAAGGAAACTTTCTTCACATGACATTCTTCGTTTCACAGAATGACCTAACTCCTGGCTTTTATTATTTTTCTTATCCTTAATTTACAGATCCTTTGGATTATCCCAGGTATTAACTGTATTTTAACCTTTGGAATTATATTTTGTTTGTGCTACCTTTTGGAAATGTGCTAACATTTTTGGAAAGACGGAAGGAAACTTTTTATTTTAAACAAAAAGATAGCTACATTTAACTGATGTTTATTATGTGTTAAAAACTCTTTAAGCATTTTACATGTATTAATACATTTAATCCTCACAATACTACATGGTGGGCTACTAGTGTTACTAGCATATGATCTTCATTTTCAGAAGAGGAAACTGAGGCATAGAAAAGGCTGAGACAATTAACTTGTATGTAATGGAGTCAAGAATCCTAGCTCCAAAGCTTATGCTCTATCGTTTCACCATATTGCTTTGTCTAGTACATTCAAAAGCTTTTTTATATAATTTTTACCACATGGCTAATTGAATTTTACTGATTATATTAATCACAATACAACCTATTTTATTTAATTTTCAAAGATTTATCCAGACTTTACTACGTATTAGTTGTTGTCAAGGCTGCTAGGAGTAGTAAGGTGAGAGAGTTATTTTTCTAGTGAGTAGATATGTTAGTCTCATGCAGCTATAAAGGCATATCTGAGACTGGGTAACTTATAAAGGAAAGAGGTTTAATTGACTCACAGTTCCACCTGGCTGGGGAGGCCTCAGGAAACTTACAATAGTGGGGAAAGGGAACACAAACCTGTCCTTTTCAACAAGGCGACAGGAGAGAGAAGTGCAAGCAGGGGAAATACCAGAGGCTTATAAAAACATCAAGACTCACTCACTATCATGAGAACAGCAGGGGAGAAACAGCCGCCATGATGCAGTCACCTCCCTCCAGGCCTCTTCCTAGATTACAATTCCTGGGGATTACAATTCAAGATGAGATTTGGGTGAGGACACAAAGCCTGACCATATCAGTAGGTCAGTTAAATTTTTAGAGATAAATTTGTTATGAAGCTAATGAAGCTTAAGCTTTATCTGTGGGGAGGCTTCTGAGATCTTGGGAGGAGGCCAAGCATATGTTCAAATGGTCAAAATTTTGGTAATTTTTGAAAAACAAGGAATTTAACTGCAGTTGGTTAAGACTGCTGTCTCTTTCTACTCCAACTTTTTCTCTGTCACACGTCTCATATTAGTAGCATTGGAGTTGGCCAGGGCTATTTCTGAAATCCAACTAAAGAGAATTTGATTTGGGAATAAATTTAGTTTGACTTTTGTGTAATATATTTATGTGACTTACAATCACATTCTTACACAAGTAAGTTATTGTTTGTGATCCCACTGTGTGAATAATTTCCAGGATAAATTTTTAGTAGAAGCAATGAATTAGACTTTTGGATAAAATAATACAATAAAAAAGAATTCATCATATGTTTATATATGATTCAGAAAAGATTTTTAATTTCTTTTTTTCTTTTTTTGACACAGAGTCTCGCTCTTTCGCCCAGGCTGGAGTGCAGTGGCGCAATCTCGCCTCACTGCAAGCTCCGCCTCCTGGGTTCACGCCATTCTGCCTCAGCCTCTCCGAGTAGCTGGGACTACAGGTGCCCGCCACCAGGCCCAGCTAATTTTTTTGTATTTTTAGTAGAGATGGGGTTTCACTGTGGTCTCGATCTCCTGACCTCGTGATCCGCCCACATCGGCCTCCCAAAGTGCTGGGATTACAAGCGTGAGCCACCGCGCCCAGCCTAATTTCTTGAGACACATTCAGAAAAGATTTTTAATTTCTTGATGATTTGATATGAGTACCACCAAAATTGTTGAAGATAAAATAATTCTAAGATAAACTTATCAATTGGTGTCATTAAGTTAAATAATGTTTTAGGTTAGTGTCTAGATGAAAAAACATGAAATGCTCTGAAATTATAGCATGCACATAGGAAAGACACTAGACTGAGGTTTATCCCAAACATGACAACAATTCAAAAGTGTATAGGGCATTGCCAAAAACAAATTGTGAAGCTGAAAGAAACTTAAAAAGTACAAGACAATTGTGTTAGAGAAAGGTACAGGTCTACATATACATTTTCTATACTTTCTATAAAAATTATATTTCAAACACTTATTTAAAAAAATTTTTTTTATTATACTTTAAGTTCTAGGATACATGTGCACAACATGCATGTTTGATACGTAGGCATGCATGTGCCATATTGATTTGCTGCATCCATTAACTCATCATTTACATTAGATATTTCTCCTAATGCTATCCCTCCCACTGCTCCCCACCCCATGACAGGCCCCTGTCCCTCCCACTGCTCCCCACCCCATGACAGGCCCCTGTGTGTCATGTTCCCTGCTCTGTGTCCACATGTTCTCATTGTTCAATTGCCACCTATGAGTGACAACATGTGGTGTTTGGCTTTCTGTCCTTGTGGTAGTTTGCTAAGAATGATGGTTTCCAGCTTCATCCATGTCCCTGCAAAGGACATGAACTCATCCTTTTTTATGGCTGCATAGTATTTCATGGTGTATATGTGCCACATTTTCTTAATCCAGTCTATCATTGATGGACATTTGGGTTGGTTCCAAGTCTTTGCTATTGTGAATAGTGCTGCAGTAAACATATGTGTGCATGCGTCTTTATAGCAGCATGATTTATAGTCATTTGGGTATATACCCAGTAATGGGATGGCTGGGTCAAATGGCATTTCTAGTTCTAGATCCCTGAGGAATTGCCACACCGACTTCCACAATGGTTGAACTAGTTTACAGTCCCACCAACAGTGTAAAAGTGTTCCTATTTCTTCACATCCTCTCCAGCATCTGTTGTTTCCTGACTTTTTAATGATCGCCATTCTAACTGGTGTGAGATGGTATCTCATTGTGGTTTTGATTTGCATTTCTCTGATGAACAGGGATGATGAACATTTTTTCATGTGTCTGTTGGCTGCAAAAATGTCTTCTTTTGAGAAGTGTCTGTTCATATCCTTCACCCCCTTTTTGTTGGGGTTGTTTTCTTGTAAACTTGTTTAACTTCTTTGTAGATTCTGGATATTAGCTCTTTGTCAGATGGATAGATTGCAAAAATTTTCTCCCATTCTGTAGGTTGCCTGTTCACTCTGATGGTAGTTTCTTTTGCTGTACAGAAGCTGTTTCGTTTAGTTAGATCCCATTTGTCAATTTTGGCTTCTGTTGCTGTTGCTTTTGGTGTTTTAATCATGAAGTCCTTACCCATGCCTATGTCCTGAATGGTATTGCCTAGGTTTTCTTCTAGGGTTTTTATGGTTTTAGGTCTAAGATTTAAGTCTTTAATAGATCTTGAATTAATTTTTGTACAAGGTGTAAAGAAGGGATCCAGTTTCAGCTTTCTACATATGGCTAGCCAGTTTTCCCAGCACCAGTTATTAAATAGGGAATCCTTTCCCTATTGCTTGTTTTTGTCAGGTTTGTCAAAGATCAGATGGTTGTAGATGTGTGGTGTTATTTCTAAGGGCTCTGTTCTGTTTCATTGGTCTGTATCTCTGTTTTGGTACCAAGACCATGCTGTTTTTGTTACTGTAGCCTTATAGTACAGTTTGAAGTCAGGTAGAGTGATGCCTCCAGCCTTGTTCTTTTTGCTTAAGATTGTCTTGGCAATACGGGCTCTTTTTTGGCTCCATATGAACTTTAAAGTAGTTTTTTCCAATTCTGTGAAGAAAGTCATTGGTAGCTTGATGGGGATGGCATTGAATCTGTAAATTACCTTGGGCAATAAGACCATTTTCATGATATTGATTCTTCCTATCCATGAGCATGGAATGTTCTTCCATTTGTTTGTGTCCTCTTTTATTTCATTGAGCAATGGTTTGTAGTTCTCCTTGAAGAGTTCCTTCACATCCATTGTAAGATGGATTCCTAGGTATTTTATTCTCTTTGTAGCAACTGTGAGTGGGAGTTCACTTATGATTTGGCTCTCTGTTTGTCTGTTATCGGTGTGTAGGAATGCTTGTGGTTTTTGCACATTGAGTTTGTATCCTGAGACTTTGCTGAAGTTGCTTATCCCCTTAAGGAGATTTTGGGCTGAGATGATGGGGTTTTCTAAATATACAATCATGTCATCTGCAAACAGAGACAATTTGACTTCCTCTTTTCCTAACTGAATACCCTGTATTTCTTTCTCCTGCCTGATTGCCCTAGCCAGAACTTCCAACACTATTTTGAATAGGAGTGGTGAGAAAGGGCATCCCTGTCTTGTGCCACTTTTCAAAGGGAATGCTTCCAGTTTTTGCCCATTTAGTATGTTATTGGCTGTGGGTTTGTCATAAATAGCTCTTATTATTTTGAGATACCTTCCATCAATGCCTAGCTTATTGAGAGTTTTTAGCATGAAGGCTGTTTAATTTTGTCAGAAGCCTTTTCTGCATCTATTGAGATAATTATGTGGTTTTTGTCATTGGTTCTGTTTATGTGATCAATTAAGTGTATTGATTTGCATATGTTGAACTAGCCTTGCATCCCAGGGATGAAGCCTACTTGATTGTGGTGGATAAGCTTTTTGATGTGCTGCTGGATTCTGTTTGCCAGTAGTTTATTGAAGATTTTTGCATTGATGTTCATCAGGGATATTGGTCTAAAATTCTCTCTTTTGTGTATGTCTCTGCCAGGCTTTGGTATCATGATGATGCTGTCCTCATACAATGAGTTAGGGAGGATTCCCTCTTTTTCTATCGATTGGAATAGTTTCAGAAGGAATAGTAACAGCTCCTCTTTGTACCTCTGGTAGAATTCGGCTGTAAATCCATCTGGTCCTGGACTGTTTTTGGTTGGTAGGTTACTGATTATTGCCTCAATTTCAGAGGCTGTTATTGGTTTATTCAGAGAGTCAACTTCTTCCTGAGTTAGTCTTGGAAGGGTGTATGTGTCCAGGAATTTATCAGTTTCTTCTGGATTTTCTAGTTTATTTGCGTAGAGGTGTTTATAGTATTCTCTGATGGTAGTTTGTATTTTTGTGGGATTGGTGGTGATATCCCCTTTATCATTTTTTATTGAATCTATTTGATTCTTCTCTCTTTTCTTCTTTATTAGTCTTGCTAGTGGTCTATCAATTTTGTTGATCTTTTCAAAAAACCAGCTCCTGGATTCATTGACTTTTTGAAGGTTTTTTTTTTGTGTCTCTATCTCCTTCAGTTCTTTCCTGATCTTAGTTATTTCTTGTCTTCTGCTAGCTTTTGAATGTGTTTGCTCTTGCTTCTCTAGTTCTTTTAATTGTGATATTAGAATCTTGAATTTAGATCTTTCCTGCTTTCTCTTGTGGGCATTTAGTGCTATAAATTTCCCTCTACACACTGCTTTAAATGTGTCCCAGAGATTCTGGTATGTTGTGTCTTTGTTCTCATTGGTTTCAAAGAACATCTTTATTTCTGCCTTCAGTTCATTATTTACCCAGTAGTCATTCAGGAGCAGGTTGTTCAGTTTCCATGTAGTTGTGCAGTTCTGAGTGAGTTTCTTAATCCTGAGTTCTAGTTTGATTGCACTGTGGTCTGAGAGACAGTTTGTTGTGATTCCTGTTCTTTTACATTTGCTGAAGAGTGCTTTACTTCCAACTACGTGGTCAGTTTTGGAATAAGTGCAATGTGGTGCTCAGAAGAATGTATACTCTGTTGATTTGGGGTGGAGAGTTCTGTAGATGTCTATGAGGTCTGCTTGGTGCAGAGCTGAGTTCAAGTCCTGGATATCCTTGTTAACCTTCTGTCTCGCTGATCTGTCTAATGTTGACAGTGGGGTATTAAAGTCTCCCATTATTATTGTGTGGGAGTCTAAGTCTCTTTGTAGGTCTCTAAGGACTTGCTTTATGAATCTGGGTGCTCCTGTATTGGGTGCATATATATTTAGGTTAGTTAGCTCTTCTTGTTGAATTGATCCCTATACCATTATGTAATGGCCTTCTTTGTCTCTTTTGATCTTTGTTGGTTTAAAGTCTGTTTTATCAGAGACTAGGATTGCAACCCCTGATTTTTTTCCTTTCCATTTGCTTGGTAGATCTTCCTCCATCCCTTTATTTTGAGTCTATGCATCTCTGCATGTGAGATGGTCTCCTGAATACAGCACACTGATGGGTCTTGACTCTTTACCCAATTTCCTAGTCTGTGTCTTTTAACTGGGGGCATTTAGCCCATTTACATTTAAGGTTAATATTGTTATGTGTGAATTTGATCCTGTCATTATGATGTTAGCTGGTTATTTTGCTCGTTAGTTGAGCAGTTTCTTCCTAGCCTTGATGGTCTTTACAATTTGGCTTGTTTTTGCAGTGGCTGGTACAGGTTGTTTCTTTCCATGTTTAGTGCTTCCTTCAGGAGCTCTTGTAAGGCAGGCCTGGTAGTGACAAAATCTCTCAGCATTTGCTTGTCTGTAAAGGATTTTATTTCTCCTTCACTTTTGAAGCATGGTTTGGCTGGATATGAAATTCTGGGTTGAAAATTCTTTTCTTTAAGAATGTTGAATACTGGCCCCCACTGTCTTCTGGCTTGTAGAGTTTCTGCTGAGAGATCAGCTGTTAGTCTGATGGGCTTCCCTTTGTGGGTAACCTGACCTTTCTCTCTGGCTGCCCTTAACATTTTTTCCTTCATTTCAACTTTGGGGAATCTGACAATTATGTGTCTTGGGGTTGGTCTTCTCAAGGATTATCTTTGTGGTGTCCTCTGTATTTCCCGAATTTGAATGTTGGCCTGCCTGCCTTGCTAGGTGGGGGAAGTTCTCCTGGACAATATCTTGGAGAGTGTTTTCCGACTTGGTTTCATTCTCCCTGTCACTTTCACATACACCAATCAAATGTAGATTTGATCTTTTCACATATTCCCATATTTCTTGAAGGCTTTGTTAGTTTCTTTTCATTCCTTTTTCTCTAAACTTCTCTTCTTGATTTATTTCATTAATTTGATCTGCAATCACTGATACCATACCCTTTCTTCCACTTGACTGAATCAGCTACTGAAGCTTGTTCATGCATCACATAGTTCTCATGCCATGGCTTTCAGCTTCATCAGTCATTTAAGGTCTTCTCTACATTGTTTTTTCTAGTTAGCCATTTGTCTAATCTTTTTTCAAGGTTTCTAGCTTCCTTGCGATGGGTTAGAACATCCTCCTTTAGCTCGGAGTAGTTTGTTATTACTGACCTTCTGAAGCCTACTTCTGTCAGCTCATCAAAGTCTTTCTCCATCCAGCTTTGTTCCATTGCTGGCGAGGAGCTGTGATCCTTTAGAGGAGAAGAGGCATTCTGGTTTTTAGAATTTTCAGCTTTTCTGCTCTTGTTTCTCCCCATCTTTGTGGTTTTATGTACCTTTGGTCTTTGAGGTTGGTGACCTACAGATGGGGTTTTGGTGTGGATGTCCTTTTTGCTGATGTTCATGCTATTCCTTTCTGTTTGTTAGTTTTCCTTCTAACAGTCAGGTCCCTCAGCTGCAGGTCTGTTGGAGTTTGCTGGAGGTCCACTCCAGACCCTGTTTGCCTGGGTATCACCAGCAGAGGCTGCAGAACAGCAAATATTGCACAATAGTAAATATTGCTGCCTGATCTTTCCTCTGGAAGCTTCGTCCCGAGGGTCACCCGCCTGTATGAGGTGTCAGTTGGCCCTTACTGGGAGGTGTCTCCCAGTTAACGCTACACGGGGGTCAGGAACCCACTTGAGGAGGCAGTCTGTCCGTTCTCAGAGCTCAAACACTGTGCTGGGAGAACCGCTGCTCTTTTCAGAGCTGTTAGACAGGGATGTTTAAGTCTGCAGAAGTTTCTGCTGCTTTTTGTTCAGCTATGCCCTATCCCAAGAGGTGGAGTCTACAGAGTCAGCAGGCCTTGCTGAGCTGAGGTGGGCTCCACCCAGTTTGAGCTTCCCTGGCAGCTTTGTTTACCTACTCAAGCCTCAGCAATGGCAGACACCCTTCCCCAGACCAGGCTGCTGCTTCACAGTTTGATCTCAGACTGCTGTACTAGCAGCGAGCAAGGCTCTGTGGGTGTAGGACCCACCAAGCCAGGCATGGGATATAATCTCCTGATGTGCCATTTGCTAAGATCATTAGAAAAGCACAATATTTTGGTGGAAGTGTCCTGTTATTCCAGGTACAGTCTGTCACAGCTTCCCTTGGCTAGGAAAGGGAAATCCCCTAACCTCTTGCACTTCCCGAGTGAGGCAATGCCCTGCCCTGCTTCAGCTTGCCCTCCATGGGCTGCACCCACTGTCCAACCAGTCCCAATGAAATGAACCAGGTACCTCAACTGGAAATGGAGAACTCACCCATCTTCTGTGTCAGTCACACTGGGAACTGCAGACTGTAGCTATTCCTATTCAGGCATCTTGCAATGGACCTTCAAAACGCTTATTATCTGAAGAGTTGTTTAAAAAGTGTGGGCCAAAATGTAGGAAAAAACAATTATAATCGTGTGTTAAGCATTTGATTAGTAAAAATATTATGGTATTTCTGGTTTCTGGTTCCATATGTAAGGAGTTTGAAGTCACCACTCTATTCTAAGAAGTAAAAAGCTGAACAGACTAAAAAATCAACTCTTCAGGGATCCGTAAGTGAAGTGAGGACACAAAACAACCATTGCCCACAAGATTAGAGAGATAAACAGGAGAATACAGGGAGTCACAGATTACTAGAGCAGAGACTCAGAGCAGAAAACATCATGGGAATCAGTGCTAGAGTAGAAAAAATGGAACTGCAATTGATGAGCTGCTAGAATCTCAGTGTGGATAAATATGACAGTTAAAACTCCAGGGGGATCCAGTCATAGGGGCCCCCACACTTTTGTGGGTTTTGCCTCCAGAAATTTGGCCAGGTTCTCATAGTAAATATCACAGAGAAAAATCTCATGCTTCTGGCAAGGGGAGAAAAAAAAAACATTTTAAAATACATCTGAGCACTCTCCCCTTTTTAATAAAGCCAGCCCTCAGGAAAAACTATTTCAACAGAGCCTAACTGGCTAGGGGAAGAGTAATACCCAATTTTTAACCAGCTCTAGTCTTCCATAGGAGACAAGGGAAATAGTCAACTTCAGCTGATATGGTTTGGCTCTGTGTCCCCACCCAAATCTCATGTCGAATTGTAATCCTCACGTGTTGAAGGAGGGGCTTCGTGGGAGGTTATTGGAGTATGTGAGCAGTTTCTAATGGTTTAGAAACCATAATCCTAGTGCTGTCTTGTGATAGAGTTCTCATGACATCTCCTTGTTTAAAAGTGTGTAGCATTTTCCCCTTCACTCTCTCTCTCCTGCTGTCTTGTGAAGTGTGCTTGCTTCCCCTTTGTCTTCTGCCATGATTCTAAGTTTCCTGAGGCCTCTAAGTCGTGATACCTATACACCCTGTGGAATTGTGAGTCAATTAAACCTGTTTTTGTTTTCATAAATTACCCAGTCTCTGGTAGTTCTTTATAGCAGTGTGAGAATGTACTAATACACAAGCCCACTCTAGGCATTCTCTTCCATGTAAGTGTCTTGGGTGGGGGTGGTTAAGGGGGACTGAGGGACCTTGTGAAATCCATAGTCCAGAGGCATAGGCTCACTAAGAAACTGAGACCTGTGATTAGAATGTCTCATAGGTCTCAGAATTCTTCCTTTCCCTCCAGATAGTACCCCTGACATTGGAGAAAGGAAGCATTTTATGGCCTTATGATTAGGTCTCAGTCCTATTTGAAGCAGCTCCTTTTACCAAGAACTTCATGTCCTGTTATCAAAAAAAAAAAAAAAAAAAAAAAATAGCCCACAAGGCAGACTAAACACTAAAAGGCAAAACACATACTTTGAAGAGACAGAGCAAGCATCAGAACCAGACATGGCAGGGACGTTAGAATTATCACACCAGGAATTTAAAATAATAATGATTAACATTCTAAGATTTCTAATGGATAAGTAGAAAGCATTCAGAAACAGATAAATGCATGCAATGTAAGCAGAGAGATGAAAATCATAAGAAAGAACCAAAAAGAAATGCTAGAGATAAAAAACATTGTACTATAAATAATGCCTTTGATGGTCTTATTAGTAGATGGACACACCTGAAGAAAGAATCTAGAGCTTTAGGCGATATGAGTAAAAACCTCTAAAACTGAACGAAGGGAACAGAGACTGAGAAAAACAGAACCAAATATCCAAGGACTGTGGGACAAGTACAAATAATGTAACATTTGCATACCAGGAATATCATAAGGGGAGGAAACAGAGAAAGGAACAGAAGAATTATTTAAAATAATAATTATAAAACTTCTCCAAATTAGTGTCAGACACCAACCACTAATTCAAGAAACACAGAGAACACCATGCAGGTTAAATGCCAAAAAATAAAAATATAAAAACTACACCTAGGCATAGCATTTTCAAACTATAGAAAATCAAAGATAAAGAGATAATCCTGAGAGAAACCAGAATGGGGGGGTGGGGTGGAAGGAATGAAAATAAGAATTACACCTGACTTCTCCTCAAAAATCATGCAAGCAGAGTGAAGTAAACTATTTAAAGTGTTGAGAGAATAAAACGACCAACATTGAATTCTGTACCTTATGAAATTATCCTTCAAAATCGAAGGGAGAAAATCAGTAAGGACGTAGTTGAACTCAACAACACCATCTATCAACTGGATAAAATTGACATGTGTAGACAACTTTGTCCAACAACAGAAGAATACACATTAATTTCAAGTTTACGTGGAACATTCATCAAGATAGACAACATTCTGGGCCATAAAATACCTTAACAAATTTTAAAACTAGAAATCATACACTGTCTGCTGTCAGACCACAATGGAATTAAACTATAAATTAATAATAAAGCTATCTGAAAAATCTCCCAAATGCTTGGAGATTAAACAACACACTTCTAAATAACAGGTGAATCAAAGAGCTTGCAAAAGAAATTTAAAAATATTTTGAGCTAAATAAAAATGAAAATACAGCTTATCAATATTTGTGGGATAGAGCAAAAGCAGTGTTTAGAGGGAAATTTATAGCAGTAAATGCACGTAGTAGAAAAGAATGAAAATCTGTAATCTAAGTTTACACCTTAGGAAATTAGAATAAGAACAAATTAAATCCAAAATAAGCCAAAGAACAGAAATAATAAAAATTAGAGCAGAAACCAGTGAAATTAAAAACAGGAAATTATACTAGAGAAAATCAATGAAACTAAAAGCTGATTGTTTGAAAAGATCAATAAATTCAATAAGCCTCTAGCCGGACTAACCAAGAAAAAGAGAGGACAGAAATTACTAATGGCAGAAATGAAAGAGATGACATTATTACTGATTCAGCAGACATTAAAAAGATAATAAAGGAATACTATGCCCACACATTTGATAACGAGAAACAAATTTGGTAAACAAATTTTATGAAATGGACGAATTACTTGAAAGCAATCTGCCAAAACTCACACAAAAACACAAGTGGAATAGGCCTAACCAATTAAATTGAATCAATAATTAATAACTTTCCAGATCAGAAAGCACCAGGCCCAGATGGGTTCACTGGTGAATTCTACCAAACATTTAAGGAAGAAATTATACCAATTCCTCACAATCTCTTTCAGAAGGTAGAAGTCCCTATTTTCTAATTCATTCTGTGACGGCAGCATTACCCTAATACCAAACCAAATAAAGATATTATAAAAAAGAAAACTACAGACCAGTGTATCTCATGAATATGGTTACTAAAACCCTCAACAAAATATTAGCAAATTGTATCCAACAACGTATAAAAATAATTGTACACCATGATCAGGTGGGATTTATCCCAGGTATGCTGGGCTGGTTCGTCATTTGAAAATTAGTTAAAGTAATCAATCACATCAGCAGGCGAAAAAGATTACATGATCTTATCAATAGATGCAGAAAAAACATTTGACAAAATTTAACACCCATTTATGATAAAAAAAAAACTCTCAGTAAACTAGTTATAAATGAGGAACTCCTCAACTTGATAAATAATATCTACATAAAAACCTACGCTGACGTAATACTTAATAGTAAGAAGCAAGCTTTCCTATTAAGATCAGGAACAAAGCAAGGATATCCTCTCTCGTCTCTTCTTTTCAACATTATGTTGGAAGCCCTAGCTAGTGCAATAAAACAAGAAAAGGAAATATATAAAAATGGAGAAGGAAGTAAAACTATCTTTGTTTGCAAATGACAAAATTGTCTGCATAAAATCTGAAAGAATGACAAAAAATCCTGGAAGTACTAAGCAATTATAGTGAATTTGCAGAACGCAAGATTAATATACAAAAGTAAATTGCTTTCCCATATGTCAGCAATGAACACGTGGAATTTGTAATTAAAAACAGAAAACCATTTATACTGACAACCCCCAAAAATGAAATACTAAGTATTAATCTAACAAAATATGTACAAAATTTTTACAAGGAAAACTACAAAACTATTATAAAAAGAAATCAAGGAATAAATAAATGGATAGATATTTCATTTTCATGGACAGGAAGACTCAATAGTGTCAAAATGTCAGTTCTCAACTTGATTTATAGATTTAATACAATTTCAATCAAAATACCAGCAAATTATTTTGTAGATATCAATAAACTGATTCTAAAGTTTATATATAGAGAAAAGACCCAGAATAGCCAACAAAATATTGAAGGAGAGGAACAGAACTAGAGGTCTAACACTACCCAACTTCAGGGCTTACTATAAAGCTATTACATAGTAATCAAGACACTGTTGTGCTGGCAAAATAATAGACAAATAGATCAATGGAACAGAATAGACAGCCCGAAATAGACCCACATAGATATAATCAAGTGATCTTTGACAAAGAAGCAAAGGGAATACAATGGAAAAAAGATAGTTTTTCCAACAAATGCTACTGGAACAACTGGACATCAATATGCAAAAAAATTGATATTACATCCTTTACAAAATTAACTCAAAATGGATTATAGGCCTAAATGGAAAATAGAAAACTATAAAATTCCAGAGGATAATATAGGATAAATCTAGATGACCTTGGGTATGGCAATGACTTTTTATCTACAACATCAAAGGCACAGTTCATGAAATAATTGATAAGATGAACTTTATTAGAATTAAAAAATTCTCTGCAAAAGACATTGTCAAAAGAATTAAAAGACATTTCAGAGACTGGGAGAAAATATTGGCAAAAGGCACATTTGATAAAGGACTATTATCCAAAAGGTACAAAGAATTCTTAAAACTCAACAAGAATGTGAACTACTGGATTTAAAAATGGGTCAGAGATTTTATAGACGTCTCACAAAGAAGATATACATATGGCAAACAAACATATGAAAAGATGCTCCATATCATATGTTATCAGGGAAATGCAAATTAAAACAACAATGAGACTCATTCATTACTGGTGCAAAATGTCACATCCACTTTGGAAGACAATTTGGCAGTTTCTTTTTTTTTTTTGAGAAGGAGTCTCGCTCTTTCACCCAGGCTGGAGTGCAGTGGCACGATCTTGGCTCACTGCAGGCTCTGTCCCCCGGGGTTCACGCCATTCTCCTGCCTCAGCCTCTCCGAGTAGCTGGGACTACAGGCGCCCGCCACCACGCCCGGCTAATTTTTTTTGTATTTTTGGTAGAGACGGGGTTTCACCGTGGTCTCGATCTCCTGACCTCGTGATCCGCCCGCCTCGGCCTCCCACAGTGCTGGGATTACAAGCGTGAGCCACCGCGCCCGGCCAATTTGGCAGTTTCTTACAAGGCTGAACAGGAACACATGATCCAGCAATTATGCTCTTTGGCATCTGTCTAAGTAGTTTAAAACTTATCTTCCTACAAAAACCTGCATCAGATGTTTATAACAGCTTTATTCATAATTGCCAAAACTAGAAAGCAACCGAGATATCCTTCAATAGCTGAATATCAGATAAAAAACTTTGGTTCATCCAGACAATGAATTATTATTTAGCACTAAGAAGAAATGAGCTATCAAGCTATGAAATGACAATGAGGAATCTTAAATGCATGTTACCAAGTGAAAGGAGCCAACCTGAAAAGGATATGTATGTATGATTCCAACCATTTGATGCCTGGAAAAGACAAAACAAGGGAGACAGTAAAAAGATGAGTGGTTACTGGGCATATACCCAAATGATTATAAATCATTTTACTATATGTTTATTGCAGCACTGTTCACGATAGCAAAGACTTGGAACCAACCCAAATGCCCATCAATGATAGACTGGATAAAGAAAATATGGCACATATACACCATGGAATACTATGCAGCCATAAAAAAGGATGAGTTCATGTCCTTTGCAGGGACATGGATAAAGCTGGAAACCATCATTGTCAGCAAACTAACACAAGAACAGAAAACCAAACACCACATGTTTTCACTCATAAGTGGGAGTTGAACAATGAAAACACATGGACACAGGGAGGGGAACATCACACAGTGGGGCCTGCTGGGGGATGGGGGGCTAGGGGAGGGATAGCATTAGGAGAAATATCTAATGTAGATGATGGGTTGATGGGTGCAGCAAACCACCATGGCACCTGTATACCTGGGTGACAAACCTGCACATTTTGCACATGTATCCCAGGACTTAAAGTGTAATATATATATAAAAAGATGAGTGGTTGCCAGCGGTTAAAGCAGTAGGGTGAAGGGATGAATAAGCAGATCCTGGAGGATTTTTACGGCAGTGAAATTACTCTGTATGCTACTCTAATTCTGACTACATATCATTATACATTTGTCCAAACCCATAGAATGTACAACACCAAGAATGAGCCCTAATATAAACTCTGGACTTTGGATAATTAAAATGTGTGTGTGTGTGTGTGTGTGTGTGTGTATCTTACTATATTTCTGGATTTCGTATTTGTGGTGTTTGTTAGCATCTTAACATTTATAGTTTATCTTAGTTTCTCATTCTACATTAATATACATTTTTATATCTAATTTTGTATTCATAATTCTTTACTTTTCTCACAGAGGGCCCCTAATGTATATATAAGCTTCACAAAACCTAACCATGTCCTTGAATCTCTACATAGTATTTTCAATTTACAAAATATTTTCACATTTTACCTGTTTTCTCAATGTGGAAAGGAGAGCTCCAAGGGCTTCAGTGACTTCTCCAAATCTACAAAGGCCTAAAGTTCAAGACCCACAGTTCAGGCTCAGATTGCTTTATTCTACTATTCTTTCCCCTATACCTCACTGTACCCCATGCCTAAGACTTTGTTAATTAAAGCAAAACCTCCTAGAAATGTGTGACTAAAAGATATGTCTGACTAAAATCCAGATTTTAATGGATTAGCATGACTTTATGTCTTAGCCCATTTGTACTGTTCTAACAAAGTACCACAGACTGGTAATTTATAAATGACAGACATTTATTTCTCATACTTCTGGAGTCTGGAAAGTCCAAGATCAAGGTGTCAGCAAGTTTGGTGTCTGATGAGGGCCTGGTCACTGCTTGCAAGATGGCACCTTGTTGCCGCATCTTCCAGAGGCGATGAACACTGTATCCTCACATGGTGGAAGAGAGGGAAGGAGCAAATTTGCACCCTCAAGCCCTTTTCTAAGGTCACTGTCATTCATGAAGGCTCCATCCTCATGACTTAATCATCTCGTAAAGACTCCATTTCTTAATGCCATCACATTGGAAATTTATTTTCAACACATGAATTTTTGGAGACATTCAGACCATTCTACCTTGTAAGGAAAACTTATTTGAAGTCTCATAAAGCTTTAAATATCTAGGTGAACACCTAATAAAATAGTCTAAACATCACACGTTTGGAGTTTGTAAACATTCAATGACATGACAAAAGGTCTTGCTTGTTAAGCAAATAAAAAGTGAACCCAAGGGTAAAAGGGGCATGTAAATAACAGTACAAGCTATTTTCAAGTACTTTGTTTTATTTTTATATGACAAATTTTCTTTAACCGCTTGTTTTCCTTAGGTGTGACTGATTGCATTAGGTTTTAAAGTGAGTTAGTGTACCAAACTGAACGATGTGTATAGTCTTCAACTGTAATAGGGTTTTGCATGTACATAGTGCATAGTACATCTCACTGGTTTTTATGCCTCCAAATCTGCTAACTCATCACAACAACCTGGAAGGTCTTTTTACTTACAGAGTCCTTATTGTATGCCAGGTACTGTTCTAAGCTTTTCTTATTCATTAATCTAGGTGATAGTCACATTAAAGCTATGAAGTTGGTATTATTATGAATATTCCCAGATGAAAATTGAGGCTTCGAAAAGATAAGTAACTTGTTCAAGGCCATGAAGCTAGTTAAATGACAGAGCTGGTGCTGAGCCCTTAACCAGGTGCTATATTGCTCCCTGTATTGTATCTATAAAAGGAGTGATGTTTGCAATGCTTCACCCAGATGTCTATATTCAATTTGAAGGCTGCAGTCTTAGGTTGTATTGCATATTCAGTTAGTTCCATCTCTTTGTATTTCTACTAAATTAGAAATTCTTTTATCACAATTATAAGCTCTTAGAAATGGCAGTGAGTGTTTGTTGGCTCGTTCATATAGTTCCAGATTTTCAGACTGCATAGGGATCCAGAATTATGATGAAGTTTTCCACTGAAGTCTATTTTGAGCATTCTAAAAAATGCTAAGCTAACTCACATCAACTCTGAAAGCTTCAACTTGTGAGATACGGCCAATGCTTTTCCAATCTACTCTTTAGGTTGTAGTCAGCTTTGGAAGTATAATGCATGTTCTGTTGCAGAATTTGGATTTGGTTTTAAAATAAGCTTAATTTCTTTCTGTGATAAGCATTGAAAAAGAGCCAGACTCTTAGCTGTCAAGTTGCTTATCCCCCTGCTTGATCTACTTAAAAAATCATGATATGCCCAATCTCAAAATTGTGCCTTTTTCATCAGGAAGTGGTATGTTCAGGTTATTCAAGATACTGGATGTATCTTTGAGACACACAGCTTGAGCAAGCCAATATAAACCACCTTTTCTGGTACTATGAATTTGTGAAGGGATGTTTTTATCTTGCCTATCTTTTCAAAGCCTCTGTGAGCACCTGTTTATTGAACAGCTAGCATTCTTCAGTGGAGAAGGCAGTCCTGCTCCCTCTGTCAGTTTTTCTACACAGCACACTGAGCAGGTCATCCCAGGGAAGATATCCCTTGCCTCCCAGTGCTCTTTCCTTCACCCCCACCCTATCCCAAGACTCCCTCACTCTCTACTCTGCTTATTTATCTCCATGCTACTTATAATCTTGTAAACTATTAAGTTGAAGTGTATGAAGCTGTCATTTGTGTAGGGCCAATGCTGTCAGATATCAAGCATCTAACTGACTTATTTATTTGTCTTACTGTTTGTTTCCTTCCATACACCACACAACACCAGAAGGAGGCAGGATATTTTGTCTGCTTTCATAACTGCTATATCCCCAGTCCCCCCAAAGTAGTGCCTATCACATACAATAAATGTTTGTAGAATTAATTAGACCATATTTGCAATTTGAATCATTTCCTTCAATACTGAGTCAAGATGAGGAGGCAGGTTGGTGACTGCCAAGAATTCTCTGTGTATAAGGCTCTATGACACCTGACATCTGGGTGCAATTTTTTTATTTGTCCAGCAATACCCCTTCCTGTACACACACATGGCCACACAGCTCACATAACAGTTCCGATCCCAGTGCACATTTTCTTTCTTTCTTTCTTTCTTTCCTTCCTTTCTTTCTTTCTTTCTTTCTTTCTTTCTTTCTTTCTTTCTTTCTTTCTTTCTTTCTTTCTTTTTTGCTTTTTGAGAAGGAGTCTCGCTCTATTGCCGAGGCTGGAGTGCAGTTGCATGATCTCGGATCACTGCAACCCGTTTCCCAGGTTCAAGCAATTCTCCAGCCTCAGCCTCCTGAGTAGCTGGGATTACAGGCATGTGCCACCACGCCCAGCTAATTTTTGTATTTTTAGTGGAAGTGGGGTTTCACCATGTTGGCCAGGCTGGTCTCGAACTCCTGGCCTCAAGTGATCCACCTGCCTTGGCCTCCCAAACTGCTGGGATTGCAGGCGTGAGCCACCGCGCCTAGCCCAGTGCACATTTTCTTTTGGGCATGTTGTAGCATTAGCTCCTCCATGTTGTATGCAATTAATATTAAATGACAATTAGTAGTGTCATTTGATAAAGCAACATTATGTAGGACTCATTCTGCTGTTTCTGTGGATGTGATATTTAACTTTTTAGTTTATCAAGTGTCTCAGTGGGTACCTACCTTGTAGCTCTCTTTCTATGAGGAGTACAACAGTGAATGACACCTTTGATTTCAGTCACATCTCCTTAAACTGATTAACAAAGTTAATCAATTTCATACTGGAAATATGTACTCATCCTGGTAAAATGTAATTGGTATACTAAAAAGGTCACCATGCTTTGTTTAAGAATGAGAGAGCTGGGAATTTGTGAGCGTCATAGATGCCAAGGAGCCTGTCCAACATTTATAGAGGCTTTTGGTCTAAATGAAAAGGCGTTTGATCTGTCTGTGGAGACAGAAAGTAGATGAGTGGTTGCCTAGGATTGGGGGTTTAGGTGGGTAAGAGGTTGTAACTGCTAAAAGGGTACAGGGTTAATAGAAATGTGTTTAAATTGATTGTGCCGCTGGTGGCTGCACAACTCTGCAGGTACTAAAAGCCATTGGGTTGTACTTCAAATGAGTTAATAAACCTGTCAAAAAAGGAAAAAAATAAAGGATGAGAGAACTTCTTTACCTTCATGTTACTATTTCACGTAGTCTCGTAGCATACAACACACTACGGGATAGAGGTGGCTAGATCTCTTGTCCAACAAAGTCTGCTTTTTAGATATTTCTAGTTGTGATTTTTATTTGCAAATAAACATTTTAGTCACAGACTCTTTGTCAGAACACATATATTCAATTGGAACACTGTTTATGTGTACAATGAACGGAAATATTTTTGTTACTCTTTTCATAATTTTAAGCTTTTCTGAATTTATTTTGAATTACTGATCTATATTTGTAGCTACACCACTATGATGATTTTAAAATTCCAGGTGTATGCAAATGATCTGAAAATTTATTAGCTGAGACTAATTCACCTTAAGTTTGCATCTACCTTGTTATTCTTGAACATCATTTAAGGACATAATGATAATTAAGAAAAATAATATTTTGGGGACAGTAATAATCATGTATTTCACACTTATGAAATGTAGATGAGCAAAACTGAATAATTAATCACTTTTCCTCTGATACCACCAAACCACCTGTGGACCACTTACTAATGGGCAGGCAGTGGTATGTTGGTAATTGTTAAACAACTGGTTCTCTGGGGAGGAGATTCTGGGGAGAAGGTCCCTTGATTTGCAGCATTTTCCAAATTTGGTGGTGTAAATACTCCCACTATGACCGATTTTATGCTAATATGGGCCATCAAAATTCCTGAATACTTAACAATTGGTTCTCACAAAATCAAAGTTGTATTAGTTTGTCAGCATACCTTTGCAGGGGGCCACACATCTCATCTTGAAAAACTCTGGTCAAAGGGAAAAAGGCAGTAATTTCTCTAAATTAAAAACCTGTTGCTTAAATTTTAAGACCTCTTCTACTTCAATTTTGTCCTCTAGCTTAGAGATGGCTTATTAGATGCAATTGATCATAACTTAGCAGAGATTTCAGTTTTGGAACCAAAGGGAAATTTCACATTTATAGACTGACTTTATTAAATATGTGAATTGAAATTGGAAAGTGACTGGAGCTTAAATACTTAAAATGGGTCACAGGTTTACTGAAATCTGTGAAAAATCAGTATGTAGTGGGTTGAGTTGAATCTCTCAAAAAGGATATGTCCAAATCCAACTCCTTCCCCCCTCTTCTCATACTTATGAATATGACCTTATTTGGCAATAAGGTTTTTGCAGATGTAATCAAGGATCTCCAGATGACATGATATGGATTTATGGTGGTCCTTGAATCCAATGACTAGTGTCTTTGTAAGAGAAAGAACATTGAAATACAGACACAATGGAGGCTAGGGAATATGAAGACAAGGGCAGAGATTGGAGTTATGCTGCCACAAACCAAGGAACAGCAAGAACCACCAGAAGCTGGAAGAGGCAAGAAAGGATTATCCCAGGAAGTCTTCTGAGAGAGTGTAGCCCTGCTGGATCCTTAAGTTCAGACTTCTAGCCTCCATAACTGTGAAAACATAAAATTCTATTGTTTTAAGCTACCACCTTGAGTTGTTATGGCAGCTCTAGGAGCCTAATACATGATATATAAAATTAGTAGTAAAATAAGGAAAGTACTGTTTAACTAGTTTCTTTTCAACTGAGTTACACAAAAATCAAATATATTCGTCTATTTATCTTTACTTTACAAAAGATGTCAATATCTAGCCACTATTAGTTTAAATATAAAGTTAATTGATGACAAGTAGTCATTAAATAAGATTCCTGTTAACTATTAAGATCATTGCTCTATGAGTATCCTAACTACCTAAATCATGAGTACCATAACTAGTTGACTTAGGAAACTAGTGTTTACAAAATCAAATAAATGCCTATAGACATTAAGCAAGTAATTTAAATGAGTGAATTTAGCTGGATCTGGTATCTAATAGTGTTTGAAGAGATCTCTAGAGAACCGGTGTATTCATGCTATACATAAAAAAGAACTCAGCTATTCAACTCCAGTGCTTATTGTCAGTGGAAATGTGAGTTTCCAGATCTTCTGATTTTTCTGAGGAGAAGTCAGGAATCCAGATTTTTATGTGATAGCCCTGAAATTTTAAATATCGTCTCAAAAAATAAAAAGGAAAAAGAAAGATTATCTGCTTCTGCACAAATCTGTGACCTCTGCTTTAATATAATAACTTGTATAGGTAAACGTTTGTGTCAATTTGCTTTTGACCACTGAAATTGCTTTTTAATGCTTTTAATTACCAATGCTCGACAATAAAAGTAGGTTTAAAATTCCTCATCCTTTATCCTCTTGGTCAAAGTAGTTAAGAGTGGCCAGTGGTCTATGGAGAGGAAAATCTTTAATATCATGGGAATTTGTTTTCTAAAGCAATTTTGAAGTAAAGGTCTTCACACAATGAGGGTCTTTTCGATTACAAAACAATAGATTTCTTTTGTAAATTTAGGTTTTCATATATTGCATTTCAGGAGATTAGACTAAAGTTTCCTTAATAAAAAATGTTATTTTATGAAGAATTCCAACCTCTCATCTCATGTTTGAAGCCCATAGCTTTCAGAACTAGTTATTATGTCTTAAAAATGTCAGCCATCCCAGTTGAAAGAAAGCCCATTTTCTCAATTTTAAACACACATTTTGAGGGATGTATTTTTAGCTGTGAGGACAAAGGCAAAATGGTTTGCTCTGCCAGGTGTCATGCTGTCTTTAAATTTTATGAAAATAAAGAATTAGGAACAAATTCTGGACGATGTTCTGCAGCACATAGAGGCTGAGGTTAATTTATTTTAATTCCATATTGCTACCTGCTGGTAGGTTACAATGGATGGGTGACAGTTTACAGTATCTAGAGGCACGGCTCTCAGTAGAGGACTAAAGACACTGTCACAGTATCTAGAAGTCAGTGTTCTGAGTCTGAAGGCTCTGAGAAGGTGCCATAGAAGTGGGCCAGGCAAGTCCTGCCTGCAAAGGGAGTAAACCAGCGAGGCATAACATCATACCGACAAATCGGAAAAAGGCTGGCTGTTTCGACCAAGCACATTTTCTAATAAAAAAAAAAAATGATGAAAGAAAGATAGGTGTGCCTCATGGAGCAAGATGATAGGATTCACATTGAGGATAAATGTAAAAGCATTTAAATAAATATAGCCAAATGGGAAAAATATTAAATGTATAAATTTTGAATAAGCATAAATAAATTTAGCCACAAAGAGAAATTATGCCTAATATATTAGTTTTCTGATTTAGCAAATGAATTTCTGGAAAATGAATTATCATGGGATTGGGGGTGGGCAACAAAAGTTTGCATATGGATGAAGAGATGGGACAAAAATCCAGAGACATAGGTGAATATTTTTCTTCATAGAAAAGGCTATAGTAAGGTTTCTTCTTGAGAAAAGTTGTCTTACTGAACATTTGAAAATTAAGAGATAAAAAGTAATAAAAGGAAAAAGATAATGTAAGTATTAATTTTGCATTTGACCCTATATTATTTATAAATTGAATATCCTGTCAACTGACACATAACATATCTGTGTGGGCAGAAACATAGCAAATGAATCCCCTCCCCCTACTTTTACTATTTTCTCTCTCTCTCATCTTTCATCAAAGTAGTATGTCTACTTGCTTTAAAAAGTTCAGTAGTACTAAGAAGCTTTTAATAGCAGTATCTGCCTCACACTTTTCCTTTTTCCTGGTCCTGCTTAGGAGGCAGCCATCTAATACACATTAAGCTGTTTCCCCTAAAACTACTCTAATATATTTAAATAATCTAATTATTCTGCTATTCTTGAATCAGTTTAGACATTATCAATTTTAGACAAAGATATAGACAAGGGCTTATGAGTCTCTTACCAGACATTCCATTTTTCTTTCATCTTCCTAATGAAAGTTGTCATAACTCTTAGATAAAGCAATGGTTCATTTGCATCTGGGATATTATATACAAGTCCTGCAAGTGGGCCTTGAGTAAAGGGCAAGTGAAATGATTAGCAGGGGGAGACAGGCTGCTGGTAGACTAGCAAGATCCCTTTGTAGAGGACAGATCAAGGCTGACACTGGATATGATTGAAGCTTAAAAATGCATAAATACTATGGACAAGATAGACACAGATGTGTTTTTATTTTATCTTGAAATTCTAGTAAGTAAAACTTTGAATAAATATGAACACTTTATTCTGAGCATGCTATTTCCTTAGAAAATTAATCTACTTTACATAGGTGTTCTGTTTATACCCCTAGAAGAGGAACATATTTTTATAGCTGGGTTAGACAGCTGAGTGTATGTGTGTTTGTGTGTGCATTTTGTGTGTTTTTCTAATTTTAAACAGCTTCTATGTTAAAAATAAACGGGAACCATTAAAAATAAAACTTAATTGATTGAATGGAAATTTTAATGAGGGTTTATGAAATTTGCCATGTCTTAAAATGTGCATTGCCTGGGATTTTGCATGAAAACATAGAGTAGCTTCATAAGTGTAATAAAATAAATTATATGTCCCCTGAACTGCTGGATAAAGAATAATTTTCTTCTGAAATGCACACATACAAACGCTTAAAAGTTTTGTCTCTAGTGACTTTGCCTCTCTTGGCAGGCAAATAAATGATTAAATCACATTTTAGCTTTGGTTTAGAAATATCTCAAACATTTTTGCTTTGCACAGATAAATAGAATTTGTTATCATTCTATTTAAAAACAAAACAAAATATTCTCTCTGGCAAAGGCCACTTCAAAATATGTTTCCATAGAAACCTGAGAAGAAAAATAAATGGGAACAAACATCACTTTAGCTCTACTGAGAATGATTACAGTGGTCAGAGATTTAAACTTGGCTTGAGATAGCACCATTCATGATAATTACATAAGTTGTTAGGAAAAGTAATATCTATCCATTATGTGTACACTTTCTAAATAGTTGATTTATTGCTCTTATTTGATGTTGAGGTTTTTTCCCATTTCTTACTATCATTAGGACAGGGAAGAAACTTGAGATCTTTATGCAACAGTAGTCTCCACAATTTTAGAACCTGGGGAAAAGAGGTGAACTACTTTTATAACTCTTCTATATTTCATATTATTCTGGTTAAAGTATAACCTGGATGAGAATTAAAAAGCAATCCGTAAGGGAAATCACTGGAATTTTTTTTAAGCAATTGATATCAGAGAAGCAAAATAAAAAATTTCATTTTAGATATAAAATGTTTTTTGAAGTTCCAATTGTCCAAAATTTCTAATATTATTTTAAATAGAAACTTAGATTTAATCCTAGTTATAGCACAAATTAGGGTACATATGATGAATGCCAGTCTTGAGTCTGTTGAATATAGCCGTGAATCTAGAACTTCAGGGATAGTAAATATATAGTGCATAATTGGCCACTTCTCCATCCTGAACTCCTGGCAGACATTGCTAATCAAACTCATCATTCTAACCTGCAAGTTCAGAAGGGGTTAATTTCAAAAATATATGGGGAACTCCAACTCCGTGGCCAAACACACTCAAGTACACCCACACACATCCACATGAAACAAAAACATGTTGAAAAATGAGCAAATAACTTGAATAGACATTTTTTCCAAAGAAGACATACAATGGTCAATAAGTATATGAAAAAAAAATTAACCACATTAATTATCAGGGAAATGCAAAGGAAAACTACAATGAGATATCACCTCATACTTGTTAGGATGGCTATTATCAAAAAACCAAAAATACCAAGTGTTGGCAAGGATGTGGAGTAATTGGAACCCTTGTGCATTGTTAGTGGGAATGTAAAATGGTACAGCAGCTATGGAAAACAGTATCGAAGGTCCTCAAAAAAATTAAAAATAGAACTGTCATATGTTCCAGCCATTCTCCTTCTAGATATGTGTCCAGAAATAAAAATAAAATCAGAATCTTAGAGAAATCTACATTTCCATATTCATTGTGGCATTATTCACAATGGCCAAGAAATAATAGAAACAATCCAAGTGTTCATCGACAAATGAATGAATAAAATAAATGTGGTGTATACATGCAATAAAATATTATTCAGTATTATAAAAGAAGGGAATTCTGTCATATGCAACAGCATGGAGGAACCCGTAGGACATTCTCAAGTAAGCTAGTCACAGAAAGACCAGCTAAAAGATTCCATTAATATGAGTTATTTATAATAGTCAATCAAACTCATAGAAGCAAAGAATGCAATACTGATTTCCAGTGGCTGGGGGTGGAGGAAATGGGGAATTGTTCAATAGGTATAAAGTTTCAGTTATGCTAGATGTTCTAGATATCTGCTGTACAATAGAGTGTGCCTATAATTAACAATATTGTATTGTGCACTACAAAAAAATTGTTAAGAGGGTAGATGCCATGTTAAGTGTTCTTACCACAAAAATATAAACCCCAAAAAGAAAAACAAATGGAAACAAAGACACTTTGAAATATGTCAAATATGTCTATTTCGTTTATTGTGGTGATGGTATCATAGGTTTTTTGCATACGTTCAGACTCATCAAATTGTACACATTAAATACAAGCAGTTCTTTGTATATCAATTATATTTCAATAAAGCTGCTTTTAAAGCAGCAATTTTGTTTTGTAAACTGTTTATACTGTGCCCAAAGGATGGTAAATAATTTCATTCCATGAGCTAACATTGGTCTAGGGATAGTGCTGCTGGGAACATGTCAAAGAAGCCCTGCCTGAGCTCTGCGGGTTAGAGTGATGGGCTTGATTAGTAATGTCTGTCAGGAGTTCAAGATGGAGAAGTGATCGATTGTGCACTATATATTTACCATCTCTGAAATTCTAGATTCATGGTTATATTCAACAGACTCATGACTGGCATCCATCATATTTATCCTAATTTGTGCTATAACTAGGATTCAGCCTAAGTTTCTATTTAAAACAAATATTTTTGGCAATCAGAGCTTCAATAAACACTTCAGATCTGAAATGAAATTTTGGATTTTGCTTCCCTAATATCAAGGACCAAAAAAAATTCCAATGACTTTCTCATCAAATGGATCTTTAGAAAGACAGAGAGATAGCAGAAGTAATAAAAGGGAGAACAAGAATAAATATAAAAAATGAGACACTAGTATTCATATCTTAGTAAATGGTAAAATATCTCTCCTCTATTTCTGCACTTCTGTATTGAATATATAGTCTCAAACTCATATATATTTACTAGAATACTAGATATAGGCCCAGGGATGTCATTGTGAAAAATGAAAACAAGAAAAAACAAGAACTTTTATCACTTTTTAAAGCCAATTAGGGGCATGAAAACACAAAGATACTGTTTTTTTTTTTTTTTTTTTGGTAGAATCAGTCCTTGCCATGTGCATGTAAACTTGTTGCTACTGCCAAATAACTCAGTCAAATATTGACTTCTTTAAACAGACATGTTTAAGCATCATTTTGAGGGAGGGAGGATTAAAGATATTTCTAAATTGTTCCTAGCACATATTATTTTCCCAAATACTGATGTGATAAGGGGAATTGGTCAAGAAGAGAAGTATCTCTTGGGAACAGAAAATACGCAGGAATTAACAGTGTTTCATGGTGATGTTTCTCTGAAAAGTAAATACCATGGATGTTTCTAATAATTATAATAGATTATAAATTTGAAAAGAAGTTCAATGTCTTAAGACTAGGACAAGGAAAATGGGACCCTCTCCTATATAGATATTTCATTCTGGATATGCTCTTTAGTAAACTATGTATGGTCATGTATTTCCATATTGACTGGAAGCAAGCCAGAAGTGTGTGCTTTCCTTCTAGTAATTAATCAACACAACTATAGTTTTACGGTGTTGAATTTACTACTGCTCTTGTGCCACTTGATTTAGTCCAGTCTAGACCTAAAACTTGTCTCTCAGAAGCCTTCAAAACACACAGACAAAATTCTCTACTGAAGTAGAGAAAACACTTTTGACAGAATTTAATGTTTTTGAAATGGTAATGAACACCATGTATTGCTATTGATTATGAATTGAATTTAGTGTCTGGTTTTAAAAAATATCTTTTCTAAGGTTAATGAGAATTTTTAAAAGATTTGAAGCCGAGTAAGAAGGTCCCTTGCCACAATTTATTCCTAAATATTGCCAAAATTTAACCCCATTTTCTTCTTCCAAAGAGGCATCCTTTCTTTTTTAATACAAAAGAACTATTCTTGTGTGAAATGTGACCTTTATAGGATTATAAATGTCAAAACATGGTCTTTTTAATTCTCCAAATTTCTGACAGGAAAATGTCGAATTTATTTACTGCCACCTTTTTTGCTTTTGTGTTCCTAGCTCTTAGCCCAGTGCTTGACACATAAGTGTCTAATAAATGCTAGTTGACTTCAAATGAATTCTTTGTAAAAGTTCAGTCTTTTAAATCAAAGATATTTTCTCTATTATTATCATGACCCGATATTTATTAACCCTTTGTCAAAGTAGAAGAAAGTCTTGTCAGTGAAACCACGTATTATACGCAAGACAGGGTCTTGCAATGTAAGAGTTTAAACTGAAAAAATCAGTGTTAATCTGTGAAAAGAACATGCATTTTCCAGCTCTGTCACTATAGCAGCAGCAGGATTTCTTATGCCCAGGTTTTTTTTGTTTTTGTTTTTGTTTTTGAGACAAAGTTTCACTCTTGTTCACCAGGCTGCAGTGCAGTGGTGTGATCTTGACTCACTGCAACCTCTGCCTCTGGGGCTCAGTTGATTCTCCTGCCTCAGCCTCTCGAGTAGCTGGGACTGCAGGCACTTGCCACCATGCCCAGCTAGTTTTTGTATTTTTAGTAGAGACGGGGTTTCACCATTTTGACCAGGCTGGTATCGAACTCCTGACCTCAAGTGATCTGCCTGCCTCGGCCTTCCAAAGTGCTGGGATTACTAATACCCAGGTTTTGATCTCTAATATGTAATCTAGGTTTTCCCAGAAGCAGATACTGAGGCAAGGATTACAACACAAGTAGAAGAGTGGAAAAATGAGAGAGGAAAGGGAAAGAAACTGATAGAGGTTACATTTTCTTGCAAGTTGCCACTGCTGGTAACTTAGAGCTCTGGGATTCAGAGTGAAATGCAGCCTCAGAATTATCCCACCTGCAAGTGAGGGAGTTGGAATATTTATCCAACTTCCTTGAATCATTGGTTGGGGGCTGCTCTCAGGTGGCACCAATTCCCTGGAACTTCCAGCCTGTCAGTCAAGAAGTGGAACCCAGACCCTGGGCAAAAAGACTTCAGGAAAAAAGAAGCAGACACTAGCATTTGAAAACATGCCAGTGAGAACTGAAATGGGAAGGTGAAGGGAAGGGATGGGGCAAATTCTGTACCCCATACAAATGCTATTCTTCTTTAAAAGAAATCAAAACTCTGTAGATAGCTTATTCCAAATCTTAGGGCAAGGACAGTGCAGATAGATTTGGAAATAATTATTGTCAGAGAACAGGGACATTTTAAAGGATATTGGGGCACTATTAAAAAGACAAAGTTGTGAGGATTTAAGCATCAAAATAATAATGATGATAATTGTGGCTAATTGGAATATATTGAGTCTATATAAGGCCAGTATTTCATAATAATATGAAGTATACAAGACATATTCATAACCATAAAAGAATGGTGAATAGAATAGGGCATGCTTAGTTGTATTTATTTAAATAAATGGGAATGCTAAAATATGTGGGTATGTTGTTACTTCTATTTAACATACATCTGCTTAGGAAGTATTGATAGGTACTTATGTCCATCTGATATGGTTTGGCTGTGTCCCCACTTAAATCTCATCTTGAATTGTAGTTCCCATAATCCCCATGTGTTGTGGGAGGGACCTGCTGAGAGGTAATTTAATCACGGGGACAGTTACCCTCATGCTAGTGATTGAGTTCTCAGGACATCTGATGGTTTTATAAAGGACATTTTCCCCTTTTGCTTGGCACTTCTCCTTGTTGCTGCCATGTGAAGAAGGACATGTTTACTTCCCCTTCTGCCTTGAGTATTTGTTTCCTGAAACCTTCAGCCATGCTGAACTGTAAGTCAGTTCCTTTCCTTTATAAATTACCTCAATTCCTCTTTCCTTTATAAATTACCCAGTCTCAGGTATGTCTTTATTAGCAGCCTGAGAACAGACTAATACACCATCCAAACACAGGGAACTATAAGTACAGTTCTGATAAAAGTAGCAGTCAGGAAGGGAATTGAGCTTGGATTCACGTCAGTGAATGCACAAAATAACCAAAGAGAATAGGGGCTTGACAGTGTGTTCAAGATGATAAATTAGCCAAATGAGCTAAAGACAGGTAATGGCTGAGACTCGGTTGTTCCCAGTCTCTCAGGAGACACAACCTCTAGATGGCCCTATTAATAAAAATAATAATGATAAATATATAAAAATGTTAAAATATTAACATCACATGTCTATATCTTAGAACGAACCAGGCATTATGGTAAATCTTGTCATAATTTAAAAGTATATCTTGTAACATAACCAACCAGAGAAAATAATTACTGTAACTGATCTTAAAATGTAACATTTGACTACAGAATCTGGAGTGCAAAAAAATCTCAACCTACAGTTAGTATTTGTATTATTAATGAGAATATATTTATATTATAGAAAAAAATCAATTTCTAACATTGTTAGGAATCAATATTTTCAGAGAGAGAAAGAGGAATTAATGGGTGCTAGAACTATTAGGTGAAATGTTGATGGAGAACATTTTATACTTTACTACATTTTTGTCTGTTTGGAAATTTTCATGATAAAAACTTCAAGAATTTTTTTAGGAAAAGACATCAGGTTGCACAAAAGTAAAACCTTTATGAAAGGTATGAATTTTTAAAATTTGGAAAGGAGAGGAAATTGAGAAAAGAAATTAAGTTTCTTGACTTAAACAATAAACAATCCATCAAAAACCTGTACACTTGATTGTTCTGGTGAGAATATAGCAAACTTGAGAAGGTGTCAAGATAAGTAAAAACCCTGAGAAGATATTACAGTAGTATGGTACTAATCCTAGGAAGATTTAAAAACATGTACAGTAAGGAAATAAATCAAATTCATGGTGTTTATAGATTAAGTATAAATGTATGCTTGCTAACACACTTTGCAACCATTACCTTTATGTGTGTTTTGTGTGGTGTACAGAGATTTTACCTATACAAAAGTATTAGTCATGCTAAATTGTAATTGCAATTTTGTACAAACGCAATCAAATCTGTAATCAGTGTTTAAATGCTCAAAAAATGGTTTTTACATCAAAAAACTAGAAAGATTTTAAATGGACAACTTGATGCATCTCAAGGAATTAGAAAAGCAAGAACAAACAAACTGCAAATTAGTAAAAGGAAAGATATAATAAAACTCAGAGCAGAAAGAAATGAAACTGAAACTAAAAAATACAAAAGATCAATGAAAGAAAAAGTTTTGTAAAAGATAAAATCAACAAACCATGAACTAGACTAGGAAAAAAATGAGAAGACCCAAATAAAATCAGAAACCAAAAAGAGATGGCACAATGGACACCAGAGAAAGACAAAGAATCATTAGAGATCACTGTGAACAACTTTAGGCCAATAAATTTGAAAACCTAGAGGAAGTGTATAACTTCCTGGACACATACGACCTATCAAGATTGAACCAAGTAGAAACAGAAATCCTGAACTGACCAGTAACAAGTAATGAGATTGAATCAGTAATAAAAAATCTCCCAGCGAAAAACGAAGTCCGGGACCAGATGACTTCACCACTGAATTCTAGTGAAACTTTAAAGAATTAATATCAATCCTTCTCAAACTATTCCAAAAGATTGAAGTGGAGGGAACTTTTCCTAACTCTTCTATGAGGCCAGCATAACCCTGATACCAAAATTAGACAAGAACACAACAACAAAAAAAGAAAACTACAGGCCAATATCCCTCTGACCATAGATGTAAAAATCCTCAACAAAACACTAGAAAACTAAATCCAACAATACATCAAAACAATAATGCACCATGATCAAGTGGGATTTATCCCAAGAATGTAAGGATGGTTCAACATATGCAAATAAATAAATGTGATACACCACATCAACAGAATGAAGGACACAAAACCCATATTATCATTTCAGTAGATACAGAAAAAGCATTTGATAAAATGCAACATCCCTTCATGATAAAAACTTTCAACAAATTAGGTATAGAAGGAAAGTACCTTAACATGATAAAGGCCATATATGACAAACCCACAGTTAACATTATACTGATTGAGGAAAGACTGAAAACTTTTTCTCTAAGAACTGTAATAAAGACAAGGATGCCCACTCTCACCACTTTTATTCAACATAGTATTGAAGGTCCTGGCCAGAGCAATTAGGCAGGGCATTGAAATTGCAAAGAAGGAGTCAAATGTCTCTGTTTGCAGATGGAATGATCTTATATATAGAAAAACCTAAATAGTCTACCAAAACTGAAAAATAAATTCAGCAGAGTTACAGGATACAAAATCAATATACAAAAAATAGTAGCATTTCTATATACCAACATTGAACTAGCTGAAAAAACATCAAGAAGACAATCCCATTTAAGTATCTACCAAAAAAAAAAAAAAAAAAGAAATACCTAGGAATAAATCTAACCAAGGAAGTGAAAGATCTCTACAGGGAAAACTACACAACACTGACGAAAGAAATTGAAGAGGATACAAACAAATGGAAACACATCCCACGTTCATGGATCAGAGGATTAGTATTGTTAAAATGACCATACTACCCAAAGCAATTACAGATTCAATACAATCCCTATCAAAATACCATTGACAGTCTTAACAGAAATAGAAAATCTTAAACTTTGTATGGAAACACAAAACAACCAGAATAGTCAAAGCAATTCTGAGCCAAAAGAACAAAGTTAGAGACATTACACTACCAGCAATCAAAATATATTGCAAAGATGTAGTAACCAAAACAGCATTGTACTGGCATAAAAAGACACACAGAACAATGAAACAGAATAGAGAATCCATAAATTAATCCACTTACCTACAACCAACTTATTTTTGACAAAGTTGCCAACAACATTTGTTGGAGAAAGGACAGTCTCTTCAATAAATGGTACTGGAAAACAATCGTATTTGCAAAATGCACCACTTGCTGGGTAGATAATGATGATGACAATGATTAAGAAAAATATTACTGAACTATGTTGATGGGCATATGTTTGAGCCCGAGGCATATTAGTGCACTTGAATCTGGAAAGACCTGGTGCAAAATTATGAAGTAGAAGAAGCTGATCCAGCTCATAGGATGATAGAAGCAACGTTTTCTAAAATACAGGACTTAATGGGCATATTTTAATTATATTTTCAATTTAGATGGAAAAGTATAGGCATTACTTGTTCAGTCACATGCCCTTTTTTTGTAAGAGCTCTTAAACAATAAGAGACTTAAGTGCAATACAAAAGAATAGACACCTCCTATAATCAATATGTTTTACATTTCAAGAATCCTAAAAATTGAATATGAATGTTTCTTCTACTTACCCCAGGAGCCAACCAGAAGCTGTCTGTTCAAGAAGAGACTGGTGTCTTCTTAATTGTTACAACTATAACATCTTTTTATTCCTCTGAGAGAGCACCAATCTCAGCAAAGATGTCACTCCTCAAATTGCTGTGATAGGCTTCTCTCAGATGCAAACATCTATCAATGTTTATGACTTCCAAAATAAGTTGCCTTTTGCGTCTAGGGCATACTACTACACTTAAATACAGAACGGCCTTGTGCAAGAGTATAAAATAGAAGAAGTTGTTCTGTGTCCTTTTTTTCTCCTTTGGGCATCTTCTTTTACCCTTGAAAGATGCCCAGGCTGATGTGCTCTCCCTTCTTCTCCCTTACAAAACCTATTCTCTGGAAATTACTGATGCCTAACACATTTTCTACTAGAAAAGTGACTGTATTTCTTACTACCTTTCTTATACAGGATTTTGATTCTTGAAGTTTCTGTTTGTCCTAGATGGCTGGCACAATGACAAGGCCATATCTATTAAACTTTGAATAAAAAATATGATATATTATGCTATATAATAATAGCAGAAAATCAAGGGGGCTTCAAGTACTTCATGTGTTTCTGAATAAATTATGTTCTGTTGTTTCAAATAAAACAAGACTTATCATTTATATTAAGCTCTTGTTTCTACCAAATTCTTTCTTATTCAAGGATCAGGTTTTGTTCTGATACCAGATTCTTCCCATGCATCTCAAAAAATTTCTGATGCTAAAGATATAGTCGATATATCTTAAGGAGACAATTGTGAGAGTAAAAATTCTAGAGCCTAAGATATATTGAAAGCATTTGAAGGACTAGATTTTTTAAAACATTAACAAGGATTGCTGCGTTTTCATTTTCTATTGGGCCTTGCAAATTATGTAGCCGGATTGACAAAGGGTAACACTTACAGTGCATTCTAACAACGATTAATTTTGCCTGTTTTTAGACTATATATAAATGTATTTTTTTTTTTTTTTTTTTTTTTTTGAGACAGTCTTGCTCTGTCGCCCAGGCTGGAGTGCAGTGGCGCAATCTCGGCTCACTGCAACCTCCTCCTCCCGGGTTCACGCCATTCTCCTGCCTCAGCCTCTCCAAGTAGCTGGGACTACAGGCGCCCGCCACCACGCCCGGCTAATTTTTTGTATTTTTAGTAGAGACGGGGTTTCACCGTGGTCTCGATCTCCTGACCTCGTGATCCGCCCGCCTCGGCCTCCCAAAGTGCTGGGATTACAAGCGTGAGCCACCGCGCCCGGCCATAAATGTATTTTTATATATAGTATATACTTTTCCTGTGTCTGGCTTCTTTCACTCAACAATTCACAAATTCCATGAATTTGTGAAATTTGTCTATATTATTGGGTGTATTTATAGATTATTCTATATTATTGTATTTATAGATTATTCACTCTCTCTATTGTAGACCACTGATTTTTAGGCTTTAGTGTGCTTCAGAAGCATCTGGAGGGCTTGTTAAACCAGATTTCTAAGCTTCACCCCCAGGGTTTCAGTTTCAGTAGAACTGGGGCGAAGCCCAAGCATTTGTCTTTCTAACAAGTCCGTGAGTGATACTGACGCTACTGGCCTGGGGACTACATCTTGAGAACCACTGCTATAGAGTATGCCATATGTAAAAATACCATGATTTACTTATCCATGCTACTATTGGTGGATATTTGACTATGGATAGCCTTTTTTAAGCTGTATTCATTTATTTATCCTTGATTATATCAATTTATTCTAATTATATTATTTAACACCTGTATCAAACATCAATGTACTAGGACCAGAAATATGAAGATTATGGCACCTGCCACCAGGAATAGGTGGTCTAGTTAGAGAGACAGAAAATAAACAGATAATTTCAAAGCAATAATAAATTCCATGTTGGGAGTATACATGTGCTTTGGTAACACAGGGAAGGGAGAAAAAATCAGAATGATGGAGATGGTGGAAAAATATCTTAGCTGAAATAACCACTGAGCTGAATTTGGAGTTGGAGTGTTAGCTATGGAGGAAAGATAATTTAGGCAGAGGGAAGCTTTGTGGAAGCTTAGGTGGGTGATTGCTAGGCCACATTTAGGGAATTACAGCAGTTCCATATGGCAGGAACATAGAGATAGTCAGAAGAGAGAGAGAGAGAGAGAGAAAAAAGGAATATGTCTTGAAATGACCAATTTAGTAGACTGGAAGTACAGTATTTGGTATATGAATATGCTTCATAATCTAAATTTACATGAAACTAATGACGAGTATAGATATGCCTTACTTTAAGCCCATATAAATAAATCTAACTCCTTCTCATTAAAAAAGATGATCAGTTAGATTTCTAAGTATTCCTCTGCTACATTTAAAATGAGAAAAGAATTTACTTTCCAAAATGGATTTATGTGTCTTTTTTTAAACAAGATGCACATTATCTTACCTTTCTAAAAAAACTGTGTAAGTTTATGTAGGATAACAATAATATAATTATAATATTTACTGAATGGTAAGCACTAAACTCATTTAATCCTACCTAGAATCCCATGAGACATTTATTATTGTTATCATCTCTGTTTAATAGATGAGAAGATAAAGTATGGGAAGTTTAAATAATTTGGCAAAGGTCACTCAATAAATGACTAATTTCAAACTAATTCCAAGACCACTTCCTTTATCACCACGTCTCTTCCCCTTGTTGTTCCATATTAAGCATGGTAAGCTAGAGATGTGGTTTAGATTTATGAGACGATCATCTGGACAGGATCTACAGGGCTCATTCACTGAAGTAATCCCTACTTTGCCTTCATAGAGCCAATAGGCAAGACAGATATAAACACAAGGGTGTGCCATAAAGTATTGCAGGTAACATTTGGGCACAAATGAGTCAGAGCTCAATTCTATTTGATGAAAGCGGTGGAAGTATACAGAAAGAATTCCAAAGAAAGAGATTTCAGTCCCTCAATCCATGTAGGTGTTTGGGAAACAAGTGGAAAAGGCCTCTAGGCAGGGGAAACAGTTTGAACAAAAGTATTGTATATTCTGGGAACTGAAAATAGTTCCATCTGGTTTAGGCTTAGGCTGAATATGGAGGAGCTGCATAAATGAAACTGGAAAGGGGAGTGAGATTACCTAATGAGGGACCTCATATGATGTATGAAGTCATGGGGTAACTTAATGAGGAGGGAATGGTTATCAGGGAGTCATATGACCAGATTTGCCTTTTTAAAGATCACTGAGAAGGTAGTAGAAGGATGGATTAGAAGAGGGCAGGGAGACAATCTAAGAATTATCATTGTAATTTAAGCCTTTAATTAGTATTCAGAATCAATAGATACATTTTTCCAAATTTCTGGCCAGAATACACTAAGTGATTGATATATTTTCAGTTAAACATTCTTAAGCACAATACAGTGTTAATATTTTTATGCCTATCATGTTTATTACCTGTAAAAGATAATGATAAAAATGTCATTCCACTGCAATTCCTCACTTGAAATCACAATATCACCAAAAAGAAAAATTATACAATAGACTAGAGTTACAAAAAATATTGTAAAATTACAGGCTTAAATAAATTGAACCAAATAAAAACAAATTATTTCAACTTGATTAATTTGCTCTCAGACTACAGAGAACTTTTAAAGGAGAAGGTCCATGTAGTCAAGAAATAAAAGTAATAATGTTTTATTGATTATGGCCAATTAAAGGGCCATTACTAGATGCTGAGCCCCTTGTGGGCAGAGTTTTTAAAAATTCAGATATGAATACTAATTACAACCATGGTAATAATAATATTGGTAACTGCCATCCATTGACTCCCCACCATAAAGTTGTTGTTTCATGTATATTATCTCATTTAAGCCATATACATATACCAACTCTATGAAGCTGGTGTCATTATTTCCACTTTAGAATAGGAAAATTGAGGCTTAAATAATTTATCCAAGATCATGTAGTAAGTGATAAAGCAGGGGTTTAAATCCCAAATAAATGTTACCTAGGAACTCATGTCCTTAACTGTTAAATTTCTACAATCTATCCCTCCCTTGGATTGCTACTTGGTAGAAAGTCAGACTATTTCAAAATCTAAATGGTACAAACAACCAAGTTTAATTCTTGCTCATCTTACATTATATAGGCATGGGGGTTGAGGAGAACTCTGCCCCATGCAGTTATTCAGTGATCCAGGCTTACTCTATTTACTGTAATCACTCTTCCCTAGGACTTCAAAAGCCTGCACTGGATCCTCCATATCAGGTCAACAGTTTAAGAAAAAATAAGAGAGTGAGGACACTCATGTAAGCTTTATGTGGCCACATATGGAGGTGATATGCATTCTGCTCACACTCCAATTGGCCACACTCAGTCCTATGACTCACCTAATTGTAGGGGAACTCTGATAGTAGCATAGCAGAATGTTTAAAAAAAAAAAAAAGAGCAAAGATCAGTGAACAATTAGTCAGTTCCACCCTCCCCAATTATATTGTTAATTCCTAAGGGATATAAATAGTGTTTTATGGTCATTTATATGCCCAGTAACACCTAATAGAATTTCTGGCATATAATAGTCTGTCAACTAATTGCTAAATGAGTGTATAAACTCTCTAGCTCATTCCTTAGCTTCAAGGCTATTTAAAGACCTTCATAGATCCTAGGCACTCTTACTTTAGAGGCCCACACCTGAGTAATATCAAAATAACAACATATGCTCAGATGCCATTAAATATAATTCTTTTGGCAAGATTAGAATAACATTTAAAATATGATTTTGAAATTATTTGACTACTATTGAATGGCAGAATTGATCAGAAATAAATGTATTGCATTGAAGAAGAGAAGGATATCAAGGCTTGCTAGGTAAAATAAAATGCATTGTTAGTAAATTCAAGAAAAAATTGTATAGGTTGGAAATATCTTGTTAACACCATACAAAATGTGGAGAAAAAAATGGAAAATGTAGTGTTCTTGCCTTTGAAAGAAGAGTAAGCCAAGAACAGTTGGATTTTGACCCAATGGAGGAGAAGATCTAAGAGGAAGCTACACAACACCCCTTCTGATTAACTTAGTAATTATACCATATATCATAACACTTTTATAAAGAGAAATGACCCCATGAAAATAAATTAGTAATTAAATGTGGAATCACACATGAACCATTCCCCAGCCCCAACCAGGCGGGAAAATCTTGGGCTTTGGGGAGGAGTTTTGGCTGCAATGGATTAGAGTAAGAATTTGGGACATTATATAGGGGCTAAATTGGGGCCTGTGGGCTTGGAAACTTTTACTAGCTGGGCATGTATTTTCTAATGACTTGGCTGTGCATAAATGAAATGTTTATCCATGGTACCTCATATATCTTAACGATACCATCATTGTATAGCAGGAAACCCCAAAGGAGGTGGCAGAAGACAGTCAAGAGTTTTAAGTAACTCATTTAAGTAAAATCAGTTTTGGCTGGGCACGGTGGCTCACACCTGTAATCCCAGCACTGTAAGAGGCCAAGGCAGGTGGGTCAGTTGAGCCCAGGAGTTCAAGACCAGCCTGGGCAACATGGTGAAACTCTGTCTCTACAAAAAATGTAAAAATTAGCCAGGCGTGGTGGCCCGTGCCTATAGTCTCAGCTACTAGGGAGGCTAAGGCAGGAGGATTCCTTGAGCTGAGGAAGATGGAGGCTGCAGTGAGCCAAGATTGGGCCACTGCACTCCAGCCTGTGTGACAGAGAGAGACCCTATCTCAAAAAAATAAAATAAAAATAAATAAGATCAGTTTTATTTCTTCACAATGATTATACATACGAGGTGGAGCTGGAGGTCATTATCAAACTAACACAGGACCAGAAAACCAAATGCTGCATGTTCTCACTTATAATGAGAGAGCTAAATAACAGGAGCTAAATGATGATGCACAGAGGGGAACAACACACACTGGGGCCTTTCAGAGGGAGGAGGGTGGGAGGAGGGAGAGGATCAGGAAAAAAAAACTAATGGGTACTAGGCTTGATACCTGCATGATGAAATAATCTGTACAACAAACCCCCATGACACAACTTTACCTATGTAACAAACCTGCACTTGTACCTCTCAATTTAAAATAAAGATTAAACAAAAACAGAAACCTAATAAGAGGTTGCACTAGTTACAAAATGAGAAAGTCTAACTTCAAAATTGTTTTCAAGTATAAAGACAATGTTTACGATACTAAGAATGAGGTTGACAGGTTATACGTTATTTAAATATTTAATTGAATATTTATTGATTTAGACTTTGGTGCTTTTCCTATTTTGAAGCCAATTTACACATTTTTTCATGTCTCCAGTGTTTGCGTAAGCCCCTGAAAAGCTCACAGACCCTGGGCTTTGTGCCTATATTGTGAAAAAGAACAAATGGTCATTCTCAGCACTTGGCAACTGGGTCTGCACCGGAGCATGGCATAGGAAGATAGGCCCATTCCTTCTCCTGTGCATGGAAATCAAAGGCATTCTTGCCGAGGCTTTTGAGAGATGTTTAAATTCTACAAATATATTAACGTTTTACCAGATGCAAGATCCTGTGCTGGTTGTTTGTAGAAGCCCTTACCTTCAAGGGCTTTACATTTAGCAGCCAGTAATTATTTTTGCCTGAATCAACTTTTTACATATATTATGAAAGTGGAAATAGTTATTTTCTAACTCCATAGTTTCCTCTATATTTATTTGCTGGCATTCTATTGTAAGGCACAGCTTTTCCTTCTATCTATAGATCTATCATCATCTATCTATCTATAGATATATATAATCTGTGTGTATATAAATGTATAAAATCAGTATGTAGTCGTGGATTCTTAAATTACTCAGTGAGTTATTGTCTATTTATTTTGATGCTTGTATTGTCCTCGATGTAACCAGAGGTGCCTCTTTAAGGTGGCTGCTGGGTCCCTTTTTCTTGTCCCCATATGAGCACTTTTTGATTTTCCAAGGAGCTCTAGATCTTTTTGTTGTAGTAGTTAGAAATAGATTTGGGTGTTAGTAGTGCTCCTGGTTAATGGTCTTTATTGTTTCCTTTAAATAAAAAAAGCTGGGACACACACACAAATTTATATCGAGATTTCCCATTACAACCCCAACTTCACAGGATTCTTCCTTTACTATCTATATTCCCTTTGTTTCATCCTTCTACAGTGAGATACTTGGTTCTTAAGAATATCAGTATGTTTACTTAGTTACTTAGTTCTGCAATATGCAAAAAATTCTCAGAAGTACTAGACTTCTAAAAAATCAAATTTATTAAGAAGAGTTCAATAGTTGTGTCAATTTTTATTTTCTTAAGAATAAATAGTGAAACTTCTTTTCTTGAAAGTTACTCAGATTAATTGCATTTTGTTTGTTGAATCCTCATTCAGGCTCACTACCAAATTTTGAGGTCTGGATAAATCTAACTCTTTTTTCAGCTTAAATGTCACATCCTAATGCTGACTTCCCAAACTCTCCATGTTAGGTTAGGTCCATCTGTTAGATGGTCTCATAGCATCCATTGCTTTTCCTATACAGAACTTTTCCTTTTCTTTTTTTAAATTGTATAATTATTTTTTATTTTCTATTTTTTATTATACTTTAAGTTCTTGAATACATGTGCAGAACTTGTAGGTTTGTTATGTAGGTATACATGTGCCTTGGTGGTTTGCTGCACCCATCAACCCATCATCTAGATTCTAAGCCCCACACACATTAGGTATTTATCCTAAAGCTATCCCTCCCCTTACCTCCCACCCTCCAACAGGCCCTGATGTGTGATGTTCCCCTTTCTGTGTCTGTGTGTTCTCATTGTTCAACTCCCACTTATGAGTGAGAACACGTGGTGTTTGGTTTTCCGTTCCTGTATTAGTTTGCTGAGAATGATCGTTTCTAGCTTCATCCACGTCCTTGCAAAGGACATGAACTCATTTTTTAATGGCTGCATAGTATTCCATGGTGTATATGTGCCACATTTTTTTTATCCAGTATATCATTGATGGGCATTTGGGTTGGTTCCAAGTCTTTGCTACTGTAAATAGTGCTGCAATAAACATGCGTGTGCATGTGTCTTTATAGTAGAATGATATATAATCCTTGAAATTAAGGCAGAAATAAATAAGTTCTTTGAAACCAATGAGAACAAAGACACAATGTGCCAGAATCTCTGGGACACAGCTAAATCAGTGTTTAGAGGGAAATTTATAGCCTTAAATTTATAGCCCATGTCAGAAAGTGGGAAAGATCTAAAATCGACATCCTAACATCACAATTAAAAGAACTTTTCCTTCTCAATCTTCATCAGAGTTTGCTGTTTCCCCCAGTACGCAGTAGTTTCAAAAGGACAGAGATCCATGTCTGTCTTGTCACCTCTTATTGCCCTCTGAACACATAAGCAGGTATTAAAAAATGTTTGTTGACCATCATTCTGAGCAAACTATCACAAGGACAAAAAACCAAACACCACATGTTCTCACTCATAGGTGGGAATTGAACAATGAGAACACACGGACACAGGAAGGGGAACATCACACACCAGGGACTGTTGTGGGGTGGGGGGAGGGGGGAGGGATAGCATTAGGAGATATACCTAATGCTAAATGATGAGTTAATGGTTGCAGCACACCAACATGGCACATGTATACATATGTAACAAACCTGCACGTGGTGCACATGTACCCTAAAACTTAAAGTATAAAAAAAAAGTTTTTTGAATAAATGAATTGTTCCTAATAGTTGATACAGGAACTCAGAATAAAAGAGAAATTATAAGAGTTCATTTCTTACCTTTATTGCTGCTTTGACTGTTCCACACTTTTCCTTTCCTCTTCTGCAGGCAAAAGATAGTTTTAAATTTAGTTGAAAAGTATTTTTTAAGAAACATTTAATAAGCACCTACTGTGTAATTCCTGGGCACTGAAATACAGACAGAGAGCATTCAGAGGATTAAGATCTGGTGCAAAAATGTTGTCTAGGGACATAAGTAATCTTTTGAGGTTGCTCAAGGCCCCAGAAGGATTTGGCAGATGTGTTTCTACATTTGTCTGCTTAAAAGGTCATGTTTTTGTTTGACTAATGATTAGTACATTTTCATTTTCATTTTTAAAGTTAGTTCTGTCAAGTTTGCTCTCTCTTCAGTGGCTAAGTGTAAAAATAAAACTTCTTACTTGAGTAGCCTATGAATTATGTTCTGTGTAGAAGTGCAAAAACCCAGTACTGACAGGACTACAGTGTAAATAAATGTAAATAATTTTCTTAAGGTGGGTCTTGAGCTATGTGACATCTAATTTGTACCTTCCAAATGAAAACCATGTAGCCAATGATTAAGTTAATTCTTTTCGTTATGTCTTACAAAAAAGTGAAGAGAAAACAAAGCAGTTTGAACAATGGTGAGAAACTCTTCACAAGGAATTTAGATGAAGTAGGAAAAAAATTGATATGACATGATTTCTGTCACATGCTTTTCTTTTCTCTATTGCTACTAGACTCCAGGAGCACTGCAGCATCTTTCTTTATGCCCTAAATCAGATGTTTGCTTGTTTCTGTTCAATTCTCAATATGCAGTTGAATAAAACTATGTAAGTGTGATTTTCTTCATCACTAAAATGGTGGTGCATTTTCAATATATTGAAGATTTAAAATTGTGTACAACAATGTTCTTACACTGTGCCTGATGCACATTGAGTATAAGTAATTTATAGTCATTATATGGATTCTTTATCTGTTGTCTGTGCACAGACAATTATTGAGTATTATGTGTTTTATGAACCAGGTGAGATATTAATTAATGATTAGATACAGTCTCTGTCCCATATTAGGGCATGTCAGAGGCAGAATAAGAAAGGACAAACCTAAAATTACTCCTAGCAGTGAGGTAGAGAGAAGGCCATCCACAGCTGTTGAGCAGACAGCAGAACACGGCACCACAATTCTAGCAAAGTCCTCTGGAGAATGCAGTGTATAAGGGATTCAATTTCGGTAAAACTTGGGATACAAAAGAGGGGACTGAGCCTACAGGCTTCAGGAATTGGTGCTATTTTTAGAGCCAAACCTGTAATTCAAGCCAGTCAGATCTTTCCATAGACACAAAAGTCAACAGTCATTGTACTAGGCCTCAAGACAAGACTCAGGTCCCTGGTAGAGATGGGCATGAAAAATACAGGCCTTAGTCCTACACAGCCTGAGATCCTCAACATGTTCATTCAGAGAGCTTCAGCCAACAGAAAACAGAAGAGCTAGTTAGCAGAACTGGAATATAGACAAGGGACTAAATCCTGAGAATTAAGTAGAAGATTTTCTTCAAGGATGGATCAAGACTACAGTTAAAAAAGTGATAAGTATGATTGGATGGTGACATAATACAAAGAATTGGGTTATAAAGACTCACATGAATCTGAGATTTTGCCTAGGAATAAGCTTTATTCATGATTTCAGGGATACAAATTATCATGAGTCATAGTGCAGCAGGAGAAACCTGGAACCTTGCTAGGTTCTTTTCTTGCTGCATCAGGATGCCTTCAGGGCCCAGATTAATATATAGGATCTCTAATGAGTTATGCAATTAAGAAGTTTATGGAGGAACAGCTGTTTGGGTCATGAAACATCTCTACTTTATACTCAGTTACATACTTTATGTGACATTTTCCAGGATCCCATGTCTATAAATCCATAGATTCCAGGTATGCTTACCATAAATAGTCTTTTTTTTTATTATTATACTTTAAGTTTTAGGGCACATGTGCACAATGTACAGGTTTGTTACATATGTATACATGTGCCATGTTGGTGTGCTGCACCCATTAACTCGTCATCTAGCATTAGGTATATCTCCTAATGCTATCCCTCCCCCCTCCCCCCACCCCACAACAGTCCTCAGAGTGTGATGTTCCCCTTCCTGTGTCCATGTGTTCTCATTGTTCAATTCCCACCTATGAGTGAGAACATATGGTGTTTGGTTTTATGTCCTTGTGATAGTTTACTAAGAATAATGATTTCCAGTTTCATCCATGTCCCTACAAAGGACATGAACTCATCATTTTTTATGGCTGCATAGTATTCCATGGTGTATATGTGCCACATTTTCTTAATCCAGTCTATCGTTGTTGGAGATTTGGGTTGGTTCCAAGTCTTTGCTATTGTGAATAGTGCCACAATAAACATACGTGTGCATGTGTCTTTATAGCAGCATAATTTATAGTCTTTTGGGTATATACCTAGCAATGGGATGGTAGAACATTCCATGCTCATGGGTTGGAAGAATCAATATCCTGAAAATGGCCACACTGCCCAAGGTAATTTATAGATTCAATGCCATCCCCATCAAGCTACCAATGACTTTCTTCACAGAATTGGAAAAAACTACTTTAAAGTTCATCTGGAATCAAAAAAGAGCCTGCATCGCCAAGTCAATCCTAAGCCAAAAGAACAAAGCTGGAGGCATCACGCTACCTGACTTCAAACTATACTACAAGGCTACAGTAACCAAAACAGCATGGTATTGGTACCAAAACAGAGATATAGATCAATGGAACAGAACAGAGCCCTCAGAAATAACGCCATATATCTGCAACTATCTGATCTTTGACAAACCTGACAAAAACAAGTAATAGGGAAAGGATTCCCTATTTAATAAATGGTGCTGGGAAAACTGGCTAGCCATATGTAGAAAGCTGAAACTGGATCCCTTCCTTACACCTTATACAAAAATTAATTCAAGATAGATTAAAGACTTACATGTTAGACCTAAAACCATAAAAACCCTAGAAGAAAACCTAGGCATTACCATTCAGGACATAGGCATGGGCAAGGACTTCATGTCTAAAACACCAAAAGCAATGACAACAAAAGCCAAAATTGACAAATGGGATCTAATTAAACTAAAGAGCTTCTGCACAGCAAAAGAAACTACCATCAGAGTGAACAGGCAACCTACAAAATGGGAGAAAATTTTCACAACCTACTCATCTGACAAAGGGCTAATATCCAGAATCTACAATGAACTCAAACAAATTTACAAGAAAAAAACAACCCCATCAAAAAGTGGGTGAAGGACATGAACAGACACTTCTCAAAAGAAGACATTTATGCAGCCAAAAAAAAAACATGAAAAAATGCTCATCATCACTGGCCATCAGAGAAATGCAAACTAAAACCACAATGAGATACCATCTCACACCAGTTAGAATGGCCATCATTAAAAAGTCAGGAAACAACAGGTGCTGGAGAGGATGTGGAGAAACAGGAACACTTTTAGACTGTTGGTGGGACTGTAAACTAGTTCAACCATTGTGGAAGTCAGTGTGGCAATTCCTCAGGGATCTAGAACTAGAAATACCATAAATAGTCTTATAATAGGTATATCCTGCTATAGATGAGGACTCTGCTGCTAGCAAATACCCATTATTTTGTCTGCTAGTAGGTATTATCCTTAGCTTATTTACATGGCTATTTGACCAGGTCAGCTTTTTTCCTTTTCCCCCTGGAGGTGTCCTGTAGATGGGAGAGAATGACTTGAAAATCTTCTATTTTAACTATTTACTTCCCAGATAGCAAGCCCCAGAGGGTTGGCATTGAGTCAAATTCCCTCCTTCCTGAAATTTGGATTAATTTTGGAACTTAAGAACAGAACTAGCAAGTGGAAGGAATACAGAACTAGGGAGATCTCAAGGGACTTATATGCTTGTCCTATACTCAATTAGTGATTAAGCATACTTTGTATCATTAAGGTTTAAAAGAGATAAATAGACATATGATAGATAATAGATAAAAAATGCCTTGAGTATATGGAAAAAGGGAGGTCAAGTGAGTTGGTGTAACCAGAGCAGGTTTTGCAGCCTTCTTTATTTTCCTCCTCTTTTAATTTGATCCTTTTTCTCAGCCTATGATGTAATGAGAGTGGTGTCTGCAGTCAACTAATGGGTGAAATTTTGTCCATAAAGTCAAGGCTCACCCACCCAAAGTCCAAAATAGAAGCATGAAAGGTAAAAGAGGAATTAACTACAAAAGAGGATATTAACAGGTAGGTGGTTTCTGGGTCTTGAACAATCTTGACTTAATTTGTCATTGATTGTAGCTCATTGTCAAGTCTGGAGACCTTTCCTAGTAACATCTCACACCAGCTGAAGATAATTTTTAGAATGGCTCCTCAGTCTTGGTTTCTCATGAACTATAAGACACTCAAACTAATGTAATCAAATTAATTTCCTTCTATGTTTATAATCGAGGTTTCCTTCCTGTCTTTTCTTTGCCTGTAATTAACAACTAAATAAGAAATGGAGATCCTGCAGTTCACCTTAACGAAAAAGGTGTAGAAAGGGAGGAAAGCTAGGCAAGAAAAACTTGATTATGTCATTAACTAACAATTATGCTATAAGCCTGCCTGGCTTTGCATCTTCCAGCATGATGGGCTTTGGTATCCTGTGCCAAAATACTGAACAGAATTTTTAAAAATAGGCCATCAGATATTTAGAGCTGATGATACTAAGGCTGGGGAAGTGTTCATGGGAGGATTATACAGCTTCTCTGAGTCTTTTGGTAAATAATGTGAGCAATGAATCATCCATTACTTTGCAACACTTTGTCTACTTTTGCCTTAAAGTATTAGTTAAATCTATGTTATTGTTTTCTACATTTCTTTGATTGTATTTGTCTTGCCAACTGAATTTTAAGTTTCTAGAGTACACAAATAGTATAGGTGCTCAATGCATGTTTCTTGATTTAATTTGAAGATCTAAGGGACCTTGGGAAAATACTTGAAAAATTAGTCTGTGTGATATCCCATCTCTACTAAAGCACCTTTAAGAGTCTGTAAAGACAGGTCAAATACAATTGTAAAAGATAATTTAAATTTCCTATTGGTGGGTATTCATTATTTCCAGTTTCATTTTATGAGATTTTATAATAGTACAAAAATAACACTAGGCTTAAAGAGAAAGATAAAGAACGTTATATATCACTGAAAGAGAATTAAATTGTAATAAAAGTTCTTGAGTAAAATTTGAAATAGATTTTAAGAGAACGATTAAAAAATTTGCTGATCTTTTAATAGATTTTAATTTTTTATTCCTAACCTACTGTTGTAAATAGTACTAGGAAAATCTTAGGCACTTCCCTATATTACTAATACCACCTATATAAGTCAAGTTTCAGTTTGAAAAATACATATGAATAAGTATGTCCACTGGGGTCTCATAGTGAATGATTCTCAGAAGTTTGTCTAGAGGCCTCTGTTAGCTTCTTGCATCTGCTTGTGCTGCCACTAGAGACTACTGGCTTCTTCCCTTTCACCTTCCAAATAAGCCATAGTGCTTCTCATCATCAGAATTTTACTCAGATGGTTCAGGATTCTGGGAAACACAGTTCTGACTTTTCTGACTTCTTACTGTGATGTAGAGGCAATGTGGAGAGGTGCTGGCAACAATGCCCAGTAGACCACAGATTACCTTGCACACTATCTATTAATCATTCAAATGTTTTTGAAAGTAGTTGTAATACACAATTTTTATGTAAATATTTATCTGTTTGCCTCAAATATACAATAAGCATCCTCTTCAGATAGAAAACAGGCACTTTTAGATACAGATTCAAGGAAATTCAAAATGACTTTGTCTCACGGTTGGGAGTAGCACTCTGGGGAAATATAATACTTTTTTTTTCTTTTTTTCTTTATCATCAAAGTCAGTGCTGACACTATGGAACACCTTCACAGAGCACTCTTTGCTTTTTGCTTCATGCTCTGAGAGTTTCATGAACTATGGTGAACTATGTTTTATTATGTTTTGTTATCACAAACAAGACTGCAGGACCATAATGTAAGGGTCAACTTTTTTACCATTTCTTTGTTAGGAAAAAGTTTAAGAATGAGAAATGTAAATAGGCACTTACTTCAATTAGCAATGCCATTGTTGGGTCAAGGATGTTTAGAAAACAAAATTTATGGTTCATTTGTGAACTTCTTTTAACAGCATACGTATTATCATGGATATAATTATTTTTCACTTTTAGAATTCTTTTAATATGCCAGGAAAATGTAATATGTGTGTAATTTTAAAAATGATGCTCTGTATCGGGTATTAATATCCTTACTTTATAGATAGGGAAAATTGAGGTTAACATCACAGACAATAAGCGACATATTCTGGAAAAGAACCTACAGGGCTCCTGCTTTTAACCAACTGCATAGCATTTATAGTTAAGAGGAAACGTACAGAGAGCTAGCCTAAACTGCATTTTTAATTTCGGTAAACTAAAAGCTAAAGAGCCAAAGTATCGTGCCTTTGGTTTTACCGCTAACAGGAGAGTTGGAGGTATGACCCAGGTACAACAGCCAGGCTAGGATGAGCCAGGCTGCAGTAACAAACAGCCTTACATCTTAGTGGCTTTAATACAACAAAAGTTTGTTTGTTCTTTATAAAGTCTAGTAGGGGTCAGGTAGTCCTACCCTATGGAACATGGTATTTATTCTCCACCTGCTTTAAACTGCCTCAGATGGAAGTGATGCATTAGATTCCACTGGAAAGAATTAATCAAATGATCTTGGCTGGGCACAGTGGCTCACACCTGTAATCCCACCACTTTGGGAGGCTGAGGTGGGTGGATTACCTGAGGTCAGGAGTTCAAGATCAGCCTGGCCAACGTGGTGAAACCCTGTCTCTACAAAAATTAGTGGTCGTGGTGGCACATACCTGTAATCCCAGCTACTTTGGGAGGCTGAGGCATGAGAATCGCTTGAACCTGGGAGGTGGAGGTTGCTGTGAGCCGAGATTGCACCATTACACTCCAGCCTGGGTGACAGAGTGAGACTCTATCTCAAAAAAAAAAAAAAAATTCTTAACCTAACTATCAGGACAGCAGGGAAAATGTGGTCTTCCTACAGATGTGAGCACACAACATTGTCCCTGCCATAGCAGGAGTCCTGACACCCAGTGCCATGCTTGTATCATGACACTAGTCTGCTCCTCACTCCAGACACTCTTCAGTTTTGATACTGGTTTGATAGTCAAGGTGTATTGTATATTTATGTCTATAAAACTGCTCATTCTGGGTTTCTTCTTACTTTAAAAATATTAATTGGCTGCTTATAATGGGGATGAGTTTTTTTTTTACACCATTTCCACTTGACACAAATAAAACATATGCAACATTCAACCTAATAAGTGAATTTATTCAAAATAGATGGGGGACTCATGAGGCCTCATAGAAACAGCTGAGGTTTCAGATTTATTTTTTCTAGTTTTACAATGCAAACGGGCATTGTACGTATTTCATATCCCCACTTTCTCTTGAAAAATGTCTCTGTAGCTCTAGCTGCACAATCTTAGATGAAATATCTATGAAAATATGTCACTGTAACACAGATGAGAATTTGGCCAAGAATTGATATTCTTTATGTTACTCTGCAGAGAAAAACTATAACAAAAGCTGAACAATATATTTAGTATATGAAGTATGATGAATAGAAGACACATAATAATGCAAATAACTCAAATATATATTGCATAGTAACTAAAAATAAGATGTCGGCCATGCTCTACACTGATACTCAAGGATCATAAAATATGGTTGGACAGTTAAATATCATGACACAATGGAGGCATTAAAGGGGTTAACTCAGCAGGCTGGTGGTACTCCAACCCTTCACATTTTAAAGAAAACACTGTCCCTCAACTGGTTCCTGGAAGATAAACTCTGAGGCTTTGGACTATCTTGCCTGATAAGAGTGTCTTTATATACAGGAGACCTTGAACCACACCAGAGAGTTTATGCTAACAATGAGATTTGTGGTGAATATCTGTTTTTTTTTTTCTTTTTCCCAAATGGCTGTTGAATTTATTTGCTTGATCAATAATGGTCCTGCCAAAAATTAGTTAACCAATGCTGAGACACTTGTAATGAAATATTAATTTTAAAAATCCATGACACCTTGATAGAAATTAGAGTTTATACAAACAAAAAAGGAACCTTCAATATTGCCAGCAGCTATAAAGTGAATGTACTGAGACCGACAGGACAGCAAGAAGGCATTTGCACATTTATATCTGACACCTGACCATACTTTCAGTCACCAGAATATCTTCTCTCCAGATTAAAAAAAAAAGTTTGCTGATTTCTATAACAAAGCTTTTTTTCATAAAAAAATCAATCAATGGCCAATGAGTCACAGCAGTGCAATAGGTAGAGGTTTAAAAACTGCATCAAACAGGTGCTGAAAATAAATAATACCTGAGAGGAGGAGGAGAGAGCCTTCCTGTGGGGTTTGTTTTTGTCCTCTTAAGTGTGTGTGGGGTTTGTCTTCCAAGCCATGAGCCTGGCCTGTCCTGCGGTGCTATTCACTCAACAGAGTGTGACTGCAGCACGTTGCCTCCAGGGTCTGGCCTCTCAGAAGCCTCAGAGCATCCATCTCATCAGATGGACCAGAAACAAGAAAGTGGGTGGGGTGAATCACAGCTATAACTCAAAGGAAAGAAAATTTTTTTTATCGCTCAGTCCTGTCAATTGGGAATCCACCAGCAGATTCACTGAGACAATATGGGTAATTTCAAACTTTTGTTTAAAAGCATATATATGGCTTATTCAGGCAAGGAGATGTGTACATTCTAGCCCAAGCAAGCAATCGGAGTCATTCTGTTTTTAAGGAAGGCCAGTTGTTTCAAAGATTTCTAGTTTGAGCAACATCCTCTGTGAATGCACCAGGCCAAGGTGACTACCTTTGCCAACCCAGTGAGAAGGCCTTTGCTGGTCCCCGCAGTGAGGAACCGGCGGGAATGGGTGGCCTCTCCCCACCCGCCTGCGCTGCCTGGGGTGGGTGGGCAGGCTCCACAGGCAGCCTCTGTCTGTGGCCAGACTAGGCCGTCCTGGTGACTCGGGCTTATCAACTGTGGTTTAGAACTGCAGAAGGAGAGTTAGGAGGGTGGGCCAGGGAACACACACCAGGCGCCGCTCTGGCCAGAGAACATGAGGCAGCTGCCCCACAGGGATCTGCACCAAGAAGGTGTGGAAAGCACAAGCATGCATGAAGGTACCACAGATCCCAGAGGGCGCGGCTCACAGCGGCCACAGCAGATGCAGCACTGACCTGGTGTGGTTCCCCCCCTTGAATGAGAAAGAGATCCTGATTCTGCTGTGATAAAAAAGCAAAGCAAGATGATTTGTGGTTTAAAAAGAAGACACTCAAGGGTTAAAATAGTTATTTTAAGTTAACAAAGAAAATTAATCTTCAAATAAGCTGACACTATCTGGAAAACTCATCTGTCCCTAAAGCCCACAATGCATCCACTGCTTCGTTCTCTTACGGAACCTGAGCCTGATGCAAAGGAGTTAGACGTGTGACAGAGGAAGAGTCTGAGAAGAGAAGACACCTTTACAGAATGTACAGCAAGAAAGCCGGCCTGGGCCCCGGGTTACAGTAAGATGCACAGGTCCTTTCAGTCTCGCGGACTCCAGACGGCCGCGCGGGCTGCTCAGATGGACGTCTCCTTCCTGTGCCTGCTGGGCGATGGCTTCACCGGCTCTTTGCCTGCCTTTGGCTGCTCTTTAGCCTCTTTTGGCCCAAGGACACAGTCTCTGGGCGGCTGGAGGGCACCTCTGCGCCACCCAGGCTCCTGGTCCTCCTGCACCTGCTGCTCAGCCTTGGCTCCCTGCATCTGGAGCAGCCGGAGCTGCACGCACAGCTCAATGATGACCTCGCGCTTCTCTTGAATTGCTTGATTCAAATGATTGTTCTTTATTTCCAGCTCTTCGTTCTGTCTCTGTAAATCTTCCAGAATAATCTGCAGCTCCTCCTCATCCTCGCTGTCGCTCTCGGAGGAGTACTCCTCAGTCTCACTTCGGCTGTGCTGCTGGCGACTCTGAATTTCAGCAAGCTCGGCTCTGAGGCGTCCCATCTCTTCTTTTTCTGAGGAAATCTGCCGGCGTAGAAACTGCTCCATGGTCAGGAGCTCCTCCTGTTCAGTCAGGATCTCATTCTCCCGAGCAAGGAGAATATTTATAACTTCTTCATTTTCATTCATCTCTTCTTTGGAAACATCCTCTTTTAAAAGACTGGCTATCTCTTGTGCAATCTTGGTTTCACACTCCTGTCTTTAAGCTTCTCTCAGTTTTCTTTTGAGGGCCATCAAAATTCTTTGGACTTTCCATAATCTTTCTTCTTTAGATAAATCCTTTATCCCACCCTGCAGATATCGATGTAAACAATTCAAAAGAAAACCCTGTCTCCTGATCTCCTCCTTGATGCGCGCCTGGGTCTCTGGCAGCATGGGCATTGTGGCCATGTTAGACCATCGCAGAGGTTTCGTCACTTGCTTTAATACCACATTTCCAAAGAGTTCTTGCACATGTGTGAAAAACACATACAGGACTTGATTGCTGATCTGCACAGTTGGACTGAGCACTATAGAAATATTCTGTGTATTCATTTTTGTTTCCAGTTCATTTGCAATGACATGGTCCATGTGCACAATGAGCCAAGAAGTCAGAAAATAGTTATATTCTGGCAGTTATTTGAGTAAATGCTGGAATTCCTGCACTTTCTCAGTCTTCATGGGCCTCCCACAAACTTCTTCAAATCTCGGCATAAGCTCTTTGGTAACCGAATTCTCTGGAAGGTCTCACAAATACTGCTTCAGCAAACTGGCTACAGTGTCAGGCTCATATTCTTCCAAGTTGGTAGACTCCCCCCGATCATAGGCTGCTTTTAGCTCATCCACCTTTGATTTAATTCCTGATACTCTGTAGATGCCTTCGCATTTCATGCCATACTTCTCTAAGTGATCTATACATTCGTAGAAAACGGCCAGCAGCTGAATGCCATCATACATCATGGTCCTCTCTACTGCATCAGCCAAAGGAATTCCAAAAATGGGTTTGAGATTTGGAACATCAATCTGAGGCACCTCTGGCTCCTGAATTGGCTTTTTCTTTTTCTTCTTTTCCTTCCACTGTTTAACAACATCAGCTGCTGTCAAATCTTTTGACTTCTTCTCTTTATGTTTTTCTTCTTTGTGCTTCTCTTCTTTATGCTTTTCTTCTTTGGGTCTCTCTTTTATTTTAAAATCCTTCTTTTTCTTTTTAGAAAAGCTGGGCTTCTTGAAAACATGGATTCCCTTGGGCCTCTTCATTCTGGAAGGACTTTCTGCCTCATCTCCAGAGCTATCTTCCTGAAAGGCTGCATAGCTTTCAGTCCTCTTTTCCTTTTTCTTAAATTTTCCTATTTTCTTCCCATGGTCTTTCTCATCATCAGGCACTATATCAGGAGACTCATGGAGGATGCCATGGGGAGGTGAGGGCTGGCCAGTGCAGTACAATCCAGGAAACTTAGTAGGACTGATCTCTTCAGAGCTGGGGGTCTGGGTAAGCCCGCTGCCATGCTTCATCCTGCGGTGTTCACTGGGGCTGCTGGTGGGGGCAGGAAGCACTCGGTCTTGCTAATGCCCTGACTAGGAAGGGACGATGTCTTCTCTGTTACCTATCCATTACACCTGTGACTGCTGCCGTGCAACCGACTGCCCCGCCGCCGCGTCTGCCACCTCCTGGTGCTCAGGCTGCTGCTGCTGCAGCCACCGGAGCTGCCTCCTGTGCTGCGCCTCAGGCCGGCCTCTGGCGCCCCATTCCCACCCCGCCCAGCCTCCACCTGTTTACAATGGTTGGGATGGAACAAGCTTTTTTTTTTTTTTCTCCTGGGACCCTGGGGCCCACTGTATCAGTTTGACCTCTGGAAGTGGGGAGAAAGTTGGAGACTGAATACCTAGGGTGAGTCAGGTAGGTATGGAGTGCAGCACCTGCATGATTGACCCTAGCTATTCAGTCATGTGGGTGCATGTAGGGACCCCATACCTCTGTGACTGACCACACCAAAAAAATCCCTTTGATACTGTGATGGTGAATACTGAGTGTCAACCTGATCGCACTGAAGGATACAAAATATTGATCCTGGGTGTGTCTATGAGGGTGTTGCCTAAGGAGATTAACATTTGAGTCAGTGGGCTGGGAAAGGCAGACCCACCTTTAATCTGGGTGGGCACAATCTAATCAGCTGCCAGTGAGGCTAGAATATAAGCAGGCAGAGGCTGGGCGCGGTGGCTCGCCCCAGTAATCCCAGCACTTTGGGAGGTGGAGGCAGGCACCCACGAGGTCAGGAGATCAAGACCATCCTGGCCAACATAGTGAAAGCCCGTGTCTACTAAAAATACAAAAATTAGCCGGTCATGGTGGTACGCTCCTGTAGTCCCAGCTACTCAGGAGGCTGAGGCCGGAGAATTGCTTGAACCCGGGAGGCAGAGGTTGCAGTGAGCCGACATCACGCCACTGCACTCCACAGTCCAGCTTGGGCAAGAGAGCGAGACTCTGTCTCAAAGAAAAAAATATATATATATAAGCAGGTAGAAAAATGTGAAAAGAAAGACTGGCCTAGCCTCCCACCCTACATCTTTCTCCCATGCTGGATGCTTCCTGCCCTCGAACATTGGACTCCAAGTTCTTCAGTTTTGGAACTCGGACTGGCTCTCCTTGCTCCTCAGCCTGTAGAAGGCCTATTGTGAGACCTTGTGATTGTGTGAGTTAATACTTAATAAACTCATATATGTATAATCTCCCATTAGTTCTGTCCCTCTAGAGAACCCTAATACAGATACTAAGGCTCTAGTGAGCATCTCTGTTTGGCAATATTGCATAGGTTGTCATACATTGTTGCTGGGAGAATTAAGTACTGTCTATACTACTACACTGGTAGAGAATAGATAGACTCTCATACCTGGTTTCTCCTGGACTCTGCCCTATGTGTCTTTTGCTTTTGCTGATTTGTGTATGTATCTTTTCACTTCAGTAAGCCACAACCATGACTATAGCACTTTTCTGGGTTCTGTGAGTTCTTCCAGCAAATCATGAAAGCTGAGGGTAGTCTTGATAGACCCAAAAAGGTAGGGTGAATAAAAGTTGATCAACCAAAAAAACTTTCCAAACCAATTATGAGATATTGTCATAATATTTCAAATATTTGCTTAATGTTTAAAAAACTTAAAAAACTTCAAGTTTAAAAAGCTTTCCCATATTTGTGCTATTTGCTATAGAAATTCAGAAGAGGTAAAAATCACTTTAAGTTATAGGGGTCAAGAAGGGTTTTATGGAATAATCTGGACATTGAGCTGGATTTCAAAAGGCACAGGAGAGGAGAAAAGACAGAGCAGGGTGAGAAAAATGCCCTCCAGGGTCAGAGGGCAGTAAATAGAACACTTTGGTTGAAGTGTGAATTTGAGGAAGGAAAGTACAAAGCTAAGATTGGAAATGGAGGCTGCAGCCAAATTATAGAGAGTTTTGATGCTGCTGTTGTTTACCATAAAATTAAAACCCAAGCTTTCAGTAAATTTAAGCTAATTAAATTTCAGAAGGGTCCTGTTTGGGGATGACCCCCTATAGAGGGTTTCCATATGTTCCTAAATTCTAATCAAAAGTGAGTCTACTGCCAGAAAGAGTCACTGTAATAATAACCTTGTGGGGTTCCACACATAACACCTTTCGGTGATGTCCACATCAAATTTACACAATTTATAACTGCAAAATTGAGTTGTCTTCCGCCAGAAATTGTATGCTCCACCTGTCATCTGAAAATCCAGCTGTGTTCTTTTGGATTATTGTAATATCACAGTAATAAAGGTTTTGCAAGCAGAATTTAGCTCACAATTTTGGTAATGTTTCGTGATGCAAAACTGTCTCCAGCTTAGCCTCCCTGTGGTTTCACTGGCCCTAATTCCCCCAAAACTTCTGTTGTCTTGAAGACATGTTGCCCTGAATACATACTGTCATCATCGGGAGTCAGTTGGAGAAAATGAGGTTGCAGTGGATGGAATTTACAAAGAGAAGGTGTCAGGTTTATGCAAAGGTTTGAATTATAGAGGGGCATGAAACTTTGTATGGGTGTTCAATAGTTGTAACTGTGGGTAGACCACCATACATCATTTTCACTACAGAATATTATACAAACCAGCCCACTTCCTTTTCCCCCAGTCCTATAAAGACAACGTTTTAAGAATGGCATGTGTTGTTTTGTGTCAAAGGTGTGTCTTCCATCAGGAGTGGAAAACAAATGCACTCTGTATTTCTTGGTCCTTTAGTTTGGTTCAATGCAAAATTCAGGCCTTTGGCCATATTAGTGTACACACTAATTTTCTCACATACGCTATGTGTATATAAGAGTACTCTGGAGTATATGAGCATATTCTCATATACTCCATTTCACATTTAAAAAATCATATGTACTTAAGTTATATAAACACTTTATCCAGTTTCTACTTAATATCTGGTAGGCATGAGCTTTTAGTATGACTGAAATTGAACCTCTTATTCCCCTTTCTCCAAAACTGTATACTTTCCATATGCCCCTTATCTCAGTGTCACCAATATCTACCCAGACTTCTAAGTCAGACATGAAATCATCGTGACATTTCCCGCTCCTTCATTCTTTACATTCCAGTTAATCACCAAGTCCCAGAGAATTTACTGCCTGAAACCTTCACCATCCTGTTCACTTTTTTCTCTCCTCCCCATATTCCTTAGTTCCTCACATAAGTTATTGAGATAACTCCTTGACTGGTTTCTCTGTTTCTCATCTTCTACCCTCTGATGATTTTCTTTTTGAAAATGCATCATAAAATGTTGTACCAAATATTGTACATGATGGTTGAGGAAGATTTTTTTCTGCCATCTTCCCACTCCTCCTTGTCCAGCTCAATCTTGGAAAAGGCCTGTAGTTGGAAGGAAGAAAACTTCAACAGGAACATTTTGCGAGAGGTGAGGGACCGCTGATAATTGACATGTTATGTTAGAGATATCTGGGTGGAAATACTGAGTAGGTGGTGATTCATGAATGTAATTTAAGGCTGGCAGTATATATTTGGAAGTCTTTAGAATAGTCTTTAGAATACTAGTGGTATCAAAACCCATGAGGTTGGATGAGATCACAAGGAAAAAATAGAAAGGAAAAAAAGGAGAGGTTCAAAGACTGAGACCGGGGGCCTTCCAATGTTTAGAGGATGGGAAGATGAGGCAAAAACAACAGAGGAGACTGAGAAGGAGCTTGCAGAGAGATGGAGAAAAACCCGGACTAGAATGTTGTCCTGGAAGCCAAGTGAGGAGAGCACCAAGGAGGCTGACTGATGGCCTCTATGACACAGTGGTGAAGGGGAAGTAAGGTGAGGATGGAAAACTAACCACTATACTATACTTAACAACGTGAAGGTTGTTGGTGACCTTTCCATTTCTGTAAAGCGGTGGGCACAAAACCCAGGTTTGATTGGGCTGTAAAGAGAAGCAGAGGAGAGTAGTTGAGGGTAGAGAATATAGGCAAAGAGAGGAGTTTTGCTCTAAAAGAAACAGAGAAGGCCGGGCACAGTGGCTCACGCCTGTAATCCCAGCACTCTGGGAGGCCAGGGCGGGTGGATCATCTACGTTTAGGAGTTCGAGACCAGCCTGACCAATATGGTGAAACCTCTTCTCTACTAAAATTACAAAAATTAGCCGGAAGTGGTGGCACGCACCTGTAGTCCCAGCTACTTGGGAGGCTGAGGCAGGAGAATCACTTGAACCTGGGAGGTGGAGGTTGCAGTGAGCCGAGATCATGCCACTGCAGTCCAGGCTGGGTGACAGAGTGAGACTCTTTCTCAGAAAAAAAAAAGAAAAAGAAAAGAAAAATAGGGTAGATGCTGGAGATAGAAGTGAACTCTAGGAGGATTTTTAAGATAAGAGATGTTTACATGCCACTGAGCAAGAGAAAATTGATGACACAGGAAAGAAAGAGAATAGTGACTGAAGTAATCTTTTTGAGTAACCAAGAGGCGATTGGATCTGGCACACAAGTGGAGGGATTGGATTTATCTAAGAGCATGGAGAGTTCTTCGAAATTCACAGGAGAGAAGGCAGAGTATCTGGCACAGATGTTGATAGATAGATGTAGTGGTAGAAGCTTGTGGAAGTTATCTTCTGGCTGCTTCAATTTTCTCAGGAAAATAGAAAGCAAGGTCATCCACTGAGAATGAAGTATTGGAAACTTTGAAAGGTCCCCTTCTCAATGAGGTCTTTCCTCCTCAAGCTATCTGAAATTCAGTCCCCTGAGCACTTATCACATCACTAATATTCTATCTATTTTGCTTACTTGTCAGATTTGCCATTTCCTCACCAGAATTTGAACTCCATGAAAGTAAGTTTTTATGTCTGATTTATTTACTACTGCAACACCAGAACCTAGAATACTGACAGGTAAATAGGTGTTCCATAAATATTTGTTAAGTTAATTAATGGAAGCATTTTGTGATAATTAGAGTGGAGTGGATTGGGCTTTTTAGTACAAAAGTAAAGGAAGCATCTTTCTATCATAGAAGAGTGACAAAAAAAGCTATGGGACTTGCAGGACATATTGTCCTAAGAGTGGGGACCGGTCAGACTGGTGAGTGATTTTGAAGGAAAAGGGGGAAAAATAAGGTTGGTTTTTACTGGCACCTCCATGAGTCCAGCTTATTTAACAAGTTGGTTATAATATCCCATCTGTTTCAGGAAACTGGAGCAGCTTTACATACCTGAAAATTTTCTATAGCTTGGAGAAAATAGTTTTAGACTGCATGGTGGTCAGGCAATTATGAATGTCGAGTCTTCTTCCTTTTCACAATATGTAGCAAAAGCTTTAGGTTCAGCAGCTGACAGCATGACAGGTTATAGGACTGGTGGCCAAAGGGAAATGAATCTTAATAAAACATTAAAATCCATGATTTTGTGGCATACATTTTGGACTGCTATGCTTCTCTGCCAAAATTTAGCCTACGCCACAGAAACTAACTTATACACAAACATGTTTTGAACATAGCTGTATTAATAATAGTTTCCAGTTCAAAAAAAAAAGAAGAAAATAAATGCATCAAGTGACAAGACACCATGTAGTTAGGGGACACATGAAATGGAGTCAGAGACAGAAATTCTTGTCATATGTTAAAGTGTGAGTACACATTCATGCTTTAAAAAACCTATCACCGTTTTTTTGGCAGTGTGCTATCATGAACCAATAGAAAGGGCTAGGCATGAGAATCAAACAGACTTGTATTTGAATCTGTATCAGTCAGGATCAGTCAGAACAGAGAAACCAGTCAAGGTGTTTTCTTTTTTCTTATCTATTTTTGATTCTAAATAATTGTAATGCAGAAAATTGTTTACACCATTGATGACAGGGCTGAGGGAATTGATGGAAAAGAAGGCAGGTATGGGCAATTCAGAGATTAGCAAGAACAAGGAGCTATGATAACTTCTAGGCATATGTGGCAAGAAGGAGGTGGATTATCAGAGCCCTGAAGCTGAGACCATCTAATGGGAGCTAGAACTATAGCTAGACCAATTAGACCTGGAGCCAGGAAGGAGCTGGAGCTGCTTCTGGAAAGCTTAGCCCAGGTAAAGCAAAAAGTGGGAGGAATAGCTTATCTTGTCTTTTTGCCTCCAGTCTCTAGGTCCCAACCCTCCTACCCCTTGGAACCCACAAAGGAACCTGGGAATTATAGTTCCTACAAAGAAACCTCTCAGAAACCCTGTTCAACCTTTTATCAGCTGTGAATCCTTGAGTGATTGTTTTAACATTTAGAATCTATTTCTTTATCTGCAATGTGAGAAAAGAGGTGTCTACGTCATAGGGGTTTTTGTAATTCCAGATGCAATAATGTATGCACAGTGCCCAGTTCAGAGTGGAAGCTCAAAACATGCCATTTCCCCTTTCTCATCTAGAAATATTCCTTAAAGCTTTGTTTTCCTAGAGAAATGAAGTAACTAATGATTCTGAAGAGAACTTGGCCACCAAATCTTATCTTCAGCAATGCTTTAATTTTAATAATCTTCATCAAAAGCAGCACAGAACCCAAAACTGACTCAAAGAGGCAATTGCTCAAAGCTCACATTTATCTAGAATTGTTTCTTTGAAATCTTGGTCAGTTCTGGGGGGCCCCTGACAAGATAATGTTTGTGGTAATGGCCACAAAATCAATGAAGTGTTTCTAGAAGAGACAAGGCAATAGCCCTTAATTTTTGCTGCTAAAATAAGATGTATTTTTCATAGATCTAGAAAAAGATCTATGAAAAATACAGAAAAATAGAAATAGAGGGGTTTTAAGTAGAAAAATAGAAAAAGAGGGGTTTAATAGCTGCACTGAAATCTTAAGGGAGACATGTCTTTTGACAGTAAAACCTACTCTCAAGGTTAGGAAAAGTGCATACAAAAGTGTATGTGAGGAAACACAGTGAAACCTCATTTATTTAGTTTGACCTAATTTGAAATTTGGGATAACTTGGTCTTGGAAAGATTTAAGTTCCTGCTGAAGAATCTAATTAATTCAATTCAGCAAGCTCTTACTGAGCTCCTACAGTTGCTTCTGACCTGGTGCCGGGATCAGGATGAAAACTCATAACACCTGTAACACTGTCTTTGCTTTCAAGGTGTTGGTTTCTTGCTGTTTGTGTAAATTATGATTCTACGAGCCAACTTAATTTATTTAATTAAAAACTTTAAGCAAATTGCATAAATCAATACAAATAATTTTTATCTCTTCATTAAAGCATACTGTGCAGAACTGTTATTTTGCTTAAAGAGGTAATCACAAATAGAAAAAAATGTGAATTTCTTTGGCAGATAGTTTCAGGACCAAAATCCAACTTTGTCACACACTAGAGTGACTTTGGACAAAGCACCAACTTGTAGATAATAATGTCTTCTCTGTAGAATTGCCATGGTGGTTAACTAAGGAAATATGTGAGAGGGTTTGGCCCACTGCCCAGTTCCAATTCGTAAGAAACATTTGAGGATTCCCTTTCTTCCTTTCTCTTGGAAATGCTTCACCTTTTAGCAACAAATTTTAGTTATCCAGTCACTGGAGAGTAATATAAAACTAGTCAAATTTTTTTTAAATTTCAGAATTATTTATAATCAGCCATGTCCTATCTAGAGTTTACTTGAATAAAAAGAGTTTTGTGTTTTTGACTTACATACAAGAAAGCACAATTGAGGGTACAGGGAGATCAGTTTTTCTCCTGATAACTAGACTGTTGCAGAATTTCTCTCTTTCTCTAGGAAACAGAAAAAATATTTATTCCCTAGAGCCACCACTGCTATACTTTTGGTATATTTTCCTTTTAATAGGCAGTTTTCTTTATGGAATTGAATTAATGCTGTATATAATATGTATTTGGTATCCTACCTTTTAGGGTAATTGTATATTATAAGCATTTTCCCATGTCATTAAACACTCTGCAAAGCACAATATTCCATTGTAAAGAAGTATCATCATTATGTAAATATCCTCTTACCATTGGGCCCATTGCTTAAGTTTCATTTGCTTTATTATAAATAACACTGTAAATATACCTTGATGCTTGAATATAGACCCATATTATTGGACTGTTTCCTGAAAATAGACACCTAATCATACATAATAGGTCAAAGTTAATACACGTTAAAGAAGCACTTGATAACAAATATCCACTGAGTGCATTAGCCTGTGAATTATAATTTTAAAAATATTTAAACTTTTAAAGGAACTTTAAGGAACAAAATAATGTATATTATTATTTCAGCTTTCAGTTGTTTAAATAATAATGAGATTGGAGAATTTTAAATGTTCTTGGTGGCCATTTGAATTTCTTATTTGGCAAATTGCTTGTGATAGAGCAAATTTTTCCATTTCCTGTTTCTTGAGCATTCTCTCTACTCCAGACATTGGAACAAGGTATATAGAAATTCATAAAATATTATCCCTATTTTTGAGGAATTCTACATATCAAAGGAGAGAGGGGAAAATATAGTGTCATGAGATCAATAATGAAAACATAGAAATAGTTTGCAGTTATAATAAAGTGTGATTAATCTTTGAGACTGAAGTTGTTTTTGAAGGATGAATGGGAATTTTCCAGGGAGATAACTAGGGAAGGGCTTTTCAGTCCAGAAAGTTAAGAGCATGCACAAAGCCTAGAAGTTTGGAGGAGCAAATATGCAGGAACTAAAAGTAGTTAGCAACTGCTAGGCTATAAAATGGGTTAGGAGAGGATCAAGTGGGAAGAGAGGAAGGTGGGAAGATGGAGAAGTTTGCAAGAACCAGATGGTGCAGAACCTTGTGTTTCGTGCTGAGCAGTATGACTTGACCCAAACGGTGATGTGTAGCCACTGAAGTCAGTCTTTTTATTCTAATAATTTCTGATTTTGTAGCTAAAGAAGTAGATGGCAATTTAAGATTTTTAAATGTCTCATCTTAAACCAGAACAATCTGTTTATACTTTTGCTATGCTAAACATGCTATGGAAAAAACAACACTGATTATGTGATGTTACCTTGGAGATGTGAAAATTATTTTAAGAAGCAGGCTGATTGCCTTGTCCATAGCTCAATCCCACCAGGGCCCAATTATTTCTCTGATAACACACACATCCTTCATCTATTTAGTTCTGGGAAATGGTGACATTTTTCGTGCCACAGCAAAATTGTATGTATTTTAGCACTGTCAAGCAATTTGCATTTTACACAGATTCAACATCCGTATCTTTTTCAAGCCATTGCATGCCATTTGATTTAGGAAAGTCATTAAGCCATACTGCATAACTTATATGTTAAGGTTTAAAGTATAGATGTTAACTTGATAGCTAACCATTACCTTCCCTCTGAAGGCCAAACAGTCCCAAGTGGCGTCTGGTCAAACTCTAGGGACTTTCTCTTTTTCTGTAGTTCTGTCAGCACTGCAAACACAACCATATTGGCAAGTGAGCCTTGAATGGCAGAATTGTGTGGAATTATTTAAGTAACAACCGAGGTCAAATTACTTCCATGCACTTATTAAAAATAAACTTTTTTACTGATGTACAGCATATATACAAAAAAATACAAAGAAGTATATATCTAGACAAGTTATCACAGAATAAGTACCCCCCTGAAATCACCACCCAAGTCTCAAAATAAAATATTACCAGCACCCCAGAAGCCTCATTCATATCTGTCCCCCACCTCCCAGTCAGTTTGATCTTTCTTCTTCCCACAGGTAATCATTATCTAATTTCCACCACCGTAGATTATCTTCTTTCATTTTGGGTTATTTTAGTATTATTATTTTGTACCTGGCAATATTAGTTCAATTTATTCATGTTGTTGTAAATATACCACAATTTATAAGTTCACTTTATTTTTCATAGACTTTGGGGATGTTTGGGGCTGTCATAAATAATATGGCTACAGATATTCTTAACACATGGTTTTTGGCATGCATATGTGTGCATTTCTGTGGGATGCATTTCCAGAAGTGGAAATGCTAGATCATTCAGCATGCTTATATTTAACTTTAATAGGTACTACCAAATAGCATTCCAGAGTGTTTGTACAATTTTGATTCTTATCAACAGTGTATATATCTCCTCTAGATCCACACCAATACATTATTCATTTTCGTTTTAGACATTCTGTAAGGTGTATATCTTGTTTGGTTCTAATTTATATTCCTCATATGACTAAGTTGAACATCTTTTTATATGTTTATTGATTCTTTGGATATTCTTTTTAGAAAGAGGCTGTTTTAGTCTCGAACTCACATTTTTATTGCATTAATCTTTTACTGACTGATTTATTGAAGGAGTTTTATGTATTCTGGATACTAGTCCTTTGCATATTTTGTGAATATTTTGTGAACATCTTTTTATATGTTTATTGATTCTTTGGATATTCTTTATAGAAAGATGCTGTTTACTGATTGATTTATTGAAGGTGTTTTATGTATTCTGGATACTAGTCCTTTGCATATTTTGCAAATATATTTTTCTAGTGTGTGGTTTGTTTCTTAACTCCCTTCGTGGTGTCATTTGATCTACAGAAACTTAATTTTAATGTAGTCCAGTGAATTTTTTTCCTTCATGGTTAGTTTTTTTTTTTTTTTGTACTTTGCAAGAATTGTCTTCACATCCTATCTGTGTACTTTGAAAGGGAGTATTGAATAGCTTATTTTTTTTCCTCAGAAAGTTTACTTACTTTTTTGTTGTTTGTAACCAATTGGAGATTAACATGGGCAAGGTGCTTTTGCAGATGCTAGGACCCTTGGGTCTGCACAAACTCAGATTGATTTGTTTCTTTAAAGAATGTTTTGTTTGAACTCCATCTTTTTGAGAACCAGCGACTCTCTGTAGCCATTTAGTCTATCAATGCCACCTCTCAACCTGCATCATGGAGAGATCAGACATCTTCAGTCCATACTTGATCATCTAATTTGTCTCATAAGGAAGGAGAGAAAGAGCAAGGGGTTATGCCTATGAAGAATAACTCCCATAGCAAAGTCATCTCTCATTCTATTGCCAGCAGTGGGGTATGTGAGACAGGCTCCAAGTACCAAAACCACTTGTAAGAAGGGGTGTCAGGTGAGCACATCCACTTGTGTTTTCAGAGAAAGGTGGGCCTGAATTGAATATCAGGAAGAACTAGAAAGAGATTTGGGCCAATCCAACAGGGAGGGAATGGTTGTAATTTCCTATGGCTGGGCTTAAATATGTTTGTGGAGCAAGTCACATGAGGAGAACAATGTCTTGGAACATATCTGGAAATACTCATTGTCAGATACTTTCCCCCACATAATTTCTTTCTTTACATGTTAGACATTCCTATATCAATAAAATTCTCTTAACATTTAATACAGTCATTTTAAACATGACCATAATGTTAAAGAAATATGATTCTCTTCCTCAGTCTCCCATAAACAAGAAAGTACTTTGCATTTCTGAGAGTTCTGTTTCTGTGAAGAGGGTATTAGCATTGTGCTTCCCTAAGTACAGCAGGAAAATGTGTGATTCTGTGTTTTTTCTTCCTCATTAGAGATTGTTATTAATAGTCTTCTAGGGGCACTAACACTATTTCTTGTCAGAAAGGAGAAGGCCAGTGAGTCTAAAATAGCTCTGCTTTTCCCTGCCCCTGGCCTTATACAGAATACTGTTCCTCTTTCAGGAAGTGTGGTCCTATAATCCTGTCTGGCCTTAGTTGGCAGTCATTCTCCACATTGGCAGCCAAATGATAGTATGTCTTCTATGTCTTTTATCTGGTGAAAAAAAGAGTCTGTGGGCCTCCAAAGGAAAGACTGGTCAAGCAACTACCTGGTACTCTTGGTTAGAATGCTTGGCCACTGTTTCCTGTGTGTGGCCATTAACATAACTTTCTTCCCCCAGTTTTCAGTCATTTCCTGTTCCCACTTACAACCCTTGGCACCTCCTGGCATCAGCTAGTATCTTCCTTCTATGGCCTTTGTCTGCCTTTGGGTCCCTGCCTCTTGGATCACATGTTGTTCTGTCACTGCTTCTTTGGATGGCAGAATCTCTCTACTTACAGGCAAGTGAGACTCAAAAATGCTGTCTGTTAGTAGTGGTGGGATGGGGCACAAATGCTTCTTTTTCCATCACTCCCCACTTACCTTCTTACCACATTCTACCCTTAATTATACCAAACTATTTTTAGACATCTAAATACCTCTTCCACCCTACCCCTTCTTCTATCTGTCACTCTTACAGGTGATGATGACCTAGTACACACTGCCTCTTCTGCTTTGAACTTTTCATATCCCTCTCCTCTCATCATCCGTTCCCTATATTTATCTTTCAGAATCCACTTCAGGCATGGAGCCTCCCAGAAGCTTTCCTCATTACTTTTCTAACCCAACCCTGATCCCCTAAGTTGTCTCTGAAGACGTTTCTATGGATTTCCAGAGCTCATTGTGTATACGCTTCCTGGCACTCCTCACACTCTGTTTAGTTATGTGCCTATTCACCTGTCCCCCATACTAGACCCTGGGTTCCTTGAAATCAGGAATCCCATATTTTTACTTGGGTTAGCAGCTCCTATACCAATGCCCAACATATTTGAGCTAGCACTCAAAATATATTTACTGATCGATGAATGATGACCTAAAAAATGTGCTCTGAAGGAAACAAAATATCTTACAGATTAATGCTGAGCTCTTTATAACTAATTTATAAGTTTATTTCGGATCTTTTCAAATATCTCCCCCGACCATTCTACTAACACTTCTCTGTACACATGCTAATAGGGAAAGAAACTGAACTTTTTAAGCCTTTTTAATAGAGAAAAAGAACATTAATTTGCTTTCAACAAATTTCAAATTTGTGAAAATTTAGTTAAGGACTGATTTTAAGTTTAGCAAATATATCTTCAAAGACGATACCTTTTAATTTTGTACTGTAGGTGAGAACATTTAAATTATTCAGAAGATGAATATTTCTCCTATTAGTTTAGGGAAAAAATATTCTTATATATTAAATTTATAAAATAAAAATGTAAAATAAAATTTATAGAATAAAGAGAGAAACCAAAGGCTTCTGCTAAATAGCATTTTTCTAGTTGTTAGTTTATATCCTTGAAAAACAATAGTCCAATTTCAGAATCTTTTGGTTATCTCAGACAACATAAACAGATTCTGACCAGTAAATAATAATGAATTTTTATATAATGAAATGGCCTTTAAAGTAGAATTCTACCATTAGTTAGCTGTGTGGCTTTAAGCAACTTAACCTCTATAACCCTAGCTTCTTCATGTGAAAAATGTAATTACTCTAAGAATTATATGGGGAAAAATATATAATACCTGGCCCAGTGTGCCATGCAGTGCTAGTAGAAGATATTATAATTATACTAACATGATCCAAATTAGTGAGGGCGTTTTATGTTATCTAAGTTTTCCTAGGTATGATTATGATTACAATTAAATTCTCAAGTCTGGCAAAAGATAAACAATGCCTCCTATTTTTAAGTGTTAGAGTCCATGAAATACTAATTTGCCCTATGAGCAGACATGTGTTTGTTGCTGTTATTATTTTGATGATGATGATGATGATGATGATGATTGTCTAACAGGTATCTTTCCCTTTGGGAATTTTTGTTTTGGTTTTTGGTATGGATCAGATGGGCTCAACCCTGCCACTTCACCCCTCATCCACAGATATGAGTTCAGTACCTAGATTCATTCAACAAGAATAGCATGTCTCCTTGCTTATTGGTTCAGTGATGGATTCATAATCCAAACAAGGCCAATCAGAACCTTCCCTGTTAATGTGTTTGATTCAGGGACATTGGGAGAAAGTATGACTCTGTTCTTCTCAAATCAATAGCTACCGTAAACTAGAACTGCTGACAGCCATGTTCTATGGCTGCATGGAAGTGACTATCTAAAGGAAGATAAAAGTAAGCCAAAACACAGGAAAAAGAGAAGTGAGAGCTGGAGAGATAAAAATAAACCCTGGTTCAAACCATTGATGTTCTATTTATACTGGGCACTACAATTCCTTTTTTTTTTTCTTGTACTTAAGATATAAATTGTTATTCTGTCATTTTCAATACATAGGGTCTTTACTAATACACCTCAAAGCAGCAAGAAACTGCTGCAGAAGAAGATAAAAGTAAGGCAGAAGAAGATAAAAGTAAAACAAAAACCTTGATGATCAGTACAATTATTCCTAATTAAATATTCATATTCCAGAACAACTTTTAATTTTATTAATATATATCCTCATATAACTATGGAAGAACTCACCAACAAATATCCAAACTCTCAAATATCCATTCTTTTCATCAACAGTTCCAAGTTATAAAAAATGTATTTATAGATAGTGACTCTGATATTAGGAGAAAAAGAAAACTTGGCTATGCTCTGTATCCTCTAAATTTGGTATTTCCTATCCCAAATTTACAAACAGAATAAATGAATCTTTCCTTTTTCTTTCTGTTGATTCCCGAATATCCCACTCCTTCAAATGTGTATCCTATTCAATATCCTAAAATTCTCAGCAGTCTTTGGATTCAAAGTTCAAAACAAAGTGAAACTGAAAATTCTCAAGAGGGGACAATAATGTGATGGAAAGGAAAAAATGTCAGTTATTCCTGCCATGGATAAAAGTAGAGCCTCCTCTCTTACATTCATGTAAAATCGTTTTTGTTTCTATCTTCTCTATTATAGCCTGAGTTATATATTAGTCAAGAACTAATATATTCAAAGTCTTGGTGACCAATATTATTCTAGGATTAGAGGATCACCCACCTTCTAAAAGTCTTTCTTCTCGTCCATTTTTTCTTTAGAATACTTCCAATTAATGCTTAATGTTTGTTCTCAGAGACTGTCTTCTCAGCTGCAAGATGATGGACACTGCTTACCTCCTCTCTTGCTTGCTACTTACCTCCTACCCCAGTGACATGTGGCAATAGCAGGTGCTTTTCGTTATCTACTGACTCCAATCTTTTCTTTTTCCCTTGTTAACAAAATTCTGACCTTGTTCAGAATGGCAGTGTTCTCACATTCACAGGGATGAGCAATTGATTGGTCAATGCCAGTTATGGCAGACTTGTTTCCAGCTGTCTTAGCTCTTCAATAGCCAAATGTGGTCATGTGAGCCAAGCATCAATTGACTCTGAAGTGGTTCTGGGAAGGCTTCTGATCCTGACGGAAAGAGATACACTCTGTTATGAGCCCTCCCATTTCTTCCTTCTTCCTAGCTTAGACATGAATTTGGAATATAAACAGCAGCTGCCATATTGCTATATGAGCTATGGACATGAGGATGAAAGCCAAAATGCTGAAAATTTCAGAACACATATGTGGAAAATCTGGGTCTGTGATGTTGTTGAGTAGTTAACTAGTGTAGAAGCTAGCTGGCTCCATATTTCTTGGCATGTAATGAAAATACACTATTTTTCATTTAAGGTGCTGTTATCAAGTCTCTCTAATTTGTAGCCACACACCCAGTAATAATGTCCACATATGCTATTTAGGACTTCTCTGCCTAGAAAACTGAGAGGATGCCTCACTACCTCATGTTGGATGTCGCCCTCTCTGCAGGTCACTGATACCATGGGCTTGGCTTCTGTGTCCCCTGGGCACCATTTTCTCCTCTGAGCCTACCTGTTACCACCACCAGACATCAATTATTTATATGACAGCCTGGATGGTACTTTTATTTTTCATGTTGCTTAAAGCAGAGAGCACACACAGCAATAAAGATCAGTCCCCAAAGTGAATATTCTCAAAGTGCAAGATGAATTTGGACTGGAATCAGAGAACAAAAGTGAGTCAGGTTTGCACAGCAGTGATTCCCATAAAAATGGAGATCCAATTGACAGAAATAGTGCAGGACTAAACTGAGACATACTGATACATTTTTCCCCTTCAAACTAAAAATATTTAACTATCTATTCAACAGTAGAGATAAAGGGAGAAACTGATTTCCTGTTAATAACAATCATACACTGGAAGAGGTAACATACTAAATGCACTTTTACCAACTTAAGATTCAATCTTCTGAAGATGAAAAATAAGAAAAATATTTCCTATAGTTCTGGATCCGTCTTCTGTTTTTGTCATCGTTGTTGTTGTTGGTTTTGGTTTTTGTCGATTTTCTGAACCAGAAAACTTTCTGTGAACTCCACTAAAGGGTTAACAGTAGGATAATAAACTACGTATTCACTTTAAATAGCCTTAGTGCCATGCATTCTTTCATTTCAGAAATTTCAGCTGTGATTGCTGATTTCAGGCTCCTCAGAATATTCAACAGAATAGATAATTCAATCAGAGAATAGATAGGCACCATCAAGCAGGGTTGTTTGTATTTCCTCTTAGCAGAGCAATACCGTTTGCATTTTGTTCATCAAGTGCAGGTGGAAACCTGAGTTAACTGGCACCTGTTCCTGATTTACTCTGTTGATGCCTTAGCATTCCTTAACAACTGATATCCTTGGCAGTTGTCTGGTTGGCATGCCCCTTAACACAGTTCTAAATGAGTCACCGTTGTAGGAGAAATGCAGAGGGAGAAGAAAGAGGGCATCTACAATGCCCAGAGGGAAATCCCATGGACAGCTGGGTGCTGAGCTCTCTTTGTGTGGGTGTTTCTGCCTGCAGGCCTGAAAGGAATAAGCACAACTCCCAACAGAGTATATCATATCACCGCAGGGTATATCCTGATTTGAACTTGTTACAAAAATCCAGAATCTTCAGCTAAGTCGACAGCAACCAAATAATATATTTCCCTCATTTCTTTATTCTTCTTCATTTTAATAATTAAGACGGTTAAATATATTTATTGGGAATCTATTGTATATTAAGCACTGTTCTAAAAACCACAGGTGATATAGCAAATGTATCTCGGAATTCCCAACTGAATAACCACAGGATTGAAATTAAAAGTGAATGTGATAATAATCGAATGAAAACAAAATGCTGTTGATGGCAAAACAAAAATGAAAATGATCACACCCAAGTTAAATATGTGTACCATTTGTCATATTCAACAACACTGGTTCCACTTGCTGTGCTGAGTATGTTGTTTTAAACTTAGAAATATAACCCTCTACCAGCCTCTAGCTAACAGTAGATGAATAAAAAGGAATTAGGCCCATTCAATATTCTAGAAGACGTGAAAAATAATGTATAATGTTTTAAGAAATGAATTTCCAGCAACTTTCTACAACTGAGCTGACATTCAGCACACAAGTCCACATTTATTAGACTCCAGGAAACTATCGTAACTGGAGAGAAAGTAAAATAACCAAAGATACACATTTTTAAACTTGCGCAAAAATCTGAGAAGTGTCAGTTTATTACTAAAATTTGTGGTCATAATTTTAAAAATATGTTTTCACCAAACTAGTTCTGACTGTACTAGGTCAGTCAGAGAGAAAGGATGGTTCTATTGTAAGAAAGGTTGTTAGGAAGAAGAATTTCTTCAAGACTATAAGCAAGTGCTGCTGTCAAATGGAAATGAGGGTGTTTGCTCCATGGAAATGATTGGGTCTTTGAAGTGGCATCACAGAAGCCTCTTTGTATTACTGTACGTCACAGTTTCACAAGAGAGGCCTTAAGTTTTCCTAACCAAAAGAAAATAATAATGATGATAGCAACAATGTCCTTTGGAAAGAATCTAGAAATGAATTTCTTCTGGTGGACAAAAGAATAACTAATAAAGCTAAACACCATATAGTTCATATACACACATTATCAGGTAACATATGTCTGAGTAATAAACTTCACTTTATAGAATATCTGAGTTTAAGTAGGATCAGATAAAAACATTATTCAGAGAGTCTTATTTTTGATATTTCCTTAACATTAAAATATATTTTTTTTTTGATGGGAAAAAATAATATCCTTGAAGACTCACATTAAACACCTTTGATGAAAAAACATAACCTAGTGGCCATGGCCGTGCTATGCTCACCACCATGTGTTTTTTGTTTTTTGTTTTTGTTGTTGTTGTTTTGAGAGAGTCTCACTCTGTCACCCAGGCTGGAGTGCAGTGGCAAGATCTCGGCTCACTGCAAACTCCGCCTCCTGGGTTCGCGCCATTCTCCTGCCTCAGCCTCCTGAGTAGCTGGGACTACAGGTGCCCGCCACCACGCCCCGCCAATTTTTTTGTATTTTTAGTGGAGACGGGGTTTCACCGTGTTAGCCAGGATGGTCTCGATCTCCTGACCTCCTGATCTGCCCGCCTCGGTCTCCCAAAGTGCTGGGATTACAGGCGTGAGCCACCGCACCCAGCCCTCACCACCATGTTTTACCAACAGTACAGCTGTATGGAGAGAGAAAGTTCTTACTTAGCAATCCACACATACTTTTAAATCAAATTATTTTTATTCTGTTCTTTCACAGCTTTGAGAGATTCCTTTAGATACCTTGCAATTCCTCCTATCCCTGTTCTCCCAGCCTGTTTATATATTCTCCCTGCTGTATCTGGTATTTCTGTAGCACTGCATGCAAGGGTTTCTGAAATTGTTGCGTGGTCTTTTCTCCCCAATTATTGGTTACGTGTTTACAAATGTATACATAGTTAGGTAACTTTAGCTGTTGAACAAATAAATTCCAAAATTTCAGTAACTTATCACAATACAAGGTTATCCTATGCTCTTGTATTGTATATGTTCCTGGCTGGAGGGCAGCCTTCTTCTACAAGATGATTCCAGGACTCCAGGTTGTTCCATTATTCAGGTCTGCCGTCCTCTCCAGTCTCCAGTGCAGAAGGCACATTTTCTTCTTGACAGCCTTGCATGGAAGTGAGTCACAACACTTCTTCTGCCTTTCCATTGGCAATATCTTTTTGTATGATCCAACCTACAAGCAAAGGGTAGGTAGAGTAACCACCAGCTGGGCAGCTTCTTCCCAGCCATGACCCTCCACTAAGAAATAGGAAACATCAATTTCTACTAAATAGTTCAATGTTTCTAACCCCCCCCCCCGCCCCAATTTGCAATAGAATTAGGCTACAAATATACACTGTCAGAAAGTAGCATCATTGTCAATGATAGACTCCAATCTCAAAAGGCCTTTATATCTAAGAGTCTAAGTTATGTTAAATTAATTGGAGATAAGGAAATACATTAAAACATCTGTAGTACTTCAGCTTTCCCTATGTCAGCAAATCGGTAACTTTGAAAACATGAAGATGCCTGTAATAAGAAAAAAAGAATTCATTTATACAAGAAATGTGTATTGAACACCAATTATGTCTTAAGAATTAGATGAGCTTGGCTGAAGACAATAAGAAATATAAAATCTTTTCCATGGTCTTGAATTGCTCTTAGGAAAGTAGACAGAATTGTTTTTTTGTGGGTTTCTTTTTTGAAGGTAGGATATATGTTTCTTTGCCATATTTTCCCTATAAATTTGTGAAAGGCAAATATTTGACTTTCACACATATTTTTTGAGTCAAATATATCCAAACCTGCTCTACATAAACTTAATCACTTAAATCTGGGCACAAATTCCAAAGCAAATTTATGAATCCTATACAAATTTTAAAAACAGTATATACACTCTCCTCTGTATCAGATCCTTCATTTAGTATTATTTGTTATTGCTGCCTCTAAATGTCAAGGGTGTCTGGTTAAGCCAAAGCTAGAAATGAGATATGGCTGGTGCGTTGAGCTAGCTGAACTGTACCCCTCTTTTCTGTGTACTTCCATTAGCTGACTGACATAAGAAAATGGGGCATTTACATCATGCCTTCCAGAATAGGTGACTCAGTGGAATTCAAATTGCCAGGAAAGTGTGGATATCCCATCCAAAGAAAAGAGAATTTGAATATGGTTTGCTTATCTGCGACTGGACTCTGGAAGCTGGAGGGGAGCAGAGGTTCTGAGGTAGGCATGATAGTCAGTACTTGAACACGACATTACTCAAATTCCTAGATAGCATGGGAACTCTGGGGAGAAGATGGGCTCTGTGTATACCATTTCACTAAATGCTGTAACATGAACCTCTGCTCTGAAACCTTTACAAATGAGCTACCCCCACCTGGCCCTGAGTTCTGCCACCCTGTTTCCAACTATTCCTCTGCTCATGTGTAAGAGCTCTGGCCCTGCCAAGGTGAAGACCTCAATATTTATGCTAAGTACCAGGGCTGCCTATACATTACGGGAACAGTCAGCAGTCAGTAGCAAAGTAAGCATTCTTCCTCTTTTATTATTATTATTATTATTATTATTATTATTATTATTATACTTTAAGTTTTAGGGTACATGTGCACAATGTGCAGGTTTGTTATATATGTATACATGTGCCATGTTGGTGTGCTGCACCCATTAATAATAAAAAAAAAAAGCTATAGTAATTTAAACAGTTAAAAAAAAAAAATTCTTCCTCTTTTTGTATAATGTTCATTTGATAGAAAATACCTGTAGCTTATATATAAATTTCCTGTTATTTCTTGGTATCGACACAAACATTATACTTGGGATATCATGTCAAGCTAGATATGGAATCAGACCAACGTGCAAATTCTGGCCCCACCACCTGCTGCATCTATGATCATTCTCTTCCCGAGCCTCAGTTTTCTCATGTTTAAATAGGTATAACATTTAGTGCTATAAATTTCCCTCTACACACTGCTTTGAACGTGTCCCAGAGATTCTGGTATGTTGTGTCTTTGTTCTCGTTGGTTTCAAAGAACATCTTTATTTCTGCCTTCATTTCATTATGTACCCAATAGTCATTCAGGAGCAGGTTGTTCAGTTTCCATGTAGTTGAGCGGTTTTGACTGAGTTTCTTAATCCTGAGTTCTAGTTTGATTGCACTGTGGTCCGAGAGACAGTTTGTTATAATCTCTGTTCTTTTACATTTGCTGAGAAGAGCTTTACTTCCAACTATGTGGTCAATTTTGGAATAGGTGTGGTGTGGTGCTGAAAAAAATGTATATTCTGTTGATTTGGGGTGGAGAGTTCTGTAGATGTCTATTAGGTCCACTTTATGTAGAGCTGAGTTCAATTCCTGGATATCCTTGTTAACTTTCTGTCTCGTTGATCTGTCTAATGCTGACAGTGGGGTGTTAAAATCTCCCATTATTATTGTGTGGGAGTTTAAGTCCCTTTGTAGGTCACTGAGGACTTGCTTTATGAATCTGGGTGCTCCTGTGTTGGGTGTATATATATTTAGGATAGTTAGCTCTTCTTGTTGAATTGATCCCTTTACCATTATGTAATGGCCTTCTTTGTCTCTTTTGATCTTTGTTGGTTTAAAGTCTATTTTATCAGAGACTAGGATTGCAACCCCTGCCTTTTTTTGTTTTCCAGTTGCTTGATAGATCTTCCTCCATCCCTTTATTTTGAGTCTATGTGTGTCTCTGCACGTGAGATGGGTTTCCTGAATACAGCACACTGATGGGTCCTGACTCCTTATCCAGTTTGCCAGTCTGTGTCTTTTGATTGGAGCATTTAGCCCATTTACATTTAACGTGAATATTGTTATGTGTGAATCTGATCCTTTCATTATGATGTTAGTTGGTTATTTTGCTCGTTAGTTGCTATAGTTTCTTCCTAGCCTCGATGGTCTTTACAATTTGGCATGTTTTTGCAGGGGCTGGTACCGCTTGTTCCTTTCCATGTTTAGTGCTTCCTTCAGGAGCTCTTTTAGGGCAGGCCTGGTGGTGACAACATCACTCAACGTTTGCTTGTCTGTAAAGTATTTTATTTCTCCTTCACTTATGAAGCTTAGTTTGGCGGGATAGGAAATTCTGGGTTGAAAATTCTTTTCTTTAAGAATGTTGAATATCGGCCCCCACTCTCTTCTGGCTTGTAGAGTTTCTGCTGAGAGATCAGCTGTTAGTCTGATGGGCTTCCCTTTGTGGGTAACCCGACCTTTCTCTCTGGCTGCCCTTAACATTTTTTCCTTCATTTCACATTCCCTCTGAAAACTGGCACAAGACAGGGATGCCCTCTCTCACCGCTCCTATTCAACATAGTGTTGGAAGTTCTGGCCAGAGCAATCAGGCAGGAGAAGGAAATAAAGGGTATTCAATTAGGAAAAGAGGAAGTCAAACTGTCCCTGTTTGCAGATGACATGATTGTATATCCAGAAAACCCCATTGTCTCAGCCCAAAATCTCCTTAAGCTGATTAGCAACTTCAGCAAAGTCTCAGGATACAAAATTAATGTACAAAAATCACAAGCATTCTTGTACACCAATAACAGACAAACAGAGAGCCAAATCATGAGTGAGCTCCCATTCACAATTGCTTCAAAGAGAATAAAATACCTAGGAATCCAACTTACAAGGGATGTGAAGGACCTCTCCAAGGAGAACTACAAACCACTGCTCAATGAAATAAAAGAGGTTACAAACAAATGGAAGAACATTCCATGCTCATGGGTTGGAAGAATCAATATCGTAAAAATGGCCATACTGCCCAAGGTAATTTATAGATTCAATGCCATCCACATCAAGCTACCAATGACTTTCTTCACAGAATTGGAAAAAACTACTTTAAAGTTCATATGGAACCAAAAAAGAGCCCGCATCGCCAAGTCAATCCTAAGCCAAAAGAACAAAGCTGGAGGCATCATGCTACCTGACTTTAAACTATACTACAAGGCTACAGTAGCCAAAACAGCATGGTACTGGTACCACAACAGAGACATAGATCAGTGGAACAGAACAGAGCCCTCAGAAATGATGCCGCATAGCTACAACTATCTGATCTTTGACAAACCTGACAAAAACAAGAAATGGGGAAAGAATTCCCTATTTAATAAATGGTGCTGGGAAAACTGGCTAGCCATATGTAGAAAGCTGCAACTGGATCCCTTCCTTACACCTTATACAAAAATTAATTCAAGATGGATTAAAGACTTATATGTTAGACCTAAAACCATTAAAATCCTACAAGAAAACCTAGGCAATACCATTCAGGACATAGGCGTGGGCAAGGACTTCATGTCTAAAACACCAAAAGCAATGGCAACAAAAGCCAAAATCGACAAATGGGACCTCATTAAACTAAAGAGCTTCTGCACAGCAAAAGAAACTATCATCAGAGTGAACAGGCAACCTACACAATGGGAGAAAATTTTTGCAACCTACTCATCTGACAAAGGGCTAATATCCAGAATCTACAATGAACTCAAACAAATTTACAAGAAAAAAACAAACAACCCCATCAAAAAGTGGGCAGAGGACATGCACAGACACTTCTCAAAAGAAGACATTTATGCAGCCAAAAAACACATGAAGAAATGCTCCTCATCACTGGCCATCAGAGAAATGCAAATCAAAACCACAGTGAGATACCATCTCACACCAGTTAGAATGGCCATCATTAAAAAATCAGGAAACAACAGGTGCTGGAGAGGATGTGGAGAAATAGGAACACTTTTACACTGTTGGTGGGACTGTAAACTAGTTCAACCATTGTGGAAGTCAGTGTGGCGATTCCTCAGGGATCTAGAACTAGAAATACCATTTGACCCAGCCATCCCATTACTGGGTATATACCCAAAGGACTATAAATCATGCTGCTATAAAGACACATGCACACGTATGTTTATTGCGGCACTATTCACAATAGCAAAGAGTTGGAACCAACCCAAATGTCCAACAACGATAGACTGGATTAAGAAACTGTGGCACATATACACCATGGAATACTATGCAGCCATAAAAAATGATGAGTTCATGTCCTTTGTAGGGACATGGATGAAACTGGAAAACATCATTCTCAGTAAACTATCGCAAGGACAAAAAACCAAACACCGCATGTTCTCACTCATAGGTGGGAATTGAACAATGAGAACTCATGGACACAGGAAGCGGAACATCACGCTCCGGGGACTGTTGTGGGGTGGGGGGAGGGGGGAGGGACAGCATTAGGAGATACACCTAATGCTAAATGACGAGTTAATGGGTGCAGGAAATCAACATGGCACATGGATACATATGTAACAAACCTGCACATTGTGCACATGTACCCTAAAACCCTAAAGTATAATAAAAAAAAAAAAATAGGTATAACAGTAATATTTCCCTTAGAGGTTTTTTTGTTTGTAAAGCATAAAATATTATACAATTTAAATGAATTATCTCCTTTTTGCCATTGATGTTAATTGTAAAGACAAACAGGAAAAACAATTTTATGAGAGTAAAGGCTCTTCTGAAATTTTGGTTCCTCAGATAGTCAAATATATTCTAGACAGCCAAGTCATTTTCTTTTCACTACAGACTTAGTATTTTATTACTTTTGGTGAAGAATAGAGACAATAGGATTACGAGAGAAGCATTAGCCATGACTGAAAGAGAAAGTATAGAAAAGGTCCTCATGTGGGCATTTCTAGGTGAACAATGTTACAGAAATGGTCCAATTAGTGTGAACTTTATAGAAAATGTTAAATGATCCTCAAAGTGACAGATAATACATTTTGATACAGTGTGGTAGGAAATATCTACTTTTAAATGAAATGATTTAGGAATCTATGTTCAATCTGAGACAAACTCATAATTCACAGGAGCTCATCATAAATTATGAGCGCTTAGAATCTTGTTTGCAGCTAATATAGGAAATTGGAGACATTCTTCAAGAACACTTTGTACAAAGTTGTAACTTCTTTTCCGAAAGCATAGAATATGAGTGACTGTACTACTGGCATGAACTTGGATATCACCTTCAAATGTGTACTTGATAATTTTAAAACAGAATATACCTTTTGGGAAGTTCCACAGTTAGCTTAAACTAGAGACAAACTCTTAGAATAAAGTTTCTCTTTCAGCATTAATACAATAAATGACATCCTAATTATAAGACAATTAATATTGCTCACATTTTATTATTCTTAAGCTTACTTTACCTGAGCCTACAGTTTTTGTTGATTTGTAGATATTGCTCATGAGACTGAAGTTAGGAGTCTGATCTCTGAGTTTGACAACATTGTATCCTAATCAAGGAACAAGTGAAAAGAATTTCAAGGAGTTATCACAAGCCAATACCATAACTAGAAAAATATTTCAAAATGAATTTTCCACTGATGATGATCAGTAATATCACTGTGGCATACACAGATTGACTCTTGAGGCAGATTCTCTTTTCTTTTTTTTTTTTTTTTTTTTTTTGAGACGGAGTCTCGCTCTGTCGCCCAGGCTGGAGTGCAGTGGCGCAATCTCGGCTCACTGCAAGCTCCGCCTCCCGGGTTCATGCCATTCTCCTGCCTCAGCCTCTCCGAGTAGCTGGGACTACAGGCGCCCGCCACCACGCCCGGCTAATTTTTTGCATTTTTAGTAGAGACGGGGTTTCACCGTGGTCTCGATCTCCTGACCTCATGATCCGCCTGCCTCGGCCTCCCAAAGTGCTGGGATTACAAGCGTGAGCCACCGCGCCCGGCCCTGATTCTCTTTTCTTAATATTTATTTTATTTTTAAAATTTCCTAGTGAGCAAATCCATTTTTGACAGCTTGTTCTTCAATTTCATTTACATGACACTACACAAAGCTTAAAAATAATTTTTTAAAAAACAAGAGATAAATTAACATATTGTAACTGTTCTTTTTCTAGAAAGTTCCTGAAACTTTCTAGTGAGTTAAAGGTAATTTAACACACAACGGGCTAAGCAGTAACAGAGGAGGAAAGGAGAAAAATGCAGGTTAATTTCACATACAATATCCCATCCCTCTGTAGACAATATTAGTTTATCCTAAAAATTAGAAATTTAGAGTTTATAAGACAAGAAAATCTTATATCTTATCAAATTGAAAAATCACATTAATATTACCCTGCTTATGATCTCAAATTTGTCCCCCAGCTTCCATTGTCCTGCACCTACTTCGATCATTCATTATATCTGCACCATTACCATGGCTTCCTAACAAGCCCCCTACCTCTTTCTCCTCTCACCATCTTTCCACTGCTACCGTCTGATCACATTCCCATCTCAAGTGAAAACCAGAGATGGCTTCTGCTGCCTATAGGTTGAAATATCAACTACTTACCTGGATTTTCAAGGTCTCCATAGTGAGACATCATCCAGCCTTCCTAGTTATATGCTTTTCTTGGATTCGAATATCAATTATCTATCCTAGACTTATTAGAAATAAAGATTGATTTGATTAAATTGCATATGATTAAAAATATCTCTAAGGCATCTTGCACAGTCCCTACAACATAGTAGGTATTAATAAATTATAATTGCTATTATGTTTGCTGTTAGTGTTATTATTATTCTTTACTATCTCTGTCTGAAATGCCTGCTTAAGTCTTATTCTTCTTCAAAACTCCCCAATTCCAAGGATCAGTTTTCGTCTTCATTGTCCCACAGAACAATATTGAAACCTCTTTTATAACTTGTATCTCTTATAGCAGTATTTTTTGTTATCTATATTTTCATCATGATAATGAGTTTCTGGGCAATAAAACCATGTTTCCACCTTAGCATTCCTCACAGCTTCTACAGTAATGTTTTGAATGTAGCAAGTACTCAATAAATATTTTTTGGGAGTTGAAGGTGTGGCTTAAGAAAACCAATATAAATTATATAATGTATCCAAATAAATTGGCAATTCATTTTACAACATGTGGCTATGGTGATCAAATAATGTATTGCCACAAACAGACACATTTTGAGAGTGACAGGGAATGTTATTGATAATGTTATAAAGACAACACTGATTCCAGTGTGATCATCTAGATAGAACAAAACTACATGAAAACACAAGTGAATATCAAAAAGATTAACCAAGTGCATTACCCTCTTCTTTTTTGTTATGATGAAACAACCCTGTTTGAGAGAAGATTGGGTATGATCAAGTTTGTAAAATATGGAGAAGCCCTAATGGAAGCAATTGGAGTAAGTGCCACTGTTTGAAGATCCCTGGAATTAGCCGAAATTGACCAGCCTACAGAGAATTGAAAATGAGCTCTCTTTTCTCAAGTGCTTGGGATGGAGAGTAAGAACAGAGTTTTTAAAACTTGCCTGCTATGCTGAACAGGAGTGTAATGAGAGAGTGTCCTCAGGCACAGAAGTGTGCTGCCTCTGTAGTGTGAAATCCTTGGCTCAGCTTTCTTCTCTCACATTCCAGAACTTCTCAAGCTGTGGCCTTCATGGCTGTGTGCATCTTTCCATTTGTACCCTCCTCTTTCCTTATCTTTTAATGCAGAAGCCATAGTACCTCTAGACAAGTATTATTACTTAAGGCTGCATGGCTATGTTTTGAAGGTTTTATCCCAGTCTCTGCAGATCCTAAGTGATCATCTTCTCACCCATAGTGGTGTTGTCTACGGAGTGTGAAGGAAAAGTGTTTTCCAAAGAGGGGTGTGGTACCACTTGGTGGATGTGACCCTGTGGTGGTTAGGGCAGGAGTACAGTACATCAGAGAACCCACAGGGTCCATGCTGGAGTCAGAGGACGGTAATGAAGTAGGAAGCAATGCTTTCTGTCCCAGTTCTTCCAGAGAAAGGGCCTCAAGTGAGGAGTTTAGCGCGGCCCTTTACATTTACTGGGTGAACAGCTGATCAGTCAGCCAGTGTCCAACAAGAACACAGAGTGATGGTTTCACGCATACTTTCATGAAGGGCCATTAGTGTAGTATAGAGAAAAGCCTGAACTGAGCACCAAGAAACCGAGAGAGTAGGATCTAACCTAGGCCAGGCCACCAAACAGCTGTGTGACTTTGAACAAGTCATTTAACATCTCTGTGCCTTAAGTCATAAAATATAGTAACAATCATTGACTATGTCATTTAAAAACTATATGGGGCCAGATGTGAGATAACTTGTAAAACTGTAAATCACTTCAAACCTCTTGTCCCTTATTATTGAAGTAGGCTGCTTTATTCCCTATACATTATACTGTGAAGTCTTTGAGATATAATTGTTTCTTTTAAGTACTGTTCTGAGTGCAATTAAGTTGTTTCTTTTATGACTGCCACTTTTTGGCCACATTACCTCAAGACAAGTATTATTATTTAATGAAAAACAAGTAAATGGATTTTGCTTTTCAAATTAAGAAAATTAACTTGAGATGATATGGCTTTTGACAGCAATAACACTTGTGAGCCAAGCTGTCTAATTTGGAATGCAGGAACACTTAACTATGTGGATTTAATTGATTCTGGAAAAACAGTGCATTGTTTTGAAACATGGTGTTATCTTAATGTATCTAATTTCATTAATAGTTTTAGGGAAAAACATCAGACTTTTCATCCAGTTTGGCTCCTCTAGTCAAATGCTCTGTGATCTCTGACAAGTCACTTAACATCTCTAGATTTTATTTGAAAATCACTTGGAGTAGTTAATATCTAAAATCCTTCCTAGTTCCAAAATCCAGACTGTTTCACAATTGTTACAATTTTATGTTATTTTTATTTCTCGCAGAGATCAAGGGTTGCAGGTGAAGGGAGTCTAGCTATGTGGCACAGGCTGGTCTTGAGCCACTGGCCTCAAATTATCCTCCCTCCTTGGCCTCCCAAAGTGCTGGGATTACAGGTGTGAGCCACCACGCTTGGCCCCATTATAATTTTTAAAACAGTTTTTATATATTTTTTCTTTTATTAAAATAATAAATGCTTGGTTGGAATTAATTTACCCAGAATCAAGCAAATGTCAGCCCAGTTATGGTATTTATAAAATGAAGTTGTCAAAATGAAAGAACGACTTTTTGGAAAAAGAGTATTAAAGTGTAATTGACTTTGAAATAACCTGCCTAGGCATGACTCACAAATTCTACCCAAAGCAACATTCTTTAAACTGTTTGCTTAGTATGTAAATTAAAATCATCATTAAAAGACCGGTGGCCATGTGGCGGCTCTATGATTAATGATTTCCGCAGCCAAAGTGGGAGCTCTTAGTTAATTAGCCTGCCTGATCTTTTGCTCCTTGTGCTTTCTGGGATAGAGCTGGGTGCAGAGGTGCTTCCCTGGGGGACAGGAAGGAATCCTTAGTGGAAGGGACCGAACTCTTTAGCTGACCTCAGTGATCTGATCTCATCCACCTCCTCAATTCATCCTTTTTAGCTGAAGGAAGGTCATTCCTTGAAAGACAAGGTGATAATGGCCCCAGTAAGAGAAGCAGAGTTATTATATCATCATACTCTATCCCTGATGAAAATCAAAGTAAGAAATTACTTAGCAAGAATTAAGCAAGGAAACATACTTAGCAAGAATTAAGAAAAAAGTAAAGCAAATTTCAAACTAGTTTTCATTTAAAAGGATGAAGTCCATATTCTTTCTTTTTGCACACTTGCTTCTTTGCTTTTGCTTCTTTGTCCCTATCCTTATGGTAGATACCTGAGTATGGTGGGAAAAACCATCTCACAATTTCACGATATATCTATGTAACAAACCTGCATATGTACCCCCTGAATCTATACTAAGGTTTGGGTTTCCTCAGAAGCAGACTCTGGGAAAAGGACTCAAGTGCAAGTAGCTTATTTCAGTGATGATCCCAGGAAACACCTTAGTGGTAGAAAAAACTAAGGAAAGAGAACACCAATACAGGGTATGCAATCAAACAATCACCTTTATGCTGGTAATTCTCAAATCTTTTCCTGCAGGGTACATTCCAAGTTCTAAGTCCCTGTTTATAAATCTACCAAATGTCCGTAAGTGAATGTCTACTCAACTCAAACCCAGCATCTGCAAATATTGTTATCGTGGATTCAAGGCCTGGCTTTCATAATTCCTACATATGTGACATTGAGCAAGTTATTTTTTTCTTTTTTTTATTATACTTTAACTTCTAGGGTGCACAACGTGCAGGTCTGCTACGTATGTATACATGTGCCATGTTGGTGTGCTGCACCCATTAACTCGTCATTTACATTAGGTCTATCTCCTAAGAGTAAGTTATTTAACCTCTTCAAGCCCTAGTTTATGCCTCCATAAAAACAGGGATAATATTAGTCTTCTCCATATGTTTGAGGGTAAATGAGGCTGTTTGTATTAAGCAGTAAGCAGAATGCCTAGTACATAAGAAGTGATCGATAATTATTAACTGCCAATATTAATGTAATAATGACTTTTTCCACAAACCAATTTCTTCTCATACATTCCCCATCTTTGTTAATGCCATTGCCATCTGCCCGCTTGCATCAGACATTTTCAAATCATTCCAGAATCTTTCTTTCTCAACATCAGGCACCATATTCTGCCAATTCCATCTGTGACATATTTCTTAATTTTGTCATTTTTTTCTTCATTGTTTTTCCTCTGTCTCAATGCCAGCCCTCATCACCTCTTGCTTAAATTAGAATTCCGTATGGTATTCTCCATGTCTACAGTGCTGAGCATAGTGTATGACACAAAGTAATTACTTAATGTTTGAATGAATGAATATCATCAAATCACCTCTGTTATAACAAATGGTACCAAAATCCATCTCTGCCTAGGAATCTTCCTTGATTCCACTTTTTCTTCCATGGCACACATTTAACCCATGAGTAACTCTGAATGTAGTTTGAAGGTAGAAGTTACAGAGTCTAAGTATTTCTCAGCAGCTCCCCTACTAAAGTTCCTAGTCCAAGAACAGATTCTTACCTGTCCACCCAGACTTTTGTCCTCTGCCTTTCGATGTATCTACTACTTGGTAACTGGGGCAATCAGAGTATAAATAAGATCTTACCATACCTTGCTTAATACCTTCTTGTGACTTCTCGATATCAACTACAAGAACTCTGAAGCCCCCTATTGACTTTTCTCACCTTCTCACTTTCCACTTGTCATCCTACTCATTTTGCTTTGGCCACAGTGGCCTTTGTGCTGTGCCTGGAACTCACCAAACCTGCTTTTGCAGTTGCTGTTTTCCTGCTTGGAACATGCTGCCCCTGAGTCTCCACACAGCTGCATCTTCCTCAGCAACACCGCATGCTCGTCTCATTATCATTTATATCTTTACATCTTATTGTCTATCTCCCTAACCCCACTCCTCAAATGTAAGCTACTTGAAGCAAAATTTATGTCTCATTTATCACTGTCTCCCATAACCCAGAACAGTGCCTAGCACATAGTAGGAACTCAATAAGTAAATATTAAATACTAACTTTTTTCCAAACTAGATTCATTTAGGAGACTAAATGAGGTAAAAAGAGATTAAAATATATTAATAAGAACATAAGCAACAATAACAATAAGATCCCCAGATGCATATAGATAAGAGTGGAAAGTAAATTTGGAAAATTGGAAATAGCTAATTTGATAAAAGTTCGTGTTTCTTTTGGAAAAAAGTCTTAATTATCATGAAAATGTGAGAAGGAAAAGCTACAAAAATGCTTTAATTTAGAGCAATATACGTGAACTGCTATGTGAGTGCTATGACAATAAGTTCTGCCGCAATTCTAAGAAGGAAGAAGTCTTGTATGGACAGACTGATCTGAGAAGTATGAGATTTTTAAACTAAAATAATGTTAACATCTTCATAAAATAGCACATTCGAAATTCTGACTTTTTAATGGGCTGAGGTGAAATGTGTGTGTGTGTGTGTGTGCGCACGCCTGTGTGTGTAGGGGCAATGAGCTTCTGGTTTAGGGGCCTCAGGCTGCTCATCAGTTTGTAGGTGACACAGCCACTTGTCACAGCCTTCCCATTCCACTTAACCTGGAAACTCTGAGCAAGTTTCTGAGGTCGTCTTGATTTCCTTTGAGAGTCCGCATACCAAAAGCGGTTCTTACAGTAAACTCGAGCTGAGAAACAAATTGATCTGAGAATCCTCCCATGATTCCCATTACCAGAAAATCCTGTTTCACTTAATTATAGCACAGATTTTCAGAGTGTTATTTCAAGACAAAAAAGAAAAAAAAAGATTTTGTTTTTTAAGGAAGTGGTAGGAGAAGGAGTGTATCACAATTTGGTGCTGTCATGATGAAGCAAGAGCCTCAGCAATCCACTTAGTGAGATATTTTAATAAACCACTTCTCGAGTTCTACTTAGGTCAATGATGACAAAGTGAGATACATGAAGCCACTTTACAGGGAAAGACCTCATGTTTATACAGCTTAGGCAAACTTTAGAAAATAAATCCAGATAATTCTGTCAATAGTAACACAAAGTTTGAGAAATGGTCCCATTCTCATTCCCCTAAACTGGACAATGACAAATCAGAGCACTTAGAAAAATTAACGCTGGTGATTTCTTCCCCCAAAATATTGGGAAACAGAAATTTTCTATTTGTTTTAGGTTTTAGAATTGATGTTAAAAGGGTATAAAGCCATTGGCTGCTGTGACAGAAATTGCTAGCTGATGACACCAAATCTTTTCTTTCTGTACACCCAGGTAAACTATATTTTCCAGCCTCCTTTATAGTTAGATGTGTCATGTGACTGAACTTTTGCCAATAGAATGAGAGCGAAGGTGAACCAGTCCCTTTATAATTAATTTATGAAACCTCCCATGGGTAATTTTTATTGCCCCTTTCCCTTCTGGCTTGATGCAAATGAGCATAGTGACTTTGAAAGCAACATGATGAAACTGTTAGAGCCACAGGATACAAGTCCCTAGGTCTTTGAATTATTTGGTGGCAAGTCACTTGTCAATCAGGATTTTACCCAAGTGAAAAGTAAACTCCTCTCATGTCTAGCCTCTGAGATGTGGGGATTTATCTTTTATATTAGTTAGCATTACCTTAACAAATGCAGCTGGTTAAACTTGCTGCCTAGAAATTAAAGGCCCTACTGGTTCCGTCATAAGTTTAAAAGTGCTGAGAATTTTAAAAAGTATCTTAAATCTCTTAATCTTGTATTTTTTTACTCTACATTTAACTTTCTAACAATAATTACCAATTAGAAAAATTTTGTTTCTACTGGTATTATGTGTTATGCAACTTCCCAGAAAGCTCAGAGCTTTCTGACTAAACTTTTTCTGAGTCATATGAATTTATGCACTGATGACTTTTTAGACCAATTAACAATGAAAGTCAAATACATATTTCAGAACTGTGGGCATACATTATAAAGGAAATAAAGATAAGGTAAATTCATTATGTTAATTCTAAGGTTTACAATCATTATCCCCAAGTGGCATGCCAAAATAAACACCTCTTTAAGAAATAGTTCTAAAATCAGGTCACAGATAATCGCTTTCAAGCAGCTGGTAAAAAGATGGATTTTTTTTTTAAAGACACATGGCTAGTCCTCCAAATAGTGAAAAAATATACTGGTATCCTTTCATAACTCCAAAGATTGATATCTTCAGATACCCACTAATTAAAGGAAGATAATATATCAAAAAGAAGTTCTATCCAGAGATACAATCATGGGCTATGGTACAACCCTCAATATAAAAAGCTTTTATTCTTCAGTCCTATAATTTTCTTTTTTAAACTGGAAACACTTTTGTTCCTGATTTCTAAACAAGATTCTCTTCTTAAGGAGTTAATCAATCATACTTCTAAAACTGTACCGTGCAGATGAGAAAACAAACTGTTCTCTGGTTTACAAATTGAAGGTTATAGAAATAAATTCCAAGATGTTGACTCATGCATGCAGTTGTATCACTCTATCAGTACTCAATTTGTGTATGTGAATATGTATGAACCCCTGGAGGTTTGCAAGTAACATAAATGAGAATTATTGGTAAAGAAAGGCAGAGAAGGTCTTTTTAGTAAAAGTTTGAAGAAGGACTACACCCCCAAATGTGATAAACTACTTTCTTTGGAACAGGGATTATAAAATTCAGTTCAAAATATTTCTATAACCACTCTCCCAGTCTAGACACCAGCAGATTCATTGTTATCTGGGCTTTCTCTCTGAATTAATCCAGTCACACATATGCCAACACAGCACTGCTTCTTTAAGTATTCTTAACCTTTACAAAATGGAGCTGGACATTTGAGAGCCCTCAGTAATAAATTGCTAGTGACACTGAGTTCCCAGATGCCTCTTGGTGCAAATCCACTTTTACTTGAAATCCCTTCACTGTATCTCATCCAAGTAGTGCTTTTCTTCCTTTGCCCTACTTTCTTCCTTCTCTCCTACTTCTACGACCGCCTCCACCCAAAACTCAGATTAAAAATGTAGTCTTTGCCGTGGTTCCCTATCCAGTTCTGCCCTTTCAGCCTCTCCTCATGCTGTTTTCTCAGTCAAAGCTTACCTGGTGAAAGGAACACTGGACAGGAGTCAGGTGGCTTCAAAACTTGGTCGCTTAGAAGCAGGTAACCTAAATTGTCTTGACTTTGGATTTTTAAAAATGTATAAAATAGATATAATGTAAACCTATGTCAGAAGACTAGATATAGAAATAAATAATGTTTGCAAAAGCACCTAGTAGAATTCCTGGCACATAGTAGGCACTCAGTAATTAGTGTTTTAGTTTTTGCTGCATATAAATCACCCCCAAAACTTAGTAGCTTAAAACAATAATGATCACCTATTATTTTTCATGGTTTCTGTGGATCAGGAAGTTAAGAAAGGCTCAGTTGGGCCATTCTTGCTTACAGTTTCTCATTCACTTGCAGTCAGATGTCAGCTGGGGCTGTGGTCATCTGAACGAAGTGGGGGATTCGCTTCCAAGGTGGCTCACTTGTACAGCAGTAGGTTGGTTCTGATTGTTGGCTGGTGAGCCTCCGTTTCTATGAAGTCTTTTCCAGAGAATTGCTTGAGTATATTTGTGGTATGGTGGCTGGCTTCTTCTGGAATGAGCAATTTAAGACAAGGTGAAAACTAGTCACACACCACCATTTCAACCATATTCTATTGGTCACATAAAGACAGCCCTGGCTGGGCACGGTGGCTCACGCCTGTAATCCCAGCACTTTGGGAGGCCAAGGTGGGTGGATCACTTGAGGTCAGGAGATTGAGACCAGCCTGGCCAACATGGCGAAACTGCATCTCTACTAAAAATACAATAATTAGCTGGGCATGGTGGTGTGCGCCTGTAGCCCCAGCTACTCCAGAGGCTGAGGCAGGAGAATCGCTTGAACCCAGGAGGCAGAGGTTGCAGTGAGCCGAGATCACGCCGCCACTGCGCTCCAGCCTGGTGACAGAGTGAGACTCTGTCTCAAAAAAAAAAAAAAAAAAGAAAAGAAAAGAAAAGAAAAAAAAGCCCTGATTTAATGTGGGAGAGGATCTACATAAGATGATGAATACAAAGGGATGTGAATTATTGGAGACCATCTTGGAGTTGGCTATGATAGTTAGACATTTATTTTCTTAGAGAAAACACTGTCCACCTTCACTGTGGTTAACCAACTGGCCCGCTTTCCAATTTCACCTTGATGTATTCCTTTTTAGGCTAGTCAAGCCCAACCTGCCTCACTTTACCTTTCTTGCTGTCTCTCTTCATCTTTCTCCATCTCTTTCTCTCTCTCTCTCTCTCTCTCTCCCCGCCCCCCCCCCCCACACACACACACTGACACACACACAGGACTAGAATCAACATCTAAATTTTGCACACAGTAGTTTTCAAATTAAAATAATCTTTTTAAAATAAACTTTTAAATTTTAGAGTAGTTTTATATTCACAGAAAAATTGTGAAGATAATACAGAGAGTTCCCATAGTCCCCACACCCACTTTCCTCTATTATTTTAGGAAATGCCTTGAAAGGTAGAAAGGGTGTCAATAGGTCAAGATGGAACAATGCAAGCAAAAGCTCTAAGGCAAGGAATTAGTCTCTTTTCATATCTTGTAGGTGACAAAATTCAGCATTTGAAAAGAGATGCAGAATGACATAAACTAGAAAACTAAATGATTCAGATGAAGTTGCTGTCTTACATATTATGACTGTAAAAAGAAATACTTGTTATTATTGGAGAAATAATTTTTAGAAAGTAATAAAACCAGATAGAAAGGTAACCAATTTGGCAACCTCACAATCCAAGGAACCAAGATTGAATGACTTGTTTTCTAATGCAATTTAGGTACAGTTGAATTATATGATCTTTACAATCCTTTTTAGGCTTCTGCGACATGATTAAATGGAAAACAGTGATTGCAAAATTTAAGTAAAAAATGATTTGGCTGAATAGCGATTTTGCTTCTGTGAACCAGTACTTCATCTCATAGAAATAATTATTAAATGGAAGGAGACTCCACTTTTTGGAGTAGAGAAGCAGTTTTGTCTCACTAAAAGCTATAAAGTGAGATGTTTGTAAGTGATCTGGAGTATACACAGTCAGATTGCATGTTATTCCATAGGGAGAACAGGAAAGTTATTATTGCCCATTTACAGATTAGGAAACTGAGGCTTGAATGAACACTCTCCAGACTAGGCCAAGACCACAGACTGAGTAGATTTTAGAAGAATAGTTAACTAGACCAAACGATTACAGCCCATGAACAATTCCAGAACAGAGTCTGTAGGTAAAGTTAAGTGTATTACCTGGAAAGTCTGTTCCATGTTGTGTAACCCAAGTCCTGAAGAAGGAAAGTTGCTGTTTCAAGGCATTTTCCTTCTCTCTCTCTGATGCACACAAACACACACGTATACATACAATCTCTGAATTCACTCAAACTTTATACTTTTTTGTGCTTTGAAAATTTTTAAAAGCAATGAGAAAGGGAAAAATTTGACAATATTCCTCAATAGCTTCACTAAGTCTTCCTGCGCCAGGCCTACCCCACAGTCCTCCAATCTATCGTTCTTAGTGACTCCAGGTTACTGCTCCCTGTGCCAAACACAAACAAATAGAAACACTGCACTTCTGAACATGTCAACCCCATCCCTACCTAACTCCAAACTGCACAACTAAACATGTTATCTTTATCCCTTCAGAAAATCCTTTGGTGGTTTCCTGCAGGATCAAGTCTAACTCCTTAGCTCCACATACGTATCATTTAAATATCGGGTCTTAAAGTTCGATTGTAGCCAAATTTCTCATCAATTTCCTCATAAATACTACACTCTTGGGGCACTAATCTGACATGTTGGAGGGTGATGGGGCCAGTATTCAGATGCATACAGAAAATTTTCTCATGCCTGGAATTATCATTATTCTTGTCACAACAACTACTGCTTTATTTTTTCAGTGCCTACTGGATGACAAGCATTGCACTAGGACTTAACATGTAATATTTCAGTTAAAGCTTATAACAAGCCTTCTTCCAAGTAATTATCCCCAATTTCCTTTGAGATTACAGAATTAGAGATTAATTTCTACTCAAGGACCTACAGCTAATGGGAGGGTGGATTTGCTCAGATCTGTCTGCCTCTAAAGCCTCTTTTCTTTCTCCTATGTTAGTAGAGTGCTGTGAAGAGCTATGACTTTGGAGGCATATGGGACCGGGTTTCAATCTCAGCCCTGCCATTTACAGGCAGAATAGCCTTATGCAGAATGATTACTGTCTCCAAATCCCAGTTTCCTCATTTGCAAAAATTAAGGTACAAGAAAGGACCTACCTTTTAAATCTTTTGTGAGAATCAAAGGAGAAAACAGATGTAAAGTGTTTAGCTGCTGGTATTATTGAATCTCATCACCTCTACTTAAAAAACTCTTGTTTCTCAAGATCCAGTGCACTTGCCACTTCTTAAATTGACACTTTATCCAATTCTGCCGGATGGAATTGTTTTCTCCTATGTTCCCATATTACTTTAATATTATTTAGTCTTATTTGTTCCCCATTGGTCAAGAGGTTCTGGAAGGCATGCGTTTTGCTATGTTGGCCTAAGTTCCCCACAAAGCAAACTCTGAAGCAAGGATTTGAGTAAAGCAGTCTTGAGAGGTGCAAAGAACATTGGTAGATAAGGGAGGAAGCAAATAGAGAGGGAAAGCAGCCCTGAGGAGATTTGTTATTAAGTCAACTGTTGCAGTGGGTAACTGATCATTACTATCCTACAGTCAGACTCTGGAAAACTGAGAACTCAGAATTACCCCAGCCTAGAAGGTGGGATCTGGGTATTTATATTTGTACACTGATTAGTCTTTGATTATGGGCCACCCTTATACCTGTACAGACACTTCTGGCTTACATAGTGGGTTCTGGAAGCCTGAGGTCAGCCCTCCAACAAAGATGAAGGTACTGCCTTTGAAAGTCAGGCTGGTTTATGGCGAGGGAACCCAGGAAAATAGGGTGGAACAGTGGCAATGTCTGCTGTGTGTGTCTCATGCTTCTGTATCATCTTCCACACATACACACACCTGCTCTTCCTATTTATTAGTTTTTACCTGGACTTTTCTTGTAGAATGTCCAGTACATCGTGTATAACCAATAAATGATTAAAGAAGAAAGGGAAGAATAGAGAAGAGAAAGAAAGAGAAGGGAAGGAAAAAGCAGTGAAAGGGGGGAGAAAGTAAAGAAAGATAAATGCATGGTAAGAGAAGAGAAAGAAAAAGATGAGAAGGGAAGAGAGGAAGGAGGAAGCAAGGGAGGATAGGAAAAGGGAAGAATGGCACCTGTGTTGTGATTTGAAACAGAGAAGTCTCCCTTCTTTTGCCTTTCAAGGTAGCAATAAATGAAATGTATACAGATGCTAAAGAAATAAAGAATTCCTAGGATGGCATATATATGGCTGTCTAAGTGTCAATTCAAGATATTTAATACAAGAACAAATTAAAGAATCAGAGTTATAGTCTCTTTTTTATTCCTTGCCTGATCGAAAACCAAAAAAGTTACTATAAGACTGGTAAGAAGTCATGACCCTTGGCTTATATACTTTGAGAAAAGAATCTAAGAAAGGCAAGTAAGGATTTTCTTCTTGCTGTACTGGGTAATAAATTTTATAATGAAAGCACAGGCTGGGCACGGTGGCTCATGCTTGTAATCCCAGCACTTTGGGAGGCCGAGGCGGGCGGATCACGAGGTCAGGAGATCGAGACCACAGTGAAACCCCGTCTCTACTAAAAATACAAAAAATTAGCCGGGCATGGTGGCGGGTGCCTGTAGTCCCAGCTACTCGGAGAGGCTGAGGCAGAATGGCGTGAACCCAGGAGGCAGAGTTTGCAGTGAGCCGAGATCGCGCCACTGCACTCCAACCTGGGTGACAGAGGGAGACTCCATCTCAAAAAAAAAAAAAAAAGAAAAGAAAAGAAAACACAATTGCAAGTTACATAATCGAGTAGGTCAGAGCTATTGATCTGCCCAGTGACAAGACCTCCTGAATGAATTGCATTATTCCAAAAGGATGGCTCCAAAGCTAAAAATGGCAAAAAGTGATACCTGTGTCCTATACCTACATTAAAATTAGGGTCATTGTTTCTGAACATCAAAAATGTTAAGCTCAAGCACTTTGAGAAGCAATGTGGGTAGATGGGCACAGCCCTAGGAATCAGGTCAAACATCTGACTATCAGTGGGACCTTGGAGTGACTATGTAAACCCTCTGGGTTTCATTTCTATCATTTGTAATATCAGGAGATTGGAGTAAGTCAGAAGCTGTAAGCTCAGGTGCCAGTGCCTACTGAATGAACGATAGGGATGATGATAAACTGAGTAGCACACACCTCTTCTAAATGGGCAGATTGCTTAGATCCAACCAATGGTTCCCATGGTTCCCATGCTGAAGTTCAGATTGTCAAATCTCCCAACATTCCCTGAAAAGTGAAATCTCATATTATGCGAACTTTTCAGATTTTTCTGTGTTGGTACAACTTTGATAAAAAACACAGTGCATTCCAAAGAAGGATTATCAACTGTGACCAGCATAGGTTGATGGTCACTTCTGGACTAGATAAATCTCAAATGTCCTTCCAGTTCTTCACCTTTTTACAAAATGGTATATCAATACAAGAGTATTCTGCTAAGTCTGGGACACCTGTGCATAGTGCTGCTCCTGTTCCCGCCCCTACTCTTTTCCTCAAAAGGGGCTTATGTATTTTGGCTGAACAGCCATGAGTAATATTTCTTAGTGAGGAAATTGTGCAGCTGCTTTGTCGCCCTCTTTCCTGATGACCCAGCTATGTGTCCCTGAAACCTAAAAATTGGTAGCGACAACCATCCCTACCTTGGAGAAATCTCTACTACTTACCCCAGTAGAGGTTTCCTTGAAATTGAAATAGGTTTCTGTATTCCTATGCACTCTGAAACTTTGTTGAAGTCTCCCTTAATATCTTTGCATCCCTCTTGATCTTTAATTCAGATTGGAAAAATTGACATTCGTGGGGCCCAAGTTAGACCTTTAGTCCTACAGGATGTCACTGAAAGTTGGTTAATTATTTCAAGCAATTGATAGAAAGCACAGTCTAGATTAGGGAAAGGATCCAGGGAGAAAGAATGATAGAAAGTACAAAAATAATGATGGCATAAGGTGTTAGAAAGTGTGGAGTGGCACAGGAAGGGATGAGGTCACACTTAAAGGGATGCCCTGGAAAGGAATATCTTTCTTTGAGATGAACAGGATAAATGAAAGCTTGTGAAGTCAAACTGTTCTGAAGGAGAGACAAGACCAGCTGAATGTCACCCTCTATGTTTCCTGTAAAGTAGAAGCTAAGATTTTTTTCAGAAAGTGAATACTAGTAGGACAATTTTTAAGAATGAGAGAAAAAATGTAGAAAAAGTTCTTTGGAGAATATAATAGGTAGACAAATGTATACGACTTTAAAATGCCAAGTAAATTTAGGATTTAATAGATTTGAGGTAGCAAGAGCCCACCCTGGAAGAAGAGGAACCAGATTACTGCTCTTTTCTAAGTAGGTAATCACTAGCTTTAAGATAATTGAAGAATGAAAAGGATCCTAGGCTTAGAGAAGGGAAATTTTAGTTTTATAGATCTTGGATGCACAGCTATTTTGAAGGATGCCAAGTTGCAGGATGTAGTCATGCCTATGAGGAGCTCAAATGGAGTATAGATGAAGGCTATATGTACTGAGAATGTTAAGGTCCTATGAGGCCAGGAATGGAAGATGGTAAAATTCCTAAGGAACATAGCTGTAAAGGACCCCATGAGACAAATGCTAAAATATTTGAAGAAGATAGGACATTGTTCTGGAGGTTAGCTGTGCATGGAAATGGTGTTGAAAGCAAGGGACTTACTATGCTGGTTTTAGGAATTTTGAAAAATGGCATAAGGAATGGCCTCCAGAGGAGAAAATTGTCAGGGAAATGGAATTGTTATTGGTGACCTCTTGGTCACCATTTTATTTACTGAAGAAGATAAAAATCAATCAAATAATGTTATCTGGCAATTGGGAAGGGATTTCAGTGAAAAGGGAGAGCAGAGGATCATGGAAGAGATGAGAGGGGAGCACTAGAACTAAGCTATAAACAAATGAGAAGGAAATACCGTAGCAAGGAGTAGTTTGAAATCAGACAGTCCTGGGTTTGAATTCTGACTCTGTTACTTAGCTGCAGGCATTGATCAAATTTTAGAAGCTTTCTTTTAAGAAAAATAATGCAAAATATAAAACTAAAATTAGGAGCAAATATAAATTTGTATTTTAAAAAAAGAAAGTAAAATGAAATTTAAAAGAAATATAAAAGCTAACGAACACCCAGAATATCCCAATATTCAGAAAAATAACATTTTTATCGACTAATTGATTGACAGTTATATATACTGTATAACTTGTATAATGCATTCTTTTTCTACATTTTTTTACCAGCAAATCCTTAAGTCACCTCTTCATATGACAATGGTTTTGCAATATCATTTTCTATTGTAAGAATAGAAAGATGATTCAGTCCCTCCTCTAGCATAGTTGGTATAATCTTTTAAAATGACTGTTTAGAAAAGTGTCTTTTGGTTCCATAGATCATTATTGGTAATGATTTTTAGAATTGTTGCAGAATTTGGAAAAACCTGTGTTAAAGTCCCTCCATATGTGAACAGTAAGATTTGGAAGGAGCGTTTTCCATAGACTAGCTTTTGACTCCACACACTTTAAACCTTGTCTTTCCTCTATTACTTGGATACTCCCAGTGCTGGCTGTGCAAGTAAGATCCATTTTGTGATCCAACTTCTGGACCTGCATCCATGTCATGATGCCAAATGAGCTGACACAGTGAATTCCTACACTGGAGTGGCTAGTGATGACTTAACCAAATATAAGTATGCCACTAAACCCCAATTAAATGTATCCTCAATTCAACTAGCCCTTAGTCATCTCCCCAAAATATCCATGACCAACCACTCCAATGCCATGAGGGGGAGTGTGATGGTGAGGAAGTTGGAATGAAAAGAGAAAACAGCCTTCACTGATTTCTGTTAAAATATCTAGCTTTTGCAAATTTAGTTCAAGCATACTACCATGTGAACATGATGCTAGGGCTTCTTACAGGGCCTTAGAAGGGACTCATGCAAGTGAAGGAACTGGAGCCTAAGCTCCATTAACTTTACAGTAAGTCTACTGCTGACCGGTTACGTTCGTGCTAGTTACATAACTTCTCTAAGTATCCATTCCTTTACCTCACAGAGTTATAAGGCAGATGAATTGAAAGAATGCATGTAAAGTGCACTGTTCCTGGCATATAGTAAATAATCAATGGCAAATAAAAATATATAATTACTAGATTTTACAAACTGGTAACCTCTTATTTTGTGTATTTGATTACAGTAGGTGCCATCGAAACTCTCAAAGGCTATGAAGGTTTTTTGTTTTTGGTGGTTTTTATTTAAAGAGAGTTAGTGTGGGCTACTTGAGTACTTTTTACCCTCCCTGTAGAACTGGGGGCACCTTGGAGTATTACAGTGGAGAGCTTGGAATCTCCAGGGGTGGGGGACAGTTTTACTGCAGAGCAGTGAGGGTAAAACAGCTTCAGTCCATTAGGAAATCCTGCCTCTGAAAGGATGCCCTCTCTTTTACTCTGCTGGTTGCAGCAGGTATGTGGGCTTAAATAAAAGCATTCATTATACCTATATACATTCCTGATAGAGGGGCAGAAATGAATGAACAAATATATATGAACACACATACCCATTGTTTTTAGCAGGTTGATGTGCTGGGCATTGTGCTGGACTCTCATATTTGCCATCTCATTTAAGCTTCACAGGAAGCTTGTGCCTATGAATGTCCTCAATATACGGATGAAGGAATAAACACGAAGAGAGTAGATAAGACTTCTCAGCCCTCACTTGGAATGTTTTGTGAACAAGTGGAAAGGCCTGAGGGATAGAAGCTCTGCTCCATCTGTGTGGTTCTCAGCTATGCTGCAGAAGTGCTGAACCAGCTAGCTTGGCTGCCCTCCTCCTTGCCCTGATCCTGGGGCAAAGCCAGCACTCTAAGTCAGTCTCCAGAATTCTGTGTGTCGGTCCAAGGAGGACAAGACTAAGCTTGATTAAAAGGAGTAAAAGCCATAGATAGATATGGGAGTGGGGGATGGTTTAAAGGTTGGAAAAGAGGAAGGAATGGTTATCTTCAATGTGGAGAGAATGTTAAGTGGAAGTGCAAATATTCAAATATATATATATATTTTTGGATAATGGTAAGAGTAGCTTTCATACTGTCCCCTTTCTAAGTCTCTAGGTAGCATTAATCAAAATAGCTACTTTATTTTAGTTTTTTTAAATATAATTAATTCTGAGATATGAAAATCTATATTTGTAAAACAGAGAGATTAAAAGGCCATTATTTTCTTCACTAAAGGATTTATGGTAAAATTTAATTAGCCAACCAGTACCCTCACAACATCTAAAATTGGATTTGTTATTAAAGATTTGCCTATTACCTTATGCAGTAAGGTGTACATCAGACCATCAAAATCTTCCATGCCATCAATGATGGTACCTCTGACTGGGAACTGAGATGAAAAGTGAAAAAGCATTGAAATAATTTTATTCCTGCATTTTCCAGCTCCTCAGACTGACTATCAGACACCTGGGCTGCTGACCCAGGTGTTCTGCCCATTCCTTAGTCCTCTAGGATAAGAATTGAAGTGGCAAAGTAAGAGGCATTGTCATGTGTGGGAGAGAAGAGTGTCACAGATTGTGTTCCCTGGAAGCAGATGCTGAGATGGAGATAGGCAAGCAAAATGTCTATGACAGGAAGAGAATGGGAAAGAACAGGATTGGGCAAGAGGAGAGTTCAGACCATGATTCAAGGTTAGCAAGGCTTCTGTCCACTCTATGGGAGCTCTAGAGCAAACACTGACCAGCACTTGGCTGAGAGGGCCAGCCCCATATTGCTCTACCTTGCTCAGTCATTGGATACCAGCCACTCAGGAAGAATGAGGCCCTGGTTCTCTGCTGTTAAGGAAAACTCTGAAGAAGCCACTGATTGGAGGCTGATTGATATCAGCTGCTTCCTGCAGCTGGGCAGATCCTTATTCCTTGAAGGAAGATCTGGGTAGCACATTTTCTATTACAGTCTACCCCTTAAACTCCCTGGATCTTCTTCTCTACATATATTGTGATATTAGGTCCTCTGGGACTCTAGTGGACCTCTTTTATTTACAGACACTTAGAAAAGCAAAGTTAGTAGTATAAGCTGTAGCTGCCATAGCTAAAGTTGGTCTCAGGGCAATGACTGGTACTCATCTCCTTCCTCTACTCAACTTTCCAGAGTCTCCTCAGCTACTACTTCTGCTGTTCTCCCCAGCTTTCCTGGCAGCATGACCTGAATCCTCATTTCTGAGCCCATCGGAGTGTTCCACCTTGGACTAAAAAGGTCATCCTCTTATACCTCTACCTTGTCCAGTCACTGATTAAGATTAAGGGTAGCCCTGGGAATAATATCACCTCAGCTCTCCATGGCTGATGCAGATCTTGAAGGGGCAATGGATAGAAGCTGTCTGTTGGCCATATTCCCTGAAACTGGACAGCAAGTCCTCCCTTGAAAGTAGATCTGAGCAGCACATTTTCATGTCTGCCAGTAGAGAATGCTGTTTTAAGCATCGCTCACAAAATAATAAGAAAAATATAATTTATACTGGAATAATAATTCACCTGTTATCTAGTTTTTGTATATTTTTAAGTGAAACAGATTATAATTATTTTTAAAAATTTGATTTTAGATTTCTCTATAAAACATACATTTCTGGGTTACTAGGTAGCACACAGGAGAAAGAAATGACCATCTAGATCCTAAATGAGTGTGAGTTTTTGCTTTAGCAGGTTGTTGTTAACGAATACAGGCTGGCTGGGCCGGTAGCTCACACCTGTAATCCCAGCACTTTGGGACTTTGGGAGGCTGAGGCAGATGAATCACCTGAGATCAGGAGTTTGAGACCAGCCTGGCCAACATGGTGAAACCCTGTCTCTACTAAAAATACAAAAATTAGCTGAGTATGGTGGCACACACCTGTAATCTCAGCTACTTGGGAGGCTGAGGCAGGGGAATCGCTTGAACCCAGGAGGCAGAGATTACAGTGAACTGAGATTACGCCATTGCACTCCACCCTGGGCAACAGAGAGAGACACCACCTCAAAAAAAAAAAAAAAAAAGAATACAGGCCCTTTTTGGTGTCTTTCTCCATTCCTTAAAAAAGAGGTATAAATTCCATAACCAAAGTAGCCTTGTTTGGATATCTTTCTGATAAAAAACTTCAAAGTGAATCATAAAGTCTTGGCAAAATTGAGTGAGTGAATGCTAAGAATAGGTGGCAAATCAGTAGAATGAGAAGATAAATTTCCAGAGAGGACTGTTAAAAGAAGCTCTAAGTGATGGAGACCATCCTCAAAGGGAGAAAGGAATGAGAAATGACCTCATTCTCCAATAAATGGACATCAGAGTCAGAACTAAAGACCCCTAAGAGAGGCTAATGCACGTTTAAGGCTGGGAAAAGGCTGTGGTCAGCATGAGCCACCCAGCAGGCTCACCTCAATGTGAACGCAGAGGCTTCTTGAAGTTGTATGCACAAGCAGTAGTCTCCCTTAGTCCAAGGCCAAGTGTAGAACCTAATGGAGGCTAAAGACCTGTGAGTCAACTGGTGGGACTAAGCTATGAACTATGTTTATCATTATTAGCACAGTTGACAGACTACAGTGACTTGCAAAAACTTGGAGATGTATATTTGTGTATACGTACTTTATGTACATATGTCTACAAACTTTGCAGAAAAAAATTCCAGCCTGATCTCCATGAGAACACAGATACAAATACATACACATAAACCTTAGCAAATGAATGAACCTATTTCTGTTGACCAAATGAGTCTTATCAAAGCCCTGAAGACAAATTAACCTTTAAAAACAACAGTGTCAAAACTCTGATTCAGAGTTGTTGCTTTTTTTTTTTTTTTTTGAGACAGTACCTCACTCCGTTGCCCAGGCAGAGTGACGTGGTGCGATCACTGCTCACTGCAACCTTAGCCTCCCAAGCTCAAGTGATCCTCCCACCTCAGCCTCCCAAGTAGATGGCACCAGAGGCACACACCACCATGCCCAGCTAATTTAAAAAAAAAAAAATTTTTGTAGAGATGAGAGCTTACTATATTGCACAAGCTGGTCTTGAACTTTGACACAAGATTATTACTGAATTCTTTAAGGGCAGGGACTTTTCTCTAATCCTTGTTGAAACTCCTAGAGTGGTACTCAGCATATAGTAGTTACTCAATAAATGTTTGTTGAATGAAGAGTAAATGATATTTGATTAACTACAAGTAGAACAAACAGTCAATCTTTTTTTTTTTTTTGGAGACAAGGTCTTGCACTGTCACCCAGGCTGAGTGTAGTGGCCCATTCTTGGCTCGCTGCCACCTCAACTTCCCAGGCTCAATCTATCCTCCTGCCTCAGCCTTGTGAGTAGCTAGAACTACAGGCCTACATGACCATGCCTGAGACTAAATTTTTTGTATTTTTTTTGTAGAGATGGGGTTTCACCATTTTGCCCAGGCTGGTCTCGAACTCCTGGGCTCAAGTGATCCACCCACCTTGGCCTCCCAAAGTGCTGGGATTACAGGTGTGAGCCACTGCACCCGGCCCTGAATGGATCAATCTTTAGGAGCTGTGTTACAGTTATAATTTACTTTACCTATCCCAAATCAGTGCCACTTGTTATGCAACAAGGATTATTAGAATTGGAATGGACTTTAGGAATGATCTAATTAAACCCTCTCATTTTACCCATGTGAAAGTGGGTTAGAGCAGTGAAATGACACATAAGGCCACTCAATTAATTGGTGATCTGACCTGTTCTAGAACGCAGGGATTCTGGCTTTGAATTCACTGGGCTATCAAATGGATATCAAGAGACCTTTGGTTGGTTCCATATAGACATATTCATCTGTGTCACACAGTTTGTATGTGTCTGTGTGTTTGTGTGTGTTGGGGGGATGAGTAAGCAATATTTCTGATTCTATTTTCAGATTTCTTATTTTCCCCTCACAACACCATTTGCACAGCGATGGTCAAGTCAGTAGGCATAGGCATGAGAACCCCCTGTCTTGTCCTCCTCCCTTTGCCAGTTCATCTGTCTTTGAATTTTTTTTGTGAGTATTCTAGAATTAACCTCATTTTAGATTCTGGTAAACCTGATCTTTAAAAACAGTTTGGGTCCCCATCTCATGTGCCTGTTCTGTTTAAAATTTCTAAACAATAAATATTTCAATCTTTCACTTGTACAATTACCAGATATAAGCTACATTATCTCATACACTTTGCTGTTCACTTTCTATCTCAGGTGCTCCCTGCAGCCAACCTTTCAACATAGTGCCTGCCATCATCATTAAATAGTCCCCAAAGCTCTGTTTCAGAGTAATAACCTTGGCAGCACTGTGCCCAGTGCCAAACCTCTCTCCAAGGCTAGTTACAGGATTTGTTCTTCTCTGGTACTATGTGACACTGAAGCTGGCATCAGTGAACTTTGTATTTTTAATTTCAGTCTTACTTTCGTTCTCTCATTATTTCTCCTCTTCTCCTTAGCTTCTGTAATGCCTTGTTTCAGGTCAAGCTTGGTTCAACTTTCACTTTCTTCATTTAACTTCTCAGTTCTTCGGACAGCTCGTTCTTTCCCCTTGTTAAAGCTGCACTTTGCAGAGTGTTCCTAGTCTGTAATTGGGGTTTTGGTTCATGATTAATCAAAAGTATGTATTTTACTTCTAATTATAAAGTATTACTTGAAAATATTGTGCAGGAACTCCTGTAAGCATTAGGGATGGAGCAGTGAATGAAGTCCCTGCCTTCAGTGGAGTTCACTAGAGGAGACAGATTACCAGTAAATGAATATTCAACAGAAGGGAGGTAGTGAAGGTGCAATGAGGAAAAATAAGCAGGAGGAAACAGAGAAGATGAGGAGAGGTGAAGGGAGAATACTTCTGGTAGAGTCAGGAGCATATCTGTGAAGATGTGACAGTGAGAAGGAATGAATTGAAGGAATCAATTCTGCAAAGACCTCGGGGAAGTGTGTGCCTGGCAGAGGGACTAACAAATGTAAAGGCCTTAAGGTGGAAATAAGCACAGACTTTTCAAAGATGAACAAGAAGACCACTATGGCCTGGGGAATGGTGCAAGAGGAGAATGCTAGAAAGCTGGCGAGGTAGGTCAGGGCCAGAGCCCATGCATCCAAGCCATTGAAGAAGAGCAGAATGGCATGGTCTGCATGATGTGCTAATGTGACTCCTCTGCTTGTTGCATACAGAATTGACCTGGGGGTGCTGAGAAAGATTGGAAATGTGGGGAAGGCAATTAGGTGGCAATTGGAGGAAGTTATGGGTAAGATTTGGAGGGGAGCAGTAGGGCTTATCAGAAGGGCTGAAATTCAAGATTTATTTTGCTGTAATATGAGAGGGAAAGGACAGTCAAGAATGACTGCTAGGGTTTGGGGCCTGAGCCAAAGAAGAATAAAGAAGCCATTAACCATTTGTGAAAACCTGGGGAGTGCACATATCTGGTTTATATGGTAGGTAGGGCAGAACTGCGAGAGCTCTGATTAGATGTAAATTTGAGATGCTGGACTTAGAAAATTCAAAAGAATAAAAGGATATTTTCAAAATCTCAGTTTAGTTTCAGCCTGCAACTCTGTATTTTTTATTTAACTTTAAACCTACCTTATTTCAAAAGAACTGTGTCCTTTGAATTCATATGCAAAACTATATTGTAATAGTTAATGTTTGGATGTGTAAAGGGAATTTTTTTGAAAAGCGTCTGTCTCTATAATCTGAAAGTACTTATGAAAGTTTTAAATATGCAAGGCTGAGAAGTTCCCAAAAAAGTCCAGGCCTTATAATTTGATAAAGTGGTTGGTCTTCTCCCAGTGTAACTATTAACACAATGCAGAATCATTGTTAGTAATAGCTGAATATGTGAGTCTGTCTCCATTCTCTCAGCCACTGATGTTTAATGTTTATAAGGGGCAGAACAGGATGAAGTCAGCTTCATAAGAGGCTCTGTGTCATTCTGAGGAGAATATGGTATTGATTTTTAGAAGCTTAGAAGCTGCAGTGGTTTGCAATAGCAACATACTGGACCGAGAATGAAGGGACATGCTGTCTAGTCCTGGCATTGTCACTTTATTCCTGTGTGGCCTTCAAGTCATATGACCTCTATGGAATTCAGTTTCCACACATATGAAGTAGGGCTAATACTATACAGCTGGCAAGACTGTTGTGAGGATTCTTTAAAATTGTATGGAAATATTTGAGGGCAATGAAACAATACACATATATATTCTATTTTGAATTATCAATATCTGTCAAAAACTACAGAAAGGTAAATTTTATAGATAAAATCGCACTAGAAGGAGATTTAAGAGCAATGCAGATTTATACAGCCAAGGACATTTCTAGGTCTTAAAATTATTCATGTTATGTCATAACCTCAGAGTGGATAATAGAGAACTTTTTTTTTTTTTTTTACTTATAAAAGAGTTTTAATCTAATTGGACACATTCAAGTTACATTAAAATATATTTCAAACCTATTTTGGTTGCTTTAAAGAGTAGCTTAAAATTCTACACTCAATGTTGACTAATATTTTAAAATTCTTTAAAATTTTGGCCAAAAAGGGATAATTTCTTTTTTTTAATTTATTTTTATTTTTATTATTATACTTTAGGTTTTAGGGTACATGTGCACAATGTGCAGGTTTGTTACATATGTATCCATGTGCCATGTTGTTTTGCTGCACCCATTAACTCGTCATTTAGCATTAGGTATATCTCCTAATGCTGTCCCTCCCCCCTCCCCCCACCCCACAACAGTCCCTGGAGTGTGATGTTCCCCTTCCTGTGTCCATGAGTTCTCATTGTTCAATTCCCACCTATGAGTGAGAACATGCGGTGTTTGGTTTTTTGTCCTTGCGATAGTTTACTGAGAATGATGGTTTCCAGTTTCATCCATGTCCCTACAAAGGACGTGAACTCATCATTTTTTATGGCTGCATAGTATTCCATGGTGTATATGTGCCACAGTTTCTTAATCCAGTCTATCGTTGTTGGACATTTGGGTTGGTTCCAAGTCTTTGCTATTGTGAATAGTGCCGCAATAAACATACGTGTGCATGTGTCTTTATAGCAGCATGATTTATAGTCTTTTGGGTATATACCCAGTAATGGGATGGCTGGGTCAAATGGTATTTCTAGTTCTAGATCCCTGAGGAATTGCCACACTGACTTCCACAATGGTTGAACTAGTTTACAGTCCCACTAACAGTGTAAAAGTGTTCCTATTTCTCCACATCCTCTCCAGCACCTGTTGTTTCCTGACTTTTTAATGATGGCCATTCTAACTGGTGTGAGATGGTGTCTCACTGTGGTTTTGATTTGCATTTCTCTGATGGCCAGTGATGATGAGCATTTTTTCATGTGTTTTCTGGCTGCATAAATGTCTTCTTTTGAGAAGTGTCTGTTCGTGTCCTTTGCCCACTTTTTGATGGGGTTGTTTGTTTTTTTCTTGTCAATTTGTTTGAGTTCTTTGTAGATTCTGGATATTAGCCCTTTGTCAGATGAGTATGTTGCAAAAATTTTCTCCCTTTCTGTAGGTTGCCCGTTCACTCTGATGGTAGTTTCTTTTGCTGTGCAGAAGCTCTTTAGTTTAATTAGATCCCATTTGTCAATTTTGGCTTTTGTTGCCATTGCTTTTGGTGTTTTAGACATGAAGTCCTTGCCCACGCCTATGTCCTGAATGGTATTGCCTAGGTTTTCTTGTAGGATTTTAATGGTTTTAGGTCTAACACTGAGTAAGGCATGAGAATAAACTGGTCACTTTTATTAATAAAGTGGAGCAAGGTTTTTTTTTTTTAAAACAGGGTCTCACTCTGTCACCCAGGCTGGAGTGCAGTGGTGCAATCTTGGCTCACTGCAACCTCCACCTCCTGGGTTCAAGTGATTTCCAGCTAATTTTTGTATTTTTAGTAGAGATGGGGTTTCGCCATGTTGGCCAGGCTGGCCTTGAACTCCTGAGCTCAAGTAATCTGCCTGCCCCAGCCTCCCAAAGTGCTGGGATTACAGGCATGAGCCACTGTGCCCAGCAATGGAACAAGTTTTTTTAAAAAAAGATACATATTTATACCAACAGGTGATTGAACAAAGCGTATGACACTGTTTTACTATTTTGTTTACATAATGCCTGATATAATTTGGGTGTTTGTCCCCTCCAAATCTCAGGTTGAAATGTGTTCCCAATGTTGGAGGTGGGGCCTTGTAGAAGGTATTTGGGTCATGGGGACAGATCCCTCGTGAGTGCCCCCCCTCCCCCATGGAAATGAGTGAGTCATTGATCTATTCGTTCACCTGAGAGCTGGTTGTTTAAAAGAGCCTGAATCTCTCTTTCTACTTGTGTCATCATGTGATATGCCTGCTCCCCTTTCCCTTTCTGCCATGATTGTAAGCTTTCTGAGGCCCTCACCAGAAGCAGAAGCTGGCATTATGCCCTGGTGCAGACTGCAGAAGTGTGAGCCAAATAAACCTCCTTTTATAAATTACCCAGCCTCAGGTATTTCTTTATAACATTGCAATATGGATTAATACAATGCTTTATTCAAATAAAATTTTGAAATGATTTGTGAAACAATGTCAATAAAAATGATATATAATGGATTAAAGAAATGGATTGAAAAGGAAAATAAAGGTAGGAAAAACACATGAAGTTGGAAAGTAATGTTATTACAAAAAACACAGCTGAAAGTTCCTCACTATTGCTCACTGTTTGGTTCTGAGCTTCCTAGAAGGCCCAGCACAAAAGGAAACATGACTCATGAGGCATACTGTCAATTTTACAAAAGCAAATCATTCACTGCAATGTAGGAATTTCATTTGTTGTGTTTTTCCCCCAAAAGAAACAATTTGTGTAAGAAGATATAATTTGAATGGTCTCAGCTGACCTTTCCTTTTCTCACTTAAAATAGTGAGTTACTTGCTTGATAATGGGTTATCAAATGGAGAATTAACCTATGAAATCCACTGGCGCCACAGAGATCACCTATGACTTAAAAGGCATTTCTGAAAGCAATCTAATTTGGCAAAGTAGGTAATGACCTAGAAATTTATGATGAACAAAACACAGAGAAACAGGAGAGTTTTACAATGGAAAAGGTATCAAGTTAAAATCTGAAACTGTTTTTTTATATCTGACATCATTGCATATGACTAATTTTATTACCCCAGGACAAGGAAACTGTCTTTCCTGCACTTTTTTCATCTGAAAAATTCTGATTTGGAAATAGATGACCTTTTGATTTGTCTTCCTAGCTGTGAGAATCTGAGTTTGCAATTATACTTTGGATCAGATAAACAAGGCAAGTTGTCTTGGAAAAGGAAAATAACATTTAGAATGAGAGCAAGTACTAGAGGAAAAGAACAAAAAACTGGAGAAATGGTTTCTATTGTTAAAGCAGCAGATCAAGTGCCAGATCTGGTATTCTGCTTCACATGTGAAGGGACTTGCTCCCCACTGCCTTCGCCCAGGCCTATGTGCCTGTCCTGACCCAGTAGGATACTGGAGATTTGGGGGGTAGGGAGAAACAGAGGCTCCTGCAAATGGGAGACGGCAACGCATAAAAGGGCATGAGTACATGTCAAAAGCAGGGAAATTCAGTTCCACGTGTATACTGTGTGCTCGCTCCTTCTTTCCCTACTTCCAGAATGGTGGTAGCCAGAATCTTCTCCTTCAGGTAGGGGATGGGAACACTTATATCTCACAAATCAGCCTAGCCAAAGAGAAGAAAAATCAAGATGCCGACATCACAGATTCCTCAGTGAAGAAGCCCAGCCATTTCACTACACAGACACCCAGTCAATAAGCTCCACCTACTTGCTCAAAGCTTCCAGTTAACATTCTAATGCAAATAGCCTATGGCCACCAGACAGTACACAGGTAAAATACAAGTGAACATGAAACAGTAAGTTGGGCCAGCCACAGTGGCTTATGCTTGTAATCCCAGCTCATTGGGAGGCCGAGGCAGGTGGATCACCTGAGGTTAGAGGTTCAAGACCAACCTGGCCAATGTGGTGAAACCCTGTCTCTACTAAAAATACAAAAATTAGCCAGGTATGGTGGTGCACACTTGTAATCCCAGCTACTTGGGAGGCTGAGGCGGGAGAATCTCTTGAACCCGGGAGGTGGAGGTTGCAGTGAGCCGAAATCACACCAATGCACCCCAGCCTGGGCAACGAGTGAAACTCAGCCTCAAAAAGAAAAAAAAAAAAGTAAGTTGGATGAAACTTTTTAAAAAAATCAAAATATTCTGATTAATGTGAATATGAATATATAAGGTAAATGCATGTGCTATGAGAAGATAATAAACCTTTGTGTGGGAAAACAACGATTTAAAGAAGTACTTTCAGAGGAGAAAAAGAAGAGCTGTTATATATCTTAGATATTAAAATAAGATAGCAGAAGCAAAATATTTGGGAGACAAATTTGAGGAAAGCTTACAGAAAGTGAAGCAAGAAGGCAGAGCTATAGAAAACAGAGCAAGAAAACCACAGGAAAATTAGTGGGAACAGTCCATAAAATCTAGCAGCAGGGAACAGAGAAAATGGAAAGAAGGAAAATAATACAGAAATAATTTAAAAACTGTTTCCAGAACTGGAGCACAGTGTTTCCAAATTGCAGTAGCCCACTGTGTGTTTATAAAAATGAGTGAAAAAAGACTCATCACAAGACGTAGTACTGTGAAATTTCAGAATACTGAATGCAAAATATAAAAAGTAATAAAAATATCCAGATAAAAAGTTCATGTTTTATTGAAAGGATCGATAATCAATATGGCAGTAAAGCATGAAGGTTAACAGCGTGAGCTCTCAACCCAGCTTGCCTGGATTCTAATTCTGTAATTACTAGCCCTATAACCCTGAGGAAGTTACTGCAACCCTGTGTCACAGCCTTCTCATCTGTAAAATGGGGATAAAAAGTAGTGCCTACCTGACAGGGTTGTTGTGAGGATTAAGTGAGATGAAAAACATAAATACATATAGAAGTGTGACTGACATACAGTGCTGAGAAAATGTTAGGCATTGTCATTGAGAATTTAATTAGTAGCTCTGGAGGGTAGAAAGCAATAGGTCAAAGCCTTCAAAATTGTGAGGGCGCATGATTTCTAGTCTAGTATTCTATTTCCAGACAACTATCAGTTAAGTATGAGAGCAAAATAAAAATATTTTAGATATACAGAGTCTCAAAAATTTTATCTCCTGTGTACACTTTATCAGGAAGCTATGTTCTATCAAAACAAAGAAGTAAGCCAAGATAGAAGACATGGAATCAGGTAAAAGGAAATCCCATATAAAATATGGAAAGAGAATCCCCAAGACAATGATGGAAGGAGACTTTAAAACAACAGCTAATCCTCAACCAGTCCTGATGTGGACAAGTCGGAAGAATGCTGGGACACTTTCCTTATGATGAAGTTGACATTGAATTTATATCAGTGCATTGTAAGAAGATTTTCACAACTGAGGAAGTGTTTGTGAGTAAAAGAATGACAACTATATAGGAAACTAAGAATAAACAGCAATAGTAATACCTTAAAATGAAAAAAAAATGACAATTAAGGAAACCAAAATCTGTTCAGAAAAGGAAAAATAGTAATTGTACCCAACCTGACTCAACTCTGTCTAGTGTTTATATGGTCATAATACTATAAATACTATAGTGATATAACTAAAATTATAATAAAGCTCTGTTGGGAAGAAAGGAGAAAGAATTAGGGTGTGTGTGTTTATGTTTGGGATATAGGTAGTAAAAATAAAAGCTAAAGTATAATTTTCTATGGTAGGAAGTCAATACATGAGACCTAAAAATAAAAACTCTAATTTGTTTGCTTTTTCTTTGTTTTTAGATTGGTGGAAATATGGGGGCAAATATCATAAAATTAGTTCAAAGAGCTGAAAGTAGCTGCCTCTAAGGAATAAAAATTGGAAAGAGGTAGTTGGAATTCTATTTTTCTGTAATAAGCCTTGTGTAACAATTTGACACTCTACATTATGACTATGTGTAATTTGATATAAAATACACTGAATTCAAAAATTAATATTATCATTAAAAAATTAGGGAAGTCTTAGCCAGGACAATCAGGTAAGAGAAAGAAAAGGCATCCAAATGTAAAAAAGGATGCCAACTATCTGTCTTCACTGACAATATGATTCTATATCAAGCAAACCCTAAACACTCCACAAGAAAGCTCTCTGGAACTGATAAACAACTTCAGTAAAGTTTCAGGATACAAAATCAATGTCCAGAAATCAGTAGCATTTCTACATACCAATAATGTTCAAGCCAAGGGCCAAATCAAGAACACAATGCCATTTATAATAGCCACAAATACAGACACACACGCACACACACACACACACACCTAGGAATACATCTAACCAAAGAGGTGAAAGATCTCTACAAGGAGAACTACAAAACACTGCTGAAAGAAATCACAAATGACACAAACAAATGGGAAAATCATTCCATGCTTTTGGTTTGAAAGGATCAATATCATTAAAATGACCATACCTCCCAAAGCAATTTACAGATTCCATGCTATTCCTTTCAAGCTACCAACATAATTTAACACAGACCTCAAAAAAAATTCTAATATTTATATAGAACCAAAACAGACCTGAATAGCTGAAGCAATTGTAGGCAAAAAGAATAAAGCTACATATTACCCATTCTCAAATTATACTGTAAGACAACAGTAACCAAAACAGCATGGTACTAGTACAAAAAACAGACTCATAACCCAATGGGACAGAATATAGAACCTGGAAATAGAGCTGCACACCTACAGCCATCTTATCTTTGACAAAGCCAACAAAAATAAACAATGGGGAAAGGATTTTGTGTTCAATAAACAGTACTGGGATAGCTAGCTGGCCATATGAAGAAGAATGCAACTGAACTCCTACCTTTCACCATATACAAAAATTAACTCAAAATGAATTAAAGACATAAATGTAAGACTTCAAACCCTAAGAATCCTAGAAGAAAATCTAGGAGACACCATTTTGGACATTGGTCTTGGTAGAGAATTTATGACTTAGTTCTCAAAAGCAATTTTCAACAAAAATAAAAATAGACAAGTGAGACCTAAGTAAACTAAAGTACTTCTGCACAGCAAAAGAAACTATCAACAGAATAAATAGCCTAAAAAATGGGAGAAAATATTCACAAATTATGCATCTGACAAAAGTCTAATAACCAGACTCTATGCTAAAAGAATTCAACAAGCAAAAATAAATAACAAAGAAAACATTTATGCAGCCAAAAAAGACATGAAAAAATGCTCATCATCACTGGCCATCAGAGAAATACAAATCAAAACCACAATGAGATACCATCTCACACCAGTTAGAATGGCGGTCATTAAAAAGTCAGGAAACAACAAGTGCTGGAGAGGATGTGGAGAAATAGGAACACTTTTACGCTGTTGGTGGGACTGTAAACTAGTTCAACCATTGTGGAAGTCAGTGTGGTGATTCCTCAGGGATCTAGAACTAGAAATACCATTTGACCCAGCCATCCCATTACTGGGTATATACCCAAAGGATTATAAATCATGCTGCTATAAAGACACATGCACGCGTATGTTTATTGCGGCACTATTCACAATAGCAAAGACTTGGAACCAACCCAAATATCCAACAGCGATAGACTGGATTAAGAAAATGTGGCACATATACACCATTGGAATACTATGCAGCCATAAAAAATGATGAGTTCATGTCCTTTGTAGGGACATGGATGAAACTGGAAACCATCATTCTGAGCAAACTATCGCAAGGACAAAAAACCAAACACCATGTGTTCTCACTCATAGGTGGGAATTGAACAATGAGAACACATGGACACAGGAAGGGGAACATCACACTCTGGGGACGGTTGTGGGGTGGGGGGAGGGGGGAGGGATAGCTTTAGGAGATATACCTAATGCTAAATGAGGAGTTGATGGGTGCAGCACACCAACATGGCACATGGATACATATGTAACAAACCTGCACATTGTGCACATGTACCCTAAAACCTAAAGTATAATAATAATAAAATTTTAAAAAAAAATGGGCAAGACATGAACAGACACTTCTCAATAGGAGATATACAAGTGGCCAACAAACATATGAAAAAAATGCTCCACCTCACTAATCATCAGAGTAATAAATCAAAACCACAATGAGAAATCATTCTAACCAGTCAGAATGGCTGTTATTAAAAAGTCAAAAAACAATAGACGTGGATAAAAGGAAGCACTTATGCACTGTTGGCGGGAACTTAAATTAGTTCAGCTACTGTGGAAAGCAATTTGGTGATTTCTCAAGGGACTTAAGACAGAACTACCCCATTCAACCTAGAAATCCCGTTACTGTGTATCCATCCAAAAGAACACTCATATGTTCATCGCAACACTATTCACAATAGCAAAAACATGGAATTAACCTAGGTACCCATCAAAGGAGAATTGGATAAGGCTCTTCCTCTATAGACACTTTATTTTAAGGGTATGAATAATACTTTGTTGAGTGAATATTTCTTAATTTACTTAGGCAGTCCTCTATTAACCACGAAGTTGTTTCAAAGGTTTAAGTATTATCACATAGCAAACATCCTTATATCCAGTAATCTCTGAAAAAAATCTCTGATTATTAATTTTAGATAAATACCTGGAAGTAGAATTCTTTGTTTTCTTTTGTAAAAAGCTATAAATTCTTTGAGCCTCTTTGTATATAGTCCCAATTTAACTTCCAGAAAAGTTGTACCAAAATAGTCTTACACCAGTGTTAGAGAAGAGTTACTCTCTCAGCATACTGTCACCAGCATTAAATATTAACTTTCAATCAATTTTGTTATTTAATGTAAAGAACATATAATCTTTTTGACTTATCAAAAGGAAAATTACTTTCTGTTCATATGAATAGCAGCCTGCTGGTCAGCAAATTTTGTGAGCCCCTGCAGAGACAGCCTAGAAGTCAATTGTCAGTATTCACCACTGGAAATCTTGCCTTTGATCAATATATTTGGAAGAAATGTGCTATCACCCATATTATGTGATACAGACGTTATTAAACTTGGTCTCATTTTGTAAAAAGCTTTCTTCTGAACTGAAGGATAATAATGAGCATTGACTTTAGACGTGGTCTTTTATTTTAGACATAGTTGTGCATTTTATGACTATCTTAAATTCACTTGAGTGTGAATTTCTTGAGAACATTCATTCGATATTTAAGAAACATTTACTGAGTGTATACAGTGTTTTAGTATGTATCATTTAACATACATTTATTAAGTGTATATAGTATTCTATGATAAACTAAGTTTTGAGGCACAGTGGGAAAGAAAACAATTCTTGTCCTAAAAGCTTAATCCTTGTACGTGATTTACACAGCAGATTCAAATAGTCCAGATAATCTCAGGAATTGGAGAACATTTCTGAAAATATATCTGCCCATTATGAGAAGTAGGAGTGAAAAATTCAACTTTCTGACTGCCAACCAAGAGCTCAATCTACTTAAAAATAATTGTACATCAGGATATTTAAACTAATAATATTTGTGTATCATACAATTACAATTAAATTTATAGTATGTACATGTGACTTAGAAACCAACTACTCTCTATTCTCTGTATTAAAAATGGACAGAGAAAAGACTTTTCCTCAAATGAAATACGTAGAATATTCATAAACTGTTTTATCTTTACACATTCTATAATTTAGTTTTTTTTATCAGAAGAAAGATAAGATTCTAGTTCAGAAAACATGACTCAGTGCCATCTGATAGTCATTTCTGTCTTTGAACTGCACCGTCAGTGACATTCAAAAGAAAACTGGACACAGGACTTGACACATACTTTAAATGTCAGCATTGAATCTCCATGATAAGAAGGAAAAACCTCAGAATTTTCGACCAACAGACGTAGACCATCCTGTTGCTCTACTTCTCAGTCTTGGTGACAGTTCTCCTATTTGTCTAGAGCTTTTTCTGTGTCAAGAACATGTCTTTCTTTATTAGGCATATCTGGATTTATAATTCTCTTCATGAAAACACTGCTTAGAAGCTATCTCCTGGCCACGAGATGTGCAGATAATATCACTTTCATTTTCTGCTCTCCCCTCACAGTGCTCTAAGAAGTTAGTTTCTCTTTTGAAAGATGCCTTACTGATTAGAATGGAGTCAGGACGTGATTATAGAAAGACAGTCTAGTATGTAGTTAGGCCATGTCAGGACAATGACTGGATAGTGTTACAAACGTGAAGGAGCTTTATAGCTCTCCAGTCACCATGCTAGTGAAGAGCAAGTTAAGGAACCATTATCTGAATGTCTGAAATATCAAGGGCATGCTTCTCAACATGCTTCAGTAAAACAGCCAATAAATACATCCTTCTGTTTTTCTTAGCACTTTCCTGTTCTTAGAGGAGTAGGAGTACTTTTTGTGGAGTATTGAAGAAAGAATAGTTTTATATGTCAGACAGACTTGGGTATCAGTCTTGATGCTACTAAGTAAGCATGCCGTCTTGGGCTTAAGCTCCCTAAACTTCCAATTCCTCACCTGTAAAATTGGGGAAATACTTTTAAAGAAATGAAGCATAACTTCTCACTTCTGAAGTGTGAATTGTGCATAGTGACTTCCTTCCAAAGAGTACAGTATAGAAGGAAGGAAAAACAAGTAACTACAGTGGAGAAAACTGACAAGCCTGACCCCAAGGTTAAGATTAACAATGAAGCGTCACATTAATAGCATATATTCTTGATATCATGTGATGAGAATGGCATTTTTCTCCCTTCTCCCTAAAAAACCCCATAATCCCAATCTTATGAGAAAAGTATCAGAAGAAAACAAACTGAAGGACATTCTACAAAACACACTAACCAATACTCCTAAGCATGGGAAAATCATATCCATCTTTCCTTGGTGTGAAGATTAAAATATATGTTTTAATAATTACATTATTATTGGATAATTACATATCATTCAAAATATACATTCCTACCCCATCAACATCAGGCTTGGCCATGTGACTTGCTCTGACAAATAAAATGTGAGCAGAAATGAAGCGTGTCCCTTCTGAGCTCCTATCTTGTGGCTTTCATGCTCTATTTTTCCTCTAAAACCTCATTAAGAACTCTCGGACAGTCAACCCAGATCCTAGCATGTAGACAATTAACTGCTGACTGGCAGTTGACCTGGAGTAAATATGTAGCATGAAGGAGAAATAAATGTTTTTGTAAGCTACTGAGATGTTGAGGTCATCCTTTGATAGCGTAACTGAGCTTAAGCTGAGGACCTAGTTCTAATCAATAATGGAGTCCATACATTTTTACTTTCTGTTTCCCTCTGCTTCTTGCTCTTCCCCCATGTCCCCTCCACTTTCTTCTCTTTGTCCATCAACTTTTCCTTTTCAGATTACTCTTATAATTTATAAGTATCTCCTTTCCACTAACTGTCTTTAGACTTTAGCATTTGAGCTTCTTTTCTTACATTTGCTCTTAGTTGTTTACCTCACTTTGATTTTTCTAGTGTTTTCAGCTAGAAACATCCATGAGTGATTGAGGTTAAGATAACCTCCCTCTGCTATTCATCTGCCTTTCTCTTTACTCCTACATTGGTTTCCTGATGAAATTGAATTAAAATTAAGATCCAGAACCCTTCGAATGGAAAAAGAAACTACCACAAGGGAAATTAAGGGTGTTTTCAAAAAGGTTAGGAGCTGATTATAAGCATGTAAGCCTCATACTTTTATTTTTTCTTTTAGCATCAGCCATCTCCTGAATCCCTGCCCAGTTGCCAGATGCAAGTTTCTTTCTCCAAAGTAAACCTAGCCAATTCAGCAATTCTTGTTGACTCATCCAGCCTTCTTGTTCACCCAGGACTTACTTAGGCATCCAACATGAAATAAAATTTAGATTCCCTAATCCTGAGATATCTGTACCTGATAAATGATGCACAAGACAAACAGGCAGAAAGGATTCCTCTTAATTATGTTCAATTTTAATTTCACATGGATGCAATTTATATAGGAAAATATGATTAGATTGACCCAGCATTTACAAAATCAAAATATCCAAGCATCCATCTTTACAGGAAACGAATATCCATAGCACACAACTAGAAGAATCTCTGATGGAGTGGTGCTGTCAGACAGTATCAAAAGGAGCTGGTGTTGTGAAGTTAGACACATTTCACATCAGTTTCAAGATTAATTCAGTGGCACAGATTGCAAGGGTTGCTTACTGTTATCAGGTAAGCACACACGATTTTTTTCTAGTCTCTGGTAAAAATGATTGAAGGGGTTGATTTTCCTTCTCAATTTCAATCTTCAAATTTATATTGCCATCTAAGGAGGTCATTTATCTCTCATTTGAACACATAGGATATGTCTGCCCAGGAGGATTCTCTGGGCATCTGGGAGTAAAATACGAAGTTAGTCTGCAAGATAGCTGATTGTTCAGGAATAACCCACGAACTTCTTCCATGAAAAATACTGATGGCACGGCTGTGCTGGGAGTTTAAAGGAGATTGCCCTTTCAACTGCACAGGGGTTGGGTGTTATGGTGGAAGTGAGAAGAATGTCATAGGGTTTCAGAAAAATGCAAAAGAAGAGTGAATACTTTTTCTTTGCCAAAAAAGAACCTTGAATAGGATGCATTTTTCTAGTACAAAAAACTTAAATAGTTCTGAAAGATAGAACATTGTTCAGTTCATTTTGCTACAGTTGGCAACTACATAAAATTTGGATAAACCCGATTCTAAGTCCTCTAAATGTCTGTTGGTGGTTAGAGCTCTGTAGCTTCTTAAAGAGCTGACTGGGCAATTTTCACGATGTTTAAGAATTACGTAGAATTTCCACTACTGTTTCTTTCCAGGCCAAGAAAGAGAATGTCGTGGGCAGTAATGGATGAGACAATCCATCTGGAAAACATTTATTTGCCTTACAGGTTTTGTTAATTCAGCAAATTGGTTCTAAGTTTTTTTGAACTCATTGTATAAACACTTGCTGGTCATCAAATTGCTATTTTTTCTATCCCTAGCTCAATTTTTTTAAAAGATTATTTCAATATGTACTTTAATTTTTGAAGTTTCTTTGTGGGAACAAGAGCCAATTTGCTAAGTACTTTCTCCTTTTTCATATACAAATTTTAGAACATTCTAAAGATTTCTGAAAATATGCTTTTAAACATGACTTACACCATCCACTCGAAGACAAAGCAGGAAGGTCATATAGTAAATATTCTGATCATCACATGCAATTGCTAAGAAGAATAAATCAATAGAAACAATTAAAAATGTGTCAAACATAATAGAAAGAACAATTATCCAACAAACAGATGCTTATCATCTTGATAGCTTGAGATGGAGGTTAAGCCCAGAAAGTACAACATTTGAATGCATGAGAGAAAGAAATGCACCTTTAAAATATCAAAAGATAGTAATATTTTTCAAAATACAGATGGTCCTCGACTTATGATGGGGTTATGTCCTGATAAACCCATCACAAGTTGAAAATATCATAAGCCAAAAATGCATTTAATACGTCTAATCTACTGAACGTTATGCTTAGCCTAGCCTACCTTGAACATGCTCAGAAAACTTACATTACCCACAGGTGGAAAAATCATCTAACACAAAGACCATTTAATAATAAAGTGTTAAATATCTCATGTGATGTGTTGAATACAGTATGAAAAATACAAAATGGAATGGTTGGGTTACTTGAAATTTGGTTTCTACTGAATACATATCGCTTTTACACCATCATAAAGCCAAAAAATCATATGTCAAACCATTTTAAGTCAGGGACTGACTGTCTGTATATTGTTTCTATCTTTTTAGGACTTGACATAAGGCATTCATGGGGTCCAGGGAAAATATAATTAATTCCTAAAATAGAGCATACTTGTGGATAGGTCATTCATAGAAAACTTTCCTTTGTAAGACTTCAATATTCAAATATTAGCATATTACATAAAAATATGAGGGATGGACAGAGCACTAATGGCCAAAGAGAGTTACTAGGGATGAAACTCCTGGCTTGGTTCTAGATTCAAAGTCTATGTCTAGATTTTTGAACGAAAGGAAAATGGAAAAATAAGTGGGGATTTGGAGGATATGGTGAATGCATATCCTCCACATTTAAAAACAAATTTTGTGGGTACATAGTAGGTGTATATATTTATGGGGTACATGAAATGTTTTGATACAGGCATGTAATGCATAAAAATCACATCATGAAGAATGAGGTATCCATCCCCTCAAGCATTCATCTTTTGTGTTACAAACAATCCAGTTATACTCCTTTAGTTATTTTAAGTATACAATTAAGTTATTATTGACTATAGTCACCATGTCATGATATCAAATAGTAGGTTTTATTCATTCTTTATTTTTTTTTTTATAACCATTAATCATCCCCACCATCCTCCCACACTCCTTCTACCCTTCCATCTGGCCCTACCAGCCATATTTCTCCATAAGTTCAATTGTTTTGATTTTTAGAGCCCACAAATTAGTGAGAATATGTGAAGTTTGTCTTTATGAGCCTGGCTTATTTCACTTAACATAATTATCTCCAGTTCCATCCAGGTGGCTGCAAATGACTGGATCACATTCTTTTTCACAGCTGAATACCACTCCGTTGTGTATAGGTACCACATTTTCTTTATCTACTCATCTGTTGATGGACACTTAGGTTGCCTCCAAATTTTGGCTATCATGAACAGTGTACAACAAACATGCAAGTGCAGATATCTCTTTGATATACTGATCTCCTTTCTATTGGGTGTATAACCAGCAGAGGGATTGCTGGGTCATATAGTAGCTCTATTTTTAGTTTTTTGAGGAACCTCTGAACTGTTCTCCACAGTGGTTGTATTAATACTAATTTATTATACATTCCCACCAAAAGTTTACAAGGGTTCCCTTTTCTCCGCATCCTCACCAGCATTTATTATTGCCCATCTTTTGTATAAAATCCATTTTAATAGGGTGAGATGACGTCTCCCAGCACCTTTTCATATGTCTGTTGCCATTTGTATGTCTTCTTTTGAGAAACGCATATTCAAATCTTTTGCCTATTTTTTATGTGATTATTAGATTTTTTTCTGTAGAGTCATTTGAGCTCTTTATTTATTCTGGTTATTAATACTTTGTCACACTCTGGTTATTAATACTTTGTCACACTGGCAGTTTGCAAATATTTTCACCCATTCTGTAGGTTGTCTCTTCACTTCGTTGATTGTTTCCTTTGCTGTGCAGAAACTTTTTAACTTAATATTATCCCATTTGTTCATTTTTGCTTTGGTTTCCTGTGCTTGTGGGCTATTCCTCAAGAAATTTTTCCCCAGACCAATGTCCTGGAGATTTTCCCCAATGTTTTATTGGAACAGTTTCATAGGTTGAGGTCTTAGGTTTAAGTCTTTAATCCATTTTGATTTGATTTGATTTTTATATAGAGTGAGAGATAGGGGTCTAGTTTCATTCTTCTGCATATGGATATCCAGTTTTGCAAGCGCCATTTATTGAAGATACTGTCTTTTCTCCATTGTATATTCTTGGCACCTTTGTTGATAATGAATTCATAGTAGGTGTATAGATTTGTTTCTGGGTTCATTGTTCTGTTCCATTGGTCTATGTGGCTGTTTTTATGCCAGTCTACCATGCTGTTTTGGTTACTATAGCTCTGGAGTCAGGTAATTTGAAGTCAGGTAATGTGATTCCTCCAGTTTTGTTTTTTGCTTTGGATAGCTTTGGCTATTCCGAGTCTTTGGTGATTTTATATATATTTTAGGATTTTTTTTTCTATTTCTGTGAAGAATGCAGTTGGTTCTTTGTTAGGGGTAGCATTGAATCTGTAGATTGCTTGGCATAGTATGGACATTTTAACAATATTGATTCTTCCAATTCATGAACATGTAATATTTTTCCATTTTTTGTCCTCTTCAATTACTTTCATTAATGTTTTACAGTTCTCATTATAGAGATTTTTCACTTCTTTGGTTAATTTTTAGTTCTTTAATTTTATGTGTGGCTATTATAAATGGGATTACTTTCTTGATTTGTTTTTCACATTGTTTACTCTTGGCATATAGAAATGGTACTGATTTTTATAACTTAATTTTGTATCTTGCAACTTTAACGAGTTTGTTTATCAGTTCTATTGGTTTTTATGTGGAGTCTTTAGGGTTTCCAAATACAAGATCATTTCTGCAAATAAGGATAATTTGACTTCTTCATTTCCGATTTGGACTTTGGATGCCTTTTCTTTTCTTTTCTTTCTTTTTGAGGTGCAGTCTCACTCTTTCTCCCAAGCTGGAGTGCAGTGATGCAATCTTTGCTCACTGCAACCTCTGCCTCCTAGATTCAAGCAATTCTCATGCCTCAGACTCCAGAGTAGCTGGAATTACAGGCATTCACCACCACGCCTGACTAATTTTTGTATTTTTAGTAGAGATGAGGTTTCACCGTATTGGCCAGGCTGGTCTTGCACTCCTGACCTCAAGTGATCTGCCTGCTTTGGCCTCCTGGAGTGCTGGGATTACAGGCATGATCCACCACACCCAGCCAGGTTGCCTTTTCTCTTTTCTTTTCTTTTCTTTCTCATTTCTGATTGCTCTAACTAGGAGTTCTAGTACTATGTTGAATAACAGTGGTAAAACTAGGCATCCATGTCATGTTCCACATCTTAGTAAAAAGACTTTCTGTTTTTGTTCATTCAGTAAGATACTAGCTGTGGGTCTGTGGTATGTGGTTTTTATTATGTTGAGGTATGTTCCTTTTATCCCCAGTTTTTTCAGGATTTTTATTATGAGGAACTGTTGAGTTTTATCAAATGCTTTTTCAATATCAATCAAAATGATCATTTGGTTTTTATCCTTCATTCTGTTGATATGCTGTATCACACTGATTGATTTGTGTATGTTGAACCATCCTTGCATCCCAGTGATAAATTCCTGTTATCATGATGAATGATTTTTCTAATGTGTTCTTTAATTTGGTTTGCTAGTATTTTGTTGGGGATTTTTGCATCAATATTCATCAGAGATATTGACCTCTACTTTTTTTTATGTGTCTTTGGTTTTGGTATCAGGGTAATAATAGAGTAAGTGTGGAAGTATTCTCTCTTCCTCTACTTTTTTGGAATAGTTTAAGTAGGATTTGTATTAGTTCTTTAAGTGTTTGGTAGAATTTGGCAGTGAAGCCAGTGGGTCCTGGGCTTTTCTTTACTAGAAGACTTATAATTATGGCTTCAATCTTGTTACTTGCTATTGCTTTGTTCAGGTTTTGGATTTCTTTGTGGTTCAATCTAATGGATTGTATGTGTCTTGGAATTTGTCCATTTCTTCGAGATTTTCCAATTTATTGGCATATCATTGCTCACAGTAGCCACTAATAATCCTTTAACTTTCTGCAGTATCAGTTGTAATGCCTCCTTTTTTATTCCTGATTTTACTTATTTATATCTTTTCTCTTTTTTTTTCTTAGTGTGGTTAAAAGTTTAATCATTTTTGTTTAACTTTTCAAAAAACCAAATTTTCATTTCATTTTTTTATTTTAATTTATTTCTGCTCAGATCTTTATTATTTCTTTTATTCTGCTAATTTTGGGCTTGCGTTGCTCTTGCTATTCTAGTTAAGCTTTGTCATTAGATTGTTTATTTAAAGTGTTTCCTCTTTTTTGATGTAGGCACTTATGGCTATAAACTTTCCTTTTAGTCCTGCTTTTGCTATACACCATAGGTTTTAATATGTTGTGCTTCCATTATCATTTTGTTTCAAAATTTTTTCTAATTTCCTTCTTAATTTCTTTATTGGCCCACTAGTCATTGAAGGGCATATTATCTAATTTCCACATGATATAGTTAGGCTTTGTGTCCCCATCCAAATCTCATCTTGAATTGTAATCCCCAGATGTTGAAGGAGAGACCTACTGGAAGGTGATTAGATCATGGGGGGCAGTTTTCCCCCTGCTGTGCTTGTGATAGTGAGTTCTCATGAGATCTGATGGTTTTATAAGTGTCTGACAGTTCCTCCTTCACACACTCACTCTGTTGCCTGACACCATGTAGGATGTGCCTCTTACCCTTCTGCCATGATTGTAAGTTTCCTAAGGCCTCCCCAGCCATGCAGAACTGTGAGTCAATTAATCCTCTTTTCTTTATAAATTGCCCTGTCTTGCATATGTCTTTACAGCAGTGTGAAAATGGACTAACCATGTATTTGTATAGTTTCCAAAATTCCTCTTATTAATTTCTAGTTTTATTCCATTGTGGTCAGAGAAGATGCTTAATACTATTTCAATGATTTTGAATTTTTAAGACTCGTTTAATGGCCTAACATGGTCTATCATTGAGAATGACCCATGTGCTGAACAGAAGAATGTGTATTCTTCAGTCATTGGATGAAATGTTCTGTAAATATCTATTAGGTTCATTCGGTCAATAGTGCAGATAAGTCTGATGTTTCTTTATGATTTTCTGTCTCGATTATCTGTCCACTTCTGAAAGTGAGGTGTCAAAGTCTCCAGCTATTATTGTATTGGGGTCTATCTCTCTATGTAGCTCAAATAATATTTGCTTTGTGTATCTGGGTACTCCAGTGTTGGGTACATATGTATTTAAAACTGTTATATCGTCTTGCTGAATTAACTCCTTTATCATTATATAATAACCTTCATCTCTTTTTGTAGTTTTTGTCTTGAAACTCATTTTGTGTGATAGAAGCATAGTGACTCATGCCCTTTTTTGATTTCCATTGGCATGCAATACCCTTTTCCATCCCTTTAAGTCTATGTGTATCTTTACAGGTAAAGTGTGTTTCTTGTAGGCAACAGATGAATGGGTCTTGATTTTTTAAATTCATTCAGCCACTCTACATCATTTGATTGGAGAGTTTAGGCCATTTACTTTCAACATTACTACTGTTAGTAAATAAGGACTTACTCCTGCCATTGTGTTGTTTTCTGGTTGGTTTGTGATCTTATCTTTCTTCTTTCTTTCCTTCCTGTCTTCTTTTAATGAAGGTGATTTTCTCTGGTGATATGATTTAGTTTCTTGCTTTCTATTTTTTGTGTGTCCATTGTATGTTTTCTGGTTTGCATTTACCACAAGTCTTGCAAGTATTATCTTATAATCCATTATTAAGCTGTGACAACTTAATTCTGTTTGCATAAGCAAGCACAAAGAAAACTATACAAATTTTATTCTTTAACTTTATCCCCCTACCTTTTAACTTTTTGTTGTTTCCATTTATATCTTATTGTAATGTCTATGTCTTGAAAAGTTATTGTAGTCATTATTTTAGATTGGTTCATCGTTTAGTCTTTCTACTTAAGATAAAAGTAGTTTATATACCACAGTCACAGTATTATATCAGTCTGTGTTGTTTTGTGTACTTGCCATTACCAGTGAGTTTTACACCTTCAGGTTATTTCTTATTGCTCATTAATGTCATTTTCTTTCTGATTGAAGTTCTCCTTTTTAACATTTCTTGTAGGACAGGTATAGTGTGAATGAAATGCCTCAGCTTTTGTTTGTCTGGGAAAGTCATTACTTCTCCTTCATGTTTGAAAGATATTTTTGCTAGATATATTATGCTAGCACAAAAGATTTTTTCCTTTAGCATTTACACCACTTTCTCTTAGCCAGTAAGTGTTCCCCAGAAAAATCTGTTGCTAGCTGTATTGGAGCTCCATTATATGTTGTTTCTTTTCTCTTGCTACTTTTAGGATCCTTTCTTTAGCCTTTACTTTTGGGAATTTGATTATTAAATGCCTCAAGATAGTATTATTTAGGTTAAATCTGCTTGTGATTCCATAATCTTCTTGTACTTTGATGATATCTTTTCCTAGATTTGGGAAGTTCTCTGTTATTATCTCTTTGAATAAACTTTCTACCCCTATCTGTTTCTCTACCTCCTCTTTAAGGCCAATAACTCTTAGATCCACCCTTTTGAGGCTATTTGCTAGATCCAGTAGGCATGCTTCATTGTTTTTATTCTTTTTTGTCTCCTCTAGCTGTGTATCTTCAAATAGCCTGTCTTCACGTTCACTAATTCTTTCTTCTGCTTGATCAATTCTACTTTTGAATGACTCTGATGCATTCTTCGGTATGCCAATTGCATTTTTCAGCTCCAGAATTTCTGCTTGATTCGTTGTAATTATTTCAATCTCTTTGTTAAATTTATCTGATGGAATTCTGAATTCCTTCTCCATGTTATCTTGAATTTCTTTGAGTGTCCTTAAAACAGCTGTTTTGAATTATCTGTCTAAAAGGTCACATATGTCTGTTTCTCCAGGATTGGTCCTTGGTGCCTTATTTAGTTCATTGAGTGAGGTCATGTTTTCCTGCATTGCCTTGATACTTGTAGAAGTTCATCTGTGTCTGGGCATTGAAGAGTTACATATTTATTGTAGTCTTCACAGTCTAGGCTTGTTTGTACTCGTCCTTCTTAGGAAGGCTTTCCAGATAATCAAAAAGACTTGAGTGTTGTGATCTAAGCTGTATCTGTTTTTGGGGCCACCTTAAGCCCAGTAATGCTGTGATTCTTGCAGACTCATAAAGGTACCACCTTGATGGTACTGGAAAAAATCCAGGAAAATTCTCTGAATTAGCCAGGCAGAGACTAATTTTCTCTTACCTTACTTTCTCCCAAATAAATGCAGTCTGTATCTCCTGCCAGGACTGGGTCCTTTCCTTCAAGGCAGTGGTTTCCCTTCTGGCCCAGGGCATGTCTAGAGATATCATCCAGGAGCTAGGGGCTGGAGAGAGAGCCTTGTAATTGTAATCAGTGTCCTATCCTGCTGCAGCTGAGCTGGCATCCAAGATGCAAGACAAAGCTGCTATCCAAGATGCAGGACAAAGTTCTCCTCCCTCCTCCCTCTCCTCACTTCAAGTAGAAGGGTCTCTTTTGGAGCCACAGGCTGAGGTTAGGGGAGTAGTGATGCCAGCACTCCTTTAGCCACCCCAGCTGGTGTCTCAGTAGGTCATGTGCCCCACCCCCATGTGGTCTGCTGGTTCTGGGCCAAGTTTATGACTAGAACTGTCCTAGAAGTTGCAGTCCTTGTGCCCTGCACTGTCTTTGTGCAGCCATCAGAGTTGTCTTATCTTTGTGTGTGCCTTATTTTATCATGGTTGTTATTTTCTAAGCATTCAGCCATGATAAATTAATTCATTGATGTATTATAAGCCTATCTGTGTTTTACATCTAGTGCTATAGTTTGATCCTCCAAAATTCATGTTGAAACCTAATCCCTGTGGTAACAGTATTAAGAGGTGGGGGCCTTTGGGAGGTAAAGAAGCTAAAGTCATCAAATTGGAGCTCCCATGATGGGACCGATAGCTTTATAAGGAGAATAGAGATCTGAACTAGCACACTTGGCCTGTGTCTCACCATATGATGCCACCCACTATGTAATAACATAATGACACAGCATGAGTCGCTCACCAGAAGCTGGGTAGATGCCAGTGCCATACCTTTGGACTTCCTAGCCCCCAAAACTATAAGAAATAAATTTCTTTTCTTTGTAAATTTCTTCTCTTTGTAAATTGCCCTGTCTCAGGTATTAAATATTCTGTTATAGCCACAGAAAATTCCTTTATTACAGCTCATTCTTTTAACAATGGAATAAAGGATTTTTACTAGACGAACTTTGGCTTTTGAGGGATTTTTTAAAGGTTAAGAAAAACTCTTTGAATGTTTTTAATGCCATTTTGATGATTACTGCCACTTTCATACAATTTTATTTTGGTAAATAAGTCACCTGACTTTGGCTTCCCAGGGACCATTTATGCCTAATTCTTGTTTTGTGTTAAGGTCACGAAATCAGTAACCCCAAACTAGCAAAATATTATTAAATCAAATATAAAATGGGGGTTTTAAAGAGTGTATGTTAGTGAGTGGCACCTGATTTCCTCTTAGAGGGCCAAATGTTTTTGGTAAGAAACAAAGAAATGTTTATGATGTAAATGAGGACAAGTGTTAATACTTTGGAAGGAAACATACAGAAATGTCAGCTAAATTGTTTAAGTAGAGAAAGTTTTCACTAACTGGTGGTTTTCAATGAGGAGGAGAAAATGAGAGAAGGATTAGTCAGGAAGAAGTGCCCAAATAATATGACAGAAGACTGAAGACTGAAAAGAAGGAATCAGTGAATAATTTCCTGGTAGCAAGGCTATTGAAGAAATTTTTTAAAAAAAGATCGTCTAACATTAACTTTTAAGACATTTTCTATGTAATTTTGTGCTGTAAGTCTCCTCTTCAAATGCTTAAAATTTCAGAGGAATCATCTATGCAAATGATTTACATTGTTTTGGAGAAATCAAGGAAAAGTCTTTGCTCCTGGTTTGTGTGAGACAGAACAAAAATAGAAGTCATTCGAAATGAAATAAAAGTAAGACTGAGAGTTCAGTGATAGCAAAAAATTAGAACTGTTGGTGTCCATGAAAACATCAATTTAATAATTATCTCAGAAGGTGGGATGGTGGTGATAGGGAGTAGATCTTTTACTTGCTGAAAAGACAAGAGGGTTGAGTTCTTTTATGTTGATTTTAAAAACTGTTAATTTGGCTGAGATTTGGGGTATACTTATATATGATAAATACTAAACCTATACAATTATCACTTGAAATTTTTATAGAAGAAGGTCTATCAATGCAAATATATTTTATTTGTCATCTGATTATGTCACGTTTCCTATCTCCTCCATCTGTGTCAGTTAGAAGAATGTAATTGTATCCATTTTCAAGATTCAGAAAGTGAGACATGAAGGTTAATGACCTTCTGAAAGTCAATCTATAACTTAGAAGTGGGATGGAGCAGGATCCAGAACCCATGACTCAAGTTCAGTTAATGATCTGTAAACACTGGAGTGAGAATCGTTAATACCTGGCTCTTTACTAGTTGTGTGACAGTGAGCCTGTATCTCACTATTGTCATGCTACAGTTTTTTTTTTTTTTTCTGTGAAAAAGTGAATAACAATTTGGGTAGGTTAAATGATATAATATATGCAAAGTTTCAAGCTCAGTGCTTAGAACCAAGTAAACACTCCATTAATACTAGAATTATTTATTTACTTGTTCTTTAAATTATTGTTTGGGGAATAAAGATTAATATTAGTAAAATGTTTTCACATTCCTTTCCATTTTTATCATTCCAAAGCATTATCCATTTATATTTGAGAAGGATTTCTGCAACAGAGTTTTAAAGCATTCTGGCTTTTCAGCCCGCAGCAATTTTAATCTCATGGAAATTACAAATTTACACTAATTGTATAAGATCTAAGGAAAAATCTCAAGTGACCCAGGGACCATAGGTCTCTCCAATTCTCCTTATCATCCTGGGACTTATTTGGCCTGGGCTTGGACATAATCTCCCATAGATACCTCACAAACTGAGAAATCAATAAAAGAATCCGTAGCACCTCATGGTGCAAGAGGTGAAGTCACAGAATCTACATATGAAATTATGCTGCCACCCCACTTTATTCAAAACAATTCTGAATTTTTTTTTATTATCAAGATCTAAGTGTCAGGGTTTAGGACTTACCCTGTTTTCTTGAATGTGGCTTATTTACCATAGATTAGAGATGATGAAAGGGATCTTTTATCATGGTTGAAGGCAACTGCTTCCTACAATTGAGAAAATTGAATCCCAGGGATATTATTGACTTTCTTAATCTCTACACCGAGTCATGAGCTTCTATGTAATGAAGTAAGAGTAGAAGACTAATAAGGTCACTCCGAATGACAGATAATTTTGTTACAACTTTATTGAGGTATAACTGGCATACAATAAATGGCATATATCTACAGGTTATATTATGATAAGTTTTTACATATGTGTATACTCATGAAACCATTACCACAATCAAAATTATTAACATATTTATCACCCCTAAACATTTTTCATGCACATTTGTAATCTTCCTTTCCTCTCCTTGCTCCCTGCCACCCCAATCCCTGTCATTCCAAGGCAACCACTTACCTGCCTTCTATTACTGTTGTTTAATTTGCATTTTCTAAAATTTTTATGACTAAAAGTACATAGTATCTCTATTTCGTATGGCTTCTTTCACTTCATAAAACATATTTTGAGACATAGCCTTGTTTTTACATGTATCAACACTTTTGCCTTTTTATTGCTAAGAAGTACTTCGTTCTATGGCTACACCACAACTTGTTTATTCATTTACCTGGTAGACAGGTGGTGTTAGTGGACATTTGGGTTCTTTCCAACTTGGGGCTATTAAAGATTAGCGATTATGAGCATGGTGTAAAGTATTTCAGTGTACATTTGCTTTTGTTTTCCTTGGGTAAATACCTAGGAATGGGTGAAATGGTTGAGTTGTATGGTAATATGTGTTGAATTTTTGAGAAACTACCAATATCCAAAGTAGTTATACCATTTGATATTTCTACCAGCAGTTTATGAAAGTTCCAGTTGCTTCACATTTGCATTACAGTTTTAATTTATGTCTTACTAGTGAGAAATGATATTGAGCATATTTAATGTGTTTGTTTGCCATCTATATACATCTTTTATGAAGTGTCTGTTAAAATCTTTTGCCCATTTATTGTTGTGTTATTGATATTCTTATTACTGACTTGTAAGAATTCTTTATGTATTCTGAATAGAAGTTATTTGTCAGAAACCTTTCTTGCTTTATCACACTGGCAAGAATATCTAGAACACTGCTAAATAGAAGTATTGAGATCAGACATCCTTACCTTGTTGCTGACCTTAGGAGTATATCTTCCACCACCAGTGTGGTGTTATTTAGTAGGTTGTAGAAATTCTCTTATATTTATTTTGTGCAGGACTTCTTTTTACTAGGACATAATTCCTTTGGTACCATAGGAAGCAGCTCAGCTGTGATATTTACCTTTCCCCACTTCTACTTATGTACATAAAACCCTTATGTACGAAAGTAGAAGATGGAGTTTTGGAGTCAAGCTCTACTGGCCATACTGAAATCAAATTTTTTCAATATGAAGAATAAGCAATAAGCCATTGTATGGTTTGTTTATAGGGGTCTTTTTAAACTCCTGGTGGATGTTTACAATTCCTCCATTACAGTCTCAGCTGGTTAGTATAATATTTTGAACCCTGTTAAAATGCAATAAGCTTGGAAAGGAAAACATTAAGTTGTTGCTAGCTAATTTTGCCTCCCTGTTAAAGAAATGCCTAGGAGTAGATTTTTAGGAAGACAAAGGATAAGAGCAAGAAGGAGTGTAGAAAAGTGGCATTAACAAGTAGGTAAAAAATTAAAGAATGAAATACTAGGAAAATGAGTGATTCCACAAGGCTTATGTCAAATATTGTGGTATATTGTGTGGATGAGCAAAATTAAGGTAAATTTTTATGTAAGAATAGAAAATATTAAAATCTGGCTATTTCTAATAATTTTCAAAAATTTATGTACTAACATAAAAATTAAGTGTGTACTAGAATGAACAAATCCAAAGGTTATTGATGATAAAGCCACTATGTCAGAGATAACCAAAATATCCAATAATAGGGATAGTTTAATAAAATAAATTATTTTATTATTTGTAAGCACTGAACTTCTATACAACTATTACAAATAATGATCTAGAACAGTATATAATTTCTTAAGATGTTATAGATTAGGAAAGATATGCATGATATATAAAGCAAAAAAATCAGATTATAAATAATATATATGATCCTAGATTTTTGGGAAACATATATGTACATACACATGTATACATAGAAAAAAAGATCTAACCACACTGTTAATAGTGCTTATTTTTGTAGGAGTCTGGGGTGGAAAAACTACAGATATTATAAGGAAGTAAAGAACTTTATGCTTATCTATGTCCTTTAATTTTGTTTTAAACTACAATTTTAAAATTATTATAAACTTTAAAGGAAGTCTAGGAAAGTTATAAAATTATAGTGCATTCTGTCATATTACATGGATTATTAATTATAAGAGAATGTGAGGGAAATATTGAGTGTTTGACTAAGAGCCCCAGTGAGGGTTCTGCTAAGAGAAGTGCCAAAGTTGGCTGAAGGATCACTGTTTGCAAGATCCTGCTTATATGACAAGAGCAATCAGACAAACCCAAAGCATCCACATAATTTAAAAAATATTTAGTCAAATAAGATTTGTAAGGTAGACAAACTTTTACATTCGTAGAAATAAACACCTGTTACAAGGATGAAAATTCAGGAACACAGGACCACTGAAGATACAAGCAAGAAATGGTACCAAATGCCAAAACAGATAATATACAAATGTGGGAAAGATTGTATATGTAAGTGAAATTACATGTGCCGTGCATGTTTCCACCTCTAAGTCTGGGAAAATTATCTATCCTAGGCACACTGTTAATAGAAACCATAAAAACTAACTGTAAATTAAAAAAAAAAAAGTGCTGGCTGGGCACAGTGGCTCATGCCTGTAATCCCAGCACTTTGAGAGGCCGAGGTGGGTGGATCAACTGAAGTCAGGAGTTCAAGACCAGTCTGGCCAACATGGTGAAACCCAGTCTCTACTAAAAATACAAAAAATTAGCCAGGCGTAGTGGCACACACCTGTAATCCCAACTAATCAGGAGGCTGAGGCAGGAGAATCGCTTGAACCTGGGAGGCAGAGGTTGCAGTGAGCTGAGTTGGCACCATTGCACTCAAGCTTGGGCAACAAGAGCAAAACTCTGTCTCAAAAAAAAAAAAAAAAAGTTGCATAGGAACATGTATTTATTATGACATTTAGTCAGTTTATGATGCAATTCACCATATCTATCTGTACTTGTCTTATTTCTTCCCCCTCCTTGAACGCTAAAGATCAGATATTGGGAACCTGTTCTATTTTCTCCAGTAATTAATTCAAGGAAACAATAGATTGAACATTAAAATCTCCTTACATAGTTCTTGGATCGTTATTTCTCTAGTAAGTTTACTGACTGCCAATGGCATTAAAAAACACAAGTCTAACTTTTCTACTAACTTCTAAAACCGCTGCTGCAAATATAATCAAAATTAACAAAAGAAACAACTCAAAAACAATACAAAGACCTCTGTGGTGCATTAACACTAGTAGGAATTTAAATGCCACATGCAAATATCAAATGACATTTACAAAACACATACCTTGTCTAATTCTTCTGTTAACTAATACAGATTTATATGTTTCAACAGAATCACCATAGAGAATATAGCAGCCAGAAATATTTCAATCAAAGGGGAAAAGCCACAAAGAATCACTGAAACTGTCACCTACTCAGACATAAAGTTCACCAGGTTGATTCTGCTATTCTGACTGACTGATCCCTTTCCTCCTTGAGAATGAATGTAAAAAGTAGGGTACCTGTGTAGAATAAATATCCATATTTATATTTAGATTATATAGCTCTGTATCTATGTCTTTATCTCTATTTTTATGTGTTTCTATATATGTATATCTGTATATGGGCTTCAGACTGACATACTGAGTACCAACTCTGGGACATATCCAGATTATAACCAAAGATAACAACTTAACAAGCAAAGCCATACTCTAAAACAGTTCTGTTTAATATGCCATACTGCAATAATGGATAATGGAAATGTCCTATGCCTGCATTGTCCAGCAGACTAGCCACTAGCTGCACGTGGCCATCAAGCATGTGAAATGTGGTTACTGGGACTGAGGAATTGATTTTTAATTTTATTTAATTTTAGTTAATTTAAATTAAAATTTAAATAGCCGGGTTTGTCTGTTCACTACCATATTGGGCAGTTCAGCTCTAAAATAAGGAAACTTATGAAATGACACTGATGAAATGCAATCAAAGTGAAGAAGCTTCCTTTTCTTACCAACTGCTTGCATATGAATAAGCTGAGCTTCTCTTCCTTTCTATAGAGTTAAGCCATCCGCATGGATTTATGGCAGGGAAGAAAACAGGTAGAAGATAAACACTGGCTATTTGACATGCTTGGGATTCCTTCTTGAAGATGAGGACTGTGTGTTACTTCTCTGTACATGCAGTAAATAGAGAAGTACTAGAACAGAATAGGTGATCAAGTAATGTTTATTTTTTAATATGTTGAATAAGGTGCTTGTTTATCAAAATAAGAAACAGATCCAGGCATCTGAATTCTATAAATATACAAAAAAAAAAGCACACAGTTGACTATGCTCTACTCTAGTTCATGGTTTGTATTAGACTAAACTTTGGCTATGTGTATATACCCTGGAAATATTAATATATTGAAAATCACACATTTAAAACTTTATTACTGTTAAGATACATAGAATGTTTTCACAATAGTATCTTTAAAGATATTTGATTTAATTTTTTCTTTGATTTCTTCCACATCTATAGAAGAAAGGGCTATAGGAAAATAATGTCTCTGTATGTATAAAACTCTGAACACATTACTATTATATTGTTTGATTTGTGTTCTAGGTGTGATTCCAAATGCCTATTTTATCTTATAGTTTAGGGCTGGAAAAAAAAGTTTATCTCAATTAATTTTTATGTCCCAAAGAAAAGCTGTAGATTTTTGGTCTTCTTTGCCAGGAAGTTCTGAGAAACAAAGTAAAAGGAATTTCTCATTCATGGGAGACAATTCAATGGCTGTGTCATGTTTCTGCATGTCATCAAGTGAGACAGTAACTACTTTTTGTTCTGGATTATCTTTTCAAGGATTTGTTTTATAGCAAATAGCCTTGGAAGATAGAAATAGTGTCTCCTTCCAGAGCAAAGTACAGGCATGCCTATTGCCTGTTACAAAGATTTGGGTTCCTTATCTCCTTATGCAATGCAGGAGAGGAACTCTTCATATATCTGTGCAGATATCACCAGACCCTCTTCATACTGCCCTATTGCATCTGGGGCTCAGGGAATCAGTGTGAGAAAATACAGATGCTTTGGCTAATGCAATTGCTGTGAGTTACGAAGTCCTTTTTTCTCTGACCTAAGAGTGTCATGAATTCTTTCAGCACTCATGAAAATGTGGCAGGCAAATTGTTAACTTGCAAGTAGGCTAAATCTCAGATCCTTCGTAGTTTTAGATACTTATTTGTAGCAAAAATCCATAGAGTTTTTGTGTGATTCACTCTCCTCTTAGATTATATAGCTCTGTATTGTTATTTTATTTGCCTCATTTTCTGTCTTTTAGAAACTGGAAGACAAATCTTTCACATGATCTAAGAATTAACAAATGATCATAAATCTTATGGCTGCAAGTTTCTACAGATTTTAAGGGATAAAACAAGTTCTAAAGTAAATCTTGAGGCCTTTATTAAAAGATGATTAACAGCATCCAAGAGTGAAATCAGGCAGGAAGCCAGTTAGAGAGTTACTATGGAACTAGGTCATTGTTGCAAAAACTGGAGCGAGAATCAATATGAAGCAAAGAAGATGGTTCATAGTCACAGGAGTGAGGTCTAGGGTCAATACTAGAAACCATGCATTTCGAGTGGGGTTATTCGTGGTAGCAAAACACCAACCATGGTAGCAAAACACAAACCTTGAGGCCTTTATTGGAAGATGATTAAGAGGATCCAAGAGTGAAATCAGGCAGGAAGCCAGTTAGGGAGTTACTATGGAACTAGGTCATTGTTGCAAAAACTGGAGCGAGAATCAATATGAAGCAAAGAAGATGGCTCATAGTCACAGGAATGAGGTCTAGGGTCAATACTAGAAACCATGCATTTCGAGTAGGGTTAGTCATGGTAGCAAAAAAAAAACAAAAAACCAGTGCATCAAAGGACACACATGTACGAAAGGCAACCCACAGAATGGGAGAAAGTATTTGCAAATCATATTTTTGATTGTGTAGTGGCTTACGCCTGTAATCCCAGCACTTTGGGAGGCTGAGACAGGAAGATCACCTGAGGTCAGGAGTTCGAGACCAGCCTGACCAACATGGAGAAACCCTGTATTTACTAAAAATACAAAAATAATTAGCCTGGTATGGTGGCACATGCCTGTAATCCTAGCTACTTAGGAGGCTGATGCAGGAGAATCGCTTGAACCCAGGAGGCAGCAGTTGCAGTGAGCCAAGATCACACCATTGCACTCCAGCCTGGGCAACAAAAGCGAAACTCCATCTCAAAAGAAAAAAAAAAAAAAAAAAAGGAGAGGTTAATATCCATAATATATAAATAACTCGTAAAACTCAACAACAACAAAAACAACCTGATTTTTAAAATGGGCAAAGGACTTGAATAGACATTTCTCCAAAGATGGTCAAAAAGCACACAATGGCCAAAAAGCACAAAAAAAGATGCTCAATATCATGAATCATGAGGGATATGCAAACCAAACTACAAGGAAATATCTGCCATCTTCTCACCCATTAGAATGGCTATGTTTAAAATAAAATAAAATGACAAGTGTTAGTGATGATGTGGAAAATGTGGAGCCTTTGTGAACTGTTGGTGGAAAAAGATTTAGGTTCCTTGACTCAAGAGTTCCTCTCCTGCACTGCAGGTGCAGTCATTATAGAAAATAGGATGGCAGTTCTGAAAAAATTGAAAGTAGACTTACCATATGATCCAGAAATTCCACTTCTGGGTATCTATCCCAAATAATTGAAAGTAGGATCTTAAAGAGATCTTTGTACACCCACATTCATAGCAGCATTAGTCACGTTAGCTAAAAGGTGAAAACAACCCAGATGGCCATCAACAGATGAAAGGATAAACAAAATATGGTCTATAGATACAATGGAATATTACCCTTAAAAAGAAAGGAAATTGTGACACATGCTATAACATGGATAAATTTTGAAAACATTATGGTAAGTGACATAAACTAGTCACAGAAAGAACAAATGCTGTATGATTCCACTTATGTGAGGCACATAGAGTAGTCAAATTCAGAGACAGACGGTAGAAAGACAGCTGTCAAGACATGAAGGGAGGGGAGAATGGAGAGTTGATGTTTAATGGGCATAGAGTTTTAGTTTTGCAAGATGAAAAGAGTTTTGGAAATTGGAGTTGCACAATAATGTAAATGTACTTAACATTACTGAACTGTATTTTCAAAAATCGTTAAGATGATACATAATGTTATGTGTATCTGGCTACAAACTTTTTAAAAGTACAAGGCAGAGAAGAGTAGAATTTGCTCAGATTGTCACAACAGGGTACAGCTCAGAGGTTTATAACTCTGAGTCTCAGAGTAAATCCCCACTTAAGTCTCTGTGGCTGTCACCTCACCTAACCACAATGGGCTCAGGAGGGATACTCTGGGTTCTCTTCTTGCACAAAACTTATAGACTGGATATCAATTAGATGCAATTTGGAAGTATTATAAACAATTTCAGCTCCTAGAACTGATAAAAGAATTCAGCAAAATTTCCAGATACAAGATTAATGTACACAAATCAGTAGCTCTTCTATACACAAACAGCAACCAAGCAAAGAATCAAGTCAATAACTAAATCCCTTTTACAATAGCTGCAAAAAATTAAAATAAAATACTTAGGAATATACCTAATCAAGGAGGTGAAAGACATCTATAAGGAAAACTACAAAATTCTGCTGAAAGAAATCATAGATGACACAAACAAATGGAAACACATCCCATGCTCATGGATGGGTAGAAGCAATATTGTGAAAATGACCATACTGCTAAAAGCAATCTACAAATTCAATGCAATCCCCATTAAAATACCACCATAATTCTTCACAGAATTAGAAAAAACAATTCTAAAATTCATATGGAACCAAAAAAGAGCCTGCATAGCTAAAGCAAGACAAAGCAAAAAGAACAAATTTGGAGCCAACACACTACCTGATTTTAAACTGTGCTATAAGGCCATAGTCACCAAAACAGCATGGTACCGGTATAAAAATAGGCATACAGACCAATGAAATAGAATAGAGAACCCAGAAATAAACCCAAATACTTACAGCCAACTGATCTTCGACAAAGCAAACAAAAACATAAAGTGGAGAAAGGACATCCTTTTCAACAAACGGTGCTGGGATAATTGGCTAGACACATGTGGGAGAATAAAACTGGATCCTCGTCTCTCACCTTATACAAAAATCAACTCAAGATGGATTAAGAACTTAAACCTGAAACCTGAAACAATAAAAATTCTAGAAGATAACATTGGAAAAATCCTTCTAGACATTGGCTTAGGCAAGGATTTCATGACCAAGAACCCAAAAGCAAATGCAATAAAAACAAAGATAAATAGCTGGGACCTAATTAAACTAAAGAGTTGTTGCATGGCAAAAGGAACAGTCAGCAGAGTAAACAGAAAACCCACAGAGTGGGAGAAAGTCTTCACAATCTGTACATCTGACAAAGGACTAATATCCAGAATCTACTAAGAACTCAAACAAATCAGTAAGAAAAAAGGAATCCCATCAAAAAAGTGGCTGAGGACATGAATAGACAATTCTCAAAAGAAGAGATACAAATGGCCAACAAACATATGAAAAAATGCACAATATCACTAATGATCAGGGAAATGCAAATCAAAACCACAATGCAATACCACCTTACTCCTGCAAGTATGGCCATAATCAAAAAATAAAAACAAAACAGTAGATGTTGGTGTGGGTGTGGTGAAAAGGGAACACGTCTACACTGCTGGTAGGAATGTCAACTAGTAAAGCCACTATGGAAAACAGCATGGAGATTCCTTAACTAAAAGTAGAACTACCATTTGATCCAGCAATCCCACTTTAGGGTTTCTGCCCAGAGGAAAAGAAGTCATTATTAAAAAAATATAGTTGCACACACATGTTTATAGTGGCACAATTCACAATAGCAAAATCGTGGAACTAACCCAAATGCCCATCAATCAACGAGTGGATAAAGAAACTGTGGGGTAGATATATAGATATAGATATAGATATAGATATAGATATAGATATAGATATATAGATGAATGACATAATACTATGCAGCCATAAAAAGGAATGAATTAACAGCATTTGCAGTGACCTGGACGAGATTGGAGACTATTATTCTAAGTGAAGTAACTCAGGAGTAGAAAACCAGACATCGTATGTTCTCACTGATATGTGGGAGCTAAGCTATGTGGATGCAAATCCATAAGAATGATACAATGGACTTTGGGCACTTGGGGGGAAGAGTGGGATGGGGCCAATGGATAAAAGACTACAAATAGGGTGCAGTGTATACTGTTTGGGTGATGGGTGCACCAAAATCTCACAAATAACCAATAAAGAACTTATGTAACTCATGTAACCAAATACCACGTGTACCCCAATAACTTATGGAAAATAAAAGAAAGTGTTATAAACACTTTCAGATTAGTGAATCTTAAAAATAAGGTAATTACTCCCTTTTTTATTTTAAAATGATTTTTCCGTTACACAAATAATACATAAATTTATTCCCCTCGTAAAACAGCAAAACACTACTGGTGAGGCAAAAGTCCTTTGATGACTGGCAAGAGACCTCAGGTGACTATCCCAGTATTCATCTTCCCTTTCTGACTTAGTAATAAACTAGAGACATGGCCAGGTAAAATAATGACAATGATTCTCAGACTTCTTTGCAGGTAGAATTCACCTTCTGAATCAATTAGAACAATAAAATGTAGATGAGAATGTTATTTGACAGCATCTCGGAAATTGCCTTAAAGGATAGCTGGCACATGTGCTGTGTTCGTTTTTTATTTTTATTTTTTATTTCTCCACCCTACTCCTTAGAACTCATAAGTGCTGACTGGCACTCTAGCACTCATATTTGGCCATGAGAATGAGGGTCATATGTTAGAAATGACAGAGAAGAATGCTGGAAAGAGCCTGTCTTGCTATCTTCATGGAATCTTCATACTTGTACCGTCTACCTCTGGACTTCCCTTTTAGAAGAAAAAAAGTCACTGTGAATTTAACTTTATGTCATAGACTTCTCAAACTAACCCTGATAGACTCTCATCTCAATTTAAATGCCCTCTTTGAACTTTCTCACCCTCATCTTAAGATAAAACTATAATCAGTTTGGTGTGTAACCTTACATACTTGTCCTATGGATATGGGCACTCATAGAAGAAAATATATAGTATTGCTTTTTGAGGCTTTATGTTTTATTATTTTGTTCTCTTTTTTTCACCAAAATGTCATTATAGTTTATATATTGTACATATTGTTCAGCTACTAACAACTTACTTAATCTCGGTTTTAATGTATTCTGAAGCATATGCTTTCAGATGTAAAAATAATCCTATTTTTACATGCAGCCTGAATTCAGCTCAGAATGTTCCTTCAGGGACAACTAGCTTCACATAACAGAAGACATATGATTGCTAAAATAATAATAATAATAATAATAACAACCTTACAAGCAAATGTCTGGAGAACCATGGCCGCTACTGGTAAAGTAACTTGAGAAAAGTAGTTATGTTACTTCGACATCCTAGGTTTGCTAAAAGTATCTTAAGCTGTTAGCTGACAGAGGAAAGTGAATTTGCCCTACATGAATGGAAATCAAGTTGGAAATGGAGAAAGTCCTCCAGAGGGAAAGGTCTTCTATTCTAGAAGTTTAAGTCAGAGAACTTTGCTGCTTCAAAGCAGCTGTTTAGATATTAGAATCCTATGTGTGAGTGGTGCTTGATAGGACACAACAGCAGGAAACACACATGACACACACACATTGACTATGAGGAGTGTGGAGAAATGTGACCTCCTAAAGTTTTCACAGAGGAGGCGTTTCACCCAGCAAACTAATGCATTGCCTTTGATTTGTAATCTTCAGACCAAACTTGGAAATAGCTCATTAAGCCTGTTTTGTGGCAGATTAAAGCTTTAACAGTCCTTATATCTTTGTTTCTTATAATGCTTCTTGTTGGAATTTCTGCAGAATTTTAAAATAATAGAAACCCATTTATTACTAGGCTACCACAGGGCCTGACACATTTCAGGTACTCAGTAAATGCCTTTTGAATAAATAAAAGAATTAATGATTAATTAATACAGCAAATTAGTCTTAAAATATTTTTTCACTTTTATAAAACAAATTTTTTCTTTCCTCTGTTTCGAAATGGAAATTTAATTATAGTAAAGCTTAATAATCATGCTTCCCTCAAAAGGCATTGATATTTGCTGTCTACACATAAGAGACTTTCTGTCATATTCAAGGAACATCAACAACTCCAATTCTCTGATTTACTCAAACTAGGCATTAATAGAAAAATATTCTCTTCGTGCTAACAGAACCTTATTGGCAATTTACCTTTAGTATGGTAAAGAAACATAGAGCTTCTATGCAAATAATGAAATTATTCAACAATTTGCATAAACCCTGAAGCTTATGTGCATGTATACTTAATAAACGTGGCTCTGACAAACCCAATTCTGTTTCTCTTTCAAGGTCTAGATTAGCATCCACCTTTTTGCTGGCTGGCTTCCCTGGACTGACTTCTCCCTCTCTGTTCTTAAGGGACAGCTGCAGTATGCATTAAGGAATCCTTCCCCTGGGCTTAGTGCTTTATTGTTTACAAAGTCCTTTGCCTTCACCATTCTCCTCCTCATAACTAAAAAGGAAATTGAGGCTACCATTACAGTAGCACTAACTCTCCACCAGGCAGGTGCTAAGTCCTTTGGGCTATCATCTTATTTATGAGGCTTTAGTGTCTGAGACAGAACCTCAACTCCATCGCTTTGTAGATGTAAACTTGAGTAAGTTTTAAAATTTATCTAAGCTAGTCTCCCAATCTGTAAAAAATGACGATATAATACTACAGAACCCAGACTTGCCAGAAGCATAAAAGGAGACAATTCACATAAAGCAAATAACACTGTGTCTGGCACATAGCCATCCATGAAGGTTAACTATTATTATATGGCTCTCCATTATACAGAATAAAAACTGAGGATCAGACAGGTTATTTTGACCAAGATTACACAGCCAGTTTAGTTGTGCATTCACAACTAAAATGTGTGTCTTTCTGAAACCGGAATCTAGTGAAAACCACTAATTTATCTTGCTTCGTGGAGAATTAAAGTGACATGCTGTCGTTGTCAGCCCCTACCCAAGAGAATGTGATAAGCACCCAATAGGTTGAAGTCTTCTGTCACAGGTAATGGAGAGCTGCTGGGCAGTAGGGCATTCACTTTTACCCTGTTAACTGGGGAATTTGGGAAATGGTCTCCTGACAGGGGACTAAAGAACACAAGGAGCCATTTGATGCCTCAAGCATTTTGGTGGTCTTGTGGGTTTGAAGTTTCTCAAATCTAAGCCCAACCCTACGCTTCCTCCCTCCCCCTAAACAATCTGCCCCTGTTCTCCTCCTGTCCTAAGGTCTCGGCAACCAGGAACTGCTCTGCCACCTCAGAAAGTAGCATCTGGAGAAACTAGCCCTCTGGTCAGCCAACCAGCTGCCAAATTCATTTATAACTCTGAAAAGAAATGCACTTTATTCTCAGGTGCTGAGATGTATTCAGTCAAGCCTACATCTGCCTAGCTCCAGAGCTGGCATACTTATCTATTCCACTATACCCATTTCTAAGGGGATGCGGAAGCAGGAGTGCAAAGCACCTTCTTGATCATGAAGCCACCACTCAGCACTTGAGTTCATGATCATTAGCTGATGGCTGGGGAAGCCAAGATGTCATGAGAATGGGTTTTGAGCATCTTGCAACTCAAAAGCACCAATCCCAGCTAGGGAGGTGCTACCTTTATATTCTGCTTTCTTGGCAACTGACCCTGTGAATTTATAAAAAAAAGAAAGGAAGAAAGAAAGAAAGAAAGAAAGAAAGAAAGAAAGAAAGAAAGAAAGAAAGAAAGAAAGAGCTTGAGAAATTTTTAAAAAAAAAAAAGAAAGGAAGAAAGAAAGAAAGAAAGAAAGAAAGAAAGAAAGAAAGAAAGAAAGAAAGCTTGAGAAATTTTTTTAAAAAAATTTCTCACGTTGTTATTATTTGGAATGGTTTGTGCATTCTTTCTCTTGAACTCAAACCACGGGGGGTTCATTTGGGATGGCTTTAAGTTGTTGAAACTTCTCCATAGTCCAAAGCACCTCTTATTAACCCTGACAGGAAATGGAGATTCTAAGAGTTTATTTAAGTAACTTGCCAAAGTTACACGGATTATAAGAAGTACAGCAATCATTTGAACCCAGATCTCCCTATCTCCAAACTTTCAATTTTTTCCTTCCTCCCACAAGGAACCTGCTTCCAGTTCTCACTCATTTTCTATTTCCTGTTTAATTACTGAGTCAATATCTTCTCTAGAGAATTGCCCATTACTAGTCAACAACTTCTGAGGAAGCCGACTCCCCTTGAATTGTTAACCTTCCTATAACTGAACTGGGGTTGCCTTTCTTTAATTGCAACTTAATTAATGGTCATCAGCCTCTCTCTCTCCCTGGCCATGACTCCTTTTCTTGCTACCTCCCCTTCTCTATCACCTCTTCTTTCTGCAACCCAGAGTCTTCCTGGAAACTAAAGCTAGGAGGTGCAGAGCCAGGAATCAAGCCCAGGGTTTCATGTCTTTGGCTCAGTGTACTAGCCTCATGGTCAGGGATGTGCTTAACATGATCCATTGATGCATGGCAAGAAATTATTAGAATGTCTATATTTTAACTTGTTTTATATTTTAATGCTTTCTTTCTTTTGTTTGTTTGTTTGTTTTGAGATGGAGTCTTGCCCTGTCCCCCAGGCTGGAGTGCAATGGCGTGATCCCAGCTCACTGTAACCTCCACCTCATGGGTTCAAGTGGTTCTCCTGCCTCAGCCTCCCGAGTAGCTTAGATTGCAGGTGCCCACCACCATGCCCAGCTAATTTTTTTTTTGTATTTTTAGTAGAGACAGTGTTTCATCATGTTGGCCAAGCTGATCTCAAACTCCTGACCTCAAGTGATCTGCCTGCCTTGGCTTCCCAAAGTGCTGGGATTACAGGCATGAGCCATCACACCCAGCCAATGATTTCTTTATAAAATATACACCATGTTATAGTAATACATATATAATTTGTAAATTATGCATACATTGTGAAGGATGTTACTCTTTTAATGGATAGAGATGTGGGATTTTTAAAAAGTTTGGAGACCATTCTACACTGGTGCTTCAAAAACACTGATGTGTGTGTAAATCACCAGTGGATTTTGTTCAATACAAGTTCGTATTCAGTGAGTCTGATGCAGCTAAGATTGTGCATTTCTAACAAATTCCCAGGTAATATCTATATTTTGGTCTGGGGACTATGAGTAGCAAGCACCCAGTGGGTTGAAGTCTTCTGTCACAGGTAATGGAGAGCTGCTGGGCAGTAGGGCATTCACTTTTACCCTGTTAACTGGGGAATTTGGGAAATGGTCTCCTGACAGGGGACTAAAGAACACAAGGAGCCATTTGATGCCTCAAGCATTTTGGTGGTCTTGTGGGTTTGAAGTTTCTCAAATCTAAGCCCAACCCTACGCTTCCTCCCTCCCCCTAAACAATCTGCCCCTGTTCTCCTCCTGTCCTAAGGTCTCGGCAACCAGGAACTGCTCTGCCACCTCAGAAAGTAGCATCTACACTGAATTATTTTTCTCAACTTAGTACCGATGCAGAATTTTTGCTCCTTAGTTCAGTTAAATCCAGATTCTTGTATCATAACCAGGAAAAAATAGGCACATGGAAACACTGGAGAGTGAGGAGAGTGGAATTCATTGGACAAAAAGGAAAACAGAGAAAAAGTACTTTCAGAAAAGTGAGAGGGGGTCTTGCTAATAGGCTACCACCTCACAGACTGAATTCCAGGCCACCACACAGGAGCTGAAGAGGCCAGGCTCCTCCTCCACTGTACAAGGTGTGAACTTCCCATGGCTCTACCACATTTTCCCAGTGCACAGGCAGGTCCCAGTCCATTGCAGGCATCTGCAGAAAAGACCCTGGGCAAGTTCCCTCATCTGTACAAAATCATCTGACATAAGCACTTGTGGGGTGGGTTGGAGATCTTCTGGGGAACCCCCCTCATCTGCCTCCTGCATCTATCATTCCCCCCTCTAAAGAAGTACATCTAACTGGCATTAGAATAAGGATGAGGAAGAATACTGATCTTAACAGCTTCCTGCTGATAGGGAGTGCTGTTTTGGGAAAACAGCAGTCAGTGTTCCCTCTGAGGTTCATCTAAGGTTCCCTGGCAAAAGGGGCCATTGTCTGAGGCTCTGGTTGCATGAACATTTGGAGTTTGATGGCCTGAAGGTGAAAAGAGACAAACCAGATTATTGGAAAACATGTGTCAAAACAAAACAAGGTGGGGGTAAGGATAGCTCAAAAATCCCAAAGTCTTTTACTAGTTTGGACATGGAGAGGGAGACCAAAAACCCAACTGGTAAAAAACACTTTTACCCTTTTGCTGGCATGTCAGGCTTCTGGGTTCCCTTCCCCAAAGCCCAATCCTAAGCCAACTAGTATTAGGTTTGGTGGTATGGTTTGGCTGTGTCCCCACCCAAATCTCATCTTGAATTCCCATGTGTTGTGGGAGGGACCTAGTGGGAGTTAATTGAATCATGGGGACAGGTCTTTCCCATGCTGTTCTTGTGATAGTAAATAAGTGTCATGAGATCTGATGGTTTTTATAAGGGGGAGTTTCCCTGCACAAGCTCTCTCTCTCTGCCTGCTGCCATCCATGTAAGATGTGACTTGTTCCTCCTTGCCTTCTGCCATGATTGTGAGGCTTTCCCGGCCATGTGGAACTATAAGTCCATTAAGTCTCTTTCTTCCCAGTCTTGGGTATGTCATTATCAGCAGTGTGAAAACAGACTAATACACTAAATTGGTACTGGTAGAGTGGAGCATTGCTGAAAAAGTATCTAAAAATGTGGAAACAACTTGGAACTGGGTAACAGGCAGAGGTTGGAACAGTTTGGAGGGCTCAGAAGAAGACAGGAAAATGTGGGAAAGTTTGGAACTTCCTAGGGACTTGTTTAATGGCTTTGATTAAAATGCTGATAGTGATATGAACAATAAAATCCAGGCTGAGGTGGTCTCAAGTGGAGATGCGGAACTTGTTGGGAACTGGAGCAAAGGTGACTCTTGTTATGTTTTAGCACAGAGACTGGTGGCATTTTGCTCCTGCCCTAGAGATTTGTGAAACTTTAAACTTGAGAGAGATGATTTAGGGTATCTGGTAGAAGAAATTTCTAAGCAGCAAAGCATTCAAGAGGTGACTTGGTTGCTGTTAAAGGCATTCAGTTTTAAAAGGGAAGCAGGGCATAAAAGTTCAGAAACTTTGCAGCCTGACAATGTCATAGAAAATCCATTTTCTGAGGATAAATTCAACCCAGCTGCAGAAATTTGAATCAGAGAAAATGAATGTTAATCCCTGAGACAATGGGGAAAATATCTCTAGAGCATGCCAGAGGTCTCTGTGGCAGCCCCTCCCATCACAGGCCCAGAGGTGTAGGAGGAAAAAATGGTTTCCTGGGCCAGGGTCAGGGCACCCCTGCTCTGTGCAACTTAGGGGCTTAGTGCACTGTGTCCCAGCTGCTCCAGCCATGGCTAGAAGGGGCTAACATACAGCTTGGGCTGTTGCTTCAGAGGGTGTAAGCAAGCCCCAAGCCTTGGAAGCTTCCATGTGGTGTTGAGCCTGAGGGTGCATTGAAGTCAAGAAGTGAGGTTTGGGAACCTCCACCTAGATTTCAGAGGATGTGTGGAAACATCTAGATTCCCAGGCAGAAGGTTGCTCCAGGTGTGGGGACCTACTGGACAACCTCTGCTAGGGCAGTATGGAAGAGAAATGTGAGGTCAGATCCCCATACAGAGTCCTTACTGGGGCATCACCTAGTGAAGCTGTGAGAAGAGGACCACCAACTCCCAGACCCCCAGAATGGTAGATCCACCAACAGCTTGCACCGTGCACCTAGAAAGGCTGCAGACACTCAGTGTCAGCCCATGAAAGAAGCCAGGAGGGGAGCTATACCCTGCAAAGCCACAGGACAGGGGCAGAGCTGCCCAAGTCTGTGGGAATCCACCTTTTGCATCAGCATGACCTGGATATGAGAGATGGAGTCAAAGGAGATCATTTTGGAACTTTAATATTTGACTGCCCTGCTCGATTTTCAACTTGCGTGGAGCCTGTAGCCCCTTTGTTTTGGCCAATTTCTACCATTTGAAACAGCTGTATTTACCCAATGCCTGTACCCCCATTGCATCCAGGAAGTAACTAACTTGCTTTTGATTTTACAGGCTCATAGGCAGAAAGGACTTGCCTTGTCTTAGATGAGACTTTGGACTTTGGACTTTTGAGTTAATGCTGAAATGAGTTAAGGCTTTGGGGGACTGTTGGAAAGGCATGATTGATTTTGAAAGGTGAGGACATGAGATTTGGGAGGGGCCAGGGACAGAATGATATGGTTTTGCTGGGTCCCCACCCAAGTGTCATCTTTAATTCCCATGTGTTGTGGGAGAGACCTGGTTGGATGTAATTGAATCATGGAGGCAGGCGCTTTCTGTGCTGTTCTCATGACAGTAAATAAGCCTCACAAGATCTGATAGTTTTATAAGGGGGAGTTTCCCTGCATAAGCTCTCTCTGCCTGCCACCATCCATGTAAGGCGTGACTTGCTCATCCTTGTCTTCTGCCATGATTGTGAGGCTTCCCCAGCCATGTGGAGCTGTAAGTCTGTTAAACCTCTATTTCCAGTCTCGGGTATGTCTTTATCAGCAGCATGAAAACAGACTACTGCATTTGGGAAATTAACTTTTCCTAGGTTGGAGGATGTATCCGAGGGGAGTGTCCCATAGTATGAAGATACAATTACAAATCAGCGAAGAGAGGACAAAGGAGGAAAAAGAAAGAAAATAAGGCATTTTTTTTTCCAAAGGAGTTCCAGGCATTCAGGATGCATTTGAAAGGGGTACAGGCTGAAGATGGATGACTACTCATCCAGAAAGAGTGGAGCAAGGCATCCTAGGTTCCCTTCTCTTCCTAGAAAATACCTGGAGTATGTGAGAGAGAGAAAATGAGGCATTCATCTTTCTTTCTTCTGTTCTTATATCCCCAAATACTGGTGACCATGACAAGGTGCCCCCCATGGGTGTCATCAAAGCAGCTTTTACCCATGTTAACAGGGGATCCAGAGGGTGGGAATATCTGCTTACCCACATATACCCTACCTTCCCTGCTGTCAGTAGCCTTCAAATTCCCTAGACCTCATTTATACCATGGATACTAGCATGACTTTTATCCATGAAATTGGAAGCTGGGCTTAATTGGCAGGAATTAGTCATGTTCACCTGTGCTGTGCCTTTTGGCTTCTGTTATCATCTGTCTCTGGATCCCTCAGGTCCGGTTTTCTTTCCTAGGGCTTTGATTCAAAGCTTGGAATTGAGTTTGGGATCAAAAATGTGTCTCAGGGGGTTGCATAGACTTCTTCTTATAAGCCAAATGCTAAGATGAAGCTATGGAATTGAGTCCTCCTCCAAAAAAGGAGAGAAAATGATGTTTTGTGACATGCCCAGATAACTTGTGGCTATAGAAATGCTTGCCAAGATTTGAGTATATGTGGCTTGAGTTTGGTTAGCTCCTTTGGTCTTATGTCCCCAAAAAGGAAACCTCCAGGTAATGGACACCCTATCTATTCCCGTCACCTGGCAGGATTTGCAGGATAATTGCTCAGAACTAGAATATTGATCCAGATTTTTACATTACCCATCCCTTTTGTTTCTTCTGAGCTGCAGTCGGAGACTGCTGGTTGGTTAACAAGATTAAGCAGAGTTAGCCTAAAATGTAGGCAAAAACTTAAAAACAACAAATGAGTCTAGAATTTTTTTTTTTTTTTTTTTGAGACAAGAGTTTAGCTCTTGTTGCCCAGGCTGGAGTGCAATAGCATGATCTCGGCTCAATGCAACCACCACCTCCTGGATTCAAGTCTCCTGCCTCAGCCTCCCAAGTAGCTGGGATTACAGGCATGCACCACCACGGCTGGCTAATTTTGTATTTTTAGTAGAGAAGGCATTTATCCATGTTGGTCAGGCTGGTCTCAAAGTCCTGACCTCAGGTGATCTGCCTGCCTTGGCCTCCCTAAGTGCTGGGATTACAGGCATAAGCCACCATGCCTGGCCAAGTCTAGAAGTTAATGACAAATGTATGATAAGTTTTAAAACATAATTTCTCTCTCTCCAGTCCTCATTTTTGTGAAAAACAAATCATGATAGGACTGAGTCATTTGCAAAATATTCTTTAGGCTTATACTTGGCCTGATTATTTCCATAAATTACAGAAAAAAGAATAATTATTTCTACATAGGCCTTTTAGATTGGCTTTGATGAAACTCTGTTTCACCAGGAATCTCAGATAGGATACTTTAGTCTTATAGTTGGCCTGATTATTTACATAAAGTACAGTAAGAATATTTTTTTCTATGTAGACCTTTTAGAGTGGCTTTGATGGAACTCTGTTACACAAGGAATATCAGATAGAACTTTCTAAAGCCAAGCCCAGTCATGGGTTTCTACCCTCAAATACCTGTGAGTTGGGTAAACTCCTCTGTTGAGGTCCCAAGAGCATGGGGTTCCTGGGCCTGTTAGAAAGTGACATTCTTTACTCATTGCAGGTTAGAAAGCCTGTACAGGGACTGTGTAGACCAGGTATGAGGCTAGCTTTCCCAAGGGGTTTTTATTGACTCTGCAGGTCGAGCTTGACTTCTTAAAGGTAAGCATCCCCTTCCAGTCAAAGCCTTGGTAAAACAACCATTTTCTCCAGTTGCATCCTGTTGCAAAAGGAAATTGATTCTTATTACACTGATGCAAACAGCTATAGTGCCATAAGTTAACAATACTCACAAGTAGTTTTCAAATTCTGGAGAAGCCAGGCAGAGAGAGAGAGAGAGAGAGAAATATGCTCCAAATTTTATTCATAGGCATATACCTTACTCAATTATTAAATACTGTAAATAGCTCAAAATAAGATTCCTTGAATGTGAAAAACAAAAAAGGATCAGCAATATTCCAAGCAAAAGTCAAATAGATTACTTTAGTTTTCTATTAGTTCAGTCCATTCAGTTAATTCTTGTTTCGCTTGATATTTGTGAACACTTTAGCTCTTCATGAGTCCTGTACATTTTTCCATTATTCCAATGTCACAATCTCCAAACTTATCAGAAACCTGCATTTGAGAGCACTGTTAAAGTTCTGTAGCTGATTATAAACCATCCTTTGAAGAGGATCAGAACAATTGTCTGTGAATAACAAAATCTCCAGGGTAGTTACAGTCAAAAACATGACTGACAAGGAAATTTGGTTATCTCCATGGTTTACAATAGTTTAAAATAACAACCTTAATTGTAATTGATAGCATATACTCAGACATTAGAATTTTAGAAATCCCATATAATTTTGAAACATATATTAATATTATTCCCTAAAATATAACATGAAGACAATTAAACATCATTTTGGCAATCCCATCTGCCTAAACATGTTAAATAATACTATTTACCTCTCTTCCGGATGCTTCAGGGGCCCTCTGTAGCATCCAAAGCCAGGTGTCAGGAAAGATGATTTTGAAACTGAAGTTTGATTTGGGGATGCCTGTTAAATACATTAGAGGTTTAAAACACTTGATGTTATGAAATAGAATTCCAGATTACCATAAGTTATTTATTTTACCAAAATGATGACTCTGAAATTTTAAAAAAGCTTGTGCTTTTATTTCAGTTGTGCTTTTATTTCAGTGCTCAATTAGCACTTGTGCTTTTATTTCAGTGCTCAATTAGCAGAAAAAACATATAATACCCTTTTGAATTTAGTCAACATGTTCACATATGAAATTTTTCTGCATGATTAATTTTTACAATCCTTCCACAACTTGTTTGAACTTTTAACTTTATCTTATCTAATTTAAAACAATCCTTTAACTCTAGGCAACAATTTTCATTTTGATGGCATCAGCATTTTACCAATACTATTTAAGGCTGTTTTTATTTCTCAAAGATTAAAGTCACATGAACTAAAAGGCACCACAGCTTTTATCTTTCCTTTGATAAATATTTGAGCACTTATCCTTCTTTAAGTTAATTAATTAGAGCTCTTTTTTTATAGACATTACACATACAATACATATATAACTACATAGAAAGGCAGAAAAGGATCCAGTTGCTATAAGATTTTTTGTTTGCCAATCTCCTAATTGGATTATTGGCACCTGGGTGGAGCCCATTAAAAGGAAGACTAGGAAAGCATGCAGTTTTGGGGGCCTAATAAAGAGGTACAGCCAGAAGACAGATTTTGGGAGGGATTCATCAGACTCCAATTCCTGGGGCTCTGTGAGGAAAACAGAGGTCACTCCCCTCTCATGCCTGAATTAAGGGTGGCAAGGCAAAATGGAGAAAAATAATTCAGTTGAGTGATGAAAAACCTCTTTTCCAGAAAAACAAGATCCAAGAAGAGAAAAAGATAAAGGCCTTTTAAATATACCTACAACTTGGATATCCACTTTTAATTAAGCTGAGTACTCTTTAAGAAAATCCTTTTAAATCACTTATTACCTGACTTTTGACATGCCAAGTGGCCAATATTTCTGGCTTTCAAACTTTACTAAAGATTCAGAGAAAGAGAAATCCAAGATGGTTTGTGGAGGGGGAAAGAATCAACAAATGGCGAAAGTCATGCAGATATCAAACCAGAAAGGACTCCTTCCCTAAGCCAGGATTCACCCCATCCACAATTGTAAAATGGCAGAGGCTAAAACAAAGCACTGCCATGTGGTTACAAGTCACACTTCCAAGGACGTAAAACAAAATGGAGGCCTGCAGCAAAGTTTGCTGACCATACAAAAAGACATGCAAAGCACACCAGATTGGCTACAGCTTAAGAACAACCTTACAAATTTTTTTCATAATTAAAACTCTACAGAGAATATAAACAGTGATAGTTGGGGTCCTGGCCTAGTAAAACATCTTCTAAAAGGAAAGAAACCTCTTGCTTAACAGTTAACTCCTGACCTGGTGGAGAAAAGAAAAAGGCTTAAAATGCAGGGCTATGCTAACTACTGACAGGGTAAAGAAAAGGGAAAAAAATAGCTGAAAGTTCAGGGTTAGAAAGATGTCTGGGGGAAGAACCTCTTTTTCTTATGCAAATGGGTTCCTCCAACCTGGAGAGAAAATTAATTGCTGTCAGATGGAGCTGGACCCCTTGGTTGAGGGAAGGGAAGCCTCCATGAATGTGTGGTGGGGAATGCTGGCTATCCTGCCACATGGACCTGGGTCCCCAAGCTGTCTTGGGGCCCAGGCAGCAGCTATGGCTCATTCCCACCCTGCATGGCCATTGGATGCCACATGCACTTGCAGCAGACATAGCCATGCACCCCAGCCAGGAAGGAAGTGGGATTGGGGAGGCATCACTCACCCATCTGTCCCAAATGCGTGTCTGTGGCCACTAGGGTGGGATGGTGCACAGCTTCCTCTTCCCTCAGAAGTCCAAAGACAAAAAGCCTCAGAAACAAGAGAGAAAAAGATCTATTGATCTGCATTTTACTCACCTTTCCTCATGTCCCTATACAGGCCACCAAAATGATGCAGAATTTTTGCTCCTTAGTTCAGCTACATCTGGGCTCTTGAATCATGACCAGAAAAAATTAGGCATGTGGACACATTGAAAGGTGATGGGAGCAGAGTTTATTGGATGAAAAGGAAAAGAGAGAAAAAAAGAAAACTCTCAGAGAAGGGGTCTTACTAACAGGCTACCACCTCACAGATTGAATTCCAGGCCACCACCAATTCAGGAGCTGAGGCGGCCAGGCTCCCACCCCCTGCACAAGGCATGAACTTGCCATGGTTCCACTCCATTCTCCCCGTGTGCAAGCGGATCCCCAGTCCATTGCAGGCATGCACAGACAAGACCCCTGGGCAAGTTCCCCCATCTGCACAAAACATTTGATGTAAACACTTGTGGATGGGTCAGAGATTCTCTGGGGACCCCCCTTACCTGCCTCCTGCATCTATCAGTACTATTGGGCTGCCATAAATGTTCAATTGGTATGTGGACATTGCATGAATGAGAACAAGCAAGTTAAGTCATATATAGGTCAGAGGTTATTTTTGCATGTTCGAAATGTTTCTTATTTGAAGAAAACCAGTACCTACATTTTTATTATTACTGTGAAATATCATGTGAAATTAGGTTAGGTGTCACATTATTTCAAATCCATCCCTGTGATAAATTGGTTTTCGTTTTAGCTCTCATTGAGGGTAATATTCTAGGTTGAAGAAAATAACAACAGCTAAGTGACTAAGTAGTAAATTTAATGCTTGAGCTCCCGAAGTAAATAATTCAGAGACCCTTCTTTTCTCTTTTCTTCATCCCCAGAAGCTCTCTAGGGTGTGTGTCCAGCCTAGGAAATGTACTTCCTTCCCACACATTGTCGAAAGTCCACCCAATCTTTTCTAAATTCAGCATTTCTCTCTTTGGGGGTGAGCACTTAGGGAAGTAATGGATCTACTCATTGACTGGTAGCAGCTTCCTTCCAGCTAGTTCTAGGGAGTGAATAGGGCTGGAGCACTGAACTTAATTGACACCTAGGCTTAACTAAAAGGGTTAGAAGGCAGCCAGAGGGCATGTCAGTTACCTTCCAGTGCCAGCGGGAGGGAAGGAAAGCTGACTGGGCTCTCTGCACTGTGGATATAGTTTGGATTATTTATGCCCAAACTCTGGGGATCCCAGAGTCACTGCAGAATGTAGGAGAGAGAAGCAAGTGCCCTGTTCCTACAGCAGGTAGCCTCTTACAAAGGGCTTTCTCATTTGACTTTTCTGTGTTTTATTTCTTAAGCTTAGCACTTTATTTTGCAAGGAAATAATGTGTTGTTTTTAAATGACTGTTTCATTCTTAGACAGGAAAGGAATTCATTTCAATGAACCAAAATGACATTTTTGTGAATGGTCCTATTAGCTAGAGGTATTTTAAGAATCGGAAATGGATGGTTTAGTGAACACTGACAATAATTTTTAAGGTAGTTGTTAGTCTAAAAGCGTGGTTTTCATGTATTCTATACTGATGACATAGGAAAATTGAAAATAAAATCTCTTTGGGAGAGATAAATTCATAACACAGATAGTAAATATTTTCACCAAGTTTTAACCTCTCTTTCCCCACCCCTTGTTTTAAGTTTTTATGTTGCCTTTATAGTCACAGACTATGTAAGTGTTCAACTAATAGACATTTTCATTTTTCACCAACTCTTAATTCACATATTTTGTTTTTAAATTGTACATAGGTTAAACCTGGTCTGGTACACTTATAACATACTTTATAAGATGGATTTGTATCTTGTTCTATATTTGATTTTCAATATTAAGCAACTCTTATTGCAACTCATTTGTTTCTCATAACTTTATTATTCTGGATATTCAGCAAGATGTTTTGGATTTTTTTAAACTCATTTCTTAAGTTCTTATAATATGCAAATAAGCTATCTCTTAGTTTCTCTGAGAATACAGAGGTAAATGGACCTTGCCTACCCTCAAGAACTTATGCTTCAAGAGCCAAGTTTTGAAATATTTGTATAGAAGAATTTATTTCTTTTAATCATCCCATCTCTTGTTCATGTACTTCGTTTTATCTACTTCTGCATTGATTTCATTCTGTTTGTCAACTGATGGAAACTATGGCAAGAATATGTAGACTCATCTTTACAGTACATTTCCTACAATTAGCTCAAAAAAACTACATCATGGAAGGACCTGTGGCCCTGGATCCACATATTGGACCTCTCCTCTGAGCTGATCACTTTGTTTTAGGCCAGGGATTGGAATGTACCTCTGATGAAGTCAAAGTTCTGAGTTCAATCCTCTTATGGGCCAGTTATCCTCAGATGACTTGAGAAGACCTCACACTCTGATCTAGTCAGATGTTCATGAATGCCTTCCATTGGCTGCAAGGGAAGTAGGTAAAAGAGTTGAGAAAATTAGCCTACATCCACTTGTACTGGTAAAAAGGTAAACCAAAGCTAAGGTTCTACAGTCAAAAGAATCACTTTTACTTAACCATGAGGTGCTTTGCATAGGCTTTATGCAAACATGGTCAATGTATTCTGGAACCTGTGTCATGATGAGTCTAAGAGGAATGGCAGGGAGTGGGGGGCTGCCCCTATAAGAGGGAGAGAAGCCACCGTGTGGGGAAATTACATAGGCAGTTGCCTCCAGTATGTGGGTTAGGGAGCATAGTGGACTGATGGCATCAGAGAATATGAGTATCCCTGCCCTGCCCTGCCTGCAGGACACATTACAGGGAAAGTATAAAACCTTTCTTAAGACCTTTCATTGTCAGCCTTTGGGATTGGTGGTCACTTTCTGCTGCATCCCCAAAGACTTTGGGGATTGCAAACCTGAAATACTAGGGGATAGGCAGGTCTATAGAAGAGCTCTGCCTGGTCCCTACTCTCTGCTTCTCTCTTTCTTAACTCATCTCTCACTGTAGTGTTATAGTTAGTCTGTCTATTTTCCCTTCTGAATTCTAAGCTCCTTGAGGGCAAGGACTCATAACTTCATTGTTTAACCTAGTACTTGTAGGCCCTCAGTAAATGTTTGATGTTGAACAGGGACTCTGATAAGTAAAGTCTCAGCCTGCCAGAGGGTGACAGAGCTTGAAGGTCTCCACAGAGGTGGTGAGAGCAGCTGGAGGGGGCTTCAGGGAAGCCCCACGGAAAAGCACACGTTGGGGGCTTAGAGGAAGCCAGTGGCAGCAGCAATGCTGAGAAGAGTTCTGATCAGAATGCAGGAATGTACAAGGTTCCTGTAGTGGTTTTGGGAGTTGAAGTCAGCCCTGAATGAACTAAGGACCTCAGGAAACTACAGTGGTAACAGCAACCGGAGTAGCAAAACAGGTTAGAGGTGGCCAAGACCCAGTGGAATTATCCCCACAGGAATGAATGAAATTCACATGGCTCAAACACTAGCTGAAAAAATCAGTATACCAGGGACTTTTGCAAACAGAATTTTAAGTCATCAAACAACCTAATATGGCAGTGTTATTACACTCAGTATTCAGATGAAGAAATTGAAACTTATGAAGCTACCCGAGCACACAGCTAAGGAATGTCAGGACTCAGATTTAAACTCAGATCATATAACTCTGAGTTCACTGATGCTTTCATGGCAACACACCTGCCTGAGCCAACCACCTTGAGCCACATTGCGTGGAACACAAGGAGGATGTCTGTCTTGGGGAACAGGGGTATTGCTTCTCAGCTTTAGAGACCTGAAGTGATATCTCATGGGTAACAGAAACCACATATTCTCAGTATCAGGTGAGTACTGGCCTCAGGGTTCCAGGTGGGGGCTTATGTGTCAAAGAACATAATACGGTCTCTGTCACTCATTGTCATGTATCAAAGAAATATTCTTTATGAGTCTCTTAGAAGAAGTTATATTCATGTAGAGAAGAGTAATTTTTAAATATTGTAGTCTAAATTTTCTATCCATTTACATTACATTATTTCTGTTAGCTAAAATAATGTATCATTCAGTTGACATTCTTTCCTTTTGAATGTTATCAATTCAGGCTTAAACTGCTTAGTTTTCTATGCCAATAACATCAGCTATAGACCTTTTCATTCATGTTATGTTTGCCCCTATAGCAGAGAACACCACCACCAAAAACCTTTTGTTTAAAAAAAACTGAAATATCCCTCCTGTTCATTTAAAATTTTTCTCAGCACCCACAACTGTACAAAAGTTGGGTGCTTAGAGATACAAAGAAAGAAATTAGCCTCTGTCTTCAAAAAGCTTACATGTAACCACTTACATTGGAATTAAATACTTGCTAAGTAGAGCTACTAATAATATGGCCATTGGCAGTTCAGGGAAACAATTCATCCTAACAGTAATGACTCTCATTTTAGTGGAATCTTGAACCTAAAAGATGAGAAAGAGTTTAAGGGCTAGAAAGACAAGCAAAAAAATGGCTCTGCCATGTCTTTACTGTAAAGCCTTTTGCACTCTTTAGGCTCTGTAGCTTAGTGGTTATAGAGTACAGACTCAACTTCCTGTATCTCGATTCTGGCTTCTGCCACTTACCTTGGACAAATCTCTGATCTCTCTGTGCTTCACTTTTCTCATCTGCAAAATGGAGATAATAGTACCCACCTTTTAAAGGCTGTTTTGAAGAACTAAATGTCAATGTATGCAGGAAATATTTAAAACATTGCCTGAAACATAATATTATGTAAGCCTTCACTTCCATTTTTCTCTGTGCTTTTGCTTCCTTTTATCTAAAGCCAAGATAATAACACTGACCTCATGAATTTGTTGTTTGGATTATATGAGATCGTTCATGTTAAGTACCTAGCACATAGTAAACGTTAAACATGAGTTCCCTTCCTACTTAAGATAAAAAATGAATGTTTTCAGTTTAAAACAGACAATAATATACACACAAACATGGTAGCTTAAGGATTGCCTTTTTAGAAATTGCCATGGTAAAGCTTTTGAAATTTGTGAACTTGCCAGTAAAAGTTTTGGCTAATGTTTTGCTGGACAATGTATTATTTATGCCCAAAGTCCAAAAGTTATCAAGTTCCCCAAATTGACTAGGTAATTTCCATGCTAAACTCAATGAAGTTTTTGAAAAGGCTTATTTATATCATCATTTCAGAATAAAGCGATCCTATCAATGTCTATAAAGCTTTGCAATTCTCATTTCTTCCACCCACTCTAACAGCTTTAAAGTCTGTAAGCTTGTCAAGAAACTGTTGTTTTTCATTTCACTTTGGAACTCTTTAAGATAATGAATGAGAAGGCCTACATTAAAGGGCATTTGTAATAACAGTAATAAAACACTCATGCATTTGGAGATAAACCAGCTTTAAAAAATGAGTTTTGGCTGTTAACTTATTCTTTCACATTAGCATATATTTTGAACAGTGGCCCTTACAAAGGCATGTAAGTGTTTTAGTGTGGGCAGTTTTTTTTTTGTGTGTGTGTGTGTGTGTTTAAATAGGGTATTCTCTAGAGCAGTTTTAGATTCATAGCAAAATTGAATGGAAGGTACAGAGATTTTCTCTGTCCCCGAATGTGTGCAGCCTCCCATTATTAACATTCTCCACCAGGGTGGTACATTTGCTACAACTGACTAACCTAAATTGGCACATCATTTATCACCCGAAGTCCACAGTTTACATTAGGGTTCACTCTCGATGTTGTACATTCTGTGGGTTTGGACAAATGTATAATGACATGGATCCATCATTATAGTATCATATAGAATTGTTTCACCACCCTAAAAATCTCCTGTGCTTTGCCTATTCATACCTCCCACCCCACTAATCCCTGGAAATCACTAATCTTTTTACTATCTCCATAAGTTTTCCTTTTCATGTCATATAGTTGGAATCGTACAGCCTGTCACCTTTTCATGTTGGCCTCTTTCACTTATTAATATGCATTTAAGGTTCCTCCATGTCTAGTCATGGCTTGATAATGTATTTCTTTCTAGCATTGAATGATATTCCATTGTCTGGATGGACATGGTTTACTTATCCATTCAACTACTGAAAGACATCTTGGTTGCTTTCATGTTCTGGCAATCATGAATAAAGATGCTAAAAACATCCATGTGCCAGTTTTTGTGTGGACACAAGTTTCATTTCCTTTGGGTAAATAACAAGGAGCATAATTGCTGAATCATATGGTAAAAGTATGTTTAGTTTTGTAAGACACTGCTAAACAGTCTCCTAAAATAGCTGTACCATTTTGCATTCCCACCAGTAATGAATGAGAGTGTCCTTTCACCACCGCATCCTCACCAGCATTTGGCATTGTCAGTGTTCTGGATTTTGTTCCTTCTAATAAATGTTTACTGATACTCATTGTTGCTTTAATTTGCTCTTCCCTGATAATATAAATAAAATACTAGCAAACCGAATTCAATAACATCAGAAATATTTTGCATCACGGTCAAGTTAGATTAATCCCTGGGGTACGAGGTTGCTTAAATACAGGCAAATCAGTCAATCCTATATACCATGTTAACAGAGTGAAAGATAAAAACCACATGAACATCTCAATAGATGCAGAAAAATTATTTGACGAAGCTCAACATATATTGTTGATGGAAACTTTCAATAATTTAAGTATAGAAAGAAATTTCCTTGACACAATAACATAATAAAGGTCATTTATGAAAGCCCATAGCTATTATAATCAATGGGGGAAAACTGGAAGCTTTTCCTCTGAGATCCAGTAAAAGGCAAAGAGGTCCACTCTCACCACTTCTATTAAGCGTAGTACTTGAAGTACATTCATCAAAAAGAATAAAATACTTAGGAATAAATTTAACCAAGGAAGTGAAAGATCTGTACATTGAAAACTATAAAACATTAATGAAGGAAATTGAGGAAGACACAGATAAAAGGAAAGATAACTCATTTTTATGGATTAGAAGAATAAATATGGCTTAAATGTCCACACTACCCAAAGCAATATGCAGATTCAACACAGTCTCCATCAAAATTCCAATAGCATTTTTCACAGAAATAGAAAAAACAATTCTAAAAATTCTATAGAACCACAAAAGGTCCTGAATAGCAAAAGCACTAGAGAAAGAAAAATAAAGTTGGAGACATTATGCATCTTGATTTCAAGTTATATTTCAAAGCTGTAGCAATCAAAACAGTATGGCACTAGCATAAAAGTACGCACAGAGGCCAATGGAACAGAATGTAAATCCCAGAAATAAACACAAACATATACAGTCAACTAATTTTTGACAAGGGTACCAAAAAGACACAATGGAGAAAGGATAGTCTCCTCAACAAGTGATGTTGGAAAACTCAATATCCACATATAAAAAAAGTGAAATTAGACCCTTACCTTACACAAAACTCAACTCAGAATTGAAGACCTAAATGTAATACCTGAAACCATAAAACTCACAGAAGAAAGCACAAGCTTTTTGACATTGGCCTTGGCTGTCAATGTCATTTGGATATTACAACAAGAGCTTAAATAAGAAAAGAAAAAACAAACAAGTAGGACTTTGTTAAACTCAAAAGCTTCTGTAAAGCCATGGAAACAATCAACAAAATTAAAAGGCAGCCTATGCATTGGGAAAGAATATTGCAAACCGTAAATAAATTTGTTGAGTTTTAAAAGTTCTTTTACATTTAGAATGGTGGTCTTTTATCAGATATGTTGTCGCAAATATTTTCTCCCACTCTGTGATTTGTCTTCTCATTCTCTTAAGAGTGTCTTTTGCAGAGCAGAAAATTTTCATTTTAATGAAGTTCAGCTTATCACTTCTTTCATGAATGGTGCCTTTGGTATGGTATCTAAAAAGTCATCACCAAACCCAAGGTCATTTAGAAATTTCTCCTATGTTATTTTCTAGGTTTTTATGCTTTTTGCATTTCATGTGTAGGTCTGTGATCCATTCTGAGTTAATTTTTGTTAAGAGTGCAAGGTCTATGTCTAAATTCATTTTTTGTTTGTAGATGTTCACCTGTTCCAATATCACTTGTTGAAAAAACTATATTTTCTCTATTGTATATCCTTTACTCCTTTGTCAAAAATCAGTTGACCACATTTATGTAAGTCTACTTTGGGGCTCTCTTCTGTTCCATTTAAGTCAGTCTGTCTGTCTCTGTCTCTGTCTCTGTCTCTCTCCCTCTTTTGCCAATACAACACTGTCTTAATTACCGTAACTTTATAGTAAGTCTTGAACTTGGACATTACTATAATGGATAATGTTCAACTTCAAAACTTACTATACTGTCTTACTATTATAATGTCCTCCAACTTTGTTCTCCCTCAATATTGCATTAGCTATTCTGGGTCTTTTGCCTCTCCATATACACTTTAGAATTAGTTTTTGGTATTCACAAAATAGCTTGCTGGAATTTTGACTGAGATTGTTTTGAATCTATAAATCAAAGTGAGAAGAAATGACATCTTGACAATATTGAGTCATCCTATCCATAAATATGGAATATCTGTCCATTTATTTAGTTCTTATTTTTTATTAAAGTTTTGTAGTTTTTCCCATATAGATCTTGTGTATATTTTGTTATATTTATACTTAAGTATTTCATTTTTGGGAAGGCTAATGTAAATGATACTCTGTTTTAATTTCAATTTTCATTTGCTCACTGTTGATACATAGGAAAGAAATTTTCTTTTTTATATTAGCATTATATCCTGTTACCTTGCTATAGTTGTTTATTAGTCCCAGGAGGTTGTTTGGTCAATTTTTTAAATTTTATTATATGCAAACAAAAATACTTTTATTTTTTCCTTTCCAATTTGTGTAAATTTTTCTTTTCTTTTCTTGTTTTATTGCATTAGTTAGGACTTTCAGTGTGGTGTTAAAAAACAGTAGTAAGAAGAGACATCCTGGTCATTTCTTATGTTAGTGGGAAAGCTTCTGATATCTCACCAATAAGCATAATGTTAGAAGTAGGTGTTTTGCAGATGTTCTTTATCAAGTTGAGTAAATTCCCATTTAGTCCTAGTTTAATGTGAGTTTTTATCACAAACGGGTGTTGAATTTTTGTCAAATGTTTTTTTATACGATCATGTGGGTTTTCTTTTTTAGCCTGGTGGTGTGATGGATTACATTATTTGGTTTTCAAATGTTGAACCAGACTTAAGAAAAAATCCCACTTGGTCATGGTATATAATTCTTTTTATACATTGTTGGATTTTGTGAATATTTTGTTGAGGACTTTTGCATCAATGTTTATGAGAGATATTGGTCTATAGCTTTCTTTTCTTATAATGTCTCCGTATATTATGCTGGCCTCATAGAATGACTTAGGAAGTATTCCCTCTGCCTCTGACTTCTAAAAGAGACCAAAGAGAATGGTATAATTTCTTTGCAAAATGTTTCACCACAGAACCCATCTGAGCCTGGTACTTTCTGTTTTAGAAGGTTATTAATTTCCTTAGTCAATTCAGGATGCGATGACAAATTACCATAGACTGGGTATCTTATAATTGACAGTAATGTATTTCTCCCAGTCTGGAGGCTATAAGTCCCAGATCAGGATTGCAGCATGGTCAGGTTCTAGTAAAGGCCCTTTCACATTGCATATTGCTGCATCCTTGTTGTGTCCTCACATGGCAGAAAGGGGCAAGAGAGCGCTTTGGGTTCTTTTTCATAAGGGCACTAATCCCATGCTTGAGGCCCCCATCCTCATGACCTAATCACTGCCCAAAGCCCCCAGCTCCTAATACCAACAAACTGGGGGTTGGGATTTTAACTTATACATTTTGGGGGACATAAATACTTAGTCCATAATGTTAATTATTGATTCAATTTCTTTAATAGATACAGGCCTATTCATATTGTCTATTTATTCTTGCATGAGTTTTGGCATATTGTGTCTTACAAGAAATTGGTTCATTTCATCTAGCTTATCAAATTTGTGGGCACAGAGTTGTTCATAGGGTTCCTTTACTATCATTTTAATGTCCACAAGATCTGTAGTGATATCCCCTCTTTCATTTATGATATTAGTAATTTCTATACTCTCTTTTTCTAACTCCATCTAGATACTTATTGATTTTATTGATCTTTTCAAAGAACCATCTTCAGGTTTTATTTACTTCCTGTAATAATTTTCTCTTTCCAATTTTATTGATTTCTGTTTTGATTTTTATTATTTCTTTTCTACTTATTATGGACTTAATTTGCTTTTCATTTTCTAGACTCCTAAGGTGAAAAAATAGATTTTAAATATTTCTTCTTTTCTAAAATATGCATCTAATACTATAAATATTCCTCTATGCCCTGTTTTTACTGCATTTCACAAATTCTGATAAGTTGTGTTTTCATTTTCTTTTGCTATTATTATCTTTATTATTATTCAATTCTATTGCCCTTATTCTTTGTTCCTATTTTTGTCTTCTTTCTTTTTCCCTTTGATGGTTAATTGAGTATTTTTTTATGTTTTTATTTTCTCTTCTTAGCATATCAGTTATATTTTTTATACATTTTTAGTGATTTCCCTTGAGTTTGACATATGCATTTACAACTAATTCAAGCCTGCTTTCAAATAATGCTGTGCCATTTCACCAGTAATGTGAGCACCTTATAATAACAACATAATCTTAATTCTTTTCTTCCATCTCATATTATTGTTGTCATTCATTTCACTTATACATAAGCATATGTAGTTACTATTATTATTTTGAACAAAATGTTATCTATTGGATCAATGAAGAATAATAAAAATGAAAGTTATTATTTTACCTTCTCTAGTAAAAAGCTAAACCAACTGAAACATCAGTAGCTCTTAGATTCTTAACAGAGCTGAGGTCATAGGGAAAGCTGCTTATTTAGCTTTTTACTAGTTAAGATAGAGTGGTGACTTTCATTATTCTTACATGTCAGACCAAAAACTGGAAGTTGGCAGTAATATTTTAAATTTTAAATCCATCTTGCCTATTTTTCTCACTCTGTATTAGGGTTTTTGTTAAAAGAGATCAACATTTTGCTCTTCTCAAACATAGTGTATGCTCTTTGTTTGGAGCATTTACTACATCTGTTCCTCTGTTTTAATACTATCTCTCTACCCATTGCAGGAATTCCTTGCCCTTTTGCTTGCTTCTCATTCTCACTATCAAAACTTTTCTTCAGAAAGCCTTTCTTAGCAAGTTAAGTAGCATAGAGCCAGAAACCATCAGAACAAGGAGTGATCTTAGAGTCACTTAGTGGAACTACAATTCAGATGCTTAAATCTCTTCTACAACACCCCGACAAGCTATCACCAACTGCTTGCACATGCTAGTGGTGAAGAACTTACCACCACCTGTATCCAGGATGTTGAACAATACTGCTCATTAAATGTAATCAAAATACTTCATTTTTCACTTCCCATTGCCACTTTAAAATGTATTTGATGGGTTTTCTCTGGCCACTAAATAGAAACTCTGGCAGAACCTATGCTTTGGGGGCACTCGTTAAGTAATACACAATGCTACAGTGTTTTTTAAGTCACTGAAGAACATTTTCAGTTCTGTAATTAAGTATACAATTTAATCTGTTAATCAACATTTCAATCTTTATACAAAGGCAAGAATGCCATCCCAATATATGCTACTCCAGGAAAGCCCTTTATTGGGGTGAGCTGCTCCTTTCTTTAGTCTCAGACCCTTCTACTGTTGGCATATGGGAAGAGAGAAGAGGGGAATGGAACCAAAAAGTCTTAGTTTATGGACTTAACATACAGCTATTTAAATCAAACTTTTGCAGCTTCACTTGCAAAAACCCCTTCCAAGACGTCCTCACTAATTTTCTATCTGTGATGCTTTATTCTTTTGATTAAAGAGAACCTGTCAAATTCTACAAGCTTAAGAACTCAAAAAATCTGGATCTACTCATGTGTCACAGTGCTGCCTTAAGCTGGCTCCACAGTCCATGGTTCTGGCTAATGATTAAAATTGGTGGTTCCCAAGTAGACAGAGTACGTCAGTTCTTCCAAGGCTCTCCTGCTGGGCCAATCTGCGATGACTTCCAGGATGTCAGTAGCCCCACACTTTGGCTAGTTGCTCTAGCTCTCACCTCAGTTTCTGATTTTCCAGTAGTCCTTTCTATTCAGACCTTCTACTAGACTCCACTCACTTTCCAGCAGAAGCTCTCTTCAGCAGAACCTTACTGCAGATTCCATGTATGTTTTCTGGGCTTTGTGCACCTTTGACCCACCATTAGAGAAAGGGCATTTTCATCTGACGCAGGCTGTTTCTTTCTTTCCACACTCCCACTAAGGCTGAGAGCCATAGCCTCTTGCTTGTGTGTCACGCACCAGTTCAAGGCTCCTGTGTACTTTTAGAGTGGTCTTTTGAAGCCCATTCCCTCTAGGCTGGATGTGAAGGAGAAACAGCTTCACCATATTTCCTTTGAAGCAGAGAGAGGATAGAAGTTCCCTTTAAGGGAATCTCTCCATAAATCTTCCCCCTTCTTTAATCTTTTGATTTCTTATAGTCTCCTTGTGGGGTAATTTTCCTTCAAAAATTTGTTTCTGCCTAGAAATTCACTTTGAGATGTCCCAAGTGTTGTATTGTGGGGTCATAGTTATAATTCCAGTTTAACATCTTCCTACAGACCCAAGAAAATCCTCTCTACTTTTGAAATGTGTTGATAATCCAAAACACTTCCTTTCAACTTCCAAAATCCCTCAGCCATGGGTAGTTATGTTCAGTTCTACATGAAACAAGGTTAACTGCTCTTCTACTCACTAGCCATTTGCGATAGGCTGAATAATGCAAACCACCAGCGCCACTCCCTTGAAGATATCTGCATCCTAATTTCCAGAACCTGTAAATGCTACCTTCTGGGCAAAAATGACTTTGCACATCTGATTAAGAACCTTGAGATGAGGAAATTATCCTGGGTTATCCAAGTGAGCCTTAAGTGTAATCACAAATGTCCTTATGAAGGGAGGCAGAGGGAGATTTGACTATGGAAGAGAAGAAAGTGATGGGATGATGAAAGCAGACATGGGATTTATGTGCTTTGATGATGGAAGAAGGAGCCACAGACCAAGAAATGCTAGTGGCCACTAGAAGCTGGAAAAGGTAAGGCAATGGATGTTCTCCCTTTATACCCCTAGAAGGAACCTACCTTGCCATATCTTTACCTCAGCTCAGTAAATCTGATTCCAGACTTCTGACCTCCAGAATTCTAAGAGAATATATTTGTTTTAAGCCACCAAGTTTGTGGTAATTTTTTACAGCAGCCATAGGAAGCTAAAACCCCCTTAAGATGGTTGAAGAGTATCATAGCTTCTGAAGATGCAGTAAAGAAGTTGTGTTGCCTAGAAAGATTGAGGCCCCTGCTGAGCAATATTCAAGCAAAAAGAAGTGCCTTTCCCAGTTCCCCAGCATCACCCAACTTAAATAAAGATTGCTGTTCTAAAGTGGTTGCTTATGAGTTTGTTTTTGTTTTGTTTTGTTTTTGAGGTAGGTTCCCCCAAAGAAGCTCACCAATTAGTTGTTATCCAGTCAAATTTCTACCCTGCCTACTCCTTGGGGCCTTCTCTAGCTCTGAGAAAATAAAAATGAAAGAAAACAAAAATATTGGAGGTACTAGTCCATGTCTTCACTACTGTAGAGAGTTCCAAAGTTCTCTTTGATTGAAACTTACTTCTTTTGTTCTAATAAGTTCAGCAGTCTGCATTACTGCCTTTTACCAAAGAGCTTTAAATAATCCCTGCCCAGTACTATTTTTGGTATCCAGGACAATAGATTATTATAGACAAAAGAAAAAATTCAGGGCAGTCCTCCAAAAATAGGACATCTCGTTTTGAAATAAATTATCTCTTACTTGGTCCCAAGGTATCTTGCAGAGCCAAAAAAATTCCCCAGGGAAGCAAAGCAAAGACTTTGACAGCATTTTGGGCAGCAAGTTTGCGTTGATTCTATTTTGTTCATTCTTTAAGTTTAGCCAATGTCCTGTGTCCATTTGTATGACTCCTACCAAGTTCCCGCAGCAACTGGGTGCTCTGGCAATTTCAATTTAGCACTCTTGACACGGCTCTTATTCTCTTAGCAAAGCCCAGAATGCAATGAAATTTCAAGTATCAGCATATATATTTTTCTACCTTGCTATAAGGATTATATGATTTGTGTTTTAACAAATACGTAAATTTATTTGCAAATTATTATACCATTTGCAAAGACACAGGAACAACATAACTTCTCCATAACCAGCGTTATGCTGAACATTATTGCTGGTATGAAGTTACATTTCTTTTACTTTTTGTTTCTGTCAAAAGAATAAATTCAACTGAATTCAAGTCAGCCTGCACTTATGGAGCCTGTACAGTGTGCTACCAGATGACATGCTGGACGCTGACTACAAAAGGGGCACGCATATGTTCTCCTTCTTTAGGAGCTCACAGGCAGGAAAGTGACAGAGACATGCAAAAGAAACCCATTCTAAAATGTGAGGATAATATAAGTACAAGTGCAAAGTGGACAAAAGTGAGGGAGCAATTCCTTCTTTTTGGAAGGGTGTTTTGCATGGTTAAAGTAAAGAGGTGTTCAAAGTATAATTTCATAAATCACACAGTTTATTGCCATACAAAGAGTTTTTTATGATTTCACAGTGTTCAAAGAGGGGAAGAGTAACGGGAACAAATCTCACAAGAACTTACTCATTAGATGAGATACATTAAACATATGGTGAGTGAGTTTCAATTTCATTTAGAATCCAATTATTAAAGTCTATTTGCTCCATTGAGATGGAAGCAGACCCCTGTGACTGTAAGGTCTAATTAAAGTTTTGAGGCACATCTTTCTATGAGCAGTTCACAGTGTGTTGGGGGATTGAACTAGGGCAAGGACTCCCCAGCGCCTGAGAGTCTCTATCTTCTTCTTATCCTCTAACTGAGGCTAGTGGTCCAGGAGGCTCTCACTCCTTGGAGGACATGTGGTCCATAACGTCTACCATCTTGTTACTGTAGCCAAATTCATTGTCATACCAGGAAATGAACTAGTCAAAGTGGTTGTTAGGGCAATACCAGTCCCAGCATGGAAGGTAGAAGAGTAGGTGTCACTGTTAGAGTCTAGGAGACAACCAGGTCCTCGGTGTAGCCCAGGATGCCCTTTAGGAGAATATCCAATGTCTGCTTCATCACCTTCTTGGTGCCATCATATTTGGCAGCTTTCTCTGGACAGTCCATAGAAAGCTGGAGACACAGCTTAGGGATGTGGACACAGAAGGCCATGCCACTGAGCTTTCCATTCAGCTCAGAGATGACCTTGCCCACAGCCTTGGAAGCATCAGTAGAGGCAGGCATGAAGTTCTGGCTAGCCTCGTGGCTGTCACAACACAGTTTCCCAGAGAGGCCATCCCAGTCTTCTTGGTGGCAGTGATGACATGGATTGTGATCTAGAGTCTCTCCATAATGCCAAAATTGTTATTGATGACATTGGCCAGGAGGGCTAAGCACTTGGTGGTGCAGGAGGAATTGCTGACAATCTTGAGGCAGTTGTCACTCTTCTCATCATTCACACTCATAAATATGGGGACTTCAGCAGAAGGGACAAAGATCATGACCCTACTGGCTCCACCCTTCATATGAAGTCAGACTTATACAAGGAAATGAAGACACCAGTAGATTCCACAACAAATTCATTACAAGAATTACCCCATTTCATGTCAGGATCTCACTTTTAGAAGATGGAAATGGGTTTTTCATTTATAACAACCTTTTGGTTCTCAGTCTTGGCTATGCCGTTGAACTTGTTATTTGGTGGAATCATACTAGAACACATAGACAATGTACTTGATGTTAACAAAGGGGTCAGTGATGGCAACAACATCCACATTGCCGTCACTTCAGCATGTGTCTCAAGGATGCTACTGCTGTCACTGTATGAGAAGATGTGACTCTGTCAAATGGGAAGAGCAGAGAGTCTGTAAGTTTTAAAATCGCGTTAGGTGTTAGTTTCTTTACATGCATTACCTCTAATTCTTACAACAATTAGTAAGGCTTATTAATCTCCTTTTTCAAATGGTGAAATAGAAATAAATGACATTAAATGATTTTTTAAGGCAATAGACCTAGAGAGAGATGAATTTGGATCTCAACTTACTCATATTTGTTCCAGAGTTTATATACATTTCTTCTTGCCCACAGAGTATCAAATGGGATAAAGTGCTTTTTTTGGGGGGGTGGGGGGTGGGGATGGGGGGAGTGGGAAGCAAGCTCCAAAAGTGAAGTATTTTGATTGCTATTGTCTAATTGATTACCAAGATAGTTCAGAGATTCTGCAAACACAGTTTCTTAAAATTGTCAGATGAAATTCTCTTTAGGAAACAAAACTATTAGGTAACCATAACTATTTTGTTATACTATACCCTGGCCTGTGACCTTTGAAACAAACTTGTCACTTTTGCTGTGTTCGCCATATGTTAAGTGTGACTGAATGTACCATTGCTGAGAGTCTAAAGGAGCCTGATGGGGCGGGGACAGGGCAATAACTGACAGTGAGTGAGGAAGTCACTGCCTTTTCAATTTTCTTTCGACATATTCTGACTACATGAAGGAGGAATCTTAGTTTGATGCTGTTTTTCTTTAATATCTCTCTAATACCGGACAATCTCCCTTTTTATCAAAGTGAAGGCAGATTCAGGCTGGAATCTTTCTTGTCTAGCTAAGATAGCTCTGCTTTTGTTTATTTTCACAGTTTTCTTGTATTTATAGCAACGGATTCTGGTTTTCTCCTTATGGTAATGACACCTAGTTTCCTTTGATAACAAATTTGAGTTAAAGTGACTCTATTTCTTTTTAATTTTTAATTTTTGTGGGTACATAGTAGGTCTATACATTCATGGGGTACATGAGATACTTTTATAAAGGCATACCATGCATAAAAATCACATGAGGATAAAAGAGGTATTCATCACCTCAGGTGGTTATCCTTTTGTGTGTAAAAACAATCCAATTATATTATTTTAGTTATTTCAAAATGCACAATAAATTATTGTTGACTGTAGTTACCCTGTTGTGCTATCAAATACTAGATTTTATTCATTATATCTAATTATATTTTTGTACCTGTTAACCATCCCCACTCCTCACCCCTCACTACGTTTCCCAGACTCTGGTAACCATCATCCTACTATCTCCATTAGTTCAATTGTTTTAATTTTTAGCTCCCACAAATAAGTGAGGGCATGTGAAGTTTATCTTTCTGTTCCTGGCTTATTTCACTTAATATAACGTCCTCCAATTCCATCCATGTTGTTACACGTGACAGAATCTCATTCTTTTTTTTTCATTTTTTATTTTTTATTATTATACTTTAGGTTTTAGGGTACATGTGCACAGTGTGCAGGTTTGTTACATATGTATCCATGTGCCATATTGTTTTGCTGCACCCATTAACTCGTCATTTAGCATTAGGTATATCTCCTAATGCTGTCCCTCCTCCCTCCCCCCACCCCACAATAGTCCCCTGAGTGTGATGTTCCCCTTCCTGTGTCCATGAGTTCTCATTGTTCAATTCCCACCTATGAGTGAGAACATGCGGTGTTTGGTTTTTTGTCCTTGCGGTAGTTTACTGAGAATGATGTTTTCCAGTTTCATCCATGTCCCTACAAAGGACATGAACTCATCATTTTTTATGGCTGCATAGTATTCCATGGTGTATATGTGCCACATTTTCTTAATCCAGTCTGTCATTGTTGGACATTTGGGTTGGTTCCAATCTCATTCTTTTTATGTCTGAATACTATTCCATTGTGTATATGGACCACATTTTCTTTATCCATTTGTTTGCTGATGGACACAGCAGTTGCTTCCAAATGTTGGCTATTGTGAACGGTGCTGCAACAAACATGTGAGTACAAGATATGTCATCAATATACTGATTTCCTTTCCTTTAGGTATATGCCTAGCAGTGGGATTGCTGGGATCGTATGGTGGCTCTATTTTTAGTTTTTTGAGAAACCTCCAAACTGTTCTCCATGGTAGTTGTACTAATTTACATTCTCACCAACAGTGTGCAAGCATTCCCTTTTTTCCCACATCCTCACCAGCATTTGATATTGTGGCTGTGTTTTGGATACAAGCCATTTTAACTGGGGTGAGATGATCTCATTGTAGTTTTGGTTTGGATTTTTCTGATGATCAGTGATGTTGAGCACCTTTTCATATGCCTGTTTGTCATTTGTATGTCTTCTTTTAAAAAAATGTCTATTCAGAGCTTTTGCTCATTTTTAAAATCAGATTATTAGATCTTTTTCCTATTGAGTTATCTGAACTCCTTATATATTCTGGTTATTAGTCCCTTGTCAGATGGGTAGTTTTCAGATATTTTCACCCATTCTGTGGTTTGTCTTTTCACTTTGTTGATTGTTTCCTATGCTATGTAGAAGGTTTTTAACTTGATGTGATTTCATTTGTCCATTTTTGTTTTAGTTGCCTGTGCTTGTGCAGTATTATTAAAGAAATCATTGCCCAGTTCAATGTCCTAGAGAGTTTCCCTAATGTTTTAATGGTTTCATGGTTTAAGGGCTTAGATTTAAGTATTTAATCCATTTTGATTTTATTTTTGTACCTGGCAAGGGATAAGGGTCTGGTTTTATTCTTTGGCATATGGGTATTCAGTTTTCCCAGCACCATTTATTGAAGAGACTGTCCTTTCCCCAGTGTATCCTTTTGGAACCTTTGTTGAAAATGAGTTTGCTATAGGTGTATGGATTTGTTTCTGGGCTTTCTATTCTTTTCCATTGGTCAATGTATCTATTTTAAGCCAGTACCATATTGTTTTGGTTACAATAGCTCTCTAGTATAGTTTAAAGACAAGTAATGTGATTACTCTAGGTTTGTTCTTTTTACTCAGGATGTCTTTGGCTATTCTGAGTCTTTTGAAAGTCTATATAAATATTATGATTTTTTTTCTATTTCTTTAAGGAATGTCTTTTTTTTTATAGGGATTGCATTGAATCTATAGATTGCTTTGGGTAGCATGGACATTTAAACAATACTGATTCTTCTAATCCAGGAACATGGAATATCTTTCCATTTTTTGTGTGGCCTTTTTCATGTCTTTAATTAATGTTGTATAGTTTTCATTGTAGAAATCTTTCACTGCCTTGGTTAAGTTAATTCCTATGTATTTTATTTTATTTATAGCTATTGTAAATGGGATTACTTTCTTGATGTCTTTTTCAGATTGTATGCCATTGGCATGTAGAAATGCTTCAGATTTTTATATGTCGATTTTGTATCCTACAACTTTGCTGAATTTGTTTATTGATTCTAATTGTTTTCTTTAAATAAAGTCTTCAGGTTTTTCCCAATATAAGATCATATCATCTGAAAACAAGGATAATTTGACTTCTTTACCAATTTGGATGCCCTTTATTTCTTTCTCTTCTCTCATTGCTCTAGCTAGGACTTCCAGTACTATATTAAATAACAATGGTGACAGTGGGCATCTTTATCGTGTTCCAGATCTTAGAGGAAAGGCTTTCCATTTTTCCTCATTCAATGTGATACCATCTGTGGGTCTGTTATGTTTGGCTTTTATTATGTTAAGGTATGTTTCGTCTATACTCAGTATTATTAGGGTTTTTATTATGAAAGGATGTTGAATTTTATCAAATGCTTTTTCAGCATTAGAAATGATCGTATGGTTTCTGTCCTTCATTCCATTGACATGATGTATTATATTAATTGACTTGCATATGTTGAATTATCCTTGCATCTCTGGGATAAATCCCACTTGGTCATGATTAATGAAATTTTTAGTGTGTTCTTGAATTTAGTTTGTTATTATTTTGTTGGGAATTTTGCATCAATGTTCATCAGGAACATTGGCCTGTAGTTTTCATTTTTTGATGTGTCTTTTTCTGGTTTTGGTATCAGGGTAATATTGGCCTTGTAGAATCAATTTGGAAGTATTCCCTCCTCCTCTATATTTTCAGAATCATTTGAATAGGATTGATGTTAGTTCTTTAAATGTTTGCTAAAGTTCAATAGTGAACTTTATTAGGTCTCAGATTTTTGCTGGGAGATATTTTATTACTGTATCCATTACTTGTTACTTGTCTGTTCAGGCTTTGGATTCTTCATGGTTCAACCTTAGTAGGTTGTAAGTGTCTAGGAATTTATCCATTTCTTCTAGGTTTTCCAATTTATTTGCAGATAGTTGCTAATAGTAGCCTCTAATGATTCTTTGATTTTCTGTGGAATTGGTTGTAATGTCTCCTTTTTCACCTCTGATTTTTTTTACTTGGGTCTTCTGTCTGTTTTTTCTTAGTCTTGTTAAAGGTTTGTTGATGATCTTCTTTATCTTTTCAGAAAAACTAACTTTTCATTTTTCTGATCTTTTGTATTTTTAAGATTTCAATTTCAATTTCTGATCTGATCTTTATTATTTGTTATCTTCCACTAATTTTAGGTTTGGTTTGCTCTTGCTTTTCTAGTTTCTTAAGATGCATTGTTAGGTTATTTGAAGTCTTTTTACTATTTTGATGTAGGCACTTAACAGCTATAAACTTTCTTCTTAGTACTGCTTTCAAAGTATCCCATAAATTTTGGTATGTTGTGTTTCCATTTTCATTGGTCTCAAGAAGTTTTTAAATTTCCTTCCTAATTTCTTCATTGATCCACTGGTCATTCAGGAGCATATTGTTTAATTTCTAGGTGTTTCTATAGTTTCAAAAATTTCTCTCTTTATTAATGTTTAGTTTTATCCCATTGTGGTCAGAGAAGATACTTGATATTATTTCAATTTTTTTGAATGTTTTAAGACTCATTTTGTGACCTAACATATGGTCTATCCTTGAGAATGATTAATGTGCTGAGGAGAAGAATATGTATTCTGCAACCATTGGATGAAATGTTCTGTAGATATCTATTAGATCCATTAGGTCTATAGTGCAGAATAAGCCCAATGTTTCTTTGTTGATTTTCTGTCTGAATGATCTATCCAGTGCTGGAAGTGGGATGTTGAAGTCTCCAGCTATTATTGTACTGGAGTCTCTCTCTCTCTCTTTCTGTTTTTTTTTTTCTCTCTCTAGCTCTAATAATATTTGCTTTATAAATCTGGATGCTCAAATATTGCATGCATATATGTTTAAATTGTTGTACCTTCTTGCTGAATTAACTCCTCTATCATTATATAATGGCCTTCTTTGTCTCTGTTTATAGTTTTTATGTTAAAATCTATTTGTCCGATGTAAGTATAGCTACTCCTGCTCTTTTTTTGGCTTCCATTTACGTGGAATATCTATTTCCATCCTTTTATGTTCAGTCCATGTCTGTCTTTATAAGTAAAGTGTGTTTCTTACAGGCCACACAGATCACTGGGTCTTGTTTTTACTTTTTTTATTCATTTAGCCACTATGTCTTTCAGGAGTTTAGTCCATTTACATTCAAAATTATTATTGATAAATAAGGACTTACCCTTGCCATTGTGTTATTTGTTTTCTGGTTGTTTTGTGGTCTTCTCTTCCTTCTTTCTTTTCTTTATGTCAGGTGATTCTCTCTGACGATATGTTTTAATTTATTGCTTTTTATTTTTGTGTATCTGTTGTATGATTTTTTATCTGAGGTTACCATGAAGCTTGCAAATGCTATCTTATAACTCATTATATTAAACTGATGACAACTTAACAGTGACTGCATAAGCAAACTAACAAATAGGTAAATATAAAGCTAATAAAACTCTAACTTTAAGCTTCAACTTTTAAACTTTTTGTTGTTTCTATTTATATCTCATTTTACTATTTTTAAAAGTTGCTGTAGTTATTATTTATGATTGGCCCATCTTTTAATCTTTCTACTTGTATTAGTCCATTCTCACACTGCTAATAAATACATACATGAGACTGGGTAATTTATAAAGGAAAGAAGTGTAATTGACTCACAGTTCAGCATGGCTGGGGAGGCCTCAGGAAACTTGCAATTATGGTGGAAGGGGAAGCAAGCGCATCCTTCTTTATATGGAGGCAACAAGGAGAAGTGCTGAGCAAAGGGGGAAAAGCCCCTTACAAAACCATCAGATCACGTGAGAACTCACTCACTATCATGAGAACAGCAGCATGAGGGTAACCGCCCCCATGTTTCAATTACCTCTCACTGGGTCCCTTCCATAACACATGGGGATTATGGGAACTACAATTCAAGATAAGATTTGGGTGGTGGCACAGCCAAACCATACCACTATTCAAGATATGAATAGTTTATACACCACAATTTCAGTGTTACAATATTCTGTTATTCGATGTACATAGTATTACCAGTGAGTTTTATACCTTTAGATGATTTCTTGTAGCTCATTAATGTCTTTTTCTTTCAGATTGAAGAACTCTCTTTAGCATTTCTGGTAAGACAGGTCTGGTGTTGAAATCCTTTAGCTTTTGTTTGTCTGGGAAAGTATTTCTTCTTCATGTTTGAAGAATATTTTCACTGGATATATTACTCCAAGTTACTTTGTTTTTCCATTCACCACTTTAAATATGTCATGTCACTCTCACCTGTCCTGTAAGGTTCCCCCAAGAAACCTTTGTTGAAAAGGTTTGATAGATGTATTAAAGGGCTGATAGATGTATTAGAGAACCATTTTCTCTCTCTCTGTCTCTCTTTCTCTCTCTCTCTCTCTTTCTTTCTGCTTTTATAACCCTTTCTCTATCCTTGACCTTTGGGAGGTTCATTTTTAAATGCCTTGAGGTAGTCTTATTTGGGTTCAATCTTCTTTGTGTTCTGTAACTTTCTTGTACTTGAATATTGATATCTTTCTCTAAGTTTTGGGAAGCTTTCTGTTACTATCCCTTTGAACAAAATTTCTACTCCTATCCTTCTCTATGTCCTCTTTAAGGACAATCGCTCTTAGATTTGCTCATTTGAGGCTATTTTCTAGATCTTATAGGCATGCTTTTTTTTTAATTCTTCTTTCTTTTTTTTCCAACTATAATTATTATTATTATTATACTTTAAGTTTTAGGGTACATGTGCACAACATGCAGGTTTGTTACATATGTATACATGTGCCATGTTGGTGTGCTGCACCCATTAATTCATCATTTAGCATTAGGTGCATCTCCTAATGCTATCCCTCCCCCATCCCCCCACCCCACAACAGGCCCTGGCGTGTGATGTTCCCCTTCCTGTGTCCATGTGTTCTCATTGTTCAATTCCCACCTATGAGTGAGAACATGCAGTGTTTGGTTTTTTGTCCTTGCGATAGTTTCCTGAGAATAATTCTTCTTTCTTTTGTTTCCTTCAACTGTGTATTTTCAAATAGCCTGTCTTGAAGCTCACTATTTCTTTCTTCTGCTTGATCAATTCTGCTATTAAAAGACCATGATGCATTCTTCAGTATGTCAATTGCATTTTTCTACTTCAGAGTTTCTGCTTGATTCTTTTTAATTATTTCAATTTCTTTGTTAAATTTATCTGATAGGATTCTGAATTTCTTCTTTGTGTTATCTTACATTTCACTGAGTTTCCTCAAAACAGTTGTTTTGAATTCTCTGTCTGAAAGATCATATATCTCTGTCACTCTAGGATTGGTCACTGGTGCTTATTTAGTTCAATTGTTGGGGTCAGGTTTTCCTGGGTGATCTTTATGGTTGTGGATGTTCATCAGTGTCTGTTCATTGAAGAGTTAGGTATTTATTGTAGGCTTTGCAGTCTGGGCTTGTTGGTACCCTGTATTAGTCTGTTTTCATACTGCTATGAAGAACTACCTAAGACTGGGTAATTTATAATGGAAAGAGATTTAATTGACTCATAGTTCAGCATGGCTGGGGAAGCCTCCGGAAACTTACAATCGTGGTGGAAGGTGAAAGTGAAGGAAGGCACTGTCTTCACAAGGTGGCAGGAAGGAGAAGTGCTGAGCCAACGGGGAAAAGCACCTTATAAAACCATCTGATCTCATGAGAACTCACCCATTATCAGAAGAAGAGCACAGGGGAGACCACCCCCATGATTCAATTGCCTCCACCTGGTCTCTTCCTTGACACGTGGGGATTATGGGGATTACAATTCAAAATGAGATTTAGGCGGGGACACAAAACCTAATCATATCATACCTGCCTTTCCTTGGAAGGCCTTATAGGTATTTGAAGGGACTTGGGTGTTGTGATCTAAGTGTTTGGTCACTGCAGCCATATCTGCATTAGGGGCACCGCAAGCCTACTAATGCTGTGGTTCTTGCAGACTCATAGAGGTACTGCCTTGATTGTCTTGGATAAAATCCTGAAGAATTCTCTGGACTACCAGGCAGATACTCTTGTTTTCTTTCCTTACTTTCTCCCCCAAAAGACAGAGTCTCTCTCTCTGTTGAGCTGCCTGGAGCTGGGGGAGGGGTGACACAAGCACCCCTGTGGCCACCACCACTGGGACTATGCTGGGTCAGAGCTAAAGTCAGCACAATGGGCCTTGCCTGAGGAACACAGTAACAACTGCCTGGCTAGTGTCTATGTTTACTCAAAACTCTAGGGTTCTACTATCTGCAGGTGAAGCCAGCCAGGCTTGTGTCCTTCTCTTCAGGGAAGCATGACCAGAGAAATAGTCTGGGAACCAGGGCCTGGAGTTAGAAACTTTACAAATCTACCTGGTGCTCTATTCTACTATGGCTGACCTGGCATGCAAGCTGCAAGACAAAGCCCCTCCCACTCTTCCTTCCCCTTTTGTTAAGCAGAAGGATTCTGTCCCCATAGTTACCACTGTCCCAGGCCCACAACATTTACTGCCTATTGCCAATGTTCATTCAAGGCCCAAGTTCTGTCTCTACAGTCAGCTTGTGGTGAATCATGCTTCCAGGCCTGTTACACTGTCTTCAGGGCAGTGGGGTCCCCTCTGGTGCAAGGCAGATTCAGAAATGCTGTTCAAGAGCCACGGCCTGGAATTGGGGACCCCAGAAGCCCCTTTGGTCCTCTACCTCACTGTGGCTGAGCTGGTACCTAAGCTGCAAGACAAAATCCTCATTCCTCTTCCCTCTCCTCTCAAGTAGAGAGAAGAAGTCTTTCCTGAAGATGAAAGCTGCACTGCCCGGGGTTGGTGGGCAGTGACATAAGCACTACCTTGGCTGCTCTGTTTGGTGTCTCACTGGGCCATGTTCCCGCACAGGTCCACTGGCTTTGAGCCCAGTACAGCACCAGGACTTGCTCAGGAATTGCAGTTCTTGTGGCCTAGATTGCCTTTCAAGTTTATTTAGGACCCCAGAGCGCTTTGGCCCACAGTGGAAAGGCTTTACAGAACTTGGGTTCTGACTGCTGGGATAGGCAATTTCCTCTAGCTAGGGCTGGTCTAAAAGTACCTTCTGTGGTGGCTGGTTGAGTTCTGCCCAGTGTTGCTTTCTGCAATGACAGGGCAGCACTGAGTTCCTATGTGAAGTCCTACAATCTATGTTTTCCCTCTGCGAAGCACAAAGATTCTCCCCCACACCACGTGGCTGCTTCCAGGGGATGGAGAAGGCAATTCAAGACTGTCTTTCCTACCCTCTTCAGTGCTTTTTTCAGTGATATGAAATTAAAACCAGGTACTATGATAACTCACCTCATTTTTGGTTCTTGGGAAGGTGCTCTTTTGTGTGGATAATTGGTCAATTTGGTGGATAGCTGTTCAGTTTGGTTCAGTCATTCTCTGAGGGAAGGACTATTGGAAGTGGCTTCTGTTTGGCCATCTTGTTCCACCCTCCCAGTGATTCAAGTGAATCAATTTAAAGAAAATATTAAGTAAATAATAGGTCATGTGTGTAGGGTAAACACACCTGATGGCAATAACTTAAGCATACCCTTAGAATGACCCTGTATGGCAGATGCACCTAAATGTTCTGAGCTAGGGAATATGGGAGTGGACAACCCAGAGATTCATTTATTGTCTATGAGGAACATTTGAGCCCCTAGCTAGTCCCATGGAACATGCGCCATACAGAGGATTGATGCCCTGAGTTTTGGGTTAAATGAAGATTGCCAGGTGGAAGGCATTAGGAGGAAAGTGTCAAGTGGAAATACCAAATAAACTGCATGCTGTTTGCAGGTGGTTGCAGTTTTTCTGTCCAGCCCATTACCATTGGGCCTTGCAGTTATTTTGTCTATTCCATCACCACTGCACTGTATGAAAGGGGGATACATTGTCCAGCCTGCCATCACTGTACTGTATGCAAGGTTGTTCTCCTGTCTAGTCCACTGCCGCTGGACTCTCTCCCCCGTATATAAGTCCCTAATAAAACTACATGTCTCATTTGCTAGCTTTGGGTCTCTTCTTTAGCATCTTGAACCAGGAGCCTTCCCTACTGAGGTTAATAGAAATTCGGCACAACAACATGGTTCTCAGATATGGAAAAAATTAAGATGGTTCCCAGATGACTGAAGTTTGTAAAATCATGATTTAGTCCAACCTCCTGGATTTAAAAGAAGAGTCCAATGTGAAGAGCTAGTTTTAAGCTAAAAATTGAACTAGAACCCAAGTGTCCTCTATCTTCATTGTCCCCACTATAACAATCTCCCTCCCCAACTTCTGAAGCTCTTCTTCTCCTTCCCATTCTCTTCTCCCTAAAACCTTCCTTTCTATAGGCAAGTTCTTCCTTTTACTGAAATTTATGTGACACTTGTTTCTCTTGTATCCAGTTCGCAACATCTGCAGGCACATCTTAACTGGGCTGTCAAGAATCTTTTCGATCACTTAAACTCCATTAAGGTCTACATTCCACTTAGATCTACATGTTCATAACTGAAGGTATTTTTAATAATATAAAAGTTTATAATATTAATCTTTAAGTTCTTAACAGCCTTTATTCTTGATTTTAAAGAGTGCAACTAAGTTGGAAAGATTCATTATCTAATATCAGTAGGGGCAGTAGCCAGAGCTAAATGTTGAAAGCATAAATGCAGTTTAATTCGATTAATGTCTATTAAATGTCAACTATTTACCAGTCACTATGCTCAGCTTTGAAGGTACAAGATAGATTTAATATCCTAATAGCTCTAATTTATTGTGGACATTTAATTCATTATGCCATTTAGTTCTTACAACAGCCTTCTAAGATAGAAAGCTGTTATCCATATTTTATAGATGAAGGAACTGAGATTCAGAGAGTCTACGTAACTCATCTAGAGGCACACGGTTCATAAGGGCCAGGATCAGAGTTTTAATCTATTTGAGGCTAATCCTCATGTTTTCATGTTACAGTATTTTGCTTCTCAGAGTTCCAAACTTCAGTACCTTATAATTTAGCAAGATATGTATGTTGTTTATACATATAAACTAACAGTCTATTTGGAAATAAAATAATTGGGAATATAAAAAGAAAGGATACTAATTTAAAATATTCCAAATAACAAATCAATGTAATATCCTCACAAGTGGGCAGCATTCAAAATTGCATTGAAGGTGGACATATTAGAGTCCTCCTGCCTCAATTGTAAAGGAAATCTAGGATTCAAAGAAGTAAAGATTATTTGGAAGGTGTCTGAAGCAGAGAAATGGGGATGTGCAAAGGAATAGAGATTAGAAGAGAGAAGCCAGGAAATGGTGAGCTCTCCATTATGGTTAGAGCAGACAGTATAGGTAAGCCCAGAGGTAGGAGCAGAAAGGTCAATAGGGGGCAACTCATAAAGAAACTGAATGCTAGACTTTAGGCTTAATCTAGGGGCAAGGGATCCATTAAAGGTTTTTGACAAGGGAAAATGTGTGAAAAATTGTGTTTGAAGAAGACCCATCTGGCAAGGGTATGCAGGTTGAGTCAGGAGGGGAGGGAGTGAGGAGGCTGTGGCCATGGAACTGTAATAACTTTATGATGATAAAGGCTTGGACTGAGTGGCAGCCATGGAACCAAAAAGATACTTTCCTTACTACTCGGTAACCACCTATAGGTTATACAGCCATGGTCACTTTCATGTTCTGGATCTCTAGGTCTCCTATTTAGAAAAAGCCCATGATAAAGAGATGGGGATAGGATGAGCAGAACAGAGCCTCACCTAAGTGGCAACATCAGAGAAAAGAAGCTAAAAGTATCTTAAGAGGGTGGTTTTCAGGGCTGAGTGAAACATCAGTGCAGGTGACACTAAAGGCAATACTTCAGGTAACTAGAAGGAAGAGCTGGTGAAAATCCTCAGAATCAGAATAGGTACGAGCTGCACAAAGGGGGGGATCAAACAGTGATTGTTTGGTAACTTTCTGGAGGCCTTGCTGAAATCACGACTAAGAAAGAAACCCTTTTCAGACCTTTGAAATTCTAACTCAACATGGCATTATCTGCAGTGTGTTTGCTGTGTATTGCCTGATAAGAAATAATTTTGTGATTTGAAAATGGCTGCCTGTTCTGACATGTAACTGCTGTGTAGTAATTTGCAGTCATGTATATTTTGTGTTTGCCTTATTATTGGACTGTCCATTTAGGAAGCATAATTAGGACCTAGTAAGCTATAAATAAGGTAGAGTTACACTTTCTGGCAAATTCTTTAATGTGACTGATTACCCTTGGCACAAAAACTACAGTTGCATGAGCTTCTTAAATAAAAACTGCATAATGATCTTTCCATCTGTCAAAGTCGCATAATTAAAGGCATCAGCAGCGCATAGAATTAGCACTTCAGGTTTTGTTCACAGGTTTGGACAGCATCCATCATCAGTTTGACAGATGGAATTGTTTTTTCTTTACTTCTCCATTTGCTCTCATTTCTGTTGCCACATAGTCCCTACTGAGGGCCCCTTTGAAGATTGAGAATCATGGACCTTGGATAATTGACTGCAGGCAGGATCTGTTGGCTTGCTTCATAATTTATCAGCAGACGTAAGCCGAGACTCTAACTGCATGCCATTAGAGAGGGGATCAATCTGACTCATTATCCCCTTGACACTGGAGAAAGCTATTATAAGGGCACATGAGGACACTTGGCATTCTCTAGATGGAAAGAGGAAAGGATGACTTCTTTGCTTCTTAGTGGCATTTTCTGAGCACCTGCTAAGCACGCAGCTGTTGATGTTACTACAAGAATTACAGATAAGTCATTACTTTCACCTGCATATTCTAGCGCCAGCTCCCACATTAAATAATAATAATAATAGTTGCTAGCTTGTTGACTGCCAGGAAAAAAATCCTCAAATATTTTCTCATTTTACAGATGAAGAAACAGACACAGAGCTAAAATCTTGCCCAGAGTCACATAATTAATAACAGAACCAAAATCTCACCCTCTATTCAGAATAGTCTACATAAATAGAAAAATGCGGCTAAGTAGTAGGCAGGGTGATTAATTTCTTTCCCGTATACAGAAGAATGTCCATAAGAAAGAGAGAGTGGAAAATTAATAAATCCATTATTCAACATGAGGTGGAAATACAGGCAATCTTCAAATCAGCAGAGGGTTCTGTTCTAAAAAATGTATTTGTAAATTAGTTGTTTGGCGTTTATTCATAAAACGATATGTTGTCTGGGAATTGTTTCAAAATAATAGGGGGTGTTGAAGATTAAGTAAGATTGGTCATAAGTTAATTGTTGAAACTGAGTGAAGGATACATGGGGTTTATAATACTGTTCTCTCTACATTTGTGTATGTTTTACATTTTCTGTTAAAAAAAAGTTTAAAAAATACAGATGAAAACCTAGCCTCGCTATGGATAAATGTAAAGATGCATATATGGAAATGCATATATGGAACATTCTACATAAAGTTTTCGAGAACCTTTTTTGCATTGGCAAGCACTGTTCTTATACAACCTGTCTCAAATTGTAGGAATTCACTCAGATGGCTATTCATGTGGTAATAATTGGCTTTAGGATTAAAATAGTTTCTAAGTTCTCTTTGACCTTTAAGAATCCACAAATATAATGTGTCCTAGGTGCCTGTATTAGTCTGGGTTGTCCAGAGAAACAAAACCAATATGAGGGGTGTATGTGCATAGAGAGATAGAAAGAGACATTTATTGTAAGGAACTGGCTCGTGTGGTTATGCAGGCTGAGAAGTCCTAAAATCTACACTTGACAATCTGGAGACCAAGGGGAGATGATGTTATAGTTCCCTTTCCAGTTTGAGTACAAAGGCCTGAGACCCAGGACAGCTAATAGTGTAAGTTCCAGCCTGAGTCCAAGTCTGAAGGCAGGAGAAGACTGATGTCCCAGCTTGAAGACAGGTAGAAAAAGCAAATTTTCTCTTACTCCATGTTTTGTTTTATTCAAGCCTTCAGTGGATTAGATGAGGCCCTCCCAAACTGAGGAGGGCCACCTGCTTTACTCAGTCTACCAATTCAAATATTAATGTCATCCATAAATACCCTCATAGACACCTAGAATAATGGTTAACCAAATATGTCCAGAGGTCAAAAGCAAATCAGTTGGAGATAGAGGCTTTAAAGTGGTAACTAAAGTAAAATTAGTTACCTAATGAGCCTCCAGGCCTCTTAGTTAATCCATGATCACAAGAAATTTAATAGGCTCACTGTGACTCACATCCACAGACCCCAAGTTAAAACCCACTGAGTGGAAAGTTGTCTACTCACCTCACAATCAGCTATATCTGAGACATCTCTATGGTAGGTAATGGTTTTTCCTTATAGTCTCAACTTCTTCCCCTTTCTTCCCTCCTTCCTTTCTTCCTTCATTTCTTCCAGAAAAATCTGTTTATCCAATGCTATGTACAGGAAATAGTGTTAGGTACTAGGAATACAGCAGTGAATCACACACATTGGCCCAGTGAGAATCAGCTTTATAACTTCTATGTAAAAGAGGCTTAGAGGTAAAATCCGGTTGAAAGGAGGGGAGGAAACTTGTCTTGAATCTTGTTTTGCATAAAACTTTACACAGCACTAATAAAATGCCAATTTTTATATCAAATATACATGGGGCAGACTTTGGGAGGCTGAGGTGGGCAGATCACCTGAGGTCAGGAGTTCGAGGCCAACCTGGCCAACATGGTGAAACCCCGTCTCTACCAAAAATACAAAAATTACCTTGTCTCTACTAAAAATACAAAAATTAGCAGCTAATTAACCTATAATCCCAGCTACTCAGGAGGCTGAGACAGGAGAATCACTTGAACCCAGGAGGTGGAGGCTGCAGTGAGCTGAGATGGTGTCACTGCACTGCAATGTGGGCGACAGAGCGAGACTCCATCTCAAACACACATGCACACACACACACACACACACACACAGCAATACTCCTGGAGGGTTGCTACTTCCCCACCTCTTGATGCTGCCACTGGTCCCGTCTCCCATCCCCACAGATCTTAAAATCTAGAGAGAGACAATAAACAAATAAATATAGTATTGCCACTTGTGATGCATAATGTGAAGAAAAATATAGAACATTCAAAATATAATAATGAAGCTTAATTTTGATTGGGATGTCTTTTCTCTCTGAGAAAGAAACATTTAAGATGGGTCTTGAATGAGACAATATTAGTATGCTAGAACTGTCATAGCAAAATACCACAGACCGAATGGCTTAAACAACAGAACTTTTTTCTCATAACTCTGGAGGCTAGAAGTCCAAGATCAAGCTATTAGTAGGTTTGGATTTTTCTGAGGCCCCACTTCTTATCTTGCAGGTGGCCACCTTCACACCGCGACCTCACTTGTTTTTCCTTCAGCCTAAGTATTATCTTTGTTGTAATCTCTTCTTCTTATAAGGTCACCAGTAATATTGGATTAAGACCCACTCATATGACCTAATTTTACCTTAGTTGCCACTTTAATGCCTCTATTTTTAAATACAGTCAGTCTGAGATACTGGGGGTTAGAACTTCAACATATGAATTTGGGAAGACAAAATTCTGTTTATTACAAAGGCCATCTATGAAAATATGGTTGGAAATGAGATGCGAAGCGCATTGCAGATTTGGTGTCAAAGTAGAAAGATTAGACAACCTCTATTTTCTCTAGAATGTCTTAGCCAATGTCCAGAGCAGGTAATGGCAATGGTGGGAAGATGGGAGGGGAAGTCAGAAGAATAAAGAAAGTGTAAACTGTTAGTTACTAATGATGAAGATAAAACTTACTGAAAAAGTAGATTTCTGAGCAATGTCAAAGGCTTGGTTGAAGCAAGGGAACAATGTAAGTCTGCCTGGGGGATGTAGTTCTTCTCTGCCACCCACATAGCTGCTGTGGTAAAGTCTCAGCAAACATGTGTAGTGGGTTCATTCAGAATGGGGTTTTGTCAGAGAGGGTGATTGGAGAGGAGAGGGGAAAGGGAATCGTGATACTGACTTGTGGAATCTTAGCTAGATAAGGATGAAGGCAAAGAAAGATAGGGAAAGATAGATACAAAGGAAGTGGATAAATCAGTGAATTCGAGGTGGGAAATTCATTTAGTGACATTATATTTCCTAGCCTCTTGGACATCCAGAAGTGCCTGTGTTACTCACAAACAAGCTCTAAAAAATTTTAGTACTGTCTCCATAATGTAGCTGGACATATCTTCCCAGAAAAGTCATTTCTCTCCATCCTCCTTAATCCAGTGGCTATAAAACATTCCCATTATTCCCCCAAATTTCCCATCTCTGGATAGGGAAACTCAAATCACTTTGTAGTTTTAGTGAGCATACTAGTGATCCCTAGGTCCAGCTTCCTACCTCCACCCTCCTCTTCAAGCCCCATTGCTCATCAGTTAAAATGGCATCCAAAATAGCACTGAAGGACTAACTTCAGTTCTCATAGATTTGAGAAAAAGGAGATTGGTGCCAAGAAAACTTATTCATGCTAAGTAAGAGTATAGATCTAAATATCATATGCTAACAGAAATTCATTACAGGATATGCTTTAAAAATAATGGAACTCATCATTTTCAGAATTTCAATTGCTGTTATTTAAAGTTCCTGGTTTCTCTCTGCGCTGTAAACACATGCAAAATTTATTTCGCACAAGCATGTCAAGTAATGCTTTCTGACCAAACCAAGCAGACATGATTTCATGACTATAGGGATGGACCCAGTCCCAATTGGAATAATTGGTAAAATATTTACAGTCCATGGTACCATAATGTATGTGCAAATGTAAGTGTAGTGTTGACTGACCCAGATACCAGCTGAGCATGCTCTCTAGGATTGGATTAATTGTTCAGCATCCCATTCTTTGAAACTATTTGGTGCTGAGGACAATTAGACAAACTCCAGAGAGGGGGCAAGTAAGAAAAATCTGGGAAAAAAAAAAAACTCTCAAGGAAAGATATGTGCCTAAAATGTAGCATATCACATTCAGGCAGACATAGCAAAAGACACATCAATTCATGGCTTGGCTATCATGTGTCGGGTTCTTTTACATCTATTATTCTCTTAATCTTAACAATAACACTGAAAAGTAGATATTTGCTGCTTAGAAAACAAAGTTCAGTGACGATAAAAGATTTGCTCAAAGTCCTATGTCTAGTATGAGTGGCAAAGCTAAGATTCCAACTTAGGTTTGTCTAGTTCTTGAAGGTATGTTCCCCGTTCTTACCTGCTGCCACCTGCCCCCACACCATGCTTCTTCAAGAACACAACCGTTTTCCTACTGTCATACTTGCTGTCCAATCTGCCCTATAGTGATTTGCATCTCCTTCAGTAACTATCCAAGTCATTCCCTTGCTGCTCATTATATTCTTTGTGACAGCACATGTTCAAAATTGTCTACTGGGTCCCCACTGTCTCCTTCAACTCATTTATTAATGATGGCTCCACCAGCTCCACTGCAATGAACTGGCAGATGAGTTAATACTCTTGAATATTAATTTCTTTATTTCAGTCTCATTTGTTTTACTGTAATAATAAATGAGAAATATTAGATTTATTGTGATCATCATTTAAATATATTCAAGAGGAAATAACATTCACTAAAAGCTGCAGTGTTTGTAGGGAAAGTAGTGAATAAAATTAAATAGTAGATTTAAAAACCATATCCAACCTCTGCTAGGTTTCGTAAGGCCTTGCTACTGAAAGTATGGCAGCCTCATCGGGAACTGGAAGCTCTTTAGAAATACAGGATCTCAGGCTCCACCCTAGGCCAGGCCTCCTGATCAGAATCTGATTTAACAAGATTCCTAGGTCATTTGTATACATGTTAAAGTTTGAGAGGCACTGCTCTGTTGTACTTATTTTTGGTATCCAACACACAAGGGTAAGTGAAATCACTCTCTCTGGAGAAGTCTTTGAAAAAGTAGAAAGAGTAAAAGTTTCGGTGTCACACAGAATGATGTCAACACTTACTAATTTTATAACTTTGAGTAGGTTGCTTAAACCTCTCTCAGTCTGGAAATCTTCATCTATAAAGATGAGAAAGGGTCAAAATGGGGCAAAGTAACAGCCAAGAGGAACACCAAGGAGAAAATGGGAGGAAATGGATCTTAACACAGGGTCAGCCAGAATGGAGAGGTGGGAAAAGATATGGAAGGAGAATACTCCTTTACCTTTTACCGCGAGTGTATACTTGTAAGATTTGGTTGACATTTAGGAAATAGGTGAGATAGATTTTGACTTGGTTTTACTATGCTTTTTTGCGTGTAAGTAAAGTTTTGAATAAGTAGTGACATTCTGTAGGAAAGCAATAGAACTGGTAAAACAGGTGACTTAGGGATTTAAGAGATTTAATGAAAAATCTCTTATAAACAAAACAAAAAGGTCTTTAAAAATAATCTGCATATTTCTCACAATTACCCTTGGGATCAAATGAGTTTTTTCTTCTATATCCAAGTCTATAATTTTTTAAAACCCGGTTTGATAAACTCTAATTATTTTTTGAAAAATTTATCAGGAATATTATCTTTTCTAGTCAGAGTGATAGTTTAATCAAAATATCTCTCGTTTCTTTGGTCTGTTGATACAACTTGAAAAATGAAGGAATGAAGCAGAGGTTCATTTATTTCAGCATTGATTAGATAAAACAAAATGTAAAACTTATTACATTGGAGATGCTTTTCAAATAGATTCCCAAACATATTTTTAAAAATAATTCTTGGCTGGGTGCAGTGGCTCACGCCTGTAATCCCAGCACTTTGGGAGGCTGAGGCGGGCAGATCACGAGGTCAGGAGATCAAGACCATCCTGGCTAACAAGGTGAAACCCTGTCTCTACTAAAAATACAAAAAAAAAAAAAAATTAGCCAGGCATGGTGGTGGGCACCTGTAGTCCCAGCTACTTGGGAGGCTGAGGCAAGAGAATGGTTTGAACCCGGGAGGTGGGGCTTGCAGTGAACTGAGATCATGCCACTGCACTCCAGCCTGGGCAACAAAGCGAGATTCCATCTCAAAAAAAAAAAAAATTAATTATTTTACCAAAATGTAGATGTTGCAAGTGTTTCCTTGAATGATAATATTGAAGAAAATGTTGTTAACACAATTTTTTATAATGAGAAACATTCATATATTAATAAATTATAAAATGATCCTCCAACCCCATCTGACATTGTCCTTGCCTCCTTTTTATTGTAATATCTTGCATAAATATACTGCCTAGGTAGGATTACAGGCATAGGTGAACAAATGATTCCAAAAGAACATGAAAAATAAAAAGAAAGCCTTACCATTATTTGATGTTTCTTGGGACAAAAATATAATAATATGCTATATTTTCAGTGGAGGAGTTGATGTGGGTCAACCTGGATATTGGTCTGGAAATTATTGTTTTTCTGAGCAAAAGAGTTTTACAAAATAAAACCTAATATATTCTTCAGACTTGTGACAATCCTGTTCAAAAAAATAAAATGCCATCACACGATATTAAAACTTACATGCATAAAGAAAAACATCAAAAACAACTTTGTGTGACTTAAGGCAGTTTTAGACTTTTTAAAAACCTTCATTCTAATTTTAGCAAATCATCATACTTCGTTTATTTTTTTGAAAAAGCTAGAACTCAAAAATGATTCAAATAAAAATGCCATATCAAAAGCTAAAGGAATCAGGGCAAGATTTAAAGTTCATATTTCAAAGAAAGTAAGGAGATTATAGAAAACTAAAACAATGCATAATTCATGAAAAATTTTGGCATATTTGAAATGCTCTTAAATATTAATTGGATACCCAGATAGAAGTTTCTGTAAATTCTATTCTATGGATACACCTATGGAGAACTTTTTATACTTGTATAATAGTTCATAAGTACCTTTGCAAAGAAAAAACTGTCAGTTGGGATTTTCTAATGAAGTATGCGCTTCTATTTGAAAGACTGAATTGAAAAGTTAGAAGTACCTGAAAAGTGTGATTTGTGAATCACTAGTACCATTTTAGCATTGAAAAAAAGAGGAAAGGCTGTATCTCAATGATGATAGCAAAATTTTGTTTATATGGAACTTAAAGCTGTCTTAACAATCAAATTCCATCATTTCTGATTAATAATGTCCACAACATGAATATACCAATTATATTGCCCTACAGAATCTGTGGTCCAAAGGTAAACTCTCTTAGAAGGCAAATTCAGTCTTAAAATCTCCATGTGCTCACTAAGTATTTGGGGACAGAGTTACACCATAGTTTGTTGGCTTATCAAGTTTAACTTCTGCAGGTAAGCAGTTGTTAACTATCCAAGTTATGAAAATGACAGACGGTAGCTGGAAGTTCCATAGGGAAAACAAGAATAATTTTAAAAAGAGAAGGTATCTGAAAACATGACTTGTGCAATGATCAACCATTTATCTTTTGAGAATTATATAAAGTTATTGGCCTACTGTGATTTAAGGAGTATATGTTGAGAAATGGTTTCAATGAAAGTGATTGGCAGAAAACGAGATGATTTAGGCAGTTATGTGGGCTTAAAATTATGTTGTCTAAGACAGACTAATTGCAAATGATGTTTAATAGATATTGTTATTTTCCTTTATGATGATAAAGGCATCTCAGTTATTAAATAGAGTTAATTTTTTTCATTCATTCATATTAAGTCAAGGTAAATCGAATTTTCTCTGAAATAAAAAGCCTGAGTGTAAAGACTGAGATCAAATACTGATCCCCTACATCATCATAGACATGTACCACATTGTTTGGGGCCCTTGCTATGTTACCTTCCTAAGGGTTCCAATAACAATTTGCCACAAGAGTGGCTTAAAACAACAGAAATTTAATCTCTCATGGTACTGGATGCTAGAAGTCTTAAATCAAGTGTTGGCAGGGTCATACTCTTTCTAATGGCTCTGGGGAGAATCCTTCCTTCACTCTTCTCACTTCCAATGGTGGCTAGCAATCCTTGGTGTTCTTTGGCTCATAGATTCATTGCTTCAATCTCTGCCCCTATCTTCACATAGCCTTCTCTCTGTCTCTGGGTCCAAATATCCCTCTTCTGATAAGGACCCTAGTCATTAAATTAGGACCCAGTCTAATCCAGTATGACCTTATTTTAACTTCATTACATCTACAAAGACCCTATTTCCAGGGTCTTGAGGTGTCAGTATTTAGGATTTTAGTATCTTTTTCTGGGGAACACAATTCGACCCTTAACCCCAGCCTACTCCTAAGTAGACCAGGAAAATCAATTCATTTACAAATATTTATTGAGAGAAATATGTCTATTGTATGAGGCACTGTGATGAACAAACTAGACCAAATGCTTTTCCCTAAGAACTTATGGTCTGGATTTAAATCATATTTTATAGATATTTATAATTTAAAATAGTTATATGTAGTTTATAACTTCACAAAACCTTTTTAATCTACATTCCCATGATAAATCTTCAGAACAGTCCTGCACATATGCTGAGTAAATATTAGTAGCTACTTTTTTTTTTTCCACATGAGAAACTGAAGCATCAAGAGGTTAGTACTTGTCCAAAACTAGCCATCTGGTGAAAGCAAAGCTGGAATGAGAACTGAGGTCAAAATATACCAGCATACAAAATGCTAGATAATATCCACTTGCGATTTATAATTAATGACAAGGAACATTAATAAATATTAGAGTATTTTACAATACATCACGTAGAAATATGGTTAACAATGAAAGACACAGCTGGGCACGGTGGCTGATACCTGTAAAAAGCACTTTGGGAGGCCAAGGCAGGCGGATCACGAGGTCAGGAGATCGAGACCATCCTAGCTAACACCGTGAAACCCCGTCTCTACTAAAAATACAAAAAATTAGCCGGGTGTGGTGGCGGGCGCCTGTAGTCCCAGCTACCGGGAGGCTGAGGCAGGAGAATGGCATGAACCTGGGAGGCGGAGCTTGCAGTGAGCCGAGATCACACCACTGCACTCCAGCCTGGGCGACAGAGCGAGACTCTGTCTCAAAAAAAAAAAAAAATGAAAGACACAAGTTCACAAAGCAAAATTTACATTGATAAATTTATTTTATTTCTAATTATCAATGATAATCCAGCAAACATTCTATGATTTATTTTCCTGAAAACCATAACACCTTAAGTGTGGCAAGAGGCTGTTATAGATATTCACTGAGGAAAAAAGTCAAGCTAGATTTTTGTGTGAACTCATAGAACCATAGTTAGTTACATTAGAATTTCAGTGTTAAAAATGCTGAAAGGGGCCGGGTGTGGTGGCTCACGCCTGTAATCCCAGCACTTTGGGAGACCAAAGCGAGTGGATCACCTGAGGCCGGGAGTTCAAGGCCAGCCTGACCAGTATGGAGAAACTCCATCTCTACTAAAAATACAGAATTAGCCTGGCATGGTGGTGCATGCCTGTAATCCCAGCTACTTGGGAGGCTGAGGCAGGAGAATCGCTTGAACCCGGAAGGCAGAGGTTGCAGTGAGCCGAGATCGCACCATTGCACTCCAGCCTGGGCAACAAGAATGAAACTCTGTCTCAAAAAAAAAAAAAAAAATGTTGAAAGGAATCTTATTTTATTCAATCCCACATTGGGTATCTGGAAAGAAAATTGTGGCACTAAAGAATGAAAAAATGTGAGTACTGTGTAGTTATTTCCCTACAGTTACTTTAGGCAGTGGATAGTATTTTATATATTCTAAACTGTAATGAGTGGTATAATGAGTAAAAATATGCCAACTCTTAATGAACCGTAATCAGTATTTGATGGTGTAGTCGTGCTGGCAGTGGGTGGGGAGATGATGAGGCAGTGGATGAGCTCAGATTCTATCCCACAGATCGCGGCGGATTTTGTTTTTGTGTTGTTGTTGTTGTTGTTTACAATCTTTCAGACTTGTTTCTGGAGCAACCACTTATGAGAAATGCTTCAGCAGACACACAATTCTTACCCCCCTGTAACAAAGCTGCTTCCAGTGCTGAAACCAACATTAAGAAAGAGAAGAAAGTCATTCAAAACTGAGACATGAGCTAAGAGGCAGATGACAAATGGAAGCATATACTTGCTTAGCAAGTGCCTGCTTTATACTGTATAGCAAAAATAATGTCATGTTAATGAATCAATAATAGGAGAATGGGGAAGGAGAATGAATAAGCAAGAGAGGTAGCTAGAAGTAGACACAATTCTGGGAAGGTAGGTTGCTGCTCATGGGAAACAGAGCACATTCTAATTATTATAATTTAAAGAAAAAAAGAGTTACATTCTCTAATGACAGTGAGTCTTTGGGGCATCTGCATACACAAGTGGGAACATTTCTTCTTATGACTCTCCCAGCACTGAAGGATCTCCTTGTGAGGAAATTAGCTATTCTGGGAATATGCATTCATGTCTTGCAATATGGAATTTTTTTCATTATCTTAAAAACAACCAGAGCAGCATTTTCTTATAAATAACTCATCACCTACTGTGGCTTCTGAGGTCATTTTTTTGTCACATATGCGGGAAGCCAACCATTCACCACACTATAGTGTATTGTAAACTGGACTCTCTCATTTCTTATTCATGATGAAGACCTTAAAAAAGATTTCATGCCCCCTTGTCTCACATGTACAATGGATGAGCTCAATGACATTTCTGTTGTTTTCTCACTCATAATCCATTTTCCTTCTGATAACAGCCTTAAGCATGTCCTTTAGACTTTTGTTCTTTTCCCATATCAGAGGAAGATACTCCAGGTGTGGAGAAATTAGGCAGACATGGCTCATCACAACCCTTAGATTGGTGTATGGATGAAGTCAGGCCAAAGAGAGTTGGCTCCGGGGCTTTTGCTAGAATTTGGTGGAATAAAAAGCCTCCTTTCTGCTGGGATTCCTATCCCAGTAGGATGTTACTTTGGGACTGAAGTGTCCATTTTCATGCTGGAAAATTAAGCCCAGCTAGAGAAAAGTAAACACAAGACATGGAGAGAGAAATATTCCTGGTGGTAGTTTTTAAGTACCAGGATTCAGCTATGCCTGAAAAAGCCTTCTCCCCTGGACTTTTCAGTTAATTTGGATAAGTTCCTTTTGTGCTTAGGCCAGATTAAATTCACTTTCCAATTGTTTTCCACCAAAAGATTCCTGAGTACTCAAGCATTTAGGACCCAACACAATTAGCTCAAGTTCCACAATCCATTGCTCCAAGACAGCTTGCTTGCCAACATTTCCTGTCATCCGTCCTACCACATTCTGCTGCCAGAATCATATTGATCTGGGAAAGGAGGAGGTATTACTTATAAAGATAAATGATTATGAAGGTATGTCATAATTTCCTGAAAATATCAGTCAAAGTAATCATGTATGAAGAAAAAAGTTCAAGATATCTTTTCATCCCCTTCCCTACTTCAACCCACTCCATAATTTACCCCATAGGTACATCCAAACATGTTAAGCTCAATTATAAAAGTAAGTGTGTGTGTGTGTGTGTGCATGTTGGTGTTGAAAAATTGATATAAATTTTAAAAGCAAAAACTGTTAAGGAGATACATTCACACTTAGGGATGTAGATAAGTGTGCACAGAATATTATAAAATTTTTAAAATAGATGCAAGTCATATGAATAGTATGATCATCCCTTAATAAGGAGTCACCACAAAGGAATCTCTTCCACAAGCCCCTCTCACTCTTCAGTGAGAATTTGAGACATTATGTAATCTTGTCCCACATTTTTTTTTTTTTTTTTTGGAGACAGGGTCTTGCTCTGTCGCCCAGGCTAGAGTGCAGTGGCACAATCTCAGCTCACTGAAGCCTCTGCCTCCCAAGTTCAAGTGATTCTCATGCCTCAGTCTCCCACGGAGCTGGGATTACAGGTGTGCACTACCACTCTTGGCTAATTTTTGTATTTTTAGTAGAGACGGGGTTTCTCTATGTTGGCCAGGCTGGTCTTGAACTCCTGACCTCAAATGATCCACCTACTTTGGCCTCCTGAAGTGACGGAATTACAGGCATGAGCCACCATACCTGGCCTTGTCCTACAATTTTTTACTTATTTATTTGATTTAATTTTGCTTTACATTGTAGATCACTGCCTACATATTTGACTAGTTTCTGGACCATAAGCACTTTGAAAGCAAGAAGTGAATTTGATTTATCTTTGTATTCTCAGGATTTAATTTAGTGGTTAATTTATGTTTTTAGATTAATCAATGAGTGAGTGAGTCATAAAAGTGATCAGAAATCTCATTGATAAATGTTTTCCTATTCTAGATTGAATTTAAACATGGCTATGCTGACATTAGCCTGTATTTTTATGTAAGCTCATTCTCTCAGAGTTCTTCTTGTATTAGAAACCTTCCAATAATTTTGGGAGGGCAAACATTCATCTGAGTTCACCTTGTCCTTAATCACTACAGAATGACGACAGGAGGAAAAGAAATCAAACTAAGATGCAATTATAATATCCCCTGAAATACCCAACATTGGCTTCAATTAATTAACTAAATATTTTAACCTAGACTCATATTTTTCTAATCTTGATCTGTGCCTAACTAATAAAGGATTCTTGGCTTGTTCTCCTGTGCCTCAATCTCTGTCTAGTAACTTGCCTTATATTTCATTTATTTCCTTTCATTTCTCTTCATTCCCAGGTTTGGAATTGGAATTTCAAACTGATGGATGGGGACATATTAGGAGCCACAGACTTCTAACTGCTTGCTCAGGCTTCCAATATTGCTGGTTCCTGGATTCCCATCAGCTCTGTTTAGTCTCCTTAATACTTACTGCCATATTGCATTGCCAGCTCCTGTCACCCACCTCACAGGGGAGGCAATATAGCATGATGGGTAAACAGCCAATATTTAGAATGAAGCCTTCATCCAAATCCCAGTTCTACCACATAACAGCTGTGTAATTGTGGGCAAGTTATTTAACTTCTCTATGCCCGTATTTCCTGTAAAATGGGATTTATAATGACATGCACAAAATAGATTTTATAAAGGGATGTTTTTAGTGTCCTCTTTCGTCTGCATTTCCTCCTCATGCCAATTATTTGCTTCATTCCTTTCTAATGTTTCCATGTTCTTTCTAATATTATAGTTAGCAAGAAGTCTATAAACTTTATTTTCCATACTCTCTTGTCAACTTACTTCTGGTTACCTTATTCAAGAGGAGGCTCCAGTGACTCTGTTAATAACTTGGAAGATGAGTAGAAGAGAAAAAATATTTTTCTACTTCTGATGGTACCCAACAGCTGCTGCTGCCAATTCTGGGCTGTAGAAGAATCCAGGGCCTTTTCAGTGGTATTCAGCAGGACTATAAACCCAAGCAGAAGTTGCTTAATCCCAACAAGAGCAGCAATGGCACTGCCTCCACCACATCTGTTATATTTTTTTAAAAGTTAAGAACATTACTCTCATGCAAATACAAAATGAATACTGTCAAATATTTTATTCAACTCAGTAATAAGAAAACTAGCAAGATGGTAAGGCAGGTTCAAAGAGAGAATTTGGAAATGAATATGTATAGAGTCAATTACTCAAAAGAATGAAACGAATTTGCTAATGGATACAAATTTGGTTAACATTCTGCAAGGCAAAAATGCATAGCCTTTGATGCTATCTTTTCAACCAGGCACAAATTATTTGTGTTCTTACCAGAGGAAAATCTGCGAGTTAAGATGTAACATGTATCTTTATTAAGTCTAGACAAAGTACATTCCCCCACATTTCCTTGGGCAAATCTCAGAAGACAGTGAAAAAAATGTGCTGCCCTACTTTTTGCCTCATTTCCAATTTTTAGATAATGCTTTTTGAACAAAAATAAGAAAAAATAATGTCCTTGTTATACAATCACAGCTATAGGACAAGTCTCCACAAATCCAGAAAACCCTTCAAATTAGTAATGGAGCCATCATTGTTCAGATGAGATGTAGAGGGCCTAGTACCTATTTAGAGTATTGTCAGTAATACATGAGAGTAATAGTAGTTGCTACTATTATTTTTATTACACTTTATTAGCCAATTAGAATAGATAGAAATTAGAGCTGTTTCCATAGTCTCTAACCCATTTTGATGGTTAATGCTAGTATTAGGCCTGGTCCCTCTTCAGATGTTTGTTCTAGTTAGTCATGTGATGTCCTGGAATGTCATAAAAATTAATGCAGAAGTAACTGATAACTTGCTCAAGTAATTAGAGTGTCAAGGAAAGAACTGTTGACTCATTCATTTTGTGATTTTTCTGAGTCCTTAGGAAATGTACTATAAAATCACAGTCAGATGGCGGAGTTATAGCTAAGCTGTACTGTACACTTGCCCAGAGAAGACTGCTTTCTCAGTGGGTGGTCAAAGTGTTCAGGCTGCTTCATCTTCTCCCCACATTTATATGGCACTGGATCCAGACCCACAATTCCTAGGGAATGTGGGTACAAACTGAATAGCATCTGGAACACATTCTTGTTTTCCTAATAAGAAAAGGTGATTAACGGCCAGGCGTGGTAGCTCACGCCTTTAATCTCAGCACTTTGGGAGGCTAAAGTGGGTGGATCACAAGATCAGGAGCTCAAAACCAGCCTGGCCAATATGGTGAAACCCCATCGCTACTAAAAATACAAAAAAATTAGCTGGGTATGGTGGCGCATGCCTGCAATCCCAGCTACTTGAGAGGCTGAGGCAGGAGAATTGCTTGAACCCGGGAGGCGGAGGTTGCAGTGAGCTGAGATTGTACCACTGCACGCCAGCCTGGGCGACAGAGTGAGACTCCGTCTCAATAAAAAAACAGAAGGAGAAAAAGTGATTAACTGAGGACTGGAAACATTCAAGAAAACTCTTGACCCATAGGTCTATATTAATTCAAGAGGAATGACTCAATGTGAACATAAAGAAACGGGTTAAGTGAAAAGAAAGCACTCAACTCTCTGAATTCAGTTACAGAATGTTGACCATTCTTCTTCAACAATGTTTTCAGGGCATTTTAAATCATCAGCACTTTTCTTTTAGTCTGACTCTAATCATTATTTAGGCCATTTGCATCTTCTTAGTCCAACCTCCATGGCTGGGTGCAATAATCACCATCTGAGGCTCCATGTAGGATGTGTGTGTAACACTTGCTCTTGGATTTGACTAGTTCTGCTCCTAATTAGGCATGTAACTTAATGGGCTTAAGATTTTTAGTTTGGAAGCTTGGCCCCAGATCTGCCTAATCTGATACATATATAGCATTTCCAGCACACACAGCAATACCAGCAACTAAACCCCAGCTTTGACTACGTGCTTCATTCCTGACTTCTGGAAGTATGAAAGAATCCGGTCTTGTTTCTCAGAATTAGAAATTACTCCCCTCAACCCAGTACTGTTGCTGATTCCATTTCTGTACAGACAAGCTTCCTAGAATTCAACTATTTTCCTAGATCTTGAATAATAATCTGCTGCTGGATAACTATGGTCATTTCTAACCTGCCTATTCTTAAAACATATACCTTATAGATCTCCCCAGCTTGCTTCCTGGACCCATTTTTATTTGAGGCTTTCTAGTTGTCATCTTTGCCTGCCAAATGAATTTCCTCCATCTTTTCCTATTTGACCAACCCTGAAGCATTACTGTGGTGATTCACTGGTCCTGACTTCACCTGATGTGACTCTTTTGTGCTCCTGAATGAGTTCCATTTAGACATTGACAGTTTTCCATAGGGAAAAGAAGAGAAATAGTGATTTACACAGTTTATTGTATACAGAGTCCCTAAATATGGGTTGCCTAGGAAACATAAATGAGTAATGGGGTGTCAAGGACCAGAATGCTGTGTAACTCTAGAGACCATTACTTACTTGCAATCACCACAAACACTGCTTTCTGGCATATCACAGACAAGCGGTCCTAATGGGGACTTACATACAGCACTACCGTGATTGTTGCTAATTCTCTTTTGGGAGAAACTCAGAAATTTCTTTTTTTTTAGTCTCACAATTTAGAAAATGTGGGCAACAAGATGTTTGCAACACCATATTGCCTAAAGAAAATATGACAGTCAGCACGATTTGGCCACCATAGGCCACCAATGTGGGAGTCAGCTACCAAATGTTCTCTAGAGATGAAGACTGTGGTACAGGAGCCAACTTGTGTTCTTCCAAATCTGCCCCCTTTGTCATGTTAGATAACCTGGACTTCTCACCTGAATAGGATGTTTCTATCTTACTGTATTATTATAATCAACATTTTTGTTCAGACTAAAATATTACTTTTTAACCAGACATTCAACATAGGTAGTTTCCTTTTAGAATTGACCTATTAGGATTACAGTGTCATTATATCATATTGAGTATCACTGTAGTTTACCTAACACATTAAAAAAAAAAAAAAACTCTGTGTGTGAGTGTGTTTTGAAAGGAGACTTGCTGATTTCTGACTGGTTGAATTTGCTTCAGTTTGACTTCTTTTTAAAATTTGATAGTCTTACACATATATGAATACAGGTTACACTAATCAATTTTACAGTAAAGGAATACGTTATGTTTTTATGTATTATGTAACATAAAAATTTTAAACTCTAGACCTGAAAGGGTTTCAAAATGTTCAATATAAGACCCACGATCTATCAATCTTTACACTTGAGGCCCTAGTGTAGTTCTCAATTTTTCCTCTATCTTACTGAAAAGATAACTAGAGTATGAAATGGGGAGGCAGGCATTGAATAAAGTAAAACTTTGGCCCCTTTCTGAGGCAGAGCTAAGCCGCACATAACTCAAAGCTATCCTTAGATAGGCGCACCTAATGTGAACTGGCCCATTTTTCCTGGGAATCAGTGCTGATGAGTGATTGATAAAGTATTCCTGTCACCATAATATGCCATGATATGCTAAACTTTGTTTGGAGAGTAAGCCAATTTGAATAAGGAGTTAAAAGGTTTTCTGAAGAAAACTAATGAGCCCTTTCATGTTTAAAAGTTCATTTTTGTTGTTGTTGTTAGTGTTATCCTCACTAACAAGGGTCCAAACCCTTGTTAGGTTTGGACCAACTTGTTGGGTTTGGTTAACCAACAAAAGTCTGCTGGTTGGAAAACCTACCAAAGGCCTCATTATCCAAAGGTAATTCACTGTAAGTGAAAAAAAAGGTAGACTGGGCCTACACATTTGTGAAAAAAGATGGCTTCCTCCAAATATAATGCTTTATGGCACTATATTTGGCTGAGGCTTGGAAGCTTGTCCAGATTCATCTACCAAGCATAGAACCATGTTTGGGAGAGCAATGGCTGACCTCAGAAGCATAAACTAAGATGCAGTAACCTTGGAGGCCAAGCGTGGGGCACCACTGCATCCTGTGTCAGCAAGGGTGTCACTGTGCCTGGACCAGCACCTCTGATATCAGAGTCCCCCAGCCACATGTTGTGACAGTGTCCAAACCATTGGTGCTAGAAGACTCACTGGATTTTATCTTTTTCTTTGCCTGGCATTTGGAGAAGGCATTAATCCCTACAGACAGAATAGGCCCAGGAGGATGGGAGGGAAGGAGGGAGGGAGGGAGGGAGGAAGGAAAGAAGGAAGGAAGCTGGACATCTTGATAAAGTAGGTAGGTGAGAGTCTCAGAGTTCCCATACTCTAGAGTTCTGATTTGTGATGACTATTTCTACTCCAAGCTGATGAATGTATGCATTCCAGTGACACATGCTTGTTTAATATAAAATATCTTCATGAAAGAGTCTAGCAAATATTGACATTCCAGTAAGGTGCAGCACGTGGCTTCAAGGAACTATTGTCATTTTCTATGAACACTCAGGACCCAACCTGAGATGCTCAGTGTAAGGTTCGCAGCCTGGGTTTTAACCCCTTCTGTTCTCTGTATCAGCTGCAGGTAATCTCATCTCTCTAAACTTTAAATTTTATCTATAAAATGGGAATAATGTTGTTATTGTGAAATAAAGCATGTAGAATTCTTAGTGCAGTGCAGTGTCTATGAAATGTCAATTGCTATGGGTTATTTGTATTAATTGATGCAGTACATGACTTTCTGTATCAGACATTTGAATTATGTGGAAAGATATTACACAATCAAGAAGTTGTTCCCGGTGGACTTTTTCGCAAAATCAGTTTGTGGTAAAAGACACAAATTCTTTCTGAAAGCAGTTTGTGTCAGAGATAATTTGTAAAAATCGTTGGCTGCTGCCAATAGCAATCTCAGATGCTATGGGAGTCATTTTATGTAAACACATGTAAATAAGTGATGAAAAGGAGCTGACAGAGTCTTTCAAATAAAGTGCAGATGGTCAAATGGAGAGCAGAAGGGTTAAGAATTACAGTATGGTAAATAACTATGTGCACTAGGTCAAGACTTGCTTTGAATGCTGGTCCGATTCCATGGGCAGCAAAATATATGAGGAGTGCTGTGGGGGAGAATCCTGTTCTCTACTACTCCATTTTATTTCAGGTTATAAAATGTTCATGTGCCTTTGACTATTCTCCTTTCTTTGCTGATACCCTGAATTGTCAGAGAAGATTCCTTCCTCCCTCCCTCCCTCACTCCCTCACTCCCTCTTTCCCCCCTCCTTCTTTCTCTCTCTTTCTTTCCTTTCTTTTTTCTTTTTCCAGAATGGCTCTCAGATCATCTTCTGTCAGCACTCTCCAACTGGCCCCCTGCCCTCACCTCAGGAATCCCCTAAAGCTCCACTTTATCCTCACTATGAGATCCGAAGCCAATCCTGCCTTTAGACTAGGGGGATTAAATAGGCATAAACCAAATAGTTTAATCTTTCATCCTCAGGTGAACCTGTACTGCTTCTAAATCTTGGATGAACTGGGAGAACAGAGATCAAGGAATAGGTATAGGGGGAAAGAAAGAAGACAGCACAGAACTTCCTTCCTCAAGCCCTCCAGGGTCTGGAATCCAAATTCAAATTCCAGTCTCTGTGACTGGGTCTCTACCACCTTATCTAGCCTTATTAAACTTTAAACAATAAAATCAAAGAGGTAATTTATTAAGCAGTATCTCTATGCTATGTGCTATACAAAGCACTTTACCAACATTATCTCATTTAATTCTCACAATACCTTTCACAGGCCAACCGTATTATTATCCCCATTTTCAGTTGGAAAGAAAACCTGAAATTAAAAAAGACATTACTTGCCCAAAATCTCACAACTAGAAAGAGGCCAAGTCAAGATTTGAGTCCAGGTTTGTCTAACTCCAAAGCCCAACCCCAGGTATTGAGTCTTCCTCAGTTAATTCCACTTTTGAATTTGTTTGCTTCCCACCTCGTGTCCAGATTTTTGCAGCAGCTTGGTAACCAAGGTCTTCACTTTGGTCCTCTCCCCACCCCAATCTATGCCATATATACCAAGAGGTGCCTGGAACCTCCTCCTGGCCTCCTGCCTGAGCATAGGTCAATAATAAAAGGATTTAAATCAATACAGGGTCTTGAAGTTACTTTGTCCTGAGTACCCTGGCATGTTCTTCATTCCTTACATTCTTCCCAATATCAGAATTTATTCAGGAGCCCCAAACAGAGCTACAGTCCTCAGATACCTTTTAAGGAATATGAACAAGGAATAAATCACTATTTTATGAAATATTGAGTCATATTCCTCCAGAAAGAATATTCCTATGAGAAGATCATTCATTTTTATGACCTTTATTCTTTTAGCAGTTTCTTGTGCAATTAACTTATGTAATTTTACCAGCTGAAAGCATGGATAGGTGAAGCATGCTAATGCCAAATTTTCAGTAGTGATAATGCAAAGGATCTGGGATTTACCATAGCAGAAAGTTCAGAACCTACTCTCAGGATTGCTTTTTCAAGCTTATAAAAAGGCACGCAGCTTCTGCATGTAAGCAAACTGCTCCAGCTTTCCATGGCCCATTAAAGGTCTGGGCTTCTTGTTAGTAGACAGTCCTCAAGAGGCTCCTGAGGGAGTAGAAATAACTAAAGACAACCATAGGGGTACTTGTGACTCTACATTACAATAAAAAACACCTTTAATGTCATCACATTAAAATTCTGAAATTACAGAAAAGAAAAAATATCACCTATCATTCTACTCCCTAATATAACTACCATTAAAATCTTATGTGTTTCTTTTTTCCTGATTTTTTCTAATTGAAATAATAATGCTGATAAAAATACAGATAAGCAATTCATAAAAGAAGAAATATAAGCAGCCAATAAGCACATTTTACTGGTAATCAAGAAAATTAAAAATAAAACAATGAGGCATCATTTATTGGCAAAAATCTAAAAAGACTGAAAAATTCCCGTGTAAATACAGGCAGTGCTATGTTTCTTTTTCCTTTTTTTTTTTTTTTTTTGAGATGGAGTCTCACTCTGTCACCCAGGCTGGAGTGTAGTGACACAATCTCTGCTCACATCAACCTCCGCCTCCTGGGTTCAAGCAATTCTCCTGCCTCAGCCTCCCGAGTAGCTGGGATTACAGGCGCCCACCACCACGCCTGGCTAATTTTTGTATTTTTAGTAGAGACAGGGTTTCACTATGTTTGCTAGGCTGGTCTCGAACTCCTGACCTCAAGTGATCTGCCTGCCTCGGCCTCTCAAAGGCAGTGCTATATTTCATTTGTTGGAGTATATTTTGGAAAAAGGTTGTCAGGGGGAAAATTTGGCAATATCTGTTAAATTATATATTTAAGTATCATCCTTCAGAAATATTCAGACAAGCTCACAAAAATCAATATGCAACAATGTTCCTTACATCATTCTTGCAGAATTTAAGACATTAAAAACCATCTAATTCTGCATTAGTAGAAACATGGTTAAATAAATTACAACATATTTGTATTGGGGAATTCAACAGACATTTTAAAATAGGAAGCAATGTTAACAATAGCAGTGTCAACTAGGGAAAAACTTTCTAACACATATCATTAAATAATAAAAGCATGTTGTAGAACAACAGATTTGATATAATCTCATTATGAAAACAATGCCACATGGACATGTATGTAGGAAATGGGAAGCATTCACAATGGTTACATTTAGAAACAAAAGTAATATTAGAGAGAACCACAAAAAGGGATGATTACTTTTTTGAGTTTTTCAAAATTTTAATAATGAGATTATATATTTGTATTTGAATTTTTATAATGTAATTCTACACCTGTACTTTAATAAGAAAAGAAAAAACATAATATTGATCAAATATCAAAAGAACTTATAATATTTATATAATTTTAGATATCGTCATGTTCATTCAGCATTATACCCAGTCATTCTCCCTGCTTTTAGCAACTGATATTTTAATAATGTATAATATTTCGTCCAATGAATGTGCCACTTTACATAACAATACTCCTAATGCTGGACTTTTACATTGTTATCAACTTTTCACTGTCAATAATGTTGCAATATATATCTTTTAGAGAGATAGGGTTTTTAATTTTCTTTATTTTGAAATAAGTTCTAGGTTAGAGCCCCAGGATAGGATTAGTTGGTGGAAAATTAAGAATCCTAATGCACTGAAGACTCCTATTGAAACCAAGAGCAAGATACTGTTGCACTTGACCACTGTTGACAAGAAATCTCTACAAATAGCAAGGGCTTTGTCTTACTTCATTAGTTTCTCCCTTTGTAACTTCATTCGACTTTTATCTTAAATTAACAATTCAATCATGTTGCTGCCATCTCGAATTTTGCAACTGAGCCCAACTCCAACACTGTCAGGTTCATGAAGCCAGGTGGCAGGATGATGGCTTGTTTTTATCATAATATGCCAGCACGCAGACTTTAACGTCAGCTACTTGCTATTCTGGAAAGCATTCTCCAGTGAGTGAGGACAATGCTGTAGAACATCTTTTCCCAGAAGGCAATGAAGTTGCTCAGCCAGAGGAGTCTTTTTTGGAAGAAAAACCTAATAAAGATTGAGTTGCCCCAGGAAAGCTGTTCTTCGTTTTGGAACAAGGTGTATCTTGAACTATATGAACTCAATCTCGGTGAAAACCAACTGTATTGATGCAGTCCAAGACAAACATATTCACTTTTTCTTTTTATTGTTGTTACTTTCTCCTGGATATCTAATCCTTTAAAGTAATATAGCAATTCTTAAAAATTTCCATTCGTTCATTCTCTGAGAGATGTATAATTAGGAAATACTTGAGGTTGGACCCCATATTGGGAGTCCTAGGAAGTAAGAGTTTTCGTGATACAGTTATATACATCACCAGCTAAATAAAGACTTTTCTATCACAATGCCCCTATGTCAGAAAAGATTGGTTGATAGAAGTGTTACAAAGGAAAATTTTGTGGCTACACACCTAGTCTGGATAAGGGCAACTGTGTACAGTACTGAGCCTGCTATTTCGTGTTCCATTAGCTTACGACAGAAAGCACTTTTTGAACCTAGCCCCACTTGCATCAACTCTCCAAAGGCTCTCCTCTTGCACACACCCCCACTCCATGACAGTTTTCTGCGCACCAGATCCACTTCAGATACCTATACGGCTACATAGCCACCATACATTCTCTTGTTCTGGGCCTCAAGCCACTCTCTCAACACAATATCCCAGTTCTTTCTTGAACCCTCTGGAGAAAACTTCAGGGATGTTTACAGGAAATTCTTTAAGTTAACCAGTGAAACAATACTTATAGAATTAGAAAGAGTATAAGACTCACAAGTACATATTTAACAATTACATGTAAATCATTTACAGGTTAAGATTTTGTGGTTGCTACTTAAAAAAGTTCATCACTTAATTCTCCAAACAAGCCTACAAAATAAGATTATTGTTAATCTGTTTTACAGATTAGTAAATACTTCTGTTTATTAATAGAAGAAGAGGTCACTTCTTTCCATCTATGGTAGATTGTATTTTTCAAAAATGGCCACAGCAATATTCTAGGTCCCACACGCTCTTCAGAACCTTATTAGCATTCTACCTAAAGATGCAGTCTGTCTCTCCTCCCCTCCAAACTGGAAATGCCCTTTGTGGCTGCTTTAATAGAATATGTGTCAGAAGTGAAGCTGCAACCAGGGCTATTTCATAAAAAGCAGTATTGCTTTCCCTGCCCACAGCTACCTTTGGAATTTAGCCACCATGTTGAGAGAAAGGGAATCACTGGAGAGAGACCGTGTGTAATTGTTCCGGATGACACATTTGTCTTTAAGGTCTCAGTCAACAGTCAGCATCAATTACCTCATATTTGAGGGAACAAGCCTTCAGCTCAGTTCTCAACCATAGCCAATTTTTTGCTATCCCCCCACCTCCAGGGAGGACATTTGACAATTTCTGAAAACATTTTTGGTTGCTACAACTAGAGGGGGAGTAATAATGGCATCTCGTGGGTAGAGGCCAGGATGCTGCTAAGTATGCTACAATCCACAGCACACCACAGCAAAGAATATCCAACCCATAATGTCAATAGCATCAAGGTTGAGAAACCCTGCTTCAGATGACTCCAGCCTCCAGCCTTTGAGCCTCGCCAGCTGACATTAAGTAGAGTGGAGACAAGCTGTCCCTGCCAAATCCTGCCCAAATCACAGTTTCATAAGGTGATTTGTTTTGCAGCGATAAATAATTGAAACACCATCAAATAAGTGGAAGAACTGAGTCATATCCTCCGGTCTTTGTGACACTGAAGATCATACATCTTCCCATGATGCCTCAAAGGGACACAGTGACAAAAAGAACAGCAAAGAAGCTTTAGGCAAAGTGTCACCAAGACTTGTACAATGGAAAAGAAAGAGAAAGACGGCTAAGACCAAGAAGAAAGCAAAGGAGTATTTCTTGCTGGGTAACTGTACCCCACATTCCTGATCTCAAGCTCAACACCACCCCTTCTCTTCCCTGGAAAAATTGGGGAGACAACTCTGTTTCATCTTCACAAGCTCCTCGTGAGTACGCCTTTGAGGTTTGTTTTTGTTTGATGGCCCAAATACTCCTCCTATAATGTCTATCATGTGAGAGACCCTAAGAGGGCACAACTTTCATTAATAAGATGTGGAAAGATTATGTTTCCCAATTGCATTCCATCTTAGAAAGAACAGATCAGTCCAGGTGCGGTGGCTTACTCCTGTAATCCCAGCACTTTAAGAGGCCAAGGTGGGTGGATCATGAGGTCAGGAGTTCAAGACCAGCCTGGCCAACACAGTGAAACCTCGTCTCTACTAAAAATACAACAAATTAGCCAGGCATGGTGATCAGTGCCCATAATTCCAGCTACTTGGGAGGCTGAGGCAGGACAATTGCTTGAACCCAGGGGGTGGAGGTTGCAATGAGTGGAGATTGCACCACTGCACTCCAGCCTGGGCAACAGTGCAAGACTCCATTTCAAAAAAGAGAGAAAAAAAAACAACAACAGATCGACCAGGCTCTTTTTTCAAAGTATGTCAACCTCAGTTTCTTCATAAGACTACTTTGAATGATCAATAGGCTTCCAAATCACCTCACCACTTCAAAGTAGGACAAATTCTCAGTAATGCAACTTCTGGGCATCTGTCCTAAGAAGATCATCTGAAATTTAAACAAAGATTTATGTGCAAAAACATTTATTGCAAGGTCTTTGGTAAGAGTTAAAACTTGGAGAAAAAAAAATAAGTCTGACAATAAGGTAATGGTAGCATAAATTCATAATATAAATCTATAGCAGAATATCATGAGAGCATTAATGAACCGTTCTATTCTGGGCCTTCTTTGAATCTTAATTAGTATATCTTCTCTATGCAATCAATCTACTTTCATGGCTTCACTCCCAAGCTCAGACCCACATATTAAAATGCTTACTAAACACCTATGCACTGATGATGTACAATTTGTTCAAAGCCCATTATCTGTTTCCAAAATTTTCTTTCCTACATTCTCTGAGTAACTGATACCACCTTCTACCCAGATCTCAAGCAAGAAAAATTGGCCACATTAGTGATTAAGTCATCCGTTTCCTGCATGTCACATATCCAGTTAATCTTAGAGTCTTTAAGTCTCTCCTAAATTTCTGCTGAATAAGTCTCAATTCTCTAATCCTATTGTCATTATTATACTCCCAGGTCATCATCAACTCCTACCTGGATTCCTCTAATAGCTCCTAGATGGATCTTATTTGCTCTTCTTTAATTCATCCCTCATGATACAGCTAAAGTGATCCTTCAAAAATACAAACTTGGTCATAAAATCTCCTTTCTTAAAGCTCTTTATAACTCATCACTGTTTTAGGAGGAAGTCCAAACTCCTTACTGGGTTTTGAAGGGCCATCCATAACTGGGTCCCTGCTTGTCTCTCCAGCCTCATCCCAGACCACTGAACCTCTCCAAATCTCTTTACAGTTTATGCTTCAACCGTGCTATACCATTTGCAGTTTTGTGAGTGTGTCATGTCCACACTTACTTCTGGACTTTGCACACTCTTTGCCTCTAACTAGATCACTCTTCATCCTATTTCTAATGCCCATTGTCACTCTCCTGGCTAATGCCTACTTGTCTCTCCTTTTAATTTACTGAAAATTCTCAGCTCTCTTACCTCTGGGTATTCGCATCTTCTGTTTCTTCATGGAATGCCTCTTCAAAAGACACACATGTGCACACACACATGCACACACACACACACACACACACACCCCACATCTACTATTGCACAGTGTTGTGGCCACAAAAAGTCCTTTCAGATCTCTTACTGTGGAAAACAAAATTGATTGGTAGCCAAAACTTCTTAGCTCTGAATCCAGGACTGCATTTACAACAAGGCCACACTTCTCACAGGCTGCTCTGAGTATACGGCAGGCCCATTCCTGAGAGACAGAAGACAACTTTGACAGGTGACTTTGGCTCAACTCTCATAAGCCTTGCCAAACTGTCCTAGAATTGTACTTCAGTATAAGATCTTTCTTCCTTCCATTCCTTTATTTTTAAAGAAATCATACTTGCATCATAGTCTGATGACTCTCCTAGTATCGTCAAAATTCCTCCATTATCCCTCATAGGCATTTCCCAGCAAATATCTTGCATGTCTAATCCTGTCTTGGCATCCGCTTCTCAGACAACTCATGCAAGTTGAACTGAAAGTGGTCCAAAAAACAGATAGGGCCTTGGGACTGGCTCACACACTGCCTGGTGAGTATAGAGTACAACATCTCTATTTGGTGAGTGGGTCGTGGATAGTCATAGATGACATCTAGCACAAGATGGCAGCTCAACTGGTAAATATTTCACTAGTAGTGGCCTGGCAAAATGTACTGGTAAAAAGGAATGTTCATTGGCTTTGAGGAACTTTCCTGAGACATGAGCTTTGTCACTCAGACAAGGACCACAGGAAATATGGCAAAATCAATGTGAGGGTAGTTATTAGACACAGAAAAAGTAATGACCAATGTCCAGTGGCACTGAAATATCTGAGTTGTCCTGGAAGCTGACAGAAATGGGAATAAAGAGTCTAAAGGAAGTGGGTGTATTGCGATAGATACATTATGAAAATCCTGACATCCAACCAATAGACTATGTTCTAACGAGGACACATCCTCCATTCAGACCGTTAGGAATCTGCCACTGAGAGGGACACCAGCATCATTAAGGGTTTAGTTGCGGTTGTCCTTTGCAAGCAGTGCTGATGGTAGAAAAGATAGTCACAGAATTGGGCTATTTAATAGCCAAGATGATGACAGTGTTCCAAAGTAATAGAGACCAGATAGCTACCAGTAACTAGAATCTACAGTTAGTGTTAATCACCAGAAGAGTTGGAAGTTATTGGTAATCAATTGGCCCTTTTAATCTAAAAACCTAGATCTTCAGTACTGGGACATTTTCTTCCATACATTTTCCAATATATCCTTCCTACACAATCTGTTCTCTTTTTCTGTAACTCATTAATTAAATAGTTTTTTCCTCATGGATTGATCCTAAAAATTATTTTTTCTATACATGTATCTAGTCCATCAGTTTTCTGTGTTTGACCTTTGGTAATACTTCCTTAACTTTATCTTCCAACCCTTTGTTGTTTTTGCCTTTCTCATTCTCATTTTTTAATTTCTAATAGTTCTTTCTTAGTCTTTTAAAAAATGTTATATACTATCCTATTAGTATTTCATGGATACAATATCTTCATTTATCCTTCTGAGGATACAAATTATAAGACATTTCTTTTTGTGAACCTTTTTTTGGTCTTTGTTCTCTCTGAGGATTCTTGTATGTTGTTTTCTGTTTCTTTTGTCCTCTTTATTTTGAGTTGGCGATTTTTCTTAATTTTCTAGTAATCCTCTGTGTACTGTGCATATTTAAGAGAAAGATTTCAGAAATGCTGGTTGGAGCTAGTCTGGGCAAAGGGGAAAGGAAGATGAGCTTTTAAATTACTAAGCTTTGTTTTAGAGCCACTGAGCAGAAAGATGGCCTTTTAGGTAAGGGAGCACAATTGTAACTGACATTGGGGCACCTTCTCAATTTTCCAAGAAAATAATCCTCTTGCCTTCAGCCTGAGTTAGGTAAACGACTGGCTGTTGTTATGGGAAAAGTACTAGAGGGGTCACATGATTCAGGACATAAGCATCCCCTAACCCTTCTGTTTTCAACTTTATCTCACTATCCTCTGTGCATGGACTTCATTTCATTGTCACCTAGGTTATAGTTTCTTCCCCGTGCTGGGTTAACTATTCCTACATTTGCTCTCTGACTTGCAAAAATTTATCATCTCACATTTTCTTTTGTCTCCTCTCCTGATCCATTTGTACTTGTAGTTCTATGCCTTTTAAAAATCCGTTTACTGATATTTTAGTAGGGTTTCCATAGGGAGAGAAGATAAATGCATCTCTTCAATTATACTCCCATCTTTTTCTCCTGGGTTTAAATGCTACATTCTTCATACAAAAACAATTTTATACTAAAATTGGCATATAACTGGCAATGTTTTGTGGCATTTTAATCTATTCTACTGTTCCATCTATTTATGTGCTAGTACCAGACTTCTAATTATCATGATTTTAAAATATATTTTTATATCTGGCAGTATAATTCCTAATCATAATTCTTCCTTTTTAAAATTTCAATATTTCTTTGGCTGTTCTCACGCTTTCTAGTTTAACTTTAAAATCAAATGGTATCAAATTTGTAAATCAATTAGAGAAAATTAACTTTATATTAGTATCTTCACATGCAACAACTTAATGAAGTCTAATTAGTAAAGTTTTCTGTTTTCATTCAAATCAATACTGATTAATTTTTAAATATATTAAAAAATGTAATATCTATTTAACAGGTATCTCATGTTTGGATTTTGTTTTGAAAATAAAGTTTTAAATTATGTTTTCTAATGTGTTTTTGTTAATTAAATGAAAAACTGAATTTCATAAAATTCATTTTATAACATGAATTTTACATGTTGCTAATTTCTTCTAGTTGGTTTCCTCTTGAGCCACTTAGGTTTTCTAGGTACACAGTCATATCATTTGCAAATAATGATAATAGTTGTATGGCTTCCAATAATTTTTATTCATTTTTTCACTGCATTATTACACTTCCTACCACTTGAAAAATAGCATTAAGTGGCCAGGTGTGGTGGCTCAAGCCTGTAATCCCAGCACTTTGGGAGGCCAAGGTGGGCGGATCACAAGGTCAGGAGATCAAGACCATCCTGGCTAACACGGTGAAACCCCGTCTGTACTAAAAATACAAAAAATTAGCTGGGCGAGGTGGCGGGCGCCTGTAGTCCCAGCTACTCGGGAGGCTGAGGCAGGAGAATGGCGTGAACCCAGGGAGCAGAGCCTGCAGTGAGTAGAGATCACGCCACTGCACTCCATCCTGGGTGATAGCGAGACTCTGTCTCAAAAAAAAAAAAGAAAAGAAAAGAGAAAAAAAGAAAAGAAAAATAGCATTAAGTACTGGTGGTAGTAATGGACATCACCTTGTTACAGATTTGCATAGGAAAGTCTTTAATGATTTATTATTTAGAATAAATGTGCTTGTCAGTTTCAAATCAATAACTTTCATCTCTTTAAGAAAGTGATGGGAGTGACATCAGCAAGATGACTGACTAGAGACACCTGACACTTGTCTCCCAAACGAGAACCAAGACAATGGATAAACAGCTAAGATTTGACTGCACTGTTGAAAAGAGAGCACTGGAGCACTGGGGGAGGTGAGTGGAGACACACCTGTAGCGATTGGAAATCTAGGCAAGCAGCATGGAGGTGCATAGTTCTGCAACCCCATCTTCCTGGCCTGAACCAGATCATTCTAGAGACAGGAGGGACTCCCCATGCAGGGAGAAAGTAAGCAGATGATCCCCATCATCCCCCATTGTGGCCACAAACACCTACAGCCCTTACAATGGAAGAATCCCACAGTCCTCACAATCCCTGAGGCCGGTTAAGAGAGTTGCCAGGAATTCACACAGCTGTATTGCCGTTGATTAGGAGCACAAAGTGTGCACTCATCCAGATCCCATCCAGCACCTGTGGCCAAGCTGTTACAGCCTAGCACAATCTTAGATCACAACCACCTCTGGAGTGAACCTTCCCCTGGGAGCCAGTATCCACTGCACCTCCCCAGCAGTAGGGCTCCATCTTCATGCAACCAAGCCCCCATGGGTGGCTGAACATCACAATCCATCTGTGCAGAGCCTAGGCACAAGATTGGTTGTGACTCTAGTCCTACAGAGCAGGAAAACTAACCCCTGCCACACTACTTCTAGCTGAAGGAACAGTCTGGCAGCCCTGCTCATGGTGGACCTACCCTTGAACCAGCCCAATCACTGCATGCCCTCCCCCAAGCAGGAGAGGTATTGAGCCACCAAGCAGCTGACACACCCTCAGGCTGGCACAGGAGCTACATTTGCATGCCCAGGGCATGAGACACAGCCACACAGTACCCACTCCACCCCCATGGACAAACCTCTGGCTTGTCCAAAGGCCCCAAGAAACAGCCCCATAGGCTTCCCTGGAATACACACCCCCAGGCTGACCAAGCAGCTGAGTGCATGTGTCCTGAGCCTGACAAACAGCCCTGTGGACTTTTCCTGGTGCACACACATCCAAGCAACTGAGCACCTGGACACCCATGTCCTGGGCCTGATAAGAAAGCCCCGTAGGCCTCCTCTGGTAGGCATGTTCCCAGGCTGGCCAAGCAACCAGGCATCCATTCCCCCAACCAGAGTAACTGCCCCATGGCCCCAACCACAGCAAGCCAGACCACAAATTGGCTGACCATTATGTGCAAACACATGTCCATGACCTTAGAAATAGACCAGCAAGCCCAACCTTGTCAAAGCTACAGAACCACTGCCACAAACTCTCTCAGCTTAGGTCATAAGGACACTCACAAACATCACTAGCATGGATTACAGCTGAAAAAAACTACATGTAGATTATACTACCACATCCATCTAGAATGAAAGCCAATGCACCCCACTGAATCAACCCCCAAGACCCATCTAAATAAATAAGTCTTTCCATACAAAATTTACTCCATAAAATTGGAAGAGGTGGCTCTTATACCAGATGCATAGAAATCATTGCGGAAGCACATCAAACACGAAGAAGCAAGAAAGCATGACACCTCCAGAGGAAAACAATAATTCTCCACTAGCAAACCACAATTATAAGGAAATATACAAAATGCAAAAGAAAAATAATAATAATAATCATACGAAAGAAAAGAATCCAAACAGACAATTCAGCGAAATCAGACAAACAATTTATGATCTCAATGAGAAATTAAACAAAGAGACAGATATTACTTAAAAACAAAAGCAACAGAAATCCTACAGCTAAAGAACTCAATGAATGAAAAAAAACATACAATGAGGATCTTCAGTAATAGACTAGACCAAGCAAAAGAAATAACTTTGAACTTTAAGACAGGTCTTTTGAAACAATACAGGCAGACCAAATAATAAATAAATAAACTTAAAAAGTCTTAAAATCTTTTATTATTATTATTATTATACTTTAAGTTCTGGGGTACATGTGCACAACATGCAGGTTTGTTACGTATATATACATGTGCCATGTTGGTGTGCTGCACCCATTAACTCGTCATTTACATTAGGTATATCTCCTAATGCTATCCCTCCTCATTCCCCCACCCCATGACAGGCCCTGGTGTGTGATGTGCCCCACCCTGTGTCTGTGTGTTCTTATTGTTCAATTCCAACCCATGAGTGATAATATTCAGTGTTTAGTTTTCTGTCCTTGTGATAGTTTGCTCAGAATGATGGTTTCCAGCTTCATCCATGTCCCTACAAAGGACAGGAACTCATCCTTTTTTATGGCTGCATAGTATTCCATGGCATATATGTGCCACATTTTCTTAATCCAGTCTATCATTGATGGACATTTGGGTTGGTTCCAAGTCTTTGCTATTGTGAACAGTGCCGTAATAAACATACGTGTGCATGTGTCTCTTAAAGTCTTAAGTCTTAAACTGCACCATAGACTAAATAGATCTAATAGACACAGAACATTTCACCCAACAGCTGCAGATTACACATTCTTTTCATAAGAACCTGGAATATTCTCCAGGATTGACCATATGTTAGAACACAAAACAAGTCTCAAGAAAGTTTAAATAATAGAAATCTTATCAAGTATCTTATCTGACCACAGTGGAATAAAACTAGACATCAATAACAAGAGGAACACTTGAAACTACACAAATACATGGAAATTAAACAGTATGCTCCTGAATGACAAAAGGGTAAAGAAAAAAATTAAAAATTAAATTTTAAAATTTCTGAAAGAAAACTAGAAATACAACATACCACAACCTATGAGACCCAACAAAAGCAGTAACAAAAGACAAGTTTATAGCAAGAAATGGCTACATCAAAAACTAGAAAAAGGTTTTGTTTTGCTTTGTATTTGGTTTTCCAAGATGGTAAATCAGAGGTGTTTAGCATGCCTCAGCCATTCGGAAATAGGAAAATGGTCCATAAAGATCAACTCAGTGAGCTTTAGTTCAAGAAGGAAAAGAAGAGTCCACCAGAATTATAAAGGATAACCCAAATCCCGGAGAGAAGAGAACAGATGAACAGCCTCCATGACAGCATCTGGCTGATAAGAGTGTGTGAACTCCCAGTATACAAGAGAGGCAGAGAGCCTCTCTCTGTGAACCAACTTTCCACTGGAGATCTGAGCAACTCAGGCCAAGGCAGAGCGTTGCGTTTCTCCCAAACTCTAGAGCTAACTTGGGGAAAGGGTTGGAGACACTGTAAGGGAAATAAACCAGGAAAAGCTGCAGGCACTTTCCCAAACACAGAAATGAATGCAGGATACCATCTTTAATCAAGGCACATACAAAGTCAGCCATTCTTTGGACACCTGATAGCATGGCCAGGCAGGCATTTTAGTCTTGGGCCAGAGACTGGAACGTCTCCTCTGGAGTGGGATTGGGGCCTCCACAGCCAGAACTGTGGAAAGCACTTCAGCAGGTGCTCGAATTGTGTTCTCCTCTGTTATAAGCCTAGGGTGGAAGGAATGCTGCAACAGCTGCAGTTTCTCCTGGGCAACAAGACTTGCAGCCAGGGTCAGAGTGGTGACCTGTAGCCAGTCTGTGTGTTTCATTGCTAAGTGCCCCAGCCTGCTCCTCCAAGATTATGGCACAGCAAGGACCTCTCTGCTGCATCTCCAAGAAGAAATTCAGGAATTCAGAGCACTCACTTTCTGGATCAGCAGCCTGAGCCACCCCACCCTTCCTGTGCGTAGACTGTGATACAGCGGGGGCACTCTCTACCCCAAATGTAGGCAGACCTCTAGGCATTTGGAGCACCTGCTAGCATGGACCAGCAGGCTGAGTTGCCCCACTCTTCCTGTGCAGGAGGAGGTCCCTCTCTGCTACATACCCAGGCAGATCTCTAGTCATTCAAAGCACCTGCTTTCCTGGTTTAGCAGCCTGAGTCACCCCACCCCTTCTGTGCAGAGATCTTGGTGCAGGGGGCCTCTCTTTGCTCCAAGCCCAGGCAGATCTCCAGGAAATCATAGCACCTGCTCACCCAAATTGGCAGCTTGAGCCATCCCACCCTTCCTGTGCAGAGGTCTGGGTCCAGAGAGTCTCTACTTTATGGTCAGGCACCTCTCCTTGGTTCAGCAGCCTTGAGCGCTTGTTCTGTTGCCCCACCATTCATGTGCAACGATTTCAGTGCAGGAAGGCCCTTTCCACTCCACACCCAGGCAGATCTCCAGGCATCTAGAGCACCCACTCTCCTGGATTAGGAGTTTAAGCTGCCTCCTATCCCCATGCAGATAACTTGGGATTGAAGAAGTTTTCCAGCTCCACACCTAGGCACACCTCTGGCTACTTGGTGACTGCTGACTGGATTTTCCCTTAGTGCTGGCAGTGACTATCAGGAAATCTGTAGGCAGATGTGCCCAGTCTGGCACTGCCCGTCTAACCCCTGCCTTCCTGGGCTGAGGTGGGACCTCACACCACCGTGCACTTGATAAATCAGCCCATTGCCTCAGGCAACAGAGAACTCCCAGCAAACAAGGATTAAGTATATACCCAGCTGCATTGGCCATAGCCAACTCTTAACCATCAAAGAGCACAGCACAATATAAAGCCTGCCAACAGAAGTGCCTAGAGTTACAGAAGCAAAACCAAAAGACCCCACCCAGCATTTTCTATAGTCACACTGTCTAAGGAGAAGGGATAAGGGAAAGGGAAAGAACAAGAGAGCAATAACATTATAGGGAAAGAAAGTAAAAGGAACAATCCTACACACAAAAAAATAATTACAAAGATTAAAAGTGCCAGCCCACCCAGATGAGAAAGGGCCAGCTCAAGAATTCTGGCACCATGGAAAATCTGGATGTAGTGACACCACCAAAGGGACATCCTAGCTTTCTAGCAGTGGTCCCTAAAAAAGGAACTCAGAAATGGCAGATAAAGAGTTCAGAGCATGGATTGCAAGGAGACTCAGTAAGATCCAAGACAAGGTTAAAAATAAAAACATAGAAACTTCTAAAGCAATCCAGGAAATGAAGGAAGAGATAAACATGTTAAAAAAATCAGTCAGAGCTCCTGGAATTACAAAACTCATTTAATGAATTTCAAAATACAATAGACTGCACTAAGTAGAAGAAAGAATTTCAGAGCTTGAGGACTGGTCTTTTGAACTAACACAGTCAAAAACAAAGAAAACAATTTTTAAAAATGAACAAAGTCTTTGAGAAATAAGAGATTATGTAAATTGACTAAACCTGTCAATTATTGGCATTCCTGAAGGAGATAGAGAAAAATCAAGCAACCTGGAAAACATACTTGATGACATAATTCAACAAAATGTCCTAACCTTATTGGAGAGATAGACATCTAGATACAAGAAATCCAGAGGACACCTGCAAGATACTATAGAAAACAAACATCATCTAGGCATACAATCATCAGACTATCCAAGGTCAGCACTAAAGAAAAATCTTAAAGACAATAAGAGAAAATGGTCAGATCATGTACAAAGGGAACCCATTCAGCCTAACAGCAGACTTTTCAGCAGAAACTTCATAAGCCAGGAGAGATTGGGGGCCTATTTTCAGCATTCTTAAAGAAAAAAAAAAAATCCAACCAAGAATTTCATATCCCACCAAACTAAGCTTCATAAGCAAAGGAAAAATAAAATATTTTTCAGACAAGCCAAGTGCTAAGGAAATTTATTACCACTAGACCAACCATATAAGAGATCCTTGGGAGAGTTCTAAACATGGAAACCAAAAAATAATACCTGCTACCACAAAAACACTCTTAAATACATTGCCCACACACTCTGTAAAGCAATCACATGATAAAAACTCTAAAGCAACTCGCTAACAACTCCATGAAACGGTCAAAACCTAACATATCAATATTAACTTTGAATGTAATTAACCTTGAATGTCTAAACAGCCCACTTGAAAGGGACAAAGTGGCAAGTTTGATTAAAAAAAATAAAAGTCCATCTGTCCATCTCACATGTAGTGACACCCATAGGCTCAAAGTAAAGAACCAGAGAAAAATCTATCATGAAAATGGAACACAAAAAAGAGCTGGGGCTGCTATCCCTTTACCAGATAAAATACACTTTAAACAACAGTAAAATAAATAAATAAATAAATAAATAAATAAAGCAAGCACATAAGCACATTACATAAGAACAAAGGATTCAATTCAGAAGAAGACTTAACTGTTCTAAATATATACATATCCAACATTGGAGCACCCAAATTCATAAAACCAATACTCTTAGACCTACGAAAAAACGTAGATAGCCACACAGTAATAGTGCGGAACTTCAATACCCCACTGACATTATTAAACAGATCATAAAGGCAGAAAACTACCAAAGAAATTACAGACTTAAATTCAACACTTGACCAATTGGACCTAACAGATAGCTACAGAATATTCCAGTCATCAACCTCAGAATATACATTGTTCTCATTGGCACATAGAACATACTTCAAGATTGATCAACTGTTCGACCACAAAGCAAACTGCAATACATTTTTTAAACCCTGAATTATACCAACCACTCTCTCAGACCACAGTGGAATAAAAATAGAAATCAACACAAGATCTCTCAAAACCACACAATTGCATGGAAATTAAACAACTTGCTCCTGAATGATTTTAGTAAACAATAAAATTAAGGCATAAATTTAAAAATTACTTGAAATAAATGAAAACAGAGATGTACCAAAGTCTCTGGGATGCAGCAAAAGTAGTGTTAAGAGGAAAGTTTATAATACTAAATACCTACCTCAAAAAGTCAGGAAGTTCTCAAATTAATGATCTCATGTCACACCTGGAGGAACTAGAAAAACAAGAACATGCAAAGAATCAACAAAACCAAAAATTGGTTCTTTAAAAGAATAAACAAGATCAATAAACCACTAGCTAGATTAACAGAGAGAGACAGCAAGAGAGAGACAATGCAAATAAGCACACTCAGAAATGACAAAGGTGACATTACAACTGACCCCACAGAAACACAAAAGATACTCAGAGATGATTATGAACACCTCTATGCACACAAACTAGAAAATGTAGAGGAAATGAATGAATTCCTAGAAACACAATCTCCCAAAATTGAATCATGAAAAAATTAAAACCCTGACCAGACCAATATCAAGTTCCAAAATTGAATCAGAAATAAAAAACTTACCAAAAAAAAAAGCTCAGATTAGATGGATTGACAGCTGAATTCTACCAGATGTACAAAGAAAAGCTGGTACCAATCCTACTAACAGTATTTCAAAAAATCAAAAATGGAGGGACACCTCCCTAACTCATTATACAAAGCCAGCATTACCCTGATACCAAAATATCACAAAGACACAACAAAAAAAGAGAACTTCAGACCAATATCCCCAATGAATATAGATGCAAAAATCCTCAAAAAATAATAGCAAACCAAACCCAACAGCACATCAAGAACTTAATTCACCATGATCAAGTAGGCTTCATTTCTGAGATGCAAGGTTGGTTCAACATATACAAATCAATAGATGTGATTCACCAACCACATAAACAGGATTAAAAACAAAAACCATACAATCATTTCAATAGATGCAGAAAAAGCTTTTGATAGCATCCAATATCTAATCTCTTCATAATAAAAACCTTTAACAAACTAGGCATTGAAGGAACATACCTAAAAAACAAAAGAGCCATCTATTACAAACCCACTGCCAACATTACACTGAACAGGCAAAAACTGGAAGCACTCTCCTTGAGAAATGGAATTAGACAGTGATGCTCGCTGTCACATTCCTGTTCAACATAGGGCTGGAAGTCCTTGATAGAGCAGTCAGGCAAGCCAAAGAAATAAAAGCATCCAAATAGGAAAAAAAGCCAAACTCTCTCTCTTCATGGACAATATGATTCTCATACCTAGGTAACTATAAAGACTCTGCCAAAAGGCTCCTGGAACTGAAAAACAACTTCAGTAAGGTTTCAGGACACAAAATCCATGTGCAAAAATCAGTAGCATTAACATATACTAATAATGTCCTATCTGAGAGCCAAATCAATAACACAATCACATTTATGATATCTGCAAACAAACAAACTAGAAATACCTCTAACCAAGAAGGTGAAAGATCTCTACAGGGAGAACTACAAAACATTACTGAAAAATATCATAAATGGCACAAAGAAATGAAAAAGCATTCCATGCTCATGGAATAAAAGAATCAATATTGTTAAAATGGCCATATTGACCAAAAAAATTTACAGATTCAAGGCTATTCCTTTCAAGCTATCAATGTCATTATTCACAGAACTAGAAAAAAACTATTCTAAAATGTATATGGAACCCAGAAAAAGCCTGAGTAGCCAAAGCAATCCAAGGCAAAAAGAACAAAGCTAGAGGCATCACATTAACTAACCTCAAACTATTCTACAAAACTACAGTTACTAAAATAGCAGGGTACTGGTACAAAAATAGACACATTGACTAATGGAACAGAATAGAGAACCCAAAATAAAGCTGCACACCTATGGCCATCTGATCTTTGACGAAGTTGACAAAAATAAGCAATAGGGAAAGGATTCCCTACTCAATAAATGCTGCTGGACTAGCTGGCCAGCCATATGGAAAAGAATTAAATTGGACCCCTATCTTTCACCATATACAAAAATTAACTGAAGATGGATTAAAGACTTAAATATAAGACCTCGAACTATAAGAATCCTAGAAGAAAAACTAGGAAATGCTGTTCTGGACATTGGCCTTGGGAAGAATTTTGGCCTAGGTCCTCAAAAGTAATTGCAACAAAAATGAAAATTGACAAATAGGACCCAGTTAAATTAAAGAGCTTCTGCACAGCAAAAGAAACTATCAGGCTGAGCTTGGTGGCTCACTCCTGTAATCCCAGCACTTTGGGAGGCCAAGGCAGGAGTATGGCATGAGCCCAGGAGTTCAAGACAACTCAAGGCAACATAGGGAGTCCTCATCTCTTAAAAAAAAAAAAAAAAAGAGTAAACAGACAACCTACAGAATGGAAGAAAATATTCGCAAAATCCAACAAAGGTCTAATATCCAGACTCTATAAGGAACTTGAACAATTGAACAGGCAAAAAATAAATAACTACCCATTAAAAAGTGGGCAAAAGACATGAACAGATACTTCTCAAAAGAAGACATACAAGTGGCCAATAAACATGAAAAAATGCTCTATCTCACTAATCATCAGAGAAGCAAATCGAACCACAGTGAGAAACCAAAAAGCACCAGATGCAGAGGCTACAGAGAAGAGGGAATACTCACATACTGTTGGTAGGACTGCAAATTAGTTCAGCCACTGTGGATAGCAGTTTGGAGATTTCTGAAGGAACTTAAAATAGAACTACCATTCAACCAGGAATCTATTACTGGGTATATATCCAAATAAAATAAATTATTTTACAAAAAGGCACCCACATGTTCATTGCAGTGTTATTCACAATAGCAAAGATGTGGAATCAGCCTAGGTATCTATCAAAGGAGGACTGGATAAAGAAAATGTGGTATATATGCACTATGCAATAGTATGCAGCCATAGAAAGGAACAAAAGCATGTCCTTTGCAGCAACATGGATGTAGCTGGGAGCCATTATCCTAAGCAAATTAACACAGGAATCGAAAACCAAATACCACACATTGTCACTTATTGGTGGGAGCTAAGCATTGGGTACTTATGGACATAAAGATGGCAACAGTAGACCCTGAGGACTTCTAAAAGGAGGAGGAATAGAAGCAAGCTGGCAAGGGTTGAATAACTATTGGTTACTATATCCAGTACCTGGGTGACAACGTCAGTCATACCCCAAACCATCACACAGTTTATTCAGGTCACAAACCTGCATATGTACCCCTTGAATCTAAAGTAAAAGTTGAAATTATAAAAATAAATAAATAATTCGAAAAATTGAAATAAACAACCTAATGGTGCATCTTGAGGAACTAGAAAAGCAAGACCAAAAACAAACCCAAAATGAGCACAAAAATAATAATAATAGTAAAGATTAGAGCAGAAATATACACAATCGAGACTAGAAAAACAATACAAAAGATCAAGTAAACAAAAAGTTGTTTTTTAAGATATACAAAATTGACAGGCTATGAACTAGATTAACTAAAAAAAGAGAAAGAAGACCCAAATAAATAAAATCAGAAACAAAAAAAGAGATGCCACAACAGATACCACAGAAATAGAGGATCATTAGAGACTACTATGAGCAACTATATGCCAATAGATTTTAAAACCTAGAGAAAAAAAATAAATTTCTGAACATACACAACCTGCCAATATTGAATCAAGAAGAAATAAAAAGCCCAAACAGACCAATAACAAGCAACAAGATTGACTCATTCATTAAAAATCTCCCAAACAAGAAAAGTCCAGGAAAGGGATGGCTTTACCACTGAATTCTATCCAACCTATAAAGTACAATTAACATAAACTATTCTCAAACTCTTCCAAAAATTTGAAGCAGAGGGAATGCTGCCTAGCTCATTGTGAGGCCAACATAATCCTGAAACGAAACCCAAGGACACAAGATAAGAAAACTAGAGGCCAATATCCCTGATGAACATACATGAAAAACCTGCATGTATACTAGCAAAATTAATCCAACAATACATCAAGAAAATAGTACACCATGGTCAAGTAGAATTTATTCCAAGAATGCAAAGTTGGTCCAACATATGAAAATTAATAAATATGATACATCACATCAATAGAATGAAGGACAAAACTATATGATTATAGATGTAGAAAAAGCATTTGATAAAATTCAGCACCCCTTCATGATAAAACTTCTCAATAAATTAGGAATAAAAGGAAACTACATCAACACAATAAAGGCCATACATAACAAACCCACAGCTAACATGATACTAACTGGGAAAAAGCTGAAACCTTTTTCTCTAAGAACAGGAAAAAGACAAGTATGCCCCCTCTCATGACTCTTATTCAATACAGTACTGGAGGTCCTGGCCAGAACAATTAAGACAAGAGTAAGAAATAAAGGGCATCCAAATTGGAAATGAGGAAGTTACATTTCTCCACTTTGCAATATTTACAAAAACCTAGAGATTTTATCATAAACTCTTAGAACTGATAAACAAATTCAGTAAATTGCAGGGAAGAAAATTAATATACAAAGATCAATAGCATTTCAATACACAAACAATTAACTAGCTTAAAAAGAAATCAAAAAGCCAATTTCATTTATAAGAGCTACAAAAAAATACCCTAAGAATAAATTTAAGCAAGGAGGTGAAAGACCTCTCTACAAGGGAAATTACAAAATACTGATCAAATAAATTGAAGAGGACACAAACAAATGGAAAAGCATTTCATGCTCATAAATCAGAAGAATTCATATTGTTGAAATGACCATGCTACCCAAAGCTATCTATAGAGTCCATGCAAAACCTATAAAAACTCCAATGACATCTTCACAGAAATAGAAAAAAATCTTAAAAGTTGTGTGGAATCACAAGACCTAGAATACTGAAATTGATGTTGATTTAAAAGAACAAAATTGGAGGCATCACACTACCAGACATCAAAATATACTACCAAGCTATATTACCAAAACAGCATGGTACTTGTGTAAAAACAGACACATAGACTAACGGGATAGAATGGAAAAAAAAACAGAAATTAATCCACATATTTATAGCCAAATGACTTTTGACAATGGCACCAAGAACATGCACTGGGGAAAGACGGTCTCTTCAATAGCTGGTGCTGGGAAAACTGTGTATTCATATGCAGAAGAATAAAACTAGAACCCCAACCTCTCTGTACAAAAATCAACACAAAATGGACAAAAGACCTAAACATAAGACCTGAAATTATAAAATTACTTGAAGAAAACATAAGGAGATGCTTCAGGACATTGGTCTGGGAAAAGATTTTACTAATAAGGCCTCAAAAGCACAGACAACAAAAGCAATAATAAACAAACAGGAATATGTCAGACTATAAAGCTTCTGCCAGCAAAGGAAATAATCAAAGGGTGAAAAGTCAGCCTATAGAGTGGGACAAAATATTTGCAAACTACTCATCTGACAAGGAATTAATATCCAGGATACACAAGAAACTTGAAAATCTTGATAGCTAAAAACAACCCAACAACCTGATTTTTAAAATGGGCAAATGATCTGAACAGACATTTATCAAAAGAACACATACAAGTAACCAACACATATATGAAAAAAATCTCAACATCACTAGTCATCAGGGAAATGCAAATCAAAACCACAATAAAGTATCGTCTCACCCGAGTTATAAATGAATATTATTTTGAAAGACCAAAGAAGTCAACAAATACTGGTGAGGATGCATAGAAAAGGGAGCTCTTATTCACTGTTGGTGGGAATGTAAACTAGTACAGCCACTATGAAGAACAGTATGGAGGTTACTCAAAAAACTATAAATATAACTATAATATGATCCAGCAATCCCACTACTGGGCATTTATCCAAAAGAAAATAAATCAGTATATCAAAGAGACATCTGCACTCCCATGTTTATTGCAGCACTATTCACAATAGCCAAGATATGAAATCTACCTTGTCTGACAACAGATGAATTGATAAAGCAAATGTGTTATGTGTACACAAAGGAATACTATTCAGCCATAAAAAAGAATAAAATGTTGTTATTTTATTATTGGTACCATGGATGATACCATGGATGATACCATGGATGGAACTGGAGGACATTATGTTTAGTGAAATAAGCCAGGAACGGTAAGTTAAACACTGTATGTTCTCACTCATATGTGTAAGCTAATAAAAGTTGATCTCATAGAAGTAAAAAGTAGGACAGAAGATTCTTGAGGCTGGGAAGGATAGGGGAAAGGGGGAGATAGTGAGAGATGTGTTAAAGGATATAAAATTATAGCTAGGTAGGATAAATGAGTTCTAGTGTTCTCTACTACTCTAGGATGACTATAGTCAACAACAATATATTACCTAGTTTCAAAAAGCTAGAAAAGGGATATTGAATGTTCCCAAAACCAAGAAATGATAAATGTTCGAGACTATAGATATGCTAATTACCCTGATCTGATCACTATACATTATTTGTATTGCAACATCACTACGTATCCCTTAAATATGTACAATTATTATATGTCAGTTAAAAAAAAAAGAAAGTGATAACACTGTCACTGAGTATTTTTACTGACTCCTCCCACCTCCAACCAAGGAGCTCTTGATTGTTCCCTTTATCTTCCTCTCTTCATATGTAGTCATCATTAAGACTTCTTAATTCTACCTCCTAAATATCTCTTAATTCTGCCTCTTAGATCTGCTACTGCCTTAGATCTATGCTGTCATCTTCTCTCTTCCTATTGTCACATGAACTTTTAGCTACCACCGGTGCTGAGCCTCTCCTATTTATTCTCACACTGCTACTAAAATGAACTTTCTGAAATGCAAAACTATGTCCCACCCCTGCCAAAAGTCTTTCAACAGCTCTCTGTTTCTCTTAGAATAAAGTTCAAACTTTTGGCCTGGCACGGTGGCTCACGCCTGTAGTCCCAGCACTTTGGGAGGCTGAGGCCGGCGGATCACGGGGTCAGGAGATTGAGACCATCCTGGCCAACGTGGTGAAACCCCATCTCTACTAAAAATACAAAAATTAGCTGGGTGTGGTGGCACGTGCCTGTAATCCCAGCTACTTGGGAGGCTGAGGTATGAGAATCACTTGAACCTGGAGGCAGAGGTTGCAGTGAGCCGAGATCGCACCATTGCACTTTAGCCTGGGTGACAAAAGCAAAACTCTGTCTCAAAAAAAAAAAAAAAAAAAAAAAAAATTCAGACTCTTTAAAATGGCTTACAAGGTTATAAATGATACTCAGTTCATCAGGTGAGCCTCATCTCTAGCCACTAGCCAACTCTAGCTCTACACTGTAGCTGTATTCTATTTTCTCTAAACTCGTGGTCTTTCTCCATATTATTTCTTCTGTCCCAAATTCTTTTCTTTCTTCTTTACTGGTTAACTCCTATTCTTCCACCAGCAAGCCTTCCCAAATACACAAAGATGGGAGAAGTGTCCTCAATATCTGGCCACTTAGAACCTGTACTTCCATCAACATATCCCTTTTCTCTCTGTATTGCAATTTCTTGGTCACTCCTGTCTTCCCCACTATGTTAAATAAATTAACATTCAATGAAGAAACAGGTATTAGATAATGTCAAATATCTTTTGACATTTATAGAGATGATTGTTGTATTTTTTTCTACCCACTGATGGTATTACCAATATATTTTTTTAAACGCTGCATCATCCTTATATGTCTGGAATAAAACCTAATTGGCTCTGGCATGACTGTCTCCTAATACACTACTAAATTCAATTAACTTGATAGAATCTGTCTATCCTTCAGTGTTCTGGGATTGTTTTTTCTTGTTTTGCTGTTTGCTGTCTTTGCCAGATGTTAATTTTATAACTGTACTTATAATAATAACTTAATTTTACTATGATTCTTTAGGTTTTAAGCTCCATGAGAACTCCCATTCAACACTGTAAACCCAGAATCTAGTAAAACAGGCACACAATAAATATTTGTTAAATAAATAAACAAACTAAGTTAGAAAGCTTTCCTTGTTTTTTGTGAGTTACATTGAGCATACAACTTGAGAATTAGTTATTCCTTGAAAGTTAAAATGACCAATATACAACACACACTAAAATTGAAGCCTTTCATTGAGCAGGAAGGAATGACAGGAGAGGCAGTTTAATGAGTTCCTTTAATTTTTCTCTGCTTTTTAGTCCATTCCTATTTTCTAGTCCCTCTTACTCCATTTGTATATGTCCACTGTCCAGAAAGTAATACACTTAGTCTAAAATTGTAGGTCAGGTCGTATTCCTTTATTTTTAAACTATATTTTCTTTGAAAAATACCCAAAGCACAATATAAAATATCATCAAGATTTCATATCTATATCTATATCTATATTTATATATCCCTCATCCAGTCCTAGCCCCAGAAATCACATTTGCTGCTAATTCATTACTGATTATGCATATTTTCAGATTTATTTATCACATACTCATACATATGTTAATCTTTTACTTTGTGGCTTACTGAGAAAAGTCTACATCAAAGCTACAAAAGTACTCTCATATTTTCAGAGTTTATAATATTTAGACATTTAATTCTTCTGGAATTTATTATTTATTTATTTGTTTATTTTTGAGATGGAGTTTCACTCTTGTTGCCCAGGATGGAGTGCAATGGTGCGATCTTGGCTCACCACAAGTTCCACCTCCCAGGTTCAAGCGATTCTCTTGCCTCAGCCTCCCAAGTAGCTGGGATTACAGGCATGCGCCACCATGCCCGGCTAATTTTTTTGTATTTTTAGTAGAAACAGGGTTTCTCCGTGTTAGTCAGGCTGGTCTTGAACTCCCCACCTCAGGTGATCCACCCCCCTCAGCTTCCCAAAGTGCTGGGATTATAGGCATGAGCTACCATACCTGGACGGAATTTATTTTTATATAGTATAAGGTAGGGCTTAATCTGATGACCTTCTTAATAAATGCCCAATTGTTCAAAGCCACTTACTTACTAAATCCATACTTTATTTGACTGGAATTAAATGCCACTTTTATCACTCCAGTAACTATGTCATTATTTACTTGTTTCATCGCATTAGTTAATAATGTAGTATAATAATAATGTTGGCAATCTAAGAGTAACAGATGATCTCTCTCTCTTAGAACTAATATTAACTGAAATATCCTTAGAATGCCATCAGTGTTGGTTTCGTCTTTGATCCTCCAGAGCCAGATTGCCTGGGTTTGAATCCAGTATGCTAGAGGCCACTTGAATAGGCTCATGTGAGCAAATTGTGTGCGTCTCCTGCCAACTCCACTCATAGTGTCAATTTGTTGGTAGCTTGAAGTTGACTATGATGGGAGTACTTGCAAACACTATAAATAAGGGATTCGTGGGATGGGAAGTACAGAAAGTGGGAGGAGAGCCATTTGTCAAATATTGCCAAGCATTTACTAGCATACCACTGGTTGGAATTTTTGCTCTGGGCAAGTTATGTATCTGAACCTCAATTTCTTTATCTGAAAATAATGATGGTAACAGCAACTCCCTCATAGTTTGTTATGAGATTTAAAGGAGTTAAAGCATGTAAAGCATTAAAAATAGTGTCAGATATACTACTTTTTTTATAATTTATAATTTTCTATTGTATCCTTACTGTTAGCTTCTTTCTGATCTCTTTACCCATGTTTTCCTAACTTGCATTGAATGCTTGTTTCATTTATTTTAATTCTTTCTTATAATTGTCTTTGAGACTATGAATTTATCTCTGAATTCATTTTGGATCACATTCTATATCCAGTGTCTTCTTGTGTAGTTTCCTCACTGTCGTTTTATTTTACATAGCCTTTGAATTGCAGATTTTTTCAAAGTAACATGCACATGGTTAAACAGAGTTCTGAAAGACTTATGAAGAAAATTAACCAGCTTATGCATTACCCACCTTCACTCAAATGCTCCTAACTTTTAATAACAGTATTAATAAGTTTTGTTTTAATGCCTCTATTGACACTCTACTTATCTCTAAATAAGGTCACTATACTTCTATATCAAGAGTCACATGATTTGGATCATCTATTAATTTTGTTTTGATAAATAAGGATTTAACATATTCCTATCACACCTTTCCTCTCCCTCTTTTCTTGCCAGAGTGTACCATTATTTTTAATTTCCATTTACAGCAACATTCTTAAATCACTACTTCTTTTCCCAATAACAATAGGCACAGCTTTTAATCACTCTCTGTGTATGATGATAACATTATTACCCATCTTCTCTTGCTCTTCCAAATCCCAGCTGATGTTGGCTTTGCCATAGCTTTTTACATTGTCATTTTTAATAACATTTTCATTTTCTTCTGTAATCTTAGCTCATCCATGGTTTGCCTACAAACTATAAAATTCTAAAGTTGAAAACCAGCAAATGATTATTACATTCTAATGACTAGGCACATTTTTCAGTTGTTTTTAACAGTTTCAGTGTCAGCCTGTGCCACTTAAAGGGGAATATTCCTAGACCAAGTTGAAATTTATTCCTCTTGTTTACTGAACGAGCCCAGTCATGCCTCAATTTAGATGGCTGCCTCTCTTTATCATGACTTTCTTGTATAGTTTTGTTTGTTTTGCTTTCATGGAATCTCTGATTGCATTCGTCTCCGTGCTTTAATTGCATAAGGTATTTCCAAGATCTCCATCATAATACATGTTCCATCACATTCTAAGTTGTTTTGTTGTTGTTCTTGTAGCCCTTTGTCCTCCCAACTCTCCAATGTGGACTATCTTCTAAGTCACATATAAAACTGCACTCCCCCTCATTGATCTTTGGCCTCCTGCGTCAGTTCACTGCCTTATTTCAACAGAATACATCCTCCAAAAGAATCCCAGGAAACACAATCTGAGTCCTTACATATTTTTAGATATACCTTGTCCTCACACTTGATTGGTAATGTGACTAGAAAAAGAAATTTAGGCTGAAAATCACTTTTCCTCAGATACTTGAAGGCATTTACTCCATTGTCTCGTAACAGCCAGCATCTCTGAGAAGCATGGTTTCAGTTGGATACTCATTCCTTTGTAGATTATTTTTTGTTTGCTTCGGAAGTTTTAGGAACTTCTCTTTCTACTTGATTTTCTAATACTTCACATGTATATATCTAGGTTTGAGTCTTTTATTAATTCATCTTGTCCAACACTAGATGAATATTTTCCCTTACCTTGTAAGATATCATAATTTTGTAATCATAACATTTGAATTTATAATTTAATGACTCTCTTACCAGTTCCTCTCTGACTTCTCTTTTGGATGGTCTAGTAATTGAACATTGGGATCCTAGAATTCACCCTCTATATCTCTTCACCTTTTAAACATATTTTTTATGGTTGTATTTTTATTTTACATTGCGTATAAGTTCTTTAACTTTATTTTTCAATCTTACACTGTTTTTTAAATGTGGCAAACATATATTTAATTTCCAAGAGTTTCATCTTGTTATCTAAGATTTTCTTTTCCATAGAAGAGAGTACTAGTTTTTGCATGTAATACAGGCGTAGATTTCCTCAAGATACTAATTGGTGTTTTCTTTCTGAAGTTCTCTTTTTTCTCTTACTTATTTCTGTTTTTCTCTAGAGAGAGTTTTTCTATTTTATTCTCTTGGTTTTCTCTATCATGCTGTGGGATTTCCTGAAATATCTATAGCAATTCTTGTGCTTTCATCTATATTTAATAACCTATTAATGTAATTTGGATTTCCTCATTGATACAAAATTGAGTATTTTTTAATTGAAAGAGTTCTTTCTGTTGATGTTCTCTTGAACTGTTGAGTTTAACTCTTCATATATATAGCCTTTCCTATTATAATTTTTGTATGTTTTCTTTCTTTTAAATTGGATTTGGAAGAAAAATTGTCTGTTTTTTTCTCACTGTCTTTTGTTTTTGCTTTCCAAAACTCTGGCTGCTAAATTGACTTGTCATTTTGACTCTATTTCTGTTTTAAAATCTTCTTCATAATTATGACATAATTCTGTTTTAAAATTCATTTGTTTCTTCTATTTTTTTAAATTTTTTAAATACTGTTTTGTTTTTTATTTTTCTTGACTTATTAAGTAAAACATTTGACTATAATGTTTTGTCTTGTTTAATTTTTGAAAATATTTACAGATATAGATTTACCTCTGAATAAATCTTTAGCTATATCTAATATTTTTTTAAAAATTGGGTTCTCATTTTCATTATTTTATAATAGTTTCCAGCTTTGGATAAGGTGGATATTTGAAAAAATATATCTAAATTTCCTATTCTTGAAACTTACCACTGAAAGACTTACAGATCATAAAAATTGTATCTAAAAATAAAACCAACAACAGAAACCAAAGATGAAAAAGAACCATGTACTGGACACTTCGAGAAATTATGCTATGATAACCTATAGACAAATCAAAGTAAACAAAAGCTGACTCTACCACGTGACTTAATTGATAAAGTTCATGAATTTCAAAGGTAAATAAAAAATCCTATGAGAGCAATGACAACAAATTGCTGGATGTTGCCAGAAGTTTCTTTCCCCTATTGGAGGTGAACTCTTGAAATCACCATTAGAAGCCGAGCACTCTGGTTTGGGACCAACAGTTTAGTGGGCCTTTGGGTTATGGTGAATCTCTTTTAGAAAGGAGATGTCAGTTAACATCTTAACTTCTAAGTTTATGTGCATACTAATACAGAATATTATCTTCACTCAGTTCAAGGTGGCTCGTGTGTGGGCGTGATGGTAAGAAATGTGTAGTCATTTCATTTCTTCTTCTTCCTGAGCCTAAAGCATACTTGGAAACCTAGATTTAAAGTAGTGGAGATAGGATTGATAGCATTTCAATCCTTGGGAGATAAGCTGACCCATGCTATATGTGACTTAGGAGAGATAGAGAAAAGTGCCACAAAGTAAACAACAACAGCAACTATTATTTATTGTTTTTTTTAGTGTGTTCTAGCTATTATCTCCTGAGTGCTGCCAATGAACTCTAGCAATACTGACATTTGCTAAGCATTTTGAGTTCACCTTTTTCAAACCTTTTAAAAAACTTAGTTAACACACATTCACATAGCAATTACTAAGTGCCAGACACTATTGTAAGACTTTATTTATAATTCACGTAATCCTCATGATGGCACTATTATTTCTCCTATTTTAAAATTGAGAAAACAAGTAAAGCAAGATTAAATAACTTGTCCAGGGCCATAAACTAGTGAATTGTGGAGATGAAATTCTAAACCAAGCAGTGTGTCTACAGAGTCTATACTTTTAAACCCTGTACAATGTTGCATGTTAATTTTTCACACATAACCCCCACATTCAGCAAAACTTTGTTAAATACTATAGACAGATATTTGCCTTACTTTGAGAATTTAAAAGAATGGCATGAGTATACACTTCAGTAAAAACGTCAGGAGGAATCTACACTAGCATGGACAAAGCAAGAGAGAGGACTAAGGAAAAGATGACAAGAGAAAATGCACAAGGAAGGCTGGAGTAGTGACCTATGGTAGCACAACGTGGTCAGTGACAACTGGAATCAAACTACGAGAAATTGAAACACTTAAAAATACTAAAAGAAGAGAACACAATGACACTCCAGGCTTCCTAGAGCTATATCAGATGGGTCTTGAATATTTTAGCTGATTATTAAAGAACTAGAAACATCTATGTTAAATTTAGGCTCACCTAAAAATATTTTTGAAAGAAAAAAGAGTTAATGTCTCCAGAGCATTGAGGGGTAAATGATGTGAATCAAAATTTATTTACTAGATTATCATTGACAAAGGAAGGAAAATAAAAGATTATCTCCAATACTCAGGACCTCATAACACTTTTCTGAAAAATCTACTTCAACATACTATCCAGCAAACTTAAAAATGAATCAACACATTAACCCACAAATGGAGAACTCACAGTAAGAAAAATAAAATTGGCAGCAAGTTTTGAATCCACTTAAACACACCATAACTATGGGTACAAAGCAAAGTAATCATTGTGATTCCTGAAATTAAACTTCATAATATAAAAATTACATTGTTTTGGATGCAATAGTATAGAACTGAGCAAATATTTATGAAATAAAAAAATCTCGAAAATGGGTTGGAGGAGAACTTGAGAAGAAACTAGTGAGAGAGAATATAAAAACAGGAATATTCAGAGCAAGGAATCAAAACAAAAGATAAAATTTTATTTTTGAAGTATATACATTGAAATGTATATTTTAATCCCATTCATGAAAGATACAAAAGCCATTTTGAAAGGTTTCAAAAATATAGGTGATATTTTCATTAAAGCAAATATTTACCAAGTTTTTTTTTTTTAATTAAACATTGAGAAACTAATTTCAGGGGTCCTTTTTCAAATGCTTTTATTTAAAGCCGTTTACATTTTTTATGACTGTATCAATTGCATTTGTGGACCCCAAGGATTCTATATTCTCATGCTAGCCCAAATTTGGCCTTTAGAAATTTGTTAAAATTTTTACCTTAATTCTTCTTGCCAGCTTGAATGGTGCCTAATGTCTCTTCTTCCTGTGCTCTGCCAAAGGTGAATCAGTGTTTATCCCCATCTCCTTGAAAAGAATTGTCTTGGCCAGGTGCAGTGGCTCACGCCTGTAATCCCAGCACTTTGGGAGGCCAAAGCAGGTGGGTCCCTTGAGGTCAGGAGTTCAAGACCAGCCTGGCCAACATAGTGAAACCCCGTCTCTACTAAAAATACAAAAATTCGCCAGGCATGGTGGGATGCCCCTGTAATCTCAGTTACTCAGGAGGCTGAGGCAGGAGAATTGCTTGAACTCAGAAGGTGGAGGTTGCAGTGAGCTGACATCACTCCACTGAGCTTCAGCCTGGGTGACAGAGAGAGAACCCACCTAAAAAAAAAAAAAGAAAATAATTGTCTTTCCTTAAATTTCAGGCTACTTGATTAACCTGAAACTTCAGTTCTCCAATGAATTCAAGGAAATGTATGATATAAAATGCTTATTTGGCTTTTTTCTTGTTGTTAGAGTGGAAACTACACTCCAGTTTTCTACATCCTAGGCAAAAACAGAGCTTTTTTTTTTTTGCCATTATTTGTGGTGCTTTCTGTTTTAATATTTTCTTGCTGTTTCCTTTATCTTATCTTTCTTGATATTTATATTATTTCATTCCTATTTTATTCTTATGTTTTAGTAGACATGTATTTCCTGTTTGTTTTTTTGGTTTTTTTTTTGTTTTTTTTTTGTTTTTAGTCCAGTGGTTCTCAGTAGAAGTACCATGTCTTAGAATTTTGAAAATTTGTTGGGGCAATTTTCCTTGTCTCAATGACTCAGAAGGGCTATTATTCTTCTTTCCCAATTTTTTTATTATGGTAAAATACATACAACATAAAATTTATCATCCTAACCACTTTGAAATATACAGTTCAGTAAAATTAAATACTTCCATAATGTTGTGTGATCATTACCACTATCTAATTCCAGAACATTTTTCATCTTGTAAAACTGAAACTCTCTACCTATTAAACAATAACTGTCCATTTTCTTCTCTACCCAGCCCCTGACAACCACTGTTTTAAGATTTTGTCTCTATGATTTTTGACTACTTTACGTACCTAGTATAAGTAGACTCATACGGTATTTATCTTTTTTTGACTGTCTTATCTCATTTAGCATCATATCTTCAAGGTGCACCAATGCTGTAGCTTATGTCAGAACTGTCTTCCTTTTTAAGCTCGAATAGAATTAGCAACCCAAGTGTCCATTGATGGAAGAATGGGTTATATATATATATATATATATCACATTTTGTTAATCCATTCATGCATCGATGGACACTTGTGTTACTTCTACATTTTAGCTTTTATTAATATGACTATCATTTCAAAACCTACTTTCAATCCTTCTGGGTATATGCCCAGAAGTGGAATTGCTGGATTATATGGTGATTCTATTTTTAATCTTTTGAGGAACAGCTAACCCGTTTTCCATAAAGGCTGGGACTATTGTTTCTGAGTGTGTAGATAAGGAATACTAGATAATAGACATCCTAAAATGTGAAGAAAAGTTCCACACAATAAAGACTTTTCTCATGCCCACACAAGTTTAAACATCCTACTGGATGATCACATAAGTAAACACTATAGTTATGTTAGAACATACATTTATGTCATATAGAAACATAATTTTTAAATTAATTGTAAGAAATACTGAATTTTATAGAATGCAACTATTTTCTTTTGTTCAAAATTTGACCAAATGCTAGATTACTATTTTGGAAATAACTTCCTCATTCGCAATTCATCTTGTAAAGCTTCAGCCACCAATATAACATACCTCTGTCAATCCATATTTGTAACTTTGGCACCCAGTTATTCCATGTAAAGTTATGAACATCTAACTACTTCATTATATCTTCTACTGTTGTTGTATATGGGCATTTATATGTTTAAACAGTTATTTGTTTTGTAAGCCACTGAGATTCTGGAATAGTTTGTTACAGAACATAACCTAATATTGCTAATGCACATCACTTAGTTCCCTAGCACAATTTTTACTTGTTAGCGAAAAGTTGTCAGTCAACTCTCTGTCTCCATCTGTCCTGTCCCACCTGCATTCTATTAATAGAAAATTGCTGATGCTTCTAGAATGTGAATGACACCATTTTTCATTTCCAGGAGTGATGCAGGTGTATCTCTGGTTTTTTAAACTATTGACCATTACTCTTCTGGGAATCTTGGGAGAGGGAGAGTATGCTGTCTTCTCCAATTTATACAGAAGGCCTCCATATTCAATGGTATCAGTTACTTGGCTCATTGTAATTCAATTCTAGACTCCTTTGGGTGAAACTTAAGATGAAGGCAGGTAATAGAGACCTAGACCAATTTTCGTTTCCTATGAACATAGGAAAGATAAAAAGATGGAAATAAGAGATAAAGAAAGGCTCCTCTGGAAGACAAAATTGGCACTTTACAAGGCCTCACTTGTTTATTCATCACAAATCCATTTTTTAAATGTAGCTTGTTACTGAAAATAAAGCCCCATTCAAAGAAGCTGAAAAAAATTTCACACACTCTGAGGAGCCAGATGGTCTTTTATTCATAAAATTCTATCACTTCAGGATATTATAGAAGTTTTTAAACAAACAGAAGCCATAAAGTATACTGTTTCAACCTGAAATAAGATATTTTTAAAATGTCAATACATAAACTATCACATACAATAGTCAATGAATATGGATATGTTATTTTGACTTTAAACGGCTATAAGGAGGACACTGGTTGTTTTTACAGTTAAGACTATTTCCTTTTCTCTTTTAATGACAAGGCAAAGGACAAATAACTGAAATGAGCTTACCAGAATTTAAAATTAAAAGGAACAAAGTAAGTGATGAATTTACTACCTTCAGGGATTTAACATTTTCTAGACATTTATGTATGACATTTGACATGGTAAGAGCTAGAGTTCTCAGAGATATAGGAGATTTTTAAGGTATGAAAGAACTATTTGTCTCAAAAGGGAAAAAGTAGAGTGAAAACTATAGTTAGGACAATAGAGAAGGGGGTGGTGAGAGGAAGGAAGGGAGAAAGGAAGGGAGGGAGGGAGGGAGGAAGGAAGTCAGGAGAGGAGAGGAGAGGAAAGGGGAAGGGAGGTGAGGGGAAGGGAGGGGTAAATAAAAAAAATAGAGCAGATTTTTGCGAGACAAGCTTATCTAAACTCTTACAACAACTATATTTTCCAATTACAAAGAGGTTGTTCTAAAAGTAAGCATCGGCAAAATGATATTTTATTAAATGTTGGTGTTGCTTTTATAAATAGAGTTAGTATACAACAGAGCTTTTATGAAGTGATTGAAATGGCTTAAATGGGAACAGTGTAAATTGGAACGTTTGATAGGATGTCTGACAATCATAATTTGCAATCATCATGTGATGAAAACCTTGGTTCCAAGTGCCTTATTTTAAATTTTAATATAGAAATTCATAGTAATACACAAATTTTCATTTCCAATTTGACTGTTGATGAATTATGTCTTTTGTGGCTTAATTCTGTGGAATGACTCAGCTCATGTCTCAAGGAATGCTGGAGTGTTATTTTTATTAGATTCAAAATACAAAGGCAGTGTCATCTCTCTACTCTCCATCCTCTCAAGCTCTGTTTCAGTCATTATGAACTTCTTGTGCTCCCTAAATGTATTGTCATCTCTTTTGACTCTGGACCTTTGCCCATTCTTCTTCCTTTGCCTGAAATGCTCCACTCCCTTCACACTCCCTGATTGCCATTACACATACCTTAACCGAGTAACTCACATTCATTTTACAGGATTCAGTTAAAGCAACACATTCTCTGGGGTGATTTTCTTGCCTAGGTTTTCTTGGATGAAAAATAATGTCCCTGTCTTAGCCATTAATACACTGAAGTCACTATTTGTTACATTTGTCTCTCTACCTTGCTGATAACCTATTTGAAAGCCAGGGATAGTTTGTTCCTTTACAGTGTCTGGCATATAGTAAACAAGTTTTTGTAGGCACTGTTATTTGGCTACATAAAAGTCTCTTCATACTTGTCTTCCCTAACTATATTCAACTTCCCAATGGTGGCCATTACTCCACATATCTGGTCAACCAGATGTAGGTAGAAGTTCCTATGCATGGTTTCCCATCCCGAATGAAGAGCATAGGAAGGAATGTGTCCCCTTTCAGTCATTCAGCATTTTAGTGACCTTGTTAGCAGAGTGAGGGGTATAATTTGGATGTTTGTCTCCTCCAAATCTCATGTTGAAATGTAACCCCCATTGTTGGAGGTGGGGTCTAGTGAGAAGTGTTTAGATCATGGGAAAATATCCTTCATGAATGGCTTGGTGCCACTCCATGTGGCTAAGGAAAAGATGGCCACACATCTTTTGATACTTCTTCCATTAAAAGGTGTGTTGTAGGTCCTCTTCCCTTTAAATCTAGGCTCACCTGTGACTGTTTTGACCCAAAAAATATGATGGAAGTGATTATAGCCCCTTTATTTAATGAAAGTCTTTACTGTAGTTATCCTATGCTTGTCTAGCCATTGTATGCTGGAGTATGACGGACAGAGAACTTGTCTCTTTATCTCATAGGTCTTCAGCTAAAAAGGCATCGTATTGGTGGAACTAGAAGAAGGAGCCACACTCGAGAAGTCTTAACTCTCTCTGAATATGATATAGATCATGAGACCCTAGATTTTGAGCCTAAGCCTGGTGCCATAATGAAATGAGGCTTTTTGGGTCTTGAGAGGAGGCAAGTGTGATTTTGCATGTGGAAGGAATGTAAATAATTTATAGCAAGAGTACAGACTGTGGTAAAGATGGAAGTAAATTCTTTGACACTCCTATTGAGGGTTGAAAGGAGAAGATGGAGGGTCACTATATCTTTTTGCTTCCTTCTTTTTGGAGTCCTGAGCCACCATACAAAAAATCTGATTATTCTGAGGGAACCATGCTGTGAGGAAGCCCAACCTAGCCATACAGAGAGGCTTTATAGAGTGGAAGATGCCTGCCCAATCCCCAACTATAACCACCAGCTTTTTCAACTTCTTGCCCTACAGAATCAGGACATACGATATTTTAAACTTGTTGTTTAAAACTATAAGTTTTGAGGTCGTTTGAGGTAGTATGCAGTAATAGATAATTGGAACATTAGGTAAAAGCATAATTTTTGTTTCTATGTTCTTCTGTCTTCTTCCTGCCTGGATGTGCACACAAGACAGAGATCTAAGAAAACTCCTGAAATTGTGAGACAAAAAAATTCTTTAAAATAATTTAAAAAAAAACTACCTACAGATTAATGATGTCAGAATGGAAAGACAGAAAGAGTCTGGGTCCTTGCTGACACTATTGAGCCATCCATACCAGACAGCCCTAGACTGGTTCATCTGGCCAATGTTATTCTGGCTTTCTGTTATTTGCCAGTGAGCACATTCAGAGCTGATAAAACTATCAACAGATATTTGTTAACTGATTTGTTCAATTTTATTGAGTCCCTTCTTCCTCAGCCACATCTTTTCTGAAAATGTTTACCTTCAACAATGTGACCTTTTTGGGATATGTAGATAGTACCTAAAGAGCAAGCTTTCATGGTAGGTACATTTCTCAGAGATGCTCAATTGTATTCAATCTCCACTCATCCAACTCTGTTCATTTTCCCAGCCTTTATTAGAAAAGTGTTTTGTTTTCCAAGCACCCCTTTGAATCTTCATTTCCAACTCTGTGACCCCAAGATGTAGGGTCATTTTACCTTAAAACCCTTCCTGGTTTTGCCTCAGTTGTAAGATGGAACAAGATGCCTCTGAAAGGAGAGGACTTTCCAGCAGTCAGAAGTTTTCATTGCCTTTACTGTCTGGCTTTTAAGTTCTTAAATTTATTATAGTTTTTCTTAGCAAACATAAAAAAGAAATCATAAAAGATTTCTGTGTGTAATGGGCTCTCTTAAGTTTCCAGACACTGATGTCTATGAAACAGTAATGAGAAAAAAAAAAAAAATGGCAGTCACACCAGAGACCTTCTCAGTACTGACTTCCTAAAATGTGTCTCCTTTCGGTCATTCAATGTTCTGGTGACCTGTGTTAGCAGAGTGAGTGATATAATTTGGATGTTTGTTTCCTCCAAATCTCATATTGAAATATAATCCCCAGTGTTGGAGGTGGGGCCTGGTGGGAGGTGTTTGGGTCATGGGGGGAGATCCTTCATGAATGCCTTGGTGCCATCCTCACAGCAATGAGTAAGTTCTCACTCTGAGTTCACATAACTTCCGGTTGTTTAAAAGAATGTGGAATCTTCCACCTCTCTCTCTTTTGCTCCTGCTCTCACCATGTGATGTGCCTGCTCCCACTTTGCCTTCCACCATGATTGTAAGCTTCCTGAGGCTTCACCAGAAGCCAAGTCAATTTTAATACCATCCTTGTATAACCTGCAGAACTGTGAGTCAATTAATCTCTTTTCTTTATAAATTGCCGAGTCTCAGGTATTCCTTTATAATAACACAAAAATGGACTAACACAATGAGTATAAAATGAGTAATAAAAAAATGCTCTAGTTTCTGTTGCCTAAAATGTTAATATCTCAGCATGGAGGAAGAGGGTGCATTAAGGTGTAGGGATAGAGCACAAGCATTGGAGTTGTCTGGCTTTACATTTATCAGTTATTGACTGTATAATTCTGTGAAAATCATTTTAAAACATGCTCCCTCTACTTCAGCTGGGTTATTAGAAAGCAAGCTTGTTGTGAAGATTAAATGAGACAATCTATGTAAAGCATATGCTTTAGGGCTTAGCACATAGGAAAGAAATGATAACTGCTGACTCTGCTATAAAAGAAAGTAAAGTACTTAAAAGTCAGCCACTACATTACCTCTACAGTATTCTCTTTTAAATATGACTTTTGGGGATTACTATATATAAATTCTTCATTTCCCTAAAAATCTCTGCCTTTAAAACATGAATGAAATAATTACAAAACAATAATAAATAATGCTAAAACACTAAGGTGCCAACATTTGATATAATTTCTGTCTAGTCTCCTAAATGGAGTATTTGAAGAAGTAAAAACTACTTTGGAAATATTGTATCAGATAAAAGCTAAGAGTTGCCAAATATGGAGTTGAAGATAAATGTAGTAGCAAGTAAAACGATATAAAGAAGCAATCTAAAAATTATGATATCTCAACAAATAAAACATAACAAGTATCTAATGAATCCCAGTGGCTAAAGTGATTGAGTAACCGTTGTAACTTACTCAATTTCTTCAATACAGTCCTTAAATATTTGAACTTAAAGAAAATATTTTATGAAAAATAGCACATTCTCTTGCACTGCACTTTTATGTGGAGTAAAATAAAATGTACACTGTTTATTTAATAATAGACTACAGATGACCCTCTAAAATGACTTTGTTCCTCACCTTAATGTTTATTTGGACCTGTTCACTTATGCAATATGCTAAAGATTTTCTACTTCACAGAAACTACCTTTTGAGTTTCTGTAGGTATTTTGTTACTTTTGGCTTCCTAAAATTGGGTACTGTAATGATATACAATGGGGCTGGCACAAAAATATTCTTGTCCTACTAAAGAACTACTCTCAAAGCCTGAAGCTGATACACCACTAAAAAATATCACTTGATGAATAATGAAGTTAAGAAGGCCTTTTAACCTGGTAAAATAAGGGGGGATCAATCAGTACACTACATTTTAGGTACATTTTTGCCTATAAAACCCTTTCTTTGGGTGGATCACCTGAGATTAGGAGTTTGAGACCAGCCTGGCCAACATAGTAAAATCCTGAAATCCTGTCTCTACTAAAAATACAAAAATTAGCTGAGTGTGGTGGTGCACACCTGTAATCCCAGCTACTCAGGAGGCTGAGGCAGGAGAATCACTTGAACCCAGGAGGCAAAGGTTGCAGTGAGTGGAGACCATGCCACTGCACTCCAGCCTGAGTGACAGAGTGAGATTCCATCTCAAAAAAAAAAAAAAAAAAAAAAAAACTTTCTTCAAAAAGAAAGAATTTTAAACAGTACATGTCTATTATGTGCAAATGATTTTGCCTTTTTCCACTTGTTATTTCTGAAATAATCTCTCAAAAAGTCACTTTGAAGATAATTGTCTTGTAAACCATCCTAATCAGTGTTAACTTTTCTGGTTCTGGAAAACCTGAAGGAATGAGGTTAATACTCATCTCCTTTTCCAAAAGGTATAAACATCAGTAGATTTTGTCATTATATAAAGCAAATGTTCCAGCTATGATAGAATAATGCAGACTTGGTTCTGAAGCAAATAATTAGGTCTCAGAATATCATGTATGCCCCAAAGAAAGAGATTGATATACATTATTAGGCAGAATTGTCAAGATAAATAAAAGAAAAAAGGAATGAGATATATTTTGGAGCCCTGCCAAACAACAGAACATCCTGATGTCTGTAAAAGAGACCAAAATATGTCACCCCAAAGTGTGACTTTTGGAGACTAGGGTATGCCACCCCCAAAATGCCTCTGTGGCGTGAGGATTATTTTGAGCTGATTGTTTTGAGAAACTGAGGCCATGGGAGAAGCTCTGAAAACAGAAGTTATCTTTTATAAGAGAAATTGATATCTATAAAGGAAATCTCCATTTGTAAACATGTCTCCCCTCTTTATACCATGAAGAGAAGGATAACTCTAAATCACTAGAGACTCATAAACGGAGAAGGTACTGACACAAATCTGCAAGCAAGCCTTACCCTTGTTTACAGTGCTTTTTCTGGCCACTTCCCCATAACCTTGCCTTCCCTACATTCTTCTTTGTTTCAGCAGAGGATGGTATTTAAGCCTGAACTGAAAGCCACTTCTTTGAGATTTACTCACTTCTCTGGGTATCTCCCAGGTATATGAAGCTATCTTCACAGGGTTAACAAGATTTCTGGACTGAAATATTGTTATAATGAAGCATTACTCATGCTACGTTTTGACCCACAGCCTTGTAACTGAAAGTCACATAGTACTAGATACTGACCGTTTGCATCCCCATTGTTCTATAGATAGGATTTATGACATTAGAATCATAAGACTTTTGTTTAAGAATTCCTTAAGCAGATCCTGAGTTGGGGTAGAACAACTGCTGCCAAGCAGTTTAAAGACCTCCATAGAGGAACCGAATCAGCATGAATACAATTTCTTCATCTCCCTGTCCCATGACTTCTCCTTTGAACTATGAACGATCTCCACACGTCAGCCCACTCCAAAATCCTTAAAACCGTAGCCCCAAACTCCTCAGGAAAATGGATTTGAGGTGTCCTCCTATCTGCTCATTCACCAGCCCTACAATTAAACGTCTTTCTTTGCTGCAACCCATTGTATTGGTGTATTGACCTGCTGTGCATATTGCACAACAGACTTATTACAATTACATATATATGACATACACATGTTAATAAACATGTTTGTTTTCCTCTTGTTAATCTGTCCTGCTCTATAGGGGCCCATCTCAACTAAGAACTATGAAGGCTAAAGAAAACATTATCTTTTCTCCCCTACGCTTACCTGAGTCACACACAAACAGAAGCTTTAAAAGTAAAGCATTTGTCCCATTGGGGCCAGGCCTACCACCTCCAGTCTCTGTAGACAGTGTGAACCCTGAAAATTTGAGACAGGTCTCAGTTAATTTAGAAAGTTTACTTTGCCAAGGTTAAGGTTGTGTGTCTGTCACACAGCCTCAGGAAGTCCTGTTCACATGTGCCTAAGGTGGTCAGAGCACAGCTTGATTTTATACATTTTAGGGAGACATGACACCAATCAATATATGTGAAATGAACATTGGTTCAGCCCGGAAGGCAGGACAACTTGAGGGGAGGAGGCTTCCAGGTCACAGGTAGGTGAGAGACAAAAGGTTGCATTCTTTGGAGTTTCTAATTAGCCTTTCCAAAGAACTTATCTCAGTGAGCAGAGGGATGACTTTCTCAGTGAGCAGAGGGATGACTTTCAACAGAATGGGAGGCAAGTTTGCCCTGAGCAGCTCCCAGCTTGAATTTTCCTTTTAGCTTAGTGATTTTGGGTATCAAAGATATTTTTCTTTCACAACAGTAAAGGGACACTAACAACATTATTTGCCTCTGTCCATTACCCCTCAGTGTTAGAGGTGTAGGGTTGAAAGGAACTTTCTTTCCATTCCCTGAAGATCTGGTAATTTGAGTGGACAAAGAAACTGACAATAGACAGACTAACAGGAGAAAAAGCATACAAATGTATTAATGTGCAAATACACCACGTCACAAAAAGTATGGAAATCAAAGAAAGACCAGTTGATTGAAGGTAAAATATCCTCTTCATAGGGGAGAGGGTAGTGGGGGTTGTAGGCAATTTTAAAGAAAGAGTAAATTATTTTTAGGGGTGAAGAATGGGCCTGAAGAACAGACAATAGCCTGGGAAAAATTTTATCTGGGCTCCAGGTGTGGTGTCAACTGTACTCTTCCCTTCTTCGAGTTAATCTTCTATGTTTGATGAGATTATATATAGGGAGGGTGTCCAAGAAAATTGCATTCCTTCTGGAGGAACCTCCTTCAGTCAGGTAAGGGAACTTCAGAGAAAGTTTCTTCCTGTGCTTTGGGAGAGGTAGAGGGGTGAGAGACGGATGCGGGAGAGGGTCAGAGAGACTGATTCTGAGGCTGCTTCTTAAAAGCTCAAAGTCCTCAGCATGTCAAAGTGCCCTACTCTGGGGTATCATTTTCTAAGCTCCAGCAAGGGTGAGATAGGTGCTGCTCTGCAAGTCACATTACTACATTTGTACCTTCTACATCAAACTGTGGAGTGGATCAGTTTCAAATATCCACAAAATTGTGGACTATACGGGTGGAAGGATGTAGCTTCCCATTGTGTTTGGATCAAACTCTGTTAGAGGCACCCTTTATTCCATCAGGCGTGCATGGAGGAAGTAACCTATAGTAAAGTACTTCTCAGTAACAAAACAATCCACACAATATGTAGTATAGTGAGCTAATTGACACCAGGCTTTTGAAGAGCTTGTTTACAGGAGTGGGCTAAAATTAATACAAGCCTGGGGAGTTTACCTACAGCTTAAGTAAACAAATAAGATTCCTTATATCAATACATTACATAAGATTTATGGTTATTGCAAGCCTCACAATTAGGTGTTTTTTCCTAAGATATTTTGTAAACTTTGTAGTTAAACTGTAGAGTATCCCAGAGAGCTTCTTGTTCTTCTTAAGTATGGAAAAAAGAGAAACTGTGATCATGATAACAAGAAACAAGATAAATAGTTTTAAAATTGCATAAGATATTTGCCACAATTATCTAGCCTCTAACTATCTCTTCATTCTTTGTAGTTTTATGATCCTGGAAATGTTAATATTTATTATTATTTTCTTTTTTTATCTTGCTACAAAGGACAGTAAAGCACAGCTCTAGAATTTTCAGACTTATTTTTTGTCAACAAGGTTATTTTTTTTCCAAGGGTTTCTCATCAAATCCCATTATTATCTATAAGTAATTTTAATTTTAACCACGGCTAATTCCTTTTGGTTCTTACAACTTTGATTCCAAAATGGAAAATTATTTGATAACAGGTAAGTAAAAGAAAAGTCTGTAGATGGCTAACAGCAAACATGAAGAGTCCCTCAAGTGAAAACTAAAGTGACTCCTGGACAAATGTCTTTTGGACACTTTAGGTAAAAAAAAGTTAAAGTTTTATTTATTGAAAAAATTGTCAGAGCTTTTCATATGGTAATGTTCATATGAATCTCTAAAAGAAGATTTAATCATATAAGCTTTTCAAGGTTATATGATTAAAAATATTCTTTTTTTTTTTGGCCGGGCGTGGTGGCTCACACCTGTAATCCCAGCACTTTGGGAGGCCGAGATGGGTGGATCACGAGGTCAGGAGATCGAGACCATCTTGGCTAACATGGTGAAACCCCGTTTCTATTAAAAATACAAAAAATTAGCTGGGCGTGTTTGTGGGCACCTGTAGTCCCAGCTACTCGGGAGGCTGAGGCAGGAGAATGGCGTGAACCCAGGAGGCGGAGCTTGCAGTGAGCTGAGATCGCGCCACTGCACTCCAACCTGGCGGACACAGCGAGACTCCGTCTCAAAAAAAAAAAAATTCTTTTTTTTTTCTTCTTTTCCTTAGAAGATTTTTCTCAACTTTTTTCCTGTATAGTAAACAAATCATCAGTTACCTTGCTATCAAATGTGGTACATGGACCAGTGAGAAAGGAGAGAGGAAGGAGCAAATTAGGCAGATATTTAGGACAAGTCCTCAGAAGAATTATTTTCTAACAAAAAGAGCAGCCTGGAAGATTAAGCTACAAGCACAGATAAAAAAGCAAGGTCCAACATTAAAAAAAAAAAAAAAAATGCCTTCTGTGAAGCCAGTAAGTTTCAGGATATACACGGTGGGCTTCAGTGGGCATATCCCTTTCCTTTTTGGGGCATACTCAGATAAGGAAACTTGTACAAGGGGTTTTGCCTGAAACATGCCTGCAGATGCACAGATAAGATACACAGAACCAGGCATGTCCACAATTAAAAATTCCGCCCCCTGACACATGCACAGTAACGGAAGTTAAACAACATGGAGTAACTCAGGCTAAGAGCCTGCATGTGCACTAGAGGGACAGGGTGGAACTGTCAGGAATTTACACCCTATACAAATGAAACACTTAGTCCTGACGAGTTTTTTGTGCCTTATGCAAATAATGCATCTCGCCCCACCAGCCTATTTATAAAAGTCCTTGTATTCAACTGTAAAATGGCAACCCTCTTTCTAGTCCCCTCTCCGCAGTGGAGAGCTTTCTTCTTTCTCTTATTAAACTTTCACTCCAACCTCCTTAAATTTCTTGGTCGTGAGACAAAGAACTCCAGGTGATACCTCAAACCATGAGAGACTGCCACATTGTGGTGCATTGACAAGACTGTAACAGCAGCAGCACCAGCATCACTCACTATCTTAGAAAGACTTAGTATCAGGCCCCACCCAGGCCTACTGAACCAGCATCTGCAAGATTTCCAAGACGACCCTTTGCATATTCACGTTCGAGAAGACTTGGACTAAAAGATAATTCTGAAACCAAAGTGACAACACTTACGTTTAGATATCTTTCTGGAATGTAACTTTCGTGACAATAGAAATTATTTTGCTCACAAATGTATCCCATGTACCAGAACAGTGTTTATGGAACATTATAGGTATTATGTGCTCTATAGTATTAATGAAACATTACCTTGATTTGTTGCCTCATGGATTGGGGCATGGGCTTGGGGAGAAGAAATGATGGTCTTTCCAGAAAGCATCACTTCAGAGTAATTTTCAGCCTCCAAGATAGACAACAGATTCATTGCAGACATTATGGAGGATAGTTGAAAAATCTGGCTATGGAAAAATAACTAAAAAATATTCATTTTATAGGTGATGGAAGTAATATTTTTTGCAAGTATTTTATAATTCTAATACCTAGAATGACTGTGTTTTAAACACTCAGAAGTGTTCTAGCAACTTCTGAGTTCTACAAAATCAGTTTTCTCTTACTCATTGAGGTTGTCTTTCTGAAATGGTTTCTTTGGTGTGTGATTTTCACTCTGGGCCTCTTTTTTGTAAATCTCAGAGTCACATTATTGTATATTGAAAGACTTAAACTTCCACATGGCTTCTAACACTAATGTGATTTGCAATTAAGCTTCTAATGATCTTTGTAAATTGAGATCACTGATTTAACTCCTATTAAGGGTAATTGTGGAACAGCTTTGATATAGAATTATATAATATGGACACATTTCCTGACTTAATAATGTGGAGCTTTAATAGCTAAAAATACTATAAACTATAATTCAATGTAGACGTATAGTTAATGGAATCGAGGGCATCTTCATGGGATGCAAATGGAGTATTGCTTATATAGTTCTGAGGACACAGTGAAGAACCTTCTTCCCTCTGCCATCACCACAAAATAGTTGATCATAATTTTAATAGACTCAAACTTGGCCATTAGTAACTACTAAGGAAACCCTACCTTTTACCTCTGGCCTTACATTCTCTTCCAGTGTCTGTCTTTTCCAGTTACTCCCTCAATACTCTGTGGTCTGTCCTTCTGGCTGCCTGACATTTCTCAGAAGTATTTCATTCCTGCGGACCTTCTCTCAACTTATTCCCCTGGAATACTCGGCCCACTTTTCTCTCTGCTTTCTTCTCTGTCTGGTGAATTCCTATAAGCCCTTCAGCACATAGGTCAACCATTAACTCTAGAAAGACTTCCTTGACTTCTCAGGCTAAACTACTACTACTGCACTATGTAGTTATCTCTCTTCCAGATAAGTCATTTATTATGTCTCTTTGAGAATGTGTTGGATTCTTGTCTCACTACATATACCAAAGTAGGTCTTGCTAGATTATTAACTGTTCAGGGATGGGTATGTCAGATTTTTTATCTACGTATTTCTAATAATTAGCATAATAGAATTCAGTTATTCAACAATAAGCATCTTAAAGAGTTCAGTGAATGAAAGACAGTGAATGAATGAATAATCTGAACCTAACAGAATGTGAGCAATGCAATTTTTCTAAGCAAGGCATATTCAAATGCAAATTCATATGCCATTGCTTTCTTCCTTCAGTGTTTAAATTCTTTAAGTGGTCTAATATAATAATAGTTGTCATGCACGTCCATGTGAAGAGACCACCAAACAGGCTTTGTGTGAGCGATAAAGCTGTTTCTTTCACCTGGGTGCAGGTGGGCTGAGTCCGAAAAGAGAGTCAGCAAAAGGTGGTGGGATTATCATTAGTTTTTATAGGTTTGGGATAGGCGTACAAAGTACATTCTTAAGGGCGGGGGAGAGTATTACAAAGTACCTTCTTAAGTGCCAGGGAGAATATATGGTATTAGTTAGGGTGGGGCAGGAACAAATCACAATGGTGGAATGTCATCAGTTAAGGCTATTTTCACTTCTTTTGTGAATCTTCAGTTGCATCAGGCCATCTCGATGTATACGTGCAGGTCACAGGGGATATGATGGCTTAGCTTGGGCTCACAGAGCTGACAGTAATAACCACAATTTATCAAGCATACATCATGAAGCAGGCACTACGCTAAGTAGTTTGATGCAGATACAAATTCCTTTTTCTGAAGTACTTATGGCCCTCTCTAATTAAAAAACAAAAACACAAAAATTAAAAGCTCCCTTGTGTACATAATCAGTCCTCTGTCTCACTTGTCACCCCTTTCTCTGACTCAAACACACTCTTTTCTCACAATTTATCATGACAACAGTTTATCTTCTACAGCTATTTCCTATGTATTAATTTTCTTTCTGTAATTACACTGGGAACACTCTCAGAAGCAATATCGTACATTTTTGATGTTCTATTTCTTTCCCCATCCTGCTCCAATCTCCATCAGAATATTAATCACTAAGGAGGGATTTAACACATATTTGAGCTTTGAGATATTTTCTTCCTCTTTTCCTCACTCCTCAGTTTTTTTTCCTTTTATTTTCTCCCTTGGAATCATACTTAATACTTAACTGCCTTTAAGTATTGTAACACTGAAGCAGTCACGTAGGGATGTGCTCACTGTTGGTTGCTGCACTTCAACATCATGATTTTCACCTGTTGTCCTGCTATAATTATTAATGGTGCATCCTTTCATACTCAAAGATGTCCCCATTGGGATGATAAATTATATGGTCATCCTAACGATAGGAAAAAAAATGCTGCAGAAAATTGAACAGAAAATCACAGGCTAGAAAAGTGTTCTATCACCTAGGTAACTACACAAGAGGATGCAATGTAGACATAGCAGTTCTGAGATTATTTTTATCTAATATAAACTGTTCCACAGCATAGAAAAAGATAAGACAATTTTCAATTCATAATCATAATGCAAAAAACTAGCAAGAATAGCACAAAAAAAAAATATGGGTCATTTTCACCTACATATATAGATGCAGAATTATATAAAATAATAACTAAACTCTGACAAAATAATATTTTGTGCTTAACAAGGAATTATTCAAGACTGAATGATCTACTATTAAGGTGTCTATTAAAGTAATTCACTACTTCAATATATTAAGGATATTAAGCACTTAACAATATACTTACTCCTGGTAACAATTCTCTTTTAAATGGACACCTTAAGGACACTTAAGAAAAGCTTATTAGTAAAGTATTTTTAAACTATTGTGGTGTAGACTGGGGAGGAAAAATATATATAACTGGATCTTTCCTATTTCCACTACAGAATGAAAGCCTTAATCTGATTAAAAGGCAACAAGCACCCTGCTCTTAGGACATTGTTAAACACTGTTAGATATGAGTTCTAAATTTCTCTTCAAAGAATTAAAATGTCAGTATGTTCAATTCTCTGCCTTCTACTTAAATTTAACTTCCTCATAAAGCAACCTTTTTCAATTACCTGCTCCACCCTGATGCATTCCGATTACCTACTCCACCTTGTCTCAGTCCGATTACTTGTTCCACCCTGACTCATTCCAATTACCTGCTCATTCTCCACCCTGACTTATTCTGATTTCCTGCTCTGCCATACCCATTTTTCCTGCCAAATCACTCACCCTGTCACTCTGTTTAAATTAGCCAATCGGAATTAGTTTAGCCTGTGTAGTCTAACCCTAGCCAATAAGAGAACAACACAGCAGCAGGGGCCACGTGCATCAGGGATATGAACCCTTTCCCCTCCCTTGCCCAAGTGCGTGCTCACCATTGCTCCATCTGTAAGGATGCACCCTTCTATAGAAGTACATTGCCTTGCTGAGAATTAAAAAGAAGATTTTATATTTGAGTGCTATTTCTTTTGTGGCACCGAAACTTTATTTATAACAACACTCATTGCAGCTGAGGAAAGGGAATGGGAGAGAAAAAGCTGTTTCTGGAGTAGGGACAAGACAATGTCCCAAACTCACAAATTACTGCCAGAGGAGAGACAAGAGAATTGAGAAGTCATACCCCCAAGACTTAGTGACATCATGCAATACTAAAACTGAGAGTTATTCAGATAAAGAGACTACAACCTCTCACAACCATCACTGCCCAATGTCAGCTAAACAAGCTTAGAAAAATGAGTAGCAGCAGAGAAATACTGCAAGAGGAACAAAAGGGCATGCAAAGTTACCCTCTCTGAGGCAAAGTACAAAGGGAAGACTTAAAACTTAGACTCAATAAGACATTCCTCTGGTAATCCAGTCCACACCCTGACACAAAGTACAGTTGACCTTTGAACAGTGTGGGGGATAGAGGCGTAAACTCCCTCCCCCCATGCAATTGAAAATCTGCATATAACTTTTGACTCTGCAAAAACTTAACAACTAATAGCTTACTGTTAATAAGAAACCTTACCAATAACATAAACAGTCAATTAATTCATATTTTATGTATTACACTGTATTCCTGCAATGAAGCCACAGAAAAGAAAATGTTATTAAGAAAATCATAAGGAACTGTAAATATATTTATTATTTATTAAGTGGAAGTGGGTCCTCGTGTTGTAGGAGTTATTAAGAACTTATTTTAGGCAGATAGAAAAATGGGTCCTTAGGAAGTTTTCATTTTTAAAGCTGCTCCAGGAAAGTTTCCTGTAAAGCCCCGGCTCTTAGAGCCAACCTGGCAACGTTTGATATGCAAATGCAAGCCATTAGAAACTGGATCCACCCAACGTGGTGATTCCCAGGGCCTTCTTGCCCTTGTCCCACGTGTTCCTGGCAACATGGCCACCCCCACATATCCCCATGTGGGTAGAACATCATAGCGCCCTGCATTTGCTTTTTTTTTGCGGGGGTGTGGGGGATGAATGTCACTCTGTTGCCAGGCTGGAGTGCAGTGGCACCATCTTGGCTCACTGCAACTGCCGCCTTCCGGGTTCAAGTGAGTCTCCTGCCTCAGCCTACCGAGTAGCTGGGACTACAGGCAGGCGCCACCACCCCCAGCTAATTTTTTGTATTTTTAGTAGAGATGGGGTTTCACCATGTTGGCTAGGATGGTCTCGATCTCTTGACCTCGTAATCTGCCTACCTCAGCCTCCCAAGTATTTGCATATTAAAAGGCTGCGGTGGGAGGTGCCAGCTTTTTCATGGGCTATGCGAATGACATGCCTAGTCAAACCAATCCCCTGAGCCCTATGCAAATCAGACACTGCCTCCTCCAGCCTCTGTGTATATACCTGGCTGGTATCCCTGGCAGGTGGGGACCTCCTCTTTCAGCTTTGGAGCCCCCCCCCTCTGTCTCTGTACAGGGGAGCTTCTTCCTTCTTTCTTCTCCCTTCTGTCTTGCCTATTAAACTCTTCACTCCTTAAAACCACTCCACGTGTTTCTGTGTCATTTTATCTAAACCGGCATGAGGACCAAGAATCTGGTGTTCCTCCACTCACTGGAGCCATATCACTCATCAATGTCTTCATCCTTGTCTCATCACGTTGACTAGGCTGAGGAAGAAAAGGAAGAGGAGGGGTTGGTCTTGCTCTCTCAGGGGCAGAGGCAGAAGAGATGGAGGAAGTGAAAAGGGAGGCAGAAGAGGCAGGCATAGTTGGTGTCGCTTTAAGGAAATACATGGTAATTTCTGTCTTAATTGTTGCTTTTTTATTTCTCTAAAAATGTTTCTATATGCAACCAATCCTTTCTCACCATTTACTTTAGTTTCAGCGCCCATATTACAGAAGGGTCAATGTCTTAAAAAAAAAAAGTCAAAGGCAGTCCTTAATAATTGAAACCCTTCTTCCAGATTGACTAATGTTGAATATTTTTTCTGACACTGCTTCTTCTATGTCTTCTTTCTTATCATCTGGCACTGGTTTGGAAGCATTCACCTCCATCAAATTTTCTCCTGTTAATTCCCCTGGTGTGGTGTCTGTTAGCTCTTAAATTTCTCCATATCTTGAAACACTTCACCTCCACAAACTTTTTCTTTCCATATCCACAATCTCTTTCATGATTTTCTTGATTGGCTCTATTGTAAATTCTGTGAAGTCGTGCACCATATTTGGACACAACTTTCTGCAGCAGGAATTTATTGTGTGGGGAACGATGGCTTTTACGGCTTTTTCTATAACAATGATGGCATTTTCAAGGTGTAATCCTTCCAGACTTTCATGATGTTCTCTCTATTAGAGTTCTCTTCCATGGCGTTGACAATCCTTTCCAATGAGTACTGTATACAATGAGTCTAAAAGGTTCTTATAAACCCCTGATTTAGAGGCTGAGTTAGAGGTGTTGTGTTTGAGGGCAAGTAGACAACTTCAACATCTTTGGTGTTGAACTCATGGGGTTCTGGGTGACAAGAGTATTGTCCAATATCAAAAGAAGTTTAAAAGCCAGTCCCTTACTGGCAAGATACTTCCTGACTTCAGGGGCAAAGCATCAATAAAACCAATTCAGGAAAAAAGGCTGTCACTTTTCAGGCCTTCTTGTTATACTACCAAAAGACTGGCAGCTGGTATTTATCTTTTTCCTTTAAGGTTCATGGGTTAGCAGCTTTATACATAAGGGCAGTTTTGATTATAAACCTGACTGCATTTTCACAAAACAGTAGTTAGTCTATTCCTTTCTGCCATAAATCCAGGTGCTTGCTTCTCTTCTTTGATAATAAATGTCCTTTATGGCTTTTTTTTTTCCAGAATAGGGCACTTTCATCTGCATTAAAAACCTGTTCAGGCAGACATTCTTTCTCCTTAATGATTTTCTTAATGATGTCTGGGAACTCATTTGCTCCCTCTTGGTCAGCAGAAGCTCCTTCTCTTGTTATCTTGACATTTTCTAAAATTATTGAACCATCCTTTGCTGGCATTAAATTTTCCAGCCTTAAATCCTTCACCTTCCTTTCCCTTAAGTTGCCATTTAATGACTTCACTTCTCCTCAAATGATATCATTCTGTAGGTGTATGTTTCTTATGGCACTCCTGCACTCACATAAAAGCTGCATTTTCAATACAAAATAAAAAGTTTACAAATAGTGCATCGTTTTCAAGCCTCCTGGCATAGCTGTAGAGATGGCTTCATGCATTTTCTCTTCTTTTCTTTTTTTTAAAATAACATTCCTTATACTGGATTCACTTATCTTGAAATGGCAGGCAACTGCAGCTGCAGACCTCAATCTATGGTATATCATGCAGTTCAACTTTTTCTTATAATGTCATGATATTTTTCTGTTTGTTGAGAGCACTTCTAGCATCACCAGTGCCACTTTGTATGGGTCCCATGATGTTATTCAAGGTTTACAACATTGTCCTAAACATGATGAAAAATATGAAAAGCATGAGTGGTCACTTTTTCTGGTATATGCTGTTTCTTGGAGAAATGGACTGTTCACATGGAGATGATTAGCATCACATGGCATTTTAAGCAAATACAATACAAGCTCATCACAATGGCAACAGGAGATGGCTACAAAATTATTACAGTTGTAGAGTATGTATTACAATTAATTTAATGCAGTTATGATTTAATACTGTATTTTTACATTTGTTTACATTTCTCTCAAGTGCAAATAGCACCATATATGGTTTGTGTTTGTGTGCATATGTTTTGATAGGTTTTAACATTTTAAAACAAATTTGTGTATATCTTATGGTAGTCAATGATAAAAGAATATCTACATATGTATTATGCAATTCATGACATACCTAAATTTTCCTTAATTTTTAAAAGAGTATTTTAAAAATTAAGGTTTAATGTTTTTCCAAATTGTCACAAATCTCCAAATAATTTTCCAATACATTTATTGAAAAAAACTGTATGTAAGTGAACTCACACAGTCCAAACCCATGTTTCTTCAAAGGTCAAATCTATATAGGAAATTTGAAGCCTACAGTTCATTGGAGATAGCCATAACAACAAAAATAGCTCAAGCCTAGCAAACCCCTACTAGAATAACTACAATCAAGCCCTAGAAGAAAAAAAAGAAATGCCAATTTTCAGATATAAGAACATTTTACTGCAATCTCTATCATCCTACACAAGATGTTTAGCTTTCAAAAGAATTGTGAAGCATGCAAAACTACAACAACAAAAATATACATTTGGCAAAAACAAAGAAATCACTAGCACCAACCTGAGATATAACATAGATGTTAGAATTATCTAACAGAGAATTTTTAAATAATTGTGATGAATATATGAAAGAAATTTCTGGAAAAGATAGATAATATGAAAGATCAGAGAGGTAATTTCAGCCGAGGAATAGAAATAATCTTTAAAAATTAATGACAATGCTAGAAATGAACATTTAAACCAAGAATAAGAATCTTTTTTGATGAGTTTATCAGTAGACTCAACACTAGCTAAAGAAAAAAATCAGACTTAAAGATAGATCAATAGAAATTGACCAAACTGAAATACAAAGAGAAAAAAAGGAGTCACAAAAGCAGAAGAGAACATCCAAGAACTGGGCAAAAAAATGTCAGCTGTTCTAACATACACAAAACTGGAACTTGAGAATACAGAGAAATGAGCAGAAGAAATAGTTGAAATAATGTCTGAAAATTTTTCACAGTTAATGACAGACAACAAATCAATAATTAAAACAGCTTAGAGAATACCAAATAGGATGAATACAAAATATTAGTCAACTAATTAATTTAAACCACTAAAACACAATATATAACATATTTTTAACTGCTGAAAATAAAAAGCAAAGAGAAGATCTTCAAAGCAACCATAGATGAAAGAAATAAATGAGAGAAAACAGAAAAAGAGCAAGACAACAAGCAAGAGTTATTTAGCTTAGGATTGATAGAAACAAAGGTAAGAATTACAGCAGACTTCTCATTAAAACCATGCAAGCCAAAAGACAGTGGAATGACATCTTTCATACACTGAAAGAAATAAACTGTCAAACCAGAATTCTATATCTACTGAATATCTCTTTCAAAAATAAAGAAGAAATAAAGATGTTATCAGACAAACAAAAACTAATGAGCATTACCAACAGAGCTATTCTATAAGAAAAATGTTAAAGGAATTTCTTCAAGCAGGAAGAATATACTATCAGACTGAAACATGGATATACACATGGAAATAAGGACCACTAGAAGTGGAATCAATGAAGATTTTCTTTTAATTGCTCTCAAAGATAACTGACTTTAAGCAAAAATTGAAGGAATTTAATATGTGTTTATAGCATAGGTAAAAGTTAAACGTATGGCAACAATAACCCAAAGTGGAGGAGGGAATAATTGCAGATTCACTGTTGTAGGTTCCTATAATTACAACTTAAAGTGGTATTAGTATTATTTGAAGATAGACTCTGATTAATTAAAGATGTATATTGTTACCCTTAGACCAATTACTAAAAAAAAATTAAAGTACACATAGTAAGTCATAGAGTAGATGAGATGGTGTATTAGTTTGTTTTCATTCTGCTAATAAAGATATACCCAAGACCGGGTAATTTATAAGGGAAAGAAGTTTAATTGACTCACAGTTCAGCATAGCTGGCGAGGCCTCAGGAAGCTTACAATCATGGCAGAAGGGGAAGCAAACACATCCTTCTTCACCTTATGGCAGAAAGGAGAAGAATGAGCAAATGTGAGGAAGGCCCATTATAAAACCATCAGATCTCGTGAGAACTCACTGACTATCATGAGAACAGCAGCATGGGGGTAACTGCCCCCATGATTCAATTATCTGCACCTGATCCCTGCCACAACACTTGGGGATTATGGGAACTACAATTCAAGATGAGATTTGGGTGGGGGACACAGTCAAACCATATCAGATGGTATCATAAAAGATACCATCATGTAAAATTATTACATGAGAAGGCAGAAAAGAGGAAAGAAGAAGCAAAGAACCAATGGAATAAAAAAAAAAAACAGCAAAATGTTACATTTTTTATTAACTACAGCATTAATCTCATTAAATGTGAGTGATCTAAATACACCAGTTAAAAGATAGAAATTTTCAATACTTAATAACTATATATTGTATATATAAAATTTACTAAGAGAGCAGAAAGTATTAGGCCACATTTATAAGTAACACAGGTTATACATGTGTAATTAGCTTGATTTGGCCATTCCAAAATGTTTACTTATATCAAAACATCATTTTGCATATCATAAATATATACTATTTTTGTCAATTAAAAAACAAAATTTTAGAAGACAGATTTTCAGATATAATTTAAAAAGCAAGTCCCAATTACAATGCTGCCTATATAAGAAAGCTGTTTAAAGTTCAAATACAATACACAAGTTAAAATAAAAGATGAGATGAGATATATCAAACCCTAGCCAAAGAAAGCTTGAGTAGTTAGACTAAACTAAAACAAACTAGATTTCAGAACAAAAGATATGATTATTATCAGAGATAAAGAACATTATTATATACCAAGAAAAGGGTCAATTTTCCAAGCAAATATAATAGTTCTAAATGTGGATGCACACACACACACACACACACACACACACACACACAAAACAGGCACATTGGCCAGGCACGGTGGCTCACGCCTGTAATCCCAGCACTTTAGGAGGCTGAGGCGGGCAGATCACCTGAGGTCAGGAGTTCAAGACCAGCCTGGCCAACATGGTAAAACCCATCTCTACTAAAAATACAAAAAATTAGCTGGGCACAGTGGTGGGTGCCTGTAATCCCAGCTACTCAGGAGGCTGAGGCAGGAGAATTGTTTGAACCTGGGAGACGGAGGTTGCAGTGAGCCAAGATCGCACCACTGCACTCCAGCTTGGGTGACAGAGCAAGACTCCATCTTAAAACAAAAGCAAAACAAAACAGACACTTCAAAATACATCAGGCAAAAACTAATGGAAATAAAAAGACAAATAGACATCCATAGTTACAGTTGGAGACTTAAACATCTCTCTCAGTAATCAATAGAAAATTGTCAAGGATAAAGAAGACCTAAGTAATACTATTAACCAAATGGCTTTAATTGACATCTGCAGAACTACTGAAACCAAAGGTAGCAGAATACATTTATTTTCAAATTTAAATGGGTCATTCACTAATACAGTCCATATTCTGGGACATAAAACAATCTTTAACAATTTTAACAGAATAGAAATCACACGAAGTATGCTCTAAGACCGTAAAGGAAATAAACCAAAAATCAATAACAGAAAGAAATCTGGAAACTACTCCCCACCTTCTGCCAAGTATTTGGAAATTTAACAACACACTTCTAAATAACCCATGAGTAAAAAAGTATTTATCAATGGAATTCTTAATAGAAGTTTAAAAATACTTTGAGCTGAATGCAAATGAAAATGCAACATAACAAAAGTTGTGGTATGCAACTAAATCAGTGCTTAGAGAAAAGTTTATATCATTAAATGCTATTAGAAGAAGAAGAAAGTGTAAATGAATGATTTACGCTTCCACATAAGAAATAGAAAAAGAAGAGCAAATGAAATCCAAAGCAAGCAAAAGGATTGAAATAAAGAACAAAGCAGAAGTAAGTGAAATTAAGAATAGAGTAACAATAGTGAAAAATCAATAAAATCCAAAGCTGATCTTTTGGAAAAATCAGTAAAATTGATCAATACTGACCAAAATGTTAAACAAGAAAAAAATGATACAAATTACCAATATCAGTAACAAAAGAGAGAATATGACTAAAGACCCCGTAGCTAAAACCATAAAAACCCTAGAAGAAAACCTAGGCAATACCATTCAGGACATAGGCATGGGCAAGGACATCATGTCTAAAACACCAAAAGCAAGGCAACAAAAGCCAAAATTGACAAATGGGATCTAATTAAACTAAAGAGCTTCTGCACAGCAAAAGAAACTACCATCAGAGTGAACAGGTAACCTACAGAATGGGAGAAAATTTTTGCAATCTACCCATCTGACAAAGGGCTAATATCCAGAATCTACAAAGAACTCAGACAAATTTACAAGAAAAAAATCAAACAACCCCATCAACAAGTGGGCAAAGGATACAAACAGACACTTCTCAAAAGAAGACATTTATGCAGCCAACAGACACGTGAAAAAATGCTCATCATCACTGGCCATCAGAGAAATGCAAATCAAAACCACAAATGAGATTCCATCTCACACCAGTTAGAATGGCGATCATTAAAAAGTCAGGAAACAACAGGTGCTAGAGAGGATATGGAGAAATAGGAACACTTTTACACCGTTGGTGGGACTGTAAACTAGTTCAACTATTGTGGAAGACAGTGTGGCGATTCCTCAAGCATCTAGAACTAGAAATACCATTTGACCCAGCCATCCCATTACTGGGTATATACCCAAAGGATTATAAATCATGCTGCTATAAAGACTCACGCACATGTATGTTTATTGCGGCACTATTCATAATAGCAAAGACTTGGAACCAACTCAAATATCCATCAGTGATAGTGGATTAAGAAAATGTGGCACATATACACCATAGAATACTATGCAGCCTTAAATAAGGATGAGTTCATGTCCTTTGTAGGGACATGGATGAAGCTGGAAACCATCATTCTGAGCAAACTGTCACAAGGACAGAAAACCAAACACTGCATGTTCTCACTCATAGGTGGGAACTGAACAATGAGAACACTTGGACACAGGATGGGGAACATCACACACTGAGGCCTGTTGTGGGGTGGGGGGAGAGGGGGAAGGGATAGCATTAGGAGATATACCTAATGTAAATGACGAGTTAATGGGTGCAGCAAACCAACATGGCACATGTATACCTATGTAACAAACCTGCACGTTGTGCACATGTACCCTAGAACTTAAAGTATAATAAAAAAAAAAGATTAAAAAAAAGACCCTGTTGCCATTAAGAAAAATCAATAAGAGAATACTTATGCCCATAAATTCAACAACTTAGATTAAATGGACGTGGTGTTTGAAAGACTCTATCAATACTCGTTTAAGAAGAAACAGATAACCTCAATAATGCTATATCTATTAAAAATTTTTAATTCATAGTTTAAAACCATGGAGAAAACTGCAACCCAGTTGGTTGTACTGTTAAATTCTATCATTTAAAGAGAAATGTTTAAGAAAGAAAAATAATTCTACATAATATCTTCCAAAGAATAAAAATGGAGGGAACATTTTCCAACACATTTTATGAGGCCAGCATTGGGAATATTAATAGCTCCTGCTTCATAGTTAAGTCCACAGGCTAAATTGAGCATTCATATAAATGCATTTTTTAGAGTTCCTAGCGCATGTTTCCTGGCTCTTGATAAGAACTATCCATAGCTCATGCCAATAATCCTAGCACTTTAGGAGTCTGAGGTGGGCAGATCACTTGAGGTCAGGAGTTTGAGACCAGCCTAGCCAACATGGTGAACTCTCGTCTCCACTAAAAATACAAAAATTAGCTGGGCATCGTGGTGTGTGCCTGTAGTCCCAGCTACTTGGGATACTGAGGCACAAGAATCACTTGAACCCAGGAGGCAGAGGTTGTAGTGAGCTGAGATTGCACCACTGCACTCCAGCCTGGGTGAGAGAGCGAGACTATGTCGCAAAAAAAAACAAAAAACTATCCATAGCCAACAGCTACCAACTAATAAGAAAAGAAAGACAAACCAAATAGAAGATAGGCAAGATATTGAATAAACAATTCAGAGAAGAAATATAAATGGTTAACATGAGAGTTAACATTATAAATAATCAGGGCAATGCATATTAAAATATTAATAAAATAATTTTCACCTATTAGATAAGCAAAAATGTAGATGATAAATAGTATACAGAGTTGCAAGTTCTTCATAACCATGCAAGGAATATAAATTGCTACAATATTTTCGAAGGGAAATAATAGTTTTGATCAACATTTTAAATTTGCATATTCTAATATTCAACAATTGTTTCTAAGCATTTATTCAATATATGCTAAAGGATGCTTACTGCTATATCATTTTAATAGTAAACTATTAACAAATATAATCATCAATAGAGAAATTCTTAAATTATCAGTTGCTTATACTATGGAATACTATGTAACAGTTGAAAATAATAAATTAGATATATATGTATTGTAATGGAAATCTTATAGATATATTGGTAAGTGAAAAAAATTACAGAAAAATATGTATACTATGATTCCATTCCTGTCACAAATTACTAACAAACCATGTATGTGGATATATATACATGGTTAGTTTCTGGGTGGTGGTAAAGGGAGGTTTTCCCTACATACGTTATTTTTTCCAAAAATGGGTTCCTATATTGTACATATAATTACATCTTATTTTTCGAATCGATGGAATGCAAGCACTTGTGTGCTTTTAGAAGTAAAATTTTTAAATAAGAGAACAGAAGGTTCAGAGGCTCTGAAAACTCAGAGTATGCATTTTGGAACTGAGAAATGCTGAAAGAAGCCTTCAGCAGAATTCTGCAGTGAGAAGTCTGTCCATGGTCTTTCCTCATCTCAATATAAAAGAGGCTCCCCAAGGCTTTGGTGGACTTCCTTTTCGTGTGTGTGTGTGTGTGTGTGTGTTTTCTCCCTCACTTCCTGTTTGCCCCAGAACACTAGATTAAGAATGAGATAGGCCTCTGTTCAGATCTAGATTTGCAAGAAAAAGTGGAAACTAATTTTTTAAAAAGAATGAGATAGGTCTAGGAGGAGATTCTTCTTCCAAAACAATGAAACTCTCCCACAATTCTTCCTCATCCCAATTCCTGCCCCTCCTCCACCAAGCTCTACTTAGCATCGCAGCGCAGTGGTCCTTGACATGGCAGCCACATCACGCTGTGCAGGACAGTCTGGGGTCCCTGACCTGGCAGCCACACCATGCTGTGGGGGAGAGTGTGGGGTCCTTGACATGCAGTCACATCATGCTGTGCAGGACGGTGTGGGGTCCCTGACATGGCAGCCACACCACGCTGTGAGGGAGAGTGTGGGGTCCTTGACATGCATTCACACCACACTGTGGGGGAGAGTGTGGGGTCCTTGACATGGCAGTCACACCACACTCTGGGGGACAGTGTGGGGTCCTTGACATGCATTCACACCACACTGTGGGGGAGAGTGTGGGGTCTTTGACATGGCAGCCACACCACACTCTGGGGGAGAGTGTGGGGTCCTTGACATGGCAGTCACACCACACTGTGGGGGAGAGTGTGGGGTCTTTGACATGGCAGCCACACCACGCTGTGGGGGAGAGTGTGGGGTCCTTGACATGGCAGCCACACCATGCTGTTGGGGAGAGCTCTGCAGCTTGACACTGCTGTTTCTCATCAAGTATAGAAAGCAGCTGGTCATTGAATTTCCCCATGGAGGCTCTGAATTCACCGGGTGATTTCTGAAGGCTTCTCGTCTATTTTGGTAGGTTTCCTGTAAAGGACTCTTTATCAGAAGCAGTGAAGATTAGATAGATGTCATTATTTAAGATGAATATTTCTTACCAGGAGCCAGGAACCACAGGCCAGGAACTGTAAAAATACGTTTACATGCATTGCTCAATCTAGCCTCTGGACTTTATGAGGTAAGAGCTATTGATACCACCATTTTACAGGTGAGGAAACTGTAGCTTAGAAGTGTAGAGTAATTATCCAAGTTCACGTGGTTAGTGAGTAGCAGAAGTTAGGACTTAAACCTAAATTCAAACCCAATCTAATTCCCTGTAAACTTAACTACCACACGAGAACTAGCGTGGGCTGAATAAGAAAAACACTGTTCCTTGACAAAATGGAACCTATACCTTAGAACTTTTTAAGACAAGCTGTTTGCTTAATTCTGGGGATATTTGTATGACAAGAGTTACATGAAATAGCAGGGTAAGTCCTAACCTGGTCTACATTTCTCCCAGCAGCATGGAGGGACTGTATTGATTTTATCCGCTAAAAACCTGACAGCAGGACAATGTCATCGTTTCTTTTTTACAGATAACATCAGCCAGCAGTTTTCAAACCAACTTTGAACATCTCCATTTAGGATTCATTACCCTGGAAAATGTCCCTCCTATATCCATCAATGAAAATAAGCTGTTCTTGAAGGAGTCTTCAGAAAAGTCTACGCCGAAAAAATGGACCTCAGAGTATGTTCAGATTTGAAACACCTCACAGCTGGAAATAGATAACCTTTTCCTATCATCAGCAAGAAAGCTGTAAGCACAGGGACTGGTATGCACCTTTCCAGAATCCTATCAGGAAAACACATTCCTTTACATTCACTCCAGGCTGGAGATCTGAGAGGAGCAAAGAAGTGCTTTGCCAGAGCCCAATGCAAGGAAGCATATGGATCTGCTGCCCAGACACCCTCTCTCTGCACCTTCATCCACATAAAACGCGGATTTAATGAGAAGAAGCTGGAATAAATGAGAGACGTCTCCAAATTTTAATGACTTAATACTTTTACTTCAGAACCCATAAACAACTACCATCTGGCCTCATTTTATTTTTTATCACACCGGAGAAAATCTCAGCCTACTACATGATAAAAAAAAATCAGAATCAAATTCCTGTTTTCTCTCAACCCCCACTTCCAGCTCTGAGCACAGAGTTTTGCAAAGCAAATCTTCGCTATTATTCTTATGGAGAAAGAATTCTGGCAAGGATGAAAAAGAACCCAGAGTAAGGGAAGCACAAAAGGTGTTTTGTTTCTTTCAAATCAGTGTAATTTATACAGCTGTGTATGAGAGCAAAGCTGTTTCACTGAAACAGATCTAAGTCCCGATAGGGACTTTCAGGCCTTGGCGCCATTTCCGTCAGAGCTGTTCTCAGATTACCTTATCTCAGCCTACCTTTAGTGTCTCCAGTCAAAACACCAAAAAATCTGTAAATAAAAAGTTAAAATAAAGAGAATCTCAATAAAGAGCTCTGAATTAGACAACAAAGACAGTTATTCTGTATTCTTTTCAGAAACTACCTCACTTCAAAAACATTTTTTAAAATAAATGAGTGGTACACAGTAATGAGTTTAATAAAAGCAAACTGGCTCAAGCTTTATAAAGTTCAGCCCTCTGTTTGTGGTTCTGACACACACTGGGATTTTCACATGGGGCCAACTCTTACCCAGGGGTGAATTTGATACATAATTTCATATTCTTCAGGAGAAAGAAGCAAATGGATGAGTTGAATCTGTTGCATGAGTGAATGAATAGGTCTAAGATGTCCTTCCATCATTATTGCTTGTGTTCAAATTGAATAGCATATGGCAACAAGGTTTGATTTGTGAGTCATAGCTCCTTTTTATCCCCTTTCTTTTAAGTTATCAATGAATCTGTTTACTGTCTCCAAACCAATTCAATCATGTATTACAGTGGTAGTTTTCTTGACTCCCCAACTCTCTATGCCTTAACCTCCATAAAGAGGGTCTACTTGGCAAGGTAAAACAGCTGAAACTTACTGAGTACTGTGATGGGCCATGCAGAGAGTTAAGGACTCTCTGTGTATTCACTCATTGAATCCCTACAATGGCCTTACTATATGTTTGTTATTGTTTTATACATGAGGAATCTGAGCTTCAGAAATGTTGAATTTACACAGCCACAAAGTGGCAATGCATGAGTTTAAAAGCACATGTCTGCTTTTTGAAATTGTACTCTTGTGATACATTGCATTAGAAGGGACACAGGCTTCGGAGCTACCAGGACCCTAGACTCTATGCCCAGTTTGGTTATTTACTGGCTGGGTGACATCAGGAAAATTGCTTCACTAATCTAAGGCTCAGATTCCTCAAATGTAAATAGGTATAAGAAGGCTGTCTGATAAGGTTACTGGGAGGTTTAGAAACATTTTGGCACAAACTCTGTTACATAAGATATTCTCAGTACATTAAGGCTATTGTCTTAGTTTTTCTTAGTAACATCAAAGAGTCCAGGAATTAAGAACCCACTCCATTCCAGCAGCTTGCTGACCATTTGGAAGATATGATGTAATAGCTTTCTTCTCAGGCCTACCTTTTTAGAGCCGATGAATTTTTGAAGAACATTTTAATGCTAAATAGGTCAAATTACCTTTCTATTAATATCTTTTCAAAAGAAAAAACATCCGTCACGTGTATTTCCCGCTTACATTCTTAAGGGCTGAATAAAAAGCTGCCATATCAGCAGAGACTGTATTATGCTAGAATGTTTTCTCCTAGAACTTTGAAGAATGCACTATTCTCTTGGAATTCCATTTCCCCTCCCTTTTGAGAGCTCGAAGGCAATCGTGTCAGCTGCTGCAGGGCTGCAGAAATGTTTTTCATTTCTATCCTGTACATGAAAATTAAATTTAATTATTCCCCAACATGTCAAAGGCACTCATCAAGTTAGGCTGGTTTATGCTGAGCAGAAACTGCGAGTAAGATTTAATTTGGAAATACTTGTTTCCGCAAATCTTCCTGAACTCTGAGAAAGAATTACTATTTGTGGCAATACATATGGGAAACCTACTGTGCTGACTGAGAAATGTCATTTGAGGTGGCAAAGCTGTGAAATGCACTGTGCTTAATTCCACCACATAGTAAATACTTCACTGATGAGTTATGGAAGAGGAAGCTTTGTCCCTAGGAACCAGCCTCTAGGAAGCAATGATTACATTAAAAGAGGCAGCAGGGGTTTACAGAACATATCAAGCTTATCAAATTTGATAGGATCCTCTCAGAATTAAAAATAAAATGCTGAAATGCTGACAGGCAAAAATTATCATTATGTGTATTTGGGCTGTTTTGAAAATGTTGAGTATATCACCAGAGGAAGCCAGATACTCAGGGTTTAATAAAATATGTAGCTGTAGGAAGAAAGAAAGGGGACAGGGGAGCAGGAGATATTCTGGTGTTGAGCCCACACAGACTTTGCTGTTAAGTGTCTCTGAATTCAATTCTTAGCTCCACTGTTTACTATGTATCCTTCAGGAAGTTACTTACCCTTTATAAGCCACAGTTTTCTTTTCTGTAAAATGAGGAACTAACATCATCATTGTTGGATAGTCATAAGAAAGAAACGAAGTAAAATACGTAAGCATCCCGTAGGTCAGAGGTCAATGTATGGAGGCTCTCGTGCTTGTTGCTTTGGCTGTTGCGTTGTTGGCAGAGTGAATGGAAGCCGTAAGAAAGCAACATCTTGAAGTGATTTCAATGAAGGTAGATGTGATTCTGATAGTACAAGCAGAGAATGTTTGTGAGGTGAGGTTTGGCATCAGTTTTGAACACATAAAGCCACATATACTTTTTTTTTTTTTTTTTTGAGACGGAGTCTTGCTCTGTCACCAGTCTGGAGTGCTGTGGTGCGATCTCTGCTCACTGCAACCTCCGACTCCCTGGTTCAAGCAGTTCTCTTGCCTCAGCCTCCTGAGTAGCTGGGATTATAGGCATGTGCCACCACGCCCAGCTAATTTTTGTATTTTTGGTAGAGATGGGGTTTCACCATATTGGCCAGGATGGTCTCAATCTCCTGACTTCGTGATCTGCGCGCCTCGGCCTCCCAAAGTGCTGGGATTACAGGCGTGAACCACCGCGCCTGGTCCACATATACATTTTAAGACTAACAAACTGGACGCACATTCCTTTGGTCTTCAAGATGAAAGGTATTTTCAGTAGTTAGGTAAAGCAGGTCTTTAAAATCATCCAAATACTTTTGAATCAGGAGAAGAACTATAGTGTATTTAAGCCATTCTCTTTAAAATATTTAGAAAACATGGAGGAATTGTATGTAGAATCCAGGGAAATTGTGTGACTTGTGAAATTAGAGTTCACATTTCATGAACAGACACTAGGACAAGGGAATCTGGCTTTTCTAAACACTTCTGTGGCTGTGATGATAAGAACTATCAATAACATATGTCTCTTGATAATAATGAGAAAGAATCATTTGTATCAGTTATTTGCTTTACCACAAGCAAATGTGTTCTCATGTCCTATATCTTATTGGAGCCCCTAACATCCCTGTGGGGTAGACAAATCCAGTCATATTATCCTCAGCTTACAGATGAGAAAAACAAAGCCCAGAGAGGTAGAAAGGTTTGCCCAAGCTCACACAGCTTGAAGTGAGGAAGCACAAAATAGGTAAAAGTTCTTCTGATTCTCAGCCCAGCGTTCTCAACACTATACCACACTGCCTCTTATTCCTAAATTTTTAAAAAGTTACACTGCAATTTTTTTTTGACTCTCAATCTATAGTAAAACAAAATTTTAAATAGCAATGTTAAAAAATATCCTATCCCTCCAATACATCGTTTGATGACTTTCTAACAAGATATTCTCATAAACAACATGCCAAAGTCTTTATACCTAAAGTAATTACATACCATATCAATCACCCTCTCACTTTTTGCTGATACCACTCCCACTTTAACTACACAACTTTGCAGGGACTGAAAACAGAGTAAGTCATGTCACAAGACTTTGAAGATAAAATTATGATGTGCCAAAAGGAGGTAGCAGGTTATAAATGAGTGTCATTTATTCACATCTAAGGACCATATCTGCAGACTTTAGGAATTCTGATGCCAATCTCTTGAGGCTATGTATTAGCAACAGTATCTGGATTTGTGTAGTTTGTGTTCCTGATTGCTGACTTGTAATAGGAGGATTAAAAACACATGCACACACACATATGCATACAAATAATCACATATGATTACAATTAGTTTTGGTGGCTGACAAACCAAAGTGCCTGTCAACCCTCCAAAGAAAGAGAAGCAACTAATTACAAATATATAAATGAGTAGTAATGTGGTTATTATTGTTCAGAGAAGTTCATACTGGTAAAGTGACCTTTACAATTAAAAGTTGGGTAACTTTATATCTTATACTTAAAAGATCTTGTTCATCCACACTTAATACTTAAAATTTAATTCATTTTCTATCTTCCATAGCTCTTAAATTGGATCATTTTATGAACTTCAGTGAAAATAAAAAGCAAAGAACACTCTTTGTTTCTTTTTCTTTCTCTCTCTTGCTGTATCATTTCACACAACAGTGGGTATTCCAAATTCTCAAAATTATTATTCGTTGACTTCTCTGCATGTCCATGTGCCATTTTAAATCCTTATATAATTTACTCACATACATTATAGAGCCTAAATTCACATGACAGAGCTAAAAATAAAAAAAAAAACTTTAAAGACCACCCAATTGAGCCTTCACCCAACCCCCTCATTTTAGAAGTATGAAAACTTAGGCTCAAGGTGTCAGGTGACTTTCCCAAAATCACACAACTGGCCAGTCAGAATTTACATTAGAACTTAGCTTTCAATACTTAGCTAAGGCATTTTATATAAATGAAGTGATGCCATAAGTGTGTGGATGTTAGTATTTTACTTTTTATTAATTAAAATGAGCAACAAATGCAAAAGTCCATAATTCTTCTCTCAATATAACTTGGAAGAGTTCCTTTTAGGAAATAATGACTTGTCTTGCATATCATTCAGCAACTGAGCATTTATGTGATGGGTAAAGGCCAAATCTCACCCAGATTCGTAACATATAAGCAGCTCAGCATTTCATTTTGAGGTGGTTTGCTAGGGCCTACCATTATAAGGCTACCTCTTCTCTCTGGATAAACCATAATGTGGCTTTTATGATTAAAAAATGAGATAGAGAGAATTTTGCTTTCTTTATTATTGGTAACATATCATGTAAGCAGTATCCAGATATTTTCCACAATGATTGTAGCTCTCTCCTCAATTCCTGTCTGATAGTCCAAACAGCATGATCCTGGAAAATATATAGCTGGTGTTAGTAAATTAAGAAACGTGCGTGGGAGATGGCCAGCAACATCCAGACAAGCCCTTAAGAGAAAAACGGGGACAGTTCCAGGTAAAAGAGAGGGTAACATTGATTTCTTTTATACCTTGACTGGGGCAGAAGTTGTGGTCCAGGTCCAATAATATTCATTTTCACCTTATTTGTGATGTAAAAGGATGCATTTCCCTCTGATTTATTTGCATATACACACGCATATATATGTCTATCACCACAAGGAGCAAACAGGATTTCTAAACAAAGAGGTTTCAAGCAGAGATCTGTGACTGTTACGCATTCTTCTTTCCCATTGCAGATTTGCCATCTTTCTTTTTCAAAGGGGTACCTTGGCTGGCAGTACTTTGCTTCAGGCAGTAAATCATGGCCACAGTCTTCTATCAATCTTCTTCCTGTGAGAAGCAAAAACAAACAAACAAACAAAAAAAACAAAAAAACATTGTCTAGGAGCTCTTGAGTCCTACAGAGAGGACTTTTTTCACTATTCTATTAACAGAAGACTAATAACACATACCCATTTAGTGCTTGTGCAAAGTTAAGCTTGCTTTTGTTTGACCCTTGCATCCTTTTCTTTGAGCTTTTTGTTTGCTCATTATTTACTGAATTATTTCCTAATATGTTCTAGGCACTTTTCAAGGCATATTAAGAGGAAGACAGATGGCCTCCATCTTTAAGCAGCTCACCGTCTTATAATGGTGACAGGCTGGTAAACAAATATTTTTCTTTGTGTGTCTAGTGTAAACAACCCAAACTGCAAAAGGCCTGCAGCCTCAGCCCCTCTCACATTACTCCGTGTTACATTCCACTTCTGGTCAATTGAAGTATTTATCTTGTTTTAAAGCAGGGATGTCTTTTAAACGTTGTCTTTATGAATTATCTATCCTGATGTGCAGTTAGAGCACTGCAGTGCTTCTCAGCATAAACTTGAAACTCAAACTAATTGGGATAACACATCCTAATATTTGCTATGGTTTTAAATATTTTATAAGTATGGGAATTAGCTGTTAACTTAAAATTACAAACAAAAAACATGAGACATAAAAACATTTTGTAAACAAAATTATTTTAAATTGTTCATTAGAAAAAATGTCATACAGAAAAATAATAAAATGAGTTCTCATATTTAGTCCACACAACTACAACAGTTATAACCAGTCTGCTGTTCTTGTTTAATCTCTTCCCACTCCAAAACTCTTTTTTTCTTCTTTTAATAGAAAGGAGATACTGGAGCATTTTAAAGCAAATTCCATGCATTATATTATTTCTCCCGTAAAGACTTCATACCTATGAAAAAGGGATTTTTCTTAAAACACATACAAAATAACATTATCACACCCAACACAATTAACAATAATTGTTTAATATCATCTAGTGACTTGTCTGTGTCTAATTTGCTGGAGTTCTCCAAAGAACTATCTTTTTCCTGTTGATAAGGGCCACACATTATAACGATTGATTGCTCTTCTAATGATTATTAGTGTGTTCTCCCCATTTCTTTCCAATATAATTTATTTTGGGGAAGAGCTAAAACTTCCCACATTCTGGATTTTGCTTTTTGTCCTTTTTGTGTAAATTAGCATATTCTCTTCTCTCTCTTTTTTCTTTGAATTAGTAGTTATACTTACAGGCTTCATTAGATAAAGTCTTTTTTCAGGAATGTTTTATAAGAGGTGTCATATAATTTCTGTGGCTTTACATTATGTGCACATAATATCTGGTCTACTTTTGGTGATATTAAGATTAATTAGGGGGCTCAGGTGGTCAGCTAGGATCTGTCCATTATAATTTTCCATTAACCATTCACTTAATGGTTTTAGCAGCCACTGTTGATTGTAACCTAGATCCATTATTCCGTTGGTATTGCAAAATTGCAATTTTCTAATTCTGTCATTTGTCCTGCATATATTAGCTATGATAATTTTATTAAAGAATAATATTCCTTCAATAGCTATTTGGTTACCCTGAAATACAGTTTATGCAGGAAAAGGAAAATAAATGCTTGATCCTTTACCTTTTTAATCAGTTTTCAGAGTAATGTGTTAGTGCCTTATTTTGCTCTTCTGCTGAGTTTTCATGGTGCTTTAAAATATAGCAATATTATTTTTCATCTCCATGTGGCACTTCTTTATTTTACATGGTTGCTTTTCTATGGTATCTCAAACTGATTTGAAAAAAGTACATTCTCTTACATCTTAAATCTCCTTGAATCCAAATATTATAAATCTCCTAAATATTCTTCTGCTTTGTATGTAAGTCAGTAAGGAAAAGAAATTATGCTAGGTTTTTCAATCAATGGAAATTTAATATAAGACATCGGTTACAAAAATGATAGTAGGGTTAAATAATTTTTTTTAAAAAAAGGATATTATTAGTAACTCAGGAAGCCACCACCCACTTAAGCTGAAGGACAAATGGGGAGAGTATATAGTGCCCACAATAACTTCATCACTAAGGCTACGGGAGCATCTGCTACCACCATTATCACCACTGTTGCTACTTCCATGGCAGAAGCTTGGAACTCATATTTCCACTGATGCTGCAGGATCTCAAATACTTCGAATACAGCTGCTGCTGGAGCCAGAGCACCTGAGCACTATGTTGATGGGGATGATAGAGCACTCACTTTGCACTGCTGCTGAAATTACATCTGAAGAACCCAGGAGCCTGCATTTTTCCTGTGCAGCCATCACTGCTGGAGAAGCCATCAAAAACCTAAAATAGGAAGAAAAATTACTTCTCTCTTCCTCATGCCTTTCAGTCTAATTTCCTACAGTGCTTTTCATTGATAGACCCTAACCAGAAGAACCATGCTAGTAAGGGAGTCTGTGAAAGGTAGCTTTCAGACTTCCATTTCCCTGTAATATATAGCAAAGCTTGAAAGGGCAAGATGAAGCTAAGAGCAGTCAGATAAATGGCCGCATATAATGCTTTTATTATTGCAGAGCGAGTCAACTCCTGTAAGTCTTCCTGTAAGTCTTCACGGTATCTCAAGCCACAGAGTTGTTTATAAGTTCTATGATTTTCCTTGTTTACTAATCCATAGGGAGGAAGTTTTGTGTCTGTCCATAGTGATCCTGAAGTCAAATCGGAGTTAAATTTAATTCAAAAATTCCAAAGAGGGCTTTGCTTTCAGATCGGTGGCATAACATTTAAAAATATATAAATATTGACATCTGACCATTTTGGAGATCAAACTGTCTGGGCAGTAAAATGAACCAAAGTCATGGCCTTTACTAGGAGCTTCATATCTGTAAGATAACACTGACAGCATCCCTGAGGAAAGGCCCCTCACTGTACTGGAACTCTGTTAAGTGACAATTTTTGTCTGGATCCAGGTTGGGGCCTTTCCAGGTACTTTTATTGCAGCCAATCTATAAACATGAGGGGACGCCAAAGAGACACCACCAAAGAATCCCTGAGATTGTCCTTGCTCTCCATATACAGGTCAGAAAACCTTTGTCTCTTAGATAGCTGTGCCATGTAAATTGGGGATTTTTCCTGTTTGGCTACCAAGAACAAGACCATAGATCTCCCATCTTTTCCCATCAATCGAATCAATATTTTACCTTATACATATTTTTCAAATGCCTGGTAAATAGTGATACTTAGCCTTGGTTTCTGAGGCAGCTAAAAAAATTCATTTGTTTACTTTTTTTACCTTTTAAATTGGAATTTAAGAGGATAAAAAGAAGGTGAGGTCTGTGCTTATCGAATAACACTGCTAAAAATCATACTTATTCTAAAATTATTTCAGCACTCCCTTAACACGTTTTATCAATCATAAACTCATAAAATCTATTTTAAAATGTGGCCATATATATGGAGGATTAATGCTTATTTTTTATTTTACATTTCATTTATTTGATGACACGGTAGCACTTTCATATGGTTAAAAATACAAAATATAAAAATGGTCAAGTATGAAAAGCCTCCTTTCCATCCATGTTCTCTGGCCGCTATAGAACTTTCTGTATATTCAGTTCTCGTGTATTTTCCTAAATATATTTTATGTATGATGGTGTACCCATATATCTTCACTTAAGGATATATTGGAGTTTATATATATATATATATATATATATATATATATATATATATATATGTATGTATATATGTATATATTATATAATATGACATCTGACCATTTTAGAGATCAAACTATCTGGGCAACAAAATGAACCGAAGTCATGGCCTTTACTGAGAGCTTCATATCTGTCAGATAACGTGGACAGCATTTGTTAAAATACAGGAGAACTGAATATAGGGAAAGGAACTGAGTGGCCAGAGAACATGGATGGGAAGGAGGCTTTTCACTTTTGACCATTTTTATATTTTGTCTTTTTAACCATATGAAAATACTACAATAGAGAGATAGATAGATAGATAGATAAACTCCATATCAATTCCCTCATGTATAGGATACATTCCTACAAGTGGAATTGTTGGATCAAAGGATATATGTCATTTGTAATTTTGATGGATATTGCCAAGCTGTCCTCCATAGGATAATTTACACTCCCACCATCAATGTAAGGAGAGTATCTGTTTCTCCACATTCTCACCATCACAGTGCATCATCAAAATTTTGTTCTTTGCTGAGTGAAAAATCTGTCATGTAATATAAATGTAATATAAATACCATATAAATGATGACAAACACTTTCATATTAAAGTATTATTTATATTTCCTTTTTTGTGACCTCCTAATTCATATTCTTTGTCTGTTTATTCCAGTTGGGTCAGTGTCTTTTTTTTTAAATTAATTTGTGGAAGTTCTTTATATTTTAGGAAAACTGGCTCTTTATTTGTTACTTTAGTTGCAAATATCTTCCTATTATATATTTGTCATTTGTCTTAGAATATGTTCAATCTTTGCCATTTAAAACATAGATGAAAGTAAATTTATCAATCTTTATCTTTCTGGCTTTTGAGTTTTATGTCATAGCTAGAAAGGCCTTCCCCAATCTTGGATTATTTGATCATTCTCCTCTTCTTAAACATTTAAATTTTTTAAAAAATTTTCTTCAACTTTCATTTGAAGTTCAGGGGTACTTGTCCAGGATGTGCAGGTTTGTTACATAGGTGTATGTGTGCCATGGTGGTTTCCTGCACAGATCATCCCACCACCTAGGTGTTAAGCCCAGAATCCCTACTATTCTTCCTTATGCTTCCTGTTGGGACCCCTTCCAACAGGCCCCAGTGTGAGTTGTTTCTCCTCATGTGTCCATGTGTTCTCATCATTTGGCTCCAACTTATACGTGAGAACAGGCAGTGTTTGGTTGTCTGTCCTTGCATTAGTTTGCTGAGGCTAATGGCTTCCAATTCCATCTGTGTCCCTGCAAAGGACATGATCTCATTCCTTTTTATGGCTTCATAGTAATCCATGATGTATATGTACCACTTTTTCTTTATCCAGTCTATCATTGGTGGACATTTATGTTGATTCCATGTCTTTGCTATTGTGAATAGTGCTGCAATGAACATATGCATGCATGAATCTTTATAATAGAATGATTTCTATTCCTTTGGGTTTATACCTAGTAATGGGATTGCTGGATACCTAGTAATGGGATTGCTCGGTCAAATGGTGTTTCTACCTCTAGGTCTTTGAGGAATCGCCATACTGTCTTTCACAGTGGTTGAATGAATTTACACTTCTACCATCAGTGTGAAAGCATTCCTTTTTCTCTGCAGCCTCACCAGAATCTATTGTTTTTGACTTTTTAATAATAGCCATTCTGACTAGTGTGAGATGGTATCTCATTGTGATTTCGATTTGCATTTCTCTAATGATCAGTGATGTTGAGCTTTTTTTCATGTTTATTGGTTGCATGTATGTCTTCTTTTGAGAAGTGTTTGTTTATGTCCTTTGCCCACTTTTTAATGGGGTTGTTTTCTTCTTGTAAGTTCGTTTAAGTTCCTTGGAGACTCCGGATATTAGGCCTTTGTCAGATAAAAATATTGGAAAAATTATCTCCCATTCTGTAGATTGTCTGTTCATTCTGATGATAGTTTAGTTTACTGTGCAGAAGCTCTCTAGTTTAATTAGATCCCATTTGCCGATTTTTGCTTTTGTTTCAATTGCTTTTGGCATTTTCATCATGATATCTTTGTCCATGCCTATGTCCTGAACAGTATTGCCTAGATTTTCTTCTAGAGTTTTTATAGTTTGGGGTTTTACATTTAAGTGTTTAATCCATCTTGAGTTAATTTTTGTCTTTAATCCATCTTGAGTTGATTTTAGTATATAGTGTAAGGAAGGGGTCCAGTTTCAATTTTCTGCATATGGCTAGCCAGTTCTCCCAGCACCATTTATTGAATAGGGAATCTTTTCTTCATTGTTTGTTTTTGTCAGGTTTGCCCAAGAGTAGATGATTGTAGACGTGCAGTCTTATTTCTGAGTTCTCTATTCTGTTCCAGTGGTCTATGTGTCTGTTCTGGTACCAGTACCATGCTGTTTTGATTACTGTAGCCTTGTAGTATAGTTTGAAGTCAGGTAGTGTGATGCTTCCAGCTTTGTTCTTTTTTGCTTAGGATTGTCTTGGCTATACAGGCTCTTTTTTGGTTCCATATGAATTTTAAAATAGTTTTTTTCTAACTCTGTGAAGAATGTCAACGGTAGTTTGATAGGAATAGCATTGAGTCTGTAAATTACTATGGGCAGTATGGCCATTTTCACATTACTGATTCTTCCTATCCATGAGCATGAAATGTTTTTCCATTTGTTTGTGTCCTCTCTGATTTCTTTGAGCAGTGGTTTGTAGTTCTCCTTGAAGAGGTTATTCACATCCCTTGTTAGCTGTATTTTATTCTTTTTGTAGCAATTGTGAATGGAGGGAGTTGATGATTTGGCTCTCTGCTTGCAAGTTGTTGGTATGTAGGAATGCTAACAATGTTTGCACATTGATTTTGTATCCTGAGACTTTGCTGAAGTTATGTATCAGATTAAGAAGCTTTAGGGCTGAGACAATGGAGTTTTCTAGATATAGGATCATGTCGTCTGCAAACAAGGATAATTTGGCTTCCTCTCTTCCTATTTGAATACCCTTTCTTGCTCTCTCTTACCTGATTGCCCTGGCCAGAACTTCCAATACTATGTTGAATAGGAGTGGTGAGAGGGCATCCTTGTCTTGTGCCGGGTTTCAAGGAGAATGCTTTCAGCTTTTGCCCATTCAGTATGATATTGGCTGTGGGTTTGTCATAGATGATTCTTATTGTTTTGAGGCATGTTCCTTCAATACCTAGTTCGTTGAGAGTTTTTAACATGAAGGGATGTTGAACTTTATCAAAGGCCTTTTCTGCATCTGTTGAGATAATCACGTGGTTTTTGTCTTTATTTCTCCTGGATAATATCCTGAAGTATGTTTTCCAACTTGGTTCCATTCTCCCCGCCTTCTTCAGGTACCCCAATCAGTCGTAGGTTTGGTCTCTTTATATAATTCCATATTTTTCTAAGTTTTTCTTCATTCCTTTTTATTCTTTTTTCTCTATTATTATCTGCCTCTCTTATTTCAGAAAGATATTCTTCAAGCTCTGAGATTATTTCCTTCACTTGGTCTGTTTTGCTATTGATACTTGTGATTGCATTGTGAAGTTTTCATGTTGTGTTTTTCAGCTCCATCAGGTTGGTTATTTTCCTTTCTAAACTGGCTATTCTGGCTATCAGCTCCTGTACTGTTTTATCATGATTCTTAGCTTCTTTGCATTGGGTTACAACATGCTCCTTTAGCTCAGCAAAGTTCATTATCACTCACCTTCTGAAGCCTGTAAATTTATCCATCTCAGCCTTATCTCAGTTCTGTGTCCTTGCTGGAGAGGTGTTGTGGTCATTTGGAAGAAAAGAGGAACTCTGGCTATTTGAATTTTAAGTGTTTTTGCATTGATTCTTTCTCATTTTTGTGGGCTTATCTATGTTTGATCTTTGAGGTTGCTGACCTTTGGGGTTTTTAATGGGGTTTTTTTGGTTGATGTTGTTTTCTGTTTGTTTGTTTTTCTTTAACAGTCAGGCCACTTTTGTGTAGGGTTGCTGCAGTTTGCTGGGGGTCTGCTCCAGACCGTAGTTGCCTCAGCTTTTCCCATACTTGGAAGTATCACCAGTGAAGTCTGTGAAACAGCAAAGATAGTGGCCCACTCCTTCCTCTGGAAGCTCTGTCTCATGGAGCCACCAACCTGCTGCCAGCCCGAATGCTCCTGTAGGAGGTGGCTGGAGAGCCCTATTGGGAGGTCTTGCCCAATCAGCAGGAATGGGATCAGGAACCTCCTTAAAGAAGCAGTCTGGCTGCTTTTTTGAAGAGCAGTTGTGCTGCAATGTAGGGGACCCTTCCTCATCTGAACCATTTGTGTTCTCCAAAGCCTGCAGGCTGGAACAGCTGAGTCTACCAAACAACTGATATGGTGGTCACCCCTCCCTCCAGGAGCTTCATCCCAGGAAGAGATCAGGGCTCTGTCCATCCATAGAGCCCTGGCTAGAGTGGCTGAAGCCCCCACAAGGAGGTCCTGCCCAGTGAGGAGGAATGGATCAGGGTCCCACTTAAAGAAGCAGCCTGTCCGCAATCTGGCAAGGCAGCTGGATTGTGTTGTCAGGGACCCTTCCTATTCCAGATCATCTGTATTCTTCAAAGCCAGCAGGCTGGAATGGCTCAGTCTACCAACCTGCAGACATAGCAACCGCCCCTCCCCTCAGGAATTTAGTCCTGATTCGGCAGACTCCTGCCTGTTGGCTTTGGCTGCCTGAAATTCCAAGCTAGTGGGTCTTAATCTGTGAGGTGTCATGGAAGTGGGGCCTGCAGAACGATGCTCTTTGGCTCCCTGGATTCAGTCCGCTTCCTAGAGATATATACACATGGATCTCCCATCTTGCTGCAGATCCCAGAGCCGGAGTATGTAAAACTCGGTCTCTATGCGTGCCTGAGTGGCTGCTCTGCCAAGACTCCACACAGTTCTGTATATGGGACCGAAGGCCCTGGTGACGTGGGCTCACAAGGGGATCTCCTGATCCGTGGGCTGCAAAGATCTGTGGGAGATTCCTGGTTTCCTGGGCAGGGTTGCACAATCACTCACTGCTTCCCTTGGCTGGGTGTGGGGGTTGCCTTGACTTTATGTGGCTCCCAGATGGGCCATTGCCCCACCCTGCTTTTCTTCATTCTCCATGGGTTATTTGCCTAATCATTCCCAGTGCAAGAACCTGGATATTTCAGTTGAAGGTGCTGAATTCACTGGCTCCTTTCATGCCTCTCTGTAAGTGCCATGGACTGCAGCTGCTTCTAATCAGCCATCTTGGCCCTTCCTTAAAATTTTACATTTAAAATTTTGATATTTTTGGAATTTATCTAGGCATGAGACTTAGGATATGATTTCAATTTTATTGTCTTACATGGCTACTTATTTCCCCTGAAAGTATTTATTGAGTAAGTCATCTTTTCCCTATGGATTTAAGTACCTTTACAATATACTAGATTATTTGCTGTATTTGTACCTGGGCTTCAGGTTCTGTTCCAGTGATCTGTCTATTCCTATGCCCTACCATGCTAGTTTAAGTATTATTATTTTATGTTTTAATATCTGCTAAAGGTTGCCTCTCTCTTCTTAATCTTCTCTTTAATAGTTTAAAGACTTCAGGACCTCAAGAAGTTATACAACAAAAGATTATCTAGGTCATCTTTTAAATATTTATGCAGTATGCATAAGGCATCGTATGAACCAGAGTTCATGTAGGCATGAGGTCAGTGCCCAAAGTTCAGGCTCTTTTTGCTGGATGCGACAAAATCTCAGTAAATTGATGATTTAAGGTGGTGCCTGCTGTAGGCATCACAGTTTAAGAAATGTGGCGAATGTTACATAGATGCTGCTGCGTAAATTCATTCACCATTCTGCTTCAAACTGTAGAGGCAGGAGATAAGGGAGCTACTATTTTAGATAGGGAAAGAAGCCAGCACGGATAGAGGAAAAAAATGGATCCAGCATGAGGTCTAGAGCAAGGCACCTAGATCTTGAATTAACACTACATTTGTGAAAATGAAGCCATGGACAAGTCACCTCTCTGCTATATTTTATTCCCATTTGGGTAACCCCGTTCATCTTCCACAGCATGAATGTGCGCATGGTTTGATGTCAACTTACGTACATATATTAAGTTTTTGCTATCTGTTCTGGGAGAAAACCAATACAGAGAAACTTAAAATCCTGGCAGAATTCTAGAGTAGACTACTTCAGTGAAAAACCTGCTTTGTCACTTCCTAGCTGTGCAGCTTAGGCAAAGTGCATGAGCTGTGTGACACTCCATGCCCACTCTGTTTTTCTTATCTGTAAAATATGAATAATAGTACCCCTACTTCATTGGGTTTTCCTGAGAACTAAATGAGACCATCCACTGGCCACTTAGGACAGTGCTTGGCCCATGTTAGATACTAAATTAAGTTAATGTTAACTATAATAATGTTCATCATATGATTTATTTTAACAACTAAGCAATAATAAGATGCAAAAATTATTTTTATTTCCATGTTACAAAAATCAAGGTTTTATGTCTTTCTCAATTTCCAAAAGGTGGAGGTGGTGGGGGGTTATAAGAAGGGTGAGATTCAAATCCTGTTTTGGGTACATTCTAATGGAGCTGACTATGTCTGTAGCTCTAAATTCTAAAATTATATAATGTTTTCTAAATTTATGCTGACCTATGCAGAGATCTTCCTCCCTTTTCTTGTGGCTCTTCTATTGATTACTTCTCTAAGCAAGATTGACTGACTTCACTGACCCAAAATCCCTTGTCACATTTAAACTGACTTGTATTTTCTTCCCTCAGCTCTTGATTATATCTCCTCAGTCAGTCCTTTCAAGTAGTGAAACAAATACCACGAGTTGAAATTGTATCCTAGAATATACAGCTAATTTTCAGGCAAAGTCCTGAGGCTCTTCACTAAAGTCTCCAGTATTTTGTTCTCCAGTATTCTTTTATACAAAAATAATAAAAATAAAACCACCACTGAAGCTTTAACACCAAAAGTTCTGCCTTATTCAATCTTCTTTTCTTTGCTATACGTATAGCAGATAAATCTTTCCCCTTTATTGATGAGGAAACTCAGCATCAAAAATGACTAATTTCTCAAACCTATAAAGTGGAGATGAGAAAAACCCTGGGAAATGTCAGCCTTCCATTCTCTCGCCTGTAAGATACATAACTTGACTTGTTGACCTAGATGTGCTAGGCCCATGAATTGTAACCCTCTGAAGTACTTCAAGAAGCTGATTAAGTATTTCAGTGCCATGTTGAACACAAGAAGATAACCTGGCCTCGAAAAGCTCCGTGCGGGATGATGGATACAGGAGCATTTGGCTAAATAATCAATTATTTTCAGGCCCGTGAATCACGTCCTTTTGCAGATTATCCCTTCATCTATTTATCTATGTATCAACTTAGTTATCTATTTGTTTGTTTATTTATTCATTTGACAAACACCAAATTTCTGGTGTGTTGGAGAATGGCTAAGGCCAATTAGCCCATGCTGACTATTCTGGCATCACAGGGTGTCATTGGAATCTAATCTGAAAGATTTTTTAAACCTTAGTAAAAACAGTACAGGAGTCAAAGATACAAACTCAAGTCAAACTGGTCAAGTAATTGGGAAATTATTAGCTCACATAAATGAGAAGCCCAAAGCACAGCTGGTATTGGTGCCCAACTGCATGCATCTAGAGTCTCTCTTTTCCAATTTTGCTTCTCTTTGTTATAGACTATGTGTGCATTTTGTGTTCCCCCAAAATGTATATGTTGAAACCCTAATCCCCAGTGTGACGGTATTTGAAGACGAGGTCACTGGGAGGTAATTAGTTTGTGGGAGTAAAGCCCTTATGATGGAATTAGTGCCCTTATAAGAAGAGACTCAGGAGAGCTTGCTCTCCCTCTCTGTTTTTTGCCAGGATACAGCAAGAAAGTGGCTCAGGAGAGCTTGCTCTCCCTCTCTGTTTTTTGCCAGGATACAGCAAGAAAGTGGCTATCTGTCAATCAGGAAGTGGACCCTTTCCTGAACCCTATATTGGCACCCTAATCTCAGATTTTCCAGCCTTCAGAGCTGTGAGAAAGAAATTTCTGCAATTTGGGCCACTCATTCTACAGTGTCTTGTTATGTAGCCCCAACTGATTAAGACATCCTTCTACACTGGCTTCATTCTTGACTATTCTTCTTCCATATGGTTCTGTTATTACCACCAAGCACTCTATGATTAGTTCTATTATTTCACCAATCTGAAAATAGAGTAACTGTTTTCCAGTGAACCCAGCAAAAGTCCCAAGATTCACTCCATTTGAACTAATTTTACTTACATGCCTATCTGTGAATCACTGAGTCAAAGGAAGGGAATATATAGTTTTGCCATGTCTAGGATTAATGTTAAAGTTATTTTTCTACCCCACCCCACCCCATCCCATTTCCAAACTATGTGCATTGAGAGTGAGGAAGGAGTGATTTTCCATAGGCTAATGGAAATGGCATTGCCAGAAGAAGAAAGAAATGATGCCAGGCTGGCAAAAGCAAATGTTTATTATTCATGATCAAAAATGCAATGATACATATTCCATTATTTCATTCATTCAAATATTAATAAAACAAAAAATATCAAATCACAGTCCCTACCCTCAAGGAAATTATAGCTTTTTAAGATAATCATATCAATACATTTTTGTGATATATTAGCTTTCATTAAAGGTCAAAATACAAAATAAGCAATGGAAATATAGAGTGGGCATATCAATTATATTTATAGAGGCTTTGGCTATGATATTATTAATAAGTTTCACATTAATATCCACCAATAATATGTTAGTACACACAAATGCAGGGAAAGCCATAACAGAGACCTCACTCATAATTCTTGCTAAGATGATTAGCCTTACTTTAGATGCCTCTACAGTCTGCTATGGAATCAAGAGCCAAGGCAGTACCTTTTTCATGATTTGTCACTGCTTGACGCCTCTAGGAAAGAATATGCTAGCAGCATCTAGACCAAGAATTTGTTAAGTTCATATACTGCAATTTACTTTTTGTTATACAATGCCACAACTACTATTAAATTTCATACCATGGCACATAGTTATTTATTAGCAGAAAACGGCTCTCTTAAAAAAAAAAAAAAGTCTTTCACTCTTTCACCACTTTGAAAGCACTGAAGTTTAATTGAAAATTGGTCTAGGCAATCTGCTGTGGGCTTCTGAGAAATAATTTGTGTGAATAACTACCAGCAAGAGCTTCCCCAAGGAAAAGCTTTTATTAGGGCTGAGAACACTTTCTGATGATTCTTGTAATTACCTTTCTCTGAGTTACTGGCTCACCAGGATGGTTGTCATAAAGTGCTTTGCTGATATTCTTTCATGCCTCTTGCTTTTATAGCTCAAGTTCCCATAACAGAAGAAGAAAATTGTTTGGTCAGGACATGAATGTCTATTAAGACCTGCTTCAAATGAAAATGTTTATTGAAATGTTTATAAAACAAATCCTGAAAAATATTCTTCTAGAATGTAATGGGACATGGCCTCAATTCATTCTTCTGAGTCCCAAAAGAATTTTCTCTGATATGGTTGTTATTATTACTGAAGTAAAGCTATGAGAGTGTGAAGAAAGAACTTACAGAATTAAGACAGAAGATCCGGGTCTGAGTTCTGTCTTTACCTCAACTATAAGGTTAAGTACAGATAAATAAATCCTATGCCTTCCCATGGATCATTAAGAAGATTTAACAAGATACTGTAGAGGGAAATACCAAGCACCATGCATGGGCCATTGAATGTGATCATCCATGTTAGTTGAATCAATAAACAGTAAAGCAGTTGAGTTGGATCTTCTAATTTTTGTATATTTGCTATTTGAATGGCAAGAGCTCATTAACCTATATTTGTTCATTCAGTCACTGAATTCAACATTGGAGCACCTCCATTTACATGATGTTATAATAGGTGCTTGCATTGTTAATAAAAAAAGACTTTAGTCTTTGAACTGATTTGAGGAGAAGTGAGGACATAAATATTTACATCATGTTGAATATAGCAACAGAGGTGGGAACAAGAATGCCTGAAAGCATGAAAAAGGATCTTTTAAATTTCCTGGAGACATTTCTTTTTAAAAGTCAGAGAAGACAACATTTGAACTGAGGCATAAGTAATAAGCAAGAGCTTATGAGATAAACAAAGTTGAAGCAAAATGAGTAGAGGCCTATAGGCAGAGGACAGAGCATATGCTAAGCATGACTAAAAATGGCATGGTGAGAGAATGAAAAACAAGTCAGTGTGACTGGGAAAAGGTAGCATGAGAAAGAAAGCCGGGAGGTGTGGACATAATGATCACATCATACAGGCTCTGTTGTGCCTTTCTAGAAGCTTGGAATTTATCTTCTAGGCAGTATATCTGCTTCCCAGATACATTGAATATCAGAATCACTTTTATTTTTTAAAAAACATAGATTCCATAGAGCTACTTTGCAAATGTTTGGAAGTAGTAAGCCTAGAGTTGAGCCAAGATAAATAAAAAATATATACACACATGTATTTGTTTATATCCACATATATATGTACACATACATATGCACACATATCTGTGTGTGTATGTGTGCATGCATATGTGTGTGTGTGTATGTGTGTGTGTGTGTGTTATTTTAAGCTCTCCAGGTAATTTTGATGAAGATTCAGCTCTGGAATTCCTATTTTGATAATGGAAGGTTACAAAGATATTTAGCAAGGAGGGGCATGATTGGAATTTTTTTTTTTTTTTTTTTTTTTACAAAGACCACTCCTGCATCAGAGTGGAGGTTAAATGAGGACTAGACTGGAAAAGGAGGTTTAAAGAAGGTTGTAACCATCCAAGTGTTTGCCAGGGTGGCCAAAGGAGTGCTTGTGTTACCCCTCTTCCAACGCCAGGCAGCACAGCTCACAGCTCCAGGAGAGACTACTTCCTTCTGCTTGAGGAGAGGAGAGGGGAGGAGAGGAGAAGAGAGAGGAGAGGAGAAGGGAAGGGAGGGGAGGAGAGGGGAGGGGAGGAGAGGGAATGGCAGAGTAAAGAAAACTTTGTTTCATAACTTAGATACCAGCTCAGACACAGTAGAATAGGGTATCAGGTAGAGTTCTGACACCTGCATTTTAGGCCCTAGATCCTGGAAGACTTTTTTTCTAAATACACCCTGGGCCAAAATGGAGCTCACTGACTTGAAGGGAAGAACAGTCCTAGCATAATTTATCACCTGCTGACTAAAGAGCTTTTAGGTCCCAAACAGTCAGCTGTGGTAGACAGGCTGTACTTGCCACAGGCGTTAGGTAAGACTCAGAGCTGTGCTGGCTTCAGGTGTGACGCAGCACATTCCCAGCTATGATGGCTATGGGGAAAAACATCTTCCACTAGATGAAAGGAGAGGGAAAAATAAAGGGGACTTTCTCTTTCAGCTTGAGTACCAGCTCAGCCACAGTGGGGTAGAGGACCAAGTGGGTACTTTGGATCCCTGATACTAAGCCATGGCTGTTGAACAGCATTTCTGGACCTGCCCTGGGCCAGAGAGGAGCCCACTTCCCTGAAGAGAGAGTCCCAGGCCTAGCAGTCACCACAAGCTAACTGTAGAGACCTTGGACCTTGAATAAACATTGGCAATACTCAGGCAGTACTCATCATGGGCCTGAAGTGGTGGTAGTCATGAGGAGAGCCTCTTCTGTTTGTGTAAAAGGGAGGGAAGAGTGGAAAGGACTTTGCATTGTGTCTTGGGTGCCAACTCAGCCACAGCAAAATAGATCACAAGGTAGATTCCTAAGTTTCCCAAATCGAGGCATTGGATCCCACACAGCATCTTCAGACCCACCCAGGGCCAGAGGGAGCTTGCTGCCCTGAAAAGAAGGATATAACTCTATCTGGATTTGCCACCTGCTGATTGGAGAGCCCTTGGCCCTTGAATGAAGATAGATGGCAGCCAGGTACTGTTTACTATGGGCCATGGGTGAGACCCAGTGCTGTGTTGGCTTGAGATTTAACCCAGTGCAGTGCCATTGGGGGTAGCCACAGAAGTATCTGTGTCACCCCTCCCCCAACTCCAGAAAGCTCAGGACAGAGAGACTCCACTTTTGATGGGGAAAGTAAAAGGAGAATAAGAGTCTCTGCCTGGTAATCCAGAGAATTTTCCTGGATTTTACCCAAGAACACTAAAAGGGTACCCCTCTGAATCTTCAATAGCCACAGTGCTACTGGGCTTGGGCTTCCCCTAAATTTAATATGGCTTATGGCTTCAATGACCAAAGACTTAGATCATAACACCAAAATTTCTTTGAATAACTAAAAAGCCTTTCCAGAAATGATGGGTACAAACAAGCCCAGACTGCAAAGACTAAAATAAATACCTAACACTTCAATGTCCAGATGCCAATAAAAATTCATGAGCATTGAGACTATCCAGGAAAACATGACCTCACCAAACAAACTGAATAAAGCTCTAGTGAACAATCCCAGAGAGACAGCGATATGTGACCTTTCAGACACAGAATTGAAAACAGCTGTTTGAGGAAGCTCAATGAAACATAATATAACACAGAGAAGGAATTCAGAATCCTATCAGATAAATTTAACAAAGAGATTGAAATAATTAAAAGGAATCAAGCAGGAATCCTGGAGCTGAAAAATAAAATTGACATGCTGAAGTATATATCAGAGTCTCCCACAGAAGAATTGATCAAGCAGAAGAAAGAATTAATGAGTTTGAAGGCAAGCTATTTGAAAATACACAGAGGAGACAAAAAAAGAATAAAAAATGATGAAACACATCAAAAGATCTAGAATAAAGCATCAAAAGAGTAAATCTTGGCAAAGACACAAAAACAAAAAGAAAACTTCAGGCCAATATACTTGATAAACACAGATGCAAAAATCATTAAAAAAATACTTGAAAACTGAATCCAGCAGCACATTAAAAAGTTAATCCACCATGATCAAGTTGGCTTCATCCCTAGGATGCAAGGTTGGTTCAATATATGCAAATCAATAAATGTGATTCATCATATAAAAAGAGAACTAAAGACAAAAACCAAATGATTGTCTGAATAGATGCAGAAAAGGCTTTCAATAAAATTTAACACTGCTTCATGTTAAATTCTCTCAATAAACTAGGTATTGAGGAAACTTACCTCAAATAATAAAAGCCATCTATTACAAACCCACAGCCCATATTATACTCAATGGACAAAAGCAAGAAGCATTCTCCTTGAAAACCAGCACAAGACAAGGATGCCCTCTCTCATGACTTCTATTCAACGAAGTATCGGAAGTCCTACCCAGAGCAATCAGGCAAGAGAAAGAAATAAATGTCATCCAGATAGGAAGAGAGCAAGTCAAACTATCTCTGTTTGCAGACAACATTATTCTATATCAGAAAACCCCATAGTCTCAGCTCAAAAGCTCCTTCAGCTGATAAACAACTTTAGCAAAGTTTCCAGATATAAAATCAATGTACAAAAGTCATTAATATTTCTGTACACCAACAACAGTCAAACTGAGAGCCAAATCAGAAAGGCAATCCCATTTGCAACTGCCACAAAAAGAATAAAATACCTAGGAATACAGCTAATCAGGGAGGTGAAAGATCTCTACAATGGGAATTACAAAACATTGCTCAAAGAAATCAGAGAAGACACAAATGAAAAAATAGTCCATGCTTATAAATAGGAGAAATCAATATCATTAAAATGGCTAGGCTGGGTGCGGTGGCTCAAGATCGTAATACCAGCACTTTGGGAAGCTCAGGCGGGTGGATCATGAGGTCAGCAGTTCGAGACCAGCCTGGCCAACATGGTGAAACCCCGTCTCTACTCAAAATACAAAAATTAGCTGGGCGTGGTGGCAGGCGCCTGTAATCCCAGCTACTCCAGGAGAATCGTTTGAACCCAGGAGGCAGAGGATGCAGTGAGCCAAGATCGCACTCCAGCCTGGTGACAGGGCAAAACCCCATCTCAAGAAAAAAAAAAAAAAAAGGCTATACTGCCCAAAGCAATTTAAAGTTTCAATGCTATTTCTATCAAACTACCAACAACATTCTTCACAGAACTGGAAAAAAGCTACTTAAAAAAAAAAGTTAAAAAAACAAAAAAGAGCCCACATAGCCAAGGCAATCCTAAGCAAAAAGGACAAAGCTGGAGGCATTATGTTACTCAACTTCAAACTATACTATAGGGCTACAGTAACCAAAACAGCAAGATACTGGTACAAAAATAGACCCATAGACCAATGGAACAGAATAGAGAGCCCAGAAATAAGGCCACACACCTATGACCACCTGATCTTTGACACAGCTGACAAAAACAAGCAATGGGGAAAAGACTTCCTATTCAATAATTGGTGCTGGGATAACTGGCTAGCCATATGCAGAAGATTGAAGCTGGACCCCTTTTTTATACCATATATGAAAATCAACTCAAGATGGATTAAAGACTTAACTGTAAAACCTAAAACTATAAAAACCCTTGAAGATAACCTAGGTAATACTATCCTTGACATAGAAATGGGCAAAGATTTTATGACAAAGACACCAAAAGCAATCGCAACAAAAGCAAAAAATGACAAGTGAGATCTAATTAAACTGAAGAGCTTCTGAACAGCAAAAGAAATCAACAGACTAAACAGACAACCTACAGAATTGGAGATAATTTTTGCTAACTATGCATCTGACAAGGTCTAATATCCAGCATCTGTAAAGAACTTAAACACATTTACAAGAGAAAAACAAACAATCCTACTAAAAAGTGGGCAAAGGACATGAACAGACACTTCTCAAAAGAAAGCATACATACAGCCAACAAGCATATGGGAGAACGCTCAATATCACTGATCATTAGAGGAATGTAAATCAAAACCACAATGAGATACCATCTCAGACCAATCAGAATGATTATTATTCAAAAGTCAAAAAATAACAGATGCTGGCAAGGTTGCAGAGAAAAAGGGAACACTTATACATTGTTGGTGGGAGTGTAAATTAGTTCAACCATTGTGGAAGGCAACATGGTGATTTCTCAAAGAGCTAAAAGCAGAACTGTTAAACTCAGTAATCCCATAACTGGATATATACCCAGAGGAATATAAATCATTCTATCATAAAGACACATGCATGAGAACATTCATTGCAACACTATTCACAACAGCAAAGATGTGATATCAACCTAAATGCCCATGATGGTAGACTAGATAAAGATAAGGTGGTTACATATACACTATGGAATACTATGCAACTACAAAAAAGGATGAAATCATATCTTTTGCTGGAACATGGATGGAGCTGGAGGTTATTATCCTTAGCAAACTATTGCAGGAGCAGAAAATCAAATATAACATGTTCTCATTTATAAGTGGGAGCTAAATGATAAGAACTTACAAATGCAAAGATGAAAACAACAGACACTGGGGTCTATTTGAGGGTGGAGGGCGGGAGAAGGGAGAGGAGCAGGAAAGGTAACTATTGAGTACTGGGCTTAATACCTGAGTGATTAAATAATCTGTACAGCAAGACATGAGTTTACCTGTTTAATAAACCTTCTCATGTACCCCTGACCCTAAAATAGAAGTTAAACGAGAGTAAATCTGAAAGTTATTGGCCTTAAAGAAGACACAAAGAGAGAGATAGGAGTAGAAAGTTTTAGTCAAAGGGATAATAATGGAGAACTTCCCAAACCTACAGAGAAAAAATGAATATTCAAGTACAGCAAGGTTATAGAACACCAATCAGATTTAACTCAAATGAGGCTACCTCAAGACATTTAATAATCAAATTCCCAAGAGTCAAGTATAGAGGAAGAATCCTAAAAGAGAAAGGAAAAAACATAAAAGAAGCTCCAATACATCTTACAGCTGACTTTTCATTAGAGACCTTACAGGCCAGGAAAAGTGGCATGACATATTTAAAGTGCTAAAAAGAAAAGAAAACAACTCTTTTTCTTTTTTTATATACTTTAAGTTCTGGGATACATGTGCAGAATGTGCAGGTTTGTTATATTCCACGTACACATGCCATGGTGATTTGCTGCACTCATCAACCCATCATCTACATTAGGTATTTCTCCTAATGCTATCCCTCCCCTAGGCCCCCACCCCTGACAGGCCCCAGTGTGTAATGTTCCCCTCCCAGTGTCCATGTGTTATCATTGTTCAACTCCCACTTATGAGTAAGAACCTGCAGTGTTTGGTTTTCTGTTCCTGTGTTAGTTTGCTGAGAACGATGGTTTCCAGCTTCATCCATGTCCCTGCAAAGGACGTGAACTCATTCTTTTTTATGGCTGCATAGTATTTCATAGTGTATATGTGCCACATTTTCTTTATCCAGTCTATCATTGATGGGCATTTGGGTTGTTTCCAAGTCTTTTCTATTGTGAATAGTGCTGCAATAAACATATGTGTGCATGTGTCTTTATAGTAGAATGATTTGTAATCCTTTGGGTATATATCCAGTAATAGGATGGCTGGGTCAAATGGTAGTTCTGGTTCTAGATCCTTGAGGAATCGCCACACTGTCTTCCACAACAGTTGAACTAATTTACACTCCCACCAACTGTGTAAAAGTGTTCCTATTTCTCCACATCCTCTCCAACATCTGTTGTTTCCTGACTTTTTAATGCTTGCCATTCTAATTGGTGTGAGATGGTATCTCAAAAGAAGACATTTATGTGACCAACAAACATATGAAAGAAAAAGCTCATCATCACTGGTTATTAGAGAAAACAACCCTTTGATCCTAGAATAGTATATTCAGTGAAAATATCCTTCAAACATGAAGAAATATACTTTCCCAGAAAAAACAAAAGCTAAGGAATTCTATCAACACCAGACCTATCCTACAAGAAATGCTGAGAGGTCTTTAATCTGAAAGAAAAGGACCTATGAGCAATAAGAAATTATCTGAAGGTGCAAAATCACTGGTAATAGTATGTACACAGAATTATTTAACACTGTAACTGTGATTTTTAAACTACTCATGTTGAGTAGAAAAACTAAAAGATGAATTGATAAAAAATAATAACTACAACTTCTCAAGATGTAGTACCGTAAGATGTAAATAGGAACCACAAAAAGTTTTAAAGCAGAAGAACAAAGTTAAAATGTAGTTTTTATTAGTTCTCTCTTTGCTTGTTAGTTTATGCCATCAGTGTTAAGTTGTCATCAGTTTCAAATAATGATTATAAGATATTATTTGCAAGCTCCATAGTAAACCTGAAATCAAAAAACATACAACAGACACACACACAAAAAGCAGGAGATTAAAACATACCACCAGAGAAAATCTCCTTCACTAAAAGAAAGACAGAAAGAAATAAAAGAAGGAAAAGGAGACCACAAAACAGCCAGAAAATAAATAACAAAATGGTAAGAGTAAGACCTTACTTATCAATAAGAACATTGAATGTAAATAGACTAAACTCTCCAATGAAATGACAGAGGATGGCAGAATGGATTAAAAAAAAAAAGGCCCAATGATCTGTTGCCTACAAGTAACATATTTCACCTATAAAGAGACACATAGACTGAAAATAAGGGATGGAAAAGGATATTCCATGCAAATGGAAACCAAAAAAGAGCAGAAAGAGCTATACTTATTTGATATAAGCTATACTTATCAGATTTCATGACAAAAACTGTAAAAAAGAGAGAATATCATTACATAATGATAAAGGAGTTAATTTAGCAAGAGGATATAACAATTGCATATATATGTTATATATATAAGTCATATATATATATATGTGCAACACTGGAGAACTCAAATATAGAAAGCAAATATTATTAGGGCTAAACAGAGAGATAGACCCCAGCACAATAATAGCTAGAGACTTCAACACTTCACTTTCAGCATTGGATAGATCATCACAACAGAAAATCGCAAAGAAACATCAGACTCAATTTGCCTTATAGACCCAAGAGACCTAATAGTTATTTACAGCATATTTCATTTAAAGGCCATAGAATACACATTTTTCTCCTCAGCACATGGATCATTCTCAAGGACAGATCATATATCAGGCTACAAGTCTTAAAAATTTCAAAAAAAAAAAAATACTATCAAGTATCTTCTCTACTACAGTACAGTAAAACTAGAAATCAATAAGGAGGAATTTGGGAAACTATACAAATCCATGGAAATTATACAATGTGCTGTTGAATGACCACTGAATCAATGAAAAAATTAAGAGGAAATTTTAAAGTTTCTTGAAACAAATGAAGATGTTAACACAACATACCAAAACCCATGGGTTACAGTGAAAGCAATACTAAGAGGGAAGTTTATAGTAATAACCACATATATCAAAAAAGGATATAACAGCAGTTTATTACTTGTCTTCTCAGTTTCTTCTGCCTTCTATGGTTTTAATTGAGTATTTTACATGATTTCATTTTCTCTCCTTGTTTAGCCTGTCAATAGCATATCATAAATTTTTTTAGTGGTTGCTCTAGAGTTTACAATATACATTAACAACTAATTTATTCAAATAATACTGTACCATTTCAAGCTGAAGTACAGATACCTCATAACAGAGTATTCTCAAATTCTCCCTCTCATTATTCACATTACCATCATTCAGTTCATTTATTCATATTCTATAATCAACCAAAACATTATTATTATTGCTTTGAATAAACAAAATCTATTGGATCAATTAAGAATTTTAAAAATAAAAGATTTTACTTTATTTTAGTCCATTTGTGCTGCTATAAAAGAATAACATAGACAGGGTAATTTATAAACAGGAATTGTTTTCTCACAGTTCTAGAGGCTGGGAAGTCCAAGATCAGTGTACCTACAGGTTAGATTGTCTGGTGAGCACTCCATTCTCTGGGGGAGAGAAATGCTGTGTTCTCACATGGCAGAAAGTAGAATGTCAAATGAGCCATGTGTTGTGTGAAGCCTCTTTTATAATGGCATTAATCTCATTTATGAAGGAGGAGCTCTTCTGGCCCAAACACCACATAAAGGCCTTTCTCCTAATACTCACGTTGGCAACAACTGAATTTTGGAGGGGACACACTCAAACCATGGAATTCTGCCCCAGCCCCTTAAATTTAAGTCTTTCTCACATAAAAAATACAACCATTTCATTCCATCTCAATAGCCCCAAAAGTCTTGACTAATTCCAGCAACAACTTTAAAGTCTAATGTCCAGAGTTTCATTTAGCTATCACCTAAATCAGATAGGGGTGAGATTCAAGGCACAATTAATCCCCAGACAAATTTCCCCTCAGCTGTGAGCCTATGAAATCAAGTAAGTTATGTGTTGCCAAAATACAGTGCTGGTGCAGGAAAAGGACAAACATTCTCATTCCAAAAGGGAGAACTAGAAAAGAAGAAAGGGTAACAGGTCCCAAGTAAATCCAAAATCCAACAGGGCAAACAACATTAAATCTTAAGGCTTAATGATAATCTGATTTCATGTTTTGCCTCCTGGACACACTGGGGCGGGGTTTGACACCCAAGGACTTGCGCAGTCCCATCCCCACAGCTTTGTTGGGTGCAGCACACCCCTTAGCTCTCGTGCATTAAAGTCACATGTCTGTGATTTTCCCAGGCTAGTGCTGCATTTGTGGCTGTACAGTTCTGAGGTCTTGGGGGCAGCCCTGACCCCATAACTCCACTAGACATTGCTCTAGTGCAGGCTCTGTGAGGCAACTCCATTTCTGCATCATGTCTCTGCCTGGGCCCTGAGGCTGTCTGAGACATTATTGGAAATCTAGGTAGAGGAAGCCATACCTTGATAGCTCTTGCACTCTGTATTCATCTGTTCTCATGCTGTTAATAAAAATGTACCCAAGTCTGGGTAATTTATAAGGGAAAGAGTTTTAATTGACTCACAGTTCTATGTGGTGGGGGTGGCCTCACAATCATGGTGGAAGGCAAATGATGAGCAAAGTCACAACTTATATGGTGGCAGGCAAGAGAGCTTGTGCAGGGAAACTTCTATTTGTAAAACCATCAGATCTCATGAGACTTATTCACTACCATGAGAACAGTACAGGGGAAACCAGCCCCATGATTCAATTATCTCCACTTGGTGCTGCCCTTGACACATGGGGATTATTACAATTCAAGGTGAGATTTGAGTGGGGACACAGCCAAACCATATCACACTGTGCACCTGCAGATAAACCCACGTGGATGCCACTAAGGTTCACCACTGGCACCCTTCAGAGCAGCACCTGAGTTGCACCTGGGCCCACTTGAACTATGGCTAGAGTAGCCAAAGAGTTCTGCACCAGAATGCAAGAAGCAGAGACCTGAGACAGCCATGGCAGCAAGCCTCAAGGTCCAACAGGAACCCTAGACCCATCCTCCAAAACCATTCTGCCCCCAAGTCACTGGCACTCTGGGCCTCTGATGGGAGGGGTAGCTGTGAAGACCTCTGAAATGCCTTGACCATCATTCTCCCATTGTCTTGATGAATAGCACCTGTATTTTCTTTAACCATACTAGTCTCTTTATCAAATTGTTGCCTGACCACAACTTGAGTTTTATCTCTTAAACATGTTTATTTTTATTCTTTACATGGCCAGGCTGAGACTTTTCTGGATCTTTACATTTTGCTTTCCTTTAAATTATAAATTTCATCTTTAAATCATGTCTCTCTTATTTCATTCTACTATAAGGAGTAAAGAGAAGCCATGCAGCATCCTGGATACTTTAGCATTTAGAGATTTCTTCTGCCAAATATCACAGTTCGTTGCTCTTAACTTCTGCCTTTCATTAAGCCCTAGGATACAGACATAATTCAGCTGGGTTATTTGCCAATTTATAATAAGACTGACCTTTCCTTCAGTTTTCAATAAGATATACTTCATTTTCATCTGAGACCTCATCAGAATAATCTCCACAGTCACAACAACTTAAGTCATCTCTAAGAAAATTAAGGTTTTCTTTAAGGCTCTTCTTTTGAGCCTTCACCAGGATTGCCCTTAATGCTCTTTTTATGGCAATACAGACTTTTGTTTGCATTTGCTTCAAAACTGTTTCAGTCTTTGCCCATTACCCATTTCCAAAGGCACTTTCACATTTTTAGATATTTGTTGTATTAACAGCCCACTTCTGGTGCCAACTTCTGTCTTAGCCAATTTGTGCTGCTAGGAAAGAATACCACAGTCTGGGTAATTTATAAAAAAAAATTTACTTTCTCATACTTCCGGAGGCTTCCAGATTAAGACAATAACAGGTTCAGTTGTCTGATGATGGCTGCATCCTCTGGAGGAAAGGAATGCAGCAACATGTATAAAGGCAAGCTAGCTAAATGTTGCACTAAACCTCTTTTATAATAGTCTTCATCTCATTCATAAAGGAGGGCCTCTCATAGCCTAATTACCTTTTAAATTTCCCACCTCCTAATAGTATTACGTGGGCAACACCTGATTTTTAGAGGGAACATTCAAACCATGACAATCTTTATTTATTCCTTCTCGGATGTTCTTCCTTTCTTTGTATGGATCTGAGTTTCTAACACATATCATTTTGCTTCTCTCTGAAGAACTTCTCCTAACAAGTATTTCAGGGAAGATGTACTGGTTTATCAGTTTTTCTTTGACAAAATCTTAATTTCTCCTTTACTTTTGAAGTATGATTTCTCTGGATACAGATTTCTAGACTGGTAGTTCTTTTTTTCTTTCAACACTTTAAATTTCCATTCTCATCTTGTTTGTATGGTTCCTGACTAGAAGTATGATGTAACCCTTATACTTGTTCTTCTCAAGTAAGGTTTTAATTTTGTTTTGGCTTCTTTTAAGAGTTTCTCTTTGTTTTTGATTTTCTGAAGTTTGAATACTACATGCCTAGGTTTTGATTTTTCTCTCTTTTTTATATTTGTCTTGCTTGGCACTCTGTGAGCTTCCTGGAACTGTGGTTTCATGTCTGTCATTAATTTTGGAATGTTTTCAGATATTATCACCTTTTTTTCTCTTCCTTTTTCTTCCCTTTTCTCTTCATTTTCTCATTGCATCTATTTTACCCCTTTTGTAATTTTTTCACAGTTCATTGATATTCTGTTCTATATTTTTAATAGGTGTTATTCTCTAGATAGTTTCAGGTCTACAGCAAAATAGAGTAGAAGGTACAGAGATTTCCCACATGTCCCCTGCACCCACACATGTATAGCCTCCCCTGTTGTCATATCTACAACCCAAGTGGTTTATTACAGTCGATGAACCTACATTAAAACATCATTTCCAGACAGAGTCCATAGTTTACATAAAGTTTACTCTTGGTGTTGCATATTCTGTAGGTATGGACAAATTACAGTGATACGTATTCACTATTATAATATCATAAAGAGAAGTTTCACTGCACTAAAAATCCTCTATACTTTGGCTATTCATCTTTCCTTCCCCAGTAACCCTTAGCAACCACTGATATTTTTACCGTCTCCATAGATTTACCCTTTCCAGAGTGTTATATAGTATGCAGTCTTTCAGATTGGCTTTTTTTCACATTTAAATGTGCATTTAACTTTCTTCTATGTCTTTACATTTCTTGATAAATAATTCATTTTTATTCCTGAATAATGCTCCATTGTCTGGATAAAACACAGTTTATTCATTCAGCTACTAAATGACATATTGGTTGCTTCCAAATATGGGCAATTATAAGTAAAGCTGCTATAAACATCTGTGTGTGGGTTTCTGTGTGGGCATAAGTTTTCAGCTCCTTTGAGTAAATAACAAGGAGCATGGTTGCTGGATCACATGGTAAAAGTATATTTAGTTTTGTAAGAAACCACCAAACTATCTTTCAAAGTGGCTATATCATTTTGCATTCTTACCAGTAATGAATGAGAGTTCCTGTTGCTCTACATCTGCATAAGAATTTGGTGTTCTCAGTACTCTGGATGTTAGCCATTCTAATAAGTGTGTAGTGCTATTCATTGTTGCTTTAATCTGTATTTTCCTAATAACATATGATGTGGAACATCTTATTATATACTTATTTTTGCCATCTATATGGTTTTCGGTGAGTTATTTGCCCAATTTTTAATTGAATCTTGTTTCCATTGAGTTTTAAGAGTTCTTTGTATGTTTTAGAGGTGTTTTATCTGATACAAATTTTGAATTATTTTTTTCCTAGTCTATGATTTGTCTTCTCAGTCTCTTAACAGTGTCATTTGCAGAGCAGAAATTATTAATTTTAATGAAGTCCAGATTATCAATACTTTCTTTCACGGAGTGTGTCTTGGGTATTGTATCAACAAAGTCATTGCCAACCCCAAGGTTATCTAGGTTTTCTTCTCTTTTATAGGAGTTTTATAGTTTGTATTTTATATTTAGGTCTATTATCCGAGTTTTATAGTTTGTATTTTATGTTTAGGTCTATTATGCATTTTGAGTCAATTTTTGTGAAGGGTTAAAATCTGTGCTATGGTTTGGATATGGTTTGTTTGGCTCTGCCACATCTCATGTTGAAATTTGATACTCAATGTTTGATGTGGTGCCTGCTGAGAGGTGTTTGGGTTATGGGGGCAAATCTCTCATGAATAGCTTGGTGCCCATTCTTGAGGGGGTACGTTCTCACGCTTAGTTCCCAAAAGAACTGATTGTTAAAAAGAGTCTGGAAACTCACACACACACACACCTTGCTTCCTCTCTCACCATGTGACAAGTGGCTCCCTTTACCTTCCACCATGAAGACCTCATCAGAAGCAGATGTTGGCGACAGGCTTCTTGTACAGTTTGCAGAATGATGAGCCAAATAACTTTTTTTTTTTTTTTTTAGATTACCTGGCCTCAGGTATTTCTTTATAGTGACACAAATGAACTAAGAGAGTCTGTGTCTACATTTATTTTATTTAATTGTATTGCATTTGAATGTCTAGTTGTTTGCTCCTTTGTCAAATGTCAGTTGACTATATTTATGTGGGTCTTTGTCAAAGATCAGTTGACTATATCAGTGTGGGTCTATTTTTGAGCCCCCTATTCTGTTCCATTGATCTGTGTGTCTATTATTTCATCAGTACCACATGGTCTTGGTTACTGTGGCTTTATGGTAAGTCTTGAAATTAGGTAGTGTCAATCCTCAAACTTTGTTATCCTCCTTCAATATTGTGTTGGCTATTCTGGATTTTTTGCCTCTCCATATAAAATTTAGAATCAGTTTGTCAGCATCCACAGAATAACCTGCTGAGACTTTATTGCTATTGCATTGAACCCATAAATCAAGTCTGGAAAAACTGATTTCTTGACAATATTGAGCCTTCCTATCTATGAACTTGAACTATCTCTTCATTTATTTAGTTCTTTGATTTCTTTTAGCAGACTTTTCTACTTTTCCTAATATAGATCTTATATATATTTTCTTAAATTTCTACCCAGTTATTTCATTTTTTGGAGTGCTAATGTAAATGCTATTGTATTTTTAAATTTCAAATTCTTGTTGTTCACTGCTGGTATATAGAAAAGCAATTGACTTGCGTGTATTAACTTTGTGATCTGCAACCCTGCTATAATCACTTATTTTTTCTAGGAGTTGGGTGTTTTTTCAACTCTTGAATTTTCTGCATAGATGATCATGAAAATTGTGAACAAACAGCTTCATTTTTTCCTTCCCAATCTGTATACCTTTTATTTCTGTTTCCTGTCTTATTGCTTTAGCTAAAACTTCCAGTATGATGCTAAAATCACAGTGGTAAAAGGGGGTGTTGTTCCTTGGTGGGAAAGCTTTGAGTTTCTCATCATTTTGATGTTTGCTATAGATTTTCTATAGCTATTTTTAATCAAGTTGAAAATGTTCTCCAGTATTCCCAGTTTATTAAGATATTCATATTTGTTCTTTTTAAAAGATGTTTACATTTCAGTTTGGGAAGTTTTTATTAACATATCTCAAGTTTATTGATTCTTGGCAATGTCTAGTCTGCTGATAAGCTCATTAATGGCACTCTTCATTTCTTTTATAAGATTTTAGTTCTTCGCATTTCTTTTAATTCCCAAAGTTTCCATCTCTTTGCTTATATTCTTCACCTGTTCTTGTATGTTGTCAACTTTTTCTTCAAGTTCTTTATTAATCATCGTTATTTTAAATTTGCCATCTGATAATTCCAAAATCTGTGCTATATCTAAGTCTATTTCTGACGCTTTGTCTCTTCAGACTGTATTTTTTCTTGGCTTCGAGCATGCCTTGTAACTTTTTGTTGAAAGCCAGATATAATGTATTGGGTAGTAGGAACAGGGGTGATTAGGCTTTTGGTGCGAGGTTTTACGGTAATCTAACTAGGCACTCAGCTGTGTTTAATGTTTATTTACTGTGGCTGTAGATGCCAAAGATTTTAGTTGCCTCTAGTTTTTTTGTGTGTGTTTTAGTCCCCTCTTGTCTTTGTGCTTACCTAAGGATTCCTTCTTGAGTTTGTGTATTATAGCTCTCTTCATTGTAATCTACTGATATTATACTGCAGCTTTGCTGATGTGATAGTGATATGGGTTCGTTCTGTGTTCCCACCCAAATCTCACGTTGAATTGTAATTCCCCATGTTGAAAGAGGGGCCTGGTGGGAGGTGATAGAATTAAGAGGGTAAACTTCTCCCTTGCTGTTTTCATGATAGAATTCTCACAAGATATGGTTGGTTTAAAGTGTGTAGCTCTTTCATCTTCATGTTCCCTCTCTTTTCTGCCACCATGTGGAGATACACTTGCTTCCCCTCAACCCTTCCACCATGATTGTAAGTTTCCTGAGGCCTCCCAGCCATGCTTCCAGTACAGCATGTGGAAGTGTGAGTCAATTAAACCTCTTTTCTTTATAAATTACCCAGTCTCCGGTAGTTCTTCATAGCAGTGTGAGAATGGACTAATATAGAAAATTGGTATAAGAGAAGTGGGGCATTGCTATAAAGATACCTGAAAATGTGAAATCAACTTTGGAACTGGGTAATAGGCAGAGGTTAGAACAGTTTGGAGGGTTCAGAAGAAGACAGGAAGATGTGGGAAAGTTTGGAACTTCCCAGAGACGTGTTGAATGATTGTGACCAAAATGTTGATAGTGATATGACACTGAAGTCCAGGCCGGGTGGTATCAGATGGAGATGAAAAACTTATTGGGAACCAGAGCAAAGGTCATACTTGCTATGCTTTAGCAAAGAGACTGACAGTATTGTGCCCCTGCTCCAGGGATCTCTAAAATTTTGAACACAAGAGAGATGATTTAGGGTACTTGGTAGAAGAAATTTCTCAGTAGCAAAGCATTCAAGATGTGGCCTGGTTGCTCTAAAAGCCTAGCTCATTTGCATAAGCAAAGAGAACTTATGTTTAAAATGGAAGCAGAATATAAAATTTTGGAAAATTTGCTGCCTGGCCATGTGGTAGAAAAGACAAACCCATTTTCTGGGGAGAAAGTCAAGCTTGCTGAAGAAATTTGCATAAATAAAGAGGAGCCAAATGTTAATAGTGAAGACATTGGGGAAAATGTCTCCAGGGCATTTCAGAGACCTTCACAGCAGCCCCTCTCATCACAGGCCTAGAGGCCTAGGAGGGAAAATATGGTTTCAGGGGCCAGGCCCAGGACTTAGCTGCTCTGCACAGCCTCAGGACATGGTGTCCTGCATCTCAGCTGCTCCAGCTCCAGCCATGGCTAAAAGAGGCCAAGGTACAGCTCAGGCCGTGGCTTCAGAGGGTGAAAGCCCCAAGCCTTGGCAGCTTCCACGTGGTGTTGGGCCTGCAGGTGTGCAAAAGGCAAGAGGTGAGATGTGGGAACCTCTGCCTAGATTTCAGAAGATGTATGGAAATGCCTAGATGTACAGGCAGAAGTCTGCTGCAGGGGCAGAGCCCTTGTGGAAAACCTCTACTAGGGCACTGCAGAGGGGAAATAGAGGGTTGAAGCCCCCACACAATTTCCCCCTGGGGCCTGCCTAGTGGAGCTGTGAGAAGAGGGCTACCATCCTTCAGATCCCAGAATAGTAGATCCACTGACATCTTGCAATGTGCACCTGAAAAAACTGCAGGCAGTCAACACCAGCCCATGAAAGCAGTCATGAAGGCTGTACCCTGCAGAGCTACAGGGGTGAAGCTGCCCAAGGCCTTGGGAGCCCACCCTTTGTGTCAATGTGACTTGTATGTGAGACATGGAGTCAAAGGAGATTATTTTGGAGCTCTAAGATTTAATAACTGCCCTGCCAGGTTTCAGACTTGCATGGGACCTGTAGCCCCTTTGTTTTGGCCAATTTCTCCCTTTTGGTCTTACCTAGTGCCTATACCCTCGTTGTATCTTGGAAGTAACCAACTTGTTTTTGATTTTACAGATTCATTGGCAGAACAGACTTGCCTTGTCTCAAATGAGACTTTGGACTTGGACTTTTGAGTTAATGATAGAACGACTTAAGACTTTAGGAGACTGTTGAGAAGGCATGATTGTGTTTTGAAATGTGAGAGGGACATGAGATTTGGGAGGGGCCGGGGTAGAATGATATGGCTTGGCTCTGTGACCCCACCCAAATCTTATGTCAAATTGTAATTCCTAGTGTTGAAGGAGGGGGCTCGTGGGAGGTGATAGAATCATGGGGGTGGAATTCCCCCTTGGAGTTCTCAAAATAGAGTTCTTATGAGATCTGGTTGTTTGAAAGTGTGTAGCACTTGCCCCTTTGCTCTCTTGCTCTCTGTCTCTCTCTCTCTCTGTCCTGCCACCATGTGAAGACGTGCTTGCTTCCCCTCCACCCTTCCATCATGATTGTCTTCCTGAGGCCTCTCAGCCATGCTTCCTGTACAGCCTGTAGAAGCATGAGTCAATTAAACTTCTGTTCTTTATAAATTACCCAGTCTCAGGTACTTCTTTATAGCAATGTGAGAATAGACTAATACAGATAGTAAGGTGTTATTGATGAGAAGCTTTCTATAATCTTATGGTAAGATCTCATTTTTAGTGTTCAGCTTGAGTTCTTGGGCAGTGACCTTCAGCAGTACAGTTGGCCCTCTGTAGTCAAAGGTTCTGTATCTGTAGAGTCAACCAATTTTCAATTGAAATATTCAAAATAATTTAAAATAATACAAATTTATAAACAAGCCAGAAGCAGTGGCACATAACTACAGTTCCAGCTACTCAGGACCCAAAGGCAGGAGGAAAACTTGAGCCCAGGAGTCCAAGGCTAACCTAGGCAATATAGCAAGATTTATCTCAAAGAGAAATACAATATAACAACTATATTTACATAGCATTTACATTGTGTTCAGTATTGTAAGTAATCGAGATTTAAAATATACAGGAAGAAGTACTTAGGTTCTATGCAAATACTGTGCAATTTTATATCTAAAAAAACTCAAGTGTCCCTGGATTTTGGTATCCACAGGTGAAAAGGTTCTAGGAACTAATCACCTGTTAATACTGAATGACAGCTGTCTTTTTTTAGTGTTAAGTTTTCTCAGGGACTAGTCTTTTTTCTTCCCCCTTGTCCCCTTATCTGTGGCAGGGAGGATAGAGAGGGCCAGATCTGGCCAATTGCCCCTCCCCTACATCAGGTAAGACTCTGCTAATGTAGTTTTCCTTGCATGGCAGGATTTTTTTTTCTTTTTATAATTTTTTATTTTTGTAAGTACGTAGTAGGTATATATATTTATGGGGTACATGAGATGGTTGATACAGGCATGTAATGAGTAATAATCACATCATGGAAAATGGGGTATCCACCTTCTCACGCATTTATCCTTTGGGTTACAAACAATCCAATTATACTCTTTTAGTTATTTTTAAATGTACAATGAAATTATTATTGACTACAGTCACCCTGTTGTGCTATGAAATAGCAGGTTTTATTTATTCTTTCAAACTATTTTTTTTATTCATTAACCATCACCACCTCCCCCCACACCCCCTGACTATCCTTCCCAGGCTCTAGTAACCAACCTCCTAATGTCTGTCTTCATAATTCCAATCATTTTGATTTTTAGATCCCACAAATAGGTGAGAATATGTGATGTTTGTCTTTATGTGCCTGGCTTATTTCACTTAACACAATGACCTTCAGTTCCATTCATATTGTTGCAAATGACAGGATCTTATTCTTTTTGTGGCCGAATAGTATTCTATTGTGTATATGTATCAGCTTTTCTTTATCCATTCATCTGTTGATGGACACTTAGATTATTTCCAAATCTTGGCTGTTGTGAACAGTGCTGTAACAGACATTAGAGTGCAGATATCCCTTCAATATACTGATTTCCTTTCTTTTAGGTATATACTCAATAATGAGATGGTTGGATCATATGGATCTATTTTTATTTTTATTTTTTGAGGAATCTCCAAACTGTTATCCATAGTGGTTGCACCAATTTACATTCCCACCAACAGCATGCAAGGGCTCCCTTTTCTCCACATCCTCGTCAGCACTGGTAATTGGCTGTCTCTGGATATAAGCCATTATAACTTGATAATATCTCATTGTGGTTTTGACTTGTATTTGTCTGATGATCAGTAATGTTGGGAACTTTTTCATATATCTGTTTGCCATTTGTATGCCTTCTTTTGAGAAATGTCTATCTAAATCTTTTGTCCATTTTTTATTAGATTATCAGTTTTTATTTCTATAGAGTTATTTGAACTCCTTACGTATTCTGGTTATTGATCCTTTGTCAGAAGGGTAGTTTGCAAATATTTTCTCTCATTCTGTGGGTTGTCTCTTCACTTTGTTGATTGTTTCCTTTACTGTGCAGAAGCATTTTAACTTGATGTGATCCCATTTGTCCAGTTTTGCTTTGGTAGCCTGTGCTTGTGGGGTATAACTCAAGAAATCTTTGTTCAGACCAATGTACTGAAGATCTCTGCCAATGATTTCTTATAGCAGTTTCATAGTTTGAGGTATTAGATTTAAGTCTTGAATCCATTTTCATTTGATTTTTGTATAGAGTGAGAGATGGGGGTCTAGATTCATTATTCTACATATCCTTTTGTTTCTTTTTTGAGGCAGAGTCTCGCTCCTTCCCTCAGGCTGGAGTGCAGTGGCACAATCTTGGCTCACTGCAAGCTCCGCCTCCCGGCTTCACGCCATTCTCCTGCCTCAGCCTCCTGAGTAGCTGGGACTACAGGCACCCGCCACCATGCCCATGTCCGGCTAGTTTTTTTTTTTTTTGTATTTTTAGTAAAGACAGGGTTTCACCATGTTAGCCAGGGGTTCACTCGATCTCCTGACCTCATGATCAGCCCGTCTCGGCCTCCCAAAGTGCTGGGATCCTTTTCTTTCTGGTTAAAGTATTACTTTCAGCATTTCTTATAGGATAGGTCTAGTGTTGATAAAATCCCTCAGCTTTTTTTTTTTTTTTTTTTTTTTTGGTCTGGGAAAGTATTTTTTCTTCATGTTTGAAGAGCATTTTTGCTGAATATACTATTGTAGGGTAAATTATTTTTTTCCTCCAGTGCTTTAAATATGTCATGCCACTCTCTTCTGGCCTGTAAGGTTTCCACTGAAAAGTCTGCTGCTTAAATGTATTGGAGCTCCATTCACATGCTATTTGTTTCCTTTTTCCTGCTGCTGTTAAGATTCTTTTTTTACCCTTGATCTTTAGGAGTTTGATTATTAAATGTCTTGAGGTAGTCTTGTTTGGTTTAAATTTGCTTGGTGTTTTTTAATCTTCTTGTACTTCGATATTTATATCTTTCTTTATGTTTGGGAAGGTCTCTGTTATTATCCCTTTGAATAAACTCTCTACTCCCATCTCTTTTTCTACCTCTTCTTTAAGGCCAATAACTCTTAGATTTGCCCTTTTGAAGCTATTTTCTAGACCCTTAAGCATGCTTCATTAGTTTTTATTATTTTTTCTTTTGTCTTCTCTGATGATATATTTTCAAATAGCCTGTCTTGATGCTCACTAATTCTTTCTTCTGCTTGATCAATTCTACTATTAAAAGACCTTGATGCATTATTCAGTATGTCAGTTGCATTTTTCAGCTCCAGAATGTCTGCTTGATTCTTTTTAGTTACTTCACTCTCTTTATTAAATTTGCCTGGTAGAATTTTGAATTTCCTTTGTGTTATCTTGAGTTTCTATGAGTTTCCTCAGCACAGCCATTTTGAATTCTGTGTCTGAAATGTCACATATCTCTGTTTCTCCAGGACCGGTCCCTGGTTCCTTATTTATTTTTTTGGTAAGGTGATGTTTTCCTGGATTACCTTGAAACTTTTAGAACTTCATCTGCATCTAAGCATTAAAGAGTTAGGTATTTATTATTGCTCACAGTCTGGGCTTGTTTGTGCCCATCCTTCTTGGGAAGGCTTTCAAGGTATTCAAAAGGAATTGGGTGTTGTGATCTAAGCTGTATCTACTGTAGTGGGAAAGCCCAAGCCTAGTAATGTTGTGGTTCTTACAGACTGATAAAGGTAACACCTTGATGGTCTTGGACAAAATCTGAGAGAATTCTCTGGATTTCCAGACCGAGACTCTTGTTCTTTTCCCTTGCTTTTTCCCAAGCATACAAGAGTCTCTCTCTCACTCTTCTGAGCCATCTGAAGCTGGGAGTGAAGTGACACAAGCACCTTAAGACCACCACCACTATAACTGTACTGGGTCAGACCTGAAGCCAGCACAGTACTGGGTCTCACCCAAGCCCTGCTGTAACCATTCCCTGGCTACTGCCTATGTTTGCTCAAGGCCCTGGGCCTCTACAATCAGCAGGTAGTAAAGCCAGCCAGCCCTATGTCCTTCCTTTCAGGGCAATGTGTTCCTCCAGGCTCCAGGCAGATCCAGAGGTGCTGTCAGGGAGCCAGCAACTAGTGTCAAAAACCTTAGAAGTCTACCTGGTGTTCTATTGTACTGCAGATAAGCTGGCACTCAAACCACAAAATGCAGTCTTTCTCACTCTTCCCTCCCCTTTCCAAAGGCAGAGGAACCTCATTACATAGCCACTGCCACCACAGTCTCATTGGAAATACTGCCAGACTTCCATTAATGTTCCCTTAAGGCCCATGGGCTCTTCAGTCAGCTTGTGGCAAATGCCGCCTGGCCTGGGACCCACCCTTCTGGGCAGTACACTCCCCTATGACCCAGGGCAGGTATATAAATGCCATCCAAGAGCCAAATATTGGAATCAGGGACCCCAAGAACCCACTTGGTACTCTACATTCTTGTGGCCGAGGTGGTACCTAAGGTGCAACACAAAGTCCTCTTTACTTTTCTTTCTGCTTTTCTCAAGCAGAAGGGAGCTTGCCCTGTAGCCACCACAGCTTGGGATGTGCATAGTCTCACCTGAAGCCAGCAAGTCTGAGTCTTATCCAAGGCGTTTGATGTGGGTATCACTGCTAATTATTCCAGGCCCAAGAGCTCTTCAGTTAGCAGGTAATTAATTCTGCAAGAACTAGATCCTTCAAAGCAGTGTGTTCCCTTCTGGCCCAGAATGTGTCTAGAAAAGTTGTCTGGGAGTTAAAGCCTCATGTCTTTGACTCATCCCCTAACATGCTGTGACTCAGCTGGTATCCAAGATGGAAGAACAAGTTCTTCCCACTCTTCCCTCTCCTCCCCTCAAGCAGAAGGAAGAATTCTCTTTTGGAGCCACTGGCTATGCAGCCTGAGGTTAGGGGAGGGGTGATGCCAGCACTCCCTTAGCCACTCCAACTGGATTTTTCAGTAGGTCATATGCCCCCCACCAGTCTACTATCTCTGGGCCCAGTTCAGAACTAGGACTTACATAAGAGTTGTAGTCCTTGTGGCCTGGACTGCCTTTCAAGTTCATTTTGGGCCCCATAGCACCTTAGCCCATGGTGGCGAGGCTTGTGGGAACTCAAGTTCCGACAGCTGAATGGGCAGTTCCCCTCTGGCTAGGGCTGGTTTAAATGCTTCCTCTGTGAGCAGGTGTTAGCTGAATTTGTTCCAGTTTTTCTTTCTGCTATAACAAACAGTACTGAGTTCAATGTCTCACAATTGCTGTGCTCTCCCTCCCCCAGCACCCAGAAATGCTGTCCATACCACACCACCACTGCTAGGATGTAGGGGGGCAGTGCCATCAGCAATTTAAGACTGCTAATGCTACCTGTTCAGTGCCTCTTTCAGCAATATCAAGTTAAAACCAGGTACTGTGAGTGGTCACCCAGTTTTTGTTTCTTATGAGGGTGCTTTTTTGTGTGTGAACAGTTCTTAAATTGTGTCTTTGTGGTGAGTGGGGGATGGTTTGTAGAGCCCTTCTATTCCACCATATTGCTCCACCTCCTCCCCTGGGAGGGTAGGCTTTTGTTATGGCGGAATTCGGAGTATATTCAAAATGGTTACTCTTCCTCTCCCTGTTCTCCAAATACAGATAGAAATTTTTCTCTGATCCTCAAGAAAAGAACCTGGTGAAGGTCCTGGAGGTAAATCTGCAAAGTATTGGCTTCCACAGGGACTAGGCCTCTAAGAGTTTAAACCTCAAGCTAGTACACACTCAGCTTCCAGAAATTCCCCAAAATTACCATACAAGTGTTTCTACCCATTTATCATTCCAGTGGCTTCTGCTTCAGGTAAACTGATCTTGGCTCTGATTCTTTGTATTTGCCAGTCTTTCTAGATTTAGAGGGCAATGGGGAGGTAGTTTGCCCTGTAACCTTACTTCTTTGATAGACTTAAGAAATGTCATTGATTTTCAGTTTGTTCAATGTTTTTACCATTTTGAGTGTGGGAGTGATGACTTCCAAGCTTTTTACATGTCACAGCTAAAAAAAAATATTTTAACAGCTTTATTGAGTTACATTTTACATATTATAAAATTCGTCTATTTTAAGTGTACAATTTGATGATTTTTAGCAACTTTACTGAGTAGTGCTAACATCACCATAATTAGTTTTAGAGTATTTTTATCCCAAAAGGAAGAGAGTGTGTTTTTGATATCTCCTACCCCCTCACTGAAACCCTCCCACATGTCCAGGCCTAAATGTCTTTGCTAATAAACTCTTCCCCCAGACTTTTATTCTATCTTTTAAAATACTATCTGCTAGATCTCTCCTAATTCCCAACCTTGTTTACCTCAAAGATTGGATTTAGAGTTAGAAGACCAAACACTGCCACTTACTGTTTTTATCACATTCGGTAATTCACTTCAACGTTGGAGATTTGCTTGAGGAAAGCAAGCAAGAATAGTTTATCTTGCAACTAGCAATCAGTTCCCTGCAACTAGCAACATACTGGGCACATAGGCAGTGATCAATAAATATTTGTGAATGAATGAATCTGGAAGATTCATGAAATATTAATAATGGGGTGTATGAAATCAAGGAGTTCGTGGACCTATGTGTATAAATCTGAGAGGTAAGGAAGTCCTTCCTAACTCAAGATTTTTATAAGCCAGATGTTATGTTATTGAGAGCCTTTTCAGTGATATTCTTCCTTTTTTAATAAGTACGGAGGTATGCAGTAATGATTGACATCCCCTCATACTCTTTGTTTTTAAAATTATTTGGCTATTCTTGGCTCTTCTATCTTCTCCATATTTATTTTAGAAACTGCTCTAGAAGCTCTGTGAAAAATCATACCATTTTATTCAAGGTAATGATCCCAGTCTTTGCTCATATTTATACTGGCTGTTATAACTTTACATTTATCCTCAAACACTAATACAGTAGTTCTGAGGTCTTACTTCCTCATTGTATCTTAGTTGGGATTAACTAAAGATTCTGCACCAGAAATGTTCAATTTGCCTAGACAAACCCAATGAAATAAAGAGATATTTGGGCAACTATATTTTACTATAGAGCCTTTCCCAAGTTTTATTGTTTGGAATTCTTCCCATACTATCCTTTTTGAGGGGAAGAGTGCATTTGATTCTAGTTGTTAGTGTGATTTCCTATTATACTACAGAACTCAATTCATACAAGCACTGGTAAAAGGTAGATTCCACACTACTTAGAGGCTCAAGGACTAAAAGGTGTTAGTTCCTCCAAATCTAAATCCTGGGATCTTACCACATCTAAGTGATCTTGAAACAGAAGGAAGTTGAAGGGGTAAAGAAGAGAAAAACCTAGGTCCAGCTTACCTTATCCAAATAACTAAATGTATGGAAGAGATAGAAAGAAATGTTACAGTTAATTTGCCTGGCTAGTTTCAAAGAGCCAAACTCTGTTTTGACCTCGTTTTCACTTTGAAGTGGGAAACAGGAAGTAGAATGCAAGTTCATTTCTTGAAAGACCACCATGAAGCAAGTTGCCACTCTTCATCTTTTAGAGGGCAAGCAAGTAAGTGAGTGAAGAAAAGGGTGGAAAGCGGGGGCAGACCTGACGTGGGAAGAAGGGAGCTAAATATTTCCCTCCCTCCTACCCTGGATATTGAAACTTACTTTGATTGACAGGTTGTCATTCATCACTCAAGCATAATTTCCCCTTGAACATGAATTCAATTTAATAAGTCCTTTGTTGTTCAAATAGTCTTGCTGTATATAACCTTTCTTTAGACCAACTTCTGTAACATTTCCACAGACCTGGCTTATGTCCTTACTCAGCCATGCAGCCGCTGCTAACATCTAAAGTCTCAATACATTGGATTTATATTTAATCATCTTTTTACTCACTCATCCAAAAATATATATTATTTTTAATACAAATATTATAAAACAAAATTCAATATATTTTACTAGTAGGTGGTTAATAAATATTTATCAAATGAATGAATAAATACATAAATGAATCATTGCTGACTTAAAGTATTTAGCTTGATGCACTGACTAATACTTTGTTGTGTATTTATATGTCTGAACAAATCATTTTTTTCCATCCCGTTATATGAATTGTGATTCACACCTGGTAAGAAATAGAGCAATAGGGGGACAGGGCAAAATTGGGATTCACACCAGGAAAGAAATAGAGCAATAGGGGGACAGGGCAAAAGACAGATACAATTAGAGATGTAAGAAACTGGGATCATAAGGAGAAATTTTCATTGCCTGCATGCTGAAATGCCAGTAACATAAACCGTGATGAGGTGTTATCTCATGGATTTCACAATAGCCTGATGAAACAGGTAGGGTATGATTATATTTATTTTCCAGAGGAGCTAAAACCAAGTGAAAGTGATGGACTTGCCCAAAGTCAAAGAGCCTGTAAGTGATACGGCCAAGCGGTGAATCTAATGCCAACCCCACTTTAGCACACAGCCAGACTTCATTTTTCCCAGACTCTGCTCAGACTTTGAAACTAGGGCTCAATCCACAGAGTAATTCCAGGTTGGCCCACAGAAATAAGCCAGAGGAAAGATGTTCTTTCATTCCTGGCTACATTAGAGGTCATCTCTGAGGGTTTAGCTGAGCTATGGTGGTGGTGAAGACTTCTGACCCAAGCATTTTATGCTTAAAAGTTCTGCTTTAAAACAGCTAAGAGTTTATTCTCATTAGTAAGAGCAGCACTTAGCTGCTGAACCCACAACTGCACCTCATTAATGTTTGATATTCTTAATTAAGATTAATTTACTAGTAATCTCTAAAGAAGGCAGTAAATAAGGGGTAGGTTCTGAAATAATCTTCCTCCTAAATAGATAAGCCACAAGTATTCTAGGACAGCCTTCTACCCATCTTGGGATGGGAGGCCCAGGGCACAGTTCTGAATTAGTGAGAATCCCTTCCCCAGCAACAAAACAAAACAAAACAAAAAACATGGTTTATTTTCCTTAATAAATCAGAATCATATGCCTAAATCACTGCTTTAAAATGTACATTTCACGTAACCCTCCTTAGAGAGTCTAATTGCATAGTCCATGTGTACAGATCAAAAAAATCTGCATCTTTAACAAGCACTGCAATTGATTCTGTTCGAGTGCTTGAGCTGCACTGTATAAGCACAGGTCAAATCTATAAAAAGGGAAGCTAACATTCATACACATAACAACACATCTATGTATAATATGGAACTATATTTGACAGAGATAATATAGATGCAACTGTATTAATACCTATAAAGCTCTATATTTAACAGAACTACAGTGATGAAACAAAGGCAGAGCCAACTTTGGCCTGAAAAATTCAGGAAGGAACCATAAGCTTTCCTTTTTCAACAATGTTTTTACAATTTTATTTCCACAGTTCCATGCAAGTCAATTAGTTAAATACTTCTCCAGCATCTACCACAAGCTGGTACCTAGATCTCTGCCCTCTCGTTCATCGAGTCTCATAAAGGAGACAGATGCAGATCTATACAAATAACTCCAATACAAAGGTGAATATAATCACAGAAAACCAATATGATAATAGACTAAGGAACATGCCTGAAATTTTCATTTGTTAGAAATAAGTTCTTGAAATCTATTACAGAAATGTGATCCCTGAAATAACTAACACAAATTGGCATTGTCCTTGATATCCATATGTTCATCAAATATTAAACAGATAAACACAGTTGACTGTCGAATTAGCTGTATAACTTATCACAAATTGTCTTGGTTAGTTGGTTTTCAATTTTTATTTGTGATGCACTCTTTTTGCAAACAATATATTTTATAAGACTACCTACCTACATGTATACACATCTCTTATACACAATGCCAAAAGCAGTCTTGAGCACTTCCTGAAGAAAAGTCTGAAAAACACTGTCAAGAAAGGAGGAAAAACAGAACAAAGAGAAAGAGTAGAAAGCACAGAATAAGTTCGTAGAAATAAATCCCCGCATATTAGTAATTATGTTAAATATAAATGAACTTACTTCTGCTTCCTGCCAAGATGGAGTAAGAGGGCCACCAGGTTTACTCTATCTGCTTTGAACAACTAGAAAACCATAAAAAATACATGAAACTGGTTTTCAGAAAATGGGAAAGAAATAGCACAGGACTGTGATACAGGGAGAAGGAAAACAAACACTATTGTACCAGATTACTACCTAGAGGCAGTTTCCATGCTGTAAGTTGCACAACAAGAGAAAATCCAAACAGAGCCCTTTAATCTTGATTAGGTGGGGAGACAGAAGTTGAAGTTCAGAGAGGTCACAGTTACTAGAAATTATGAGGAAAAGTACTGTAGAGAAGAGAGGCTGGAGAGAAGAGAGAGCTCCAAAGATCTGCAGAGAGACACCCTTGAGTCTTTGGCTGAGTACTGATATGTACATATATGATAGGAAAGAAAATATGGTAATAAGACGCAACGTGAGGCAGTTGGCAATATGTAGAAGGAATCACAAAATGTCACACACTTTGACCCAGGGAAACCTTACTTCTGAAAAATGTTACATACATCCACACGTCCAGAGCTGCACTGCACTGTTTATAATGGGGAAACCTTGGAAGAAGTCTGTCTAAAAATTATGTAATAATTACATACACCAGATTACATAAACTAGATTATAACTCAGGGTCCTTAAAACCAAATCAACATGGCACATGGATACATATGTAACAAACCTGCACATTGTGCACATGTACCCTAAAACCTAAAGTATAATAAAAAACAAACAAACAAACAAAAAACCAAAGAATTTATGAATCCCACTGCTGTACATAGATTTTACAGGCATATTTATTTGGGGGGTGCAGGCTGTATCAGTTGTTCTTAATCCTGGACACATTAGAATCATCTTTTTAATTTTTTCGCTGGTGCCTGGGCCCCATTCCTGACTAAATAAATGTGCATTTCTGAGGATGAGGCCTGGACAGTGATCTTTTTAAAGCTCCCATGTTACTCTGAAGCACGCTGAGGGGTAAGAATCACTGGTGTAGAAGTTTCATTACATTTCTCAAAGAGATTTTTATCTAAAACATAAGAATTACTTTTGTAGATAAAAATAGTATATAATAATTTTAAACGTTTGTTACAAAAGTTATGTAAACACATGGTGAATTGCTTATAATGTTTTAAAAAGTACAATGCTAAACTTTTTGTATACAGTAATAACAACTACTTAAAGAACATATTTAAAGGTAAAAATACTGGAAGGAAATATGACAAAACATCGCAAAGAAAGGTTTTACTCACTCATGAGTATTCTCTTTATTTTCCAAATTTTCCGATTCATATGTTGGGGGAGGTGGGCGTCTTTGAAGGACATACAGCAAGTATTGGTTTAAGAGACCCTACTGCATTGCCCTCCTATAAAGCCCTCCAGGATTCTTAGCCTTCTGGCATTTCCCTTTCAGACTCAGGATGCCACTGAGTTATTGCTTGGCCTGCCTCAATCTGAGTGCTATCTTGTTAAAACGAAAAAATAGGATGGTCTAACTCAAGGGTTCCCTATAGGATGTCTGCCTTTAACCTCTGCCCTGCCAGTGTGGCTTGCAATCTTTCAGATGTCTCAATCAGAGATTTCATATCCAATATTTCTTTGCCGTCAATATTACAGACTAGCTATTTTTCTTCCCTGAAGAAACCTAAATTGAAAGATGAACATTTTGGATCCTAAACTCTTCCCAGAAGACATGGAAAGTCTCCTTGTGTGGAAGCTAGAAAATAGCTGACGCTAACCATAGCAAGGCACAAAGCATGCAACTTTTAACTACTGTAAGACTAGTGGACTGATTATAACCTTTTTTCTGCTGGGCCCCAAGAACCTGCAGACGTTCTTCTTTTTCAGAAGTTAGGTAATAGCCCCTATTGTATCTTCTTTTAATTTCATAAAATGGCAAATCCCTGTAGTCTTTAATGATTTAGCCAAGTAAGCAATTACAGGAGATTGCTGGATCCATCTGCTTTTCCCCAATAGATTTGAGAATAAGAATGAGCATGTTCAGTTTTCATTCTTCAAAAAGTCAATCAAACTCCTACTGTTTTGTAAGGTCATTGAATACCTCCTGTAGGCTCCTTCTAGAACTCTGTGTGGAAAGTTTCTTAAAACAGCAGTCCTAGGCTAGCAGTATTAATCAGGGCTCCTTTGGTTGCAAATGGCAGATGCTTCTCCAACTAGCAGAAGCCTCTCAAACTAGCTTATGCAACAACAACAAAAAGGAGGAAACACTGTTTAATTGCTCACATAACTCAAATGTCTACAAGCAGGCTGGATCCAAGAGGTCATCAAACATCTTTCTTGTTCTCTCAGCATTACTTTCCTCTGTGTTGATTTCATTCACCACAGGCTCACCCAAATGGAGGCAAAGATGGCTGCCCCCACCCAGCTGCTCCAGATCGTGTCTTCCCTACATGCAATCTCAGAAGGAAATAGGTTCTCTCCCTCCAACATCTGCATCAGTTTTTGCAGAAATATTTGTCTGTACTTAGATCACGCACAGCCTGTGTGGTAAAGGCTTAGCAGATACCCTCATATTTGGCCATTCTAGATCAAACACCTCTCAAAAGAAATAAGATATTATGGCTAATGATCTCACCAGGTGGAGGGAACACTTGTCCACCATACAAGGTGGAGGGTGTACTTGACACCATACTGTACATCTAAACAATAGATATCCATTTAAACTTAACAAAAACAAAATGGAGACAGAGAGAATTTTAGCTGAAAAAAAGAATTTTAGTAATAACTTGTCACTGAATGATAGACATAATACAATCAAGGAAAAGACTCAAAAAGAAATGTAAGGAACAACAAAAACTGAGATTAAATAATCAAATTATCAGATTTCAACTCCCTTTATCCTTTACATTCTTCTCTAAGTTACTATTTTATAATGGTTTGCAGTATTGTATAGTACTTCAGTGTATCTTTAGAATTTTTGACTTCTCAGTGCATTGCATGTTAACCAGTGCCAAAAAAGAGTTACCTTGTCTAATTTGTACACTTCTATAGTGTTTTTTTTTTTTTTTTTTTTTTGAGATGGAGTCTCGCTCTATCACCCAGGCTGGTTTTTATGTCAGAAGGGTAAGTCCAAAACCAATATTGTAGTAATAGCTGGACATGAATGTCTTGTTAAACATTTTGAAATGAATAAAGAAATAAATCTTGCCCAAACTGGGAACTATTATTTTTAAAGTATGCTTTATTAATCAGCCTCCTGGCAATTTCCTATGTGCTCATTACCTATCATGTGTCTCATTCCCTAGAAAAACTCCTATTAACATATTAGGATAGTTCCATTTTCAAAAAATATTCTTTAAAGAGAAAAGCCTTAAAAATCAAAAGAATAAATATTTAAGCTTTCATGCACCTCTATTAACTTATTTTTAAAAATCTAATGGACAAAGAGTGTTCCTTTTGATCCTCAAATTGCCCCCTCTCCATTTTGCCACATATTTCGCCTATAGTGAGGTCATCTATGATATCAAATACATACTTACCATCTTAGTACTGCACTTATAACACAAAAGAGCAAGTCTACACAGCTAACATCCTTTCTAACTTCATCATCTTCTTCTTCAAACAATGGCTTTTTTTCTTTTGCATTTTGCTTTTATAGTTATGTTCTTTTTTTCCTTATTACTACTAATAATTTACAGAATATAGGAAGAGTTACAAGAAGTTAACAATACTTATATTTCATTAAAGCATTGTCACCATGTGATTATAATCTTTTCCTTCTGAGTTATGGCACCTCCTCATTTGCATTCATACACTATATTCATCAAACAAGCAGGTGAAGAGCACCAGGTATAAGAGAAACATATGAAGAATAGGAGATTTTGCCTATAGTCCTCTGTCTTTCACTAACTAGCTGTGAGACCATATGTGATTTCATTTAACATCTTTGGTGCCTTGGTTTCACCTATATGATGGTGAGGGTGGACTAAAGAATTACAGTATCTAACACTTACTGAAGATTTGTTCTGTATGTAATACTATGCCAAGAATATAGTTAATGTCATTTAATCTTCACAGTAAGTTTAGGGAAGGAGTATTATTATTATCCCATTTATGCTCAAAAACTGAGTGTCAGCATCATTAAGGTTCTTGGCCAAGCGGTAAATAGAAGAGCCAGTATTAGACTTAACCTTTGTTTGACTCCTAGGCCTAAGCTGGTAACCCCCATAATTTCAAGTGAAACAGATTTCTAAACAGTCTTCTCCATACTAATAAATTTAACATCCTGTTGAGAAAAAGCTTACATGCAATCTGGAGAACCTCATAGCTCCTCCTTCTGTTGAGCATAATTCAGGCTTGTACTGTGTTTGCATGTTGTCTGTCAAATTTAGTTCCCAAGCAGAAACTTCATCTAACACAACATTCTGCCTAGAGGTTCACACATCTGTTTAATGATAGGAGCGATAGGAGCTTTGCCATTAATATTTATTTGTCATGAGTTCAATATATATTTAATCCTAATATATATAACTATATATATAAACAATATATATTTAACAATCAATATATATTTAACAATCAGGATTTAACAATCCTGAATGCTAAAAAAATTTCCATATTGCTTAATGCTATTATATATGGATTTAAAAGATTTTATATATATATATATATATATGCCCACAAAAGCCTCAGTTTGGCATAGTCTCATTCTATATAGACTTTGCTCACAGTATATATCTCTAGCAAAGATCTACTCCAGTTCATTCATTCATTCAGTGAGTGAGTGGTTGGCATTTAGTGAATATTTAGGCATTTTACTTGCCTAGCATTGTGTTGAATGCTAGGGAAAGAAAACAAAGATGATCTCAGCCTTCTGGAATGTATGGTATAGTATACTGGGGTTTGGCATATAGGAAAGTAAATAGACAATTACAATGTGTTATAAGTAGTACGGGTTAAGTACACCAGAGGGAGCATCTAAGTCAGGATTGGAGATCAGAAAAGTCATTCTAAGCAAGTGATATCACAATGAGAGCTGAAGTATTCTCATAAATTAGCCAGGTGAAGAGCAAATGAAAGAGGATTTCAGAGAGAAAATGATGTTCAAAGACTTAAAGATTAAGGAAACAGAGAAAGGCATTATTCCAAAAACTGAATATAATTCAGAATGGTCAGATTACCAAAGAAGAGTGGTGAGAAATGAGATTTAAAGGTAGGTAGGTATCATTTTAAAGGGCTTTATAATACACGGCAAGGCATTTGGGAGCTTTAGCAGAAGACAACTGAAAAGATTTAAGTAGTGTCATGAGATGATCAGATTTGCATCATAGAAAGGTCATGTTGGCTTCGGTGTAGACAGCAAATTACATGGGGAAGAATGGGCTGAGGGAGAACATTTTTGTCAAAAATGGCCTTCAACTACTGAAAAGGTAAAGATAGGAAATGAGGATTACTTGTCTTGAACGACACTGATTCCTAAAGAAGACAGTGATGGAACATACCTCACTGGTGGAACCAGATCCTGTGAGGGAAATTATCATTCTGGACTAGTCAGTAAAATTTATACAATTTTATATGGTGACCTGGGCACATATACCACAATACTACCTCTGTGGGAAATAACCGGGAAAGGGGGGCCCTGAAAGGCTGTACACTAATCTCAGCTGATAGAACATTTCTGAAAAAGCTGCTTTCATTAAAATGGACCAGATACCTGGTGATACACACTTAATTTAATGTTCCAATCTAGTAGCTTTCACTGCCCACAGCCACAGAATCCCCCCAAAGTCTGGACTTATTGATGGAGTGAAACAATTAGAGAGACTGTCCACCAAATTTCCTAACTCTTAAAAATGGAGATTATTCCAAGGAATTCTGATTCCCCATTCAAGAAAGAGGCACTTGGATGTTGGCCAAAGCACACCATTGTGATGCTGCAAGATTGCCTGGTACAGATGTAGAAGAGAAAGGACACTGCATTGAGAGCTTTAAACATCTGGCAATTAAAGTTATCAGTGCCTCAAACAATATTTTAGACCCAGTGGCATTTAAGGGTGTTGTAAACCACAGGACTATGCAGGTCAAATTTGTAACCAACTTTCAAAGGAAGGAAAAAAAATCTAAAGTGTTAAAGCTGAAGACTTTCTTACAGAAGATCACAGTAAAAAAAAAAAAAAAAAAAAAAAAAAAAAAAAAAGGGAAATAAGTAAATAATGAGTATCTTCTTTCTTCCAATGAGGTCTAAACAATTGGGGAAAAAATTAAGAGAAGTTGAGGTTTTAGTCTTCAGCGAGATCTGGAGTCCAGGTAGTCTAATTCCCAGGTAAGGGCTGATCGTTACCACTTTACTAATGAGCAAAGCAAAATATAGAGTCGATTTCCTCTTAGGAAAATAAAAAATACGGACTAAACTAGAACAAAGCCAAAAATGGCCCAAAAGAGTACAAATTTTAACCATTTTATGTGTTGAAGCAGAATGTGGGATAAATTGTGCAGGGAAAGGAGTGAGGACAGTAGGCTAAAATTTTCCTCAGTAAAGGTTCTGGCATAGCTACCAGGCTGAAGAAGAAAGGAAGGGTCACCAAGGTAACTTCCTCCACTAAAGATAAAAGATAACAAATAGTCAATGAACCAGATATGACTTATAGACATGTTTCCTTGGACCTACAAAACATCTTCTTAAACATTAAGTCAATATTTAAAAATAGGGGGCTTTAATATGCACGCGCGTGTGCACACACACACACACACACACACCAGTCCTAGAGCAATATAAAGGTTTAGAAACCCTGAGTCTATGTTCCAGCATGGCGGTGCTTATTCAGAGCTCTTGAGATAGGTTCTATGCTACCCCACTGACTACATTTTCCACCCAGACTGCTCTACTCAATTACCTTACCTCTCTAGTACCTGTATATGTCTGTGACTTCACCACAGGACAGGGCTATATGACTTCAGCCTAGTCATTTTTCAGATAAAGTGTTAAAACCATAGTCCTATAATTGAACTACTAATGAAATCCTTCCACATAAACTAGCTGCAAGGATCTTAATGGGTTAATGTGATGGAGGATGTCTGCCAAGAAAGATGACTTTGGCTTGGGAGCAACAGATCTTAAATCCTTCCTTCTGAAAATAAGTATGTCTTGTTGGCTATTGTCTATTCAGGGAATTCCTAGTTTATGACAAAACAATCACGTTCTCAATTTAAAAGGGAAAGCTTCTGTTTCTGTAATTTATAGCAAGGAACATTTATAATTCTTGTAAAAGTGGTTTAAAGTTATTAAGATAAAAGTCAAAGAGAAAAATGAAGATGCCTGAAAAAAATCCCTGTTTTATGCTGCTTTGCCTTGTCATCTTAAAATGATTACTTTATCTTATCTGAATTCTCAAGGTGGTGTTATAAATAATGTGAAGAACACCTTTGTAATTATCTCCTTAGATTAAATTTCAAAAAGTAGGATAATATCCTGGGTCAAATAGTTTGCTCACTTTACAATTTGATATATAGACCAAATTACTTAAAGAAAGAACTACCCATGTAACTCCCATCAATAAATCATGAGTTATTATTTCCCTACCCCTTCATTAATAATGAATTTTGTCAATATTTTTAACCTATACTAATTCAAAACTGAAAGTATATTTTATCATGCATTCTGCACTGATAGAATTATTAATGCAGTTAGATATATTTTTCATGTTTCCTGGCAATTCGTATTTTTTCTGTTCATCACCTTTGTATGACCATTGTCCATTTTTCAATAGGGATATTAATTTTTTTATCATTGTAGGTCTCACTTTTTTCTCCTGATTCATGAATCTGTAATGTTTGTAACATTAATATTTTGCCACTTTTATTGCCTAGAAATCAACTTTGTTTGATGTGAATATCATTACTTCCTACTTTCTTCTTGCTTGTATTTGTCTGATACCCATTTGTCATATCTATCTAGCTATAAGTTCCTCCAACAAACACAGTTTTTCTATTCTCTTAAATAAGGTAAGCCTTTATTTTACCCTTCTTCTCCCAATGTTTCCTGATTTTGTTAACTAGGTTCTTTTGCTCCATTTTAAAAGTAGCACTCATATAAAAAAATTTTTTTTACATTTAGTTGCTAATTGCATATGCCAATATGTTTCACCAATTTCTGAACTCACTGTACGTCCCTGCATCCTACTCCTTCCCTTTCTATTCCATTTTAGCAGGTTTTTATTAAGAATCTATGAGTGGTAAACTTTCTTGGTCTTCATGTGCTTGAAAACAATGATTTATTTGGCATTTAGTCTGGATGGATATTTTAGTAGGATATAGAATTCTAGCCTAACCATTATTTTCCCTCAACTATTTGAAGACATTCCTTTGTCTTCTGAGAACTCTGGCTGCTGATGAAAATTTTTGCTCTTCTTTCTGATTATCTTGCTCTTTGATTTCCTGAGGTCTCACTGTACTTTTCCTATTAAATGACTGGTGAGTGTTATGGTTGGAATTGTGACTGCCTCAAAAAGATATGTTAAAGTCTGAACCCCCTAGCACCTCGTAATGTGACTTTATTTGGAAACAGGGTCTTTATGGGAGTGACCAAATGAGGTCATTGGGATAGATCCTAACCCAATATGACTGATGTCCATATTAAAAGGAGAAAATTGGACAAAAAGGCAGACATGCATAGGAGAACAACAACATAAAGAGATAGGAGGCAATGCCGTATGAAGATCAAGGCAGAGATCAGGGTGGTGTATCTACAAGTCAAAGAGCACCACGATTATCAGCAAACTCCACTTGTTCTAGGGTCTCCTTTCAAGCACCGGTATTTATTCAATAAGTCAGTGGGTGGATTGGCCCAGTTCCTAGATTTGAATCTGTGCCTGCTTATGGTAATTCTGTCTCTCAAAATACTCAGCTCTGTGCAATCTGTAACCCAGGAAATCATTGGCTTCGGCTTTTTACAACCTCCTTTCATAAATTATGAAGTTCCAACACAGCCTCTGTTTTTAAGCAGTAAGCCTGGCCCCAGTTTCCTGCTTTACATGGGCCACCATTAGTCCCTGTTACTCCATCCCAGCTTTGTCTAATTCTGGTCCCAAAATTTAGCAGGCTTATAATTTACTATTTTGAGTTTTCTCTTACAATTTCAGATGCATAGATAAATTTTTAGTTCAGCCATGTCTTTTCAATTTTTTCATTTTAGAGTTTATCATTGCTATATATTTAGAATGGCAAGTGAGGACTCAAACATGAAATCATAACCACATCTTGAACAGAAGCTGTGGATTACTTTCCAACTCTAATCCTTTATGAGTCATTCTGAGTTAACTACTGTTAACACTGTTCCCAGAGCCCAGTGCAGAGAACTCTGTTGGCCTGGAATGGCCCATCTGAACCATTCCTAGGCTATAAGTAAATTAGGCTTACACAGCTTTTGAAAACTAAGGCTAAGATAGGCTCTTTCTTTTTCCCAGGTTGATAAAATATACACATTCCAGCACCAAGTGCAGTATAAACAAACAAACATAGATAATAATTTTTCCTTAATTCTGAATGCTGATCTGGATTATTTTACTTCCATAATGCTGAAACAAAGTTCTTTGTCCTTACCACCTCAGAATTACAGACAGGAAACAAGAAAAAAGAGGCATACCCATTAGCGATAATCTTTTAACTTTTATTACACATGACATACCTCACTAGCAAGCCTACTTGTTGCTGTGGTATCTGACTAAACAAGATCAACTCTCCTCTTTCCTGGAGTGGAAGGGGTAATGAAGAGAAGCTTTAAACTCCTTCCTTGAAGATTAACGCCTATTTTCTTCAAAACCTAATGTTATTCCATTATCTTCTAACTTCTAGTAAAGCTGAAAAGACTTGGGTCATACTCATTTGTTCCCCATGATAGATGTCCTACTTCCAATGTCAATATAGCTATAGAATGCTTTATTTTTCATTGAGCTTCACTAAGGTTGAATTCCTTGTTTACGTTGGTATGGCTTGTATTTTTCCTTATGCTTTGAGCTAGAATCCTAGTATTCAAGCCCATAGTTCTTAATTAATCATTCACTTGCTGGAGGTTGTGTGAAGTGTATCTCTGGGGAAATTTTTATCTACCTACTTCTATGTAAATTTGTTGAGTATCTTGCTCTGAGAGCTTTCCATAATCTCTAAAGAAAGGATACCTTATACCATATTTTCTGTTCCCCAGCTTTGGACTCCCTAATCAGCCTTTTACAGATTTCACTAAGTAGCTACAAATCTATTTCCCTCCTCCACTGAGTATTATTCACGGTATCTTTTTAAGTTTAATCTTGCCTCCAATCATGCATCAGATTCCCATTAAAACCCCATCTAGGCAGTTAAAATGGTAGCATAATGTAGTTTTTCTATTAGATTTATATCTCTTGTGTTCTGTGGGAGGAGGATGAGTCTCAAGTCTTCTGTTCTCCCGTGGCTCTCTTTCACCACTGGAACTTCCATACTCATTTACCAATTCAAAGCTTAGCATCCTCAGCTGTCTTATCTGAACAGATTTGTAATATGACTCTATGGCCATGCACCTAGGGTATTCCTAAAGCTGAAGTTTGGCCTCTGTTTATGTTTTTGATGTTTTTGTTATTCACTTCCATAAATTCTAGGCAAAGGCACACATTATACAAATGTGCCCTGACTCTATACTCTTTTTCATAAATTTATGAATAAAGTGAGGTTTAATTTAGCAATTTATAATAAGAAGTGAGAACTAGTAGGCAGCCAGCTGAAGAACAGAGGAAGTATGAAGAGCAGTCAGTGATGCTGGGGAGGACTCCAAGAAGTTCAGTTTGGCTAAAACATGGATTATATCTAACAGTGCCATACTGACTTCTTAGATTCTTATCAGAAGGTATCATAGGTTAAAATAATAAATATTAATACTATTCAGATGTTTTATTGCTCCTTTTACTATCATAGGACAATGCATTTGAAAAAGTAGAACTGATTCTGTGGGAATAAAAAGAGCAAAGGAGTGAGAGTCACGGGAACTTTTTTGAAAAACGAGAAACAGCTGCTGTTAACCAGCTGTGTGTGCTTGGATGTGGCCCCTAACATCTCTAGGACTCATTTGCTACAACCGTCACGTATGAGAGTAAAACTCTCTATTCTTTAGAATCACTTCATGATGCATTTATTTATGTACAAATGGTAGTAGAAAGATGACTATTTATCTGCAAGTGAAGTCACATACATACAGAAAATATATTTTGATTCCTGCCAACCTACTTTCTTCAGAGTTTTGGTATCCCTGACATCACAACTATCATAAAAATAATTGGGATACCTTAATTAAACACATCCAAGACTCTTGAAGCAGAACCAAGAAAAATAGATTACAAAATTGCACACAGATGAAATGTGTATCTTTTAAAATTTCTGCTTAAATGCATTTTGAAGCAAAACTGTATTTTTTATTAAAAAATAGAGTCAAGATAGAAATAATTAGATTGTTTGGGGAATAATTTATTATAGTATTGTTCAAGCTCAAAACATGCCTTCAGAAGACTCTTAAAGACTCGTTTGAATTATTTTCACCTGCCTCTGAAGTGAAGGACATTTTACAAAAGCACAAAGTGGAAAAAATTATAAATAACTATGGTTATTAAAAGGAAGGCAGGTGGCATTGATTAGAAGGAAATAGTAAAAGATTATCATTTGGAAGTAATTTCACAATTACGTGCTATGGATTTATCTAGTCTGGAAACTACTGTGTGAGAGTAATGCAAATTTTGCTGAGCTTCATAATTATGAAGCATTTAAGATGAAAAATTAGCGCCTAATCACATTATCCCCTACACAGGAGCACATGGTTAGATATTTTTGCATCTGAAATTCTCTCCAATCACAGATCATTACTACATACTATCTTCAAAGCAGTGGAGACTAGAAGAGGGAAATAGCTCTGTTATTTGACATCCTGTTCTATTTTTCAATACCTAATACATAACGAACACTCAAAAAATACTGATCAATAATGTCTTTAAGGTGAATTCAGATTAAAATAAATGTGTATTACAAATAGTCTTTGGGCATAATGCAGTTACTCGGATCATCTTGACATAATTTCACATAAATCACAAACTGGGCAAGTTTGGGCAATGAGCTCACATAACTACTTATTTTCAATGTTATATGAACTCTTCTTAGATCATAATGGAGCCAGCCTTCGGTGCAGAGTAATCTTCTCTGACATATCATAATTTACATATGCAACGCGTACGTGAAAATACTTTCAAGTTTTTAGGCAATATCACCTGTGACCATGAAAATGACTTTGATTAGCAAAGAGAACAAACTTCTCCCCATTTTTCTCTTCTTTTGTAAGAAATTTCCCTTTGCAACCTTATGCACTGCCTAGTTCTCAAAATCAGTTGTGAACAAGAATAAACTAAGGATGTTAAAATATTCAAATTCCTGAATCTAACCCAAAGAGTAGGAAAGAATGATGGCTGCCTTGACTGCTTCATGGGATAATGAGAGAGCAGATTTGAAAGACTTCTTTTTAATTTTTATTTTTATGGAGTTGAAATTATTATTGTTATAATTAATACATTTAAGAAACCACATAGGAAAAGGTATTTTTGTTTGTTTGTTTTTTTGAGACACAGTCTCACTCTGTTGCCCAGACTGGAGCCGCATCATGGCTCACTGCAGCCTTGTTCTCCCCAAATAACTGGGGTTTCACTATGTTACCCAGGCTAGTCTTAAACTCCTGGGCTCAAGTGATCCACCCGCCTCAGCCTCCCAAAGTGCTAAGATTACAGGCATGAGGACCAAACTCAGCTAGAAAAGATTCTTTTCAGTAACTTTTTTCTAATTATAAGAGTATTATATGTTCGTTATATAAAATTTGGAAGACAATGAAAGGTATAAATAAGAATCTGCTCATATCCCACTACAAAGAAATAACAGCATTAACTTTTCTTTCTTTTTTGGAGCTTTTAAATTATTTATTAAAACACAAAGAAAATTGCAATAACCACACGTTTAGATCAGTTGACTATTCACAAACAACTTACCTGTGTAACCAGCATCCAGCTCCCAAATCCAGAAATAGTATGTTATCAGCATCTCAGAATCTTTCCCATTTCATGCCTCCTTTTGTTACAACACTCCACCAAAAATATATCTTGACTTCCAATGCCATAGGCAAGTTTTAAGTTTTGTGTGCTTTTGACTTATCTGTGTGTGTCCGTGTATATATATATTTGTAAAATATATATTTTTGTATATATGTAAATATATGTGTGTGTATATATACATATATGCATATGTATGTGTATATGTATACTTATGTATACTCAAGTCTAGCCTAGGCAACACAGTGAGACCTTGTCTCATATATATATGTATATATATATGTCTCATATATGAGATATACGTATATATATGAGACAAGGTCTCACTGTGTTGCCTAGGCTAGACTTGAGTATACATAAGTATACATATACACATACATACGCATATATGTATATATACACACACATATATTTACATATATACAAAAATATATATGAGCTCATATATATGTATATGTATATATGAGATATACATATATAAATATATGTGTATATGTATATGTCTCATATATGAGATATACATATATATATATAAATATATATATATGTGAGACAAGATCTCACTGTGTTGCCTAGGCTAGACTTGAGTAGCTGAGATTACAGGCATGTACCACTGTGCCTGGCTCTATACATTTTTATATATACATCTTCATTTTCTTAACATTAGATTAAGAGAGTATGGGCATTTGTGAAATTTATTCATATTGTTCTGTATAGTTATATTTTACTCATTCTTTTAGCTGTGAATATGCCACAGTTTGGGGCAATTACAAATAGTTCTACTATAGACATTTTTGTACATGTTTTGTGGTGAACATATATATACATTTATGTTGGAGATATAATTAGGAGTAGAATTGCTGGGTCACAGGATATCCATACATTCACTTTAGTATACGGCCAAATGGTTTTTCAAAGTGGTTGGACCAATTTACACTCCCGCTAGACGAGTATGAGAGCTCTAGTTGCTCCACATCTCACCAAAATTTGGTGTGCTCTTTTACGCTTTAGCCATTTCAATAGACAGAATGTTGTTATACTGTGGTTTTAATTTGTATTTTCCTAATGACTAATAAAGTTGAACTCCTATTATTAACATTGTGATATATTTTTCAGTCTTTTTTCTATGTGTATAATGCACATATAATATTTTAAAATTAAGATTATATTTCATATACAGTTTCACATGTACCTAAAGTTATCATATGAAATTTCCATATTTATAAATGTTATTCAGAAACATCAATATGACTTTTAGAATATCATTCTGCTAATGTTCTTGGGTGAATTTTATATAAACCCAAGCAGATTAGAAAAATATATTCGCCAGAGTCTAGTATGTGGGATAACTTATTATTTTCATTTTCTTCCATCTCATCAACAATAATTAATTTATGTGCTGATAAATTTATGCTCAGATATTAATTAAAATCTGAATAAAAATAGGCTAATAAAAGCAATACTGAAATTTTAATTGAACGACTAATATTACTGGATTGGTTTCTAGCTCCCCTTTTTCTCTTATATTAAATTGATTAAACTGTGATTATTTTATCCCAGGATGAGAAGCAGTGGAGTGGAGTTGTAGTAGTTAAGTCACCCGAAGATACTGGCATATTCCCTGGCTGTGTTGGGAGGTTTTTGTGCAGATCAAGTGAGAGTCATTTAAATCTGAAAACAGTTTGTACTATGTAAGGCATTATGATAAATTAGGGATTATTATTATAATTCCAGCACAGCAACTTGTAAATATAAAGTTCTCAATAAATATTTGCTCAAAGTCAAAAGTACAGGTGGCCAGTCCACAAATAAAGGCTATTCCGAGATATTCTGCAGTTGCAAAATTAAAAATGCCAGACTCTCACAATGAGAGAGGCCATTAGGATCAACTCCACTTTTAATCATTGTAGAGAAATGTAATGCTGAACATAAAGTTACCCCATTAGAACAGACATAAAAGATTACAGGATTTTTTTAAAAATAAGAATGCTGCTATTAGTCAGAGTTTAGGTTTAACTTATAAATATTCATCTAACAAAAGGCAATCTATTACTTATATATTTCCCTGTATAACTGATTTAGTACATTTATATTTTCAAGACAATTCTTAGCATTAGACTGTCAGTAATATTCTGGGTATGTTGGAAAGTAATTTAATGTATTTATCACAGTTAGGCACAGCTGACTCTGTAACCAGATATAGCAGTTACTTATGTGCTTTATATGTTAGAACAATGTAGCAGAGACCTTTGGCGGGGGTGGGGGATTGCTTTTAAAAAAAAGGACAAAAAACCAAACACCGCATGTTCTCACTCATAGGTGGGAATTGAACAATGAGAACACATGGACACAGGAAGGGGAACATCACACTCTGGGGACTGTTGTGGGGTGGGGGGAGGGGGGAGGGACAGCATTAGGAGATATACCTAATGCTAAATGACGAGTTAATGGGTGCAGCACACCATCATGGCACATGGATACATATGTAACAAACCTGCACATTGTGCACATGTACCCTAAAACTTAAAGTATAATAATAATAATAATAAAAAGGTTTGAACAAAAGAGTGATTACTCATTGAACATAAACCACGTTCTGCAAACTTCACAAGGTAGTTTAAGTGATAAGCATTTCATTTAACCAGAAATCAATAGCTTACTTTCTGTCACTGTGTTATGATGGGTAAGGCTTAAAACTGTGAACATTTAAAACAAATGAGTTAAGTTGTACTGAGAACATATTTAAGAAGGACAAGTCTCAATTCAGCACGTATTTCCTATTCTCATTGGCTTATATCATGAGGTTACATGTAACACTCTGCACTTTTTCACATATGCCTAGGCCCATCCAGCAACAACCTGCATTTCTCAGATAGTGAGCGCTTCTTCCTTTTCTCTTTCTCCTATTTATTTGTAGATGTCTATGTAATTTTAAAATTCATCTCACTTATTGATACATTACATGCCTCTAAGCCACTCGGAGGCAACATATAGGAGCACCCAGGTCCACATAGTGACATTTCCAGAGCTAATGATATATGCTATATGTCACAACTCACCTAGAACTTACAAGAAAAAAATAAGGCTACCAGACCAAAATCCCAAATACAAGCATTTCTGAATTTGTAGCAAGGATCACATTTGCAGCATTGCTAATTCCAACTCTTCCAAATCCTTCTAATACAGTAGTATGTAGATTATTAGGGTGATAGAGAACATAAACAATGTGTAGTCAAAATACCATTTGAGAACTTCCTGCATCAGAAGGACCTGAAATGATTACTGAAAAATGCCCCACTCAGACCCTCAGAGTCAAAATCCCTGGGGCTAAGCCAATTAGTCTAGATTTTCATTACATTCACTTAGTGATTCTTATACGTAATAAAGTTTGAGCATCTCTGCTATAACATATCAGAATATTTATCAGAGGTGATGCTATGAAGCTAGGCTTCAGACAGCAGCTGACCTGCTAGCATAATAAGCAGGGGCATAAGGAACACAGGTTATGGCTAGGCATGGGCACAAGCCATTTAAAGTCAGGCAAGCATAACAGTCCTAGACACTGGTTGTGGTTAGATTCTACATAGAGGAAGAAATACTAGTTTGTATCAGCAGATATCAAAATTGGGTGGGAAAGTAAGCAGAGCAAGAGGTCATGTGAAGAAGCTGCTTCACAGAGAAGCGGTCCAATCTCTGGATACTTCCATAGGTAAACGTAACTTAGACCTAGTTAAAGGTCCTCTGAATTGTAATCTATTCAACAAAAATATAAATACACATACATATATGTACATATGTATGTTTATGTACATATATGTATGTGTATACATATTTGTGTATATATGTATTAAATATGTGTGTATATAAAGATGTGGCAGTAATTAGACAAATTAGTCTCTGCTCTTATGGAATTAGTATTTCAGTAAGAGAAAACAAAAAATAAATAGAAAAATATACTGAAGCCAACTGGTGACAATAGTATAAAAAAATTAAAGCAAGACAAAGGGCATGGAGAGTAACAGTGTTATTTTAGGTAGGATGATCACAGAGGTATCTTTGATAATGACTTTTGAGGAAAGACTTAAAGGAAATGAGAAAGCAAGCCATGCAGATATCTGAAGGAAGATGCTTCTAGGTAAAAATTTCCAAGGTTGGAACATTCTTGGGGGGTCAAGGAGCAGGAAGAAGGCTAGTGTGCCTGGTGCCAACTGTCCAAAAGGGCGTGTAAGAGGGGCTGAGATCAAAGTAGTTACTGTGGGCAGATCTTGGAATATGGCAGGCCCAAGGACTTGAGTTTTACTGTGAGATGTGGAGATTTGAACAGAATAATGTTTGAAAACGATCATTCTGGCTGTTGTGGAGAAAAGTCTGCAGATGGGCAAGGACAGAAACAGAAAGACCAGTTAAGAGGCTCTGGCATGTCCAGGTGAAAGATAATGACAACCCAGACCAGAGTGGTAGTTGGAGAGGTGGAGAGAAGTAATCTGCCTATTTCAAAGGTAGATCTGACAGAATTTTCTAATAGATTGGATCTAGAGTATGAGAGAAGAACAGGAGTCAAGGATGTTTAAATGTTTTCTGTCTGAACAACTGCAAGAATGGAGTTGCCATTTACCGAGGGGGAAAGCAGCGGGAAGAACAGATTAGAGGGAAGTAGGAAATAAGAGTTTGATTTGGTGGGGGGTTGTTAGGTTTGAAATGTTTATTAGGCATTTAAGTGGAAACGTCAGGTAAGCAGTTGAAAATATGAGTCTGAAGTTCAGGGGTGAGAATAGGGCTGGACATAAAAATGTCATCAGTGTAGAGAGGCCAGGGAACTGGGTCAGGTCATCTGGAGAATGCATGGAGATAAAGACGGGGCCCAAGGACTGAGCCCCAAAGCGCAACAATGTTCAGCTGAGAAAAAGCCAGCCAACGAGAGGAAGCAGGGTCAGACAGCAAAATTGGAGGAAGCCAAGGAGAGTGATGTCCATGGGGTAACACGAAAGTGCTTTAAGGAGGGAGTGACAGTCTGTGACAAATGCTGACAATAGGTTGAGTACGATGGGAACTGAAAATTAACCGCTAAATTTGATGACATAAAAGTCATTATTGACTTTGACAAAAGCAGTTTTAGTGGTGCAGGATGAACAAAGGCCTGAACAGATTTAATATCAGAGAAATTGAGGAGGGAAAGTAAAGACAGCTGAAATAGTCAAGTCTCAAGGAGTTTAGCTATAAAGGATCAGAGAAAAGGCTTGGTAGATGGGGAATATCAAGAAGGCGTGGAAGTATGTTGTTGTTTTGAGGTGGGAGATATTACATGTTTTTAGGCTAATGGAAATGAGCCAGTAGAGAGGGGAGAAATTACAATGCAAAATGAAGATGAAAAGTGCAGGCACGAAGTTCCTGAGGAGATAAAAGAGGATGGCATCTAGTTCACAACAGGAGGGGTTGGCCTCAGAAGAAGAAAGTTTGTCATTTAAAACAAATGGAGAAGTAAAATATTCAGGTCAAAATACAAGTAGATTAATAAATGTGGTAGAAGGATAAGGAAATTATATTCTTGATTTTCCCTCTTTACCCAGTGAAATTAAAAAAAGAAGTAACCAGCTGAGGGTGAAGAGGGGGAAGGAGGTGCTTAGGAGCAGTAGAGTGTAACAGTGGATTGACTAAAGAAATGTAGCAAGATCTGCTGGGCAGCATCAGTAATGTACTTGAATTTTGTGGTTCTCTTTTTTCTTTTTGAGAGAAATTCTCCCTCTGTCACCCAGGCTGGAGTGCAGTGGTGCGATCTCGCTCACACAACCTCTGGGTTCAAGAGACTCTCCTGCTTCAACCTCCAGAGTAGCTGGGATTATAGGTGTGCACCACCGCACCTGGCTAATTTTTGTATTTTAGTAATTTTTGTATTTAGTATTTTGTATTTAGTAGGTTTCACCATATTGGCCATGTTGGCCCGTCTCGATCTTCTGACCTCAGTCGATCCACCTGTCTTGGCCTCCCAAAGTGCTGGGATTATAGGCGTGAGCCACCACGGCTTGTGGTTTTCAATGTGAGATGAGGCCAGCAATGTTTTGCAGGTGTGAAAACAGTAGAAGGTTGAATCTAATCAAAGTTGAGTTTTTGCCAGGTGATTGTGACAGAGGGAAAGAAGAGCAAGAAAGGTGAGGATGTAATCCTCATCATCATATAGTCACAATAGCTATAATTTATTCATTATCTGTGATGTGCAAGACACCATGCCCAGCAATTTATGGAACTGATCTACAATCTTTGCAATTACCCCTTAAGGGTAAGTATTATCTCCATTTTTCAGGTAAAGAAACTAAGGCTGAATGAGATTCAGTGACTCACAAAAGCCACATATGTCTAGTAGGTATAAGACCTGGGATTCAGTGACATTTCGCATATCTTAGATTGGTAATAATGACTGTGATATTATTAATTCTGATTTTCCATCTATGGCTCATTAGAAATGTAACAGGGAAAAATGAAAACGTGACTGCTGGAGTCAGCTTTGGAAAATACCCCGCACATACATTCCAGCCAATCATGGCATGCTAATTTAAGTGCTTGAGGAAATTTTCTGTTTGCAAAACCTTTTGATAAGAGCAGAATAGGCTGAGTAACCAGATTTTTGAACTTGAGCCAAGCCCAAGGAATTGAATCTAAGAACTTTGAAACTTTTTGAAACTCTTTTTTTTTTTTTTTTTTGTAATGTCAAAGTTTCTACAGTTCTTTCTGTTGCTCATGGTGGTGGCTTGATTTGACTCTTATTGGAGAAAAAAAAATTCAATAACTTTAGCAAGACAGCTATCACACTAAGATCCTAGTCTCAAATGGGCAATGAGGAGCTAAACTGCTCTGCATTATAAATAAAGGGCCACTTCATTGAGTGCTGTTTCTGAAAACCATAAATTGTCCAATTTTAGGGGTTCTGAACCCAAGAACAGAGAGTATTTGGTTCTAAATGATGGGGAAGAACACATTCCTCTAACATGGCATTGGCCAAGGAAAATGGGAGAATGGCCAGCTGGGAATAGCAACATCTAATCTCCAGTTGGTTTTCTTCTGCATCATAAACCCCATTCTGTTAGCCTCAAGCCTTTCGTAAAGTTTTATTTAAAGCCACAGCCTGCTCTTACAGGTCTGGGGGATTTAGAATGGGACCTAGGTCCACACATGGAACAAGATGTTGTGTGAATTGCTGCAGAAGCCTTAAGAAATGGTTTGGAGAAACCAAGAAACCTAAAGAAACTTTCCAGATGAGAAGGCATATATTACTGGAGAGTCTCAAAAAGAGGAAGTAGGTAACAAACAGGACTTCCTCCTAATCAAGTGAGATGAGGAACCATCACTGCTGTTAACCTAGGAAACTTAGGAACAGCTGAATTACAGAAACTCTGTATCTCTCTACCACACATTTTCAGCAGTACTTGTCAATATTCATGTTAGCTCCTTACAGATAATATAAATACAAGGTATCCAGCCTAATGTTAAATGCCTTTGTGATTGTCCCCTAGAGTTTCTGAGTCCTACCCTCTGATTTGCACTGGTGTTCAAAAGACACAAAATTATATGAATGTTTCAGATACAAAAGAGCAACACAGAAGAATCTACTAAGTAGCTATTCACTCCTTTCTCAGAACCCAGGTCATATGCGCTCTAGGTTTTCACCATGTTAAATTTCTACAAAAACACATTCTTACCACACCCCTTTTACAAATAGCACTCAATTTCTTCCCGCCTCCCTAAAGTCACTGAAGTGAAGTCTGGGACCCTCATTTATCTGTCTTCCTTTTTAGTTTGTTTGCGTTATTGGCAAAACTTCATGGCAAACCTCACTTTGCAAAACTTAGAAAATATAGAAATACAATGCAAAACTCAACATAAACTCACAGAGTAGGCATCACTAGCATCCCAGAGGTATTTGATTCTAGAACAAATATTGAAAACATACACTTACACAAATATATAAGCATCTCTCATTATCTTCATTATCTGAAAATAATCTGCTTCTTAAAAAATGTTGAAATAGTAAATTTTCAGTTAACAGGAGCCTATATCTCATCACTTTAATACGAAAAAAAAATTTCAACCCATCAAAACCCTCCAAATAATTTCCTCAAATATCATTAAAACACTCTTAAACACCAATATAACAAGTCGCCAAGAATTTCTGCATAATACAAAGCAGATAAAACACCAATTACCTAATTATTAAACTCTTAATGAACTCATTAGTAGGCATGTTTGCATGCAGTACACATGGAGATTGTACATTAGCAAATGTAAATTACATTTTCCTTCTACACTACAGAAAGTGTGCCTGTAATGCAAACAATAAAATAATGTATCAGATAATTAAAATAACATCTGAATTAAACCTGGGCTGGTAGACCCCTTCGGGTGCCTCACAGAAGCAATCACTGGTACCCTTGAATATCTAGATCCACAGGGAAAGGGTTGGAAAGACCATAAATGATAATGCACAGCATGTTTAAACTCCTATAGGGAACAGGTGCAATAAGACTGCAGTGGTCAGTACACCTTCTTGCTTGCACATTACTAGTTTTCCCTAGGTAGTGCTGGCAAATTCTTCATAAGTTTTTTTTTAAGATAATGAATTTGTATAGTGAATTGTTTTGTCAATTTTTGGTAATTGTTTTCAAAAATAATTATAGTGAATGTTCCTTTAGAGAGAGAGAGCAAGAAATATTATATATATATGCATATATATGTACACATGCACATACATATGCCCTATGTGTATATATATATATACATATACTGCTATATATATTATAATAGAAATCACTTTTTTCATTAATATTTACTAACATATTTTCCATGCCATTAGTTTCTAAATCACTCTTTTTAGATGATGATTGGTATTCTATCATACTCAAAGGAATAAATTACCATTTTCCTATTGTTGGTCATTTAAGTTGTTTCCAGTTTCCCATTATTAAAAAGCACTTCTTTACACATAAATCTTAGTGGAAATTCATGATTATTTAAAAATTTTTGAAAGTGGAAATATTGTCACTGGACATTACTATTTTTGAAGCTCTTGATCTGTATTGCCAAACCATCTTCCAGAAAAGTTGCACTAAGGACAATGCCCCGTGCAATGTAGAAAAGGGTCAATTTCAAGCACATCTCCAATACTGAGCATCTTCTCAAAAAAAAAAAAAGAAAAAAAAGAAAGAGAGAGAGAGAGAACTTTGCCAACTCAATAAGCAACAACGACACTGCTGTGTTTAAGTAACCATTCTTTTCATTACTATTTTTGCTAACTTCTTTATTAATCATTTATTATTTTGAACATTTAAATTTCTTTAGTGAATTTTTATTTTATATTTTGCCCTTGTTCCTATTAGATTTTTTCTTTCAAAAATGTATTCATAAAAGGTATTTGCAATGTAATTGCCCATTTTCTGTCATTTATGTTGTGAATACTTTTTCTTCTCAAAGTCTGAGAAATTTCAAAGCTCAAGTATATTTTCATTTACCAAACTGAATCAATTTCCTTAGGAGTATTTGCTGGCATAAAACGAGCCTCATCCATTCATTACAGCGGAGAATCTACCAAATTTTCATCTACCCCCCAACAACTCAAATCCTTATCTTTCTTCACGTTGGTTAGAAGAACCACATCTTCAACACTGGCCTAGGTGTCCCTGATTTTCAGGAAGGTCTGATAGGCTGGTCAAGTGGTTCTCCATTCCTTTTCCTGGGATTCCAGCTCTTTTGAGGTGGACAAAGAGGATTGGCCAGAGCTGAGACCTTGATCTCATCAGTCCCTTAACTTGTCCAGCTCTCAATTTCTTCAGCTGTAAAGTGATTACCATTATCTATTTTAGTTTTGTCTCTGATACAGTTAATAGTACATGTGCCTGAAAGTAACTTTTCATTAGAGGGCTTGAAAGACTTCATTGGTTTTCAATGCTAAATTCCTTATTTTGCCAAATGAGTAAAATTCATAATTTTTTTTATTAACATCAACTTTTTTGCATATTTACTGACAAAAACTTGACTGCCTCACCTTGGAAAACTGAAAAGACTATTAATGGAAAGATGGCAATGTATTCATTCAATAATGCTGGGCACTGTGCTCAGCCCTGAGGAAACAGTAGTGTATAAGAACAATCTCTGCTTGCTAGGATGTACAGCATAGTGGAGAAGGCAGGTCTGCAAATAAACAATTACACTCTTGTGAGATAACACTGATGAGGAGTGCATGCAACCACTGTGTAATCACGAATAAAGCATGCAGAGTAAAGGAAAACACCACAGTGGAGCTGACACTTGAACAAAGGCCTGAAGCAAACATATGTGTTTCCCAGCACTTGAAGGAGAAGAAGGAAGGGAGAAAGTTGCAAGTAGAGGGAACCTGGAATGCTCAGGCATGGAGGTATGACCCACTGTGGCATATTCAGGGGACTGCAATCAGCTGAAGAAGTCTAGACTATAATCGGGGACTTGTAGGAAAAGAAGTTTGGAAGGAATAATAGTGAAGAGCTTTGCTTGCTCTAAAATAAAATGTGGGTTTTATCCTCCTGTTAATGGAGAAAGTTAATTTATTTCAAATATATATATATATTTAAAGTAATTTGCATTTATTTTTGAATGTTGACTTTCATTACTTCATAGAGAATAGATTAGAATGAAGAGAAAGAGGAGGACAAAAACTGTAGGAGGCTTTCACAAATAGTCCAGGAGAGATATGAGTCGAAACTAAGACACTGAGAATGTTTATTACAATAATATATTCTAGTGATTCACACTTTTTGGAATTAAAAAATCTAAGCTCTACCATCCAGTTGCAAAATGCCATAGGCTGTAACAAATACCAAGATTATCTTGTTTTAAAACATTTTAATTTTACAAGCATTTACACATAGGCATTATATATCACATCAAAATCTCAGTTCTTTTTTCAAAAGTATCCTTAAGATTTCATTTTCCTGCTGACAACTGTCTGTTGTAAAAGAGGTAAATCAGAATAAGATACTCAAGAAAAGATAATTACTTTAACCAGGATTAGAAACTATAATTCCCAATTCCTTATAAGATTTTATCACCTCTATAGTTGTTTTAATGTTGCTTATCTCTTTCTGCAGCATGAACTCTTTTAAAAATCAAATCCCTTCTTTTTGTGAGTAACAAAACCAACGTCATTTTCATTGATATAAAGTAGAGCTTTGGTTCAATAATATTCCTGAAATGGCTTTCTGCAAATGCTCATGAGGATAGCTACCTTTTCCTAAGTCTAACTATTCATCCACTATATTTTCTCCCTAATGTACTAATTTATCAAAAATATTTTTCCAGATATCAGTATTTTGTGGCATGAATTGAATTTGGTCATTACTAGTGTACTTTGAGTTAATTATACCCCCAAATTCCTTTATTCATTCATAAATAGAATTATTTATTTCACATTAAAAAATCACTTTAAGAATTAGGCACTTGACTTTGTTGGTCCTCACATTCTTTACTTGAAAAAGCAGGGAATCAGTCCACAGAGCTATAAGCTTTTTCTCCCCAGCCTTAATATTGTGTGATTCTACATAAAATCAATGACAGTTTCATTAATATTTTATTCAAAAGAATTATATTTTAAATTCATATTCAGAATAAATTATTTTAGAATTATTTTCTTGGTTTTCATACTGTTTCAATACTTCTAAAGTAATTTATTTTCTACAATTATTATTGAGAATTTTCTACATACACGATATCATAAGTTATTTAAGAATAAAAAGGAATAAAACAAGGTTCTTGTCTCTACATCTGCCTACATCTAATAGAGAGTTAAAAAGCACAGAAACAAAAGAAAAATTTTGGGGGCCTGGTGTAGTGGCTCACACCTGTAATTCCAGCACTTTGGGAGGATGAGTCAGGAGGCTCCCTTGAGGCCAGGAGTTCAAGACTACCCTGAGCAACATAACAAGACCCTAACTCTACAAAAAAGGTTTTTAAAAAATGGTGCATGCCTGTAGTTTCAGCAACTCAGGAAGCTGAGGCAGGAGGATCACTTGAGCCAAGGAGTTTGAGGCTACCGTGAACTATGATCGTGCCACCGCACTGCCGTCTAAACAATAGAGCAAGACCCTGTCTCCAAAACAACAAAAAAAGAAAAACTATAATTAAAAGAATGTCATTTGGCATATCATAAAGAAGTTCCCAGCAAAGAGAGGTATTCAGTTAGAGGATGAAGAAAGGCTTCAGGAAGGAAATGGAATTTGAGACCAAATTTGAAAAATGAATGAGCTTTTATTCAAGAGGAGTGGGGAGAGAGAGTACATTCCGAGAAGAGGCAAGACTATGAGTATAACTTGGGCTGACTTTGGGGAATAATTAAAAAGCAGGGTTATTGCAAAAGGTAGAGAACATACAGAACTGAAAAAAGACAGGGTCAGTCTATGGAAAGCCACTGTATTCATAAGTATTCTTTTGGTTGCAAGTGACCAAAAATCCAGTAAACCAGAAAAGAGATGGCACTAGCTGAAATAACTTAAAAGGTTACTTTAGACTAGCTTTTAAGTGTGGTTTATTTAGTGGCTCAAATTTTGTCTCCTGGAGACTGCCTGGATTATTTTTCCCCCAGGCTGGTTTTGTTTTCAGGATTGGTGTGTTGGTTTCTGGCAGTTCCAAGCTAACATCAGTAGAACATCCAGTCCAGAGGAAGAATCAATCTGCTCCCAAGTAGTCCTGGAGCTGAGTTCATTTCCCTGATTGACTGACTTGGGTAATATGCCCATCTCCAACTGTGACCAATGGGGACGGAATGCACTGGTCGGCTCAGCCTGGGTGCTATGTTGCACCCCCAAAGCCTGGCAGTAAAATGTTTCCTACCACACAAATGGACCAGAGTGAGGACGAGATGGTTATTCAAAGCAAAGAGCCTTGAGAAAAGAGGCTTCCTGCCACTAGAAGAGGATGTTGCTCTGGGCAGCAAATGATATTCCATGACTATGAATAAAAAGCCGAAGTTTTGGGACATTAGTGGGCAATGGCAAGCCACTAAAGATTTCTGAACTGAGCAGCATTGTGATTAATGCTGACCTTTATAAAATTAATCTGGCTGCGATGTATATGATAGGTTGACGTAGGAGATAAACGGAGGTGATAAAACTAGCTTTAAGTGATAAGAGGTTTAGGGAATCTGGGCTAGGATGGCAGTGGTAACAGTAGAAAGGAGTAGTCAAAAGCAAGAAATATTTTTGTTCACAAATGTTTTCTCACCAGGAGTAAGAAACTCTAGAAAGTACACTTAATATTAAAAGCAATATTGGATCACTGAAAAAACATTGTCCTAAAGAGTAAACAAATAGAGTGTAATTTCTTAAATTGGTTTAATAGGAGGCCCAGCTCTGAAGCATCCAGCTTGTTTGTTCATTTGGAAGAACACTGCTGCCATCTCCTCGTCATCAGAGTCCACATACTTTTATTATTCATAATTCTTCCTGGCAGCCTGGGGTCGGCTGTGTGAGCTTCCCAGATTTTTTCCAGATCAAATGCCCTGAAACACCAGCTAATTTCATTCTATGTGTCGAAGAGACAAAAAGGGTGAGTGGGCAAACTTTAACAAAATGTTCCTCCTTCTGATTGAACAACAAATATCAATTAGTCATTTTAATTTTGGTCTACAATTATTTTGACTTTTGTTCTCTCCTGCACCATCTTTCAGCACCAGAGTTTGAATTCTACAGATTATGAAAGAATGATTGAATCATCAGAAGACTCTTATTTCTGATTTTTAAGTCCACAAGAACACTAACCTCATCATTTTTACTAAGCTTTTTCAAAGATTTAATAAATCCTGAATTTTCAATACCCATTTGAAATGCAGGAGGATTCACTTACTACTAAGCAAAATTAAATTTTGTCAATACAAAATAGATTCTACTGCTACCTCTCAATTATTTAATTGTATTACAGTGATTACAACTGCAGTGGTACTAAGCACATTTCTTGCTGTAAGAAAGCTGAATGTGCTATGATTTTATGCCAAGTCCACTGACCACTCAAAATACAGTGAGATTATTTTATAAATGGAGTGCAATATGCATTCTTCTTCTCTTGTGGCACTGAGGTTGCTCATGTGTTATCACTGCAAAAGGCAAGAGCTAGCTTTGCCACACATTTACATGAATAAATAAACCTTCTAGGCCACAGTGCTGGTCAAATTTTATGGTACATACAAGCACCTGGGGATCTTGTTGAAACGCATATTCTAATTCAGTAGGTCAGAAATGGCACCCAAGAGTCTGTATTTCTTACAAGCTCCCAGAACATACTGATGTTGCTGGTCCACACGCCACGTTTTGAGTAACAAGGGTCTTCAAATTTAATTACAAAATAAATCTTTTGTAAAATACTTTTCTGGACCTAGATTATTAGACATGCATTGTTTCTGAGGAAAACAAAGATAATTCAAATCTCATTCTTAGTCTAAGAAATATTCTAGGAAAGTGAAAATTAAGCTTAACCAATCAGAAACCACAAACTAACCTCTAACTATGGACTTTCCATTAGAATGATCCAAATAAGTCCAGTATTCCTCTTTAACCAAATAATTTCTTTGCTCTGCTTCGACATTTACCCTATAAAATCTTTCCCTTCAACGACATCCGACAGAGTCCCCAACTGCTTTCGGTCTGCTGCTGCCTGATGCATGAATGGCTGTTTGCTCAAAAAATCCTTTAAAATTTTAATGTGCCTTAGTTTATCTTCTAACAGAAGGAATAAGTGTGAAGAGGAATTCTTCACAAAGGAAAGCTTTCACTCCTGAGAGTTTGAGAATGTAGGCAGTAACTAAATGAGTGACTCAAGTTTAAGAAGAGAATATATTGAGTTCTAGCTTCAACTCTAGGCAGTTGCCATTCTGATCCAAATGCTTTCATGGTTGTTGGCTCCTTGAACCTGCCGTTAGATAATAATAAGCATATAATGGATTGGAAAACTTTGACCCTATTGTTACTTCACAGATTTCTAGTACTTTTAAATCAAAGCACTATACTTTTCCCAGTTTTGATATCAACATGATAGTATTCTATGATAATTAGTCCCATTTTAAAATTTGCAGTGCTTGAGGTCTCAGAAAATCAGTCCTCATCTTTTCTGAACTGGGAAAAAAAAAGTCTGTTTGCATATTCATATATCATGGTTGGTAATTTACAACTTCCTTTGCATACATTCAGTCCTCAGCAGCTCTGTGCAGCACACTAGGTAGATATTTGTCTTATTTCAAAATTGAGGAAACAGAGAGTTGGTACACTTGCCCAAGAAAGCAGTGAGGTAGTGAGATGGAACTAGCACCTCTTGTTGCTGACTCCAAGTCCTGTGCTTTGTCCTATAAACAATAATAAAATAAGAACTGGATGGCACTTTACAGTTTCCAGTGCTCATGAACATATCTCAATTTTCAGGGTAAAAAAAATAAATTTTTTATACAGAGTTTAGACATGAAAAAACCGATGTCCAAAGTAGTAAAAGGAAATTGTCCAAGGGTAACTACTGGTGGAATCTAATAGGAATCCATGTCTCCTGCTTACAAGTCTTAGTCCTTTTGTGTTTGTTTGGTTGGTTGTTTTAGGACCTCAGATGCATTGAATTGGTTCATTTCACATTCTTTTGTTCATTTCACATTCTCCTCATTAGTCCATACATGGTTCTATTTTATTTAGTTACACAGTAATTTTTAATAGGATATTAGATGTCCTATGAATCACTACCCAGCATAGAAGCTAACACATTACCATCTAACCTTCAAGTGAAATGCTTCCCCATCTCTTTCCCTGCCTCCCCTCACCCAGGGTCACCAACATTCTGAACACTATATTCATTGTTCCACTGCTTTCCTTTTTATGTTGTTGTATATGAATATATGAATACACATTGACATTTCTAGGGATTTTTTAAACTTTATAAAAAGCATATTTTGCTATATGCAATATTTTGGGGATATCATGCTGTACATAATATGAGGGGCCTGTAGAATTGGAGATGTTTTTACCAACAAAATTAGGTAATCACAGTATGCACCACCCCGTGGTGTGTGTGTATATATGAACATTTATTGTGTAGACACATCAAACTACCCAGTCTCAACTTGAGACATATTTAAATGCACTCTTCATATATGTGTATATGTGTGTGTAAGTGTATAGTAGTAAAGGTCTATTCATTCAACAAATATTTATTGTGTGCCTGCCATGTGTCAGGAAGTACTAAATATCTTACTGTGCACACCCGTGCAAAACCAAGTGCAACACTCCACCCCCCTAAAAAAGTCCCTGATCTCATGGAAATAGCATTGTACAGAGGGAGAGACAGACAATACATAAAATAAATATGGAAAATATAAAGGATGTTAGGTGATGTTACGTGCTAGGGAAAAAAATAAAGCATGCCAGATCCTTAGGGACTAGGGTTTGCCGTTTTAAATAGAATGCTCGGCGATGAACTGGGGATGAGGGGAGCGGGGAGTCTTTATTTAACGGGTGATACGAAGGTAACTTTCGAGAGCTGAATCAGAACCGAAGTAAACTCTTCGGCAACCCCCGCACTCAGCCTATAATGTCTGTAGGATAACAGGCTCAGTCGCGGTGGATGGCCCCCGGAGAGACGATGCCTTTCTTCCGGCCGGCCATCCCCTCCGCTAGTATCGCCCTGCCCGCCGACGCCGCACCTGAACGCCGAGCTGCGGGCATTTTACACCAGCGCGACCACCGCCCGCCGGCACCTCGCCTTGCCGCCGCGCCCGCGCGCGGCCCCGAGGACGCGCTCGGGGAGCGCGCACCGCCCGGGGCCGCCCTCGGGCCGCTCCCAGGACCCTGGGAACGTGCGCGCGTGCCCAGCCCCGCGGCCTCTCGGCAGGCACGCGGCCGGGAGGACGGCGCGCGCCCCGCTCGGCAGCTGCGGCGGCGGCTGGTGTAGGCGCTCACGTCAGGGCTGAGAGGAGGGGGTTCGCAGCTCAGAGAGTGAGAGAGACATGAGGCAACCTGGCAGGAAGCGAGAAAGAGTTCGGCGAAGAAGGAGTGAGTTCTAGAGACGCCCCGCGAGCAGGACCCGCGCCTGCAGGAGAGCGTGGCCGACCCGGCTCCTCGCCTTCTCTGCGCGCTCTCCCGCGTCCGCTTTCAGCACCCCGAGCGGAGAACAGTTCCCGGCAGCCCGCAGCGCTGCCGAGTGGCCGCCGGCCGGCCGAGTACCCGGAGCTCCAGGGGGCTCAGGAGCACCCTCTGAGAACCCGCTGTGCACCCACCTTCTCCCCTCTTTTGGTGGGCAAGTAAGCACGGGGGAAAAGCATCCGGTGGCCTCAGGGAGCCCTGAAGAAACCGAAGCAGAATGTACCAGGGACACATGCAGGTAAGACATTTCTATAGGGCTGGAGAGAATTCTTGGGGGCTAATTTAAGAGCAAGGCGGTTCACCAAGTTTCTATGGTTAAGTGCTGCCTTTGCACAACTCAACAAGTGAAGTGATGCAACATGACCGTGACATTTCTGTCCGGTGCTGCCGGGAAAACTAGACCGGTTTCCGAGGGTGGGAGAAGGGGAGGGAAGACCTCAGAACTTCGACTGGGGAAGTTTGTTTTCTGTGCATTCCCTGAGCCTGTTTCTTTAAACAGGATCAAGGAATCGAAACAGAGGAAACCCTGGAGATGACCGTGTTTCCGTTGTAATCCTATTGATGCATCTCAGCATGTATGTCAACTGAAGGGCAAGCAATAATAGGAAAGACAAAGCTTTTCCTTTACCGTCTGAAAAGGTTGCTTGACTTAGAACACTCTGTCACTTTCGCTTCATTTTTTAAAGTGTTATATTTAAAAAACGATTTATACTGTATTTTCCCCCTTCACCTTATGGGACATTGCCATCTACTCCAATAGTCACAGGATGACTTGGGAGGATGAATTTCAAACACATGTCCAAGGAGCTCTAATGTTTTTCAGGGGAGGTGCTGCCTCCGGTTGTTATTAATGTTCATCTGAGCTGAGCCGCTGCTTCTTTCCGATGCAAACACTCTAATCTCTTGGGCAAGATTACTTTAACCTTGACTCCAGTTCTCATTCATACGGTTGGTTCTTTCTTATAAAGGCAGATATATGCTTTGAGAGAAAAATAAAATACTAACTTAGCTTTCTAAAGTATGAACTGGACTCTTTATTGCACCTAAATGGTTTAGTCATCAGGTTTGATGTTTGGGCTTCCTTTCCATTCCAAAGGTGGTCAAATACAATCATTATGTGTGATGCCTTTATCCTGGTGTGTAACATTTATGAATACTGAGGATTTTGCTTCTGTGTCTTTTAGAGCAATTGGAAATAGATAAATATGTTGTTACATTTATGACTTAGTACTACCCAGATTTAATTTCCATATCTTATGGAAATTCTTTTGGACTATAATCCATTTTTAAATAAAACACAATATTTCATCATAGTCTCGATTTTTATAAGAATTCTCAATATATAGTGCCAGAATTCCAAAAGATTTCCCATATGACTAACATCATCCGTTTTGAAAATTATTAATATGATTATATCACATTTGATAGACAAAAATTAGTGAATGAAGTATATTTTTAAATATTATATATGATCAATGTGATCTGCATGTTTCTTATAAAAGCTACACCAATTGAAAAGTTTAGTAACAAAGAAGAATTCAAACAACGACTGCTGAAAAAATTAACAAAGAATTATTACTATGGTTTTATGCTTCATCTTCACCCAAGAATGATAATTACAATTTTATATATTATCTGTTTTTTAAACAGTTTCTTCACAAGGGTAAAACAGGAAGATTTTAGTAGAGTCAACCCTCAAAAAATTGTTCATTTACATAAAACTGACAATTGACCACTAAGGGGAAATTAACAAAAACTTTGCACAGTATTGTTTTGTTGCTTAAAAAATATGTTACTGTGAATGAAGAATCGAAGCAACAATATGGTAAATTCATGCACCCAAAAACAATTTTAACTCAGTTTTCTCAATATCTCAAAGGAGAATGTTATTGAAACTTGAGTTGCCTAGAACAATGTCTGAGGGTTTAATTTCACTTAGAAAGAATAAACAAAATATAAGACTCTGCATATTCTCTCAACTTAATGTCTTTTGCTTGTGCACTGCTGTAACAGCAAATATGATGACTTGCAGTAAAACTCACAAATCTTTGCTGCCAAGCTTAAATTAAAACATTACTAAATAAAGACTGTAATCAATACATCCACCAAAATTTCAGAGCATAATACTTTTTTCCTACTTACTATTAACCATTAATGTTAAACGTAAAACTTCCGAGGCCTTAGTAGGTACGTTTAGTAGTTATTCAATAGTATGATTATCTGAATGGGCATCTGCTCCCCCCAACAAAAAAAACCTATTACAGATTGATTTATAATATACTTTTTGGCTTACATTTTAAACTCATATCTCTTCCCCGAAGAATATTATTTAGCCTATAGACAAAATTTCTATTGCGTTGGTATACTAGATTAAATAACGTTTCCTTATCAGAGATACTATCGTCTTCCTGTGTGTACCTGACTCTAATCACAGATAAGAAGAAACATATTCCAAACACTCCAAAATGTGTATAATTAAAATCTGAATCCATATTTGGTAAAGTGGACCAGGGATAAGCAGATTTACTAACATTTCTGCCAGCTTTGGAGTTTATTTGAAACATAATGTTACTTGACTGATACCTTAAAACAAGAGCGAAACAGAAATGTTTGCAATCATTTGCTATGCATTCTAATTCTTCTCTTTTCTGTATCCAAGAGACTTTAAAATAAAGTGCTTTGTAAATTAGCAGTTTGAAGTAGGGGCAGGTGTTCTCAGGAAGACTTAAAAATAGTCTAATTTAAAACTCCTGTGGTGCCTTTGTTTTTGCAGCTTCATGATTTTGCAAATAAAGTCTATTAATTCTCATACATATGGCTAATTCATCTGGTTTATGGTAGAATCTGAATTCATTTTAGAAACCACAGACTTTTAAAAACACACATTTGGTTTGCTCTGCTAGTTCATTAGAAAATAAAAGTTGGCATCTATTACAGATAGAGCATAGAGTAACAGATATTTCTTGGTTTCATAGTAAAAGCCACAGGTATATTTCTTAGGAGCAGGGTCCTGCAGCTATGTTTTTATCCAGCTGCCTTACCAGTTATTTCCAAGGGGAGTTAGTCACCCCAGTAAATGAAGCAAAGGTTGCTTCTTTTGTGACTGTTTTAGATTTACTTATTTTTTTCTTTTGACCAAGGGCACTGATGATGATTGAATATACTTTAGCATCGGTCCTGACAAAACTCTGTTGCTCATAGAGGGCCTGTGGTCTTAATTCCACCAATACCTCTGTCTGTTCAGGGCTGAGGTGATTATTTGCCTATGTGCATTTGAGTTAACATTTCCAGTTAAAGCAAATTATTACATGTCTCTCAATATTTTCTTAACCTAGCCGTTTTTTTTCTGGGGTGGTATAAATACAGAGAAAAATAATTTCAATTTTCTACTAAGATTTTTTGAATTGTTATTGAAGAATCCACAGTAATGGGGGTTTTTTAATAAAAGAAAGTTATTTCAGAGGGCAATCAAACAAAAAATCTATTTGTAATTGTAACTGATCTTTATTATAGGCATTCAAAGCAGACTTTCTGACTTATTCAAGCTGTCTGGGGAATCATTCCGCACCCTCTAGCTTCACAAGACATAAACTAAGGAAAATTTAAATGACAAAAATTGTAAGATTATTAACAGCTCAAAAAGTAGCCATTTGTTTTCCCCCAGGGGAGTTTTGCATTTGTTTTTCTATATGACTTTACTTAAGATTTTTCTTAAAATCTTCACAAAGGGGAATAGCTTAGGTAATATAAGTTATGTTAGTACATTAGATCTCGCCCCTGGGGATTTATTCAGGTTCACTAGAAACAACACGCATAAGAAACCAATTGAAGGTAAGACTGTAGAATGTTGTTTTCAATACCCTGAACAGTAGGTTATCATAATTGAGGCCCTCAGCAAAACTGTAAAGCAGATGATATTTATCATGGGTACTTCCACCTCTCTAACAGATCCACTTTTTTCCCTCCTGGTACCACCTTTTTTTATTCTTGAGACAGGGTCTTGCTCTGTCGCCCAGGGTAGAGTACAGTGGCCCATTCTCGACTTACTGCTTGCTATGCCTCCCTGGCTCAAGAAATTCTCCCACCTCAGTCTCCCAAGTAGCTGGGACTACAGGTGCACGCCACCGTGCCCAGATAATTTTTGTATATTTTGTAGAGACGGGGTTTCGCCATGTTGTCCAGGCTGGTCTCAAACTCCTGAGTTGAAGCGATCCACACGCCTTGGCCTCCCACAGTGCTAGGATTACAGGCATGAACCACAGCTCCCAGCTCACCCTTTTCTATCCTGTGTTATTTCTTTCTTAACCCTTTGCTAAGGCATTAACTGCTAGCAAAGATATGACTAACAGCAATAAACCACCTGCACACACACACACATACACACATTTTCAGAGGCGAATCTTTGAGATTAGTTTGGAGTTGGAGCGAGGGTGGCATTTTCAGGAGAGTGAGCAATGCTGGGGTTTGTTGTGTTGTTTTGGTCAGTGGTCGCTGCTGCCTTCCTCTCCCCCTTTTCTATCCCAGTTCAAGTGGCACCTGGTCTTCTTCCTCAAATGTCATCTTATAAGTAACGATGAGCATAAGTATGATGAAATATTAACTAGAACCCTATTGAAGCAAATTCATGTACATTTAAGCTGTTGCTCAAAATTATGACACAAGCTCCAGCAAGATTCTGAAGTGTCTTCCTGTATATTCACATGCAAATCATGTTTGGTATGGATGTAGTGTTGAGCTTTTAACACTTGAAAGTTATAATAGTTGTGGTATGCATTAGCAGAATACTTGATTAATCTGAAAATCTCATTCCCCAGTCATACTGGCCAACAGTTTATCTACTTACTATAAGAAACACAATACAGTCTTTATAGATTTTATTTGTGGTTTATAAATATTCCTTCTAAAAACATGTGTTTGAAAGTAAAAATTTCAGCATATCAATGTTTTTATTATAAAACATTTTTTAAAGTAAAGAATAAGAAAAGGTTAAAACACAACTTGTTAACTCTACAATTTTGAATCTCTAGTATTACCACTGCCAATCCTGGAAACATTAAGATGCGATGCACCATGTAGTCAAAACATCTGGCAGACTGCTTTTTTACACTTTTCATTGAGATCACATGTTTCCAACATAAGCTAAAGCTGTTAAAAGGTTTTATATTTTGAAATTACCTTCTTGATACATTTATAGGATAACCAGTGTGCAATTCTAACACTAAATGTAAAGGTAAACCCCAGCCTAGTGTGTCCTTATTAAGAGACCTAAATCCAATCTGAATGTTTGGGACATCTAAAAATATAATTTCAAATATGCTGACAGAGAAAACTAGTTACCAAGTTCCTGAAACATTTTTCATCTTTTTATAATTCAGAACATATAAAACACAAATCATCTTGAACTATTGCATGGATCCAAGGCCAGAGTGCTGTGAAGTGGGGGTTATGTTTCTTTCAGTGACCTTTTCATTATCCCCCACCTCATCCACTTCTACCTCACCTCACCTATACCATCCCGTTTAGTAGGGATACCAAATGAGAGACTTTCTTTCCCAGTCTGCTCAGAAAAATTATTATAGCTTATATATTACTGTATTATAGAGCATAAACAGGAAGATAGTTAATACTCTGTTAACTATCAAGAGAGTTGCTGAAGGTGTAATAATACCACACACTGCCAATGTTATCTTATGTCATGCTGACTGATTCTTACTAGTTAGTAACCAATATACTATTTCTTTTATTAAAACCCCATTAGATGAATATCCATTATCCTACTCCATGTAAGATTTCACTAAATGGATCAAACTTTTGGATTGTTTTTTAGACACCACTGTTAGAAATAGCACAGATGAAAAACAATAAGCTCATTTAGACAGGAAGAGGCTGTTTTTGCCATTTCATTAAAAAAAAGAAAAAGACAAAAATTCCTGCCAGCAGCTCCAAAATGGGGTTAACCTGACCCAAGTGAAATAGTTTGAATTTCAGGTGCATGCTCAACTCCCCAAAGTTTCTACTCATGTGCACATACCTCTGGAAAACCAGATAAACCCTGCAAGTGAGACTTGATGTAGCAAGTTATTTTCCCCAAACAGAATGCCATATGGTGATCTATGAATCATGGAAATTCCAGGAGAAGAATGGTGTTGCTGTGATGCCAGAAATCTACCTAGGGAGTCACAAAATCCCCACTCCCACACACCCTCTTAAAAATCATATGGTTCTTTTTTTTTTTTTTTTTTTTTTTGGGGGGTCGGAGCGGTTTTATTGGGCAGCAGGGGCTGCGGGCCGGTGGGGCATCACCGATACAGGTAGTCAGCCTGGATGTTGGCAGCGATCTCGGCCTCCCACTTGTCCCCGTTGTTGAGCAGCTTCTCCTTGTTGTACAGCAGCTCCTCATGGGTCTCCGTGGAGAACTCAAAGTTGGGGCCCTCGACGATGGCATCCACGGGGCAGGCCTCCTGGCAGAAGCCGCAGTAGATGCACTTGGTCATGTCGATGTCATAGCGGGTGGTCCGGCGGCTGCCATCAGCTCTTGGCTCAGCCTCGATGGTGATGGCCTGGGCAGGGCAGATGGCCTCGCAGAGCTTACATCATATGGTTCTTGAAGCAACTGGTATGGTAGAAGAATTCATAACCATGTCATATGAATAATGATTGAAAGAACTGGGGATATTTGGCTGGGAAAATAAAGACTCAAGGAGACCATGATGACTCTATATAAGTATTTGAAGGGCTGGCTATTTAGGAAAGGGATGACATTGTTCTATACAGCCTTGAGGGTTAAAACTGGTGTTAAATTAGGGTAAGGTAAAAAGTTTCCTCAAGGTGGAGACAATAAGAATGTACCTCATATAGCACCCAGTTTGGCAAGATGCCCTCTTGGAGATGGAAGAGGTGTAGGGTGAAGGGAGAGATATGGGTGAGATCACAGTGACACTGTGCACACATAGGCCCCTATTCCAAGACATTATGCCTTGTAGAGAAACCCAGTGAAAAGCACCATGGGAAAGACCCACACACTAGGTATATGTGAGTTTGTGTCCCTATCAAAATGGTTGTAGTCAACTGAAGTAATGACCAGCAAAATCCAACATTTCCTGGGAAAATATTCCCTGTTTGTCAGTATTTGGGTGGGCATCTGACAGAGTACTATCATGAAAAGTGATCAGAAACAGTAAAAGGTCAGAAAATATGGAAGCTCCTTAAGAAAGTAAGAAAGAAGAAAAATTAAAACACCATGAGCAAATGAACCTGCTAGAGCTGCAAGGCACCCCTTCACCTCCCTTCACATGTGTGTTAACTGTAACATGCATGCCCATCCTCAGTGATCTGCTGATCATGTAGGGATATAACATTCGATTCGGCAGGGGATTATGTACACATGAGATACATGGGAGCTTATTGGAAATGCAGGATCTCAGGTCCAACTCCAGACCTACTGAATCAGGAACTGATTTTTTTCAAGAAACCCAGTGATTTGTATGCACATTAATATTTGAGAAGCACAGGTCTGAGAAAACTGTAGGTATAAAAACAACGTGTGATCTATTGAGCTGAGACCCTAGCAGAAAGCTTAATTCCTAGGTAGCTTTCTGACATCACAGAGACAAGATGAAGTCCCTGAAAGAGGAGCTGGAAAGAGCAGCTATCACAACTCTACTTGAATAAAAATGTCTTCATTATATTGACGCCATAACGACCAGCCAATTTGTTGTAGTTTTTCCTTCTGGAAAAATGCACAACAAACCTATGATGCTTCACCTAACACATTTATTCGTTATATTTACAAATAAATAAATAAATAGTTTTATTTGTTTGTAATTTATTTTAAGGGAGTGGGGACATAATAGTTCTCTAAACAATTTGTTTGTTTGGAGAACAAACAAACAGAGGTGGCTCATGCCTGTAATCCGAGCACTTTGGGAGGCCGAGTCAGGCAGATCACCTGAGGTCAGGAGTTTGAGACCAGCCTGGTCAACATGGTGAAACCCCGTCTCTACTAAAAAATAACAAAACAAACTATTTGTTTAGAGAACTGTTATGTCCCTATCCCCTTAAATCTTTTCTCCTCCAAGATAAACAGTGCACTCAGTCATTTCTCATAATGATATTTCTGATATTTTAAAGGCTCCATGAAAATATGGCCCTCCAAACAAGACACACTGCTAGAGATGTGATCAGGTGAATTCCAACCACTGTGAGATTATCGATCGCTTGGGAAAGATAACTATTCAGACAGCCTAAAACTGCATTAGCTTCTTTATATTAAATTGTTCTATAAATTGTTCTGATGTTTCTATTCTATAAATCACTTGAGAGTTATTTCACAGGTATTTGGTCTTTATACCAAAATAATCTTAAATCTAAATGTGTTGATTAAAATATTCTAGGTTAACAGTTCCTTATGTCTCCAACGATTGTGCTAATGTTCAATTTGAGGTTGTAGAATCATTTGTTTAAAGAACCTTTGAAAAAGTTTTCTTCAACCATCTCATCTCACAGATGGGGAAACTGAGGCCCAGAAAAGTTAAAAGACTTGCTCAGAAAGTCCCACACTGGTTAGTTAACAGAGCTAGTGCTGAAGTGAAATCTGCCTTACCCTGATATATTATTTTCATTACACCATAATTCTCTATTTTAAGACCTATTACATTAAAAAATCAACATGAAAATAAATATTACAATAAACCACTAACAGTTTCCAAATATCTAGATGTTTGGCATTTAGTCATTAAAATTGATATTTTTCTGCTTTTCAGTTGTAGTATAACTATTTGATATTTTATATGTTGCTTTAGCAGTCATTTGGCTAACAATGGAAGAAAATATGGCCTATAAGTATGTTTTACAAGTGAAATAAAGTGCCCTGAAAAATTGAATTAGAAATTTAGAACATTTCTTGTTCTAAAGGTGTTCACCACTGTTTCTCCTTGGACTGACTAGACTGGCCATTTGAATAAGCATAGAAAGAATGATGAAGATTTAAAAATTACCATTTTGCAATCACCAGAGTAAACAGTGACTCAAATAAGAATGATCAATGGATGTTAAATCTGAGGAGGAAAGCAGTATGGGAACAAGGTATTTACATAGCATTAAAATGTCATTCATAAATTACAAAAGAAAAAAAGGAACTTTTCAATGGCTAAATTGGATAACACCTTAACTAAGTCATCAAAATCAACATCACCAATAATGGACAGACGGAGCATGTGCCTCTGGATATGATGCTCTGAAAAAGAGACAGCGTCACTCAGGTAATAATCATGCCAAAAAATGCACAACCTGAGTCTAATTATGAGAAAACAGACAAACCCAAAATAAAGGCTACTCTATAAAATAAGCAGATTGTGTTTTTCCAAAATATTAATGTCATGAAAAACGAGAAAAAGCTGAGAAGCTGTTACAAATTAAAAGGAGATCAAAGAGATATGACAACTAAATGCAATATATAATCCTAGACTGGATCTTAGGCTAGGAAGAAAATTGCTGTAAGGACACCCTTGGCACACACTATTTACCAGAACTCGAATGTGGACTTTTGATCAGTATTATTTTTGTTTTTACGTTTTTGAATTGGATGACTATACTGTGGCTATGTTAAAAAAAAATCCTTATTCATAGGACATACACATACTGTATGAAGTGATAAAAAGCATGGTGTGTATATTTAATAATCTTATGTATATGTATGTGTGTGTGTATATATACAGAGAGAGAGAGGGAGGGAGAAGGAATGAAAGATAACGATAAAGCCATATAGCAAAATGTTAAAAACTACAAAATCTGGGGAAAGGGTATATGGGAGTCTATTGTACTCTTTTTGTAATTTTTCTGTAAGCTTGAGCGACTATTTCAAAATAAATAATGTGTTGGAAAAAAAGTACATTGGGGCACTAGCAGACTTCTAGATCTAGGCTAGGGGTGAAGGGTCCAGGGAATAGGCAGGGGCAGAGCCCAGGTCAAGCCCTGAACAGGTCAGTGTGGACCCCACTGCTGCCTTCACAGTACAAAGAACAGCAGAGCTTGCACCCTGACTCAGCAGGCCTGAGACACTGGTTCTGCCACTACCCTGCTGCTGCTGCTGCCCACAGAAACCCCATGTTAGAGCTTCAGTGGCTGCCCTTACTGCCAGGATGGACTCTCCACCATGGCTACTTGTCTGTGTCCAAAATCCTATTTCAAAATGGAGGGCAAATATGGCCGATTGGTGGAGCTGAGACACGCTTCATACTGGGGCTCCAAGATAGTCTGTAAAAGTGCATATTGGCTTTTCACTAAGACTGAGAGTGTGGGCAATTTCCCAGATGTGGAAAGAGAGTTTAGATTTGGGGAAGATTTTTTAAGTGAATGTCCACCGTAACATGTCCAGATATTGCTTGAATGTAAAATAGACACTTTGGTCTCTATCTTGATTGACTAGAGCCCAGCCTGGCTTGAGAGATAAGAGTTGAAAGGAAATAATTCTCTTTAAGCCTGCGTTTATTTAGTACTACCTGCCATTAGAGACAGGACTCTAAGAGAATATGGTAGAACTAGCTTATATTGGCTTATTAAATCATGTAGCAGAGAAGAGCAGAATGGTTCCTCTATCATTGATCAATGTCCATCTACTGCTCACTCCTCTTCTTTTTGAGATATTAGAAAGAGCCATATAAAGAGTTTAGTAATTAATTAAGGAATTAAAATACATATCATGTACCTTAGTGATAAGAACATCTTTTTCCTCCATGTGCAGGCATTTAATGTAAAATATTGGGCACATTCATGTTTGATATTCATCCAAAGGATGATGACAATCAAGACGCCCTGTGCATTTGAGTCATTAATATTGATATATAGTCTCTTATATAACCCTTTAGGGAGATTTATGTAAGACAAAAAGAAAGTCTTCTTAAGCTTGAGGAAAGATTAAATTAAAATGGAATCTTGGAGGTATAAAGGTCTTTAGAGTTCACATAGCACAACTTGGTCATTTCACATGTGAGGAAACTGAGGGCTAGGTCTTGATGGCTCAGTTTTCTTCAATTAATTGCCTATTCCCAAAATGAAAAAAAAAAAAAGGAAAGAATGCTGAAAGGCTTTTGATGACATTCATCATACATCGCTTAATAATTCCTCACATTTGAAGAGGGAACAAAACATAGTGCTTAAGAGCTTCTGCTCCAGCATAACAGCCCCAAGTTCAAACCATGGCTTCACCACGTAGTGAAGTGATTTTGCTCGAACTTATCCTCCCTAACCCCCACTTTCCTCACCTGTGACAGGGAGATAAGAAAAGTACCCACACGTTATGATGACTTCGTAAGGACTAGATGAGAAAATGAAGGTATAAGGGTCTTAGAATAAAATAATTTATCAATTATACTAGCTCTTATGTTTTTATAGAGCTACCAAAATGTTTCTCACATATTATCTGTGGAATAAAGAGTTTAGCCACAGCGTACCTGTTATACCTGTTGTTCACAATAGTGGCAGATGCTTACTTTTCTTGTTTTCTCACAGTTCTAGATTTTTTTTATTTCCTCATCCTCAATTCCTTGCCTTACATATGCTCTGAATGTTTACTCATCCATCACTATTCCCTTCAAATGTTACCCCCTCAGTGAGTGCTGCTCTGCACCACCACCCCTCTCCCAGCAATGCAGAATTAAGGATGTTTTTCTTGATGCTCCTCTAGCAGCTTATATGCATTGATAATACAATACCATAATTAACATATAGCTTTAATTATTTATTTTTGTCAGTCTCTCCAACTTCTTGTAAGCTCATCTGTGGCAGTGACTATATCCAACACATCTTTGTATTCTTGGAGACTAGTAGTGCAAAGTGTATACTCTTTATGTAGTACTTATTGAATGAATAGATGACTTGATGATTAAATGAATGAATGAGTGAATGAATGTGTGAAATACTCAGAAGAGTCCTTACTGTCTTGAGTAAGGACTCCAAAGTGCAGTTGGGATGGTCTCCCTATTGCTAAGATACGCACAGCCTCAGGATCTGGTCTATTCCCATGAGCTGTGGAAGCAAACTTCAAGTGAAGTTTCTACACACTTGAAATGAAATCAATTACAGGGAAACCTTATAAACCTTATAATTAGATTGCCACTGTAATTAACCAATACTCCACTGTCAAAGCAGTCTACGCAGTTTAATGGGTTCAACCTCTTTAAATCTGGAGGACAATCTGGGGCTGCAGACTTAGAAATATAATAGATTCTTCTAGTGGTTTCTAACTGTATCTCTAACCAGCCAAGGTCATGTGGAATTAGAAGCCATCCCTCTAAAGTTCTAGACACCTCCTCACCACTTCAGCTGGTTGTCAACAACAATTTTGATGATAATGCTAACACACACACCCCTGAGACAACTGAGACTACAACAGAACGTTATGATGTTGGAACTGCTGTCGGAGGCTGTCATTTGCTTATACCCTGTTGTAAGGGTTGCTTACACCCCCAGCCCTGACCTCCCCAGTTACACATGCATGCACATGTGAGCTCTCTCTCTCTCTCACACACACACACACATGCAGCTTTTCACATCAGATCCAAGGAAGGAACTGTACTCACAATGGTCATCCAGTGGACTTGTCTATTTCGTGCACCTATCTGAACCATGGGATCTTATTATATCTCACACAGTTACTCTTTTTTTTTTTTTTTTTTTTTTTGAGATGGAGTCTCGCTCCATCTCCCAGGCTGGAGTGCAGTGGCACAATCTCAGCTCACTGCAAGCTCCGCCTCCTGGGTTCATGCCATTCTCCTGCCTCAGCCTCCTGAGAATCTGGGACTACAGGTGCCCGCCACTACGCCTGGCTAATTTTTTGTATTTTTTTTTTTTTTAGTAGAGATGGGGTTTCACAGTGTTAGCCAGGATGGTCTCAATCTCCTGACCTCGTGATCCACCCGCCTCGCCCTCCCAAAGTGCCGGGCACAGTTACTCTTACATGTGAGCCTGAAATACGGAGGAGTGATTCTTCCCATTCAGTTACAGGCTAAAAAGATTCAAAAATCACATGTCAACACAGAGGTCTTTCTAAAAGGAGACAAGAAATACCAGTGCCAGTGACATGTACTACCTTTGTGCAAATAATAAAAATGTACCCTTTCTGGGTGAACCAAATATACAAAGACTGTTTTTTCCTGGAGGACACAATCCCACACCCAGGCACACACTTGGTATGTGAGGTAGAGGGTTGGATTTCAGACCTGAATAGTGCCCCCTCATCCAGACATCTTTGCACAGCCAATCTGCACAACCATAGATATGGCTCTGAAGGGGGTCTCCTCTACCAAGGAGCTAGTCTGTCTCTCTCTCTCTCTCTCTCTGTGTGTGTGTGTGTGTGTGTGTGTGTGTGTGTGTGTGTGTAGATGAGTGGTGAAAGGTGAATAAGTTAGCTCTACTTTACCAAATATATTCAAACACAAATTGGATGTGTTTGCTAAGGCTTTTATAGAAGATGGTCTCTTTAAAGGATTACTGGCTTTCCTTCCAGCTCTAGGATTCTATTATTATCAGGCCTGTAATTAGTGATACAATACATCTGTGAGTGCTTGGTCAGGGCCGATTCCCCCAGTTTACTACTAACCATATAATGGGAAATACATTTTAAAATTTTGCTAACATCGAGATGCTTGATATTTCTTACAAAGCCAAAGATCAGCCTCTCCTAATTCTTCAGAGGACATGCTGTTTGGGAGCGTGCTGCCGTATGTCTCCTCATTCTGCAAATAAGACATTTTCCTGTAAAGCTATCCCTGATATAGGAGGTTCTTGTTTGTGATATAATGCTGATATCTCTGCTACAATAGTCACTTTTTGTGGGAGTGAGATGTTCGTAAAGATTAATCTTTAGAGTGCCTCAGTGAGGTTGGCAAAAGATAGATATTTTATCTCTGTCATGCTGATAAAGAGAATGCAGCATACAGGTTTGACCACCTCCCCCAAACTTCCTTGTCAAATCAGTTGGGGACTGAGGAGTAGAATCTGGGTCTTCTGTTTTTTACTCTATTGCTTGCGCCTGCATAGCAAATTCAGGCCATATCTCCATGTCGGTACGTCAGCCGCTGCAAAATGACTCAACTAACGGGATAAAAGGATTTTGCAAGTTTTCTGGAACATTGCGGTGGCCTTGGAGGGTAGAAATCACCGATGCATTCTTTCTACCACTTACTCAAAACAGATGTCAAATCCATATAGCTTTACCAATACTCTGCACTTGACACCTGTAACATTTATACATGTAATACTCTGAGAGCACGTTTGTGTAGGATGGGGTGCACTAGCTTAGTGGAGTACAGAACAGCCACAAAACACCCATCTTTTATGCAGAAATCCCCTCTAGAATCAGAAATGCCCAGAAGGCCAGAATAATATTGAGGCTATGGGATTAACCGGAGCTCAGAAGCCCAGTGTGGAGACACTTTTCAAGAACGTCAATATTATCTTGATTGTATGTATAAACCAAGCCAAAATATCCCCGCTCAAAATTCTATTACCTACCTAAATATTTTTATGTTTTATTTTGTACTTTGCTATTGTAAAACATTCAACATTAATAAGGTAGTTAACCAAGTGTTTCATGTATTACTGTAATGTTTTAACCTCCTTTAAATTAACCCCTCTTTTAAATACAAGTCTTTACTTGAGAAAAATCCGTTGCTATTTATTTGAGGGAGTTCTCTTGATTTCTTATGATCTTAGACATCAATTTATGCAGGGAGAGAAAATACCAGCTTTGTTGAAAGGAAACTACTTCTAAATGGCAGGATCAAAATTATTGTGGAGGAAATATGCACAGCTCTTATTTTACTAATCTCAATTCATATTAAAATATCTATTTTAAATGGAACATTTGTTCCCTAATGTCTTAAAATTAATTTTAAACTTTCAATTAATTTAGGAGTGTGGAAGGACTAAGAAGTAACATTATAAAAATCGGACTGTGATAGCATTGATCAAATTGTTCAATATAAAATTAAAATACCAAAATAAAAATCATGTTTTCTTTCATAGCTGATTTTGTTAAAATAATATTTTAGAAATCAACTTCTAGCACATTCATGTGATTATATTCTGGTTTCAGAATCAATAAATAGTAGAAATTAAATGTTCTGTGTTATATCAAGGAAGCATTACTCCCATCTTCTATTTTAAGAGCTAAAGTACATGTGTTTTTGTGTCTCATTTGTCCAATATTGTTATTTTACCTGTGGCTCATACTGCACATAATTCTGGTGTTTTAATAAATGCTTAAACAGATAAAGAAATATTAAAGTAACTAAGCCAAAGACATAATCTGGCATCTACGCTCATCCTCAATATTTGTCTACAAACCAGTTACATCTCCCCAGCTTAACACCAGTCTCACTAACTAACTACCTCTACCTGTTCCAACTCAAAGTCAACATGTTCAAATATGGACTCACTGTCACCACCACCAACTGTACCAACTTCTGTAAGGCCTACCTCTTCCCCTATTTTTCTGGATTGTCTAATAGCACCCCCACACTCAATTACGTAAGTCAGAAACCTGGGAGTCATCCGCTCCTCTCTCATATCATCCTTTTATTTGAAGTCCTTTCATGTTAATCATCATCTATAATAGTGTTTCCAAGTGCAATCACTTTAGAATCATTGTCTAGAATGCTCGTTAGAAATGTAGATTCTTGGACCCCACTGCAGCCCTGTTGAATAAGGCTCCCTGAGAACGAGGCCTGGGACTCTGATTCCACAGTTGAGTTTAATGCACACTGAAGTATGAAAAACAGTGGCCTCCACAATAACATATGACTTATAAGCCCTACTTTGCTGTTTTCTCATCTACAATGTCCTATAAGAACTCCTAACTCTAACCTTACTAGATTTTGAACATGTCCCCAAATTGGACTTGTGCCTCCATGCCTCTGGCCTTCTCTAGTGATGTTCTCTCTGACCGGGTCACCCACATTCTCACCTACCTGACCAATCCTTGCTTATCCTTCAAAATCCAGTCGAAGGTATCACTTCCTACAAGGAGTCTTCCGTAAACCTCCAGGGCTGGGTTAGATGCCTTCCTCATGTTCTCATAGCACCCTGAGCCTGTGAAGAACTCTGTCTCAGCTCCCCTTACCCTACTTCTTGGTGGGTGGTTCTCTTGGCTGTATCTTGTTCATCTTTTCAACCCTGGTACCTAGCACAGAGCCTACTCATGGTGGGTAAGCAATACATGTTGGATTAAATAAAGGATTGTTGAACGAATTCATCTTTTAATTAGCCTTAATTAGTCTGCTTGGTTTGATTTAAACTTCTGAAGAGTCCCATAGACTAGTATAGATTAAGCATTTTATCTGACATCTTTGAAGATGAAATTAAATTATTATGAAAATGAACTATTCCCTTTAAAAATCAATTATTCTTCAGTAATGCATTCAAATTCCTGTCTGATTTTTTTTTAAGGCAAGTGTGAAGAACCAAAGAAACAATATAATCCAACAGGCAAAACACTTTAATCCCAGGCCTGTTTCTGCTCTAACTAGTATATGACTTGAGAAACATCACTTTATCTCTGTGGGTTTCGGTTTTCTCATTCACATCACAAAAGGAGTAGGTAGAATCTGAAGCTTTTCTCAGTAAAATAATTTTATTATTCTAAACTAAAATTTAATAAATTAACATTTTGAGATAGTACTTAATGTAATAAAAAAGCAATTTAAATAGTATCTAGAGTTTATCATGTGTATAAATGTTATATGTAAGATATATATAAAATATGGGGGAGAAGCTGTTGATCTAACTGTACGATAAAATAGACCAATGTTATATTTATTCTACTTTTTCTACTTAGTTGTAATATTTTATTGTATTGGTTTAAATTTTTATTTTATCAATTAATTGCATGATTTGCTCATTATATGAAATGATAATCATCTGTTATTTATCCCCACGGATTACATAATTGTAAGTGAAATGAATATCATGGCGTTATTTGACTGAGAAGATTATTTTCACATTTTTCTTCTGGTTTTTAAGACATGGGGGAAATTTGTGATGAGCTGTTAATCCAAGTTATAGCAATTCCTACCTATATGACCTTGGACAAGTTTCTTAATCTCTCTGACCATATGAAATTTGAAAATTGAAATGTGCATTAATTCATTAAGAAGCCTAATTGTTTGATTTCTGACTCTTGTCAATAAGAACACTCACAGATTTGTTGCCAAGTTTTAATACTGGATTCTCTGCTTTAGAAATGTCATTATATTATTGAGGGGGGATATTATCCAGTTGATAAAGATTATCTCATTAAAACAGAGACCACTACTTCCTGTCATTTAAAATTCTACAATAAGATGATCGTATGGAAATTATACCCTCAAACTAATTAATGGAATAAGTTAGTTGAAGTGGGAAGTATTTCTATTTCCTTTCATCTCTCTGATTTCCTCAGTCCCAAGGAAATACAAATATTTTCATTGACAGTTATATTAGACGCAGAATTGTGAATTGCCTTTGGTATACCCATTTAGAGAGAATTGAAGGACGAAATTTGATGATAAATAAAAATGGGAAACTAGAACCTCAAGGTATGCTTCTACCTTAAATCACTGAAATTGCCTGTTTGCACATTTAAAATGAGGTATCCTCATAAGCCAGAAGTGGAAACCAGAGGCTAAGATTCCAACCAGAGCCAGGAGCACACTTTTATAGAATATTAGCAAATTTAATACCTTGGGGCAGTGAAAGTTCTTGGCAAACATTGATTTACTGGAGATCAGAAAAAGTTGGTTGACTGGGAGGAACATTTATGCATTTATATATGCATTCTTTAAGTAAGCACGACTATATGAGTGAATTACAGTCTACAGAGAAACCTAAAATCCCAGAGACCTGGAGTTCAAATTATTGACTTTATTTCCAACTGTGACCCTATATGGCCTCAAACTAACCTTTATCATCTATTCCATGGCCCTAAACACAGCCTATAAGATGTTACCCTACTGAGCAATGGAAAAGATTGTTTGGCACACTTCCTTCTCGTGTCCTACTCCTTTATGCACACAATTAAAATAGACACCAATACACAGAGCTAGAAGAAATTGATTTCTACATATTGATCATTCACACCTGATTGTGAAATAAAGTTGGTTGTACTGATTTCTGTGGCTCTATGATGCCCTTAATAGAGTGGCCCAAAAACTCTAGCCTTGCTGTTCTGGATTTTAACAAACAAACAAACAACAACAACAACAAAAAGACGGACAACTTGAACAAATTGAATCTGCAACAACCTTAGAGAGCCATCTCAGAGGCAGGGGGAGCCCTTTGAGAAGCATAGCAACTAGATGTCACCCGGTAAGACAGGCAGGCCTGGGTGAAAGGCTTCGTGTGAGCTGTCTAATTGTTTACCTCAAGCTTTCTGCAAATTCGTGTGTTTCATTTTTCATTTCAGAGCAGCACCCACTCTCCTATTAGAATGAACAAGGTTCCCAGGCCAACAGAAGCTCTTCTCCTCTCTAAAAACAAACAAAATGAAAGGCAAGTTTGGAAATGACTTGCACAGCCATAAATATTGGCACTATCTTTAACATGATTTTCACTTCAAAAAATATGTTTTCATTTATAACATAGTTTATATTCATAACCACATTGTCAAGTCAGAAGGACTGGCCATATCACCAACCAAGGCACCGATTGTTAGTTACTTGTCATCAACTGGTTAGTGGTAAAGCAAGACTATGTTGCATTCTGTGTTATTTCTTTTAGAATATTCTTACATAAGGTATTCACTGGCTAAAATGGTTCCAGCCCATTCAATAGAAAGGTTAACACAGACCTACCAAATGATGTAAAAATTGCAAATATAAAACTAATCGTGACATAATATATATGTATAAAAATATTATATGAAACAACATATGTTTTACTTTTGTTCATATAAGGTATATGGTATATATTAATAGATGAGGAACCAGAACACTGCCTTTGGTGGGAAAGGATGTTCTAATGTAACGTATATGTTCCATTCAGTTCCTGACACACTGTACAACCATAATAAATAGAAATTGCTGAAATCCACTTTGCCTTTTGGCTATACTCCCAGGAAAGCTTATCTGATTTCCAAACTGTGGGTGCTAAAATAAAATCTGAGAAACACAGAGCAGAATAAGAAATAGATCTCTTCAGCATATCTGATATCCACCTACCCTGAGTCCTCATTCTTCATCTTAATTTTTCTTTATTTTGAATCTTGATTCCTTTTTCTGAACCTCAACCTTTTCTCAGAAGTGCTTATCCAAGTCATGTTTATAGAAGTAAATACTTATTCATTCATTCGTTATCAAATATTTTTTAGCATCTTAGCTTCTTACAAAGCTTTATGATATTCCCTCTCATTTGGGAACTTAAAAGTTAGCTGAAAAGACACATCAAACTTATGTAGGAAGATCAGATTTAAATAAAATAAAGAAATAATTAAAGAATTTTTATAAGGAAATATAATTATATATAAAGTATATGGAAAATGGGTATTTGAAAATATGGCTCAGTTGTACATGAGTGACAGAAGTACACACTCAGTTTGAGAGTAAATTAATGGGTCATATGTATAGTGTTTTGAATTAAATATTGAAAGATAGTCCCCAATCAAATAGAATGGTTTTTAAAATCTCTATTAAAAATGGCAACTTTTCACATAGTTCACATTGATAACGGCTTTAAAATACATTTTAGGAATGTATAAAGAGAGAGAAACTTGCAAAGGCATCCTGGGGCTTGAATCTGTAATCCATATATTCTTTTTTCCAGTGTTATTTCAAAACCTAGATGTTATGTGAGGAAAATGTCCCTTTCCAAAAACAGCAGAGAGAAAATCATAAAAGATATTTCCATCTGGGGATGTGTAAACATTTAAGTTTGGTAAACAGCCATTTCAAGCTATTCATAAGTCAAAAATATGGTGGCGTAGTGGTTCTCCCGATTTCCTTTAGACCAAAATTTAGACTCAAATCTGTAAACAGATCTTTTTTTATTTTATCATGACACAGCAATTTGCCCACTAGAGAAAATCTTGTATAGATGTTAATCTAGTATAAAATTTCATCATGAAAATATAACTTCATAAATAAATATGATGTGTTAATTAACATTACTCACTCTTTTTACATAAAAAGTTAGCAATAAAATATGAAATTAAATATTTGGATTCATGAATCTATAATGCTCTGTTCTTTAGGATTCCTGTGGAATTAAGTGTTTATTAACAAAGCAAATGATCAAGAGCATAAATGGAAAGCTATTTACATTTGTAAGAAATGTTCAAATATAAATGCAAGTAAATCAGCTAAATTAATAAGTAGGAACATTTAAGAATAACACTTTACAACTAAGTATAGATTTACATCAGAAAGGTGATAAAATCCATCAGCAACCCTGTCTGAGTCCTTGGAAGTTCAGCATCACTCACTTCATGGGTGAAGGTCAAGGTCAGGCATTTATTGAGAGCACTGTCACCTCTGGAGCCCCTCTGGCTCCAGCTGCACTGCTGGTACATGTCTACTTCTTTTGCGATAAAAACCAGCAAGAATCTTCTGTATTGTTCATTCCTGCATGATAACTGAACCAGGTATATTCAAGGACAAATTAAACAACCAAATTAAGGGTCAGCTGCAGAGATAGGCGAACTATATTAGTACCTTGTGAATCTCATCTATTTTAAATTAGAAATTTCTTAAAGACAAGGGCATGATTTTAAACATTCACATATATAGAGAGATAGATATATAAAAATATTTCATAGCACTGAGCCAACATCCAATTAATAGGAGGCTAACTTAAACATTAGATATAGCAGTAAGGATTTAATAAAACTTTAAGTACTATGATCTAATCATTGATCAAAGTCATCCTTCTGCATGGTATGACCTAGCCACATTTTTCTGGAGATAAGATTAACACATTAGAATAAAATTAAGGATAGAATTAAAAACAGAAAGATAAGATATTGAGTGTTGTTGTTGTTGGTGGTGGTGTTACAGCACTTACTTCTCTTTGTGGAAAAGAATGTTTTTTCCCCAAATCAGTCATGCTCACTTGTTGTGACCTAAATCACTATCAGCCATTATTTCTCTGTCTCTATAGTTTACACCCAAATATCCCATTATGCCTTTTCATAATTTCACGTGTTGATTATTCATTCTACTTTTACACTTTTGTTCATTTATTATACATTATATATAATATATTAAATATATATTATATGTTGTATATTATTATATTCTATGAATTACCTCCTATGTATCAAGACAAAAGTCAAGAAAATTAGTTTCAATTCTCTTCTATCATTGTCCTTCATTCTTCTGACTTAAGTCTTCTCTATAGCTTGGCTTCCTCACCAATAGTGAGGAGATTAATATATAGAATGGTCTGAGGTCGCCTGCAACTCTGAAATTCTAGTTCATGAATAACCACGGCCATCCTCTTAGTTTGTTTATTTTGTGAATTCCCAGAAGTCCATGAAAACACTAAGGAACAATTCACTATAATTAGACATCAGGGATACTGCTTTGTTTTAGTTTTTAATAATACACAATGATGATAATTTTAAAGAGTCTCTCACCACATAAGACAATTATGGATGTTTCTACCATGAATGGAATCCTCAATAGGAAGCATTTTTCTTCTGTTGTACTAAGAGCATGACATTAGAATTAAAACACACACACACCTCGTTTTGGAGAAAACACGTTTTCTATAAAATATAATTAAAATTCGGTAGCTCATTCACTAACTTGGCAGAGATAGGATTTGAACCAGAAAATTTGGCTCCAGAGTCAACTCCCTTGTATACAATATTATTAAAAAAATGTGTTTTAAGCATTCATCAAATGCTAGCAGGAAGGGATACAAAGATGAAATGAGGTGTGGTTCCTGCCCTCAAGGGCTTTACAGAGCCAACTCATCTTCCAGCAAAACATTTCTCTAAGGCTCTGCTAAGGAATGAGACAGAGCCCTTTCTGCCGGTAATCCCCAAAGCAATTCATCTGTTTCTTTCTCAGAGCACTTTTACAAGTATGTTATCGCTATTTGTGTTTACCTCTCACATTTCTTGCTTGAAAAGAATATACCTTATTCATATTTATGCTCTATGTCAGTGCTGAATAAAATGGTTCCACAATAACGGAAATAGGTACTGATGTTTACATGTGGCAAGCATCTTATGGTAAGTACAGTGCAAGGATGAAATAAAAGCCTTTAGTGAAATAGCTGCAATTGCAAGATCAAAATCACCATAATAATCCCAATTCAGATTTCGGGGTTTATTTCTGGGTTTTTTTTTGTTCCTCTACTAGAAAAAAAGAAAAAGAATTTAGTGGAAAGAGACTTGCCTTATTTTTTTTCCAGTAGTATTATACATATAAAATAGAACACACATTTTTTGTAATGAATTTTAAAGCTGTTTTCATATGACTTAAAAGTTTAGCTTCTTTTAAGCCACACTACTTTCTGTGGTTTATTTTGTTTTTCCAAACAATTTTCCAGATTTAAACTTTAGACATGCTTTATAGAGACTAAAACTCTAAGCTTATCTTTAAAGTTTTAATGAAAGTAATAGCCCCTACTTTCCTGTAATCTGGGAGTTTTGTGTCTGCATTTTTTTTTTTTTTTTTTTGAGTCGGAGTCTCGCTCTGTCGCCCAGGCTGGAGTGCAGGGGCGCGGTCTTGGCTCGCTGCAAGCTCCGCCTCCCGGGTTCACGCCATTCTCCTGCCTCAGCCTCCCGAGTAGCTGGGACTCTAGGCGCCCACCACGACGCCTGGCTAATTTTTTGTATTTTTAGTAGAGACGGGGTTTCACCGTGTTAGCCAGGATGGTCTCGATCTCCTGTGTCTGCATTCTTTAATCTCTTCTTGGTATTAAGGTGATGTGCATTAGACATTTTCCCTTAATTGAAGCACAGAATTCAGAAGGAAAGTTCCTTCCTCAACTAATAATTTTCTGAGAGAAACTAGTGACATGACACAGAAAACATAAAACACATTTCATTAATTTTCATTCTGCTTTCATACGCTTCAAGGGCATGAGCATGGATGCATTACTCCCTTTCCCACCCAATGGTGCCAAGGCTTCTCAATGCCTTCAGTCCATACTTGTAGTTATTGCAGTTTGCAACGGAATATGACAAACAGACATGCTAAAGAGGTTCAACAAAATTTAAAGGGCAATTAAAAAATTAAAATTTGATTTTTTATTATGAAAGTCACACGCATTCCTTGTAGAAAATTTGGACAAATAGAAAGGTAGAAAAGTTAAAAATCATTCATAATACAATCATTATTAATATTTTCTTCCAGTTGTTTTTCCTGTATTCTTTCTACAAGTGGAAGTGAATACCCTCAGGGAACTATGAAATACAAATTACATTTTATCCCTATTGTTTGAATAGTGATTACAATAGCTAAATTGTCTCGAATGCTTACATATACCAGGCATTCTACTAAGCATATCACATACAAACTTCAATCCTCTCTGGCAATGCCATCAATTCTAAAGAAATGTTTTGTAGTTCCAAGCCATAGTTGAAGACATCAGGTAGAGTCACAACTAATTTGGATCACTTGTGACTATGGAGCCCTTAGTCACAAGCGATCCAAATATTATAGAAAATAAGTATTTAAATGATAAATTAAAGATTCAAGCACTGGTTTAAAGAATTTGTTTTATTTTGTAAGAAAAGTAAGAATTTTAAGCATGGTAAACTTGTATATTGTTGTTGCCCAGATATATTCTTTGCCATCATTTTGATTTACTGAGACCTAATCTGGGTATGAGAAAAATAAAGTATTGAGAATTTTAAACATATGCTTGTGTGCACACACATGAAGACTTATATGTGTTGCATTTAATGCTTTAACATTACTAAATGTGTCATAGATAATACATTGCTGTGGCATATTATTAAGAACCAATTGTTTATAGTTTTGTACTTGTATAAAATAATCTGTGCATGTTCAATTTTATAAACATAAATGCTGATTTACTCAAGGGAGCAAAACTGATCATTTTTCCTAAAATGAATTCAATCCGGAAAGAAATACTGCTACCAAAACTACAGAAAGCTCAATTGAGGACCATTGCAGTTGCTTACGGAAGAGTGCTGAATAATTTTTTAAAAAATCACTTTGTAACATAATTGTGAATAGAATTTTATTCTTTTTAGCTCCATGTTATGAATACTTGATTTTTTTCAGTGTGATTCAGAGATGTATTTTTTTAATTAACTCTGCATCCCAAATAATAGTTTGATCATATAAAATTAGAAAAGATTTACTATTAGGTCAACAACCTAATAAGATATAGATGTTAAAAATGGATTATTGTAGGTTATTTAATTTATTCTTCAAATGTATGCTATATATTTCATATACTGGAATTTATTATTCTTTTGTATATTTCATAAAATAAGTATCATTCACTTTTATATTTTCTTGTTGTTATTGAAATCCTTTATCTATTACCTTACATACTTGCCTTATTAAGTTTAACTCTTTTTTGTAGTACCTAGACCAGGGTCAATATTTTTACATCAATTCTCCTTGCTGAGTGCCATAATCATGTAATTCTTCTAAAGAAGACAATGGGTTTAAATTGCAATGACTCCAAAACAAAACCTACCTGTTTGTTTCTTTCCTTTTTTAAAAAATAAAATCTCTGTTATCATTTTGCTTTGGTAAGATGGGGAAGAGGGAGGGTTATTTGCCTCTTTCCCATAAAAAGCAAGAATACAAAAATGCTCTGCTTAAATCAATATTGTTTTATGCTAGTCTTCAAATAACCCTAAATAGATCATGGTTGACAGACAGCATTAACATATAGATAAGGCAAAATATCTGTCTATTATCATAAGATTTACAAATAAATTAAATTTAGGAACACTTTTCTTCACTGTTCGTCTCAGAGTAGTTTCTAAAAGCCTGATTAGAGATTGTATCACTACTGTGTGATGGGCTATTTAGCAAACCTGGGGCAGATGGAATTAGGATAATATAAATCCATTTAAGGATTAAGTTATTTTAGGCCACACGTTTCCCTTTTACTAGACAAATTGCCGTGAGATGATAAGAGGAAAAAATCAAATTAAGGGGCAAGATTGTTTTATTTCTATAAGAATACCAGCTGCCAAGTTGGATACTGAATTTTATGGCTTCATCTCAGATAGCCAGTGCTAAGAAGCTGTGTTCATGGTCGTTCTTCTTTCCAAGTTCAGTGCCTGGTTGCTTTCTGCCTTTGAAAAACTCTTGCTCTTTTCAGTCTTTTTGAGTTTAAAATACAGCCCTTTAAATGTGGTCTGTTGTCATTTCTTTGAAAAGGATAAAAAGGGAAGGGAGCAGGAGGAAGGGATGAAAGAGGGAGTGAGGGATAGCTCACTATCTAATTGAAACTCACAGTTCAGTTATGGGGGTAGAAGACTGCATTAGCAAACTGTATCTCATTTTTATAAAGATTCTGTTTTATTTACAATCACTTAAGCAAATTATCACAAAGACCTACTAAAAATGCTCCTTTTTTCCACGTTTTTAAATTTTTTCTATAATGGTATGAGATGGAGAAGACGGATAAGGTTACATTAGTAAAATACTTGGCAACTTCTGAATGATCAAGTACCTTAGTAACTGTAAGTCACATGCATCTTCTCAGTCTTCTTTTCCAGAGGAGCATGCTACTGTTTTCTTACAATATACAGTGGCTTGCACTGCCCTTTTTGGTAATTAGTGTAATTTAACACATTTGAAGATACTGAAGCCACCTGCTCTGAATAGCTAAGTCATCGTTTAATGCCTAGAAGCTTTTCTCTTAGCAACAAAAAGATATGAAGGAACTTCTAATGCAACTTTGGTTCTGAAGTTTCATCTCCCAGAAAATTGTTAGACTCATGAATTGGATTTCAATAATACACTGTAATTGAGAGCTAACCTTGCTTTTAGGTAAAGATCACTAAGGATATTTTTCAAGGTATATTCAGTTTCATGTAATTCATAGAGATTTTATAGAAAGGAAGGGAAAGTGGTGTGGATGGTTGTAGTCTTTCACTATCTGGGCCGTGTGTGAGGTACTCTTACACTTACATCTCAATTAACCTGCGAATAAGTGGAGGACCCTGTATTTGAATACAGGTTTTCAATAGACCAGGACGCCTTCCACTTCCCCTTGCCAGTTATCTTTTATAAATGTAACTCATTTCATAGGTGAGATTAAGAAGGAGTAATGTCAAGAAGCACGTTTTTAAAAAATACTTTAACAAATTACACAAAATTATTGACAATGCCATGAAACATATACAAGAAAAGCCAGTTGGGGCAATGGGATATGGCAAAGATGAAAAGAGAGGCCATTATTGAAGTCTTCTAATGAAATGTCAGTTTTCTATAGATAAATATATGAGATTGATACTAGATGAGAAGGAAGTTACTGAAGAAGAGCAGTTTTAGATACCTTTTCATTTCATTTGCCTTAAAAGTAAGAAAACTAGGAGAAAATATTAGTTGTGTAGTCATTTGATAAACCACTCCTGTAATTCACTTATGCCTCTCCAGACAAATGTGTTATATTTTCTCAGTGGTAATATACATAGAGGTTATGCCAGGGTTTCTCAACCTCAGCACTATTAAGATTTCAGGACACATAATTCTTTATTTTGGGGGACTGTCCTGGGGATTTTAGAGTGTCTTCATGCCTGTTGTCTACCCACTAGATGCCACTAGCACACTCCCAGTTACAATAATCAAAACTGTTTTTAGACACGCTTTGGGGAGGCCAAGGCAGAAGAATGGCTTGAGCCCGGGAGTTCAAGGCCAGCCTAGGCAACATAATAAGACCTCCATCTCTCCAAAAAAAAAAAAAAAAAAAAAAAAAAAGAAAAAAAAAAGAAAAAAAGAGGCCGGGTGCGGTGGCTCACACCTGTAATCCCAACACTTTGGGAGGCTGTGGCAGACAGATCATGAGGTCAGGAGATTGAGACCATCCTGGCTAACACGATGAAACCCCATCTCTACTAAAAATACAAAAACAATTAGCCAGACGTGGTGGCAGGTGCCTTTAGTCCCAGCTACTTGGGAGGCTGAGGCAGGAGGATGGCATGAACCCGAGAGGCGGAGCTTGCAGTGAGTCGAGATCGTGCCACTGCACTCCAACCTGGGCAACAGAGTGAGACTCTGTCTCAAAATAAATAAATAAATAAATAAAAGTCTTTACACAGTACCAAATGTTTCTGGCAGGTGGAGGAGAGGGAAGAATCACCCAATATGGAGAACCACGGCCATAAACAAGCATTTGTTGAGCACTTTCTATAGGCAGACACATAGAGGTGAACTAAATTAAGCCCTTGAAGTTACATCCTGGTGATGAGACAGAGGAAAAAAACAACTATATCACACAATGGCAAGTGTTGAAAAGAAAAATAGAGCTAGGCATGGAACTACAGGTGCCTATAGTTCCAGCTACTCAGGAGGCTGAGGCAGGAAGATTGCTTGAACCCAAGAGTTCCTGTCCAGGCTGGACAACATGGTGAGACCCTGTCACCTTGTTTCTAAAAACAAAAAAAAAAAAAAAAAAGAAAAAAAATTTTTCAGTAACTCATGCTGAGTTCCTACAAACTTCTGCTTCCTTGATCATTTTTACTGACTTTCCTCTGTTTTTATTTTTTAAATTTTTGTTTGCTTGTTTCACTGCTTAAGTTTGTAAAACTGCTTCACATGCTTTTTGGAGGAAGTCTGAAAATAATCTAATAAGTGATAAGAAAGTAGATAGGCATACCTCTGTTAATTCATAGTTGGGAGAAAGTAATTAATTAATCTATTGTGCCTTATGAGGATGTGTAACAAGATAGAACCAAATATTGAAAAATATAAGAAAAGTTAAGGAATGTGATCTGAAAACAACCCCTACAAGAAACCCTTGTATAGTAGTTAATAATTATCTGTTTAGTGAATGAATCCATAAAGAAATGCAGACTCTCAATTTTGTAACCAAGAATATTAGGAAGAAAAGAGCATAACATATGAAGGTCAAACTCCAATGAGTGGGAAAAATAAGTTGTTTTAAAACTGGCCTTTAACCAATTAGAAATAGCAATGATGGGTAAAATCTTCATTTATTCATCAACACTATGTTTACACACAATGAAATGAGGTTAAACCTTAGCAATTATTTGGTTAATCTGAATTATACAAACATATTAATCAAAACATTTTATTCTAAAATCAACTGTTTGAGCTGAATGAAAAAGCAAGATGATGTGGTTTGGCTGTCTCCCTACCCATATTCTCTTTGTGAATTGTATCTCCCAGAATTCCCACCTGTTGTGGGAGGGGCCCAGTGGGGAGGTAATTGAATCACAGGAGCCAGTCTTTCCCATGCTATTCTCATGATAGTGAATAAGTCTCACGAGATCTGATGAGTTTATCAGGGGTTTCTGCTTTTGCTTCTTCCTCATTTTCTCTTGCTGCCACCATGTAAGGAGTTCCTTTTGCCTCCTGCCATGATTCTGAGGCCTCCCCAGCCATGTGGAACTGTAAGTCCAATTAAACCACATTTTCTTCCCAGTCTCGGGTATGTCTTTATCAGCAGCATCAAAACGAACTAATATGGTAAATTGGTACCAGGAGTGGGGTGTTTCTGAAAAGATACCCGAAAGTGTGGAAGCAACTTTGGAACTGGGAAACAGGCAGAGGTTGGAACAGCTTGGAGGGCTCAGAAGAAGACAGGAAAACGTGGGAAAATATGGATCTTCCTAGAGACTCACTGAATGGCTTTGCCCAAAATGCTGGTAGCAATATGGACAATAAGGTCCAGGTTGAGGTGGTCTCAGATGGAGAAGAGATGAGGCACTTGTTCGGAACTGGAGTACAGATGAGTCTTGTTATGTTTTAGCAGAGACTGGCAGCATTTGCCCCTGCCCTAGAGATTTGTGGAATTTCGAACTTGAGAAAGATGATTTAGGGTATCTGGTGGAAGAAATTTCTAAGCAGCAAAGCATTCAATAGGTGACTTGGGTTCTGTTAAAGGCATCAAGTTTTATAAGGGAAGCCAAGCATAAAAGTTTGGAAAATTTGCTGCCTGACTATGTGATATAAAAGAAAAAGGCATTTTCTGGGGAGAAATTTGAGCCAGCTGCAGAAATTTGAATAAGTATCAAGGAGCCTAATGTTAATCCCCATGACCATGAGGAAAATGTCTCCAGGCCGTGTCAGAGACCTTCATGGCAGTCCCTCCCATCACAGGCCCAGAGGCCCAGGAAGACAAAGTGGTCTCATTGGCCAGGCCCAGGGTCCCTGCACTGTGTGAAGCCTAGGGACTTGGTGCCCTGAGTCCCAACCGCTCTGGCCGTGGTGGAAAGAGGTCAATGTACAGCTCAGGCTGTGGCTTCAGAGAGTAGAAGCCCCAAACCTTGGCAGCTTCCACGTGGTATTTAGCCTGCAGGTGCACAAAAGTCAAGAATTGAGGTTTGGGAACCTCTGCCTAGATTTCAAAAGATGTATGGAAATGCCTGGATGCCCAGGCAAAAGTTTGCTGCAGGGGCAGGGCCCTCATGGAGAACTTGTGCTAGGGCAGTGTGGAAGGGAAATGTGGGGTGGGAGCCCCCACATAGAGTCCCTAGTGGGGCACTGCCTAGTGGAGCTGGGAGAAGAGGACTGCTGTCCTCCAGACTCCAGAATGGTAGATCCACTGGCAGCTTGCACTGTGTGCCTGGAAAAGCCACAGACATGCAATGCCAGCCTGTGAAAGCAGCCTGGAGGGAGGCTGTACCCTGCAAAGCCACAAGGGTGGAGCTGTCCAAGACCATAGGAACCCACCTCTTGCATCAGCATGACCTGGATGTGAGACCTGGAGTCAAAGGAGATCATTTTGGAGCTTTAAAATTTGACTGCCCCACTGGATTTTGGACTTGCATGGGTCCTGTTACTCATTTGTTTTGGCCAGTTTCTCTCATTTGGGACAGCTGTATTTACCCAATACCTGTACCCCCATTGTATCTAGGAAGTAACTAGCTTGCTTTTGATTTTACAGGCTCATAGGCAGAAAGGACTTGCCTTGTCTCAGATGAGACTTTGGACTGTGGACTTTTGGGTTAATGCTGAAATGAGTTAAGACTTTGGGGTACTGTTTGGGAAGGCATGACTGATTTGATTTGATTGATTTTGAAATGTGAGGACATGAGATTTTTGGGGGTAAGGGGTGGAATCATATGGTTTGGCTGTGTCCCCACCCAAATCTCATCTTTAATTGTATCTCCCAGAATTCCCACATGTTGTGGGAGGGACCCAGGGGGAGGTAATTGAATCTTGAGGGCCTGTCTTTCCCATGCTAGTCTCATGATAGTGAATAAGTCTCACGAGATCTGAAGGGTTTATCAGGGGTTTCCCTTTTGCTTCTTCCTCATTTTCTCTTGCTGCCACCATGTAAGAAGTGCCTTTCACCTCTTGCCATGATTTTGAGGCCTCCCCAGCCATGTGGAACTGTAAGTCCAATTAAACCTCTTTTTCTTCCCAGTCTGCAGTATGACACTGCCCAGCAGTGTCAAAACGGACTAATTCACAAGAAATGGTACCAAAAGATGGGATTTGAGAGTTTGTTTCCACTTTCTGTATTCTCCTTCCCAGAAGCCCTCACCTCAATTTCCTCTAACTTTGACGCTTTTAAAAGCAATAGATATGTTTCTCTTGCACAGGTTAGGGCGTGCTTTTGACCTTGTATAGTGTCAATGACCTTGTATATTTTTCATAAAAATGAAAAAAATAATGAAAACTTTTTAAAACTTTTTTTTTCACTACTTCAGGGATTAGGTTTTGTGTACATTTATAGCAAAAAATAATAATAATAATGAATAAAGAAGGAAGTGGTGAAGGGACTATAAGACCTGGTATGAATGGAAATAAGGTTGCTGAAGCAATTAATTAAAAATGTCATAGACTGCCATCAAGGGAGGGACCAGCAATTAATACAGAGAGGTTTTGTTAATTACTCAAGGTTGAAGCACAGAACAACCTGAGAGCAATGAATACATTAAAGAGTACTATTCCAGTGGAAAACTGGGTACTTTTTTGTGTCACTTGATTGAGGTAGTATTGAAAAAGTTTGAATTAATAACAATAGCAGGAGACTTCTAAAAGATAAACACGATAAAAATGGATGTTCTAATGCCTAGATATTTCATGTCTAATAATGATATATCACATTTGTAAAAATTTCTATTTTGAAAAGATAAGAAAGAAAGGCATACCTTTTTGAGAAATAAATTAAGACTCACCTGGCTGAGCACAATGGCTCATGCCTGTAATCTCAACAGTTTGAGAGGCCAAGGTGGGAGGATCACTTGAGACCAGGAGTTTGAGACCAGCCTGGGAAATACAGTGAGACCTCGGTCTCTACAAAAATAATTTTTTTTTTTTTTTGGGACGGAGTCTCACTCTGTCACCCAGGCTGGAGTGCAGTGGTGCTGTCTCGGCTCACTGCAAGCTCCACCTCCCCGGTTCACACCATTCTCCTGCCTCAGCCTCCCAAGTAGCTCAGACTACAGGCGCCCACCACCATGCCAGGCCAATTTTTTTGTATTTTTAGTACAGACAGGGTTTCACCATGTTAGCCAGAATGGTCTCAATCTCTTGACCTCGTGGTCCACCCGCCTTGGCCTCCCAAAATGCTGGGATTACAGGCGTAAGCCACCGCGCCCAGCCTACAAAAATATTTTTTTAATTAGCCAGGTGTATTGGCATATGATTGTAGTCATAGCTACTCAGGAGGCTGAGGTGGGAGGATCTCTTGAGCACAGGATTTTGAGGCTACAGTAAGCTATGATTGTACCACTGTACTTTAGCCTGGGTGACAAGAAAACCCTGTCTCTAAAAACGAAACAAAAAAATAATGAAAACTTTTTAAAAACCCAGCTCATCAATCCATTTACACTTAGCTATTTTCAGAAGTAGTAATTTGATGCAGAGTAATTCATTATAATTTTACCATTCTGTATGCTATTTTTAATACATTATTTCTCTTTCAACCAGAAAGATTACACATTCCTGCTATATGTTATAAGAAAAAAAAAGTTACTCTCTTATGCTTAAACATTAGCACAATAATAAAAAGTGTTCATGAGCTAAGTTTTCAATTTTTAAATATATTTAAAACCTCTGACATATTTTGTGAAGTTACTTTAATGTATTCTAGACACCACATTTACAAAAATATCAAGCAAAATTTTACCTAAGATCAATATGGAATGCTCAATTTTTAACTAATTCTAGTATGCATTTCACATTTCTTTTACTCAAATTCTCATAGCATGATTCAGATTAAACAGTTGATGAAGGCAACTAGATATTCTGCTTGGTCTAAATTAGTGATGTTCAAATTTGACTGCATAAATAGTCCACTGGGGCTGCTTTTGGAAGTGCAGCTCCCTGGACCCCTCCCAGAGGTTTAACTTCAGTATATCTTGGGTGGAGCCCAGGGATGTTGTTTTTTAACATAAATCCAGGTGGCTCTGATTTACATAGCAAGACTTTGAACCTCAGCAAAGAAACAAAACAAAACAAAAACGATAAATTAGATAGTTCAGTACCAAGTTTCTATTTCATTTTGTTTGGTATGGGTTTGGGTCCCACTGTAGAACTGGAACCATCTCATTCATATTAGTATGCCCAGCTGTTTGGACATTTTTTCAGTACTTTGTGAAACACATATAGTTTCCATTAGCTTGACTAAAAAGATTTATCCGCAGTTTGAGTCTCCTTTCCATCTTATTTCCAAACTTTACCAAATGCTTACCATAAAATAAATATTCTTAACTAATAACTAAAAACAAATTTGGCTTGCCTATTTTGAATATGAAACTGTGAAAATATAATCTGATGTGTCTTACTAAATTTGACCATCAGTGTAGCTAGCATCAGTGGTCTCTAAACATTACGTTTGAGGACCATAGAAATCTACAGGTAAGATATTCAGGATTTAATTTCCCAGCCAGGGTTTTTTTTAGTCAGTTCAAGGGCAAAAAATAAATTTGTAGGATGACCTTTCTAAACTCTTACTATTCAAATAACATTGCTTCCAAATTGAAAAGGCTATTCCAAATATCACTCTCTCTTCATAACTGAAATTGTCACACCTCTTGGGGGAGGGACAAACATAAGATGTCCTGTATAAATAGTCAATGAAGATATTGATTGGGATAAAAGCAGTGGTCAGTAGAAGCTGCTGGAGCATTTTTTCACGTGGTTCATTTGTAAGTTCAAATCACTATTGTGTAAATTCCCTTCACTTATTTGTCCAACAGATTTCTACTGGATATTACGAAATTTATTTATCCTTTAATATCACCTTAGTAGCCAACGGAAGCCAAAAGTAGCCTTTTAAGGAGCATTAAGATGTCATTATTATTTAGTTGCCTTTTGTTCTTATTGAAAAATTTAGATTAAATTCATGACGCTTTCATGTAAAATAATAAAAACATTTTCCAAATTGAAAAACAGTTGTATCATACTTGAGCTTGAATCAAAGATCTGAGGACTCTGAAGCATTTAGATATGTGAGATTAAACCATTTTTATTTTATATTAAATTATTGAAATAAGAAAGACCTATATATGTCATTTTCCAGTTTACATATGTTTGTGGCATTTTATTTAAAAAATTAAAATATCAGTAATATAAATTTGATCAAATAAATATATTTTGGCTCTCTGCAATTTGGTATTAAAATCTATGGCAGGTTATTTTTTTCTTTTTTTTTTCTTTTTTTTAGTGCCCAGTCTGGGCCCACATAAATTAGACAGTCTTTTACAAAACCTAATATGCTCCTCATTCAGAAACACAGAAGCATGGGGCATAATACAGATTGTTCTAATAATGGATTAAATCCCAGATGTTTTCCATGTTTCACATGATAGGATAGAATGAGCTAAGCTCCCTTTAGAGACTGAGTTTTCTGAATCACCTTGTTTACAGAGCTGCTAAGACTTTTGGCTTTATTTAGAAAAGTCTCAATAGGGTATTTGAAGTCAGGCTCTAAATCCTCACCTGATTTGTGTCAGTTTACATCTCCGTTAATAACACAGAATGAATTCGATTTTTATCATTCTTTTCTCTGTTTGAAAAGAGAAACTCCTTGGTCTCATCTATAATCATTTCCTACCCTGTGAGATGAGAATTTATGTGAAGATAAAATACCCTCCAAATTTAGCAAGCTATGAAAATGTAAGATAATTTAGATCTTTATGGGACAATTTGTGTTATTGCAATTGTTTCCTGATTTAGCAAGATTATTTACTATACTTCCTAACTTTTTCTGCAAGGAAGAGGTTTATTGTATTTGCCATATTCTGTCTTCTCTTGTAAAATACTATTTGTTAGGTAGTCTTCACACAATTCTAGGGCAGCTGAATTTCTAGCTATAGTTAAAAATGAAGAAAATATATTTCTTGATGGAAAAATTAAGAATATGCCCACCAAAATGCTTATATTGATAGAAAAATACGGGTTTGGACAAATATTTTCAACATATTTGACAAAGGGTAAATGGATATACCATACAAAAAGTTCTCACAAATTGCCCATAAACAGACCCAAAACACAATTTCCAACTGGGGATAATATACAAATGGGAATTTTCTAGGAGAGAACCTTCAAATGATCAACACATAAAACAAGATGATCAAATTAACTAATAGGGAAATGCAATGAAAGATATCACCTTACACTCATCAGACTTAAAAATATTTTTAAAGTAATAATACCTGTTTCTGTCAAGAATAGGAGAAAAGGCATAGCTAAGAAAGACTTGTGTGGCATTCAGCAAGCTTGTAACCTGGCAACATCGTAAAACAATTTTTAAATGAAAAATACACTCTTCTAATCAGCAGTCTCATCTCTAGGAATCTATCACATGACACTAAAGCAACCAGAACTTAAGGAAATATGCACAAAGATACTAAATGCAGCATTGTTCAGAGTTAGGAGAAAAAGGAAACCAAAGGAATGCTCGTATTTTAAAAAAAGTTGAAAAGTTCATGGTACATTCATACCTAGAATAACATGCAGGCATTAAAAAGAATGAAATAGAGCTATGAAGATGGATTTAGGTGGTTGTTCACGAGGTACAGTTGAGAGATGAAAAACAAGCTACAAAGAAGTGAGTGCAATATCATACTACTTGTAAAATAATGACAACCCCAGCTAATGTCTATATGTATATGGTTAAATATATTTACCTACAAATATGTGTGTTTGGCTATGACTGTGGATAATATAGATAAACATTATCTTGTTGATTATTCATGGATGGATAAGTGTGTATTTGATGATATAAATGTATTGGGAAGCAGGAAGGGTAGGTAAGCAAAAAAGAAAAGACTAAACTAGAAAAATAGCACATATGATATTACCCCAGTAAAGCATTTATGTCAAGTTGCATATGTGTATAAAACATATGCATAAAGTAGTTTATTAAAAATTATTAAAACTTAACAGCTTCAAATAAAATTCACAGGTTATTACTTGAAAGCACAATGAAAAATAAATGTAGTGAGCACTTTACCAACCCTCTGTCCAAAAGATGTGTACATAGGTTTAGCTACAAAGATACGGTTTAAAGCATTCCTCTATGAGCAATGACAACCAAAAAAAAATTTGTTTTCTTTTAACATGTGCACAAAGAGTTTATTTATCAAGTTGGTTTTTATCAGACAGATGGTGGGTGTATAAGTCAGGGTTCTCTAAAGAAACAGAACTAATATGAGATATATATATATCTCCTATATATCCATATATATATGTGGATATATAAATATATATCCACATATGTATAAATGGGAGTTTATTAACTATTAACTCACATGATCAGGTCCCACAATTGGCCATCTGCAAGCTGAGGAGCAAGGAGAGCCAGTGCAAGTCCCAAAACAGAAGAACTTGGAGTCCGATGTTCAAGGGCAAGAAGCATCTAGCACGGGAGAAAGATGTAGGCTGAGGGCCTACATCTAGTCTTTTCACATTTTTCTGCCTGCTTTGTATTCTAGCCACACTGGCAGCTGATTAGATGGTGCCCACCCAGATTAAGGGTGGGTCTGCCTTTCCCAGCCCCCTGACTCAAATGTAAATCTCCTTTGGCAAGACCCTCATAGACACACCTAGGATCAATACTTTGCATCCTTCAATTCAATCCAGTTGATACTCAGTATTAACCATCACAAGTCCACCCCTTGTCAACTTGAACCCATACACATCTCCTGAGATCACACGTAATCTTCAATAAAGGCAATAATAAGGTCATAATTATGCCTAACATAATACAACTATCCTTGTACAACCAGAAATGCACCAATCCCCAACCTAAATACTAATACATACAGTTAACAATACTTAAATGCTGATATGAAATCAATAAATCTGATGTCACATGATAAGGGAAAAAGGAAATAAAATCAACATGTCTTCTTAGTACAAGTATATACATGCACAAACATGTTTTTAACAAAAGAAGGAGGAAATATGTCAATTACAGTCCTTGTTTCTGCAGCTAGTCACGTGGTCATAGCTGGTATTGATGACTACCTCCTTCTGCTACCCATTCTGTATTCCCTTTGATTCACCTAGCACCTCAGCAGGTCGTAGCTTTTTTCCTGGAGGAGTGACACAAACCTTCATTCCTAAAGGGTCTGGGCCATTTGTAGTCCTGCCTGGATTGGGCTGTTGTAGTTTCCCATTTACCTTAATCACAGCGCATGGTAATACTAAGAGACACCCTAATGGACCTCCTGTATTCCATGCATACTCTTCCTTACCTCCATTGTGGAGTAGTAGACTGATTTCATCTTGGTAGCCCGGTCAATCACCCCAGCCAACACTGTAACTCCATTCTTAGCCTGTTGACTTAAAGGTAGGAGGAGCTCAAAGTGTCCAGATGGCAATCTTAACTTCCAGTTTAATGGAATTGTGTGTCTCCTGGTGGCAGCGTTCTCCCGCTGGAACTAAGACCTCTAGGCCAGAAGAACGTAATGTCATGGAAACAAGAAGCAAAAATTTTGCTAGTGGACCACTAGGGGTGATGGTGAATGGTGCCACTTCCACTTCTAACCCTTGATTCCTGGACCCGTGAATCCTGGCTGTGGGAGAAACAGTACCATATATTGGACACTGATTCACAGCATACACGGCCTTCTGGAGAACTTTGCCCCAGCCCTGCAAAGTATTGTCACCTAGTTGAGGTTGTAATTGTGACTTCAAAAAGCCATTCCACCGTTCTGTCAATCCGGCTGCTTCAGGATGATGGGGAACATGATAAGACCAGTCAATTCCATGAGCATGAGCCCACTGCCACACTTCTTTAGCCATAAAGCAAGTGACTTCGTCAGAGGCAATGCTGTGTGGAATACCATGATGGTGGGCAAGGCATTCCGTGATTCCATGGATGGTAGTCTTAGCAGAAGCATTGCATGCAGAATAGGCAAACTCATATCCAGAGTAAGTGTCTATTCCAGTGGGGACAAACCTCTGCCCTTTCCATGATGGAAGAGGTCCAATACAGTCAATCTGCCACCAGGTAGCTGGCTGATCACCCCGAGGAATGGTGCCACATTGAGAGCTCAGGGTTGGTCTCTGCTGCTGGCAAATTGGGCACTCAGCAATGGCTGTAGCCAGGTCAGTCTTGGTGAGTAGAAGTCCATGTTGCTGAGCCCATGTGTAACTCCATCTCTGCCATTATGGCTACTTTGTTCATGGGCCCATTGGGCGATGACAGGGGTGGCTGGGGAAAGAGGCTGAGTGGTGTCCATAGAACAGGTCATCCTATCCACTTGATTATTAAAATCCTCCTCTGCTGAGGTCACCCATTGGTGAGCACTCACATGGGATACAAATGTCTTCACAGTTTTTGACCATTCAGAGAGGTCCATCCACATACCTCTTCCCCAAATTTCTTTGTCACCAATTTTCCAATCATGCTTCTTCCAAATGCCTGACCATTCAGCCAAACTATTGGCTACAGCCCATGAATCAGTATATAATCAAGCATCTGGCCATTTCTCATTCCATGCAAAGTGCGCAACCAGGTGCACAGCTTGAAGTTCTGCCCACTGGGAAGATTTCCCTTCACTGCTGTCTTTCAGAGATGTCCTAAAAAGGGGCTGTAGTGCTGCAGCTGTCTACTTTCAGGTGGTGCCTGCATATCGTGCAGAACCATCTGTGAACCAGGCCCTAGTCTTCTCTTCCTCTGTCAACTGACCATAGGGAACTCCCCCTGAGGCCATTGGTGCAGGCTAGAGGAGAGAAGGCAGGGTGGAAGGAGTGGAGACCATGGGCATTTGAGTCACTTCTTCATGTAACTTATTTATGCCTTTAGGACCTGCTCCAGCCTGATCACGTATATACCACTTTCATTTGATGATGGAATGCTGCTGTCCATGGCCCACTTTATTGCTAGATGGATCAGAAAGCACCCAGTTCATGATAGGCAGTTCAGGTCACGTAGTGACTTGATGACCCATCGTCAAACGTTCAGTTTCCACCAAAGCCTAGTAACAGGCCAAGAGCTGTCTCTCAAAAGGAGAGTAGTTATCTGCAGAAGATGGCAGGGCCTTGCTCCAAAATCCTAGAGGCCTCCACTGTGATTCACCTATGGAGGTCTGCTGAATGCTCCAAATAGCATCCCTATCTGCCACTGACACCTAAAACACCACTGGATCTGCTGGGTCACATGGCCCAAGTGGCAGAGCAGCTTGGATGGCAGCCTGGACCTGTTGCAAAGCCTTTTCCTGTTCTGGACCCCACTCCAAACTGGCAGACTTTCGGTTTACTCAATAAATGGGCCTGAGTAACACAACCAAATGAGGAATGTGTTGCCTCCAAAATCCAAATAGGCCCACTAGGCATTGTGCCTCTTTCTTGGTTGTAGGAAGGGCCAAATGCAGCAATTTATCCTTTACCTTAGAAGGAATATCTCGACAGGCCCCACACCACTGGACCCCTAGAAATTTTACTGAGGTAGATGGTCCCTGAATTTTAGTCAGATTTATTTCCCATCCTCTGGCACACAAATGTTTCACCAATAAGTCCAGTGTGTTTGCTACTTCTTACTCACTGAATCCAGTCAGCATAATGTCATCAATGTAATGGACCAGTGTGATATCTTCTGGAAGCGAAAAGCGATCAATGTCTCTTCAAATAAGATTATGACACAAAGCCAGAGAGTTGATATACCCCGAGGTAGGACAATAAAGGTATATTGCCTGTCTTGCCAGCTGAAGGCAAATTGCTTCTGGTGGGCCTTATGGACAGGAATGGAGAAAAAGGCATTTGCCAAGTCAATGGCTGCATACCTGGTACCAGGAGATGTGTTAATTTGCTCCAGCAATGAAACCACATCTGGTACAGCACCTGCAATTGGAGTCACCAGTTAGTTAAGCTTATAATAATCCACTGTCATTCTCTAAGATCCATCCATCTGTTTACTGCACAGGCCAAATGGGAGAGTTCAATGGGGATGTGGTGGGAATTACCACCCCTGCATCTTTCAAGTCCTTGATGGTGGCACTAATCTCTGCAACCCCTCCAGGGATGTGATATTGTTTTTGGTTTGCTATTTTTCTAGGTAGAGGCAGCTCTACTGGCTTCCATTTGACCTTTCCCACCATAATAGCCCTCACCCTACCAGTCAGGGAGCCAATGTGGGGGTTCTGCCAGCTGCTAAGTATGTCTATGCCAATTATGCATTCTGGCACTGAGGAAATGACCACAAGATGAGTCAGGGAACCCACTGGACCCACTGTAAGTCAGACCTGAGCTAAACTCCATTAATTACCTGACCTCCATAAGCCCCTACTTTAACTGGAGGACCACAACGATGTTTGGGGTCGCCTGGAATCAACATCAACTCAGAGCCAGTGTCCAGTAGTCCCTGAAATGTCTGATTGCTTCCCTTTCCCCAGTGCACAGTTACCCTGATAAAAGGCTGGAGGTCTCCTTGGGGAAGGATAGGAGAAAGATTAACAGCATAAATGGTTGGTGATGTAGTGGGATCCTTCCTCAGGGGGACCCAGCCTCCCCTTCATTCAAGGGGTCTGGGTCTGTAAACTGGCTCAAGTCTGGAAATTGATTGAGGGGCTGTGACTCTGTTTTTATAATTCAAATTAGTCTTTTGTCCATTCAACCTGGAAGTTTTCTGCTTATATAAATTAAGTAGGAATGTGGTAGACTTACTATCAATTTCACTTCTAGGAACACCATGATTAATTAGCCAATGCCAGTGCTCTACATGAGTCAGACTATTCTTATTGCTGCTTTGCCTCTGCTGTCCATTACAGTAGCTACGCCCACATTGCCTTTGTTGGTTGAAAGCTGCCACTTGGCTCCTGCCACCTTGCAATCCAATTATTCCCACTGTATTTAAATTTTGCAGTTGAGTGACTGCAGTTCCCATGGTTAGATGTGACATACAGAGAATAGCAATTACAGGGGTCTTCAAAGATGCAGGTGCTGCCCTTACAAATCTATTTCACAAGGCATTGGTCAAGGGTGTATCTTCTGGACCCTCCTAGCTGGGATGAGTAGGTCTAAAGTGACTTATCCATTCTACCATCCCAATCTCCCTAAGCCTTTGGATCCCTTCCTCTACATTAAGCCAATGGAAATCAGGCATTTCCAGCTCACTCACAGTGGGCCATCTTTTAATCCATATTTCAGCTAACCAAGCAAATAAACTATTAGAAACCTTTTTAACTCCCTAAGGTGCAACATTAAATGCAGAGTCCCTACTTAGTGGGCTCGAATCAATAAATTCAGCCTGATCCAACTCTATATTCCTTCCCCCATTATCTCACACCCTTAATATCCATTCCCATGCCTGTTCTCCAGATTTCTGCATATATAAATTAGAAAACTCAAGCAGCTCTTTTCGAGTGTAGCACACCTCCTCATGGGTCACACTCTCACCCTCACCTCTAGGGCCCTGCTGGGGCATTCGCCTTGTTATAGATCTAGAAGCTAACAGGGGTGTTGGGGGTGGCTCCTGAGGAGAATCAACATTATCTTGCTTGGCAACTACCTCAAGGGAGGCCACCACTCTTGCCTCAGGCAGCACAGGGTTTATCTCCTCAGACAAGGGTGGAAAAGCTGAAGGCAGTGTGGGTCGAAAGGGGATGTTGCCACTTTACCGGGGATGGGGAAGCTGTTTCTTCTGGCAAAAAAGATTCATCAGAATTTACACACTCAGTGTCCCCAGCTGCAATCGGGGTCCTCCCACACGTCCCCATTCCAAGTTGCAGGGTCCCATTCTTTTCCAATCAATGCCCTCACTTTAACAGTAGACATCTGGTGAGGCTGTGCGTGCACCTTTCGTTGCAGGTCAGCCACTTGCTTGATAAGAGCTTGTGTCTGTTTTTTCACAATTTCAGCTCATTCTCTACAGGAGATAAGACTGTCAGTCAGGGCAGTCTTAGTAGATATGAGTCTTATTTGCTTCTGAAGCTGGGAGTTAGAATCCCTGAGTTCATCAGTTTCTTTCATCACTTTGTCTACTGAACTAAGAAGCAACCAACCAGCTTCATCATGTTCTTTGGTTCTCCACATATGGTCAGAGGTATTACGTATGGAGTCACTAAACTCCTTGCCTCTCACAAGCAGTGAATCAGGAGTGTCAAATGCATTTATTTTGCATAACTCTCTAAACAGTTCACACTAAGGACTATCAGTGTTCTCCATATTATTAGAAGTAGAGTCCTTGGCATTTTGGGGCCTAATCATGTTAAGCAGCCAACTCCAGAAACCCCAAAACCAACCAAAGAAATCCATCCTTAATATTCTGTTCCTCCAGAACCACTCCTGTTACCAAAATCTGTATTCGTCAGAGTTCCCCAGAGGGAGAGAAATATATATATATATATATATATATATATATATATATATATATATATCTACACACACACACACACACTATAGATATATACACACACACTATATGTGTATATATATACACACACACTATATGTGTATATATATACACACACACTATATGTGTATATATATACACACACACTATATGTGTATATATATACACACACTATATATATACTCTATATATATAGCTATATATACTATATATATAGCTATATATATACTATACATATAGAGTATATAGTATATATATAGCTATATATATAGTATATATATATAGTATATATATATATGTAGCTATATATATATACTATATATAGATGGGAGTTTATTAAGTATTAACTCACACTAACTACATATATATAGATGGGAGTTTACTAAGTATAAACTCACACAATCAAAAGGTTTCACAATAGGCCATCTGGAAGCTGAGGAGCAAGGAGAGCCAGTCCGAGTCCCAAAGCAAAAGAACTTGGAGTCCGATGTTCAAGGACAGGAAGCATCCAGCACGGGAGAAAGATGTAGGCTAGGGGCTAAGCCAGTATAGTCTTTTCACATTTTTCTGCCTGCTTATATTCTAGCCACACTGGCAGCTGATTAGATGATGCCCACCCAGATAAAGAGTGGATCTGCCTTTCGCAGCCCACTGACTCACATGTTAATCTCCTTTGGCAACACCCTCACAGACACACCCAGGATCAATACTTTGTATCCTTCAATCAAATCAAGTTGACACTCAGTATTAACCATCACATTTATGTACATGGTTTTTCCAGCCAGTGGATGATTACTCCCTTCACTTGCCCAGCCCCTCTGGCCCTATCCAGGGGTGTCAAGTGTGCCCTAAATACTTTACTCTGGGATAAGGGATGTCTGAGGGGTTGAGGGACAAAAGATAGCCCAGGAGGAGGAGCTGGATAAAAATGGAGGGGTAACAAAGAGGCCATGGAAAAATAATTTGGAGCACTTCACTAGAAGATATGAGTGAGTGGATTCCCACAACCAGAAGACATCACACACTCGAAGCTGGCAAAGGTTAATCTGAAGGTCAGAATTCACATTCATTAACTTTTAATGTGTAACAATCTTCCAAAATCGTAGCAGCTTAAACCTCAAACATTTGTTATTTCCCATTTATCTTTGGGATGGCTGGGTGATTCTTCTGGTCTGGAATGGCTCGACTTGTGATAGCTTTCCTTGCGTGGCAGTTGGCAAGCTGGACAACAGCAAACTGATCTAAAAACCTGAATGTCCACCATTAGAGATAAACTATGTAACACTACACAGACATTGAAAGTGACATTGTGGAACTACACATATTTACAGGAAGAAGGCTCATAATATATTAAATTTTAAAAACAATTATAAAATTATATATAGTCAGTCCTTGGTATCCATAGGTTCTGCATCTGTAGACTTAAGCAACTGCAGGTTGAAAATATTTGAAAAAAAAAAGTGTGTGCATTGAACATGTACAGACTTATTTTCCTGTGTTTCTGTATTATTTAGGGAATAATGACTATTATTAGATATAAGTAATCCAGAGATGATTTAAAGTATATGGGAGAGCCGGGTGTGGTGGCTCATGCCTGTAATCTCAGCACTTTGGGAGGTCGAGGTAGGCAGATCACTTGAGCTCAGGAGTTAGAGACTAGCCTAGCGAACATGGTGAAACACCATCTCTACTGAAAATACAAAAAAAAATTAGCTGGATGTGGTGGTGTGTGCCTGTAATCCCAGCTACTCAGGAGGCTGAGGCAGGAGAATCACTTGAACATGGGAGGTGGAGGCTGCAGTGAGCTGAGATCGTGCCACTGCCCTCCAACCTGGGTGACAGAGTGAGACCCCATCTCAAAAAATAAAAATAAAATAAAATAAATAAAGTATAGAGGAGGTTGTGCATAGGTTATATGCAAATACTGCAGCATTTTGTATAAAGTTCTTGGGCATCCTCAGATTTTGGTATCTATGAGGAGTCCTGGAACCAATTTTCCATGGATACCAAGGGACAATTGTACACACTATGATCCCTTTTTAAGAAAATCATTTCTATAGCTATCAAAAACTCAATAAAAAAATGGGCAAAGGATATGAGTAGGCATTATGTCAAAGAACTTGTGCAAATTGGTGAAAAACTTATGAATTACATGCTCAAATTGCCTAGTAATCAGAAAAATGGAAATTAAAGAAACAAATAATTATATAAACTCTGGAAGAGCATACAGCAAAATGTGAACAGTGAGCTCTTGCTGGTGGTTATATCAATTTTTCTTTCTTTTTCTTATCTATATTTTCTATAGTGAACATGTTACTCTTGTAATAACAGGGGAGAAGTTATTTTTTTAAGTGTTATCCACACCCAGTAAATATGATTATACAATCTTTTAACAAAATCTTATTTTCATCACCTAAAAACTAGGTTATAGACTGTGCGTTCTGCAAGGAAAAATACATACATACATACTTACATACATACATACATAGATGCAAAGAACCAGGTCAAAAATCAAATACTTTATGAATTCTTCTTCATAAGCTTCATAAGAAGCTTCTATGAGGCTGAGAAGAATATATTGCATATACTGTTACATCAGGGTATATCTGCTTTCTATGTCTCTACTCTGTCTGCATTGAGATGATTAGACTATTTGTTCTCTGGGGTCTGATTCATGCCTATGACTCACAGACCCTCACACATAAGTAGGGCTCAGGAGATAACATCCGTATTATCTCCTTCTATGTTTTAAGAACAAAAACAAATGTTTAATATGCTACTTTTATAAATAAGTGCCATGGGAATTAAATATCTAGGAACTAGGAATGAGCCTAGATTTGATTTTTTCTATCAAATAAATAAAGCTAAGAACATTACTTTGTTATGTCTACCTATGATTTATCTTCTTGAAAAGTTAACAGAAAAGGAACATCATGTCTTCTAAAGAGAAAAGAGAGACAGGGAGAAAATGAATGGATGGTATAGTCTTAGAAATTATTTAGACAGAAGAAGAGCTATGCCTGTTTATACACAGAGGGAAAGAACTGAGGGAGAGTCAGAGATGGAAAAAGCAGGTGAATGAATAGCTGGTGAAGCAAAGTGGCAAAATGCATGTGAGGGCAATGAGATCTGGATCACAGGTAAAGAGCTTCATCCTGCCAGACAATGCTTTCTCTTAACAAATAGACAAAAAGAAAGAACGAGAGGGTAAAGACCCAGAGATGAGTAGAGGGGGAAAAAAGGATGCTGAGACCTTGGGCAGCCCAGGAAAGCAGCCAGGTCATCCTGAAGAAGAAAGAGCTCTGGTTGGCAAAAGGGGTCGGTCTTTGTAGCAGTGATGATAAGAAATTGCCCAGCAGCTGTGAGGATCCAGCTATTATAAAACAGCATGAGTCTGCAGTGGATATAGTCACCTTGGCCTTGCAACCTTGCTTGTAAAACCTGATGAGCTGGAGTGACCGTGCATCCAGGATGCAATAAGCACATAGTTGAAATGATCTGTGGCCCGCCCCAGTGCTGTACAATCAATGGATACCAGAGGTCAAATGGGGAAGCATCCGGGAGCTCCAAGTCAGGTTAAAGACAATAAGTCGGTTTGGTGCTATCTCAGTGGAGGTGAGGAAGCAGGCTGCCAGGAGTCTCCAGAGTTTTCAGCTACACTCAAGAATACATGTAGAATGCAAGGAGTGTGGTGGTTCCTAAGTGTTAGGCATGTCCCCAGATTTTTCAGGGATCATGGGCTGCACATCCTGTGTCCATTGGGAGTATTATAGAGTTGTTTATACATGGGGATAGGAATTATATAAACAGGTTTTAATTATAGCTTCAAAGCAGACTAGCCAAGTGAGCTAATGGAAATATACCCAGCACATTTACATTTCAGTTGCCTCATCAATAAAATAAGAATAATAAGAGTACTTACCGCAGGAGTCTGTGAAAATTAAACAAAATAATGTAAGTAAAATGCTGAGCAATGTTCCTGGGACAAGGTAAGCACTCAAGGAATTACTGGTACTAGCAACCAACAGTAAAGATATCAGAATGGGCTGGGGGCAGTGGTTCATGTCTGCAGCTCCAGCACTTTGGGAGGCAGGGGTGGGAGGATCACCTGAGGCCAGGAGTTCAAGACCAGCCTGGAAAACATAGTGAGACCTTATCTCTACAAAATATTTTTTAAAAAAATAGCTTGGTATGGTGCTGTGCACTTGTAGTCTCAGCTAGTTGGGAGGCTGAGGCAGAAGGATCACGTGAACCTGGGAGGTTGAGGCTACAGTGAATCTTGATCATGTCACTGCACTCTAGCCTGGGCAACAGAGCAAGACCTTATCACTGAAAGAAAAAAAAAGATATCAGAATGACATACCATGAGGAGAAATAGAAACTAATGAAAGGAATTTCGTGTTACTTTAAAATATGGGGGAAATATGTAAGAAAGACATGGGCCAAGATCTTTTCTCTAGTGCAAATGATTGAAGTACCTATGTGAAATTTCTAAATGTGACCAAAGAAATATGTTTTTATAAGCATAGATGCATAGAATAGTGGGACTGGAAGACACTAGAAATAATCACATCTGATCCATTCATCTTACACATGAGGAAATGAAGGTTTAAATGTATTAAGTAACTGGCACAAGATCCAATGGTACTGACTGGCCATGGCAGCACTGAAATAAAGATGTACTGACTTTTATCAACTAAGCACTATCATCTGTACCTATATGTAATTTTCAGCTCAACTATGTAATGTTTAATGCTATAATTTAATAAGTGCCTTCCATGTGAATGTTGAGAAATATGTGGTAAGGAGTTTATCGGAAACTGGCAAAACCTAAATGTGATTTTATGGTATAAAATAACATATTCTTAACTTCAGGGCACCTCTATATTGATACACAAATCACACTTTTATCATTTGAATTGATATATGCTGTGGAAACAGCCAAACTTGATTTTTTATGTAATTCTTTTAGGTGACTACTCTTTACGATAAACAATATTCATGGAATAATTGTGTCAAAGTTGATTGAATAAGCCACTATTCTCTATCAATCATTTTCATAATCTAAGTGCATAAGGCCAAGTTTATGGGAAATAAAAATTGTTTTATATCATTACAAATACTAGATATAAATATGTCAATTATGTCATTAAGGAAAATAATACTTTTAGGCATCTCATAACATAGCTAGTAGGGTAGGAATATAATGTATAAATGGATAAATTTCATATACTAGTTATCTGACGTTTCTGTTTTTATTTTTCTACTAAAAATAAAAGAGGAAATCCCATATCTATTAAATATGTCATGAGAGGTTTTTAAGTAGAAGGTTGAATATATAAACTAAGCATGGTGAGCATTTCTGAAAAAGTTATACCTAAATATAGGAACTCTGTTCAGAACAGTCAATGATTAGTAGAGATAGTCTCATTTTAAAGTATTATCATGCTCTCCTAGATCGTGGTGATACTTCTTAATTCTATGAAGCATCTAAACTTTCCTAGATATGCTGAAGAATACATATAAGATGCCAGACGATGGTCCTTGTCTGCCTATAGTGGTAGAACCAGACAACTTAGCTCTTCCATGGTCTCAGAATTATCCCTACCACTGATTTCTGTTTCCTTGAAGGCCTATGCAAGATATTGGTAATGAAGTCAGTCAATTCCAAGACCAATGCTAGAATCAGCATTCAAAGTCCATCCCCCATTCTTTGTGAGACAATATGTATACTTGCATTTTGAAGTTTTATCTTGATAATGGCATTTTACTGATTTTTCAGAAAATAATCTCCAAAAATAGCACTTGAATATATATCCAAGTTTATTTCTTTACAATCCCCAACTTGCCAAAACCTGGCAATTCCATTCTTTGTGCTGCTACCTTCTTTCAGGGTTGTTATCTATAATTTACCTCCTAACTACATTTGTGTCTCCATAAATGTATCTTCAGTGAATTCTACATCTTGTTGTCTGCTTAGTTTTTCTAAAGCAGGTGTTTACATACACACTTATAGACAACTGAGCACCAGCAAGTTCCTTCTTGAGAAACATATTTACACATCCAATTTCAACTACTTTTATTTGTTGCATTAGAATGGAGACTTGGGTTTGTTGCCGCCATTTCAGTTGGTTATTATGAAATATTAAGTTTAACAGATGTGGGGGAAGTGTACATAACAGCAGGTGGAAGACACTAAACCCTCCTGAGCATTTGGGTTAATGGTATATTTTTATCAGGGTTAGCTTCTTGCTTTAATTAACAATGGACCTCTTCTTTATTTTTTATTTTATTTATGTATTTATTTATTTATTTATTTATTTATTTATTTATTTATTGAGGCAGAGTTTCACTCTGCCGCCCAGGCTGGAGTGCAGTGGCATGATCTCAGTTAGCCGCAACCTCTGCCTCCCGGGTTCAAGCGATTCTCCTGCCTCAGCCTCCTGAGTAGCTGGGATTACAGACGCCTATGACCACACCCGGCTAATTTTTTTGTATTTTTAGTAGAGATGGGGTTTTATCATGTTGGCCAGGCTGGTCACAAACTCCTGACCTCAGGTGATCCACCCGCCTTGGCCTCCTAAAGTGCTGGGATTACAGGTGTGAGCTGCCATGCCCGGCCCTCTTTGTTAATCACTACAAAATTACTAATGAACTGACTTCCCAATAGCTAAAAAATGAAATCATAGGATTAACAATGTGAAAGATCATCTGGTCTTCAGGTACCTCAAAGTTACAAGCCTTTGAATATGGGAAAAACTGAGCTCAAAAGAGTTGAAATGGCAAGCCCTATAAGAAAAAAGTGATCAAAACAAGGCTAGAACCCAGATTTGACACAGACCAAAGTTCTTCTCTACCCACTTTCCAAATCCACCATCTGCAGTCATTCTTTTTCTGTATCCTTAATATTTTGCATCATCCCTGAAATACACTATAAAAAATCCAGTCTGTGTTAAAAGAAGATTTAACAAAGAGGTGGATTTCAAAAGGGTTGGCAGTGAAGGTTCACTGCTGGGGTTCTGCTCCAGTTACTTAGCAGCACCTGAGTTTGGTTCAGTTGGCTTTTTGTAAGGTTGGGGGTAGGAGGATTGGTCCGGCCAGAACTAGAACTCTTCATGTTGCTTGATTTTAAGTTCACAAGAAAGTGAACCATCAAGGGAATGTTCTGATGTATCCATGAACTGCAGCTAAGCCATTCAGTGTCTGCTTAAAATAAAGCTCTTCTGGGTTTTCTTAATACAGAATTCTAAGAGTTGACACAGCAAGATTGCTTCTCACCAGGTTCTATTTTTAAATCCCAGAACCCCCAAAACTTCAATATTGAGTTTCTGAGCCATCTTTGGTGTGTTTTTCTAACTTGCTGGAAAGATTGTTTAGTGTTTACACATTATTAATTCAACCTGTTAAATGGGGAGAGGGAGAGAGGGAGGGAGGAAGGAAGGAGGAAGGAAGGAAGGAAGGAAGGAAAGAAGGAAGGAAGGAAGGGAGGGAGGGAAGGAGGGAAATGAAGGGAGGGAGGGAGGAAAAGATATCAGCTAATAATATTTAATGAGTGCTATTAAATATGTCAAGCAGTGTTCTAAGCAGTTTACATGTATTAATTATTATTTTTTCCTTAACAACTCAAGGAGCTGGGTTTTGTTATTATTTCCAAATGAGAAAACTTAGGCACAGAAAGGTAAACAATTTGCTCAAAGCCATACAACTGGTACATAGCAGAGCTGGCTTTGAACCAAGCAACATGAACTCAGAGACTGAGCTCTTACTTATTCCCTTATATGTCTCGAGTTCTTGAGTTGAAAGTTTGTCTAAAAAAGTAATAAAGAGCTGTTGACCTTCTGATTTTTTTTATTTAATGAAAGATGTATTTTTGCATTATGTTGTTCGAACTTTCAATGAAATGGAAATATGCTGGGGGCAGGGGGCTGAGCTGAAAAGAATCTAACCTTTAGTGTCAGAAAATCTTAAGTTCTAATTTTGCTTTGCCGTTTATAGGTTGTGTGACCTTTCAAATGATCCTGAAAAAAAATTACTAAATGTTGGCTGGGCGCGGTGGCTCACGCCTGTAATCCCAGCACTTTGGGAGGCCGAGACGGGCAGATCACGAGGTCAGGAGATCGAGACCATCCTGGCTAACACGGTGAAACCCCATCTCTACTAAAAATACAAAAAATTAGCCGGGCATGGGGGCAGGCACCTGTAGTCCCAGCTACTGGGGAGGCTGAGGCAGGAGAATGGCGTGAACCCAGGAGGCAGAGCTTGCAGTGAGCCGAGATTGCGCCACTGCACTCCAGCCTGGGTGACAGAGCAAGACTCTGTCTCAAAAAAAAAAAAAAAAAAAAAAAAAATTACTAAATGTTTAGGACTTTCCATTTCCTCATTTGGAAACCAAGGGAAATACAAACAAACTCAAGGAATTATTCTAAGAATTAAATGTGATAAAATATGCAAATTTTTCATCCTAGCACATAGCAAAACACCTCACCAAGGTGAATTTACTATAACAAACCACAATGTTTAGTGGATCATTCTCATTTTATTATCATTGCATAAACATAAAGTTATATATACATATTTTTTAAATCACATCAGATTGTTCCTATCAATGTTAGTTATTATTATCATTATTATCTTATTAGGTACCAATATGTACATATACTATGTTGGGATCAGTGTGCAAAGAGAGCCAGATCAATACCGTTAATATTCCTCCGCTAACCAACTACTTCCTGCAGAAACATCCACATCCAACCACATCTTACCAGTATAGCCCCTGAATGCCAAGCAGTTGAAAGGCTCTGCATGGGCCACCAGGAAGCCTCACTCACTGCTTTCACACTGTGAACCTCTTTAGCCCTAGTGCAGCCTCCACAAGAGTGGACTGGAAGCCTGGGTCAGAAGCAGTTTCCTCATGTGCAACCAAAATAGGACTGAGGGGAGGCAGAAAGGCCCCCAGAGAGGTGTTAATCAAGATCCATCTGGACCATTCAAATGGCACATTATTCTGAAGGTACTGGGCAGAGAGAGGCTTCAGGTGTGAAGCCAACAGGACCCAAACTAGGAAAATAAGGGGAAAAGGGGGTTTTAAGCTAAGGTGGGCTGGCTTTGCCTGGATTCTCAGGGGTTTTTATATGGCTCCAGCAACCTCAGATCAGGACAAGGAAGAAGTGATTAAAGGTGGTGATATCCAGCAGCTACTCGAAGCTGGTTTGAACCAGTCCTGGCAAGCAGAAGAGTGACCTTTTGACCTATCTGGTCACCCCTAAATTTGAACACAGAGCTGAGGTGTAGATCAACAGCATATATAGAATGAGCTTTGGCTTCCAGCCTGGAAAACGCTGCATTTTGGTTATTGTTCAGACCTGGAATTGTTCTGAAGCTTTTGCATATGCCATTCTTCTATTTCTGTCTTAGTGACTGAGATGACCTTTCATGCTTGAATTGGATGAATCCAAAGCTACCCTGGCCATGTACAGAGTTATGTTGTTATGCTAATCATGAAAAACAATAATAACAGAGACTATTATGTATTAGGCACTATTCTAGAGGCCTTGGAATATATTATTTCCTGTAATCCTTGTAAGAGGAAATGGCCAAGGAGAAAAGAAGTCAGGAGCTGTGCCCAAATCCAAAAGGTGTCTCAATACTCAGCCCTTGCTTTGATTGTACAAGAGCAGAAGTGCATAGTCTACATTGATAATAACCAAAAAGCTATTTTTTTCCATCCAAAGGTAAAAAAAAGAGCACAGGAACACAAGGTTAGCAGACCTGCATTTGATTTTGTGTTCAAGCACTTTCTAGATAGACAAAGCACTTTTCCTCTCTTAAAATTCATTTCCTCAGTATAAATGGGGAGAAAAATACCTACCTTCCTGGAATCGCCTATGAAAACTAAAGGATATAACTCAAATATAAGTATTTGTAAGCACTAAAGCTAGTATCATTAAATACAATTCAGATATATACAGATATATACAGATATTCAGATATATACAGAGAGCTATTTATCATAAGGCCTCTATATCCTTCTGAAAATTATTGAATACCCCAAAGATCTTTTGTTTATGTGGATTATATCTGTTCATGCTTACTGGATTAGAAAATAAGAAAAGTTTTAACTATTTATTTATACAATCATTGAAAAATAGCAGTAACCAACTCATTACATGTATACACACATACACAATTTTTTTTAAAAGTTCATTTCCAAAAAAAAAATTTTCAGTGAGATCTATGACATTGTTTTATATTTTTGCAAATCTCTTTAATAAAAGAGCTTAATAGAAGAAAATTAGACTCTCATATCTGCTTCTGCATTTAATCTTTTGCAGTAGATTTTTCCATTGAAATATAGGAATAAAAAAATCTTTACACAAATATACAGTTGACAAAGGAAATCGTATTTTAAAAGCCTTTTTAAATAACTGTGGATATTCTTTCATACTACACCAAAACTTGAGAAGTGTAATTTCTTGAGGTTTAGTAGCACTGTGAAATCTGAGGCCATATTAATAAATTTGGTACGCTTTTTATGTTAACATCCACTGGTCTCCCTTAGACTTTGAATGGATCTTTAACTCATGTATGATTTTGGTAACATTCTAGTGTTGGTCATTTGAAAAATATTGGTTCACGGAGATTGGTTCATTGGTTCATATCTTCCAATGTTGCCATACTTCATTATATGATATCAAAAAACACTTCATTCATGTCACTACTGACCTCATCAGAAACGTCTTTAACTATTGAGAAGCTATTGAGCTCACAGTGGCTGATTCAAGTTTCTATATCTCTAATTTTCATTCATCTATTTAATTTTGGCAACAAACATTATTGGTTGTTTTCTTTGAAATTAATGACTGTTTTCATTAATTTTCAGGAAAAAAGAAAAAAGCCAGGGTCCCAAGTTTGAGTAGTCATAACTTGTCATACTTTTAAGTAAAAATGGTGGGGTTTTTTTTAAGTGGCTACTTTATTTCCCAACTAGTATTGTTTGGTGCCACTATCTTGATTCATGCCAAGGTGCTAACAAGATTGCTTTTATACCACCAATGCAAATTTCAACACAATGAAAATGACAAATAATTTCTTAGTACTATTAAGAAAATAGTTTTCACTTAACAGTTCCCTTCAAAGTTTCTGAAGAACCATCAAAGTTCTGCAGACAATACTTACGTGCTATTGTCTCTTAAGTGTTAAGTAGATTCTTTATTCTGATGGTTTCTAGGATTTATTGAATTTTCTTAATAAAAATTATTAATTTAAGGTAGATTTGGATGTGTAAGGTGGATATGAATATGTGTATTAATGTGAAAAGGTAGTCACAATATATTTTTTATTAAAAAGCATTTATACTATAGTCATGTTCATGTCACTAAATACATATGTATATATTATTATACTTACAAATAAATATGTATATTTCTGCATGCATACATGTATCTATGTATAAAAATAGATTAAAAGTAGTTATACAACTTTTTTATAATAGCATCAGCAAGAAACAGTAAGGGAGATTAAGAGTAGTGAAAATAATATTTTCCTTTTTGTTATAAAGCGAATGCTTTTATTCAAAAAAACTTACTAAATACCTACAATGTAATAGGTACACTTGTATACATGATTAAGATTTTTAGTGTTTTTTAAAAAAGAAAAATGTACTTTGATCATTTAAAAAGGCTTTTCTCTATTTAGGACATGGTAACATCCATGGCATTTTAGCTGTTCCTTACTAAAGCCTTGCTTCATCTCTCCTTAAAATCCCCACACTCACCTACCCAGGACAATTTTATAAGAATGCAGTTTGTAAAAGACTTTTCGTTAAATCCTGTGTCTACTTCTAAAGATGCACTTACAGTCCTTAAGTATCAGTCATTCTTCTGTCTCAATATATTACCAATACATTTTTCACTGTGGGATATTAATCAGAGATTGCAAGAAGAGTCATCAAAGGAACCCTTACAGTGCTCTCAAGTTAATACTAGCTTCATGCTCCTCATCACTGAAATTTTTCTGGTCTGCATTGTTCAAGAAATCTTTCCCATTGTCTCTGTAAAATTTTGTGGCAACTTCCCTAAGATTTGGGATTTGATTTCTAAAGAAGAAAGATAGGAAAGATGCAAAGATTAAAAAAGTGCAGATGGAAGAAGATGGTCAGCAGTCATCTATATTCACTGGGATACTGTGATCTTGTAGATATAAGTCCATTCTGTAACTCTGAGGTGTGCTTACATGTAATTGAACATACTTCAATATTTTGCATGTGGCACGTTATTATTTTTAAACATTAAGAACAAAAGTGTCTCACTAAGAAGCAAGAATCAAACTTTGAGTAAGCGGATAACATTGAGTAAGAGGATTACAGACTTTGAGTAAGAGGATAAACATTATGATCAAGTGTCCCTTACTCTACCTTACCTTGCCAATCTTTTCCCATTATAAGGTTTTGTCTTCTGATACATTAAAAACGAGTGAAATGCAAGGGAATCAACTAGTTTTTTAAACACACTTTAAATATGCCATCTCAATTCTCTTAAAAACACATTAGGTTTGATGATATCCTCAAATACATTTAAGTAAATATATTTCTTTTCAATATTTTATACTCCCTGGGCAGTTAGTTCTTAGATTTGCATAAATAGTTCCTGTTGTTGCTGTCCAAAAAAACACAATAAATCCTGCTAGATGCTCTACAGCACTGAACAATTTCACATTGTATCTTTTTAAACAGACTCCCTTTGTTTTTTTTTTTTCAAATAGCATGAAACAACAAGAACAGTTTAGATACTGTTTACAGAATGGAAAAATATGTATCCTTCACTAAGCACAAACTTTTTTCCTGTTAGCCAAAGTTTTTTTCTCTCTTTCTCTCATTATTTGTTTCATTGAATTTTTTCGAAAATAATTTTTCGTATTACTAAGTTGAGTGCCTAGGATGTATCTGTTGTAGGCCCATACTCTGCTAATTTTATTCTTGACTACAGAAAAATATAGATGCTTTTATCACCTAGAGAAGCTGGTGTTGAAAAAGTAATCTCATGATACACAAAGTGATGAATGAAGCATGTCATTATAAAATTGGTGTGGGGTCAGCTATCTCTGTCAACCAACATCTAAACAGGCTCCAGGCTGTCATGCACTGACCACTTCAATGGCTCTGAACTTCTCTCTTTGACTCTAGCCTTCCTTCCTCCAATCTATTCCTCACCCTTTAGCCAGAGTGGGCTTCTTACGGCACATATCTGATAATGTCACTCTCTTGCTTAAAACCCCACAATGGCTCTACATTGCTCTTAACATAAAGAACAAACACCTTAATGTGATTTTCAAGGCTTGGCCTTCCTCTCCAGCCTCGTCTGGCATCAACCCCCACAACCCTGGGCAACTCAGTTCCAGCCACCCCATCCTCCTCATTAGCAGTAATATTTTTTATATCAAGCAAGGCATTAGTTGGTGTTTGTGACAAAGTGGTGGATATGATTTGGATTTGGCTGTGCATCCTTGAGACTCTGCTGTTTTAATTTTTTTTTTTTTTTTTTTTTTTGAGAAGACGTCTCACTCTGTCACCCAGACTAGAGTACAGTGGTACAATCTTGGCTCACTGCAGCCTCCGCCTCCAGGTTTCAAGCAATTCTCCTGCTTCAGCCTCCTGAGTAGCTGGGATTACGGGTGCTCGCCACCACACCCGGCTAATTTTTGTATTTTTAGTAGAGACAGGGTTTCACCATGTTGGCCAGGCTGGTCTTGAACTCCTGATGTCAGGCAATCCACTCACCTTGGCCTCCCAAAATGCTGGGATTACAGGTGTGAGCCACCGCTCCTGGCCAACTCTGCTGTTTTAATTTCTTAACTGATTGTCACATGTCCAGTGGATGAACCACCTGTCTGTGGCCCCAGATCTTTCTTCTTCCTACGTATCTTGTAGCTTAGAAGAGTGTAGAATTCTTTATTCATGAAGAATATTCTTGAAGAATATGGTAGGCATGCCTACCCTCTAGAAATTGTCACCTCTTATCTATAATGTTGTTATAGTGAATATATAAGCCATTGGAGAAAAAGGATGAGCAAAAGAAGCCATAAGGAGACTGATGGAGAAATGACAAGAATTGTGATGTTAACTTAGGATGCCTGCAGTTATCAAGGCCATGGAATCTAGGGGTGAGAGTAATGAGTTATACCTCCAGGAAGTGTTTTCACTCTCAGGGACAGGAAAGATTTATTTTAAGATGTCATGACTGTGTGTAGATCCATATAAAAATCTAAAAAATAATAATAACCCTCAAAAGTCATTTGAGCCATAATAGAAATGCTGATTATAAGCCATTCAGTCACATACAAGTAGCTTAAAAATAAATAACTTTCTGCATGAATTTTATGGCCAAAGCACAAACTTTGGGTTGATTCTTGTCAGAAACAAAATTTCATAGGCAAATTTTTCTCAAGCATGTGTCAGAGTGTCCAAAAAAATATGCTGGTCTAGAGAAGATATAAACATCAAGGGAAAACAAAGTTAGGATACAGAATGCCTATAGAAGCAGCTGGTTTTTTCTTTCTTCTTTATTAAAGAGATCGCGTTTTAGTTTGCAAGGTCATAAAATCATGATGTCCAGATCAGTTGTTTAAAGGAAGTCAGCGGCAGGTGCGGGATGCCAGGTGTGCTGGCTGCCAGTGAGAAGGAAGAGGAGTTGCTGGAAAAGCCGACGATAAGTACACCTGTGTTTGAGATTGCCATAACAAGGTTTCATCCCCATCTAATAGGGCCAATGCGTACAAAAATAAAACATAATGTCAACGGGGATCGGCAGCAGAACATCAAGCAGTAAATGTTCACTCAAAATAGATTATTTGTTATTTTTCTCAGACGCAGAGATACAGAATACACAATTTACCCTTTTCCTGTTGGGGATGGGAGAGATTTATTGTAGGATAGAAGTGTTCCCTTGCCACTGGGATCCAAGATAATACGTCAATTCTCTTAGACTCTGTACCATCTTCCACCAACAACCATTCCAGTCCTGTTGTGTCGGGGGTAACAGGGTTAAAACCACCAAAAAGGAGTGCTTGCTAGTTTCATCTTGTTTTGGAAATAGCACCCAGACTGCATAAGACTGCCAAGAGATTATCAGATTAAAATATATAATTTTTCAATCATCATTATCTTCAGCCCACAGAAAATAATTTTTTACATATTAGTCACTGCATCCTATGATTACATTTATAACTTCCGGGAGACAAGTCTGTACGGAATGAGACAAGAACATGCCAGCTGAAAGAAATGGGACTCAATTTTCTGTTTAAAAGAACATTATCTTTGTTGTTTTTTAATTTGAATTTGGTTCTGAGCGTGAAGGAGGATTAAAATGAATTTACTTATTGTCCTCCAAGTAATGTGGAACATTGCTGAATCTGACATAATTGAAATTTCAAGTTGAATTTTTGTTTTCTGCCTACTTGATCTCAATATGCCAGCCAAGTACCATCCCTTAAAGCAAATGTAACCTCTCTGAGAAGTCACTTGCCACTTTCGTTGCAGGTACCAGAGGTGGTTACGTACTATATAGCCCAGAGTATAGTGAGGTTGTTTGCTATTTTTCACAGGTGCAGGAAACATTGATGATCAAAGGACATAAACTTGAGGACGTGGTAATTAATATCATCTTGAACTGCCTATCATTCCATGGATTTATCCCAGAAAGCTGAGTTGCTTGCTCACTAGCTTTTGACTGAGAGCTATAAAAATCCTAACCCTTTGATCAGAAATCTTTCCTCCTGATCCTAGTGATAGGACCTATACAACACTTAATGGTGAGAATATAGTTCACAGATTTGCTTTCCAAATAAAAGCAAAGATTTTCAGTAAAACAACTCCTAAACTTTAGTGTTCTGATCTTGGAAGCTTTTTGAAGCAATAGTCTTGCTTTTCTGAGTTTTTAAAAGTAAATTAGATAAAATAAAACTTGAAGGAAGGAATGTGTAGAAATGTGATAGTGTATATACTTTAAGAATATATCAAGTGGATGAAAAATTCGGGGAAAAAGCAAGTATAATAAAAGTCAGTAGAATCTAGGTAGTTGAGTACACAGGGTCTCTCTGTAAAAATTATTTTAACTTTGCAGTGTGTTTGAAACTTTCATGATAAAATACTAGAAAAGATATATTAAAAGGCACATACCTAAAGTTGAATTGTATATTTAAGAAAATGTCACTGGACAATGATGTAAGATTGTATAATCTTAATGGATATTTATGTTGGAACATTCTTATTTTTTGAAATCTTGGAAATTAGAAAATATTTTCAAGATGCTTCATAAACTCTTCAGGCTATTAATGTACAGACCAAAAGCCACCCTAAAGGTAGAAAAACCAGCATTAAGGGGGAACTGCCAGGCTGTAGTATTGTGATTCCCTGCCATCTTATTGTCCAACTAGTTAGTAACTGGAATACCTATTTTCCAATTAGATTTAACCTTAAAATCCAAAAAATTACTAAATGTCTGGGCTTATGCATACGGCAAAGCAGTTTAAAATGCTGCAACATACTTGTTGTCCTTATATTTCTTTTCTCACCCAACAACATACATTCAGAACTGAGTCTGATTGCCATATGTTTTGTTTGCCCATGCTTGACTCAAAACTAAAAAAGTGTACTCTGTGGCCACTCTCTTTTACCGTAACATGATCGCAGTTAGGGAGGGGGGAAAAGCCCATGAGCGTCTTTTAAAAAGACAAGACAAAAATTGTTCTTTAAAAAATACCAGACTTAACCAGCCCCTCTGTAAATGATTCTCTGTAAAAATAATAATTTCCCTTCAGAAAATTGATCTCCCCCATACCTAAGAAAAATTAAAAATCTGAAAATTGCACTTTTAACTGGAAAGGCAATTACTCTCCATTCAAAAGGTCTATTCGAGCTTACGTCCTTGAAAGGTGAACACTCTCAAGCTGTACTTCCAGGCCTTTTGGGAAAAATGTATCCTTTTTCCTCACTTCCTGTTTTCTCTCTTCATTGCCTCTTTGGCTCCCACAGAAATGAGTCTGTGGCTGTGTTGACACTGGATATTTTTAAGAAGAAAGGACACGGAACCAAAATATTGTCAAAGAACTGAGAAGCTTTGTATTATAAGGGAGAGTCAAGAGGAAAGGGGCATATTAAATGCAATAAACAAAGCATTCAGTTCACCATTTACCAGGCTTACCGCAAGGGTCACAAGCAAAAACTGCAACATGTATCTCTACGTTTAAACACAAAACAAAAAGCCTTCATTCCCAGGAACATCATAAAGGAAGGGTAAAGTCCTGGCCCCATCTTTTTTACTGCAAAGAAGTCTTTAAATGAGTATTTTCTGTGGCAATGTTATGGATCTCTCAATAAATCACATTTTGTTTACTTTAATTATAAAAAAATTCATTACTATTTCAAAAAGCACTCCCAAGCATAAAGAGAAAAGCATAGATCATGCACAACCTCATCTCCAAGAGAAAAAGACTTTTAGTATTTGGTATATATCCTTCAAGATTTTTTTCTTACAAATATACAGCACAAAATTGTATTAATAAATTTTAAAAGAGAACCAGTTTCTCTCCAAAGGATCGTTGCTGTTACTTTCTTGCTTCATGAATTATCCCCACTCATTCTCTGGTATCTATATTTTCACTTTTTTTTTCTAGTTCCTTCTTCGTGAATTATAAACATGATCAATATCTTTACACAAGGGAAGGAGGAAACAGTTATACGTTTCCCAGTATTCTTTCCCTATACTTTCTATCTTTTAGCTAGCATTCTTACTCCTGCTTTCCATTTCCATTCAAGATTTCCTGGCTGGGTGCAGTGGTTCACACCTGTAATCCCAGCACTTTGGGAGGCTGAGGTGAGTGGATCACCTGATGTCAGGAGTTTGAGACCATCCTGGCCAACATGGCAAAACCCCGTCTCTACTAAAAATACAAAAATTAGCCAGGCGTGGTGGCACGTGCCTGTAGTCCCAGCTACTTGGGAGGCTGAGGCAGGAGAATCGCTTGAACCCAGGAGGCAGAAGTTGTAGTGAGCCAAGATCGCATCACTGCACTCCAGCCTGGGCGACAGAGTGAGACTCCTTCCCCCGACACCCCCCCTCCAAAAAAAAGAAAAGAAAGATTTCCTAAGGGAAGACAAGTCTTTTCTCATTATCTTCCTACCCTCACCACCAATGTATTCAATAATTTACTCTAACCTGGCTTCCATCTTCACCACTTCTGTTCCTAAAGTCATTAATGACTTCCAAAATGCCAACTACATTGAAAGTTTGCAGTTCATATCCTTATTTAACCTCTCATCAGCATCTGACACTATCAGAACTCTGTTTCCTTTGATTGTTTTCCACTAATTCGTCACCTGCACCGTGACCACTCCTCTTCCTCATCATTTACTGAGTTCTTTCCTTTTGCCCATTACTTAAATGCAACTGTTCTCTAGGACTCTGGCCGTAGTCCTCATCTCTTCCTTCTCTGTGTTTTCTTCTTCAGTGAGCTTATCCACTCCTGCAATTTCAATTATCTCCAGTGATCTATACACACTGCCCTTATCTCTCTTCTTAGATACAGACACCTACATCCAAATGGGTGACTTGATCTTTCCACTGGGATGAACTTTCCAAAGACACCACAAAGTCAGCAAGTATCTTTTCAGCACATTTTCTTCTTTTTCAACCCTTCTCCTTCTCATTGACACTCAAAAGAGAGATTAGATCAAAGTCTTCAAGGAAAAGCAGATATGAGGAAATCACCTTTTAGGACAGGGAAAATCTGAGCAATTTTGCAGCTGTGGGAAGGAAGGTGGTAGGGAAAAGGCTGAAGATAGGCAAAAAAAAGGACAGGAACTGAATCCTGACAACCATGAAGAAAACAGTAAGAAGGTCTTTTCTTCTTGTAGCTGTATTTTATACTGTGTGTGTGACATGTGCTTTAATAAATTCATGTCTACTATGTATCATTCATAGCAGCACTGATTTTTAAAAATTTGAATTATTTACATGCAAACCTTTATATTTATTTTGACATCTGTAGTTAGGCAAAAATTGCAATTAGGGCTAATTTGTACAATTAGCTAAATCAAGTGTTCCTTTTCCCTTTCAAAATGTTCTTTATATATTCCATTCCTAATGAGTATGAAGAGTCCTTTTAATTCAGTTCATACACAACTAGTATTTTTCAATTAAAGCCCTTACTTTTAAGAAATTCGTATCCTGCAATGAACAGGAGTTACTTCATTTTTCAAATCTCTAGCCCATCAGATTTCATTGTTGTGTTACTTACTTGCAAAATGTTCCTATATGATACATCCCATATCTGTGGCCATAATATTGTTTTTCTCTTTTTAATTTTTCTTTATTTTAGAGATAGGGTCTCACTCTGTCACCCAGGCTGGAGTGCAATAGTGCATTCATGGCTTACTGCAGCCTCAAACTCTTGCACTCAAGCGATTCTCCCACCTCAGCCTCCTGAGTAGCTAGGTCTACAGGCACACACCACTACGTCCAGCTAATTTTTTTATAGAGACGAGGTTTTGCTATGTTGCCCAGGCTAGTCTTGGACTCCTGGCCTCAAGTGATCCTCCTGCCTCGGCCTCCCAAAGTGCTGGGATTACAGGCTTAAGCTACCACACCTGGCCTATATTTTTCTATAGATTTTCCAAATTTAATGCAAGTTTATTTAATTAAAGTAAACAAACTCACCTTTCTGTTTTACTTTTGTGGAGGAGAGGACAAAGGGGTAGGAAACAGGAGGTAGGGTTAAGGAGAGATGGTGGAAGTCTGATTCCACCATCAGACTGGTAATCAGAGGCAAGATTACCAGTTAGGCTCAATGTTCTTAAGAAAGTTACCCATCTAATGCAATAGTATCAAAAAAGTTATCAGCATTAACAAAGAACTAACAAAGATACGTCTTTTGCGGGTCAGAAAGGATTCAGAATGGTGTGGAAAGATGGGAGATACTGTGTTTGGGGTTTCAGAGATTGGACATGTTATCCGGAGCTGAAAGCTTCTTATGGGGGTGAAGCACTGTCAGCAAAGAAAGACTATGTCCTTACCCTCTTTCCTCCCCTTTCCTGCCTTAAGTCCTCACCATTTTAGCTCCACTGCACTAATGCTCCCTCCTCAGCTGCACCTAGGGGAACAGTGCACAAAGTCGTCCATAAATGGGCAGCATGCTAAGGCCAGGTGGACAGGGGCCTAGCCTTACTGCCTCAGTGGAAATCCTCAGCTCCAGTGTCTTGCCGCTGAAGGTGGGAGGAGCACAGGAAGTGATTGCCCTGTGACTTCTCCTCCCACAGAAGCCCTGCCCCCTCACACTTGGATGGTGGAGAGATTAGCTTTCTTTTTCCTTCTAGTTCAGTCCTTTGGCTACTGTGAAAGACCACGCAGAGGCTGTGGACTTGCTTTTTGTGCTTGACAAAAATGCATAGATAGAAGACAGGGATTCCCGGCTGGGAGGAGGGAGGAGAGCTGAAGATCCCTGCCTGGGCTGGCTGAGCTAAGCAGTCAAAGTGGGAAGCTGAGTGCTTGAAAGAGGATTATGCTCGCACTAGAAATAAGCAGTAAGTGAGTGAATACCATTATGGCTTAGAAAAGGATTAATCCCCCCGGGGTTATGGGGTGAACTAGAAAATATTGCTTAATTCTAGAGTGAAACTGTAAGGCTCCGGCTTTGTGTACTGTTGTGTGCTGTTTGGAGACTGGAGGTTTAAGTACAAAACCAGGGCTCTAAATGCCTCCTCCCACTCTTGGAAAATGCCAGCTTCTATTTAGATTGGTTGGGGGACATAATTTCCTTCCCTGAACTAGCCTCTTCCCAGGAAAATTTACTACTAAATTAGATAAGGAGTTGAGATTGGAGAGGCGGACTTTGGTATTTGTAGAAGTTGCAGTTTCAGATGATGTTCTGTGAGTGCTGACATTCTATCTGTTAGCAATGATTGTCAAGAAAGTTTAGAACAGGAGACTAAAAAGGGGAAACCAAGAGCTTTTATGATGAGGAGGCTGAAGAGTCCATATGCAGAGAAGTAAATACAAAAATTATATAATTTAAAATAAGTAGATTTTTTAAAACATTAAATGAGAACAACAGTCAAAGAGCATAGAAGTGCGTGGATAAAAATTAGTTAGAAAAAGAAATTTTCATTTCAGTGAGTTTTTTGTGCTAGCCAAAAATTTCACAATGTTTACAAAGTCAAGACAATGATTCAGGAATACTTCACTTATTGTTGTACATTATTAATGCTGTTGCTGGGCAAGATCTGTGGTTCTCTGGTCAGCAAGTTCTGGCAAGGAAGCCACTGCCACTGGCACAAAGAATTCTGGGATGTCTGACAGTGAAATGGATGGAAGGACCCACATTCCATCTCTACTTAATGTCCTTTTGTCCAGAAACCGGGTCATGCAAATGAGCTACTTGGTACGTATACAGATCAATATTTGGAAAGGCATTTCTAAGTGTTTTGCATTAGAGACACTCTAGACAAAATCTTATGGCAACCAGTGAACAAAAAGAATACAAAAGCAAAGTGATAGGAAGGAAGTCAGCTTGATTGAAACCAACCTTGTTCTTTTCGTTTTCCATCAATCTTGAAATGGAACCTCAAATGAGGACAAGAATAATAATAGGGAGAAATGCTGTGGCCATCTGTTCTGTTCTGAGTGGCTAAGTTCATTAATATATAAATGAGAATTTGGGTTTTATTTATGCATCCTAATACTTGGAAGATTCAGAAATCTCTTTATTACAGTAAAAAAAAAAAAATCCCACAAAAATTGGAGATATGTTTTTGCAGAAAAAAATGTGTAAATCTGGTTTTTGAATGTTATGGGGAGAAAAATAAGAATTGTGCTCACAGTGTGAATATTTATATCATGTTCACTGAAGGATATATCTCTTTCCTGAATGAGATGAGGACCCTAATATGACACAGTAGATGCAAACAAGTATTTTTAATTCCCTTAATTCAAGTTGATGTAGTTAATAACTGAAGCAAAAATCTCTAAAATAAATAAATAACCTTGAACTACAGCTATTTAGTGGTTTTTATTTTTCATTTGTTACTGGTATGAAGACACAACATGACATTTCTAGTATTCTCATGAACCGTTGCGTTGGGAGAAAAAAAGGCTCAGACATATTATCTTTCTCCTGTAGCACAAGTGTAAAATGATTGTCATTATCTATGTCCTTTTCTAACTTTAGAATTTATAGATTTTGCTGTGGAGGAAATAGATGGAGAGTGGTCATTGGGACAAAATAAATGATGACAAAATGCCAAAAAAAAGTGCATTTAAATAAACTCTTAAAATAGTCTGTCCTCCAACTTTTCAAATATCTAATTTTGTAAATTATTTATCTCTTTAAAATTATTTCTGAGTTGGTTTTTCCAATGTCAGCATTCATCTGACTTGTGAGCAAATGTTGAAAATCTGAAGATTCATTATCTGAGTTGCATAATACTTCTATTATTCTTAAAAATATGTAAGACATTAAAACATTGAATAATTGGAAGTCTTGAGTATAAAACTAAATGAACTTTCAATCTTTAAGAAAAATGTGCTAAGACTCTTCGAAGAATTGCTTATTTATCCCAAAGTGTTAAAGAATCTTTTCTGATACTACAGAACTAAAAAGAGAAGCATAAGAATATTGAGAAAAAGATTAAAGGTATAAGTTGGATAGTGGAGGCTAAGCAGATATTGTTAATGAATAATTGTAAGATAGCAGTTTAACAATAAAAACATTTGCTGTTGTACATGAGCAATTTATATAAAGAATGATGCATTATGACTGGTGAACAAGGCTAAGACTTTTATCTTTAAAAATATTAAGTAGAATTAAGATTGTTAATGGATAGAAACTAAATGATCATTTAAAATTATTCTTTCACAAGAAAAGTAAAGAACAAGGATATGGAAAACTAAGCAGTGATGAAGACCTCGAAATAATTGTTGATCAAAAGCAGGTAAGTGAATACTTACATACATTTTCTACTGTTGTACTGTATATTTTGATAACTAAAGCCTTTGAGTGTTCAGCCCTTCTCTGGCAGCTGTATTAGCCTGTCTGACTAAAGCCTGCATAACAAGATTTTGAGAGCAGCTAAGCCGCTCCATATGATGCCTCTGATTCACTGACTTTTGCATGATGCCAACATGCATATTTTGTATGTAAGAATGATGGAAATAAAGCTAGAACAAGAGAACTTTTGGAAAATTAAAGGCATCTCTTGATAAAATGAGTCAAAACAAAAATGATAATTTGGGAAAAAGATAAACAAGAACAATAAAATATATTATCTTGAAAATGAGAAACACTGCCATTATTCTATCTTGTAAAACAATGATATAATTTAGAGAGAGAGAGAGAAAACTGAGAACCTTAAGACATATATATTGTCCAATTTAATTTTCCAGATTGTCTGCAATATATATAAATATGATTCTGAAAACAAAAAGAAGAGGCTATTTAATAAAATCTGTAGTACCACCTATAATTTGAGAAACCTCTAGCTTGGATGTTATATGGGCCCATAAGGTGAAATGAAAACTGCTTAATAGAGCATAAACAATGACATACCAGGTAATGGAAGGTTTCCAGCCCATGCCACTGAATTGGCACTAGCCCTTAACATCTCTGTTAATTATCAAGGAGACAAGATAACTGTACATCTATTTAATGCACAAGTGGCACAGCATCTGACAGCGACGCAAAAGCTGTAGAGAGAGAAATAATTCAAAGAGATCTGAGTAGATTAAAAGGTTAGAAAGAAAGCAGTCAGTAATTTACAGAAAGGCACCTGAATTTGCTCAATTTCCTAATCATGCAGTTTGTTTTGCATCATAACAGTTGCATTCAGGGAGCTATTGTACATATTTCTGAAAAAAGGAAAAATGACCATCAGAAGGTAGTAACCAGAAATAACTGACTTAGAGACTTGCTTGTTAGGCTTGGAATAACTGAGGTAACTGAGGTGGTCTTCTGGAAAAACTTGCCAAAACATCTCTCCACTGAGGTGCAGAATACATTGATTTGACAGCATTCACTCAAAATGCTTCCGAGTGTTTCTTATCATTGCTCTCCTGCTCTTGTGTAAAACAGGGTAGGGGATGTGTGGAGTGCCAAGTTCTCAGTTTAGTTAATAAGGTGGGTGGAGCTGTAGCCCATGTGCTCTGCTGGGCTATTAACTATCACTTTATGCCAGATTAATTACTTGGGGCATGTAATCTATGTCTGATCCCACCCATAGACTGGGATTCTGATCAAAGGACTGGACCCATCTGGCAAATGAACTAGTAAAATACACCTGGGTATATTATGAGAATACAGATATGTGTACATTTCTCTAATAAAATGAAAAATTAGTTATTTTCTTCCTTAATCATATAGAAGTTAAATTCTTATTTTTTCTTCTTCTTTACTATCTTCCTACCTCAAAGCCTTTCTTTTCTTTCCTTCTTTTTTGCCTAAATCTTTGCGTTTTAACTGAGCTTTGGTGTTCAGAAAACTGCAAAGTTATATTTTGAGATCCTTGTGAAAAGCCAAAGGAAGCCATTGTTCTTTTTTTCTCATGATACCGTTGACAAAATTTCTATTGTTGTGACTAAACACATTTTACTAATTGTTAAGGAATCTTAAAGAAAAAAGAGAAAAAATAAGAGAACAAAACCTTCCTGCTTCTTCAGAAAATAGCACTTTTATTACCTGGATCAAACGAGGGTGGATTCAATTTTCTCAGAGTCGCTGTTTGCCTCTGTAGTTATCACATTTCTTCCAGTGCCATTGCACAAGTTGATACTGTTTGGCAGTGACTCAGCTTTGCTGAGTTATTCATGTCAAAACATGTCTCAAAAGATGAGTAATTATGAATATGAGTTGGCTTTGGTGTTTGCTGTTGGCAGAAAGAGTAGTCCTTCCTTTTTTTGAGAGATTTATTTGGTGTTGATGTTGTGAGCAAATCCTAGGTTGAAACAACGACAATGTTGATATCTCAAAGTAAAATATTTGGGGAAACACTGTAATTAGTTTTTATAAAGCTATAAGAAATTATTCCAAAGTTTAAGAGGTCAACAAATTAAGCATGTGTGTATGTATATGTACATTTGTTTTCCAGAAATTGAATATTGCTTCATCTCATAGATATGAGTTATATATATATGATGACATTATACATATATATGTATTTTATATGTATAATAAAATTAAAACTCTATAGCATTATATGCCGTTTTGTCAGGAATCTTTATGTTCAGTTTATTCTTCCTATATCTTTTCAAAAACTTGGTAGAAATATGTTATAGTCAGTCTTCATGTAACTGCAAGTAGCTTTTTCAGTAAGTGGTGCCAGAAGAAAATCTAAAGAGGATAAGTAAAATAATTGGAGTGCTGCAATGGCCAGAAGTCTCCTAATTTCTTTAAATCCATCATTCAGAAGCTGTCACTCTACAAATGCTGTGTAAGCTATATGCCATTTTATCAGTCATGTGATTTGCAAATCTTGTACTTCCATGGAAAGCCCACAGTCTTGGTTATATAAGCAAATTAATAACAGAAGCAGCACCGTGTATGTGGATTTTGTTCTCCCTATGTGGATTTTGTTCTCCCTGGCTGCCTTCACTCAAGGAGGTAAAAGATGATTTCTGTGTTATTTCAACATGGAAAAAAAGTGTATTTTGGAAATGTGTAAGGTTCTATTCTTTAAAGACAATGTTGTGTTTCTCTCTTTGTGAAATTGTATTGACAAAATTTATTTGAGATATGTATAAAAACATTTCAGAAAACACTTAAATGAGTGTTGATGTCCTATGGTAATAGGCACCATGTGATACACAGACACAGACACACACACACACACACACACACACACACACACACAGTCATTTAAATAGAAATGTATCAAACTGGGGTCAGAGTCCATATTTTCCACCAGAAATCTCCAAGGTTTTCAAACTTTAAGCATAGAAGGTAATCAAAGGGAATGTATTGGATTAAAATCTTAATGCCTCCAAAACCCAAACGTTTGACATAAAAATAATATAACTAATTAGTAAATGCTATATTTGGCTTTGTAAAATAAATATTAAAAGATAAATTTTAAACATCTATTATGGCATATTTTTATTATTTGTGAAGCTATTCCTTCCTAAATGGAGGAAAGGAGGGTCTTGTTTAGGTTTCATGTACACATGAATTTCTTTCTGAAGTTACTGAGATTTCAGGTGTAGGAGTAGATAGTCAAGTGCCTTGACTTAACGGATTAAAAACATTAACCACTTTTAGTGAATTCATTCTATTATAAATTACTATTTTTAATTAGAGCCAACTTAACTCAAAGTTTATGATAAGCTGGACCTAGGTAACAATTTTTTAAAATGTTTTCAAATTCCAAGTAGACTTAAAGGAGGTAACAAAGACTAATAAATTTATAGACTATTTTGATTATATGATGGATACAGTTACAGGTTCATGTATTGTAAAAATGGGTTTAACAGCATGTTGTGGATTTATTCGGTTATAGGACTCAAAGTTGCAGTTTCATAGCCTTTAGTGCAAGTAGGTTGGGAAATGTCAAATTTCAGCCAGTTACAAGGGGAACAAGTATATGCAGGTCAGAGCAATAGTTCTCAAGCTTTAGCTGCCTCAGCATCCCCAGGAGGGCTTGATATAACATAGATTACTGGGCCCCACACCCGGGGTTTCTGATTCTTCAGGTCTGAGATTCATGCGGCCTGAGAATTTGCATTTCTAAGTATTCAGCTACTGCTGCTGGTTCCAGACCACACTTTGTGAATCACTGGGTCAGAGAAAACACCTAATGCAGTTTTAAAGGAGGAAAAAATATGTAACTTGTGATAAATTTAACATTCTTCAACCTGGCATTACCCAGGGATCTAAAAACTGGAATTCATAAGCATTCAACATAATAACAAGACCAGAAAACAAGAAAACCACAGCCATTTACAACCAAAGGTACCTTTAAAGAACCAGGTTTGCAGTCTGGCTAAATCCACATGGAAACCTGGTAATCTTGAACCTCTCGAGCTCAGTTTTCTCATTTTCAAATAAGTTTTCTGATATTATTTGTAAAATGGTACTCTGCTCTTCCCACCTCCTAGAGTTTCTCTGAGTTAAAATATGTAAAAGTGCTCTATAAAGTGTATATCATTTATGTCATTTTAATTAGCTAGGCATCACCACTTCACTCCCCACCTCCCTTCATCCCCAGTTTAGCAAACAGGAACTTTGAGATCCAGAAAGGTGAATGAAGTTGCCCTGCTTAGGTACAGAAGAGCCCTAGAAGCCAGCCCTACCTCCTGCCATCCAGTCCCATGCTCTTTCTGTCACCTCCCACAGCTCTGTACCATTGCTCATTACTGATCATGCTATAAATGGATTAAGAAGCTGTTTTGCCTCAGTGCTCTAATTATATAAAATAACCATCTACTAGGAATTATCATAATTGGTCAACATTTATTTATTGAACCCTCACAGGAATAAACTTCCCCACAAACTTAACTGTTTACTTCCCTCTTGAGCCCTATGGCTTTGTCAGGAGGGAAATGCCCCTTAAAGCAAATATAAATAAAACTAGAGCTAAAAGGTCGTTGTGAAGACCACTTGCCTTTACTCTCACAACCTCCTCAAGGAGAACCTCTACCAGGCATGAGAAGGGCCCTGGGAAGAGACAACACATACTCATCTTAGCTTACAACCTTTTTGAGAGTCTCATTTTCACCTTGTAAGGGAAGCCTGAGCAGAAAGCAACGGACACTAGAACTTCTGTGACCTTTTTCTAAAGAAAAAGAAGAGATAAATTATAACCTCACCCTTGTGTCTCCAATAGCTCATAAGCATTCAAGTTGGATTGCAATTCTGTCCTAGTGGTGGTTGTGAAAATGGATACTCAAGAGGAAAATATAGGCCAACATGAAATTAAAATGGAAGAACAAGAAAAACAGATTAACAGAGAAGATACGCAGCTTATCTGGTGCTAATAGATAGTGTGATCCTACCAACATCTAAGCAACTAACTTTGGTCTCAGACTCACAGATAGCAAAAAGGATGAGGGTAATACGTGTTCCTGCCTTGTTGTGGTCGCCGGCCCCATCTGGCCAATGGTTTCTTAGTCATATCAATGTGGTGACTTAATTTAAATGTAATTCAGATCCCATTGACCCCTGAAGACACTTACAAAGTATGGTACCCTGTCTCTTGGTATTAGGTGTAACACTGTCCCTGGGTACCTTCTTAGAAGTCTGTATTGGGTCAGAAGAACAGAAACCTCCTCTAGAGTTGCAGAAAGGAGAACACCTGCTCAGCCTGCAGATTCTGAAGCATGGAACTCTGAGACATTCGAAGGACAAAGCACATTATGCAGTTGTAGTTGCCTTAATTACACTCACAGCAGACATAGGCTCATTAGTGTTTTCCTCAGGAAAGATTGATCGATGAAAAATAATTGAATGAAAAGAAGCCAGATTTATTTGGAATGAGAGAGACTATTCAAATTTGCTATCTATCTGAAATCAGCATTGGAGTAAACAAAGATTCACTGTTGCAGTCCAATCAATCCCATCTTGTCTGCAAACTATTTATCATCAATAAATACTGTACATGGAAGGGGGAAATTTCTTCCATTAGGTTAAATAGAAAAGTTACCAGAGTGAAAGCATAATCACCCTGTGTTTTATTCCTATTCTCTATTTGTATCAAGTAATATAAAAATAATTCTGAGTTACTGATAATTTGGAGGGCAAAATAACAGTAATGCAAAGTATTTTACTTTGTGTTTTGCTTATAAACTCACGATGCTGAGTTTATTTTTTGGTTTGTTTGTTTAGCTGCATGCATTTCAATTTAGTGTACTGATTCTCCTAAGCATCACCGGACTCTAGGAAAAACACGAAGGGCAAATCTAATATCCTTCGTTTTAGAATCTTCTGACCGATTGTTAAAGTCTGATGGTATGAAGCCAGAAAATACAGAGAGTCACGTGTCATAGAGCGGCACAGAGGCCGGTAAGATAGCTGAGGAAAAAATCCATTGCCCTGGTTCCTAGTCTTGGCCCTGCCGCTTACTAAGCAGAAGACTTTGGAGTAAGCATTTTAAGTTCTCTGAGTTTACGTTTCTTCATCTGTACAATGCAATAATAGCATCTGCTCAGATGGCTGCTGTGAGGCTCAAATGAGGATGCTCCCTTATAGAGCCATGTGTCCAGCTTGGCCTCCTTTGGTCAGTCCCAAGTCTAGAATCCAGGGCCGCCACTCCTTTGTTTTGGGAATTTTTCCTCTGTAACTCGTGCCTCCTGAATGGTGAGTTGGAGATGGTTGTGGTATCATGACATTTTCACTTTGGTTATTTCCACTGGTTTACTATTAGACATTCTGCATGCCTTCTGTGGAACAGTATCAGATACTCTAGTCTAGCACATTTTCAGTGGTGCCAGCTCTTCTGCCTTGCCATGTGCTTGGCATTGTGAATATAACACAGAATGTGTGTGTGTCACTCTTACACAGTGGTTAAAAGCAGGGCCTTTACAGTCACAAATCTGAGTGAAAACAGGCTATGGCCATGTCATAACTGTTTGGGAAAATTAACCAGCTCTGTGAGCCACAGGCTGCTCTGCTATAAAATGAGGAAAATATCTACTTCATAAAGTTTTTGGGAGAAATAAATAAGTTCTTGTATATAAATGCCTAGCAAAGTACATAGCATGTGGTAAGTGCTTTATAAATGGCAGGTACTGAGATGAAAGCATGGTGGCAGTTGGTAGATAGTTAGACTACATAGCTGTAAGATCCCCTTGGTATCTCATTGTGGTTTGGGTATGCATTTCTCTAGTGATTAGTGATGTTGAGCATTTTTTCATATGCTTGTTGACTGTGTGTATGTCTTCTTTTAAAAAGTGGCTATTCATGTCCTTTTCTCACTTTTTAATGGAGTTGTTTGGTTTTTGTTTGTGAATTTAAGTGCCTTAAAGACTCTGGATATTAGACCTTCGTTAGATGCATAGTTTGCAAGCATCTTCTCCCATTCTATGGGTTGTGTGTTTATTCTGTTGACAGTTTCTTTTGCTGTGCAGAAGCTCTTTAGTTTAATTAGGTCCCATTTGTCAACTTTTGTTTTTGTTGCAATTGCTTTTGGCATCTTCATCATGAACTCTTTGCCCAGTCCTATGTCCAGAATGGTATTTCCTAGGTTATCTTCCTGGGTTTTTACAAGATCATGTCCTTTGCAGCAATGTGGATGGAGCTGGAGGTCATTTTCATAAGCAAACTAACACAGAAACAGAAAAGCAAATACCACATCTTCTCATTTACAAGTGGGAGCTAAACATCAATTACATATGGACATTAAGATGGGAACAACAGACACCAGGGCCTACTTGAGGGTGGAGGGTGGGAGAAGGGTGAGGACCAAAAAACTGCCTATCAGGTAATATGCTTATTATCTGGATAATGAAATAATCTGCACAGCATATCCCCATGACAGGCAATTTACCCATATAACAAACCTGTACATGTACCCCTGAACCTAAAATAAGAGTTAAAAAAAAAAAAGATGTCCTTGGAATTTTGGGACATTGAATTATAATTAAACAATAAAGTCTAGTCTGGGGTCATGGACGCAAATGCCTTTTCCAATCATCCAGGTCCAGAAATGAGGCTAGTAGACTGTGCATAAGAAACATAGGGAGTGAGGGAATCAGTGGCTACTTGGTGGGAGCTGGCCCCAGTAGAGGTGGCAGCACCTATCAGCTTCAGCAGATTGCCACCTTGTTGGAAATGGGCTCAGTGTCACCACACATAGGAATTTTTCAAAAAAGGCATTAATCTCTGCTTTTTACATGTTTAAAATCTTTTTTAAAATTTTAAACAGTATATAATCAGACACAACAGTCTGAGTGTATATACAGCCCATGGGGTCCAGTTTATGACTTACTATACTCATGAGTCTCCAAGATCCAAGAAAAGTCCTATGTTCTCTTCTCTGTTTCTCTCCCATTTTACACTTTCCCCATTGAAAATTAACCTAACCTAGTTGTTGATCTGATTAAATTAATGGACATTAAGTTATCATTGACGCTGGCCTTATGTTCTGTGGGAAATTGAAGTACCTCCAAAGAAAACTAGCCAATTTAAAATGTAAAAAATCCCCATTTGATAAAATGAGTAGGGCAGTTATTTATGAGCAGGAGGCATTGCTGATGCTTCTGCCTATGCAGGACTGTGTTTACTGTCTTCTGCTCTTGCCAGTCTAGCCATCTCTGTGAGTAAACAAGGTTCTAGCATTGTTGAGTAGCAAGCACACACCTAGCTCTCCTCTACCAGTCCATCTTCCCCAATTTTCCAAGCAGTAATGCAACTAACTCACAGCGTTCAGTTAAAAACTGGAATCACCAAGAGAGACATCATGAGTCACCATCTCAAGTTCAACAAATATCTGAAATGCTATTAGGCATCTTTACTTTAAGATATTAATATTCAGCCTATGTTCATTACATGCAGCATAAAAGAAAAATACTAGACTTTCAAGCTGGAAAAATGTATCGCTGTTAAGTCATTTTCAAATAGCCCATGTTTTCTTTCTTTTTAATCTAATAGGGAGAAGTGCTGGCACAATGTTTAGTCAGTGAGAAAACAAATGCATAATTGAAATGACATGAGCTGACAGGTTGAGTGTAAAAATGATGTGATATATGAAAGTAACAGTCAGAGACAGTAGTACTTAAAATTAGACTCAGCCATTTGGTATAGAAGTTGAAAAGAAACCTGTTCAGCCTTTTATTGTGGAAGGACTGTTGCAGTACTTATTTATTTTTGCTGTTGATTTTTAAGTAGGTTCATCTGATGAAAATGAGAACTGTAAATATTAGAGCTGGAAGGAATTTCAGAAGATAATCTAATCCAGTGGATTACAAAATTAAAAATTCCATCCTGTGAAACCCATTTCTAGTCACCTTAATAGGGGAAGGAGTGTGTATGTATATGGTGATAGCACTTAAGGAGCAACTTAGGTGTACAGATAAACTTTGATGAAAAGATATTGTTCTAAGAAGCTTAATCATATTATTTGTTATAATCAAAATAAGTTAAGCAAGTCTTGGAGTAAAAAGGTAACTTGACTGTGTTCACCAGGTTACTTCACATCACAGGCAATATTTGAACTTGGGTCTGCAGCCTCTAGTCTTGAGTTCATTCAGCCACTCCTGTAACTGCCTTTCTAAATTATGATACTTCCTCTCCTTTCTTCCAAATGTCCCATGTTGGTAAGATAAGCCTAATAATCAAACCAGAATATTCATTTGAGAAAAGTGTGTATTTCAAGTGCACAGCTAAAAGTCTCTTTGTCTGATAGATTTTTATAAAAAGATGTTTATATTAGATACCTCCTAACTCTTCATAAAATGGTTCTCACAAACTTTGTGACATCTTCCCAGTATTCATCAGGGTACAGATATTAAAGATTTTTAAAGTGAACTTTGAAATCTCCTCAACTACCCTGGGATTAACAAAGTGTTGCCTCCATGTTGACACAGATGGTTTTCCTACAGCTCATCTCTCAGGGCCTCTCCACCTGGTTCAGTTTATCATTTCCCCCTCAACCGGCCGTGGAGATTGTGAACCGTATCCACAGTTCAGCTTTCAGGCCCATCCGTTTTGAAGTCAGCTGCCAGTGTTTTTGTCTAATGAACCGTGCAGGTGAACTCGGTGATTACTGATTGAATCAGCGTCTATTGTTAGAAGGGCTTTGAAAACCAGTTGTGAGTGGAAATATTTGTACCTCAATGATTTATGTTATAAATTCAATGTTATCACTTATAATAAAAATGACAAAGGATCAGGAAGACCGTACAAAATATTTTTCTTATTTTCATATGTAAACAACAGGGAGAGTTTAGAGAGTAAAGTTCCCTTTTTCTCTTCTGACTTTGGACTGAGATGCCCACGCTCTGCCATTGCCCCAACCTTGTCATTCTGTGGTTGTGCTTTTACTTCTCTCCCATCCAGTCTTCACAGTGCACGTCTTTTCTTTTCTCCTCAGCACCACTCTCTGATCCCTGCCTCTGGAACGCGTCTCTTATTCTGACACTGCATATATAAGGTTTGACAGAAATGCAGTTCTTGCAAACCTGTTTTTTTTCATGCTCCATTGCTTTCTTCCTTTTCTCCAAAACAACTTTAGAATTCTGTCATTTCCATTTTTGGTTTAATTTTTCACATGGTTTACCCCCAGTTGGAATGGGTACCACTTCCTTCCTGTCTTGTGATCTAGGAAACACACACACAAGTGATCATTCAATACAATTGTTATTTATTTCTCATCGTATTTTTTGGCCAAATGATCTCATTCTTGAAATATATGAATAAGTGACTTATTAAAGAAATGGTGAGAGAATGTACCATCCAGGCTTTGTGCTGAATGTTCTGAATAGAAAAAACATTCATTCATCACTTTGTTTTCTAACAAAATTATCTCATTTGTATAATTTGTGAATAATTAATTAATTTTGTTGCAGAAAAACACTAAGCATAGAAGTTGTTTTCTTCCAGTCAAGGGTAGTTCAATTATCACTTCCCTGCATTCTCAGCTTCTCTCTTTAAACTTTGAATGTGCCCCCAAAATTGGCACATTAAATTTTATGAACTATTGGAGTAGTCCCTGAAAAAAATGAGCTATGTTGCATAAGTTGGTGGATTTCATTAATCAAATCATTTACTACAAGATAAAACAAATTGAGCTCATAAACAGGTTAGATATTGTTCAATTTTTAAGCTAAAAATGTAAAACCTTGTAAATTTTGCATTTTTTAAAAAAGGAAGCAACTTGTTTTTGTCTAGATGAATGAGCAATTTTACTTTTGCATCCAGACTCCAAGGAATTTGATTTAAAATCATATCCTTGGGTCAGGACTTTTATGAACAACAGTAGCAATACCCCATGGACTCCAACACTGCTTAGCTTACTGGTGAGCACCCAATACATAGTGAGAACTAATGTTTCCCACTGTCTCCCAAATAAAATGTAAACTCCTCCATTGGGCTTACAGGCTGTGCATTGTTATCCAGCCCCTAACTACCTCATCGTGCTTATCTAATGCCCTCTCAACTTCATGCCCCGTTCATACTGAACACCTTGAAGCATCGAGTGTTTGATGTTCTTCCTCTCTTCACACTTTGCTCTTGCTCTTCCTTCTGCCTATGTGTAAGAATATAACATATATCACAAATATTTTGACATAGCTGCTAGAAGTAGAGGATATAGATTGCAAGGAAGGAGACCTCCTCATAGTTCTGACCAAGGCCGGCCCCTTGGAGAATCCAAATGGTAAGAGAACAAAGAGGGAAAGAGCAAGTCCCGCTAGGTTCTGTAGATGGACAGACTTCTTCAGCCTTACAAATATAAGGGATAAATGAGAAAAAAATAAACAAAACATAAAGCCTGCTCTTGAAAAGAAGAGGCAGAAAATGGAGAAACAGAAAAATCTGAGAATCTATTACTTGGAGAAATTTATTATGTAAACAATTTTGCTGTATATATTCTAGGCATAGTTTTGGAGGAAAACACATACTGAGTACAGTAATACCTGCTATAGTTCTAAAAAATAATTGGTCCTTATTCTGCTCTGCTCCCATGGTGGTTCTTCCCATGTGGTGAGTGAGGAGGAACAGCGGAGAAACAGCAGAGCCAGGTCAGGGAACGCTGGTGACATTTAGCCTCAGTGTTCGGGGCGAGAGAACTAAATAGGGAATCATATTTTTTTGAAACTGATCCTGAGAGAAGCTATATGAAAAAAATAATTTTTCATTTTCTCTATTATGAAATAACTTCAGGGGGAAGACAGAATGCTGCTTTTGAAAAAATACATTATTTTCCGTCTCAAAAAAAAAGAAAAAATACATTATTTTGGTGGAAATGATTTAATCTATTTTATTTATTTTACACAAACTTATTTACAGCCTAATTTTTTGGTAGGTGTTTGCTAGGTGCTGGAACACAGAGATAACATAACCGTAGTCATGGCCTTTAAGAGGCCAGTGTGGTTGGACTTAGAGTCAACAGACAGTTACAGTGCCTGTGCCGCAGTACTTAGAACCAAGTGCTCCCAGGAGCATTCGGGAGCCTCAGAACTCTAAGAACTAAGATGTGCGTTATTTCCTCCTTCCCTAATCATAGTCTGGAAAAAGTTACGAGGTTTTCCAGTGCTCCACGTGTTCCCAGGAGGAGACTTGGGCTTTGGGAACAATTACCAAAGATGTTTTTTAGAACCTGTCTACTCAAAGAGTGGTTCATGGACCACGGCATCAGCATCACCTGGCGCTTGTTAGAAATTTATACTCTGAGCTTCAGACTCTGGAGGTGGGGCCCAGGCATCTGTTTTTCTGTTTTGTTTTTTTTATTTTTCGGTTTTGTTTTGTTTTGTTTGTTTGTTTTGTTTTGTTTTGTGTTTTGAGATGGAGTCTCGCTCTGTTGTCTGGGCTGGAATGCAGTAGCGCGATCTTGGCTCACTGCAAGCTCTGCCTCTAGGGTTCACGCCATTCTCCTGCCTCAGCCTCAGGAATCTGCTTTAACAAGCCCTGCAGAAGAATCCTGTACACACTGTGGCTCCTAAGAAGCATTGGTTTATGTTATTCCAATTTTTGGTGTCAGGAAAGATCATTTATACTTTGATAAAGACATTAATTTTTTATTTTCTAGGCCTACAAAGAAGAATACAGACAAGTTAAGTATCTTAAATCCTTTATCTGAATGTCCCTAACCTTGCAAATATTCCTTCCTTGCCTCGTCATTAAAGCAAACCTACTCAGTAATCAATCCTGTAAAACAAACTGTAACAAAAAGAAAGCATAAATGAGGGAGACCAAGAGGTGAAATTTGTTAACCCAATATTTACCTTAAGCTTTTCTGGTCTTCGACCACGTTTATTAAAAGATTAATGATAACAAGACACACTTATATAGCATTTAGTATGTGCTACACTCTGTTCCAAAGACTTTTTATATATTACTCATTTAATCCTCCCAACAACTTCATCATGTAGGTTACTATCATACCCATTTTACAATACACAATGGGGCAAAGGGAATTTTACACAGGGCTGCTGCGTCGCACAACCCCAGAAGGCTATGCTGTCTACACAGCCTGTGCGGCAGTACATGGCGGTGCTGGGTCAAGTGAGTTCATGTTTAAAAACTTCCTGTCATCATACCTCCCTCACTTATTAAGGAAATTTCTTGCAATTTTGACTGTTAGGAAATAATATAGGATGGTAAAATCTGAAAAAGCCTTCCTATTTTTAAAGGAAAGATATACCATATATGATAAAGAAGAGCATAAATACATTAAGATGGGGAAACTGGAAAATATATTTTTTCCTTCCAAAAAAAGTATTCTTGAGAGTGTGTATGTCTATATATGTGTGTGTGTGTGTGAGAGAGAGAGAGAGAGAAAGAGAGAGAAGAAATAGAGAAAAGGAGAATGTGTGGCTACATAGCCATAAACATGCATAATCAAAAGCAAAGCTGCAAAAAAGAGCAGATGCCCAATCCTTAAATACGTGCCCATTCTGAGGCCACTGGGGCAGTACACAATACTGAATGGCCAGGACGAGGTGACCAGATAGCCCTGTAATATAACCAATAACAACCATGTATTGCATTGAGGTTGCTACATATGTTTCAAGTCCTTGTATCTGAGGTGCTACTTATGATAAATTAAATCCTTACTTTGCATTAGAATTACCTCTGTACCCACCACATTTGAAAAATTCTACACCTGGCACAAAACCAGAAAGCCTGTCACTTCAGTATTTGTTGAGCAGCTTTCTGTTATGGGAGTAGATTTCTGTGCTCTGAAAATGTCACTCTACCAGGTGCCCTACAGGGGCTGACCTTTCTTCTCAGGCTGAAGTTCCTGCTGAACTGTTCAGTAGAGCTAGTTTATCCCAAGTTGTTGGCACATGTCCAGTGTCACTGCATGCCCATCTACGGAAGTGGTCTGAGAGTTGATATTTAGCCACTCCGTTAGACTTCCACCTGACATGACTCTGCCCCTCCCAGCTCCTTGTGATTCCTTTTGTGATCCCCCCAAAAGCAGCGCCCCAGCCTTCTTCCCTGAGCCTTACCTGTTAATGCTAGACTACTGGCAATCACCCTTGGGTCCCTTCTCCCCAGCTACATTATGCTTATGATGTATATATAAAACCTTTCTCCAGAAATTTTGGACAAGAGAGAAAGTATCACCCATAATCCTGAGAACTCTTCATTTTGCATACTCTCATTTTTGCATAATTGCAAGGTAATTTTAATTTTTTGTATAGTTGCAGTCGGTGTGCATTCAATTTTGTACCTGCTTCTTTATGTAACATTATGTTACACTCATGTTTCCACATTGCTACATAGTTTTATAAATATCATTTTAGTGGTTTCCTTATATTGAATCAAGATGATCCTTAGGCATTTTTTTCCAGGATTTTCACTGGCTCGTGCAGTGACCATTCAAACCTTTCTCATCTTTTAAGATGCAAGTTATCAAATTAAAGAGGAAAAGGAGGGATTGCAAAAAAAAATCATGTACATTACTATGATTAGACATATATGTACTGACTTACCATGAATTATGCATGATGTTTGTGTGAATTTGCAGTGTCATCTTTTCATATCCCTGATGTACCGTTAAGCATCACTGGAGATGGCACCATGCAGGTTGCATCGCTCCATAAAACCTCAGGTTTAAACTATATTCTATGTGGCAGTTATACAGCATTTCTGTTGCCTGAGGCTGACCACAGCCAAACCACAAACATGGATTTGCATAAATTCAGTTTGCATTAATTTTTAAGTTAGCCAAGAAAAGAAACTAACTAAATATTTTTACAGCCACATAAAACTTAGGAGATAATTTACTTTGGTACCACATTCATTGAGGACACAGATATATATATCCACTAGGGTATTCTTATGCCAAAAAAGTGCACTCTAGAAACCCATATTGAAGTCTAAGCAACTTATATGAAGTGGTTACCACTAAAGGGGATTTAGAATTCAGACCTAAGACTGCTTCATATTGAAAAGCAGTGATGAAAAGAAATAATCGTGTTCGTTTTAGAATGTATTATTTTATAAGCATTCTAGATTTTACAATTTTCCTAGGGTTCCAAAATGCAAAACTCTTAAACTGATAAGGAACCAAAGGTACAGAAAGTTTTTAAGATCTATGAGGCAGAGCTGAAATACAAGTGAGGGTGCTGAAATTCAAGTTCCTGACACTGCCAATGACTTTCTATTTGACCTTGAACACATCTCTAAGCCTTGACTTCCCTATCAGCAAAATGATAATAGTTTCCCTACTTCTATCTCCCAAGAATTCTGGAAGAATTTCTTAAGGAAAACTATAACAATAATCATTTGAGCCACTCGAGAGGATTACTTCCTGTGAATAAATCCAAGATGGTATCATCTGTAAGGAAGCCACTAATGCCCTAGGGTTATGAATCACTTTCTTGTGTTAAAGAGCAATTTAAAATTAAATCCCCTATAGAAAAATGAACACATCCATAATGATTACTTTTACTTCAGTAGTACTTTGGGAGGGGGTAAAGTATGGCATGATTTTATGAATTTATAACTCATCGAATTAATTACATTGGGTTTTTGAGTGATTATTTAGATAACTTTCTAATCATAATAAGAAAAAAAAATGAATACTCATATTTACATTTTTCAACGGTCCCAAAAGATTATGTTATAATACATAGTTCTAAAGAAGTAATGGTACTTTAATCACTATAGATTCTATTTTTCTGAAATGAACACAATATTTTTCCTAGAACAGCAAAACTTATGCTGAGGCTCCCAGACTTTATTTAGCAGTCAAGAAATTACATAGCCCACATGAAAACATATTTGTCCCCGAAGAGTAGAAAAACGCTTCCGAGATGAGTTTCGTTAACACCTGAGCCTTCTTTTTGAAAAAAAATGAAGAGCGTAGCAGAACTCATAGTGAGTCTTTAGCAAAAAAAAAAAAAAAGTCACATAACATTGCTCAAAACACAAAGAAACCAAATTAGCTTCAGCAAGGTGCCAAAGAAAAGGAGAACTTTCTCTCACGAGTAAGTTGACATTTAGAACCACTCTGTGTAGTTTTGAAGGGAATTAGGCCCTCTATCAACAAACTGTCTTTGAAACAATTATTTCAGGCCGTACTGGTACCAAAGGTTAGTAACCACAAATTAGTTCTTATTATTCTTCCTTATTTAGAAATATGCTTCTGTGACATGAGGAAGGCCTGCCACTTGCTTCCTCAGAACTTCCAGCCTATCAGGAAGAAAAAATTATCTAAAAAAAATAAAATAAATATATGTGTCAGATTTAAAGTTCATGGTGGAGCCAGATTATAGGACAGGAGTTAGGGAAAGGGGGAGTGCAGAGAAATTTTGGTGAATCAGCTTGTGCAGACGTCATTTAAAACACAAATATAGACATTGTAGATGAGACTGAAGAGTTGAATGGGTCATTCTTTACGCCCTAACTGTCCAATTTAGTCACTTTGTAAGTGGGGTAAGCGGGAGGGAAGAACAAAGGGAATTCACATTGCTGAGCGCCTACTATGTGCCAGACAGCATCCTGAGAGGTATGATTATGACAGTTTTTCAGAATGATGAAAATAAAAAAAATAAAACAAAGCTTAGAAGGGCTGAGAAACCCGAAAACAGTCACATAGCTAGTCAAGCAGCAAACATAGAATTGAAATCAGGTCTGTCTGCCTCCAAAGTCCATGCTCCACCTCTGTCAATCACCTTCCCACCAGCCATCAAGAAAAATAAACTGCACTGCATTTTCTTGAATTTACAGATACAATCAGTAGTTACTGCACAATGCCTAGTACCCACTAGGAGTTTAAATAAAAGGGCCTTCTTTACATTAACAAACAAACAAACAAACAAAAGGTCCCAGAAATCCCCTGCCGGTCACCTGCTGCCACTTGCCGGTTGTTCTGTGGTGATTCTTTGGAAGAAGCCCAGTACTGAATCATGGAATAGGGCAAGCAGAGGGTTCTCTTGAAACATAAGAAACACATGAAAATAAAGACTGTTTTGTTCTGTTTCCTAGTTTGCACACAAATATGTCTGTATTTTACTCATAATTGGCCTGAAGATACATTGTACTAGAAAAATCAAATGGCTTATTTCACCGGGCTTTTCTCCCATTCTGAGAGTGCTGAAGCCCCTTTACTCATGGCTGACTTTTTTTCCCCCACTGATGGTTAATTCCTGGGCTTGTTCTTGTGGAACTTAAATAATAAATGTATCCAAGGCAGGTACAAAAGAAAAAAAAAGAAATCTCTGGACCTTAAGAAGCTGCAATTTCCTGTAGCCAGATGAAACCATGCCTCACATCCCTTCTTAGATTTATAGAATTAACAACATTGAGAGACACAAGATTAAAATTATAATCTCTCTAGAAGACTCAAGTAGGTAAAAGGAAGCAAAATAGTTTGCCTTTGGGGATATTTATAATACCTTGCTAACTTTTAGAGTCGTTAGTTGCCAAACATTTTCTTTCTCACTGTATTCATGTCAGTTGATCATCGTTTCCCTTTTCAGCTTTCACTCCTTCCATTATGATTTACTGCGTGTCAACCTTTGAGCCTCCTATTTCATCCATCAGCGAGGCTGTTTGCTCCTTTGCTTTTGGTGGGTTAGCTTACCTAACATCACTACTCCATTTCCATCCTAAGTCATGGTGAGGCCCCAGACTTAACAGTCTTTCTATCACTGAGAATGGATCATTTAGAGATGTTCCCTATAGCATCATGGAAACCAACTTAAAGGCACTTATGAATGATACAGCCCTCCTGCTTCTCAAAACAAAATGAAATCTTTTAATGTTAAATTGATCAAGATTTTTTACTGAACAATGTAAACCTCCTTGGTTACACCTGCATGCAATAGATTTGGATGGCATCAGCAGCAGAATCTTTGAATTAAAAAAATACTTTTGAGAAGTGTCTGTTCATATCCTTCTCCCACTTTTTGATGGGTTGTTTTTTCTTGTAAATTTGTTTAAGTTCCTTGTAGATTCTGGATATTAGCCCTTTGTCAGATGGATAGATGGCAAAAATGTTCTCCCATTCTGTAGGTTGCTTGCTCACTCTGATGATAGTTTCTTTTGAGGTGCAGAAGCTCTTTAGTTTAATTAGATCCCATTTGTCAATTTTGGCTTTTGTTGCCATTGCTTTTGGTGTTTTAGTCATGAAGTCTTTGCTCATGCCTATGTCCTGAATGGTATTGCCTTGGTTTTCTTCTAGGGTTTTTAGGGTTTTCAGTCTTATGTTTAAGACTTTAATCCATCTTGAGTTGATTTTTTTATAAGGGGTAAGGAAGGGGTTCAGTTTCAGTTTTCTGCATATGGCTAGCCAGTTTTCTCAACACCATTTATTAAATAGGGAATCCTTTCCCCATTGCTTGTTTGTGTCCGGTTTTTCAAAGATCAGATGGTTGTAGATGTGTGGCATTATTTCTGAGGCCTCTGTTCTGTTCCATTGGTCTATATATCTGTTTTGGTACCAGTACCATGCTGTTTTGGCTACTGTAGCCCTGTAGCATAGTTTGAAGTCAGGTAGTGTGATGCCTCCAGCTTTGTTCTTTTTGCTTAGAATTGTCTTGGCTATACAGGCTCTTTTTTTGGTTCCATATGAAATTTAAAGTAGTTTTTTCTAATTCTGTGAAGAAAGTCAATGATAGCTTGATGGGGATAGCATTGAATCTATAAATTACTTTGGGTAGTATGGCCATTTTCACAATATTGATTCTTCCTATCCATGAGCATGGAATGTTTTTCTATTTGTTTATGTCCTCTCTTATTTCCTTGAGCAGTGGTTTGTGGTTCTCCCTGAAGAGGAGATCATTGTTGAATAGACATGATGTATGCTGTTTTCAAAAGGGTCATTGAAAAGTAAATGATTAGATGAACTTACAAATTGTTAACTATCCTCAACAGTCTCATTGTCATTCTGCTATATATACATTTTTCCCTTCTTCCCATACCCCCCCACCTTTTCTTTCTGCTACAGGTACAGAGTATTAGCAAAGGTGGTAGATCCTTTCTCAAATATACAGTTTTTAAAAAAATCCAAAAATATTTCTTTCTCAACGTTTGAAACAAAGCTAGAAAAGAAATAAAGTTCAGTGAGTGTATTGTTTCCTAAAGAGACAAGAGTATGCCTTTCATCTGTTGTTATGCCAGATTGTTTGATATTACACAATCCAGATTAAATGCAGCTAAACAAGGCTGCCTTTGCTTTGGAAATCTGCCTTATTAGATCCAAGAAGCTTTCTTGCAAATCTATAATACAAGCAAAGTATAGTAGCAGAAGCAAGCATTACTTTTGCACTCAAAGACCATGAGTTTAAGAGAAAAAGTCACTATTGTAACAATTGCTTTGTAATTGTAAATTATCACAAATTTCTCATTGATAAAGGTCTATTCCACTATTGGAAATATGTTGGAAGGAGCTGGGATGTGGAATAAAGAAGAGAAATATAAAGAAAATACATAGTTATTTAAGCCATTTTGTTTTCTTGGCTTTCATTTCATCATCATCACCTCCATCATCAACACTGAACACTCCCGTGGACCACATGGCATGAACATTGCTCCTCTTTTTGAGAGTATACACTCTATGTACTTACAAAATTAATATATAAACAAAATGGCTTGAACAAAACAGCAGTTCATTTCTGTCTCACAAAAAGGAAATCTGGTACTATATCATGTGGGGTTGGTATAAGAGCTCCTAAGTGGTCAGAAATGCCAGCCTCTTCCAGCTCTTTGCTCTGCTATACTTTAGAAGAGGACCTAGTCCTCATATTCTAAAATAGCTGCTGAATCCTCATTCATCATCTCTGAGTTTGAGGCAGCAAGCAGGAAGAAAGGTGGAGCTAGAAAGGTAAAAAATAATCTACTTTTCCTTTTTTTCTTTTTTTAAGGAGTCTTTGTAGAAGTTTCGTAGAGACCATTTGCTTATACTTCATTGCCCAGATTTAATCAAGTAGTCAGAACTGGCTACTGGGATGGGTTTCCCTAGGAAATAGACTCATCTTTTCTGCATGGTAATATATCTACCTGAAAACCATGTTACTAAGAAAGACACTGGAGTAGAAAACTAGTAATCTCAACTCTAATGATCACACTCAAACTGACAAAAATAAATGTCTTCTCTAAAGTCAGTGACTAAGGAAAATAAGCATCTATCACCCATTTTTCAGAATTTTCTCAATTCAATCTTATAAAGTCACAAAGCTCGATATTATTTCATTGAGGTGGGAGGGAGGGGAAGCAAGAATAACTTTTTTTATGGAATATGCAAAGTATCTGTTGTAATAGCCTTCAGCATTTCCCTGACAAAAGAGAACAGACTATGCATATTCTAAAGTAAGAAAAGGCCAGCAGGACTTACAACCTGTAGGGTTCATTGTTTCAGTGCAATCTGGTACCCTTTGCCTTTGGGCACCACACATATGCCTCCAACACACATCTTGCCCCATGCTGTCTCTTACGTCTCCATTTCAGAATACTTAGCAATTTCCTCTCAGCCTTTCCTCATCCATCACTCACTTAGCCAGGAGACCCTTAATCTCCCCTGCACTACTATTGTTTTACTTGCTTTGACCTCTTGGGACTTACATGCAGTGCCAGTGAGGGGCATGTTATCATGATCTTACCTTTGTTTCCACATGCTTACTGAATATTTTCAACTAGACTGTTAAGTGCCTCAGCAGCTCAGTCCAGTCTTTACGCCTGCATTAGACGGCATGTGCTCGCTGGGGATAGTGTATGCAATGGGCCCTCAATAGATGCTATTAGATCAAACTAAAGATGTGAGAAGATGGGAAAGACGTATCTTTTTTTTACATTTTTTTACATTTTTTTATTTTTTTATGTTTTTTTACATTTTTTTAATTTTTTTACATTTTTTTTACATTTTTTAAATTTTTTTTATTATACTTTAAGTTGTAGGGTACATGTGCACAACGTGCAGGTTTGTTACATATGTATACATGTGCCATGTTGGTGTACTGTGCCCATTAACTCGCCATTTACATTAGGTATATCTCCTAATGCTATCCCTCCCTCCCCCTCCCCCCACCCCACAACAGGCCCCTGTGTGTGATGTTCCCCTTCCTGTGTCCAAGTGTTCTCATTGTTCAATTCCCACCTATGAGTGAGAACATGCGGTGTTTGGTTTTTTGTCCTTGAAAGAAGTATTTTTTAAGAGGCTGCACCAATTGCCTAGCAAGTGTGACTATAAGACATGCTGGGACCAAGCACCACAGGGCAGTGGGAAAGACTAAAAGCTAACCTGATCATCAACGAGCCTGCAGTGTAATGTCATTGTCACTGACCAAGAAAATTCAGGTGGCAGTGCCAGAGAGCACACAGTCCTTCAACCACAGTTTCACCGTACCAATAGGCCAGGCCAGTCCTTTTACAGCAGACCCTCAGCAAAGGCTGATGGTGGGGGAAGAAGGCTCAGAAGTGGTAGGTGAGATGTCGGGGTCCAGACAAGATGAGGACAGAGTTCCACAGAAACTAAAGTTGAACCCAGATGTGCAGACTGGGCCAATGTTGCCAGCCCTCTAAGGTAGAAACTGCATCTTATTCATTTTTATATTCCCAGCACCTAGCACTCTCCTGCTTATAGCAGGTTTTTAATAAATGCCTGTCCCTCTAGGTAACCTGTCCATAATCACGAGATGATTTGAGACTTCACCAGCTTGTCAGATGAGGCTCCCTATTCCTCCTACCCTTGAGGGTTTGGTTAGACTTACTTTGCATGAAAAAGGCAGCAGCTGGGGCGAGAAGGCCACCTGTCTCCACTCAGTTTCTTTGTTTTGCTTGGAAACAAAGTATGATAGTCTGTAAGGCAATCCAGTGTGAACACAGGCAATTTAGTGTGTAGTTCTACCAGATGTTTTATATAAAGTAATACTTAATGGGTTCTAAATTAAAAGGAGCAGTTGCTTGGTCTTATTTTTTAAGGGAAATAATTTCTAGTGCTTACATATTATGGAATACTAGGTGCAATTTAAAATCATGCTGACAGAGTTTATACTGACATGCAACAATGCTTGAAACATACTAACCAAAACAAAGGCAAGACAAAAAGTTGGAGAGATCCACTGTGTTAAGATGCTTAACAAAAAGGACTCTAAGGAAACATTCTAAAATATTAGTAGTAATTATCTCTGGATGCTGGAATAATAAGTGGTTTTTAAAACTACTTATTTAAAAAAAACTACTTTTCAGTTCTGTACTTTACCATTTATTAATCGTTCCTAAAACAATTTTTTAAAATAGAATATTGCAACACTGACTAAACTATGAGAAAGACCTGTACAATTAATCAGACTAGAAATAATGCCATTCCAAACCTCAGCTACAAATACGGCCATGTGTTTCATCTAAATAGAAGAGACACAATGGCACCATAACTGGGAAAGCTAGTCATGGGATCTGCTCACTGTTGGTATAATGTAATATTAACTAAATATTATTAAAGTCTCTTTGCATGAATGTAGATACGCTGATTGCTTGTGTTTAAAATCAACATCAGCAAAAATGCTCTAAAAAACTTTAGTTGCCAGTTTATACAATTCTGTTAAAATTGCATTTTAACAATGAACATTAATAGCTTTAGAAGCTTCAGATTAATAAACAAGTCTACTGCTTCCACAGAGAGAAAATCCAAGGTAGGCATTCTTTTTGTTTCTCTAGTACTTTGTCTTTTCAGCAGCTGGTGGGGATTGGGGACTGGGGAGAAGTGAGGAAATATAGTATGCACCTACCCAGTTTTGAAAGTGATAGCATCATTTACAATTTCACAGAATTGAATTGATAGCTCCTGCAGGGAGGGAATTTTGCTGAACTCTAATTCTCTCTGTGGATCCACACATCTAATTGTATTTCTCCCATGCTGCCTTCCTATTTGTCTCCTCATTCATCTTCTCTGGTCAGGTGATAACTGTCAGTGCCCACTTCCAAATTCTAATTTCCGCCTCATAATTTCTCACCTTGCTGACCACAGTCAAACAGGAGAAAGTTAAGCTGAGCTGTTTTTGGAAGATACTTTAGATAAAGACCAAACAGATGCTGAAATCCTTCAAGAAGGAAGACAGCTTGCTAGGTGAGAATTGATCAGGATTTTGTTTGCTGCTGCTTCTTCAGGGAAGATTGATCATTTCATAACTTTAGGGGATATCTGCCTCAAATGCAAAGACTGCAATATGAAAATGTGAACTGAACTTCCAAGCCCTTTGCTATGAATTATAAATTTATGAAATTTATTTATAATTATGGGAAGTCAAACACATTTTATTTATTACTAGATGGTAATGCTTTTAACTAAGAAAAAGCATCTGATTAATAACAATGTTCTAAATAGTAAATCCAATCCCTGTTCTTATTCTTCACTTTTCTTCTCCTTTAAAAGTAACTTTTTTGGCCAGGCACGGTGGCTCACAACTGTAATCCCAGCACTTTGGGAGGCTGAGGCGGGCAGATCATGAGGTCAGGAGATCGAGACCATCCTGGCTAACACGGTGAAACCCCATCTCTACTAAAAATCCAAAAAATTAGCCAGGCGTGGTGGCAGGCACCTGTAGTCCCAGCTATTCGGGAGGCTGAGGCAGGAGAATGGTGTGAACCCGGGAGGCGGAGCTTGCAGTGAGCGGAGATCATGCCACTGCACTCCAGCCTGGGCAACAGAGCGAGACTGGTCTCAAAAAAAAAAAAAAGTAACTTTTTTGATTATTACATTTAAAATATGGTTATCATTTTTAAAATTTGGCAACTACAAAGTAAAAAAAATGCTATATACTTTGTGTCAGTACTATCTGTATATTGTTTTTGCTTTGTTTGGGAATGTTAAGGTACTATAGTAGAATATGCCTGTGTTATTCTACTACTATAATGGAAAAAGACCTGGGTTTTAATCCTAACTCTGCCACTTTCTAGCTGAGATTATGGTCAAGTTCCTTAAGCTCCCTGAAACTCTTTTCTTTGGCTGAAAAACAAAGATAGTCATATCTGTCTCCATAATTGGTGTGAGGATTTGAAATAATGTATTCTTAGCACATAGTAGGTGTTCAATTAATGGTAACTATAATTATTGTGTAATATTTATTATAATAAAAATATAATTTTTATTCAATTAATGGTAACTATATTATCATTATGCTTTATATCTTTTAAGTTTCAGAATCTAATTACACTCTGCAGAATTTTTTGGTGTTTGGCTACGTCTAATTGATTGATAAATACGTAGTCTGTGGAACTGAGAAAGGCCACTACCAATTTCTCAGACGAGTATACTTTCACAATACCTCAATGAGAGATTTTCCATGTCTGCTGTGCTCATTAATGTGTGTGAGCCTCCACTCAATTGAAAATTACCCAAGTAGGGGGTCCATGTTTCATATACTATGAAACCCCTTGTAGCCAGACTACTCAATACATACCCACTGCTGCTGACAGAGTTAATAATATACATCAGATATTGCTCACTGATTCTTCTCTTTTTGTCAGTGTAAAAAGTCCATGTAAAGTGCAGCTCTATTTGACACCATTTAGAGGTGGACTGTTGGTCCACCCAAACTGGAAAAAGCTGCCTCCACTAACTGAAAGCTTTTCTCACGTTATAGCTGTGTGCTGTTATTAATGAGATAGCTTCTAGCTCCTGGTTCTCAGTCACAGATGCACACTGGAATAACGTGAAGATTTTTTCCAAATACTGATGCCTTCCTAGGTCCCACGCCCAAGGATTCTGATTTAATCAGTCTGAAGGCAGGCTTGGCTCTAGCTTACCTCACCAGAGCTTCTGCTTTTTGAGTAGCCATTGAAACACTATTAGTGACTCTACTTAGAGTTAAGAATTTGTATGTGCTTTGTGAATTGGTTGTTTTATTGAGAAGATAACTTTCCTCTTGTTGTCATTATCCCCTCTATTCTAACACAGTTTCTCATCTAACTTCTCTATCGCTTATGTTTTTTCTTTCTTCAGTCTCTGTGTTTGGTCTGTAAACAAGGAATTTCAGTTGGGAGATAAGGGATGGTGTCTAGTGAATTTATATTTCTTTAGACCCTGCCTTGTGTCCTGCACTATTCTAGGCTCTTTATTTCCTTTATTTTTCACAGCAATCTTGGAAGGCAAGTGAGAGCACCTCATCTACCATTAAGAAAGCTGTAATTCACCGAAATCAGTTTGCTTACTCTATATTATACAGCCAGCAAGAGCCTGGATTCAAGCTCAAGATTATTCTGATTTCAAATCTCTTTCCACTCACTGTGGATTACAAAATCAGAGCCCTTGGATGAGGCTGGGGGATGGTAGAGGTGGTCACATAGCAGAGTGAAGCTGGCCAAGTATAGAGCAATGAGGAGAGGTAAGGACAGTGGCAAATAAAGAATGAATACCCCTAGAACATTCAGATGCAAAAAAAAAATTCAGTACTGCAGATCAACACATCTATCTGTACACTCAATTTGGCTTGCAAGTCACCAGTTTTACCCTTTCTTTTTCCAACTTTGCAAAATACCATTCATGCCATTTCCCTCTGCAACCACATAGAAGAGGCATGAAATATACTGCATGACCTCGAGTGGGAGAACTGAGACTAGTGGATAGAAGTAAAAGGAGGTGAATTTTGATCAGATATGTTTCATAGACTTTCCTGTCCAAGCTGTCCAGCAAAGGAACTGGCTGCCATGAAGCAGAAAGCTCCACGCCAAGAGGACAGAGCTGAATAAACCTCTGTAGCACTCCCAAGGAAAGGTGTCTTCCCATGGATGGAAGGTACAATTCTGTTAAATGTTTATTGACCTTTCAAGCATGTGTCATGCCCTGTACTAGCCTCCATGGGAACTGTTCAGATACAAAACCTCCCATGGAGACTGCAGTCTTTTTAGATAGCCTGGCATCATGCTAACGAGTCTTTAACTATGTCTTTAGCCCTTGTCGTAACCTCAAGTGGTAGATGCCATTAACCTGAGTTAAGAGATGAGGAAATTCAGACTTGGAGAGATTTAGAAAGTTATTTAATGGCACACAGTATTAAGTGACAGGGAAAGGATCTCAGCCAGGAAGTAAAGTCTGTGCTCTTAATGACTGTTCCAAATATCCTCCCTCGGTAGGGACACCAGCTCAGAAACCTGAGTCATCATTCAGGAAATCTGTCCCAGCCCTGGTGTCCCAATACTTAAAATTTAGGCAGTTTCACCCTGTCCCAACCATTGCAAGAAGGAGCAAGCTGAGAATCCCCATTCTGCCAGCTTCTTCTGATTGCTAGAGATGTGATATGGAGACCACAGTAAACTTGGCTCCATGTGATTAAATAACAAGGGAACCAATTGCAAATTGGCTTCAATTTTTCACTCTGTTATGTCCAAAGAAGACTATAAAACAGAAGTTCTGAGTGCAAGCATTGCACAGCTTTTCTCATTTCAAATGTAACTTTGAAATCAGCATGACAACCTGCTATCAAGAAATAAACATATTGACAGGCAACCTTGCCTTGTGAAGCAGACACAGAGGGAGATGTTAAGAGACCTGAGTGAACATCCTGATTCTGCCCACTTACTAGTTTTGTAATCTTGCATTTCACTTCATTTCAGTGATTTCTATTTCTGTACGTGTAGAGATAGAGTTTACAGATTGTTATGGGGAAACCCTTCAATGTATTGTAGGTGCTCAACAAATGTTTGCAATCCTTCCTTGAACACCAATTGAAAACTGTTGAAAACGGCCTTAAAATGGGCATAAATTGGAATCTTACAAGATTTACCAGAATTGGTTTATAAACTCAGTATAGCAGTAACATGTGATAAGGTCATTTAAAAGAACATAATTCTGTTTTTCAAAAAAGATATTTATTGAACTGGAGGAAGAGGAAGGGATGAGAACAGGAAACTGACATTTATTAAGCTCCTGGTCTCTGCCAGGCCATGTTAGACCTTTCCAGACATTTCGTTTATTCCTCATAACAGTCTTGTGAGATAGCCATTTTTATCCCCATTATCATACATGGTGAACTGTAAGACTGAGAGGTTAAGGAAACTGCTTGAGTGTCCAAGACTGGATTTGAACTCAAGTCCCCAGACTACCTGAGCCTTTCTAGTGGGGACCATAGTGTCTATTGATTTTTGTTGAGCAAAAGTCTCTTCTTAGAAGGCTGGATTTAGTGTAAACCTCCCATCTTTTATGCATCTCTGAAAGTCGCAGTCTGCTATCATCTCAGCTAATAGTTGCTCTTCCAACAGAGATTTGTGGACACAAAATTTCTAAAATTGCTGATATATTCCCTCTATTCCCTAAAATTTGTAATGGCTCCTGATGAAAATACCTGGACATCATGATGACCTGTTTCTATATTAAAAAGTAGCCTTTGAATTCATAAGTTGTTCTAATTGTAATTTGAGTGGAATATAAGTTTATAAACTTTTTCAGTTATTTTTTGGGGGGAGGGCATATTCTTCTGGCAAGCTTGTTGAGAGAGCCCCATTGACAGTAAGCACCACTTGTCCTCAATGTGTGAGTTACCCAGTTTTACCAGGAAGCCTTATCTGGTCCTGCTTCCTTCTGCTTTACCCAGGGAATTTGAATAGCTGATTTGGAAAGGAAAAAAGGAGATGGAGCACAATTGGTAGAATTAAGCATTGTGTTGAGAATTGTTACTGAGTCCTTCAAGAGACCTTTGTCTGACTTAAGCATCTAAGAATTCAAGCCTTGTTTTTCTCTCTCGTATGTAATGACAGCAGTGGGCCACAGATGTCACGTGCTTAGTGCTCACCGCCTCTGCTGTCTTATTGTGATTCTCCACGTGGTAGAATAAAACATTGCACACAGAATGCAGGCCACATTTAGCTTCCCAGAAAGTTAGCTTCCAGTGAGCAGAAACTGAATTTCCATACCTAAATTTTGTAGGAAAGGATTTGACTAATTAGACGTGAGTTTCTGTTCTCCTCACAGTAATTTACTTCAGGCTAATTATTACACATTTAAATACGCTGGATAAATGAATTAAAAGCCAGTTTTCCTCTTTATTCATCCAATTCATTAGATGATTTCATTTTAGGAAATGAGAAAGTAGATGTGATTAATTGTGCAACAAATGAGCAATTCACTCACTTATACAAGGAATAAGAATCTCTGTGCTAAGAGATGGAGTGATTTGTTTCCCCACTGCCAAGGTGGCTGCTGGCCATACAGGGCATGGTGGCCATACAGGGCATAGTGTTCATACAGTGCAAATGCTGACGATGGCGCTAACCTAATACAAAGATGCTTGCTTGAAATCCAGAGCAATCTTCATCTACCATAAATAGGAAAGTAAGCAGGATTCTAAAAGTAAATATAGTAAAATAACAATAACAACAATGATATTCAGCTCTCATCGAGTTCATTACTTTTGCAAGTGCTTTGGTATATGTTACATCATTTGACTGTCACACAGCGACCCTGGATGTTAGCATTGTTACTAACCCCATTTTACAGATAAGGAAACTGAGGTTCAGAGGACATTACTGCATTGCTGGGGGACACATAGTTCATAAGTAGCAGAGCCAGAATTGGAACGCAGGCCTCCTGATGCCAAAATAATATGGCCTTTCCATTATGTCTACTATATGTAACCTAAAAGGACAAAATGGAGAAAGGAAGAAAAGATCAATCTGAAAGCTGTGTCCTTTGGTTGTTCTAGCTCAGGTCACCACACATGCTGACTCCCTGTTCCCATCAACAGGCAGCTGGCCTTGAAGGGCTGGAGCAGGGTCAGGTATCCAGGAGACTCAGTTGACAGGTGAGCTCTGTCCCAGTCCACTGTCTTCCATGTGTGAGTCCCAGTGAAGGCAGAGTCCTGGGAAGAAACCATCCGTCTCATGCGCCTGGGTCGAGAGAGGGAATCCGGGTGCAGTGGGAGGGAGGTGAGGACCAAAGAATTCAAGATAAAGGAGATTCCCCGCCTCCGAGTGCCTACCGGTGCCACTGCCCTGCAGAAGCGCTGGGGCCTTGGGCATGCGCGCAGCGGGCGCGGTCACAGGCTCCAGCCCCGCCCAGCCGCCTCCGCGGTCCCGCAGTGTTGTCATTGCTCTGGCAACTGCGGACACATCCCATGCCAGAACAGCCGCGAGAGGGACGTCGGGTTCGGAGTGGCCCTCCTCAGGCTCCAGGTGCAAAGTGCGCCAAAACAAAGCATCAGAAATAGCAGCCACGAAAAGGAGCCCTCGGAGGAGAAATGAGGACCAGGCTTCTTGGGAGAAGACGCAGAAAGGGCTGTCACAATTAATTTCAGTCCGGAGGCCAGTTTCTGGGAGGGTTCAATAGACTAGAAGTACATACAGACGGCAACAGCTTTTCCTCCAGTGGTAAAAAGCAGAGTGAACTTTAAATTCAGATCCTCTTCCTCCAATCAACCTTTTCTTTGAAAAGCTGACAAATAATCTTCTTTTCTTTTCTTTTTTTTTTTTTTTTTTTGAGGAGTCTCACTCACTCTGTCGCCCAGATTGGAGGGCAGTGGCGCGATCTGGGCTCACTGCAACCTCCGCCTCCCGGGTTCAAGCGATTCTCCTGCTTCAGTCTCCCAAGTAGCTGGGATTACAGGCACCCACCACCACGCCTGGCTAATTTTTGTATTTTTAGTAGAGACGGGTTTTCACTGTGTTGGGCAGGCTGGTCTCGAACTCCTGAACTCGTGATCCGCCTGCCTCTGCCTCACAAAATCCTGGGATTACAAGCGTGAGCCACTGGGCCCGGCCAAATAATCTCATTTTCAAAGTGAGAAATATTCTATTCTTAAAACTAGTATGAGCTGTGTTGGAAAGTTTTCTACTCACTCTTTTCTACCAGGTTAATCAATGTTGTGGGTAGGAGCTTGGATTTTGGCATCACACAGACTGGCGTTCAAATTCACACTATGCTATTTATTGACTGTGACTTTTGAACAAATACCTTCTCCTATTCTCAGTCCCTTCATCTGTGAAATGGGGGAAATGCCACCAACCTGATAGACTTATTTTGAGAATTACATGAAGTACCGAATGTTGAATGCTTACTATAACATCATGGTAAATGAAATAAGGCAGACACAAAAGGACAAATACTGTATGGTTCCATATACATGAAGTACTTCGTAGAGAATTTTATGCTGAGGGGAAGGGCAAGAGTTCTTGTTTAATGGCTGCAGAATTCCAGTTGGGGGAAAGGTGTGGAGATGATCACACAACAATATGAACGTATAAATGCCGATGAACTGTACACGTTTAAATCGGCAAAATGATAAATGTATGTTACGTATATTTTAACACAATAAAATAAACAAATTTTAAAATGTTTACAATAGAGCTTGGCACACAATAAATGACTAATCTTGTGCCCCACCCTTCGCATACTTCTATCACTTGCTATTATTTGCACTGTATTTTATCCACTGTGTCTGCCACTACTGTTACATTTCAATCTTCTTGAAAGTAAAAGACCACTGGTTATATCTTATTCATCTTTTCTACCTCCAGCCTACCATAATGCCTGGCACATGTTAAGCACTCATTAAATGATTTGGGGAAGAAGAGAAGATTGCTCAAGACTCTTCCCCTCCTATTTCTTACATTTTTAAAACCTCTCAACGTTGTAAAAGGTCACTTATTTCTCTTTTCATGCTAGAAGATCCTTATTTTGGACTAAAATGGTAAGTTCACACTATTGTGCCAATGTATTGAGTTATTTAAGCTTCAATAAATGAAGGAGACATTTCTCTAAATTAGGCCTCTGAGGATTGGATCCATGTCATTCTTAAGGAATTACGTCTTGCTCTAAATATACAGGCAGAGCAAAAGTGGAGCAGGGTTTGCTGTTCCTTTAGAGGGAAATTAATACTGTATAGAGTATTCTATATCCAGTACATAACTGGAGCCCCACATGGTTCTGTCTTCATGCAGTACCATTTCAAAGAAACAGTAGCCAGATGGCATAAGCTTTGAAGAAACTGTAGACCATTAATGAAGTTTCCTGATAGTGGCAACTAAGGGGATCCCATAGCACTTCATGCAGAAAGTCTCTCAGAAGCCTTCTGTAGGTCTCTTTCCATCTCATTGAACTTCTCCCCGCCCCCCACCCCCCCCCCACACACACACAGTAACTGCACAATTCAATCTCTCTTCTGTCTCTCTCACCACCTCTTTCTTTCTCTTCCCAGCGTTCTCTCTCTCTTCCCACCTCTCCCTCTCTTTCTTTCTCTTTACCCATTCCTCTCCTCCAAGCTTCATTCTCATCCACCCCTTCCTCATCCATGCCGTGCTGCCATGCCCACTTCCCTGTCTGCAAAGTCCAGGCTCCTTGTGCCTGACTGTTCCCTCTGCACACAGTCCCTAGGAAGCATAATCAGGTCACCTGCACTGACTAGCACCCAACAAGAACCAGCACATAGTCCATCCCTCTTCTTGAAATTCTGGTAAAAAAATAAATTAAAATTTTGCACCTCATGTAATGCTGAGGAGCCCCTATGTCAGCATTTCTAGGATGTGCTCATGGAGAACTATTTGGCTGTCATCATATAACTTTCCTTTTATTTTTTATCCACCCTCATGTATAGGACCATAAGTTGATCAAAATGATACCAACTCCTTTTTTCTCTGGCTTTCCTCTGGGTTCATGTTTTCAATTTTGCATGATGTACACCACCAGACCTACTCTTCTCAAGACACTCATCAAGGGGACCTGGCTGTTCACACCTGTCTACTCACTCAGTGGGGGGCCTGAGTGCACACCTGTAACCTCTTTATGGCTTATGAACATGCTAGTTGAGGCACTTGGCTCTAGGTAATGAAGAAGTCTAGGAATGTGAATTGCCAAATCGTTTGACTTTGCCACTTTGTAAATGAGGGGCCTAACTGGGCTGTAATGTTCTAAGTTCTCCTCCGGGCCCAGAAGTCTATGTATCCGTAGTTAACACATACATTACCCCTAAAGCCCAGTTTCCACTTGCTTCAGACTTCCTTTGAAGCTTTAATTCCCAAGACCTAACTATTTTATTTCCTCTCTTCTGAACCCTTTGAATATCTTGCTTTAGTTTAAGGCTTCAAGAATATCCATCAATACAAATTACAGAGTCCACCCCCTAGAGTTTTAGATTCAGTAGAGAAATTGCACTTCTGACAAGTTATCGAGGTATATGGGTGCTTCTGGTCTAGGAACCACACTTTGAGAGCCACTGGACTAAGAATTTTGAGAAGACTTTACCAACACTTTCTTATAAGAGGTTATCAATCTTGTTTTTCAGAGCTGATCACTCCTGATTTCCTCAGTAAGCATCTTCATTTCAAAGGATGCCTACTCAATCAAAACTAAAGACCATGTAGAAAGCCTAATTTTCAGGACAAGGATACTGAAGTGTAATTTTTAGGTGCACTGAATTTCCCAAAGGAATTCAAATGGCATAAATTTGTGAGGCAGAGTTTCAGCAGCACGATGCAGTCTTTTCCCAGCCCCTGAGCCATTTTATTAGACCAGGTCATCCTTCCAGGTCTCATGTTTTATGCTCCTTGTGAAGAAAATACTTCTGACAATTGCTGCCTCAGAACTTAACCTCTAATGCAATAAGTGACGGTGCACCGAACTCCAGAAGAGATTTAAAACTGGGGTCTAATGGCTTAAGACAATCCAGCACTGGTCTCACACCCTTCAGGAAGCAGCAGCTGCAGGCCTTAAAGCATTTACAAAATGCAGCATGCCCCAAAGTCAGTTTCCAAAATGAAGCAATGTCATCCATAAATTTGGAACACTTTAAGAAAGGAATTGACACGTTTTAGCCAACATTCACATCCTCTCCTTGAGGCATGTCTATGTTAAGAGTTCCTTTGCCTCACTTAAAATGATTATCTTTTTCATTGTGTTCCTCTGTGGTATTTTTCCCGTAAACTCTTATTTTGTGTGGATATGTTAATGAACCTTATAATGCCAACCCCAGTGGATGGATGCAGACAGTTTTATTAAACACGCTATTTCCCTGGCCCACCATAGTGTTAAATGATAGTTTAGAGGTTTGTATTCATCATGCTGATCTAATTATACTAGACAGCTCTTGTTAAATCTCCAGAGTAACCAGATTTCAAGGACTTTTGTGCAGGTGCACAATTTTGAAGGCATTAACAGATTAAATACCTTCTAACCTCTCATGTATATAAGTTAGTAATGGACAGGGTGCCTTCGTTAGCATCTCAACTCCATTGAACCTAGTGGGAAAAAGGGTGATCAGCCAGCCCAGTTTTAATAGATGAAAGGAAGCATTTCTTGCCTAGATGACATGAGCAATTTTATCTCTATGAATCTCCATTTGAGAGGGTGTGCCCCATTTTGTATGTTCACCTCTGCAGAGTTTACCTTTAAGATGTTTACCTCATCAGAATCCATTTTTATGATATTTAGTATGCCTTCTGCTTGCATAATTATATGGTATTGGTAAGAGTGATGTTGGAGGTGGTGAAGGTAGTGGTGACAGTGGTGGTGGAAGTAGAGATGGAGTAGGTGGTGGAATTGATGGAAGTGCTGGAAGTAGAGGTGGAGATGGTAGAGGTGGTGTTGCCAACCAATGCTAGAACTAGTGGATCCCACCCCACTTTCCAGATGAGGAAACTGAAGCCCAGAGAGGAGACAACATTATCATTTCACACAGGAGAAACATTTCTCTGCCTCTTCTCTGTCCCACTTACACAAAACCTGGTTAATATTGGGTAGTCCTAACAAATAATACCAAAACCCTTGAACTAAGGTTCCAGAGCTACCAAATCCTTACAACCAGGTACTCAGAAGAAATTAGGACATTCTGCTTTCTCCAAGCCAAAGAGCTGACCTGACTTCTACCTCATCAGGCTACGTATGTCCTATATACACTGCAAGGGAAACCCCAAAGCCTAGGTTCTGTGCAGTTGGAACTAGGGAACACACTGGTCTTTCCTGGAGAAATAAAATTAAGATGATTGGTCATTATATTATTATGGTTACATGAAAGGAGGCCAGAGTTGAAAGATGATAAGTGTGCTTGCAGGCAAAAATGTCCAGTGCTTCACAGAAGCTATTTTTTTTCAATAAGCTTTTTTTTTTTTATTTTGGAGTAGTTTTAGATTTACAGAAAAGTACAAAGGTAATACACAGAGTTCCCATGTACCCTGCATGCTGTCTCTCCTACTGTTAACATCTTACATTACTGTGGTACATTTGTTACAACTAATGAACCAACCTTTGTCCTTTGGTACTTACTATTATCTAGACTCCACACTTTGTTTGGATTTCATCTGCATTTCCCTAAACATAAAACAATATGAACTTTTTACTTTTGTAACATGGTAAACTCCATCACACAAGATGGCTTGAAGCTCCTTAAGGGTAGGCTCTAATTATATACATTTGTTCTTGTTTCTTTTAGCACCTTATATATGTATGTATATATATAGGTATGTATGGGGCACAATAAACGTATTGACTGATTACTCTAATACCCCATTGATTCCATTTTAGTACAAGATAATTCACCAACCTCACTCAGTTTAGCAATAGTTTTATATACCTAGAATATAAATGAGTAGCAATGGTTACTCATGCTGTCATGTAAGCTGTCAAGTGTATTCTGCTTACTTTTCTTTTCAGAAAGCCCAGCCTAAATCTCAGAGCTGAAGATAGTGGTGATAGCCATGGAGTAAAGGGTTAAGCTTTTCAAGGTGATGCTGAAGAGAGCACAACAGAGAAAGGCCGGTGGCTCAAGAACCCCATAAATCCCTGCTCTGCTAGACTCTTCTCCTTGGTGACTAGACTCTTGGAGAGGTACATGGCACCCTGTCCCCTCTCTCTAGGGTACCTGCACATAATTGTGTCCAGCCCTTCTAGCAAAGGCCTCATTTTTTCAGCACTCAGCTTCCTTTGCAAATTGAAGGTTTATCTGGAAAGTTAACAGGGCAGAATTAAGTTACTCAGAAGTAACGTAAAGGAGAAAATCATGAGACCCAGAGCTTAAGTTTAAAATTAAAAGCAGCTTCTTTTGAAGAAATAATAATAGCTAACATTTCCTAAATGCCAGGCACTATTTTACTGGGTTTATTAACTCACTTTATTTTCTAAGAATCCAAGAGATAGGTTTTCTCTTACATACGTAGAAACTTCTTTTATTCCTTTCTCTTCCACATGTTCAAGTACATAGATGAATCCCATCTGACATATATTAGTATATTGCATCTTGAAAAATAAAGTACATTGCCAGCATATGAACCTGATTCCAGAACCCTTGAAAATAATGACAGGAGAAAAATATAATCAATAAGGAATCATCTGGCTCAACTCCACCACTCTCACTACCCTATCCCCATCTCCTTCTTACCCACACAGACAGAAGCACACATACAAGATACAGTGGACTGCCATGACAGCTACTGTCTTGATTCGTTTTGTGTTGCTATAACAAGATACCTGAGACTGGATAATTTATAAAGAAAAGAGAGTTATTTGGCTTACAACTCTGGTGGCTGGGAAGTCCAAGAAACGTGGTGCTGGCATCTGCTCAGTTTCTGGTGAGGGCCTCATGCAGCTGGCAGAGAAGCAGAAGGGAAAGTGGGTATGCCAAAAAAAGAAAGAGCCAAAATGAGGAGGAACTTCACTTTATAGCAACCCATTCTCACACTAACTAATCCAGTCCCTTGTGTGAGAATTCACTATCACAAGAATAGCATCAAGCTCCCCATGATGGTGGAGGCCCCATGGTCCAGATGCCTCCCATCAGGCTCCACCTCTTAAAAGTTCCACCTGCAACATTGCTGCCCTGGGAATTAAGGTTCCAACATGAGTTTTGGTGGGGACACTCAAACCATGCAACTACCAAAATAATTGTGACTACCTGCAAATTTTTATAGATAGGAAAAGAATTACTAAGTTAACTCTAAAAAGCATGTATTTCTCATTATTAAAGTGATATATGCTCATAGTAGAAAATAAACAACAGAAAAATACAAGTTTTGAAGGAAAGCAAAAATGATCCATAAGCACATCCCACAATACAGTCATTTCTACTATTTTGCCGTAGCTCCTACAAATCTTTTTTTCTGTGTATATATGGTTTTCTTTCATTGAAGTCACACTGCATGCACACTTTAATTCTGAAACTTTTTTACGTAGCATTACACAGTATCATTTTCCCATGTTATTACAAATTATTCGAAAGTATCATTTTTGTGACTAGGGTAGCATGTTTCATATTGTAAGTCAGGACTCGAGTAAGTCTGCCCCTCTGCCCCTTTGCCACTACACTGCATGCAACTCTTATTTTTTTAATTCTCATATAATAAAAAGATCATACAGGCCTTCATAAGCTTGGTTTCACTTCTGGGTTTATTCATGGCCAAGTTATTTCTGCCAAAATCAGGTCCTTTGCTATCCAAAATGCTTTAATATTGACATCTGACCATTTATAACAGGAAGGCACATAAACACAGTGACTCTCTAATTTATGATACTGAACTAGTAAAAAGAAAATGCTTCTTAAGGTACATTAATGCAATCAAATGCTACCACATAAGGAAATCAATATTTTTGAGATGATAGTTTCCAAACAATTAGGGTATTAGTATTGAGCCCTTTTGTGTGTTCAGCAAAAACCCAAACAAGGAGAGTAATAAATGGTATAGGGAATACAAATTGATATTAGATTCATAATAATATTTTCTGGTTAGATAATTTTTATTTGCTTGATGTTATGTCAATGAAAATAAAGTGGAGAGAGTATAGACTTTGAAAACAATAACTGAATTCAAATTCCAGGTTTGCCATTCTGTAGTTTCATTTTTTACTAGGCAAGTTGTTTAACCTCTGAGACTCAGAGACCTCACCCACATTGAGACAATGTGCATAAAGGTTCTTAGTGCATGGTACATAACAGAGGCTTCATAAATGATCGTTCTCACTACCATTTCTTTTCCCTAAATAGCCTGGTTTACTCAACAGACATTTAGCTTAATCCCTGGTTCAGTACACATAATCTTTCCAATCCTCCTTCCTTCCATATGTATACATAGATCTTGCCATATCCACTTGTGCAGAAATGTGCTATATGTAAATGCAAATTTTACTCTATGAAAATACATATAAGATATCCTCCAGAGTAGCAGCTATTCATATGCATGAATTGTATGCCAACCTGCTTGATCTGGATAGAGTTGGTGCAGGCTGGACGTAACAGCAAGCTGGCCGGAGCATTTGCTCTGCTCATCAGTCGCCAAGCCAAATTCGGCAGATCTGCCTGGCTTGTCAGAGAAGATATCCCTTTCTTCTTTTGTGTCTCATTGAGTCTTCTGAGTCCTGGAACAACCTTCCCGGCTAGAGAAGTGTTCTGCCATCAGGCATGTCAGAGTGGGTCACAATTCAAACATAGGGAGCAGACTGCAATCTAAAGCAGTGCTACTCAAGGTGGTCCTAAGACCAGCAGATCAGCACCACCTACAAGCAAATTTGGGGACTCTGCAAAGGCCTATGAATCAGAATCTCTGAGGGGGAGGCTCTTCAGGTGAGTCTCATGCTTGCAAAATTTTAATTTAAAGTGAAACTTCATTCATTCAACAAATGTTAATAGAGCTCCTGCCTCTCTCCCCATCGCTCACTTGTCACCAAAAACACTGGCTTCCTTGCTGAACCTTGAAACAGGAGGAGGAAAAGTAAAGACTTTTGATGTAACTACCCAGAACGGTTAAAATTCCATTTGTATTTCATCAGTGTTCCTAGTTCCAGTTTTCAGACTAGTTTCCAATGTCTTTTAGAATTTTTAAAATTCAGTTAAAGTGCTTGCTTTTTAGCAATAGAAATTTCACTGGTATTGAAATTAGCTTTCTCAAAAAAAACAGAGAATTGTATATTACTCCATTATCTCCAGTTACTTCATCTAGGACAAGCTTCCCCGGAAAATGCCAGCATTTGCAGCATGGGCTGGTGCTGTGGATGATAGCTTTGGCACAGAAGGCACATGTGCATATAGCATCTTACGCAGCAGGTGGCCATAATCATTTCCATGACTGGCTGTCGATTTCCTGGTAACAAGAGTCGCTTGGGTACATGGGCAGGACGAACACACACGGTTCAGAACAGCCATCAGTGCTAAAAACAATTCAAGATATATGTGGATCAAAGTCGGGTCATTCATTATGTTAACTGAAATAGGCCAGGTGCAGAAAGGCAAATACCATGTGATCTCACTTATATGTGGAATCTAAAAATGTTGAACTCATAGAAGCAGAGAGCAGGATGGTGGTTACCAGAGGCTGGGGGTGAGGGCCAGGGGGAGTTGGGGATATGTTGATCAGAGGATACAAAATTTCATTTATTCAGGAGGAATAAGTTCAAGAGATCTATTGTACACCACGAGGACTATAGTTACAACAATGTATTGTATTCTCAAAAATCTCTAAGAGAGTAGATTTTTAAGTGTTCTAACCACAAAAATGCTAATATATGAAGTAATGCATATGTTAACTAACTTAATGAAGCTATTCCACAATGCATGCATATTTCAAAACATCGTATTGTACATGATAAATATATGCAATTTTTGTCAGTTTAAATAATTATTAATTTTTTAAAGTCTGGGGTCATGAATTACTTCATCAAAGGTATCTTTAAAAAAGTTAAGAACATGCATAGAGCTTAAATTAACTTTTATTTTTCCAATTTTACATAAGAATCAAATCAAATAATATTTGAAATCCTATCTCTTGTGGCTTTTGAAATGTCTTAAATGCATTTGCCTAGTACTCCTGCCTCAGAATATCATAAAGCAGAATTTGGCAATACCAAAACATTATTTACCTTTATTTTGTTTAAAACATGAAGATAGATCTTTTGTGGGGCGGTGGGGTTGTTTTGTTTGGGACTTTTTTTGGTCTAATTTTAAAGCTTATCCCTGCTCATGTATGAAACTCAAGCAAACGTAAACAGCAAAATAAAAAGCAGCTCAAATTCACCGTAGGTAATTGCTGTCAATATTTTAAAAGGCATTCCTACATATATCTCTTTATAATCACATACACACAACTTTATGTAAAAAGGACTATACTATACCTGAGGTTTTGAACCCCATTTTTCCTCTGATCCCTGTGTCTTGGAGACCTCCAGTCTCAGTAAATATAAAGATAATTTATCTTTTTAAGTAGCTGCATAATGTTTTGTTTACTGGGTTATCATAATGTATATGATATGTTACGTATTTATAAACAGGTATGTTTCTTCTAGTTTTTATAACTCTAAATAAGATTAGGATAAACATATCCTTGTACATGGAAATATTTGTACATTTCTAATTTTATCACTAATAGAAATAACTAGCAGTGAAATTAGTGATAGAATGCCATATGCATTTAGAAGTTTGGTTCCATCAGCAAACTGCCCTCCAAAAACACTGTCATACTTTTTAATCTTTGCCAATCTGATAGACAAAAATTGATAACTCATTTTTATTTCTATTTCTTTCATTATAAATGAAGTTAAAGAAAATTGAGTTTAGATACATGTGAACTTAACTGATCATCTCAGGAACCCTCTGGTTAACATATTAATTGGGCTGTGCTGTATCCAATGAATTTTTCATTTATAAGCTTGGAAATATTGCCTCTTTGAACCTCTTTAGAAAAAAAATTATAGCAAGTTTCTCTTAAAAGAAACAGATAAGAATAATTTACATACATCAGAACATACGGCTTCAGGCATCTTGTCATTTTTCTAAGATATTTATAATCTTGAAAAAAGTATTTGGGAAAAAGTCAAACTTTCCAATGTGGTTCTATCATTATAAATAATTGCGAAAAGCTATTTCAAAAGCAGACTGTGAAGAGATTAAAAGTCAGGAATCCTGGGCTCTCTGTTCCAAGTCTGCCCCCAACCAACTCAGTGACCTTATGAAATCGACTTCACCTCTGTGGTCCTCAGTTTCCTCCTTCAAAAAAAATGGAATGGATTGAATAGATGTCCTTTGAGGGCTTTGCCGCCTGAGATGTGACGATGATGATCTGCATTCTTAGGACAGTTACCTTTGCCAGGTCCATTATTGACAGAGGTCCCAATCCTGGCACCAATTCAACTCTCGCCTTCTGTCTTGAACACAACGATAGACACTCAGCTTAAATCTTGGTCAAATGCAATGAATTCATTTTTTATTTGAAAAACATTTAATAATCTAGACAAGTTGGAGAAATGTATCATTTATTTCTGTATGCGAGTGGGTTTGTGTATGTGTGTGCGTGTTTTAATTTATTCATTTCTTAAACATTTCTTAGGTATGTACTGTCTTATAGGCTACTGCTGGAAATACAAGGCTGAACAGGACAAATATTTCCTTCCTCAAGGAACTCAATATCCAGTGGAGAAATGGACAAATAAGCAAACAGGGATTGTCTGAAAGAAAACTGTGCTTGAATATAGTACCGTTTCTTTCTCAAAATTTACATTTGTATGAGATGGCATTTTCCTTTACCTCCATGTTGCTACAGAGATAAAAATGATAAAGGTTTAAGCAAGCATAAAATGTCTTTAGAAAAAGCGCCAAATATTTGGACCTTTTTTAGAGTAAAATTATCCACTTTGAATGACAGATCCTAACATTTCCTCTTATTTTAACTGCTCAAATATGATTTCAACAACCAGGAAAGCGTGAGGCATATTTAAAGCCCAAACATGGTTACTTTGTCCTAGTAAGTTAGAGAAAGACCAGACATAGTACAGGCAAGGCTCAGGGGTAGTGCCAATCAATAAGAGACTCCTGTCGGTAGGCAAAGCACCATATTCACGGAGCACCACAAACTTCAGTTGTACTGACGCCAATGGCCAGTTTCATGGATTCCAGCATGTGGGCAGAGGCTAGCATTGCCTAAGCCAGACTGGGTGATATTAGCATCCCAGGAAGTTGGAATTTTGCTACTAGGAAGTTATTCCATATATAACAGGAGTGCAGCTACTAATCTAGGATTAAGCTGAACTTTAAGCCTCTGGAAAGGAAGTTAGACACTGTCTAGAAAAAAGAGTAAGGTATACAAAGCAGTTGATAACAGAAAACAAAAATCAAAAGAGAAACACAGTTTTATGACCTAGTGCAGTTTTTCTCAAACTTCTGCATGCATCAGAATCACCAGAACAGCTTGTTAAAGCTCATATTGCTAGACTCCCACATCTAGAATGTCTGATTCAGTCGGTTTGAGTGGGGCCGAAGAATTTGTTTTCAAAAAGGTTCCTAGGTGATATTGATGCTTCTGGTCCGGGAACCACACTTTGAAAAATACTTACAAAACAGACCAAGAGCTCGCTCAGGCTTGGCAACTCAGACATAAAAACCTTGTTTTCAAAACTGGGAATGTGAAAGGAAGGGGAATATGTGGAAATCTGTGGTTTTAGCCCCAGCTATGTCCTGGTCTGATAAACAACAAGAGAACCAGAAAGAGCAAGATAGGTCTACGCAGGTCACCGGGACAGATTTAAAAAACGTGGATGGGGACAGAGTGACTGACACTGGAGATGTGATTGGTTTGGGAAAAGATGTCATGGAGTTGGTTATCCATGATCCCAGTTTTGGGGTGCAGGAAGAGGCAGGGGCAGGGGCATTAGGCAGGAACTGGTCTTAACGTCCGCAGGGACTCATAATCATCTTTCTGAACCAGGGGCGGTTGCTAAATGCAAACACGTGCCTGTTCTTTGTGTATACTTAAAGAGTAGTTCTATATCTAAATTCTGATCCAAACTATAAGGTTTGATCCTATGAAATGACCAATATTTAACAGCTTCTGACTTACCAAAAAATAAATAAAAATGGCAACTTCACAAGATGCAACCGAATGCAATATGAACTGTAAAATAAATGTAATATAGAATATGGACTGAAAGTAAATGCAGAATTCTTTATACTTAGCTCTCCTCTTTTGTCAAATAAATTTTAAATGAGGAATCAACTTTTAGGTTTTCTATATTTAGATTTAAGTACTTTGAGGATTTTTCCATCACAGATTTTCCATCCTTGAAACCACTTGCACAGAACTGACTCTGATCTGCTGCCCCCTGCTGTCAGCTAGGGAAGCAACCTGATTTTTAACTGTTCAGGAGGCTAGAGCTAATCCTTTAAAAAAAAAAAAATCAGGGTATCTAAACATGTCACTTAGGATTATCCCTTGGTTTGGGTAATCCTTGCCAGTACTTTTCTCCATTAGAAGATTATTGAGACTTGATGGAATAAGTCATTATCATGTGAGCCCTACTGGCCTGACATGTTTCCCTTTTTGGATATAACTTAACAGAGTTAGAAAAGAAGAATAGAATTACAGCTGGACTCTCAGTAACTCACACTAATGACAAGGACAGCTGTTTGCAAATTTCAGTCATCAGACTAAGGAGAATGTATGGAAAGGTAATGGCATGGAGGGGCTTCAAGCCTGGATCTTGATGATTTTGCTGGAGTGAGTTAGGATTTAATTGCCTTCAGCAAAAACTGGGGCTTGTGCTCCAGTAGTTTTGTTCTTTATGTGATAAAATGGAATGAGTATAAGCCAACTCTAGGTCTTTGCCCTCAATTTTTCTCTGTCACATCAAAAGGGACTGCTGAGTTTTTATAAGAATCACTGAGTTTTAGATCTAACACAGAACTGTGCTGCCGGTGGTAACTGATGGTTGCTTGCAGGAAATGATGGAAAATGCTTAAAATTCAATCCAGAATCAGTTGGAGAGTTGAGATTGTAACTCAGATACACAACTGTTTAAATGCTGTCCCCTCCCTACCCACCATTTGTTGTAAATGGTTTTTAAAGGCCCCTCGACACGTTGTTTGAAGCTTAAGCTGGGACGGAAGGGTGTGTGTCCCCAAGAAGCCCTAGCACTGTCTCAGTCCCCACCCTCAGCCATTTGTAAATGGCTCTTTGTCTCCTAGAACCTCCTCCAAAAGGGATGGGTACAGGTGTTCCCAGTTGGATCACAGGCTGAAAATGTTGAGAATGGCTATTCTGAATTATGGTTGTAATTTAATCTGGCAAATATTATTGAGCTGCTCTCTGTAATAAAGTAGGCTCTGGTGATGCAGGAGCATATAAGCCCACCCAAAGGCTCACAATCTGGCTTCCTGTAAGTGCGTGCAAACTGGTTTTACTCAACTATTACTGAAGTAAAGAGAATTGTTGGCAAATGTTAAACAATTATGTGAAAGAAACAGGCAGATAGTCCCTGGACCCACTGATCAACCTTAACATAAATAAAAGTGGGGAAACAAGACCTGTGCATTCGTATGCATTGCCTGAATTGGGATGTGCTGGAAGCTTAACATACAGAGTGACTTTGAAAGATTTAGTCCCAGAAATATATACTTCATTAATAATATTGTATGATCACATATTGAAATGATAATTTTTGATATATTAGGTTAAATAAATTATTACAATAAAAAGAAAATTATTGGCTAAAACTTCCCCCATTTAAACTGCAAACTAGTTTGCTAGTGACCTGAGCATTTGCTACAGTTTACACTATTTCTCATAAGATGAAAACCAAAATCTTTAACCTAGCTCGCAAGGTTACACAAACGATGGCGAAGGGCAGGTTTTGTTTGGTTTTGTTTTTTTTAATGTCCAATTCCTTGCAGATTGATGATTTTATAAAGACAATAACCATTTTTCAAATAAATGAAATGAAAAAAGTCACACAAAATGCAAGCCCAATTTTGTTATTAGTTTAACAAACATAAAATTACTTTGTGAAATGGCTACAAAAATTTCTACAATGTAGACTTCCAATTTTTATACTTGCCTCATCCCCAGTAGGGTAGCAAACAGTTCACAGTCCACATACCACTCTTTGAGTGACACAGGTTAGCCCCTGCCTACCTCTCCCTATCACTCTCTGCAGGCAGCCACACTGGCCTGTTTCCCTTCTTAAAACATGCCACTCCCCTTACACTGGCAGGACTCCCAACCCCTCTGTGCCTAGTTTATCAGAACCATCTTTCAGATCTCAAGCCACAAGCCTCTGTCTTTACCCTGACAGCCTAGACTTAGTCAGGGTCCCTGTCTGTGCTCCATTGTACCATGTGCCTCTCTTTATCACACGTTTCACCATTTAGAAGAACCTGATTCCTTCACTAAGCTGTAAGTTTACAGCGATGGCATCAGTCTTGTTCACCAATGATCTCAAATGCCTAGGACATGCTACATGCTCAATAAATACTTGTTTAATTAATAGATAATTAAAATATAATTTGAGCTCACAAAATTCAAACTTTCATTTTATAACTGAGAAAACTAACCTACAGAGAGTTTAAGCAATTTGCTTAAAATTTCCAAGGACATATATATTCAAAACTAAGACCCAGATCTGCCTAAGTCCACACCATTACTTTTTTCCTGAACACACTAAAATGGGGCATTACCCAGAGATCATAAAAATTGTTTTGGATGGTGACCATTTCCATGAGTTGAAGCCATTTCCAAAATTACCCAGAAAGTTTACACAGTTAAACAATATTTTATTTTGTATCTACTCATTCATTTCACAGATGTTTGTTGAACACCTACCATTTGACAGGCATTACTCTAAATGTTATGAATGTGGCAGTTGTGGAGAAAGCCCAGAGTTTCCTGAACAGCCTCATTCTAGTTGGAGAGACAACAGCAAACATAGAAAAATACCCATAATTGGCGATAAGTCCTTTGCACAGAATTAGCACGAGATAAAGGGATGGAGGGACTTTGAACAGAATTAGCACAAGATAAAGTGAAGGAGGGCCTATTTTGGATGATGTAATCAGGAGGCCCGTCTGAGGAGGTGATGCTTGAGTTGAGACCTGAATATGAAAAGGGGCTGAGGAATTCTGGTGGAAGGCAGAAGGGACAGCAACTGCAAAGCTGTGAGGTGGGAACAAGCTCTAGTAAGTTCCAAGAACAGCAAGTGTGGCTGGGCAGGAGGAGGTTCTGACTCCAGGATGAACGAGAAAGTAGGATCCAATCTTGGCTGGCTGGTCTGAGGGCACTGATGTAAGCGGATTTGCCTTTTCCTCTGGTTGTTAAGGAGAGCACTGTGGGGTCAGATGGAAACAGGCCAGCAGCAAGAGGACCAGTTCAGGAGTCCAGGTGAGAGATGAGGGCAGGATAGGAGCAGTGATGGTGGTGAGAAGTGGTCGCATTCAAGACGTATTGACTCTGCTGATGGATTGGATATTGCAGGTGAGGAAAAAAGAGAACTCGGGATAATTGCCAGGCTTTTTGACCTGAGCAATTGAGTGAATATTAGTGCCAAAAACAGAAATATTGGAAAACTCAGGAGAAACATTTGGAGGGGGGAGATTGGTTTTAAATCAAGAGTAAAGCCATGTGTGGAGTAAATAGCACACAGAGTAGACCACAGAGAGAAAACAATTTTCAATATGGTCCATCAGAAACCTTGTGATGCTGACATTTTCTCTAATAATCTTACCTGTGCTTGTATGTTGTGGTTATTAAGTATATGAATAAGAAGATTTGGGCAGAGTATTAGATAGAATAATTAAATCAAGTAATTGAAACATTAATACTGGCATCGAAAATTGGTATCATTTTTGTTTGTTTTGCCTAATGTCAAGTTAATTTTCCTAAATTTAGAGATAGTGAGTTAAAACTGTTCCTTCATAATATATAGCACTATTTACAAAATTATTTATTACAGCAATGATTCCATGTCAAAATAGGAAATAATATAAATTGTCATCAATAAAGTAAATATATTCTTATAACTGAATATGATTATGCGGATATAACAAAAATAAATTCTTTATGCACTGATGTAGGAAAATCTTTAAGATGTATCCAGTAATAAAGGCAAAGTATACAATAATTGGTACAGTATGTTACTTCTTGTCATTAGAAGGATAGGATAATAAAAATATGTGTAGTATCTGTGTTCACTTGCATGGACATAAAGACACTCTGGAAGGACACATAAAAAAACTAACTACAGTGTTTATGGACAGGGCGTGATGGACGGGTGAGCTAGGCAGATGGGGAGTAGGGGCGTGAGGAAGATTTTCTACTGGATGCCTTTTTAAAATTTTTGAACGCTATCAATGTAACACCTATTCAAAAAATTAAATTAAGAAAAATAACATTAGGCAGAGTTTAAAGAATGACCAGAATTATTATTGAAAACACACTTTGCTGCCAATAGAAACTTTTTAAGCAAGGCACTTCCACTGGGCTCTGAGCAACCTCCCTGGGAAAGGGAAGATGAGTTTCTGATGTGAACTCTTTCCTCCTTAGGACTTGCTAATTCTTACCTCTCAGATTCTGCACACAGCCTTCCAACTTGGGTAAGAAAGAGAGCTGAAATGTCTAGAATCTAAGATGAAAGTGATAAATAAATAATCTTATTATATTTGTTTGATTGCTTTCTTCTTTGCCAGGTTAAGTGCTTTGCAGTACTTTTTAAAAATTCATTTACTCAAAAAAATTATCTCTTATGTGCAACATACTGCTCTATACCCTAAAATATAAAAATTAATGTAATTTCTGTTGACTCTGTTAATACACTTAAGGTATAAGGAGGCAAGGAAATGCCGTCCTTTTAGCAGGTAAGTATATTTCCATGGTCCTAAGAGATTATTAGGATCATGGAAATGCAGGTAAGTATATTTCCATGGTCCTGGCCTTAAATGGCTCAGGGCTTAATAAGAACAGCACATGCAATTTGCCAATTTAGGAGGTGAAATCCGCTTGCTTCCATTGCCTTTCTAGGTCATGATAAGGATCAAATTTCACTTTTGGAAAAGACAGCTTGTCTCTCTTCTTACCGTGAGTGTTTACCGTCGTAAGAGTATGAATTAAATTATTTCAGCTTTGCGTTTAGGTTTAAAAACATGCTTTCACTCGTTTATTCATTCCAAAAACATCAATCCTCTCCCAGGGACTCGACATTGATGATAGGAGAGAGGGAGATATGAAGATGACTCTGCTTTGGACCCCGTCCCAAGAAGGTGGCATCTAGCTGGGGAGTAATGGCATGCCCATAAATAACTACAGTACATGGCAGAGATGATCAGTGTCTTAGGAAAGGTTCAGATAAAGAGCCCTAAGGAGACAGGTATCAGCTGAGCTAGCAAAGCAGCAAAATCTCATCTCAAGTCCCAGGCAAAGGTCACAGAAGTGGTCTAGGTCAAACCTATCCCCGATATTGAAGCCTGAAAACCTAGTCTGAGAGCGGCTTTTCAACCCAGTGTTCCCAGTGTGGCAGCTGAAGGATATCTCTTGATTCTATATCTTAGTTTTGAGGTTTTTCTAAGTCTTTGAAGTACATTGCTCACTCTGATGCCTGAGTAGGTTTTGACATTCACTGTCGACGTAAACATGATTTCACCTTGTTAGAAATAAATTTAGTTCCGTTTTTTCCTGCAAGCAAACAAGGTCAATAACTCCCATTAGTCCAGTCGCATAGATGAAAGGCAGCTAAAACTTCATTAAAAATAACTGCTAATACTTTTTAAACACTTACTGTGCTTACTTTATAAGCATTGCTTCATCTAGTTCTTATGTCAGACTTAGAAGTTAGACAGTTATTACTCTGCTCATATTACAGATGAGAAAATAGAGACATAAAGAAATTATCTATAGTCATACTGCTACTAAGTGGGAGAGCTAGGAGTTCAATTTTGATCTGTGTGATTTCAAAACCATGATCTTAAGCCTTATGCCCGTGATTTTCAAACGTTAGCCTGCATAGAATCACTTGAAGGGGTTATTGAAACACAGCTTGATAGCTTCACCCCCCATTTCTAATTTAATGGTTTGAGAGTGGGCTACAAGAATTTGCATTTCTAACAAGTTCCCCTATGATGCTGATGCTGAGGCTGCTGATGCAGGTGCTGCACTTTGAGAAACGCTGCACTCTGCTACACTTCTACCAATGGTAATTTCCCCAGTGTTCTTTGGAGGAACTTGAACCCAATCTCACTGGATAAATATTTATGCCAATGCTCCCTTTTTTGGAATAATCAAGAATTCACTTGAGGGTTTTTTTTTTTTTTTGAGATGGAGTCTCGCTCTGTCGCCCAGGCTGGAGTGCAGTGGCACAATCTCGACTCACTGCAAGCTCCGCCTCCCAGGTTCACACCATTCTCCTGCCTCAGCCTCGCGAGTAACTGGGACTACAGGCGCCCGCCACCACGCCCGACTAATTTTTTTGTATTTTTAGTAGAGACAGGTTTTCACCGTGTTAGCCAGGATGGTCTTGATCTCCTGACCTTGTGATTCGCCCGCCTCGGCCTCCCAAAGTGCTGGGATTACAGGCGTGAGCCACTGCGTCTGGCCCACTTGAGGTTTTTGAACAGACCGACTCACAGAGAATTTAAAGCAAATATCCAAAATATTAAAATTCCCAATTTAATAATTCATTTTCTATGAAATGAATATGAAATTCTTTTTCGTGAAGGGCAAGGCTGATCTTTCTACATGAATTATGAAGATTTTTAAATTAGTTGAATAACATTCTGATCACAGCTTATAATAGTTTCAGTGAATATTTTGTCCTTCAAACAGACATATGATATGAGAATTAAGAAAAGGGCTGGGCACGGTGGCTCACGGCTGTAATCCCAGCACTTTGGGAGGCCGAAGTGGGCAGATCACTTGAGACCAGGAGTTCGAGACCAGCCTGGTCAACATGGTGAGACCCTGCCTCTACTAAAAATACAGAAAAGTAGCCAGCCAGGCATGGTGGCCCGTGCCTGTAATCCCAGCTACTGGGGAGGCTGAGGTGGGAGAATCACTTGAACTCAGGAGGCAGAGGTTGTGGTGAGCCAAGACCGCGCCACTGCACTCCAGCCTGGGCAACAGAGCAAGACTCCTTCTAAAAAAAAAAAAAAAAAAAAAAAAAAAAAAAAAAAAAAGAAAGAAAAGGAAGCACTCAAATTCTAAAAGGAGCACTGGACAATCAGGAGAAAGCTATCTTCCTGGCACATTTAAATAAAGGAAGAGGTGTTTATCTTACATCCTGCTGTTGTCTCTTCCCGTAGCATCTTGTGCTTTCTCCTTAATGGCATTTACCATGCTTGAAATTATTTGTGTAATATCTGTCATCTCTTCCAAATCCTAAACTCCACAAGGATTACATCTGTCTGTCTCATTTGCCACATTCCCCCAGCCTGGGACAGTGCTTGGCAATATTTGTTGACTGGCTGATTTGCTGCTCCGTGATCCATAATCTTACAAGCAACAAATCATAATCCCAGCAGTTACAAGTCGGTCTAGTGAGCTCCAGAGAGAACTTTTTACAGAATATACATTATGTGTTGGGGGTGGGGGGTGAGGAGAGGAGAGATAATTATGTGAATGCAATACGTTTTTGTGCCCCATTCGTAAGCCTTTTCTGAAGCACATCTCTGAGATGCCTTATTCCTGTTAAATGATTTCTGGGCTGGAATATAAAGAAAACACACATTGCTTGAGAGAAACTAGTTTAATGAGGCAAAAAATAAAAACATCTTATGATTCCAATCCAGCTGTGTGGATATTTCCTGCCAAAAGGTGTAGGAGTTGGAGTAGTAGGGGATGCACATGAATGCAAATGCAAATGAATGTCTAGAGGCCCAGATGGACTGCAGGCTTTATCAGGACGATCCAGTGTCTGTGTTCTTATTGTCATGCTCCAGATGACACAGTAGCTGTCCCTACCATTGTACATCAAGAGAGAGGATGCTGACTGAGTCATCTCTCTCAGATTCTTAGATAATATATGTCTCTCTTCACTTTCATAGCTCTTGTGATGATACTTGGTAGGTTGCAAAGTACTGGAAGAATAGTCATAAAGATCAAGAGGTTAGACATGAAAAACTTCAGATGAACTCCAAGCAAATAATTGAACAGAATACATTTGTGATTTAGTTCAAATGTGAATTGCCAGCATCAGAAAGATAGGAACTACTTGAGCAGACTGATTCTTTACGGAAAAGCCTTCATTCTGCGAGTTCCTTAAGCACCTGTTTGATTTACGTGATGATGTTTGTTGTGTTGTGCTCTAGTGTGATGTGCTATTGGCTAATGTGGAAAGAGATACTTTTGGCTGATGTGATGCTTTTGGCTTACTGTCTTTCCACATACCCAATAGCATCACACTAGAGTCCTAAAAAATCCCATTTATTACCATGCCTCCCTTAAAGGTATTTTTAGGACTTCATCCATTATGTTACCAAGTACCACCTTTTAGGGTACAATTTCCTAGGAGATTGATTTCTGGAAGAGCTGTATGTGTCTTGAGCAATTGGTTTGCTTCCTATCTTAAGAAAACCAAAAAACTGTGTAATTGATTAGGGTTCAGTGTCCCTAGTTAGTAGTAAGGGGCTTAGGAAAATGGGACTTCATTGTTTTCTCCTTTGATTTTATACTGTGTAAAAAATACTGTGTATATATTATACTGTGTATACACTGTTTTCTTTTTCTATTTTATTAATTTTTAAAGTTAACTTATATCCATTATGTAGCAAGGTACAAATAAATTCATTCAAAAATACTTTCCAAGAATTTATTAAGTGCCAAGGACTCTTTTAGATGATGGAGATTCCATATTGAACAAATTTAATATGGCTCCTGTACTTATGTAGCTTAAGTTTGTAAAGACGTGAAAAGTTTATTAAGGCATGTCTTGAGAATAGATATGTATTCTCCCAGTGATCTTGGGAATATAGTTTAACCTCTCTGAACAGATCTCCTTTTTCTAAAATAGAACAGGATAATACCTTTATTTTGTAAGATTTTTGCAAGGAGATCAAACACATAAGGTACACCTGTTAACCTGTTATATAACAGGTTATCTGTTAATGCCTATCCCTTTTCCCACTTAATAACATAAAATATTTTTTTCAAATGCTTCTGATTTAAACTCTACATCACAAAAATGGATGTTTCAGATCCTCACTTAAAGCTGAGGGATGGATGCCTACACACCAATTTGATTTTATAAAAGGCCCAACCCAACTCAATCAAGAAGAAATTGAGAAGGGAAAGAAAGAAACTTGAGTAAATTTCCCTCTAAAAAGAGCAGGATGAAGAAAGGAGAAACCACCTGGAGGGGAGTACGCTGGCTCTGGTTGGGAAGAGAGATGACAGACAGACATAACGGAGGTTCCACTCAGATCAGAACTGTGAGGCTCCCTCTTTCCACTCCATTTGATTTTGCCTCCAGAGAAGAAATGTGAGAGCAGGGAGCCTGAAGGAACACCTCCTTCTTGTTGTTTTTCTAATGGACATTTTGCCAGGTGTCTCTCTACAGAGTTAAGAAAGGCAAGCACTTCTAAACTTAACTACTATCTTTAAAAAGTTGGCCAAGCGCAGTGGCTCATGCCTGTAATCTCAACACTTTGGGAGTCTGAGGCAGGTGCATCACTTGAGGTCAGAAGTTCGAGACCAGCTTGGCCAACACAGTGAAACCCCGTCTCTACTAAAAATACAAAAATTAGCTGAGCATGGTGGCACACACCTATAATCCCAGCTACTCAGGAGGCTGAGGCGGTAAAATCACTTGAACCCGGGAGGCAGAGGTTGCAGTGAGCTGAGATCGCGCCACTGCACTCCAGCCTGGGTGACAGTGCAAGACTTCATCTCAGAAAAAACAGTTACTTGTTTTTATTTGTTTTGGGTTTTTCTCTTCTTATCTCAAAGATAGAGTTGAGTATGGAAGTGCCTGCTTGTATGTCCAGATCATAACCACCTACTCAAGGCACATCGACTGCTGACCCAATGGCAGCCTAACCTATTTGCAGACAAATTACTCAAGAGGGGAAAAAAAAATTCTACTAAACTCTGACCCTGCATTCCTAAGCAGAATGGAGCCAGAGTTCCATCAAGTGTGACTCAGCGATGCCTGTGAAAGAGCCCCTAATCATTTGCCAAAATGCAAGACCAAGCCCCTAACAAGGAGTAAGTCTGGGAAAGGTTTTCACAAGCCTAAAAATGATTTCTATTTAGCTCGTACATACTTATCAAGTACCTAGAGAGAGGCAGCTTGCTGTGGTAGTGGGAAGATCTCCAGCTTCAAAGTTAAGCAAATGCAGATTCAAATCCCACCGCTGCCACTTTAACTTAAGTATTATTAAAGGAAGTATTAGAACCTACTTTGCCGGAGTGTTTCAACGATTCTATTTGATCTCCCACATAAAGAGTTTGGCAGTGTCTTGTTACTTCCCTGACCTTGCTTTTCCATTTTACTGGTAACCGATGTACACAAAAAATCCAGGATGTACAGATGTGAAGCCACTAGAGCATAGAATGAGATAGTACTTGACGAAGCCCTAGAATCTGTGGAATGTTCTTCCAAATCCACAGCTGTCCTTAAGCTGGCCTGAGATATACAGTACATTGGAGAATTGAGTAGAACTTGAGGACTCTGAAAAAATCTCATATGTTTTCATTCCATAAGAACCCTTTTCTTTTATTCTCTGCTGTCTGTGGATGTGTCACAGGAGTATCCACAAATACACACCAATTGTAGCATAGCACTTATACCATTGAAAATTCATGATATTTGCTGTCTTGCCCAAGATAAGGGAGAGATGAAGGAGAAAGAAGGAAAAAAGAAAGAAAAGAAATTAATGATTCGCAAATGCCCACAATATTAACTTCCTGCACTGGGTTCTTTGGCTACAGCATTGTGAAATGGGTGTCATTATTCCCATTTTAACAGATGAGAACAGAGAAGCTCAGAAAGGCAACCTTGCCACACTCTTCTAAGTGGGAGTGCTAGGACTGAAATTTAGGCTTTTTGCCCCCTTGGTCCAGAGAGTGGTAGAAAGGGAGTCTTATGAATGAGCCACTTCAGTGACACTTTAAAAAGCTACTGCACCACAATGTCTTCAAGAACTTTAACATAAAGCTATCACAGTGCCTTCTAGAAGAAAGAGCATAAATTTGAAGGTCAAACGTAGCTATCCCCAAATCCTGGATTTTACCATACCCACCAAATGTTTGACCTGTATAAAAATATGAACGTATCCAGATTTTGCTACTTGGAATCCATATGATTTTGCCCAAGGAGAAAATAGATGACAGTGGAAATTGTGAAGTACCGCCAAGTAGAACCTAGCGATAGTAGAGGCTCGTGGCTGACAACATGGGCCCAAGTATGCACAAACTTGGCTTCTAATCCCAGCTCTAATAAGAGGCAATAAAACAGTAGTTAAAAGCACAGACCCTGAGGCCAGACCCTGGGCTCTGTCCCCACTCTGACAATTACTAGTTATTCCCAGTTAACCTCTCTGTGTCTCAGTTTCTGCATCTTTAAAATGATCATAATGAAAGCATATACCTCAATGAGTTGTGATTTAGGTACAGTCATGCTCCACATAAAGACGTTTCAGGCCAGGTGCGGTGGCTCACGCCTTTAATCCCAGCACTTTGGGAGGCTGAGGCAGGTGGATCACCTGAGGTCAGGAGTTCAAGACCAGTCTGACCAACATGGAGAAGCCCCGTCTCTACTAAAAATACAAAATTAGCCAAGAGTGGTGGTGCATACCTGTAATTCCAGCTACTCGGGAGACTCAGGCAGGAGAATCGCTTGAACCCAGGAGGCGGATGTTGCGGTGAGCCGAGATCATGCCATTGCACTCCAGCCTGGGCAACAAAAGCGAAACTCTATCTCAAAAAAAAAAAAGACGTTTCAGTCAACAACAGACCACAGATATGACAGTGGTCCCATGAGATTTTAATGGAACTGAAAAATTCCTATCTCCTAGTGACATCATAGCAGTGCTAACGTCATAGCTCAATGCATTACCCACTTGTCTGTGGTGATGCTGGTGAAGACAAACTACTGTGCTGCCAGATGTGCAAGTATAGCACATACAATTATGCACAGCACATAATACTTGATCATGATAATAAACAACTATGTTGCTGGTTTATAAATGTACTTAACCATACATTTTATCACTATTTTAGAGTATACTCCTTCCGCTTATTACAAAAAAAAAAAGTTAGCTGTAAAACAGCCTCAGGCAGGTCTGTCAGGAAGGATTCCTGAAGAAGATATTTTTATCATAGAAGATGACGGATCCATGCATGTTATTGCCCCAGAAGACTTTTCAGTGGGACAAGATGTAGAGGTGGAAGAGAGTGATACCGAAGATCCTGACCCTGTGTAGGCCTAGGTTAATGAATGTGTTTGTGTCTCAGTTTTTAACAAGATTTTTAAAAACAAAAAAAGAAAAAGAAATCTAAAAATAGAAAAAAAACTTATAGAATAAGGATACACAGAAAATATATATTTTTTTACAGCCATACAATGTGTTTGTATTTTAAGCTAAGTGTTATTACAGAAGGATCAAAAAGGGTTTTTTTTTTAGGTCGGGCATGGTGGTTCACTCCTGTAATCCCAGCACTTTGGGAGGCCGAGGCAGGTTGGATCACCTGAGGTCAGAAGTTCGAGACCAGCCTGGCCAACATGGTGAAATCCCATCTCAACTAAAAATACAAAAATTTACCAGGAGTGGTGGTGTGCACCTGTAATCCCAGCTGCTCAGAAGGCTGAGGTGGGAGAATCACTTGAACTTAGGAGGCAGAGGTTGCAGTGAGCCGAGATCATGTCACTGCACTCCAGCCTCGGTGACAGAATGAGACACTGTCTCAAAAAAAAAGGGGGGGGGGTTAATTTAAAAACTTATAAAATACAACAGTTACAGTAAGCTAAGCTTAATTTAATTATTGAGGAAAGAAAAATTTTTAAAATAAATTTAGTGTAGCCTAAGGGTACAGTGTTTATAAAGTCTACAGTAGTATACAGTAATGTTTCAGGCCTTCAGACTCATTGATTCACCCAGAGCAGCTTCCAATCCTGCAAGTTTCATTCATGGTAAGTACCCTATATTGGTGTACCATTTTTTTATTTTTTATATTATATTTTTACTGTACATTTTCTACATTTAGATATGTTTGGATACACAAATGCTTAACCATTGTGTTATAATTGCATACAGTATTCAGTACAGTTACATGCTATATGAGTTTGGAATCTAAGAGCAATAGGTTATACCATATAGTTTAGATGTGTATGAGGCTATATCATCTGGGTTTTGGTAAGTACACTCTGTAGTGTCCACACAACAATCAAATTGTTTAATAGTGCTTTTCTCAAACTGTATCCTTGTCATAAAGCAATGCATGACTGTACTATCAAAATATATATGTATGAAATATGTAGCACAACACCTGGTATATTTTAGATGCTTGATAAGTGATTATTACTACTACTACCATTACTACTAATGCTGCTATTACTAGGCTACTGGCTTTGATTTAAGTTATTCTCTCTGAGCTTCAAGTATCTGTTTTGTGAAATGAGATACTTCAAAGAGGTGTTTGTAAGATTCAACTGGAAACTTTATAACACGCTGAATACTATTTTGGTAGTTATTTTTATTAACTGGATGCTCTGATGCCCATCTCTTCTTTGGACTATCACACTCTTCAAATAAGTTTGCGGTTCTGAGTAGTTTCTTTAGAAGCAGAAATTGTTATATTCACTGTCACACACCAAATAAAGAAGTGCTCTATTCCTGGAGGCTTCAAAGTAGAGAATGCATCTCATACACAGCCATCTTCTCCAGGGGTGACCTTTATAAACCCCCTCCCTGTGCCTCCTTTATTCTCAGATTGTTCAGGAAATTGTTTAATTCAGAAAGTCAGAAAATGCTCTGTACCTTCCTCCAGGCAGAACACATAAGCACTCTATTTTCACATAATACATCGCTACAATTTTCAACTTTTTCCAGTAATCTTCAAAAATTGAGTGACTTTTCTGCACATCTCTCATCACTAAGGTAATTTGTGATGGTTTCAATATCACTGAACATGAATGTACTAGTTCTTCCTTAAGGCATCTTTGATTAAGGTTATAGTTTCTTCTCTTTTATGTTATTTAATCTCTATGCCAGGTAGGTCTTCCCAAATCTTCAGATCCAGACAAGATTGACTCAAAGCACTACTGCACTGTAAAATTCAAAACCTCCCATCCCAGCACTGCGTCACAAGATTTCTATGGATTCTGGGGATGCTAACTTCTCTGGTTCTGAGCTCCTGCTTCTGCTATATCAAAGTTTTTTGTGGATTTTTAAAAAAATCATTCAACAAATATTTGAGTACCTACTCTGTGTCAGGTGCTTTTCTTGGCTTTATATGTATGACACTGAGCAAAGCATACAAAGAAATCACTTCCTTGTCTTCTTATTCCACACCTTGTCAATCTGAGTGCAAAACTTAGCTCCATTCTCAATCACAAGCAAAAAGGCTGTATCTTATAGAAGGTGTTTAAATTAAATTATTTCATTTAATTAGATAATGTAGAGGATTTTTTTAGCCAATCTTCTTTCTTTCCTTTCTCCCTGTCTAAACTGCTACTATATTTTAATTTAAAGTAAATATGATTTTCACTATCACTACAAAGGCTTTGCAGAAATTATAAAACTGTCCCATGGCTGAGCCATAAACTCATAACAACCTTTCTTTTGGCTACAGAGATCCAAAGTTTTGAAATGATCACTGAGGAGAACTCCTTTAAATTCTTAGCCAGGAGCCATCACCATCCCTTGTCTTTGCCTCGGATGTTGGTGGAGAGGTTTGGGAAGGAGATGGTTTTATCCTTCTGTAACCTGACTTTGGAAGAAACCTCAAAGAGTCTTAGGCAGATATATCACCTATCAGTCCATTCATGCCTTCATTCATCCATCCAGCAAGCCTTCATTTAACACCTTTGTGCCCACATGACTGTTTGTGGCAACACAAAACAGAATGAGAACCAATATCCAACTTTAAGAAAATCACAGTGTAGACTTCCATTTAAAAAAAAGTGGTGATTGTCCTGAATCTAGAAGAATACATGGAATTCACCAGGTAAAGATGACGAGAAGGGAATTCCAAGTGAAGGCAACAGCCTCTGCAGACAGAGCACAGTAACTTGGACCTCTGCAGACTTAATGTGTAATGGTGAGTAGTGTAGTATAGCTGGCTAGTGTAGTGCTGTCGGGGAGGAAGTGATGGAAGAAGAGCCTGCACATCAAAGCAGAGAAAAGGGCTCCAAGAGTCCCTTTCCTCAAGAACATTCCATGATGCCAGGCAACTCTAACAGTTTGGACTATCCTCTGTGGAACTTTGGCACCCTGTAATAAGACTGACATTCTAAGAGCCATGTTTGCACCTAAAGAGATGTCTGCTATCTAGAACATCAATCTCTGTTAGTCAAAGAAAAATTCAGTTGGTGTATTTTTATCAGTCCTTGCTCTTGCCTGTGCAGTCACAGATATCATATACAGAGAAATCATACTTATAAAAGATCCTAGAGTTCTAAAGTATATAATTTCATGGCTCATTTTAGAAAAGGAGAAAGAGATAAAAATGTTAACATGATATGATATAACTTAAAAATAAAATCATCAACATTCACAGACTCTAAGCTGAAAAATATTAATAAAATTCTACGGTACTAATTAAAAGAGTCCTAGCTAGACAATGAATTCTGTAATACACGAATCCAAGTTAAGTTCTTGCAAAAACTGTCAGTCACTTTCTTTGCTTACTGTAACATAGTTTTTGTTTTATTCTTGTAGCAAAAACCACTATGATATTAAAATACCCAAATGCAAGAAATACATTTCTATTTCCAATTAAATATTCTCTAAGAAAATAAGCAACTTTTAATGAGGAAAAATGCAAACATCTTTATTTTCACTTTTCAAAGAAAAGCTCAAACTCTAAGCCTACTGAGCAAATTGTTTTAAGTTCTTGAGAAAAAAAGAAAAAACATGTCTGCAATTTTTAAATCTTGATGACTTAAATATAAAAAGCCCTACAACAGATTAGGTTAAGTTTTTACTGAAACTTAAAAATCTCTTAAAATAATTTGCGATAAGATCTTTAAAGAAGTTTATTATAAATGGAAACAAAACCAGAAAATGTGTCTATGTTTTTATACCATTGAATAAATTACCCATAGACATATAATTTATACCTAAAGTAACTGTGATGGCTTAAGGAAAAGTAAGCCTTTGAAATAACTTCCTTCCGTGACCTTGGTGGCAACATTTTGAGAAAATCAGCCATTAAGTATAAGAAATTTAAAACAAGTCTCTGTGTTTTGAAGTCTAGCAGAAGAAATACCATACAATTTTGATTAATGAGAATACTCAAATGCATCTGGCTATTCTAATTAGCTGAAAATTTTCATCACCTCAAGACTGATTAAAGGGAACAAAACACCTTTTCTTACTAGCAAGTCTTTCTAACATGTGTGAATACTTCATTCTACATTACTAAGTACAATATGTAAACCTAATTTTTTCTTTGAAGGATGAGGATATGACAGGCCTGAGGGCTGTTACCCACTTATCTTTCCTTAACGGATGGTTCCTTAGATATAGCTGTCAGAGTTGGGGCTGAATATATATTGACTGTGGACCATAACTTGGAATCTTTAGAATCCTTTAAACGAGCTGGTTTGCTTGGCATTTTTTTCCTAAACATGAAATTTTTTGGAAAAATAATTGAGAATGCTGGTTAATCAGGTTTTTGTCTTATTGCACTTGAGCAGGTTATATGTGACTAAAAGAAAATATTGTGATATTGTTAATAGGGGAGTGGAGATTCGAGCAATTCTAAATTTTCAAACATAAATTCTAATAGGCTAAAACCATTCTGAGCTTTCTTCAATTCAGTGTTTATAGGAATAGCTTCAGTGGAGGACCTAAAACCTCTTCTACTTTCTGAGAACCTTTTAAAAGTTTAATTTAAATAAATAGCATATGCTTATGTAAGAATAACTAGGATCTTAAACTTAAAGGATTAATTTTTTGTATATATAACATCTACCTAGAATTAGTATCAATTTCAACCTGTCTCATAAACTATCAGTATCATGAAATTGCTTTTATCTTTGGACCTAAAAGGCCATAATTCATTATTTAGCAGATTGAACTGAGTTCAGGCCAAATCACTTTAAAATGTTAATTTAGTCTTTTTTGATATATATCTGAGAGTTAGAAAGAAGAAAATGTAGGGGTTAGTGGGGGTCCATTTATAGCAGATTGAGGAAAACTTTTAAGCAACTTGGAACCAATATTATCAAATTACTCTTCCATTAATAATGGCTTGAGACACAGAGTATGGGCATATTTCCAGTATAGGAGATAGAGAGATACAGGCAATCATGTTTCATGCCCAATAAAGAGTAGAAATGATCCAATACCTTTATGAACTAAATGGTCCCCCAAAATGTTCTAGTCTTTCCAAATTGGAAACAAGACATGTGATGCCTATTTATAATTCATCAGACAAACCAGTGTACTAATTAGTAGAAATATATACTTTTGGAATTGCTTGAACTATTCCAGCAGTCTTAAAGTCTCCTATTTTGAATCCTTTCTTAGACTTTGAAAGTCGAAAGTCATCTTTTTTGTTGGGATTATGTAACTGTGGTTGGATAGATTTCCTAACATGGTTCTATACTTGTCAATCCTAGAGCACATAAAACAGTCTGTGAATTCATTAGCAATCTTACGGTACCTTGGAGTCTTGCAACTGCAACTATAATGGGCCAGATCCAGACTTGCTTTGGATTTCTATTGTTAGAAGTCCATTAACTTTTTCATTATAGTGTAGCATTATCAAGTTTCCGTTTCAAATTATAAATAGTCCTTTCAGATTCTATGGACTCCCAAATACACATGGAAAATAATTTACTCAGCTAATAGGATTTTGCTGATTTATAACATTATTAGAGCATATTGAATTCTTATTTTTACATATATTACCTAGTTTATCCTCACAAAAACTCTGCCATGTCAGTGAGGCAGTTATTAGTATCATTGGCACTCTCCAACTTAGAGAAAAAAAAAGATCTCTGCCCAAGATCACACAAGAAAGTATTATTGTTTCTGAGTCTCAAACTCTTTGTTTCCCCGCACCATGTCCCATGTTCTATCAACGGAAACCCCGCCTAACCTCAGCAAGCACACATATATAAAGCTATGTTGCCACGTCCCACTGGGCTAGGGTATCCCTTGGCAGCTTGGAATCAATAAACAGAATAACACATGAGAAAAGGCAGGCACTTGACAACTGTTTTCTTCCCCTTCTGTTTTGTCAGTTAAAGCAAACCTCTAAGAACAGAAATATGGAATATAGATTGTGGGACTTGAGTCTAAGCACAGCCCAGACACTGGCTTCAAAACCACTGGAATTTTTCTGTCTGGAGTGTGCTACCTGGTTGTACTCCTAGGCTAGCCTCTCATCTTCATGAATGTCAATAAGTATGGTGGGGAAGAGAATTGAGAGGGTTTTTTTTCTTTTAATAAGTACTTAAATGGTAGCTCCCAGAGCAAACTTCATACGTCTATTGACATTTATAAGAGGTGTTCTACACTTGAAACGAATCAGTACTGTGATTATAACCAGAAAGTTTGATAGAAAAGTAAAATGAACTTCTACATCATCTGCATACCAATAGAAAGGTGAATTATACATTTATGGTGATTAGTAAAAGGGAAACTGGCTTTATTAAAATATTCTGCCACTCCCAGGCTTCTAACTCATCTAAAGTCCCCCATGGATATCATCTAAGCTAATGTCTTCATTTATAAGCTGATACGAGTCAGGCTGTGTCTGACAGCAGAGACGAGGTGTAAGCCCCTACCCAGAATATGCTACAGAGATATTGGCAAGAGCTTTCTTTAAATACAATTTAAAAACTATCAGTGGTACATGATTATTTTCCAAATGTTCTTTTTTTAATTTGTTTTCTGTTTACATACATATCAACTATATATTTTGTCTAATGTCTATATTAACTAATAGAAGCTAATTACAGAAGCTAATATTAATAATAGAAGCTATATTAACTAATAGAAGCTATATAGAAGCTAACACTAATACATCTAAGTGTATATAATTTAATAAACTTTTAGCTGGAAACAAATAGCTTCCTTGGAGCATTCACATTGAGAAATCACAAGAAATTTGCTTTTTCACAAGAAAATTGTTTTCAAGCAGTTCAAAACTGTAATTTGAGGTCATATGACTAAAACCTCCATTTAGTGAGAGAAAGCACAGCTCTGCTGGCACTGAATGACCACTCTAGGCACAATCTTCATTTAAATTTATTTTGGGCAACTCTCCTTGACAATTAGGTCATGGCATGTTGTAGGAGGCCAAGGCTTCCAAATTTCTGGTTTTCAATACCTATGAAGTCCTTTTGAACAGACTAGAAACCACAAAAGGAATTAGCGAAGAAGGCTTAAAGTAACATTGCTAGTGAATTCTTTTTGGATTTTTCTAAACAGAGATGTAAGAGTAAGACCACTTTGTAGTCATTCATGGGTGGTTGTTCTATTACTGTTTAGTTTACCAGGGCCTCCATAACAAAGTACCACAGATCGGTGGCTTCAGCCATAGGAATTTATTTTATTTTCTCCTATTTCTGGAGGCTGGAGGCTTGAGATCAAGATGTCGGCAGGGTTGGCTTCTTCAAAGGCCTCCCTCCTTGACTGTTAAGTGGATGTCTTCTCCCTGTGTCTTCACGTGGTCTTCCCTCTGTGAATGTCTGTGTCTTAATTTCATTTTCTTATAAGAATACCAGTCATATTGGATTAGGACCCACTCCAGTGACTTCCTTTTACCTTAATTACCTGTTTAACAACCCTGTTTCCAAATGCAGTCACAATCTTAAATACTGGGGCTTAGTATCTGTGAGAGAGGAAAACCTATGATGTTGGGAGTACACAACTCAGCTCCTGACAGTTATTAATCCCAAATCATTAGAAACTGGTTTGTTATTATCTGCTTGTGGCTAGATTCAGCATCCTGGTCTTGCTTCTGCTCCTTGATCTCTGTACCCTATTAGTCTCTTTTAATTTAAGTCTTCTCAACACTTCTCTTTGCTTATTGGCTACAGAGACTCAGACTTCCTCTTAATTTGCTGATGGATAAGACATTTTCTCTGTACATTCATTATTTGCTGCTTCTATTGCTGATATTTAAGACTCTCTGCTCTTTTCACATCTATTTTTCAGTTTCTTTTATTTGGTCTTCTTATGTCCCCTGTGGCTTCTAAATTCAAGTTCATTGCAGTGTTCTCTATAATTGCCCTAAACTGGAAGAACTCAAATATCCATCAACAGTTAAATGGGTAAATTGTGGTACATTCAGATGATAGAATACTCTGCAACAGTAAGAATAGAAGAACCATCGCCACTTATTCCATGGATGAATACAAGCAAAAGGTTGCATACTTTGCCACCTATCTCATAGAGACAATTAAGCCAACAGAGCCCATGAGCTTAGCAGTCATAGTTCATAGTCAATTCATATTTCAGTACTTACTATGTGCCTGGCATTGTGGAAGGTGCTTTCATATGTACTATTTCATGTAATTCTCAAAAATTTATGAAGTAGACAGTAATGCCATCCTACTTCCAAAAGGTAAAAGAAGTTTAGAGAGAAGAATTTATAAAAGGCAGAGCTGGGATTGAAACTCCTCTCTTCTGACTCCAGTCCGGGTGTTGGTGCCAACATGCCACGTGGCCTTCCTGCTTTCTCCTCCACTGACCACTTAGGCTCCACTGGCTCCATTAGCTGGTAATCACCTTGACCACCCCCAGCTACATGCTGACTGTGGCTTGCAGCTTTAAGATCTTTCTATACTTTTCCTAACCCTTCTCCACAAAGTGAGAGACTATTATTCATCTGCTTTTAAGGAACCCAATAGCATTATGAGGAGCCAACCCACACATTGCCAATGACCCCCAGAGAAATGTGGATAAGCAGAGGTGCCAGAGTCAGTTCCACAATTTTAGAAGAGGAATTCCCAAAGTCTCAGCGTCTCTCTTGGAGCTGTTTCAGGGAAGTCAGGCAGATGGAGTACCTTAGCTGCAGACCTTCTTGGCTAGTAGCTTGTAAACTTGGCCTAGTTTCTGTAGTTTACTTTTCTTAAGTTATATCAACAAAACTGGGACATTTGGTGACTGGGGAACCAGCTGATAAAAACACTTGCACCTGCCAGAAAATGGGGAAAGCCACAGAGAAGGCTACTGAATAGTCAGGCTTCAAGTCTACGATTCTGGCTCAGCAATTAGCAGTAGAATATGCCTTAAACATTCATAAAGGGGGTGAATTCCAATTCACTAGTTAATTGCCTTCCTCTGGAATAAAAATGATATAGTATAATTCTACCTTATGACATCTGGATAAGTTTGCTCTTAGATTCAATAATTTAGTAACAGTATATTCAACGTACAGTTTTTTTCATCTTTAATAAAAGGAGGGAAGACGAGACATGGTGGCTCATGCCTGTAATCTCAGCACAATGAGAGGCCAAGACAGGAGGATCACTTGAGGCCAGGAGTTTGAGACAAGCCTGGGCAACATAGCGAGACTCCACCTCTACCAAAAAAATTAAAAATTAGCCACACACAGTGGTGCACGCCTGTAGTCATAGCTACTCAGGAGGCTGAGGCAGGAGGATCACTTGAGTACAAAGAGCTCAAGTTTACAGTGAGCTATGATCGCACCACTGAACTTCAGCCTGGGCAACAGAGTGAGACCCCATCTCAAAAATAAAACAAAGAAAAAAAGGAGAATTTAATCTTTTTGCTTCAAGATAATGACCTTCAACATTTAATAGCCTCCAATTTAGTAGGAGGGTGCAATTCTTCCTTGTGACTTGTTTTTTTTTAATTTGGTATATATATTTTATTTACTAGAGGCAAGAAATTGGGGAAATACATCTAATCCCTGATAAGTAAAAGAATTCCAAAGGTAATCATATGAATCCAAGGGAACATTTTCATTGTCTTGACCCCATATTTACCTGCAGAGAATCTTATTTATTATATTTACTTTGGGATACTTTCCAATCATAAAATACACTGAGAAACCAGGCCTCAAGACCTCTTTCCCTACTTCCTTTCCAAAAGAGGCTATGTCTCACCTCCCCCATGCCCAAAACACTGTTGCTTCAGCATAGTCTAAGCAACTACCTATGTTGATGATGAATTATTCTCATGCTTTACTTTCTCTTGAATGTTAAGATGTCCATCCATTTGTGCAAGTAAGGTACAAACAGTCTAGAGTTCTTATATTTGGGGAGGCAGGGCAGAATTTTTAGAAAAAGTAATTTTCCTATCTTTGTATTTCAGTCATTTTCCTTTACTTAAAAATAACACCAGAAAGTGCCTGTTTGCAAATGATCTGAGATATTTGACAAGGAATTGAAAAATAATACCAATAACCCTTTAATTGGGATTACATTTTTTGTTACATATTTCACACAATCTTCAAAGGCCTCTCAAAATATAACAAATTTGGGATTTATCATACAAAAAGACAACTTATCTTTCTACATTTATGCCAGCTCAATGTAAGGCCAAAGGCAAAAGAAAAAAATGTTTTTAAGGCAGACCACCCTAGATAGGAAAATTTGCTTGCAGATGTATAATAGAGATGCTCATCCTTAGGATAAAATAATCTCTAGTAACTTAGAACCACATTCATCAGAGGAAACCTGATATTAAAACTTTACTGATTCAAAGCCAGCTATACATGAATGAAGATCAAGTGCTATTACCTTAACCATTGTGGTAAGATTGCTTGGAAAACAAAGAGGGTAAATAAGCCCTGGGACATGGTAAGAGTGAGATGGGGGAATGTTTAATCCTCTCAAAAGAACAAACAAATGGTAAATTGTTTGTGGACAAAGGGATATTATTAATTAAAAATAAAGCCTTATCTGTCCTTCAGAACAAGTTTTAAGCATCTTTACCCGGCAACATCTTATTAATTTTAATGAATTTTAATTTAGGTGCTTGAAACTATTTTATTTCCTTAAAAGTCTAATTAAAACTTTTCATCTAATTCAAAATCACCTTCTATTAAAGTTGGCCATATAATGTGATTTCAGTATGAAATAATTTGAAAAAGATATCCAGTACATATATTTATTGAGTGCACTTGGGCGTTTATGTGCCCATAGAGAACTATACCAAACAATGTGGAAATGGTTCAAAAGATATTAACACAATCTTTGCTCTCACAAGGCAGTTTCATTAGTGAGACACAGCCAAGGAATAGTTTACAAAATAAAAGATAATAACAAGGTCCCAAGGAGGAGCTTAGTCCGCAGGCACAACTCAGAATTTGGGGTATTGGACAGTTCTGTTCCTCAAGTGACCAACTGCATAGTCAGTGGCAAGAACTTCTTTGGAGCCAATCAGTGACTCTGGTTTTTAAAGACTAATAGAGTAAATTTTTAACAACAACAACAACAAAAGGACACAGATTGGCCAGGCGCGGCGGCTCACGCCTGTAATCCCAGCACTTTGGGAGGCTGAGGCGGGCGGATCACGAGGTCAGGAGATGGAGACCATCCCGGCTAACACGGTGAAATCCCGTCTCTACTAACAATACAAAAAAATTAGCCGGGTGTGGTGGCGGGCGCCTGTAGTCCCAGCTACTCAGGAGGCTGAGGCAGGAGAATGGCGTGAACCTGGGAGGCGGAGCTTGCAGTGAGCAGAGATCATGCCCCTGCACTCCAGCCTGGGCGACAGAGCGAGACTCCATCTCAAAAAAAATAAAAATAAAAAAGGACACAGATTGACTCAACTTCCTCAGAAGTGCCCCTGGATGGTCAGGAGTCCACCCTGACGCAGGCTGAGGCCTGTTGTCTGGTGGAGGGGTTACATTTAGAGTAACCATGGATATTACTTTCCAATGCTTTCTGCCTCAGGTCTAAAGGGTCCAGGCTTTTAGAGAGTGTGTTTTAAGAACAAGACGAAAGCTGCTGTCTGAGCACATGCAATTATTGTCAACTTAAAAAAATTTTTTTCAAAGGCTTGTGAGTACTGTTAGGAAAGATTTCCTTAACAAAAACAGTGAGGCCAGCAGCAGTAGCCAAGGGAACTGTTACGGCAGGAACAGCCATGATGGGCATGCAGGATGGTGGAAGCAGCATAGATCACCCAGAGACAACCAGGACAGCCACTCCAGGGACAGCACAGCAGCAGTAGGGACAGCACACTGACTGTCGGTGAGACGACCCCAACTCAGGAGAAGGGCCAATTTATCCACTTGGCACAGTGGATACAGTGCATAGGGACCATAATACTGTTAAACATCCACGAAAATGATTTAACTTCACTCTCCCTTAAAATCAGGGCCCCCCAAAATGGGCTATTTTGTAACAATTAATATGCAATAATAAGTACAGTCTGGATTATTTTTGTCTTTATACCAATGTAGTAATAGAATATGATTTTTTTAAGGCAATAGCTCATGAAGCCAAAAGTGCCTAGGGCCCATGAAAGTCATAATCTCACCCTGCTCCAAACATTCAGACCAAGGAAAGTGAGTATACATATGGTGGCCATGGAATTCCAGTAATGTTCGTAAGTGGAGGCTTAGAATCAAAGACGGTAGAGATCGGTATCCATGACTTTCTCCCACCTGCTCCCTTCCCCCACTCGATCACATTCCCAGTCTGGGTAAAACAAATAGTGCCAATTAACACATAACACAAATGGAAGGTCCGGGAGTTATATAATAGAATGTAATTAGTGTAACTCCTCATTAATCCCGGAAGACTTCCTAGAAAAGATAATGCCTGAAGAACTGTGCACCTGTTGCACGGAGAAAGCAATGCTGGAGGGAAAAAGAGACAGTAAGGGAGAAATACATAAAGGGTCAACTGGAAATCTTTCTTTTCAATACACTGTGTCATTATTTTAAATAGATAGGTACCAATTTCTTTTCTGCAACTTGACTACCCTTATTAAGGAATTGTAAATCACATTTTCCAGCTGCAAACAGATCACTGGACCTGGTAAATTCATCATGGATTGTAAATTCCACATATGAATCTCTATTTAAGAGAAGCAAATTCTGTCCATGCTTCCCAATTATTTACACCTAGATCTGTGCTTCTTTCAGAATGTTTAGAAACAAGGATTGACCAGTATGCCAAGATTTAGCTATTGGTACCACTTTTAAAACTTACAAAACATTCTGTTGGGAAGGAAATAAGACAGAACCAACATGGCCTGAACCCTAATCTGTGCTGGAAGAAATCTACAGATGCACACTTTACTGGGAAAGGACACTGCAAAATATTGCCCTGACCTTTTCCTGTGTTGGGAGTTTGAAGAGAGCATGACACTTATGACACTAACTTTGACATTTAGCTCACCAAGTGAAAGAAGATTATCCTGCTTCTGTGCATGACAGACAAGAACAACCATCAAAAATTAGCCTTTTGGTCGCTAGTTTTTTGCAGGTGCTTAATCCAGCGTCCAGAATTTTTTTACCATATGCAAAACTAAAGATCGTGTCAGGTATGGTGACTCACACCTGTAATCCCAGAACCCTGGAAGGCTAAGGCAGGAAGATTGCTTGAGCCCAGAAGTTTGAGACCAGCCTGGGCAACATAGTAAGACTCCATCTCTAAGAAAAAGATTTTTTAAATTAATTAGCAGAGTGTGGTGGCACACACCTGTAGTCTCAGCTACTTAGGAAGCTGAGGTAGGAGGATCCACTTGAGCCCAGGAGGTTGAGGTTGCAGCGAACTGAGATCACACCACTGCACTCCAGCCTGGGTGACAGAGCGAGACGCTGTCTCAAAAACAAACAAACAAACAAAAATATATAGATGGCAGGAGTTTGTTTACATGTATGTATACATAAAGAAATATATTCAACATATTCGTACTTGTAGGCTTGATCTTTGTAGGTCTATCCTTTAAATATTCAGCCTAAAAAATTGTTTAATTGCTGGTATTATAAAATAAAATAATTTTTTAAAAAATTCATGAAAATATTAGGGTTGTTAATTTTATTTTCTTAGTTCTGTTTTTTATCAATTTTTGGCAACAAGTATATTAATTTTTATAATCAGAACAAAAGGAAGGCTATTTTGAAAATTCATATGTTAGATAATTTTGGGTTGGCAGAGATGTCTAGTATTGTAGTCTTTTACTTTTCCCCTAATCTAACCTATCTCAATTTCTTCTGTTTAATATCTCTGATAAAGAAACTCTGGATAATTGTTGAGAGTTTAAAAATAATGAAAATAAGTTTTAAATTACAAATTCCTTGGTAGCAGTAATAGAATCTGCAACTAAACCAGTGGCCCGTGTAACTGTGGAATTGCATACTTTAAGTAGTTTATGCACCAAAACGGATCTCAAGAAAGTCTTAGTAAAAGTGGCATTTAATGGCATTTAGCTAGCATTTAATAAGAATTAGAGGGATGCTAAAGCTTATAAACCTACTAAGATCTACAGAATAAAAAAGAAGTTTGTATATATATGAAATACTTAGGTTACTTTTCTGTGAAGATAAAAGCAGCAAAAGCATTTTGTTGGAAACATGCTTGTGAGTGAAATTATTGACCATTCCAGATTAGAGAAAGAAGATATTTCTCAGAAAATGTTTGCTCATGTGATTATAGTGAGAAGTGGCTGCTGCCCCAAATCTGAGCGAGATCATGAACAACAGACATTTATGACAGTCAGTGAGGGCGCAGGGAGAGCCCTCCAGCCTCACTAAGCCACGTGGACAGACACCTGTATGGTAGAGACAAAGCAGGAAAGCCTGGAAAACAGGTCTGGGTTCCTGTCCTGGCTCGGCCACAGAATGGCTTTGAAGCCTTGGCCACATCACACCGTCTCTGGGCTTCAGTGTCCTCAACTATTTATGGAAGATAATATCTACCCCACAGAGTTACCACGAGATCAAATAAATGAAATTATATCAAACATTTAGCAGAGTGCCCAGCACGTGGTCACTTCCTGAAATAGTTTAGCCCCTTCCCTGTGAAACAGGTCCAATCTTTATCATCTGAAGCATCTGGTGGTTCCACAGCCTGTTATCCAGCCGGAGAGGGTCCTGTGATGTCCAGTATTGTGTATGCTGTTTCTTATGTTCTGTATTTTAAAAACGGAAATAAGTGGACCATGACTTGGTTTTCTTAATAAACGTGAATGGCACTGTTAGACTCCCTGTGTTTCATTCATTTGTGCCTGCTCTTATAATAGAGCTTAATAAAAAGATTGTTCTCTAGAATTATTATTTGTTAGGAAAGCTGTCATTCTGTATATTTCCTAAGTGAAGAAACAAATGACGGAAGAAATAAAAATATCAAATAATTTTCCACAGGAAAGCATCGAGAAAAATAAGTTTCCCCTTAATGTTGATATTGTTTTTCCAGTCAACATTATTTCAAGAAATTAAACCAGATAGTGGGAAAAAAAGTGATTTTGAAATATTACTTGAAAAGAAATAGGTTGAAATTATTGCTGGAAGATACCACAATATGATAATCAACTTCTAAAATGTCACTATTCTTTTCCATTGTTGCTGAGTGGCATAGAAGCATATAGACTTAATGTTATCTAAAGTTTATAAACTGCTTATTTACTTGAATGTATATTCAGTGTATATTTTATTCTCGCTGTCTTCATGTTGTCTCACATAATAGATGAAAACTGACCCTTTGGTGTGGTTATATTTTGAAAATTGAGTTTGAAGTCTGAACAATTACATATATATCTTACAATGTTTTAAGCTACTGCCTTCAAAAAAGAAAGAAACCTGCACAGTTATATTGCCATCAGCCCTGCAGAGCTGCTGATAAGCAAATTTGTAAAGTTCCATGAATTGCCAAGCCAATTATCAGTCAGGTTCTGATTTCTGGAAGCATTATCCCATGAGATAAATAGACAAGTCAGAAATAACACAGCTTGATTTTAAGATAACAGGTGGAGGAGGCAATTTGATTTGGGGGAAATCTTACATTGATACATGAGTGTATTCCCTTGATTTGGCAGTGGTTTTAGACACTGTATCTGGTACCATGGAGATGTCATTGTGGCAGACCTTCCCATTCTGTCCTCAGACTGCACCGCACTTGTAAAACAGTGACGCTCATGGGGTATTATCTCAAAAGCCAAAAGGCTGTAAAGAAAAAAGTTGCTAGCGGGCACTAACATGGGTGTGTCATGACTCTTTTCAGGTAGTAGGTGTAACCTTGAAGAAAAAGTGGCACTGTCTTCAAAAAAGTGACCTGACCCTGGCTTTGGTGGGTTTTTTCTGCAAGAAATAAAAAGCACCGCATGTATTTATTGTACATCCTTTCTAGCTGACCACTGCTTTGTTCTAGAGTTCAGCATGAAAGGACTAATTTTTGTTTTGTTTTTGTTTTTGTTTTAGTGAAATGGCATGTCCCTTGCTAATTCTAGCTATTATAGTTGCACATGTAAAGAAATATCTCTATGTAGTTTATGGATTGGTAGCATTTCAAATAAATAATGTACCGAAAAATTGACCTGAAATTTTTTGAGATGCTTATCAATTGACATTTTTTCTTATCCCAAGAAAAGAATCTAAATTATTATTTTCTTAAATTAAATTATACCTTGTAACATTAGATTTGTTATTTTAAATATAATAGGAATTGAAATATAAGCATGCCACTTTGTTTATTGCTATATTACTAGAACTTACTGAAGCATGGAAAGAATTCTTCACAAATGACTTTGCTCTTTTGAAAAAAGTAAGCTGCAAAAATATTTGTTATAAACCATATTTAGTCTGTAAATGAGTGTAGCTTATAAAGATGTACTAAGTTTATAGCGTGTAATGTTTTATCCAAATAATTTTTATATTTTGATAAAATGTTAAACAAGTTAATAGTGCCATAATAAATATTTTCCCAGAATTCAGAATTGTTTGCATCTCCATTTTAGGAAGTTCACATTGCTTCATTAAAGAAGAAACCTGGAATCATTATGCACCTCAATTTGTTATACAATGAATCAAGTTATCCTTTATTCTTCCAGAAGTCAGTTATTCTATGAATTGTGGCCATATAAACTTTTCAAAACACATACATATATGAAAATTACTACTGATATATCTGCTGAATAAAATCTCTAGCATTTGATATTCCATCTTGGAAATAACACATTATAATTCAATAATGCTAGTTATAAAGTCAAAACAAAACAAAGAAACAAACTTTCAGCATTGTAAACAGATACACACATTTAAAAATCTATTAGCTATACAAAAACTTTTTCTTTGTTCTCATAAAGAAAAGCTGCCTCTGGCTACATTTTAGAAAGTCAGTGCCTGAGAAAATGGATAATGTTTTGATCCCTAGAGTAAACCTACCTTCTAAATACTTAAAGCCCTTTGAAAGCACAAGATAATGATGTAATTGTATCCTTTTTGTTGCATGGAAACGATCAAGCTTTATTAAGTTCTGAGTTAATATCAACCCTGGCTCTTAATTCCGTTTTCCAACATTAGACCCCCATATGTCGGTTTTCGTTTCTCTGCCTGTGATAGGTCTGTCTGCTACATTTGTATTTTAAGTAGATTTACAACACAAATATTCGTATCTTTTCTTAGTATAAAATTATTTTCTTCAGGGAGGCTTTACCCAGAGACCTGAGAAAATTGAAGTTTTTGTTTTTAAAGTATTTAATGATTATTTAATTTTTACATAGTATGAAATTGTTCTAATTGGGATGGAAAGGTAATATTTTGGGGGGGTTTTCCCATTATACCATATCTAGTCTCAAAATATGTAATAATCTGGTAAACTCAAATAACAGAAAGCCACTATATCCCTTTACAGTTTATGATTCTACTTCTTTGAGACAAATAACACAGGGATATGTATGTGTTTGTGTACACATTATCTATATATATATACATATACATATGTATCTATAGATATAGAGAGAGATATAGATTAGTGCTGCAATATTAATTATCCTTTACTGACATCTGTATTTATGGGGTTCTTCAGTTAAAAGACACTTCTAAAACTCTATTAAAATTACTTGGTCTCAAAAACATTGAAAGTTGCAAAATTTTTTTTATCAGATTTATACCATCTCCACAAAACAGACTGGGTGAGTTACTGTCATGTTAAGCCACTGAAGGATTTTTAGATATTTTGCAACATTTTTACTCTTTTTATCCCAATCCACTCAAAAATGGCAAAGACTCCAGAGATCACCCAGCAAAAGCCCTCTGTGGGAGTTGGATCCTGCTTCTAATCTCTATCCCAAACTCCTGTCATTCAAAATATTTAGGAATTATGTAGTAATAATTTATAAATGAACATAGCAGACAACCCATAGTGTTTTTAAATTGATATTACAAAAAATTCATGTCATGTTAATTTCCTTAAAACATATTACACATATAAAATACTATGTTAAAATTAAATGTAATATGTCAGTTGTAAAGTGGAAAAAGTAGCTAACTAAAAGTTCACAAATAATCTTTTTTCAGATTTTGTGTGTTTTCTCCTCAGCCAAAAGCCTCAAGATTCACTTGCAGCAGCCTACCTCTTCGTTTATGTTGGATTGCTCTTTAAACATTAGAATATCTTGTAATAAATAATAAGTTAAAGATCTCTCCTGACACAGTCATTGTTGATTTCACTGTTATAGGGAAAAGGCTCTAGGGCGGCAGATAAGGCTGTTGCCATGGTGATGAAGGAGATACCGAGGGAGGAGTCTGCTGAAGAAAAGCCCCTCCTTACTATGACATCACAGGTGGGCAGACCCATAGGGTTTCTGTAGGAAGCTGACATATGTTAATATATCAGACATTGTGATTTTTAACTAGAAAAAAAAACTTTAACTCTTGAACCAATTTTTTGAAAGACAGTTTCAATGAAATAATTATACAAATATAGATGAAAACCAAAATTGCTAAAAAAAGAAAAATTCACCATCTAGTTATTTATTCGTAAATATTAATTTCATTACTCAACTTTAGTTAAGACAAAAGAGAAAGAAAATATATGTGCAAGTAAAACATGTTGCTTCTTTATAAAGGAGTCTTGTTAACAACTTTGGGAAAGAAATAACAATTAAGCTAACAGTACATTTGAACCAAAAAAAAATCAAATTCCTATGAATAAATACAAGTTATATTGTATACATATGTCAGTTTACCAGTAGAATATCTAAATTTTCTTAAATGTTAAATATATTTATGTTGTGACTATGCATACTACATATATGTCTATACATATTTATGTGGATAACTAATTTACAGGAATGAGCCAGAAGCCCCTGAGTCCCCATGCAGAAAATGGCATCTGTGACCCCTCTTATACTTAGTGACCTTGAGAACAAAAATGTCATCTCTATTATAAGCACATGAGAGCCATTTTCAGCATTTATTATAACAAGTATAGAAAAAAGTCTGCATTTGTATGCAAAGACATGTGGAGACTGTGAATCCTATATGTCCTCAGGGACTTTTGAAACACCCTGTAAAATCTACATAAATATGTATAATGTACTCATCACCACTCTGTGGAACTACCAGTTTTAAAATCGCAAATGAGAAATATTTTTACTTGCATTTATCTTATAATTTAGATTAGATTATTTTAAACATTTCATTTTTTCCATTCAGTTCCGATTATATGATTCAGTTCCGATTATATGAACATGCCTAGAATTCGAAAAATGTCCATTTACAGTCCTCATGAAAGACATTTATATCAAAAGCTAAACTATGGCAACTTATTTTTAGAATATCAGCGGATCTCATCCCCAGCTGCTGCCAACATGTGTGGTTTTATTTTATTCTAAATACTATGTTGTAAGTTATAAAAATTATAACATATAACACCAAAATTAAATAATTTTTAAAGCTATTAAAGATTCCCAAGACTTTGGGATAAATTTTATGTTTTCAGTTTTTTTAATCCCAAAAGAAGAGATGCTTCTTCCTAATAACACGTAGTAATCATTGGAAAGAAATTTGCTTGATATTTACCAAATTCCTCATTCTTTACTTAATATACATAGTAAAACATATACAGTTTTACACTGATCTGCTGCCAGTCAGAGTCAGACCTCTGTAGACTCCCATGTCCAAAATGTTAAGTCCACAGTCCCTCAGGTGAATGCTATGGGAGGTGAGAACTACTTGAAGTTCTTGCTTAAGGGCAGAGCCATACAAAGGTAGATAAGACCTAACCAAATTGGCAATTGGCACAGTTGTACTGTAACATATCATCTCAGGACTTCACAATCTAGGGCAGGTTCCAGTACCCAAGATTCTTTTTTCACAAAATCACACATTGCTATGTACTTTCTGGTAATCTTTTCACATGTCCAAAATTAACCATTATAACCTAGGCTTGCATTTAAAATTTAATGCAAAATAACATTTTTGATTTTTAATTTAGAAAAGAAATTGTGATTATTACCATTTTCTCATATCCAGGACATTTGTTTGTATCAAGTTCTTCCTTTAATCCCTGTCTAATGTTGCATTAACTGTTTGTGAGGTATTAGTTGTGGTTTACTGCATGAAGATTACAGAATGCTTTATTTGATGCATCATATTCTTGTTGCATACTGGCCAGTTTATGAATCAGCAAACAGAGTTCTGATTTAAAAAATTTAATGCACCTGTTGTGTTGATAGTATTACAGAATTAATTTAGTGACAGCAGTGATACAATTATTTCTCAGTCAAATGCAGTTTTATTAGTTGATATACTTTTTCCACTATACACAAGTGGCTTCTTCCCTGCTATGCACCAGTGGCATGCACAAACCAAAAAGAAGCAGAATGATCTGAAAAAGTGAGTACTTCTCATGACAACCATAGCATCTAGTCCATGTATCATACCACATTCTTACTTGTTACCTTGCGTGAATGTACTACTACTACTGTCTTGACACGTTTGTCCCAGTGTCTCCTGTAAAGCCCCTTATAACATAGTGCCACGTACTGCTGAATACATTGATTCATCTTCATCACTGGTATGTCAATGCCAGCCGCTCATGTGATAGATTCCAGATATGTCTGAAGATAATTACTACTCTATAAATAATGTCATTGGGATAATTCTGATACATAAAATAGAAAATAACTCACTGAAACACTGAGCTTTTATCTTATTTCATAACTTTTCACTCAACAGACTGCAAGTGTAGAATAATCCCATATTCTAGAACTTTTTTGTATTATGTGATTATTACTATGTGTTCCTCAAATTTTAGAGGAATTAAGCCAAACATACTCCAGTGGAGCTGTCTATATTACACCGAACAAACTGAATAATGCAGAAGTGTTGGCCAGATGACCTGAACTCAGAAATTGCTGGACCACTGACAGCTGCTCTTTTTTGCTTAAAATAATCATTCATTCCATATTAAGCAAACAATATGCAAGGGCTTCATAGAAGCTCAAGTTCATGCTGTCCAAGACTAACACTTAAATCAAATAGTATGTAAAAAAGCTTGTGTTGATGAAAGGGTTGAAGAAAATATGTGAATCAAGTCTTTGAGAAAAAAAATTTTCTCTGGACCTGTGCTGTCCAGTACAGTAGCCACGAGCTACGGAGCTTTATGTGGCTCCTGAACTTTATGTGGCTGCTGCAAATTGAGATGTGCTGCAAGTATAAAATACACACCAGATTTCAGGGAGTAATCAAAAAAATAGTGTAAACTATCACATTAACGATTTTTATAGTGATCATATGTTGAAATGGTAATATTTTGGATTTTTCGATATATTGGCTAAATCAAATATCTTATTTAAATTAATTTCATTTGTTTCTTTTACTTTTTTAAAAGTAGCAACTAAAAATTTTTAAATCATGAGGCCCTCATCATAATTCTGTTGAACGGAATATTCTATCCTAAAGGGTAATAGTATAAACAAATTCAATTTGAGAATAGAAGGGAAAGCCATTTGCCAGAAGGTTGATTATATCATAGAAAAAAAATGTATCCTCTTTATGAGAATGAAATGACTTTAGTGAATACTTTTCTCTCTTGAGGAACCTTCAGAAGTTTTGTTTTTGACCATATCTCCTAGATACTTTTTTAGCAAGGTATAGCCCATTTATCTTTGCCTGTTGAACACAGTGTCTTAAAACTATGTTGCAGGTCTGTTCTTGTGAAGGGACTTTTTTTTTCCAAACCCAGCCTTTGATTTCTATCTGTCATCACCCATTATATCTCAGTATTAATTTAATTTTTGTTTCTGATAAAGATAAAAAGAATAATGTCCTCGATTGGAAGAATATTTTCAAGGCTACTAGTAAATACAGCCTTGTTTGGGTTTCCATTTCTAACTTAAAAAATTGTCTTAATTATGTTCTCCTGCCTGTCTTAATTTATTGTTAGCACTACCCAAGCTGTGATCTGTTCATTTCCCTGTGAATAGATTCACATTTTACAAAAATCTAGCTATCCTGTTAGGAAAATATTTGTAGCTAGTTGGTTGACATTTAGATCAAGTCAGAGTTGAAAGTTATCACTTGATTATCCGTTACCAGAAGACTAATAGGAAGTGGGGGTGGGGCAGTCCATTAGTACTATAAGCTCAGAAGAAATGAATTCTGTCAGGCATCAGAGTTACCATGACAGAGCTCTAAAAATCTGGATTTTTAGCGGTTGCATGGTAATGATTTAGTTGTCTTATCTTTTCAATTGATAGAGTCCGTTAACTTGGCTTTGATATTAATGAATCACTCACAGTATGGTAACTATATTGACAGACACCGAATGAATTTCTGAACTTCGATAGGGCTAATAAAACCATAAACAAGTAGTTCAATTATAAAATTATGACTGAAAGCCTATTTAACAAATGACTTTAAATTAACAATTCACAGAGTCGGATGAAGTGGTTGGCACCTGTAGTCCCAGCTACTCAGGAGGCTAATATGGGAGTATCACTTGAGGCCAGGAGACCAGCCTGGGCAACATAGCAAGACCCCATCTCAGAAAAAAACCGTATCACAAATAACAGAGGAATTTCAAAACTGACAAAGATATTTGTGTTTCATTCATATATAAACAAAACAATTCTAAAATTTTTCTATTATTTAAATGAGGTAAAAAGACATGCCATAGTATTATAAATTTTCTAAATCAACATTACAAATATGAGATATTCGTCAGCTGTTTTAAACTTACTAGCTTCAATGTTTTAACTTTAAAAATTATTATTGAAGTATCAAATGCTTAAATATAAAAACAGAATATTTTACTTTAAGCTAAAACAATTCAAGATCATCAATCTGAAATGTGAAACTATAGAATAATGGATTATTGTCCTTTACAGACATTGTTTTATCATCTAGAATATATTATGCTTCAGGGTTAATTCTTAGTAATATGTTAGCAGAAACCTTGAGCTCTATATTTTTTAATGAAACATCTAATCAATATATCTCTTTAAAGACAAACACAAAGATTTAAGTCACAAAACAAGATTTAAGTCACAAAACAAACAATATAAACATACACTGTAGTTTAAGTAACAATATTTAAAAGCAAAACATCTTTTCATCTTATTCGTTTCTTATAGCTTATTTAATAGTTTAATTTTAAAACATTGAAATTGAGAAATTCAAGTTGAGCTACAGCAAATGTCGTTTCAGATAAAGTTTTAAGAGCTGGGTGATATAATCTGCCTTTGTTCCACACAAAGAAAACACTGTATTGATATATGAACCAATTTGGTGGTGTGGTAGCTAATATTAATCACATCAACTGGCCAGTCTGAGTAAGTCATAATTCAACTGAGATCATTTGATTGAATATTTGATTACAAAGAAGGTGTAATGGTTCAATAGTCTTTTGCATTCTGATTGACAACAAGCCCCTACATGCAACTTCTCGCCTATCTTCTTACTTCTAAACAAAAGTTTTCCTTTGTTTCTATGTCAGTTGACCACTTAAGCGTTTTCCCTCAAAATCTCAAGATTTGAATCTCTGATTTAAAATCAGCAGGGAGGGAATAGGATTGTGATGAAGTGTTGCTGGCTTGTCATTCACATTGGTCCAAGTCCTTCTTCCAAGTGTTGAATGGTATGGGGCAGGCTTAGACCTTTATTTTGATTTTTTTCATTAGGCATTCTCTCTTGGCACTTTGACTTCTTGGTAGAAGCCTTAACATTCTTGGTAGAAGCTTTGTATTTGGAAACGTTTCCTTAGGTATCAATAGGTCTCCAAACATTTAAAAGATGTGACTGGGAAGAAATGGGTTCAAGCATGTGGTTTAAAGCCGGCAAAGAAATTGGCAAACATTAATGAGGACCACTGACCTCTCTGTGAATTGATCAAATCCAGTAGGAAATTGAGGACACCCATGCAATAATTCTTTTGTACAGTTTGCCATTCAGTTAGACTGCATAAAATCAGTCAATATTGATTAAACTGCTACTATGGAATACAAAAAAAAATGTTGGATGAGATCTCTACTCTAAAGGAAGTCACAGTCTAGTTGGCAGTTGGAGAGGGACAGATAAAACTAAGATTATGACACTGGGCAAGACATGGGAACATGCAGGTGCTATAAAGAGGCACTCAATCGTTGGCACTAAAGAAGGTTCCTAGACAATGTGCCAATTGAATGGGATCCTGAAAGAGAAATAAGAATCTGTCACCATTATAGAAGGTTCTTCGAACTGATCCAAATATTGAGAAGAGGAAAGGGGAGGATAAGAAATGAAAATTTAAAATGTGAACAAACTGAGACAAAGACCTTAGCAGCTAATGAAGTGGGTCATTTTAACTCAGCTATGATAATCTGACTAGACCAAAATTGCAAACACTTCACCTCAGTTATTTTTAAAAATTAGAAACTTTTGGGTTACTTTTTATTATTTGTATAACATCAATGTACTCCATACCCAAAAGACAAAATAAGGGAAGTTCATAAAGTTATTTTCAAACTGGAAGAAAGTCAAGAAACCTTATCCTACTAATGCAGAAGGAAAGAATAAGTGTTATACAATTTGGAAATTAAGCTTAAAGGGAATACTTGGGAGATTCAGTTCAGTTTGAGATTTTCTTTTATGATCTAAAAGATGTATCTATTCTCAAGTCACCAGAGGAAATATCGTAAACTTGTTCAAAATGAAGAGGAAGGCATGGAAAAAGCTATTCTTATCTATGCAAATATAAATAAAATGGGACTTCCTATGACTAAAATAATCATTCCTAAATTCCCGCAACTGAAGATGCAATCTAAAATTGGACCGTTTTAGATAGGTATTTTTACATCTTCAGTTTCCGCAAAGTCACTTTCTCATTTAATAGCCATTTATTGAACCCCTTTTAGATGTAGACATTCTATTTGAAGTTGTGAAGGATATAAATATAAGTAAGATATTCTCTGGCTTCAGAGCTTATAAGGAAAGATTTCCGTATCTTCATAATATCTCCTGTTTCATCTTCCATATCTCCCATCAAAACCAAAAAACTTTCTGTTCAGTTTCAGTTACCTTTCCATGCTATCTGTAATCTGGGCTTTCACCTTTGAGCCCTGCTATTATCCCCCACTTCAGCCCAAGCATTTCTCAATAGCTAAATTGTGCTGCAGCTTGAAAAACACTGACTCAGAAGGTAGCTTGTTACTCCTTCTTCGATTTGAATTTGTGAAAGAAAGCCACAGGAGTAGCTTAGTTGTAGAAGTCGGGCAGTTATAACAATTCCATCAGTCCAGGTGTGAACTATGGTCGGAAACAAGACAGTAGGTGTGGAAGAGTGTACACAGACTTCCTGAGGCAGAGGTGTAGAAGACTGGAGATGCCACGCCTTTGTCCTGGGCTTCCTGAAGTCTCTCAGAACAGCCTCTCCTTTGGTATCCCTTTATTTGTATGCTGAGTAAATCTGAGAGTGCTAGTGTGCTTTCTCCAGAAAATTTGTCCAAAGTTTGAATAAAGAGACAGACTCCAAAAAAAAAAATTATTACCTTTGATAAAGCAGACAGGCCCAAGAGGACAGGACTCTCATTAAATTGTGCCTTTTCCTTTGCTTTCCATTTAGATGTTAACAAAAATTTTACTTTTAGAATTACTTTATCAAATTTAGACTATAGTTTTTATGCATTTGCAGCTAAAACTATCTGAAGAAATCTAACACCCTGGTCTTCCAAAACTATAGGTAATGTAGGCCTATTTCACTATTCCACACATATATGTACACAGAACTGTGATTTAGGGATAAATTCTTAGTTTTTTTGTTTGTTTGTTTTTACTAAGGCATTTAACTGTATCCAAAGTAAAGAAAGAGTACAGGGGATTTTCCATGGAATATAGCTTATACTTATCTACATAACGTTGATATGTCTCAAAATTATGAATAAGAGAACTCAGTTATTCTTAGCCATCTGTCAATGAAATTAAACTTTTTTTCAAATAAATAATGACTATCAAAGAGATAGTTATGACATTGTCCATACATATTCATACTTTGGAAGTCACAGGTGTATTGGTTGAGTTTAGTCTTTGCACTTTATACACTTTAGCCAATGGGTAAATAAGACCTAGACCCAGAGGCCAGTCATCAGAATGTACTGCTTAGTAAATGCAACCCTGTTACAATAATTTCTATGAGTATAGGGTGGTGCCATATTTGATGGTAACCTTCATCCTCTGTGAATGCGTATAACACAGTGGAATTCAGATCGCACTTGACAGCCATGAGAAGGCCACAGTGTGGAGGTGGGCATTGTTTGTGAAAGTAGGACCTCGTCACTGTGTTGATCACACTAGATGAGTTCATTACATTAAGCACATATGGTTAAAAGAGCAAGTCCTACCAGGAAATATGTATCAATATACAGGTCCTTTGGAAACTGTTACATATGTACAGTTTGGACATGCACTAAATACAAATGAGATACAGATTCTGGGACACTAATCATATTTTTAGATGAGCTCACAGGATCACCGATGTTTAGCTATTTCATCATTTTCTAGCATATTATATTCTATACCAGTGCTTTCAACTACATTTCCAGATAATAAAATTGACTTTTATGCCAGGAAGTATTACAAATCATTCCTAAACTCAAATAGACCATAGCATTTACAAAAATTCAAACATATTTTATTCCTGAAACATAGGCAGCTCATAGTCCCTCAACATTTAAAAATATTTTAATATAAATAGAATGGGTGATACCCAGGAATGTTCGAATTCAGAAAAAATAAAAAGCACTGGGGCTCAGAGTTTCACTCATGAGTCAAAGCAGCATCCTAAAATAAAAGATTCATATCAGAGGAGGCCTTGGATTTGATTCCTAGCAAAATCTGCAAGGTTTTATACATAGCAATACCAAAGCTTACAATAATTGAAGAAAGATCTATCGCTGTAACTTGAACGTTAAAAGAAGAAAAGCATTCTCAAAGCCCATCCCTCAATAACAAATTAATATGTATAAAAATCTAATTATCAACTCTATATCGAAATCTTAAACTCTAATGGACATCTGAGATTTACACATGTTTATGTTTAAATGAGATTTATCCATGTTTAAATAGCATGCATATGAGTACTAAATGTGTCTCTTGGCTTCCAGTCTCCAAATGACCACTAAGTGCTTCCATATTGCCCTTTCAGAAATAAAAGAAGTGCACTTTCTCCCCATAGTTACCATTAATCAGGTCCCCTGCTACCTTCCATCAGCTCTAAACTATGAGACTACTGACACTGTGCCAGAGAAACAATGTAGAGAAAGTGAGTAGAGTAATATAAAATATTTTGATTTGGTAATACTCCAAAGCACTCCATTTGTTATTTTATGCCTCTTAAAATGCAACTTAACAAATAAGTTCTTAAAAATCTAGAGATTGGCCAGGCACAGTGGCTCACACCTGTAATCTCAACACTTTAGGAGGTCGAGGTGGGAGAATTGCTTGAACCCAGGAGTTCAAGACCAGCCTAGGCAAGGTGGTGAGACCTCGTCTCTACAAAAATAAATTTTAAATTTTAAAAAATTAGCCGGGCATAGTGGTGCACACCTGTAGTCACAGACAGCTATTTGGGATACTGAGATGCGAGGATAGCTTGAGCCCAGGAGTTCGAGGATGCAGTGAGTTATGATCATGCCACTGCACTCCAGCCTGGGTGACAGAGAGACAGCCTGTCCCTATTTAAAAAACAAAAAACAAAACAAAACAAAAACCTAAAGACTATGAGGTGTGTCTTTTTCTTAAGCAAAAAACTAGATGATTATGCCTATTTTATGAAAGGCAAATATAAGAGCTCCTTCGCCCAAAAAAAAAAAAAAAAAAAAAAAAAAAAAAAAAAAACAGTTAATTTAGTGATCAACCACCTGAGTATCAAAAGTGTGTTTTCTCCCTTAACCATAGAAACATACTTGGCAAGACGGGATTCAAAGAGGTGCAGAATAATTGAAAGTAAATAGTGGTTGCCACTGATAATTAGAGATCCACTAAAAAATCAAACTGAAAGATTGCTGAAATTAGAAAATGAGCTAATGGGAAAACACGATTGAATCTACCGAGATCTATTTCACAAATAGATTTTACAAACGCATCTACTAGATACCTACACGGTTAATATAACAATATTTTCTACTCTCCCAAAATAATATTTGTTATGTAATACAAAAGCATTCCAAGGAAATGTAGAGGGTGTGATTTTAGGTGACCTGAGCTTTCTAAGAGAGGGAGACGAGGCAGGCATTTATCCACCCACACTGATCCGTGTGTTTGCACTCCCCACATAAACACTGACTGAGCAGTGCTAACCAGAACATGTCATCTTTGAGTCTGAAGCCACTGTTCCAGGTCTCAGTAGGAGCTTTTGTCCAGGTGAGGAGTGGGATTGGCCCTTAGCAACTATGATTCAATACGTGTCATTTTCTATATATTGAAATTAGAGAATAATTGTATTTCAGGAGGGGGGAGAAAAGGCTTGAGCTTTAAACATTGAAGTTGGCTGCATCAAAAATATGTTGACAGTGCTAAAAGGCTCATTCCCTACCTCTTGATATTTTTTTCTCTCTTGCCCCCACCCCATTATTTATTTATGTATTTATTTATTTTTGGTAGGCTTGCTATTCTCATTTTGTTGCAAGGCTGCATTTTAATTCATCTGACTCTGCAGTTTAACAAAGCCCTTTGACACCTCTGTTCATTTGTTCTCAGCTGGTGAATGAGCAACAAGAAAGCAGACCCCTCCTGAGTCCCTCCATCGATGACTTTCTCTGTGAAACCAAATCGGAAGCAATAGCAAGGCCAGTAACATCCAATACAGCTGGTAATTCTTTCACTTTTAACTGTTCCTCAACTAGAGTTAATTTTAACTGTAGTAAAATGCACGTTTTTTCCATAATACATTTTAAGTGAGGAAATAATGTTTGCAATCAAATGAAACTTTAGAATGTATACTATTTAGCATAAACCAATAAATCACAGAAATTGCAATGTATATTACCCACCCAATTTTGCAGAACATAAGTATACCACTATTAGCAATGAATCATGTTTTCATGTATATTTTCATATTTACATATTTATATCTAAAGTCTCATCACATTAGAAAATCTTTAAAACAAAAGCATCTATTTCAGAGTAAGGTTTTCAAGTTCTGGCTGATGGTCCAATTATTTCTGGAAATATTTTGCATAACAGAGGTCCAGTAAATAAAAATGTGGCAACCTTTTCAAGTGGATTCAAATGACAAAATATCCTGCAGCTTTGGGATAATGTAGAGCCAGTTTCATTTTCTGTCATATAAATGTGTTACTTGCTCCCCGTTACAACAATCTATTTGAACGTTCTCCTGGAATTAAACATTCTCAAATAGTAAACCATCCCCTGCTCAGTGCCTGTCACATATAGGAATAGGCATTCGATAAGTATTAATCCAATGAGTGAGTACAGGATGCCACTGGCATAAATTACACTTCCCTTGTAGAGGCAGTCTTTCTGCATTGATTTCATTTGGTCAGCATTCACATTCAAAGTCATGTCATTCAAATAAGAAGGAAAAAATGATGTTCAGAATCAAAGAACAAAGGTTATGTTGGATGTGCAGAGCGGAATTTAATGGAAAAAGAAAAGGATAATCACATACCGTCTTGTTAAATTTGTTCCATTTTGTCATCTTGGCCTCAGTTTGCTGTTGGCTTGCATATTTTCATTATATTTCTAAGTGAATAAAATCACAGGAGAAGGAAATCATGATTTTTCCAAAATGCCAAAAATTACAAGAAGAGTAACTAGCATGAGAATAGAGAGGCTCCTTATGTGAAGTCATATTTTACAGTGTCTGGGTTCAAACTCCATGAATTCCAACCCCAGCTCTGTATCCAGGGGCATGTTGTTTAACTAAGCCTCAGTCTCTTCATTTGTCTGATAATAGTAAGATCTACATCTCGTAAGTTCATTGGAAAGATTAAAGGAAGCAATCCATGAAAAAGCTTAACACCATGTAAACTCTAACTGGTGTAAAAATTTCTGTTAGATTTTAGGTGAGAACAGTATGTATTCCCTACACTTTCATTTTCAACTGCGTTGACTTTTTTATATCACACCACAGCAATCATTTTCTAAATTCAGCTATCACTTTCAGTAATCAAGAAATTAAATGGTACTTGGCAAATTCTAGGTAGGAAATTAAACAAGTTCACATACTATCAGATGAAATTCATTCCTCTCATCCATGAAACTGGAGCTGGCCCCTTCAAAACTCTAGAACTACTCCAGGAAAATACAGAGAACCTTGTATGTCCAATTGCAGGTGAATCCATGAGAATTGTATGCACTGCAAACTTCCTCTTCATGCTCCAATTCTCACTGATGGGAAAACTAAGTCACTTAGAAAGGATCCATGCTGAGAGAGCAATATAAGATTTGATTCAAAAGCTTCTTTTCAGCTTGATTGTTCTAACATATAAAAGAGAGACCTGTGAAATACTGGAGGAAAAAAATCAAAAGAATGTGTAATTTCTTGCAATCCCAATATCTACAATGTTGCCCTCTGTATTAGTCCTAGGGCTGCTGTGACAGAGTACCACCCACTGAGTTGATTCAGCAACAGAAACTTACCATCTCAGTTCTGAGGGCTGGAAGCTAGCTTTCAGCTGGGCCACGCACCCCACGAACGTGCTTATGAGGATCTGTTCCAGGCCTCTCTTCTAATTTCTGGTACTGCCTTGGTTTATGGCAGCATAACTCCAGTATTCACGTGGATTGATATTTCTCTGCGTGTGTGCTTCTCAGTGTGCATGTCTGTCTCTGTGTCCAAATTTCCCCTTTTTTTTTCTTTTTTCTTTTTTTTTGAGACGAAATCTCGCTCTGTCACCCAGGCTGGAGTGCAGTGGCACGATATCGGCTCACTGCAACCTCTGCCTCCTGGGTTCAAGCGATTTTCCTGCCTCAGCCTCCCGAGTAGCTGGGACTACAGGCACGCACTACCATGCCCGGCTAATTTTTTGTATCTTTAGTAGAGACAGGGTTTCACCATGTTAGCCAGGATGGTCTCGATCTCCTGACCTCGTGATCTGCCCGCTTTGGCCTCCCAAGGTGCTGGAATTACAGGCATGAACCACCGCGCCTGGCCCAAATTTCCCCTTTTTATAAGGACACCAGTCCTGTTAAAGTAGGGGCCCACCCTATTCTAATATGACCTCATGTTTAATTATATCTCGAATGAAACTATTTCCAAATAAGGTAATATTCTGAGTACTCGCTGTTAGGACTTCTACATAGACCACTCAATCCATAATACTCTGCAACGTAGGGGGTCTGGAAAAATAGTGTTCTGAGACCGGGGATTTTTTTTTTTCCTCACCTTCATTATTCAGTGCACCTGGTTCACATAGATTTTTATCCTGAAGAAAGACTCTTGTTTGATAAGTGTTTTTAATATTAAGAGTATATCTCAAGGCAAAAAATTATATTTTTTTAATTCCTAAGAAATCTGGTTTTTATATAAATCAATACAAAATTTAAAAATTTAGGAAATATTTACCTTTTCTGGAGGTCGTTCAGTGATTTTTTTTCCTCTATGAACCCTAAAAGAACATATCTTTTGCCTCATAGAAGTTCTAAATTATAATTTTTTTCCACCCAGTTCTATCAGATTTTCTGAAGAACAAAAGTTTTTGAGACTGCCAACTATTTAAATCATTCCTCGGACTATCCAAACTGCCAAATAATTAGAAGCTAAACAAACAAATGAATCAAAGCCTTATCAATAAAGTCAGCACACTGCCTTAAGGTTTAGATAAAGTCTAGAGAGGACTGTGTAAGAACACAGGCTATAGAGAGAGGAGACCTGTATCCTGTATTTGAATCCTGGTATAAACACTGACATACCAGTTATATTAGTTTTCTATTGTCGCTGTAACAATTACCACAAATCTAATGGCTTAAAACAACACAAATTTATTATCCTAAAATCAAGATGTCAATAGAACTACATTACTTCTGGAGGCTCCAGGACAGAATTCATTTCCTTGCTTTTTCCAGCTTCTAGAGGGCACCTACAATTTGGTGGCTTATGACTCCTTGCTCCATCTTCAAAACCAGCAGCTCTGTCTCTCACATTGGTCTCCATCCTCATATCTCCTTCTCTGGCTCTGACCCCCCTAACTGCACTTTATAAGAGCTCTTGTGATTACATTGGGCCCACAGGGATCATCCAGATTAATCTTTCAGTCTCCAAATCCTTAACTTAATTACATCTGCAAAGTCCCTTTTGTCATGTGACATGTCAAGGTAACATATTTACAGGTTCTGGGGATTAGAATGTGGGCATATGGGGCGGGGGGGGCGCATTTTTCTACCACACCAGCTGTGTGATTTTGGACAAGTTCCTTAATATTGCCAAGCCTCAAGTTTCTCATATGTAGAATTAGAATACCTTTCTCACAGGAATGTTACATAGACTAAACAAGGAAACATTCATAAGCACTTACCATATTGTATATTTTCAATAAATAGTTTTTGTAATCATTTCCAACCTCATATCTACAGTTTGCGTCAAGCATGAATGCTTTCAGTAGAGTCTTCTAGTAGCAATAAATACTTATTTGCATCATGACTATGCTTATAGTGCTGTTCCAAGAGCTTTAGATAAGCACTTCATCCAATACTTTATAAAGCAGTTTTATCCTTATTTTAGGTGGGCAGAGTTAAGGTTCAGAGAGACTTTTTTATTTGAGATGGAGTTTTGCTCTTGTTGCCCAAGCTGGAGTGCAATGGCATGATCTCGGCTCACCGCAACCTCCGCCTCCCAGGGTCAAGCAATTCTCCTGCCTCAGCCTCCAGAGTAGCTGGGATTACAGGCATGTGCCACCACGCCTGGCTAATTTTGTATTTTTAGTAGAGACGGGGTTTCTCCATGTTGATCAGGCTGGCCTTGAACTCCCGACCTCAGGTGATCTGCCTGCCTCAGCCTCCCAAAGTGCTGGGATTACAGGCATGAGCCACTGCACTCAGTCAAACTCAGACAGTCTTAACCACTGTCCTGTGCTGCCTTATTTTATGCACAATATTCACGGAACATCAAGACACCAAAATAGATTAGCTGAACTAAAGTGAAGAAGACAGGACAAAGTGCTACAAGGGTGACTGGCAAAACATAGCCTGCTCAGAAGCAACTGAGCTGGAAATCCCCCTGCCACAGCAAATAGAAGTGAAGTCAATGACATCCTCTGGGCAGTGGGATCCCACAGCCTATGAAGCTGTGAGTGGTGACTGACATGTGGTCCATGAGAAAAGTCTGCATATGTGACAATAAGATTACACCCAGAAGGTATTTTATTAGATCTACACTAACACACGCATACACACACATGTGGATACACACATGCACACACTTTTCACGTTGATTGTAAGAGGAGATTATCCTTTGTGCTCCCTTTTTTTAGAGACAGGGTCTTACTCTGTCACCCAGGCTGGCTCAAACTTCTGGGCTAAAGCAGTCCTCCCACCTAGTCTCCCGAGTAGCTGAGACTACAGGTGATAGCCATCACTCCTGGCTAATTTTTTTTTTATTTTTTTAATTGTTTTGTAGTGACTGAATCTTGTTATATTGCCTAGGCTGGTCTCAAACTCCTGGCTTCGGGCGATCATCCTGCCTTGGCCTCCCAAAGCTCTGGGATTACAAACGTGAGCCACCACACCTCACCGGTTGGTGCTCTTAATTTAAGCACGCAGATACTGAAATCCAAAACTTCATGTGCCTGAAGAATCTTTAAAATAAGGTTTAAGAAATCAGCAGAGCAGACACTGCCTACCATACCAAGGCTGTCTTTGAAGCATGTGTGGAGCAATAAGATTCTTACTTTTAAATCTTAACTAAGGCCGGGCGCAGCAATAAGATTCTTACTTTTAAATCTTAACTAAGGCCGGGCGCGGTGGCTCACGCTTGTAATCCCAGCACTTTGGGAGGCCGAGGCGGGCGGATCACAAGGTCAGGAGATCGAGACCACGGTGAAACCCCGTCTCTACTAAAAATACAAAAAAATTAGCCGGGCGTGGTGGCGGGCGCCCGTAGTCCCAGCTACTCGGAGAGGCTGAGACAGGAGAATGGCGTGAACCCGGGAGGCGGAGCTTGCAGTGAGCCGAGACTGCGCCACTGCACTCCAGCCTGGGTGACAGAGCGAGACTCCGTCTCCAAAAAAAAAAAAAAAAAAAAAAAAAAAAATCTTAACTAAAGGACACACACATGCTAAAATGTGATTTGTTTTTCTCCAGAGAGTGAAAGGCTGCACCCACCCTTCTCTCCTTTTGAAAACATACTCTGCAGGGACTTTCCCAGCTTCAAAGCTGGCCATTCGACCTCCAAGCCACCTTCTTCATCAGCTAGGTAACCAATTAGGCCTTTTGTGTATGCCAAGCATTTGTTTCACATTTGCAAGAAAAAGAACAAAGGGACAAAGAGCTCAGAACAAATACAGGAAGTGCCCAGGACACTTTGGAGGGGGAAAGAACCTTACTGAGCCAAGTTTGAATTCACAGTTCACCCTTTTAGTAATTCATTTATTGTGAATGTGAGAAGATATAGAATTAAATTAGTACTTGCCAGCTGTTATTCCATAACAAATGTACTTCCTATGTTCAAGTAGACAATTTTATAATTTGCTTCTAAAAGTCTAGGAGCAAGTGACTAACTCTTAATTGTTTGTACAACTAATAAAAAGATGTATATGGCATTCTATATTCTGTCATCAGTTTCCTTTCCTCCATTATAAGGACATCACATTGGGCCTAGACTCCTTGCCAACGTAATAGTAGTCTGGAAATTTCTATTTGACCGTTCAGTGGATATAAAGTGTGAGGCATTCTTGCCTGTTTTGGCTGTCTGCCATGTTTACATTTTAGACATAAAGCCAGGCAGCTTAGTTCTGAATGCCACTTCTTTCCCTCCACATTCAAGTACTTCCTAGCCACAAAACATCCCTCCTATCTCAGGGCATCTTAGCATTGGGAAATGGTTCCCATTGCCTCAGGAAGATTCTGTTGAGATAAGCTGACACTTTCGGGCCACTTTATATAAATTTACTTCATAGGATCCTCTGTAGAACCAATATCTTTGTCTCATCTTCAGTTTTATTCCCAGTAGCATTTTCTCTTTCTGTCAGTGTATGGATCTGATTCTTGTCTCAAATAAAAAGGAACAGTGAAAATAGGAGAACATCAACAACAACAACAAAAAGGATAGAAAAACATCACAAATTGGCTATAAAAGAATGGAAATCACATTTATTGAGTACCTATTGTATGCCTGGCACTTTACATACATTAGATCATTTAATCTTCATCTTATCCCTAAAAGACTATTAATTCCCCATTATGAGGAAACTGAAACTCAAAGAGGTCAAGAAACTTACTTCGAGTCACACACTAAGCCGTGACAGAGCCAGATGTTTCCACTTCACCAACAACATCCAACCACTGTGACTTGGAATTGGAATCAGAAAACAAGATTATTAAGAGTAGAGTTTGACACACCATCCTAAAGATCCCATAGGAATGGTTAGCTCATGAAGTCCGTGCACTACTAAAGAAATCCGGGTTTTGAGTTCAATGGAGCCCGGGCCCTGCCTTGAGTACAAGGGAGAAGCAGACAGAAGAGTACTGAGACATCAGCAAAAATCCATCCCCCACCTAGAGGAAAAGCTTGGCGATTAAAGAGGAGTGCTGCAGTCATTGTTGTAGACTGCCACAAAGGGTTAATGCAAGTAGTTTCTTGGTCTTTCTGTGGCTTTCCTAAGGGAGCTGGGTGAAGAGATTCCAGGCCAGGAAGCCACCCATCTTGCTCAGAAGCTAGTCTCTCCAGTGTGGTGCCGGGGCCAGTGAAACAGCAGGGACTGGTAGAGAGGTAGAGCTGTAGGGACCTTCTCTAATTTGAATTTTCTATTTCTCACAATGAGCTAGTCAAACGCTGGTTACGTGCACTGTAAAAGAAAGAAGAAGCTAAGGTTATAAAACTTACTTTTTTAATTCTCATTTGCCTAATTTGCATTTGAACAAGTTATTATTTCTGCTTTCCTTAGAGTATTTAATGCAATGTAATCAACCTGCTAAGAAGTAAAAGTGTAACAGTTTTATAGTTAGTTACATTGAAATTTAAATTTGCATACTAAACAGCAAAGGCATTAACATGTGTACCTATTCATCAACTATGGATTATAAAATACCTCTCTTGGGTGAACCCAAATAGGATGCCATTTTCTGATTGAACTGCTTAATTAAATAAAAGATGATTAAACAGCATTGCTTTATACCCTGTATACTTTATTGTTTAAAATTAAAACACAAAGACATTCAAAACCCTCACTAAATCTCTGAATATGATAGATTGACTCCTCTCTGGGAAACTGCAATTTAAAATAACCTTCAGTATAAATAAAGCAAAGCAATAAAGTAAATAGCACCTGAACTCAGATTCAGTTTGATCATTTTAATTTCATTCAAAGCTTCATCATTGCTGAGACTGGTCTAAGTCCTTTCTTACCAATTTGTGCCATACCAAATATAAGAATAACATGCAGCAAACATCCCAGTCTAATAAGCTGTCTCTATAAATCAATGATGAGCTAACTTAATTTTATTCTAACCTATCTTACAAACATAAAATCTTTCTGTACTCAACTGAAACCTATTTAAAAAAAAATAATTTCAGAGTAGTAAATGGGCTTATCTTAACCTCTTCCATTTCTGGTAGTGTTGACCACTGGCTTAGATCTCCTCGACCTGAGTGAACCAGTCTCTCAAACCCAAACCAAAGCCAAGAAGTCAGAGCCCTCATCAAAAACCTCATCCCTCAAGAAAAAGGCCGATGGATCTGACCTCATCAGCACGGATGCTGAGCAGAGAGGCCAGCCTCTCAGAGTCCCGGAGACTTCATCCTTAGATCTAGGTAAGGCAATCGCTTTTGGCTATGGATGCTCAACCTTCCTCTGCTGGTGTGGATACAAGAGGAAATTTCCACTAATGGCATTAAACAGAGAACAACGGGGTAGAAAAGGCATTCCATGGTGGAAACTGGACAGGACATAGCTTCTTTTGAGCTTGAACTGTATAGCAATTGGGGAGCTCAACTTTGCATAACTGATTGATTCATTTATTTATTCAACCCACAAATATTGAGTTATAGATGGGTGCTGGGTGCCAGGTTAGGCACTAAAGTTACAAATAAAAATAAAATGTGCATCTTGCTCTGTAGGAGCACTCAGTCCAGGACGAGAAAGAGGGACTTGTGAGTAACCAACTCTAATGCAAGGCCCAGGGGCAGCAAGATGAAACAGTATGTAACAAACGTGTTTGGGAATACATGCAATACAATAATAGCAGCTACCATTTGATGGTGGGTTACAATGCCTAGGAACTACAGTATATTACTTACATATATTATCTCATTAAATTATCACAACTCTTTGAAACATCTGAGGAACCAAGTTTCAAAATTTAAGCAATTTGCCCAAGATCTCATAGTTTATAAGAGGAAGAGCTGAAATTTGAGCCTAGTTCTAGTTAACCTCAAAGCCCATGTTTTCCACTGTAGTCTACCTCCTCTGAGAAAGGACAGCTTAATTCTCAGCTCCTGGAATCAGACACATTAAGCTCTCCTTTCTCAAGAGAAAGAACAGTGACAGGTATCTTAGAAAGCCAAGAGGAACATGAATCTTCCCTGGCTGTGACTGACTGCTGTGTGTGTATGTATGTATATGTGTGGGGAGGTGACTATTGTATATACTTTCATAAGGAGATCATATTCATAGCTTATCCATAAGGCTGTGAGGAATAAATGGGATATATATATGAAATCACTTATACTATGATATGTACACGTTAAATGGTCATGAATTAATTTATTCATTTGTTCAGCAAACATTTATCTGAGTATCTACCATATTCCCAGCACATATTATGTGCTAGGAATACAAAGATAAATAATATAAGCTCTCTGTGCCTTAGCAAATTTACAGGCTAGTGGGGAGATAGAAAAATGATTAAATGATTATAATAAAATATTAACTATATGTAGCAATGAAAGAAAACTCAGATCAGTTACTACATGGGCCTCCTCATCATGCCATTTCCCCAGCCAGTGGGAGAAGGTGTCTTACATGAGGTACTATGTGAGCTGAGGTTTGAGGAATGCATAGGAATTTGCCAGATTCAAGATAGATCAGGAGAAAGGTGGGGAGAACAGGGCAGGATATCACTGGTGCAGAAAGGAAAGGGATTCACACCCAAATCGATAAACACGGAAAGATGTCTTTTTAAGTAAATATACGTATTTCAATAGTACTCAAGGATGGTAGAATAGTGGGAGAAAAAGACTGAAAATCACTAGTGGTGAGATCATAGGAATCCTTGGATGTCATGCACTTAAGACTGGGGGAGGAGGGATGATGTTTAAAGGGTTCTGCTAAGAGGAATGACAGCAACAGTTCCTATTTTAGAAAAATCCTTCTCTGGTGGATTTATGGAGAAAGGAATAGAGGCAAGGAGACCAGTACAGAGATCCAATAGTGACAAGGGGGATAATGAGAAAGAGAGAGACAGGTTCCAAAAAATATTAAAACAAGACTTGGAAACAAAGACAATATGTATATGTGAGCAATGGGGACATGTAGAACGTGCCAGGCTCCATAATAAAAGATGGAAGAGGGGCAGGAGTGAACTATTGAGTTCAGCTTTGAACCTGAAACTATGGGACTTCTCTGTGGATACCTCCATTAGACTGTTAAGTATATAGGTCTAGAACTGGAGAAAAAGAACTGAGTAGGAAATGGAGATTTGTAAGTCAGAAGCCTGTGTATGAATGGATTTTGGAACCATGGGTGTAGATGAGCTCTCCCAGGGATAGATTATAAAGAAAGGAAAGAGAACCAAGCCATTGTTCAAATTAGTGGCATACACAGGAACCCTTCTCCCCTGCCATCCCTCTTTGAGGTCTGTCTTTGAAGGGAAATTTTATAACTATCTCTACTATTTCCTCACCATCTAGGTTTATTCAGTTGTACAAATAAGTTAATAACATTTATAGATTTAGATAAAAATATATTAATACATTGATAGGTGCAGTGGCTCATATCTGTAATTCCAGCCTTTTGGGAGGCTGAGGCAGGAGGAGTGCTTGAAGCCAGGAGTTTGAGACCAGCTTGGGCAACATAGTGAGATCCCATCTCTACAAAATTTTAAAAATTAACCTGGCATGGTGGCATAAGCCTGTAGTCCCAGCTACTTGGGAGGCTGAGGCAGGAGGATTGCTTAAGCCCAAGAGATTGAGGCTGCAGTGAGCTGTGACTGCACCACAGCACTTCAGCCTGGGCAACAGAGTGAGACCTTGTCTTAAAAAAAAGAATATATTGATATATTACAATATAACACAATAAGCATGCAAATGATGAACATTTATTTCTTTGCTTCTGAGAAAATGTCCTATGAAAAAGTTGTAAAAGTACTTAGTTTAAAAGCACCTTTAAGAATAGCAGTGTTATTCACAATAGTAAAAAGGTGAAAACAACTGAAACCCATCATGAGATGAATGGATAAACATAATGTGGTATATACACACAATGAACTTATTCAGCCTTGGAAAGGAATAACTTACATGCTACAACATGGAAGAACCTTGAAGATATTGTGCTAAGTGAAGTAAACCAGGCACAAAAGGACAAATACAGGTTGAGCATCCCTAATTCGAAAATCTGAAATCCTCCAAAATCTGTAAGTGGAAAATTCCACACCTGACTTCGTGTGATAAGTCACAGTCAGAACTTTGTTTCATGCATAAGATTATTTAAAATACTTTATAAAATTACCTTCAGGCTATGTGCGTAAGGTGTGTATGAAGCATAATTGAATTTCGTGTTTAAATTTGAGTCCCAGCCCCAAGATATCTCATTATGACATAGGCGAATATTCCAAAAACCAAGAAAAAAAATCCCAAATTTGAAACACTCCTGGTCCCAAGCATTTTGCATAAGGAATAATAAACCTGGATTGGAGGATTCCACTTGTATGAGGTACCTACGGTAGTCAAATTCATATAGACAGAAAGTAGAATAAAATTACCAGGGTTTGTGGGGGAGGGGGAATGAGGAGTTCGTGTTTAATGAGTAGAGTTTCAGTTTGAAATGATGAGAAATTTTGGAGATGAATAGTGGTGATGGTTACACAACAGTGTGAATGTACTAATGCTACTGAATTGTACACTAAAATATGGTTTAAATGGTCAATTTGTTATATATTTTTTACCACAGTTTTTAAAAAGAAGGGGAAAAAATACCTTAGAGAACATCAACTGCAAATTGATCTTTTTTTTTTTAGACAGAGTTTTGATCTGTTGCCCAGGCTGGAGTGCGGTGGTGCAATCTGGGCCCACTGCAACCTCCACCTCCCAGGATCAAGCAATTCTCCTGCTTCAGCCTCCCAAGTAGCTGGGATTACAGGCATGCACCACCAAACCCCGTTCATTTATTTTTTTGTATTTAGTAGAAACGGGGTTTCACCATGTTGGTCAGGCTGGTCTTGAACTCCTGACCTCAGGTGATCTACCCACCTCTGCCTCCCAATGTGCTGGGATTACAGGCGTGAGCCACCGCCACCTGGCTCGATCTTTTTATAAACTAAAAAACTGAACCCCAAGATTGTTTCAGTGGTTTATTCACAGCCACACACCTGTTAATAAGAGAGAATCCAGCCAGATTTTTTATCTGTAAGAACTAATACACAGGGATAAAATGGTTCCAGCATTCCCTTGGCTGTTCTCATTGCCTCCTTTCTCTCTCTCCCCCATTATAAATTCCCTCCTTTTGGTGAAAAATTACATGCTTTATTCAAAAGCTATGAAAGCGTTCTGATTTATTCCCACCTCCTTTTAACACTGAAGCTCATCTCTTTAAAGAAAATTTCTTTCTGAAATCATGCCAGCAATGCCCCAAGCCCCCGCTTTAGCCAGAGACTGATAGAGTAGTGCTCCAGATGTACATTCTACACCAGCTCACACAGGCTCATATACAAGATTCAGAATGTACACAGATTCAGAAATAAATTCAGGTCAAACAACTTGATTGCTTTAACTGTAAAAGCAATGCAATTTATCTTAATAGGAGATTTCTATTTAGCTGCACAAGTTTTAATTTTTATGCAACATTGAAAAGATAAAGGTTGATCTTGGGGCTTGGGAACATCGGTTGAATGAAGCTCCCTTGGATAAGATTTTTCAATCTTAATTAATCTCTCTTTTTCTCTCTGCACCACATGCTCCACCCCCACCCCACTACCCCCTCCACACCCACCCCACCGCCACCTGCCTCACCTGCTTCCTCTGTACTTACTAGATATTCAAACACAACTGGAAAAATGGGACGATGTTAAGTTTCATGGAGATCGAAATACCAAGGGACATCCAATGGCAGAGAGAAAATCATCCTCATCTAGAACCGGATCAAAAGAGCTCTTATGGTAAGGTATTTTAATACCAGAAAACGGCCATTTATGTATCAACTTTATGAGTGGCACTGAAATAGCCAATGAGTTAAGTCAATCCAAATACTTGGCATCACATGTAACCCCTATATAACAATACCAATTACTGTGGCTTCTACCAACTCGAATTATTTCATCTCAGCTGTCAAAAATTAATGCAACTCAGTCAATAAGCATTTTGAGAGATTCATAATTCAACATTGTTAATAATGTTCTGAATGTGTAACTGTGCTGATTAGTAAAAATAGGTGTATATGTGTATATACATGAGAATATTCAATATATTAAATAATAGTTAAATTTTTGCAGCTATTCAGGTACCTTTTTTGGTTTGCTCAATCATCCACTATCAGATAATCAAATAATTAAGAATAATGCATGGATGCTTATGAGAAAATCTGGCCACCTGAGTTGTACCATATTTTTGAAGCTTCCTAAAGGGCAGTGTCCAGCTTCCATCTCCTACTGCCCTCCCACATCTCCACTTATCATGACATTTCAAATTCTATATAAAGATAAAATCTCTCCTGAGACACTTTTTGGGAAGTTTCTTCCCCCACCAAAAAAAAAAAATCATAATTTTTTTATGAAACAGAATTTTCTGTAACAAAAATGGTACTGCATTTATTTACTTTTTGCCCATAATTGAACTGAATTTTTAATCGAAGATAATAACACCTAGCACATTGTAGCCTCTTACATTCTAAAAGTGGCCATTATAATAGAAATACATGAAACTTATCTCTATCATCAGAATTTTGATGAGAGCTTTGACATCATGGCTTTCAATGATCCAAATTACCTAGTTTCTTGGCTGGATTTATAGCTTAATTTGTTTCTAGTGTACATTTAATTTCCTTAATGCATCCCTTATAGGTCCTCAGAACACAGATCTCAACCAGAACTGAGTGGTGGAAAAAGCGCCCTCAACTCTGAGTCGGCTTCAGAATTGGAATTAGTGGCTCCAACTCAGGTAACAAAACTGATTATTCAATGAACACATCTTTCTCTATATACAGTGTATAGCATAAATGTTTTATTTTCATTTTGTACAAAAAGTTTGAAGTATTTTTTGTACATTGCGTTTCATGTGCTGTTTCATTCAGTAGCTATCTCAATGCTTAAAATAGCTGAAATATAGGTGTGTGTATATATATATATGTATATCTACACATTTGGCTGGAAAATGTGTTAATGAATTCACTGTGCACTTAGCAGTTTTTCCTTGTTCTACCATTTACTGTTCTATTATTTTGTAATACAAAATCTGTTCTACTCTGTTATTAGCACTATTTACATAACAGAACTTGATGGAGAAGAAATTACATCTTGAGTGTTCATTCACATCTATGCCCCGTGGAATATACTACACATTGGTACCCTGACTGTCACATTAAAATAAATGTCATGCTGAGAAATATATTATTATAGTATTAGAAGTCATGATGATGATGATAAGAGCTACTATTTATGAGTGCTACTAAGTATCAGGGACTTTACATGTGTTTTTTAAGTGTTATATATAATACTCAAATAATCCTGTGAATTATTATTAACCTCACTTTAAAGATACTCTTTAGTCTCAGTGACGTCAAACACATTTTCCTGGGACACTCAGCTAAATCACTGGTGGAAGTAGGGTGTGAACCAGGTCTGTCTGTCCATTACTTGAACGTTAAGTCCAGTTTAGCTAGCTGTTTTATAACTAGTTATCTCCTGTGATTAAGACCATATCTCCTATGGTTCTAAGAAGGCCAAAATCAGTCTCAATCTTTTCATTCCCTTGAACACTTTTAAAGGCCTTGATCTAAAACCACAAAGATATCATAATTTGTGTGCATCCAAATTCATGCATTCTACAATCTAGTTGAGATGAGAATCAGTTTTAAGGAAAATAAGCGTAATAAAATGAGCAAGAGAAATTTTCTTGAGCTTACTAGATGTTGAAACCAAGAGGAAATATACTATCTGAGGTGAAATAAACAGATAATTATAATAATAGCAGATATTATTGAGTGCTATAAGGACTTCTTACATATTAGCTCATTTTTTTCTGTTAAAGAACTCGATCAGGTAAGTCCAATTTTATAGACAGTGAAACTAAGTTACAGTGAGCTGAAGAAACTTGTCTGTGGACCCACAACTAGTAAGTGGCAGAGAGAGGTAGGAGACAGACAGAGAGGAAATCTTCAGCAAATAGAAGGCCTCTGGAAACTTTTCTAAGCCACCAGCAGCGCCCCCTACAAACACCTGACCCTCCACAAGAGAGGACAATTACTGCTCCCAGATCTTAGCTGGGAAACAAGTCCACCAACTTCCTGAACAAATAGCCCTGCAAACCTCAATGAATTGTAAATGTAGCATGAAAATGTAGTTTTTTCCTTGGTGCTCACTCTAAATGTATTTTTAAAAGGAAATTTATAGCACTGACTATATCAGAAAAATATTTCTTGATAAGTACAGTAGAGATTTAGGCTCAGCTAAAGTGATTGGTACGGTTTCATAAACTGGAATTCTTGGAACAATTTAACGTAGCAATAAAAAGTTTGTTTCTAAAGCGGGTGAGACTTGGCATAGGTAGGCTGTTCCACAAGGAGCTGAGGTGGAAGATCAGCTGGTGTCCCTGATTGCCATAGAGACCCAGGATGCATTTATCTTATTATTCCAGTGACTGCAACTCTCCTGCTGGTCGTCTGATTTCATCCCACCAAACTGTCCTTCCTCTTACCCATCAGTACACCTTACCTTAAACGAAGACGAAGTACTTTAGAAAATTTTCTATATTGTCTCCAAAACATAGTTTAAAATGCACCTGAGAGTTTTCTATCTGGATAAATCTTAATGAATCCTTTTAGAGAGTTATCAATTATTGTAAAGAATTTACTCTTTATTTGTTTTTTAAAAACATTGCACGTTTACTTATGCAGATTTGCCTAAACTAAGGAAATTCATAATCTCCTAGTTTTAATTTCAGCCTATGGTTAAATTAGGAAAATTTCATGAATTTGGGACTTAATAGATCTGAAACACCAAGTCACTCAAGCAGCAGGAGAATAACCTGATCAATCTACTTGTAATAAAAGACGAAAAGATGTTAAAAGAAAAATCTGGCTGAGCACAGTGGCTCACACCTGTAATCCCAACATTTTGGTAGGCCGAGGCAAGTAGATCACTTGAGCCTAGGAGTTTGAGATCAGCCTGGGATACATAGCAAAACCCTGTCTCTACAAAAAACACAAAAATTAGCTGGGCATGATAGCACAAGCCTGTAGCCCCAGCTCCTCAAGAGACTGAGGTAGAAGGATGACTGTGCCCGCGAGGCAAAGGCTACATTGAGCTAAGATTGAGCCACTGCACTCCAGCATGGGAGACAGAGCAACACCCTGTCTCAAAAAAAGGAAGAAAAGAAAAACCTTAGCCAAATTAAACTTAACAGAGTTACTGAGCAAAGAACAATTCACGAATCAGGCAGCCTCCTGAGCCAGAGTAGGCTCAGAAAGACTCCAGTGAAGCTAAGGGGAGGAAGATTTACAGAAAGTAAAAGGAAAGTGATGTCTAGAAAACTGAAGCGAGGGGCAGAAAGCCGTATTGGTTACAGCTTGGCATTTGCCTTATTTGAACACGGTTTGAACAATTGCCCCACTTTGATCAGCCAAAACTGTGTGATTGGCACAGGAGTAGGTTACAGTTTGTTTACATCTCCATTTAGGTTATGGTTCACTATGTACAGAGAAATCTTTAGGCTGAACTTAAACTATGTAAGGAGTTGATTTAACAATATAATGTTAGAAGCATAAATAAATATTTTGTCTATGAACCACTTATATAGATAAAATCATGAAGGTGGTAATAAAAATTCACCTTAAAAGTATAACTTAGATGGGGCCAGGTGTGGTGGCTCACGCATGTAATCCCAGCATTTTGAGAGGCCAAGGTGGGTGGATTACTTAAGGTCAGGAGTTCGAAACCAGCCTGGGTAACATGGTGAAACCCCATCTCTGCTAAAAATATAAAAATTAGCCAGGCCTGGTGGCACATGCCTGTAGTCCCAGCTATGCAGGAGGCTGAGGCATGAAAATTGCTTGAACCTGAGAGGCAGAGGTTGCAGTGAGCCAAGATTGTGCCACTGTATTCCAGTCTGGGTGACAGAGCGAGACTCAGCCAAAAAAAAAAAAAAAAGTGTAACTCAAATGGTTCACAGGAAAATCAAGGAGACATTTTCTTCTCTCTCAAGCCAACATAAATTGTATAAGGCAGTGACCCAACAGGTGAAGACCTATTTACAAAATTCCTTTAAAAATTGTATTTCAGAATCACAAAGAAAATGGAAGCTCACAATGTGAAGAACTAATGTTTTCAAATTTTCTTTGTAAGATGAGGAAAAGGAAAAACATAGTCTAGCCTCTTTCAAATAGTGTTTTGAATGCTGTAGGGATAAAAGGAAATTTCTTTCCACCTCTGGAAGTTTTGAGAATTTGAGTCTACAAACCAAACTGATTAACAGGAGGAAAGGCATGCAAACAGACTGATGTGGAAGCATGTGGAGAGTCACACAAAGTATGAAACTCAGGGAAGGGCCAGATGCTTGGAGCCTAAATATCCTCTTCATAGAGGAGAGGGAAGTAGGGAATGATGGTACTCTTAGAGGAAGAGTAAATGATTTTTAGGGGAAATGAAGGGGCCTTAAGAACAGACAATAGCCTTGTGACTGTAATAGGTTCATCACCCAATGCAAGTCAGTTAGCCAAGACACCAAGTTGCAACAGAGAAAGAGGTTTGATCACAGTGTCACCCAACAAGGAGATGGGAGGAAACCTCAAATCCATCTCCCCGAGGAGTTTGGGGCTAGGGTTTTTAAGGGTCTTGGAGTGGGCAGAAGTGTGGAGATCATTAATTGGTTGAAGAGTGCAGAGTGAAGCTATAGGACAGAGAGATAAAGAAGCTGTGTTCTCACGCTGATCCCATTCATCTGTGAGGGTCTTCAAACTGGTTACTGGAATTCAGGGTCTGAAAAACATCTTAATGATCCTTAAACAAAAGCTTTATTATTTGAATGTCAGAGATCCGGTCTGTAGGAACGATGAGGGTATACATTGTCAGTATCTACTGCTATGTGACTATTAGCCACAAGCAAGTGGGACAAAGCGCAGCCTTATTTATGCTTAATTATCACCATATTTCTGTCCAGAACCTGGCATGCAATTCTTGTCAACCCTGTGGGGGAAGTTTCAGCCTGGTAAAGTTCATCTGAGTCCCCTTCGATCAGCCAAAACTCCATGATTGGCACAACAGTAGGTTACAGTCTGTTTACACTTCTATTTAGGTTATAGCTCACTATGTACAGAGAAATCTTTAGGCTGAACTTAAAATATGTAAGAAGTTGATTTATATAGATATCTATATATAACAAAAGCCATATTGGGAAGGCTGATCTTTACCATGTGTTATAATCCGTATTTCATTCTCAATCCTAAACCAGCAAGTCTGGGCACACTGCTAAATTGCAGAAAAGTTTCAGGATCTTTAACTGAGTTGGTGTGGTGTCAACTCTGGTGTTCCTTCCTGGGAGTTAATCTTTTCTAAGGAGATTGCATTTCTTCTGGGAACTTCAGAGAAAGTCCCTACCTGTGCTTCAGGGGAGGCAGAGGGGCGAGAGACAGGGGAATGGGAGAAGGTCAGAGACACCTTGGTTCTGAGGCTGCCTCTTTAGTTCAAAGTACACGGCAGGTCCAAGTGCCATGTTTTGGGGTACCATTTTTCTGAGCCCCAACCATACACTAATCAGAGTGACTGGAGGTGATAATAAATTATATAATCTCTGTGTTTTTAAGAATAAGGTTTCTTGACACTTACCCAAACTGTGTAACTAATATTCCCTGGAGTTAATTGTTTTTAAAAGTCATATATCCCGAAAAATTAGAAAACACTTGAAGAATTAAGAAAAACACAGAAAGTAATATAAAATTACCTTTCTCCACAAATAGGTTAAGATAGTGATTAGTGAGGCAAAAGAAAAATAATTCAGCTTCTGCTGGAGACTGATGGTTCAAGCCTTTTTGGATTTGGACACTTGGAAGGGGAGCTCCAAGACAGGCTTTTGCAGACCTCAGTTAGATTTTACTGGGATGTGCAGCAGCCAGCTCTCCAAGTGCCAAGTCACAATTTTGTAACTCACTGATTTTGCTGACTTTGGCACAGCAAATGCTTCCATTCACATAGTCTTAATTCCAAACCAGAACAATTTAAATGTTGGCAATATCCTGACGGGACCAAAGCCCTTGGTCCCCTAAAGGTTCACTGAAACACCACTGACATGAGGCCGATTGATTAGTAGGAGAAAAGGCATACAAATGTTCTTAACGTGTATACACAGGAGCCCTCGGAACGAAGACCCAACCCCCCAATGAGGTACAGAAGCTTATATACCATCTTGAGGTTGCAGAGAGAATATGGGCCCAGAGCATGGGCAAAAACAGGTTTTGGTTGCAGGACAGGTTATGGGAGGGAGAAAGGAAGAGGCTTGGCTAGCAAAGGGGGCCTTATCATATAGATGAAGCCTCTGGCAGGTAGGAGTCTCAGAGAGAATAGCTGATAAATGTTTCCTTTCAGTCCTTTAAAGGTGTCAGACTCTCAGTTAATCTTTCCTAGATCTGGGCAAAGGAAGTGCTGGTTGCATTAATACAGATTCTCTACAGATCTACAGATGCGAATTTCCCCAACAAAAGACAGCTTTGCAGGGCCACTTCAGATTATGTCAAAGAAATATATTTTGGAGTAAAACATTTTGATTTCCTTCAATCCCAAACCAGAGCAATTTAAACCTTAAGTGCAGGTATGTTTTCTAAATTTCGAAAGGAGTAATGTAAAAGGAAATGCATGTTAGTAGCTGTTATTTATCGCATACCTACTTCCTATGTGTAATGAGATTATATTTTTATATATTATTTGAAATTCTTACAATAACTTTGGGAGTTAATATAATCCCTATTTCACAGAAGAAAAATACATCTTAGAGAGCAAAATTTTCCCCAGGTGACACAGCTAAAGAGGAAAGGATCCAGGATTCAAATCAACCCATTAGTTCCTAAAGCCTTTGTTATTGGGCTGGGTGAGATGACTCATGCCTATAATCCCAGCACTTTGGGAGGCCGAGGCAGGCAGATCCTTGAGCTCTGAAGTTCAAGACCAGCCTGGGCAACATGGTGAAACCCCATCTCTGAAAAAAAAAGAAGAAGAAGAATAAATAAATAAATAAATAATAAAGCATTTGTTCTTAACTACAGACCACCTTCTTTCAGCCACATCATGCTTATCCACCAGAGATAATTCACAATTTCCCTTCTCACTGCAAACTCTGATTATTACTTACTTTTACGGGGTTGATATGATTAAGTAATTTTAAAGAACGTGTATCACTTTATTCCAGAATCTTTGTAAAACAAATTAGGATTGTCATCTGATTTCAGGCCATACACAATTTTGTGCCTTCCTCTTCCAAAATGATTCTCAAGCCCTTACTTTTAGAAGTGTTGATGGCTTCCGTTTCATTCCATTTCAGTTCAACAAATGCGTTCGAATGTCTACTCTCCACAAGGCAAGGAAAAAGTTGGAAAGACGAGTTAGACTAAAGTTGAAATCTTTGTGTCTAACAGAAACAATTATATACACTATCAATATTAATAATTTTGTTTGCTGGAATACAGTACAGAAGCCACTTCATCATGGCTTTTTCCCTCCAGGCCACACACAGTGAGTGATTAATGAGGAGAGAATGAAACAAAGATGGAAGTCAGGAAGAAAGAAAGAAGGCAGGCAGGCAGGAAAGAAATCTGAAAGACCACTTCCAGCACAGTAGGAAATCTGTACACAGTGGAAGCGGAAAAATAAGGGATCCCAACAAAAGAGGAAAACAACTAATCAAATTTAACAATGTGGAAGTAGCAGCTGAAGTTAATTAAAGGGCAGGAAAAAAACCCAAAATTTTATTCTGGATCATCTTTAAAACTAGTTTCAATAATAGTTTTTAGTTTTGCCTGATAATAGACTGTTCACAGATCAGCACTTATTTGCCTCAATGTTCTTCAACATAGAATTTCATAGTTGAAGGGAGATGGGGACTATATGCTGCCATGCCTTGTACAAAGCTCTAGGAATTGGCTCCTTTACATACGAGGGACAGTTTTTGTGTGTATTTTCTTTTTTTTTTTTTCTTTTGAGACAGAGTCTTGCTCTGTCGCCCAGGCTGGAGTGCAGTGGCGCGATCTCGACTCACTGCAACATCTGCCTCCCAGGTTCAAGAAATTCTTCTGCCTCAGCCTCCCGAGTAGCTGGGATTACAGGTGCCAGCCACCACGCCCGACTGATTTTTTGTGTTTTTAGTAGAGACAGGGTTTCACGATGTTGCCCATGCTGGTTTCAAACTCCCGAGCTCAGGCAATCCATCCCCCTCGGCCTCCCAAAGTGCTGGGATTACAGGCGTGAGCCACCGCGCCCGGCCGTGTGTACTTTCAATGACAAATGTTTGTTGACTGTTTAAGAAAAAAAAAATCCCGAGTATTTCAATGAGGAAAGTGTTTAAATGATCTATTCTAGTATAAGACTCCAACTAGTCTCCACCAACCACTAAACAAAAGTACTCTAACAGTCACACTTGATAGGCACTAACCAGAAAGATAATAATGAAAGCAAAGTTGTATTAAGCATGTACTATGTCCTATGTATGGTGTATTTACATGAATTGTTATAATCAGTCCTTATAGGGACTCGACATGTGAACATACACTTCGCAGATGAAAATAGTTTAAGTAATTTGTCCAAGGTCACCAGGTAGTAGTAAATGGTAAACCAGGATTTGGTCTCAGGCAATCTGACTCCAGCGTATGCTTTTAATGACCATGTTATTCTGTCACTCAAGGTCTGCTAGTTGTTATATTTTTCTTTTCTACGGTTAAACAGATTCCTTTTTCTCCTCCAGCAATAATATAAAGGCAATTGTATGAGAAGCTATTAACAATGGCCATTGTGGTTAGCCAACAGAGTTTTGCTAGAACAACCACAGCCACAAATATAGTAATTTTCAAATTATAATTTTGATCACAATCACAATTTTGAATAAAGGAAATAAAATACAACATTCCTTTTAAGAATCTGTTAAATTCTTTCTTCTCTCTCTTTACCTAGTGCTTATCATTCAGATCAACAGTTAGGGGAACTTAATGCTTTCTTCTTTGGAGAGTGCAATATCCTGCAATCCAATTAAGTTAAACCAATTAAAATGCCATTTGTAAACCCAAGGTGTTTCCAGGAGCTTGCTATAGCTGTGGAGCATTTTTCAAAATCATGCAAAGGAGAAAAGAAATGCCTACATTAGAGTACATTTGCGAACTCCAGTACATTTGTGAACTATATACACATAATGTCAATATCTAGATCAGAGGTTCTCTGTGTAGTTCCCTAGCCTAGCACTATCAGTATCACCTGAGAACTTGTTAGAAATGCAGATTCTGGGCCTTACCTCAGACCTACTGAATCAGAGTCCCTGGGGGGTGGGGCCTAGCAATCTGCATTTTAACAAGGCCTTCCAGTGATTCCAATGCCCACAAAGGTTTGGAAATCACTGTGCAGTTAAAACAACTGCAACTCAAATTTATGAGTGTAATGTGTAGTTGTTTTGTTTACCATACCTTTATGTAAGTACTAAGCAATATAACCAGATTATAGGCATTACTTATATATATATATATGTATCTTCCCACAGCTTTTGCCTGTGATGAAATTAAAAAAAAAAAAAAGTTTGTATTGAAAGGAAGGCTGATCTTTACCATATGTTATAATCTGTATTTCATTCTGAATCCTAAACCTGTATGTCTGAGCACACTGCTAAGTTGCAGAAAATTTTCAGGATCTTTAACTGCATACTAATCGCAATTTGAAAACTGCCTCTGTTTACCTTCAGTGTTTACTGATCTTTGATGGCATTTATCTTATACTTCCTTGGGCAAAAGAAATGGTTTCAAAATGTGACATAGATAACACTCTTCTTAATGATAATCTAAGGCCTTCCTAAAAATGTGGAAAATAACACTTCCCTAAACAGTAACTGTACTATGAAAATAAAATTTCATTTACACAGTAAGATTCTATTTGCACTTGTTGTTTTAAGTGGTAAAGAGACGATGAACTGTAAGCCTAGAATTCGGAGAGATTTTTCTCTTCTTCCAGTGCCCTTTGCATCCTGTGATGCGCAGTGCAGCTGGTGCATGAAACACTGACGAAGGGAAGAAGCCAAGAACAGTAACGGAGTCCTGTTAGGTCAGGCTTCACGGGAAAGTGAGGTTGTACCTTACTGGTGAGAAGTGCCTGCTAAGAAAAGGACTTGCTTTGGGACAAAAACGTTAGTGCTTTCACTTTCCTCTACTGCCATTCATGGATCATTCATGACATTATATAAATGCACAAAGTTTTTTCCTTTTTTATTCATTTTTTACTGACAAATTACAATTTTATATATTACCATGGAAAACATGATGTTTTGAAATATATATATACTTTGTAAAATGGCTCAGTTGAGCTAATTAACATATGCATTCACTCACATACTTATTTTTATAGTGAGAATACTTAAAATCTACTTTCTTACCGAGTTTCAAAAATATAATACACTGTTATTAATGATAGTTACCATAATGTGCCATAGATCTCTTGAACTTTTTCCACCTATCTAACTGAAATTTTATATCCTTTGACCAACATCTCCCAAACCTCTCAACCTTCACCTCCAGCCCCTGGTAACCACCATTCTACTCTGCTTCTATGAGTTCAAGTTTTTTCGATTCCACATGTAAGTGAGATCACATGGTACTTGTCTTTCTGTGCTTGGCATATTTCACTTAAAACACTGTCCTCTAGATTCATTCATGTTGTCACAAATGAGTTTTTCTTTCTTGTATAAGGCTGAATAGCATTCCATCATCTATATATATCACATTCTCCTTACCCTTCCTTCCATCGATAGACAGACTGATTCTGTATCTTGGCTATTGTGAATAATGCTGCAAAGAATACAGGAATTAAAATATTGCTTAGACATACTGATTTCATTTCCTTTGGATATTGTATTAGTCTGTTTTCCCACTGCTGATAAAGACATACCCGAGACTGGGTAATTTAGAAAAGAAAGAGGTTTAATGGACTTAGAGTTCCATGTGGCTGGGGAGGCCACACAATCATGGTGAAAGGCAAGGAGGAGCAAGTCATATCTTACATGGATGGCAGCAGGCAAAGAAAGAGCTTGTGCAGGGAAACTCCCCCTTATAATACCATCAGATCCCATGAGACTTATTCACTATCATAAGAGCAGCACAGTAAAGACCTGCCCCCATGATTCAATTACCTCCCACTGGGTCCCTCCCACAACACGTGGGAATTCAAGATGAGATTTTGGTGGGAACACAGCCAAACCATATCAGATATACACCCAGTAATGGAATTGTTGGATCATGTGGTAGCTCTACTTTTAGTTTATTGAGGACCTTCATCTGTTTTCCATAATGGTTATACTAGTTTGTATTTCCACCAACAGTTTACAAGGGTTCTTTTCTCTCCACATCCTCTCCAACACTTATCTTTCATCTTTTCAATAACAGACATCCTAATAGGTGTGAGGTGGTATCTCACTGTGGTTTTAATTTGCATTTCCCTATGATTAGTAATGTTGAATACTTTGTTCATATATCTATTGGCCATTTGTATGTCTTCTTTTGAGAAATGTCCATTCAGGTCCTTTTTCCATTTTTAAATCAAGTTGTTTTCTTGCTATTGAGTTAAGTTCCTTATATATTTTAGATGTTAACCCCTTATCAGATGTATGGTTAGCAAATATTTTCTCTTATTCTGAGGGTTGTCTCTTTATCGTCTTGATTATGTCCTTTGCTGTGTGGAAGTTTTTGAGTTTGATGTAATCCCACTTGCCTATTTTGCTTTTGTTGCCTATGTTTTTAGTGCCATATTTTTCAAATTCTTTGCCCAGACCAGTGTCATGTAGCATTTCCCCAGTGTTTTCTTCTAGTAGTTTCATAGTTTCAGGTATTACATTTAAGTCTTCAATCCATTTTGAGTTGATTTTTGTATATAATGTGAGTAAAGGGTCTAATTTCATTATGTTGCCTGTAGATATCCAGTTTTCCAAGAACAATTTATTGAAGACACTATTCTTTCTCCATTATGTATTCTTGGCACCTTTGTAGAAAAACAATTAACCATAAATGCATGGGTTTATTTCTGGACTCTGTATTCTGTTCCATTGGTCTATATGCCTGTTTTTATGCTGTTATCATGCCATTTTGATCACTATAGCTTTGTAATATATTTTGAAGGCAGGTAGTGTGATCCTTCCAATGTTGTTCTTTTTGCTCAAGATTGCTTTGGCTATTCAAGGTCTCTCGTGAGTCTGTACAAATTTTATGATTTTTTTTATTTCTGTGGAAAACATCATGGGAATTTTGATAAGAATTGGGCTGAATCTATAGATTGCTTTAGGGAGTGTTTGGGAAATGTAACAATGTTAATTCTTTCAATTCATGATCATGGGATATTTTTTCATTTATTTGCATTTTCTTCAGTTTCTCAGAAAGTTTATTTCTTACCATGCGTCCACACTTGAAATTTTTATTTGTTTATTTTATTAATGAAGGAACCAACAGGAAGACAATAGAGTTGGTTGCAAAAGCAAAACAATGAGGAACAGGGCTTTATATAGCCAGTTGGGAAATAAATGCCAAAATGAGTTTCCCTAGTTAGATACAAGATTGGCTAACTTTCTACAAGACAATAAGATATCACCTTTGGAGTTAACACCTCTACTAGGTTACAGCATCCTAACGACTTAATCCTAAAAGGTTGTGAACTATCTTCTCCTTTATATTTGCTTATCTTTGTTCATCGAATATATTGTGGCCCAAAAGTGTCAGATCAGGGTTGTAGTTGGCTGAATAGTGGCCAGGTATAGCAAAATACATGATTAAATTACAGGTCTCTGGAGAAGGAGGCTTTCCTGAACTATTTGGGTGGGCCCTAAATGCAACCACATGTACCTCATAAGAGTAAGGCAGACGGAGTTTTGAGAGAGAAGAGGAGGCAACATGGAGTGACGCAGTCATAAGCCAAAGAATGCCTGAAGCCACTAGGAACTGGGAGAGACGTGGTGCAAATTCTCCCCCAGAGCCTTCAGAGGGAGCGTGGCCCTGCTAATGCCTTGATTTGGAATTCTAGTCTCCAGAACATTGAGAGAATAAATTTCTGTCCTTTCAAGTCAGCCAGTTTGTGATAGTTTGTATTTCTTACACCAGCCCTAAGAAGCTAATACAAGGATCAAGAAGATTTAGAAAATTCTCTCACATGATATCAAGAAATCACGCAACCTCAATTTGCCTCTTTCAAAGTTGGGCATACATTTTTCTGTCACAAGTTCTTTTGCTTTTGCAATGAGTGTAAATTGGCTGCCACAACCCTGGAGTACAAGAAATATCTTATTATTTTTATTTACTGATATTAAATTTGGCTCTAAGACCCTACTTGCCAGGATGATATGATAGTTGGCTTCACTTTTACGTTTCAGGTCACCCTCCCTGTGTCAGGTGTCTGGGTTAGGAGGAGGTAGTAGCTTTCATGGGGCCTAGAGAAGGGAGGCTACTTGTTCATGGTGGCCCGTGAGCCTGGCCCACCCAACAGTGAGGAGCTGATGCTCCTGGAAGCCCAGAGGTACCCCACCACCCTTCCATCTTCTGACCACAGGCACCCCTGTAGGCACCTCACCCCTGTGCTGCCTGTGGGCCTTGCATTTTCCTTGGCAGCCCCCTCCGGCATTCAGCTGCCATTGCCCACTTCTAAAGCCCAGGCAGTAGGACCTTGCTAGCACAGACCTCTGCCACTCCAGATCCAGGACAAAAAACAAGACCCCTCTCAGTCTCCTATAACTTCCCCCTTAGCCTCCTGGATTGAACAGAGAGCATTGACTGAGAACACCTTCTGGGGCTAAGAAGAGAAAATATCTTTAATTCATTCACACATCTATTCACTGACAGCGTATTTTCAACAACTATTTATTGACTACTTATGGAGCACCTACTGCCTGCTAGGAGATGCTGAGGATACAGAAGTATTCCCAACAAAGAGGAGGAAACATAAATTAATATTTTAATAAATAAATGTTCCACATTTATTAAAGCAAAACAGACTAACACTGTTGTTTACGGTCATAATTACTTCATCATTGCTTGCAATCCACAGTATTCTAAGGGCTTCCTTGTTGACTCCTCACCCATGCAACGGCCCCCCAGGGGCAGCAGCCTTTCTGTGTTTTCTGTCTTCCTAGCATGGCTAGGTGAGCACAGCCTCCTTGGAGAAGCAGTGTAGAGCAGTGGTTATGAGCATGGCCTTGAAGTACCAGCCCTGCCACTTACTAGCTGTATAACTTTGGGCAAGTGAATTAAGCTCTCTGTATCTCAACATCATCATCTTGAAAATGTAGTTGATAATACCTACCTCATGAAGTTGCCAAAAGAGCAAAATAAATTATAATGTCTAAATTACTTAGAGCGGTGTCTGGTGGTACTATGGTGTCACAGTAGAAGAGGGGGGTCCCCTTCAGGACCAACAATGGTAGAGAAACGACTGAAGAGCAGCTGAGCTCTATGGAGGGCAAGTGCTGTGTGCAGAGGAAAGTTTTGCTGTAGAACAGTGGTTTTCAAACCATGACTGCTTTTCAGAATTACCAGAGGTGCTTTTCAAACATCAAAGGCCCAGGCCCCACCCCCAGAGTTTCTTACTTAATTGGTTGGGGTGGGGCCCAGGCCTGTTGAAGTAATTCCCACGGAAAGCCAAGGTTAAGCATCACTGCCACAGAGCGATCTAACACACATACCAAGAAGTCACCCTCCTTACCCCTCCACCACTCTATAATAAAGGGGACTGGGGAAATTCATTTCAAGCCCATCTCCTCCTATTCCCCAAGGCCTAGCTGTGTCTCAGTGCATACCTTATCCTGCAGCCCTTAGGCATACGTGGGCACTCATCACTTGTCAGGCCCTGTGCTGGGCATGGGGAGTACAAAAGTTACCAAACAAGATTCTTTTCCTCATGGATCCCCTGGTAGAGCACAGAGATAGACCAAAAACAAACAAACAAAAAAAAAAAAAAAAAGGGAAACTCTCCAAAGTAAATTGTTGAGTGAAAAAATTGAAGAATTGCATGCCTTTTATGTTTCATGTTTTTGAAACACATTACTGTATATATTACCATACATATTATGTGTTTAAATGTTTATGTAACTGCAGATAAAAAGGTCTAGTGGTCCACCTCTTATTTTCCATGATTAATTTTTTTCAAAATAAGTATTCATTTTTTGTGAAATTAAAAATTAATAACATTTTTAAAATTACAGCGGACTCTTGGGGAAAGGTCTTCTGAAAATATTTGCATTTAGCTAAGTTAAGATGTGTATAAATTACATTGCCTATTAATTGTGGCAAAGCAGTTGGCCTTATCAGACATGATTTCATCTAAGTGATTCATTATTATTTAATAGAGAACAATATCCTAAGAAATGAGACATAAGACAGTGCCAACAGAGGGAAGGCAAAAGGAAGAGAATTCTGCATGAGGATCTGCTGTGTACATATGGAGAAAGGCCTGGAAGCCACACTTTCATTTCTGCAGCTATTATGTTTTTAACCAGAGGCTGATCTTCCTCACAAGCTGAAAGCTTGAATATCAATTTCTAAAGCTTGAATATCAATTTCTAAAGCTAGACTTGTAATGGAGATTGCCCATCCTAGCTGCGTATCAGAATCACTTGGAGAGGTTAACTAAAATATCAAGGCCTGGAATGGAGACCACCTAAAATAAGATCTTTGGGAGATGAGGCCTGAGGAGTGGTTTTAATAAGTCCAGGGCTGAGACCCACTGTTGGAAGAATCACGCATGCATGCTCACACACATTTTGACAGCATCTCAGTTTAGGCAACATCATACCAGCACAGTACTCCAAAAATGTCATCAATCACAGATGATTCTTGAACTCTAGGGAAGTGAAATGGGAAAAGGAAAAAGCACCTGTATATTTCTGTAATATCATGTGATTCTAATATTACAACACTATGTGTATGATTGATTTCAGGCTCGACTGACCAAAGAACATCGCTGGGGAAGCGCATTACTTTCTCGAAACCACTCCTTAGAAGAAGAGTTTGAAAGGGCAAAAGCAGCAGTGGAGGTAACTTTTCTTAAAATTAGTTTTCTCTGTTTCATGCTCCTGAGAGTGGCATTTGAAAAATCAAACTTCAGCAAGATAGAAATGAAATGGGTCTTACATTATAGACATGAAATAGCCATGATTATGACTGTCAGAATGAGACAATTATTTGGTACAGAATCTGGTATAATCAATGTACCAGAGAACATTTGATTTCCCACCAGGGATGACAAATATATATTACCTCTTATGCCAATGCAGCGATAGATTAGCAATGACTGTCAGGAGTCCTGGGTCAGAAAGAACTCTGAGTCTACTCTAGGTTCTATGGTGAACCAATGCTATGGATTTGCTAGGTGTCTGTAAGGCCAAGGTTCGTGCCTTATATTTTTATCTCTCTAGCATCTAGCACAATGTCTGAAACAGAAGATCTTGCTGCCCGTGTGATATGTTCCTAAGTAGGCAAGAAAAGGGCATGGCTGGAATATTCTAGCTAATGGATAGTCCATCTTGACTTGAGCGAATTTTATTATTAAGAATGTCCAAAACATTGTTGATGATTCAAATGAATACCTGTTTGGATCATTGATTTCTGTATTTAGCCTTCTAATAAGAAAGAGAGAGAGAGAAAAGGGAAGAGGGAGGAAAGGAAGGAAAAAAGAAGAAAGGGAAGAAAAAAAAACCTAAATAAACAGAAAGCAACTTTTGCTGTTTTTTTAATGCATTTCCTTCCTGGGTAGACTCAAAAAGAGTGCATCACAGATGCTATCTCTGCTACTCATCAAAGCTTTGCTAGATTGCTGTTTGAGAGTGGAGCTTTTCACTGAACTTACTTATGAACTTGTTGGAAACTCCATTTCTATTATGGATATGAAATCTTGAAAATTGAAAGCATTTCTGGAATATGGTTCATTTATGTGACTTGTCTTCCTAGAATTTGCATGAAAGGATTACACTAAAAGCGTGGTCTTTCGGTACCTATACTTGAAGTACAATAAAATTATATTTGCAGTTTAATATTTAAAGGATTCTTTCAATTCTGGGAAAGACTTCCAGCCATAATTTCATATTATTATTCAGAAAGCCAATAAGAGAACACTTTTATTTCACCACAATACCATCTACCCAAATTCCTTCTTTTAATTTTAGCCTTTTTTAATTAAAAAAAAAAGCTAATGAATATTTAGTGCTCTTGAATGTGATCAACTGATGTATTTGGTTGAGACCAGCTGAGTTCAATCAAATTGTTCAAATGCATGGAGCCTGTAGCTCAATTTACTTTAAATGTAGGTTTTCCAAAATTAAGAGCTAATTTAAATTTTATCTTTTGAACTCCTACTGTGTGTAGCACACTGAAATACCACTAAAACAATCATTTTAAACCCATGGAATCTTGGGTAAATGAAGACATTTAAATGTATCTGGTCTTATTTGTAATGAGAAAGATAATGAATTCACATTCAAAAGACTTAATTACAAAGTAACAGATCAACAAGGGAAGAATATCTATCTATCAAGATATATATATTCACAAATCATTTAATCTTAGCTGTGATAGAGACCTTAGAAGTTGTTTATCCCCACCAGACACACAAACCAAAAAATCTTTTTCTATTAAAACACTTCACAAATTATTGCCCTGTTTTATTTGAACACTTCCCATTAGGGGCAACTCACTTCTTTTTAAGAAAATCCATTTCCATTTTGGACAGTGCAATTATCAAAAAGTTCTTTCTTATGCTGAAATTGGCCTATCAGCAACTTGCAGTTTTGCTTGGTCTTGGTTTTACTCCCTCTGGAGCAAGTTAGAATTAATCTTTTCTCTTCATGCCCATCTCACCCCAGCAAGCCACATCTCCTGGCTTCTCCTTGTCTGTACTGGGACCTGAGCTGTTATCCCAACTTGTCACTAATATATAACTACCTACATCTCATTAACCAATCTAGGCCTCAGTTTCCATGACTCTATGATCCTTTCCGGTTACAAAATCCTAGGAGGCTTTAAGTTACTTCAAGTAGTTATTCATTCGGCAAACCATACTGGCTGTTTACATGTACTGGCTGCTGATCTAGGTTCTAAAGATAAAGAAATGATCCAGGATTACTTAGCAGTCTAACAATAGCATGGTCCACAGGACCAATTTGGACAAACCACTTGTTCATTCTACTTTAGTTTCATATCACCTGTAAGTTGAAGGGCTTGGATTCCCAATATACTAAAACCCAGTGAGTTTATGTCTTCAAGTAAACAGAATGGTAAGTACAGAATTCCCAGCAAATCAGAAAACTATAAGCAGAGTTGCTTAACCAGAAGCCTGGTACTGGGGAGCTTCCCCAAGGCATGAAGGGTGCCCACCAGAAGGTGTGAACAGGTGTGGAGAAAAAAGTGTGTGAACTCGTGGGGAAGGAGGAGATAAAGTATTTACATTAAGCTGATGGTAAATCATGCCTCCAAAACTTCACACATATGTAGATTATTTACTTCCAGACATTATTCTTACCCAGGGTATTATCTAAATTCATAGCAGAAGACATAATAATATGCCTCAGAAGAGACTTGGAAATATTTATGCCCATTGACCCAGCCACTTCATAGAATTTATCCTAGAGAAGTAACATGAAAATTGCAATATTTTATCTGTGGAATTTCATTAAACAGTGAAAATCTGGAAAAAACCAAAGTATCCCATAACAGAGTTTAACTAAATTATATCATATCCTTATAGCAAAATACTATGTAACTATTAAAAATGTCTAGTGATAAATGAAATAGGAGTTTATATATGGAAAGTTTTACAGTATAGTCCCAACTTTGTAAAATGATAATAGCATAATAGGTAACATGTTAAAGAATGTACCATGTGCGAGGCACTAAATCAAGAGCATTACATGGCTTATGTCCTTTAATCAACACAGCAGTGCTATGAAGAAAGTAAGATTACTATCCCATTTTTCAGAAGAGAAAACTGAGGCTTAAAGACCTTGCAGACAGTTATGTGGCATTTTATAAGCAATTAAGATAGACTGAAAGTCAACTAGCAAGTTGCAAAACAAGTTTAGCAAGTTGCAAAGCAACGATTCTCACCCAGACTCCAGAGTGTATTCTGAACCACTGCATTGTATGAACATAGAGTTTGTCTTCATCCATTTGAGCTGCTGTAACAAGATAACCTGAGATATGGTCATTTATAAGTAGTAGAAATTTATTGCTCACAGTTCTGGAGGCTGAAAAGCTCAAGATCAAGTTGCCAACAGATTTGGTGTCTGCTGAGGGCCCGTTCCTCATAGATGGCACCTTCTTGCTGGGTCCTCACATGGCAGAAGGGCAAAGAAGGCTAACAAATTCCCTCAGGCCTCTTGTATAAGGGCACTAATCCCATTCATGACAGCCTCGCCCTCGTGACCTAATCACCTCCGAAAGGCCCTACCTCCTAATACGTCACCTTTGGAGTTAGGTTTCAACATATGAATTTGAGGGAACACATTCAGACCATAGCAGATTCTGTGCCCAAATGTTAACAATAGTTATTCTTGGGTGGCTGGATTTGGAATGGTTTTTTTCTTCTCCTGTTGGCTTATTTGTATTTTCCAAATGTTCTTTCATAAAGTGTATTATGTTGATAATCAAGGGGAAACTGTTGTAAGTTATAGACACTACAGTGGGATATAAGATTCTTAAAAGGACTAAAAGTGTCTTATTCTTTATTTCAAGACAAAGAATGGTGATGCAGATTGCCTTCATCAGAGGCAATTTTAAATACTAGTAAGCTCCAGACGAAAAATCATGCCTGGAGCAAGTTGAATTTTTCCAAAATCTCTGCCTTATATTTTTATATCGTCTGATTCCAATGTTCTTCCTATTTTACATTCTATTCCATTTTTTGTTATCATCCTGCCTCATGATCGGCACCTGGCCACCTCTCCACTCTTTCTTCTGCTTCTCAGTCCCCTTACTGAGCTCCAGGTGTGTTGGCTTCTGCCTTTCTCTCTGTTCCTCTCCCACACCCAAGTTTACTGCCCACTGTCCCCACCTTCTCTTCTGTCTATATGGAACACTCTTTCCTCCAATCTTCAGGTGGCAGCTTCCTTCTTGCCATTCAAATTGTAGCTGGATTGCCAATACCTCAGAAAAGCTGAACCTGATCACTCAATTGCCATTGCATCACCTAGGCCTTTGTTTTTCATCCTAGTATTTATCACTGGGTCTTTTCTTATTTATTTTTATTTATCTGTCTATAATCTGTCTTCCTACTTTAAAAATGCAGCCTCCATGAGAAAAGAGGCCTTGTCTCTTATTTACCACTGTACCCTAATATCTAGAACAATGTCTGGTACCTACGAATAATCAATAAATATTTGCTGACTGAATGGATGGATGAATGAAATTCATTCATTAATTAATGTTAATCACTCTCTATGGGTAACGCTTTTTCTCAACTATCTATTATTGTATATAAAGTGCCATATAACCTTCCAACATAACTGTATCTCCATTTTAATAGTTGACATAAAACAATTCTGCCCGAAGCATACAGATTTGTGCCTGGGACTGGGCTGCAGTGTCCTCTGTAATTGTCTTGGTCTTGATGTCAGTCAGAGAGACACATTTATAAGAATGCAGGCTCCAACCAATCTTGCCAGTAACATTGGGCATATTTTGTATTTTAGATGGTATGAACTCATTTTTACTTACATTAATACCTGGAAATGTGCAAATCGACTAATTTTTTAGCTGAAGTGCCCTAAAGTACATTATCCACTATTGGAGAAAAGACAACTAAAACCACATGAACATTTATTGTTTGTAGTAAATGACCTGGGAACCTGTTTATGTGCAAAGACTGTCATTCCTCAAGCTCACGTTGAACTCTTAGCTCTAGCTAAGCCTTATATAGGTGAGGATCTTTTCCCCCATATCTTAACATTGTATCGAAAGATCAAGTCTGGTGTGGTGCCTCATGCCTGTAATCCTAGTCCTCTGGGAGGTGAGGTTTCACCATATTGCCAAGGCTGATCTCAAACTCCTGGGTGGCAAATCGCTTGAGCCCAGGAGTTTGAGAACAGCCTGGGCAACAAAGTGAAACCTCATCCCTACAAAAAGATAGAAAAATTAGCCAGGCATGGTGGCACATACTTGTCATCCCAGATACTCAGGAGGCTGAGGTGGGAGGATCGCTTGAGCCCAGAATATAGAGGTTACAGTGAACCCTGATCATGCCACTGCACTCCAGCCTGAATGACAGAATGAGACCCTACCTCCAAAAAAAAGAAGAAGAAAGAAGAAGAGGAAGAAGAAGAAGAAGAAGAAGAAGAAGAAGAAGAAGAAGAAGAAGAAGAAGAAGAAGAAGAAGAAGAAGAAGAAGAAGAAAAGAAAGAAAGAAAGAAAGAAAGAAAGAAAGAAAGAAAGAAAGAAAGAAAGAAAGATTATCTCTGCCAAAAATATTGTAATTTTAGGGCAGAGATAGATACTCCCATTCTGGGCTTAAAAAATAAAATGCATCTTCCCTCAACAAAAGGGAGAGGAGCTTCCTCTGTGCTTCCTCCTGGGTTTTCCTTACAGCCAGCAGCCTAAATGCACTGTCCACTAGGTCCCTAGGAAGGATGCACAGGGAGGCACAGGAGTGAGAAACTGCGAAGGAGCTCCCAGAGCTCAGTGAGACCCAAAGCTGCCTCCCAGGAGTGGAGATTCCTACGGAGAACTATGCTTCATCTGCAGAGGAGAGAGAAGGTCATGTAAGAAGTCAGCACACTGCAACCACAAGCCAAAAATACCCCTTCATCAGCGTTAGCAGGAAGGGAAAGAGAGCCAGCCGGCATCTGGTATTGTGTTTAGCTAGTCTCTCTAAGTGCTGCAACATTTAGAATACATTGGATTTAGCAACACATTCATCAGACATGCCTTAGCTCCTTCTATGGGCCAGGCACTGTGCTGGGTGCTAGTAAAGAGAATTGAATAAGATCAATTCTGTCCTTAAGGAGTAATTAAGGTGAAGAATCACAGATAAATACAAACCAGGTGATCACTCAAGTATAGCTTATCATGTGATATAGTTATTATGGGTTTCATGTCGATCTCCCATACCAGATTGTGACTTCCTTCTTTATTCATCCTTCTTTATGTTCCCAGCACCTACCGTGGAGTCTGGTGCAAATTTTTACTGGATAAATCAATGAACAAATTAACAATTTATTATTTTAATGCATCTATTTCATCTAAACATCTCTTCACTAGTGAGTGCTTAAGATATATGACTAACTTACTGACCGACTAACAAAGGATGAACTTTTCCCCCTAGATTCAAAATCACGTTCTGCTTAGCTCTAATATTATTATAATGCTTGTTTTTTGCCTTTTAAGCAATGTTTTCACAGCTCTACTTTTGCCCTGAGGAGGTATTCTTATGAGCAAATTTTTTTAAAAGAATAATGAAATATGTAAATGAGAAAAAATGAGGATGTATGGACAAAGGAGCGTACAGTTCAGTCATCAGAGGCAAGAACAGGAAGCATATCCTTACATCCTTCTCGCAAATTAATTGAGACTATTAAATTCTACTAAGACCTTTAAATTCTAGAGCTCTGACTCTTCTCGTCCCCCACTTCTCTTTTCTTTAGCTTTACATGAAACCTTACTTGTCATAGTTTAACATGTCCACAAATTATTTGATACTGCCTTCAAAATATGGGAGCTTAATTCTCTTCCTCTTGAGTGTGGGCTGGACTTAGTGACTCACTTCCCATAAATAGAATAAAGTGGAAGTCATGGTGTGTGACTTTTAAGATTAGGTCATTGTATATACTGTGGCCTCCTCCCTGCTCTTTCTCTCAATCACTCACTCTGGGGTAAACCCAGCTACCACATCATGCAGACCGTTGGCAGCCCATATGAGGTCTCCTGTCCATACCACATGAGGGAGCTATCTTGTGAATGGATTCTCCAGACCCTACCTTGGGATGACTGCAGGCCCAGCCAGCAGCTTAATTCCACCTTCGTAAGAGACCGCAGGTCAGGCCATCCAGCTAAGCTACTCCCTAATTCCTGACCCTCAGAAACAGTGTGACATAGTAAACGTGTGTTTCTTGAAGTTGCTAAGTGTAGGGTGATTTGTTAAGCAGCATTCGATAACTACTCCTCACACTCCCCAGCCTCATCCCATTCCACTACTCTCTTCCTCATCTCCATTCCTAACACCATTTAATACTCCCAAAATTGGGAAATTACCCTTGTAGCACAGAAACAATGTATTCATTCATTTTGGATGGGAATTTTTCAAACTATTCCCCTACTATCTAGCTGGTTCTGATCTTGTCCTCTCTGATCCCTAAAGGAGAATGAATGAAAACCTTTTTTGTAACAGTCCATGTTCCTTAGGGGACATTCAGGCCTTCACCAAGGATCTGGCTGGAGACTTTTGCCTTTTCCTCTGCAAAGCTCCTAGATGTCTCTTCATGACAATCTTCATTGAAAGCAGCTTTCTAACCTTCCATTTATATGTCCTATCGCAGAGGACACAACCCTCAAGATAGCCTCTCTTCAGGCTTCAAGCTAACATTGCCTCCCACAGCATTTTATGAAAAATCATAGCAAATTGGTAATTACTGTTATAAGAACATGGGCAGTGTTCTTATACTACTGCTAACTAGTAATTCCTTTTCTAGAAATACAAGTGATTGCTGTGGTATGAATGTTGTGTCCCTTTAGCATTCATAGGTTGAAGCCTAATCCCCAGTGAGATGGTATGAAGAGATGGGGCCTTTGGGAAGTGACTAGGTCATGAGGGTGGAAAATGCTCTTATAAAAGAGATCTGAGGGAGCTTGTTTGTCCTACAAACATGTAAGGATAGAGCAAGAAAGCACTTTCAATGAAGACCAGGCCCTCACCAGACACCTAATCTGCCAGCTCCTTGATCTTAGACTTCTGAGCCTCCAGAACTGTGAGAAATACATGTTTGCTGTTTATAAGCCACCTAGTTTATGGAATTTTTGTTATACCAGCCCAAACAGGCTGACAGTGGCTTTCTTTCTTTCTCTTTAACTTTAACTAACAGATGCCATACTCAAAACAACACAACAGCTAAACCCAGCTTCAATGACATAAACTCAAAAGTGCTTTCCATATAGAAATTTTGTTTTTGCCTGAAATTATTCCCATTTTATATACTATAGGTCTGATAGGCATCTCAGAAATATTAAGTGATTGAACAAAATTGTAGACCATTCTTGAACTGGTTTCATTAATATAGGTTTATATAAGAAACTGCTAACTTGAGTGCCCTCCTAGCAAGAAGATCCATCTCTAGTGCCTCCTCAAATTTTCTTTTGCTTGCTATGACAGTATTACCTCTTTGAAGTGGAAGGAATTAATGCATTAAACATTCCTTAAACCATCCTAACTTAGATTCAGTATCCAAAAAGGAGAAAATCTTCTGATAATGTATGAAAACATTCTTTGGACAATATTAAAGAAATCTTGAAGTTAACTGCTTAAAATAGAGATTTCCTAGAGCTTGGTTTGTCATGTTAGCTAACATCCTTCACAAGTCAAATGTAGATAAATCATATGTTGTGAGTTCATTGGGAAAATGGCAAAAGTCCCTTTGCTCTCACATTGATTAGATTTTCTTCTGTTTTAAACAAATAAAATTTTACTTCCAAAAACAACATGAAGCATAGTTAAGAATAATGGTAGAATGACTTGCAATGAATGCTGAGAGATGGTAAGGATAAAAGTATAAGGCAAGATAAGGCCAGGCACGGTGGCTCACACCTGTAATCCCAGCACTTTGGGAGGCCGACGTCGGTGGATTACCTGAAGTCAGGGGTTTGAGACCAGCCTGACCAACATGGTGAAACCCTGTCTCTATTAAAAGTACAAAAATTAGCCAGGCATGATGGTGCATGCCTGTAATCCCAGCTACTTGGGAGGCTGAGGCAGGAGAATCATTTGAACCCAGGATGCAGAGGTTGCAGTGAACCAAGATCGCGCCACTGCACTCCAGCCTGGGCAACAAGAGCAAAACTCCCATCAAAAAACAAAAAAAAAGTATAAGGCAAGATAGTCTTAGGTAAATTTATGAATAAGTGATCAGTTAAAAAAGAGGGACTTACAGTCTATCTCTAAATTTTTAAGGTCAGAATTATGGGTAATTACCATATCCTTTTACTTCTTTTTGATATCTACTATGTAAATCCTAAAGTAATAAAAATATTTAACTTGACCCATTCTAACAAAACATTAGTTATTCACAGATAAGTCTTCTAGACTATCAGATTTGTAGACTACCTCCAGACCAAAAAGTAGTTTGGAAAATTCCCTTAACTTTGAGAAGTCCAAGATCTGCAATCTGGACGTGATCTCATCAATCCATACTTACCAGGCAAATAAATGAAGAAGAAAGTGAACATGAAAAGACATAAACTCTATCCGAGACAGAGGAGTTACAGACTGCTCTGTGCTTCTGTTTGTCCATTGGCATATCTGGGACAATAACTTTTACTCTTTTCTCTTCAAAGAGAGTCTCTAAACACCAACGAGACAGTAGCTTGCAAGTAGTTTGAATCATTTCTTGGAAGGCTTTGTGCCCAGGAATCACATGTTAAACTTACAAGAAAAAGGAAAGTAGCATAATAAGGTATTTGGAAAAAGTCTCAAACTAGATGTAGGTCTTCGGTCTAATTTTGAAAACATGGCATTTGGGCCGCAGCTTTTTCATTAGTAAAATGTGTGGTTGAAATTAAATTGGATTTCATGTACTATGAGATCAGATGGAAAACAGATGAACATTTTATTTTAATAATTGTGCATTTATTTTCATATATATTTAAAAATATAATTAGCACTTCAAACTGGTGATTTCACAGACATAATTTAGGCAAGGCTTAAGTAGATTTTGCCTATATAAGTAAAAGAACTGTATTAATTACAAAATACATTGTATAAATAGCAATAAAGTGCAGAAATGACAAAAGTTGTAAAGTTTAGGAAACTGGTATTGATGATTCTTGAGGTCCATTTATTACTTAGGGTAACACTAATAGCTACAAAAGATTCCCAAAAATGCAATTGCTCAAACAAGATAGTTTATTTCTTCTGTGTGCAATAAAAGTCCCAAACTAGCAGGAAGATCTACCCCATGCCATTATCCAGGGTCCCCTGTTCCTTGTAACTTCTTTCTCCTCCATCCCCAAGGGTGTCATTCTCATCTGCATGGTCGATTCTTGCTCCATTCCATGCAGGGGAGAAAGAGCTTGAGGAGGCAGTTCCACTTTCCTAAAAGCTCTGATTCAGATCTCATCTCCTCACACGCCATTGGCAGGGACTTTGTCAAGCACACCACAGCACCACCATCCCCACTGACCCCTACCCCAAACTGCAAGGGAAGCTGAGAAATGGCCACTGTTCAATTACCACAGTTTGAGGGCATTTTGATTGGCAATGAGCAGTTTCTGCCCCAGGGCCCTTCCACCTCTGATATTCTAAATAAACTTTGAGTTGTGGGAATATTAGAAACCATCTCTCTTTCTGTTTCTCTGTCACATGCACACATTTATTTTACTGTTGAGAGCAGTTGCTATTAACTTTTTTTCTTCTTTTCTTTTTTCTTTTTTTTTTTTTTTTTTTTTTTTTTTTTTTTTTTTTGAGAAAGGTTTCACTCTGGCACCGAGGCTGGAGTTCAGTGGCATGATCTCAGTTCAATGAAGCCTCACCTCCTTCCGGGCTCAAACAATTCTCACACCTCAGCCTCCTGAGTAGCTGGGACTATAGACATGTACCACCATGCCTGGCTAATTTTTATATTTTTTGTAGAGATGGGATGTTGCCATGTTGCCCAAGCTGGTCTTGAACTCCTGAGCTCAAGTGATCTGCCCACCTCGGCCTTCCAAAGTGCTGAGATTGCAGGCGTGAGCCACCACACCCAGCCAAATTTTTGTTTCTATGGGAAGAATAACATAATTTTATTTCTGTTGAATGCTCAAAATCCTATATTTTTCTTAGCAGTGCTGCACTGTATAAATCAATCATCAGTATTCTATAAAATTTTCTGTAGCATTGAATACTGTTACTCATTGTTTATTGAAAAGGAACAATAATGAGATCTGCAGGTTACACACTTTATTTTTGCCTTACAGTGAAGCCAGGGGTTAAAATAGTTTTGGTCTTTAGTTCTGTATTCAAGTCAGTAAAGCTTATCTGCTTATTCTGGTTTTTATTAAAAAAATTTTTTACCCAAACTTTGGAACACAAAGGCAGGAGAATTGCTTGAGCCCAGGAGTTCAAGACCAGCCTGGGCAATATGGCAAGACCCCGTCTCTACAAAAGATCTAAAAGTTAGCCAGGCGTGGTGATGCAGATAATCCCAGCTACTTGGGAGGCTGAGGTGGGAGAATCACTTGAACCCAGGAAGTCAAGGCTGCAGGGAGTCCTGTTTGTTGCACCTTGGCAATAGAGAGAGAACCTGTCTCAAAAAAAATAAAACTTGTCTCAAGAAAAAAAACCTTTTATAAAGTAAAATCAAAATACTGAATGACTAAATCCTCTTTTCTGACTAAAAACACTTAAGCTGCTTATTGGTTTAATATGTAGAACATCAAATACACAACCATTCAGGGTTCAATGGAAAGTTGGTAAACTCCCTGTGGGCAAAGAGACATCTTGAATTTCCATTATTCATTTGACTTTATTCATATGATATGCTTTAGTATGCTGGGTACATAGCTGTTTAATAAATAAATACTTCCTATTGATTAAAAGAATAATCCTTTTCCATGAGGGCAACCCGTTATACCTCTTCCTTACAGGTGATCAGTCACCAGTACCTTAGGTCTTATATTAGTCGGGGTCCTCTAGTGAAACAGAACCAAGAAGAGATATAGCTGTATATCAATATCTGTATATCAATCAATGTACAGATATCTATATATCAATCAATATATACAGATATCTATATATAAATACATATGCACATATATATCCACCCACCCCATCCAATATCACACTATATCACCAATAGGAGATATATCAATATATACAGACATATCTCCTATTTGTTGGGTGGGGTGGGTGGATATACATATATATATACACACACATGGAGAAAGAGAGGGAGAGAGAGAGAGGGAAATCTTCATATGTAGATCTCTATATGTATCTCCATATTTAGATTTATTATCAGGAATTGGGTCACACAGTTGTGGAGGCTGAGATGTCTCAAGATCTGCTATTTGCATACTGGAGACCCTGGTGAGTTTGGGGTGTAGTTCCAGTCTGAGTCCAAAGGTCCGACTGAGTACCAGGAGAACCTTTGGTGTAAGCTCAGTCTAAATCTGAAGGCCTGAGGACCAGGAGAGCTGATGGTGTAAGACCAAGTCTGAGGGCAGGCGAAAACCAATGTCTCAGCTCAAGCAACCAGGTAGAGAGAGTAAATTCTCCCTTTCTCTGCCTTTTGTTCTATTAAGGCCCTCAACAGGTTGAATGATGCTCTTCCAATTGGGAAGGGCAACCTGCTTTACTCATTCTACTGATTCAAATGCTAGGCTCATTCAGAAATACCCTCATAAACACACCCAGAAATAATGTTGAAGCAAATACCTCAGCACTCCATGGCCCAGTCAAGTTGACACATAAAATTAACCATCACAGCTGGGGAGGTGGTGGGGGTGATGAAACGAGGTTGGTTGATGGGTGCAAAAATATAGTAAGATAGAAAGAATAAGTTCTAGTGTTTAATGGCCCAGTAGGGCAACTATAGTTAACAATAATTTATTGTATATTTCAAAATAGCTAGAAGATTTGAAATGTTCTCAACACAAAGAAATGGTAAGTGTGTGAGGTGTTGGATAGCCTAATTACCCTGATTTGATTGTTACACATTGTATGCATCTACAAAACATCACATATACCTCATAAATATGTGCAACTATTATGTATCAATAACAAATTTTAAAAACTATCATAGATTTTTTTTGTTTTTTTGAGAGAGTCTCTCTCTGTCACCCAGGCTGGGGTGCAGTGGTGAGATCTCGGCTCCCTGCAACTTCTGCCTCCAGGGTTCCAGTGATTCTGCTGCCTCAGCCTCCCACGTAGCTGGGATTACAGGCACCCGCCACCATGCCCGGCTAATTTTTGTATTTTTAGTAGAGACAGCATTTCACTATGTTGGCCAGGCTGGTCTCAAACTCCTGACCTCAGGTGATCTGCTCGTCTCAGCCTCCCAAAGTGCTGGTATTACAGGCATGAGCCACCGCGCCTGGCCCATCATAGATGTTAATGACATTCCCAGAGGTCTTCTCTGGAACCTCTGGTACTGTCCTGTGAAATGTCACAGGCCATGTTAAAGTTTGGGCCTCATACCAGGGATTTATAGGGCCCAACCATCATGGCAGAGAAGGGGCTGAAATCCAGAGATGTTAAGGGACTTGGAAACAAATATACGTTGCTGATTATTGGCAGGCAGAACTAGGAACCACATTTGCACTTTTCCTTGGAGCTGTTGATAGAAGAAGGAAACTCTGAATTCAGATAGTAAACAGTACTAGAAATTATCTGAACTTGGAATTTGGTTGGAAATATATTTTTCTTTCCTTATCTCAGATTTTTCTTATTAATCTGTTTTAATTTATATTAAAATTACTTGATATTCATTGAAATATCCAGCAGTCAGTGACAAGGGCAGAGCTGCCTTTAATGGACTGAGAGAATTGGAGGCATGGAAAGAGACTAAGGGAAGTGCAGTGGAGTATAAAACATACCCAGAAATTATTTATACCATGCATGAGCCACAAGCAAATAATTGGATATGTATGTGATTTCCTGTAAAAAGCTGAGCTATATGGTAAAACCTGAGAATAAGACACTTATAAGGATATCCTTTCTTAGTTACCTTGTATCAAAAGAGTAAAAAATGAATAAATAACCTCAAGTCAAGCCCAAAAAAATCAGACTATATTGGATTATTGGATTATTAGACACAAATTGTTTCCCACATCAAAAAGCTGGAGTAGCCACATAAAAGAGGTGAATCCCTGTCCTTCACATCGATGAAGTGACTATGCAGATATGTACAGGATTAGATATCTGATCTGGCTACAGAAGAGAAATAGATAAATCACACTATTTTTAAATGTAAATGTGAAAAAAAGATTTAATTTTCACAGAATAAGTATGACCAATCTGGGTGAGTTAAACTTAGGTGTGTTTCTGTAATGATAGCAGGGTGTTTATTAAAGATATTTATGTAGCCTCCAAAGTGAATAAAGAACACACTGGAGAAAGATGCATTTATTTATTTAATTTTGTTTTGTTTTGTTTTGTTTTTGAGACTGTCGCCCAGACTGGAGTGCAGTGGCACGATCTCGGCTCACTGCAAGCTCTGCCTCCTGGGTTCACGCCATTCTCCTGCCTCAGCCTCCCGAGTAGCTGGGACTACAGGCACCCGCCACCACACCCAGCTAATTGTTTTGTATTTTTAGTAGAGACGGGGTTTCACCGTGTTAGCCAGGATGGTCTCGATCTTCTGACCTCATGATCCGCCCGCCTCTACCTCCCAAAGTGCTGAGATTACAGGCGTGAGCCACCGCGCCCGGCCAAAATATGCATTTGAAGTTAACCGCTTCCTTGTCTATGACTCATTTGGTCTTCTAAAGACAGTCTTTCTTTCCAAAATGAGCTATTTTTGACGCTAAAGCATTTGTTTCCTACCTATCATGAATCGACACTGAATTATAAGAATCAGATTTAAGAGTCACCTCATAAATTAGATTGAAGTTTTAACTAGCCAGGTAGCAACAATACAATATGGTCTTCAAAATTAGAGTTATCTCTTTCATCAGGGTAGTTTCATTTTACAGATCCACCAAATCACAATGATTATTTGCGTCAAGTAATAAAGACATGACCTCATTCTAAATAACGGCTTTGCATCCTTCAGGTTGCCTGAAATGGGTGAGAACACACACACACGTACACACACGCACTCAAATATATACAGACCACTGTAAAGTTAGGGTTCTGGATTTATTTAGGCAAGGATCTGGAGCATAATAGAAGTGAAGTGGTCACATGAGCAGAAGCAGATGCAGCTTCTCAGTCTAGCTTCCTCTGGTCCCAGAGACCTGAATATGGGTGTACAACTTTGGTTGACACCACCTCTGCAAAGGAGGCCTTTTACACCTGGTCTCTGCCTCATTACTCAGGAAGAACTTGCATAATCCATCCTGAACCCATTTAATTATCAGGCTACATGCAGGTGTCAGGAAAGATGGGACCTCATGCTGTGTGTCCATGGGAGGAAGGGGAAGCAAAGGTAGATAGATATGTGGCCCAGTATCTCCAAGCACTGTCTGTACCTATAGCCTCCCAGAAAGCCTTTCCCATAAGGGCTGACCTTTTACAAAAATTAAAAAGTACATAAGAACCTTGGGAAAAAAGTAGAAGGAAATGCAAAAGTATCAACAGTGATTAATAATTTATCTCTGGATGGTGAGATTGAATAATTATTTTTCATTGACAATTTCCATATTTTAAAAAAATTACCTATAATGACAACATATTAATTTTATAAAGTATGTTGTTTGCTTGTTTTCTTAAAACATGCCTTGTGTATTAGATCAGGGTCAGGAGATAGGTTCTAGTTCTCCACTACTTGCTGCCACAGCAGTCTTAGAAAAGTCCCTTTCCCTCTGCAGGCCTCAGTTTCTTCATCTATAACATGAGACCATTAGATTACATCATGATACCCAAATTCGGCTGCCATTGGAACTACCTGCTGAGCTTCCACAAATCTTGATGCCTGTGTCCCATCCCCAGAGATTGTGATTTAGTTGGGTCCTGGTTGTACCTGGGCTTTGGAATTCTGAAAAGATCTTCAGGTGATTTGATGTGCAGACAAGTTTGGGAATCTCTGGACTCAATGATTTCTAAGGCTGTCCTGCCGTGATGATCTGTGAGTCTGTGATTCTTCATTTTTGCCTAGGGCCAGCCCTGAGTGTCAGTTCTTCTTTTAGTAATCACTAAGAAAGAATATTCCAAAACTTTCCTAGGTAACCCATTTCTATGTCTTGCAATCGTTTCAATCAGAATATATTTTCTTTATGTTTAATCTAAATTTCTCCTCCAGTAATTTAAGCCATGATGGGAAAAGAGAACATCTAGTATGATTGGATTTGTGATTGAGTTCCTTGCATGAAATTACATCACCAGCTTCAGTTGTTTTTCACTCCTAACTAAATTCTCTCATTGCCAAATCTTTACCTAACAAGTCCCTTTCCAAATAAGGGGGAAATGCAGGATTTCTCTTTGCTATATTGCCCAGAGTATGTTTTCCAATTTCTGCCAAAAATCATTCCTAAATCTATGTCCTGTGAGGTTATTGAGGACAATGTATGTTCATCCTTTAATTCTGTTGCTGTTGATGGTTCTTTCCTTAGTTTCCTCAGATTTTTCTCTATCACTCTTCAGTGGTCTTCCTGCCCTCTTTAGTATATTTATTGAAGTTAACAGGTCTCAACAAAACTAATTACAAGGGACATGTTACAAAGCATATTCTGGGTAGATGCTCAAGGTTCAATAAAATGACTCTACATACTGTTCTATTGATAAAAATATTTATAAAATATTTATTAAAATATGGTTTTATGCTCTTTATAATTGTACCAAGATTCAGGAAGGATGAATGACATAAACATAAGCCCTCTTTTAAAATTTTTATTAAATAGTTTCCTGTTTTAGCTCTTAACACTAGCTCTGGAGAGTGCTAAATTTGTTCTTCGTATATTTATGACCATTCGACGTGAACCCTTCTGACATCCTGCTGTGTCCATTCATTTGCAAATGAAACTAGAAACAGCTACCCGTCCTAGTTACAGAGCTTTGATGACAGAGCCCTGACTCAATCTGACTGCATGGGAAGACTTGGTTCCACATCACAGCTGTGTTACACCTGTACCTTAGCAGCAGCAGGCTAGAAGGCAGAAGCTTTGACAAGTTGGTGCATGTATAATATTGCCCCATTGTTACAAATGAGATCAGTTGAGCAGCATTGTGATCCAGTAAAATTATTCCAGTTTGTTGGGCCACTTCATGATTTTTGCAGGACCTTTGGAGTATTTTCAAAGGAACAGGAGCATTTTACATAAATCCACTGAAGTATGCTGACTGCCAAGGAACATTTATGACATGACTTGAACTATGCTGTATGCTATTTATCTCATCTCTACCAGTGACATCTAATTTATGGTGGTGAAATTGATACATTTCTAAAGCCCTGTTGAAGGAGGTTTTTCCTGTATGAAATATGTAGGTGACACATACAGAAGGCACCTCCTGTTTCAGTAAAATATGCACAAAATAGGAAGCTCTGATCATGTTGTGCCACCTTGTTCTGGGTTGATAAATGAGGCAGTAGTAAACTGTTCATAGAATCTGAGTGTAATACATATGTGAGGGAAAACAACTTCAAGTACTTTAAGAAGTTGAATGAATTAAAATCTCCCAAAATTTAATCAGGCATTCATTTGTTTATATAGCATTATAGTTAAGTGACTATTGTCTATCAGACCCTATGTTAGGCATGAGAGATGTTGAAATAAGAGACACCATCTCTGCCTTCAACTTGCTCAGAATCTGGTAGAACATAAAGATGATTAAGAATCCTAATATAATATATTCAGTACTATTAACACAAGTAAGCCCCTGGTCCTCTGAGTGCCTATAGAAGGGATTCACCTGGCCTGGCAGAGACAGAAGGTTTCCCATAGGAATCAATACTTGAGGGAAAAACAGGCATCACACACACATTTGGAACAGAGAGTGGAAGTGGAATGGAAAGAGAAGGCATTTGAAGCAGAGGGAAGAATACATGCAAATGTACAGACGCGCAGATGCGTGTGTGGTTAGAAAGCAGAATGGGGCAGGGGGTGGTGGGAGATCAGCTGAAGAAGCAGGCAGAGGAGGCAGAAACTGAATCATTCAAGCTTTCGTCAGCAGACTGGTATGGAATGTGGGCTCTGTGCCAAGCAATGGGTTGTGGTAGATACTCGTTTTTCTCCCACCTCACTGGCCATGCGTTCCCAGTCTCCTTTTCTGTCTCCCCTACTTGTATCTCTTTTCCATCTACTTTTTCTTCTTAGCCATCTCTTTCAGTCCCATAGATTTAAATATCCTGATGGCTCTTAATCTGATTTTTCAATATTGACCTCTCCTCAGAGATCCCAAATTGAATGAATATCTAATTGCCTACTGATACTGCTACTTGGGTGTCTAATATTCATTGTGTACTTAACATATCTAAAAGCGAGCTCTTAATTTTCCATCTCACACCAGCCCCTACCCCAGTTCAATAATAGCACCATGATCTTCTCACACTGCAGTCCTGGATGATGCCCTGCCGTTTCCTACAGGCTCCCAGCTAATGCAGCAGGAGGTCCTGTTGGAAAGACCTCCAAACTAATGGAATCAAACCGCCTCTATCATCCCCCCACTCATACCTTAATCCATACCAGCAGCATCTCTGGCCTGAACCACTGCTATGGCCTCCTACTTTGTCTCCCAGCTTTCAGTCTTGCTCCCTTAGAGTCCCCTCTCACCACAGCACTCCAACTCTCTTCTCGAAGTGTACATCAGATCCTATTACTTCCCTGCTTAAAACCTGACAATAGGCCGGGCACGGTGGCTCACATCTGTAATCTCAGCACTTTGGGAGGCCGAGGTGGGTGGATCACCTGAGGTCAGGAGTTCGAGACCAGCCTGGCGAACATGGTGAAACCCTGTCTCTATTAAAAACACAAAAATTAGCTCGGCATGGCGGCGCATGCCTATAATCTCAGCTACTCAGGAGGTTAAGACGGGAGAATCACTTGAACCTGGGAGACGGAGATTGCAGTGCACCAAAATCATGCCACTGCACTCCAACCTGGGAGACAAGAGAGTAACTCCATCTCAAAAAAACAAACAAACAAACAAACAAAAAAACTGGACGATAGTTTTCTGTTACAAATAAAACAAGATGCAAAATTCTTACTTATGGCCCATGGGACCTGATCTGGCCCCTGCTATCATTCCCTCTTGTCCCTCCTCCTCATTCCACAGGACATTCCAGCCACATTGGCCTCTCTACCCTTTCATTCCTCCAGGCTCATTCTCATCTCTGCATCTTCTGCCCAGAATGCTGTTACCCAAGTTATGTTGGTGTCAGCTCAGATGTTACCTTCTTTGAGAGGTGTTTTTTGATCAACTTTTCTTAAAAACAAACAAAAAGAACTTCCATAATTATTCTAATAATTATTTTTTGCAGTGCTAATAACTATGTGAAATTATATTATTCATTTGTGTTTTTTTTTTTTTTTTGAGACGGAGTCTCGCTCTGTTGCCCAGGCTGGAGTGCAGTGGTGCAATCTCGGCTCACTGCAAGCTCCGCCTCCTGGGTTCACGCCATTCTCCTGCCTCAGCCTCTCCGAGTAGCTGGGACTACAGGCGCCCGCCACCACGCCCAGCTGATTTTTTTGTATTTTTAGTGGAGACGGGGTTTCACCGTGGTCTCGATCTCCTGACCTCGTGATCCGCCCGCCTCGGCCTCCCAAAGTGTATTTTTATTATCATATCCTTCCCCTGGACTGGAAACTCTTAAGAGCAGGAAGCCCTGTCTTACTGCTGTATCTCCATTCCCTAGAATGGTGCACGGATATATAATCACAAACTACTCAGTGCAAGTGAAGAAAAACTACAGAAGTTGTGTGAGTTTCTATGGTATTGAAAAATAGAACTCAACCTTCTGTGAATGGACCCAAAGAATCCTATTTCTTTTTCTCAGCATAAGACTAGCACAATAGCTACATTTGGTTAAGATTTAATAGTCTAGCATTCAACTGGATGTTTCTGTCTTATTTCCTTTAGAAAAATTTGACCAAGTGACAATGTTTATTATTTTGGAATCCAGCAGTTACATCTGTAAAAGCCTGACTGCGAAGTGGGTCTCAACTCATCTTTAATGTAATTTTTAGCTAAAGAATACAATGGGTATTTTTGTCACCATTTGAAAAATATGATGCTGAATTACAGTATATTTAAAGAAAACAGTATAAAAGCCTAGGAACAACTAGTTCTTTAGTTGAAAACCTTTAATTTATGTCAGTTGCTTTTTAATCCACACCTAATTTTGTAAACGAATTTCAATCATCTTCTTGGAACTGGAATTTTTCTTGAATCTCTTTATTTAGAGTGAAATCCTTATATTTCCTTACCTCAAGGCCAAATGGAAAAGAAAATCAATAACATTGCATCTTATGTATCACCTGCAAAATGTATCCCCTCTTCTTTCTACCGAAAAAAAAAAAAAAATAAATTTTTTTTTTTCTTTCTCAAATGAGAAAGCCTTTCTTTACAGAGTCTGGATTTGCTGATCAGTTTAGCGATTGTGGTCTCCATAACAACAAATACATTTAACAGCCTGTGTTGGAAACTTTTTTCTCCTTAAAAGCCTGCACATTGTGCACATGTACCCTAAAACTTAAAGTATAATAATAATTTAAAAAAAGGAAAAAAAAAGAAAAAAAATTCTTGAAATGACAAAATTATAGAAATGGAAAACAGATTAGTTGTTACCAGGATTTAAGTAGGGGGTGAGGTATGAGGGAAATTAGTATGACTATAAGAGGGTAACAGGAGGGATCCTTGTGGTGATGGAAATGGTCTGTATCTTGACGATATCAGCGTCAATAACCTGGTTGTTACATTACACAATAGTTTCTCCAGATGTTACTATAGAGGAAACTGTATAAAGTGTACTTGGGATCTTGCTATATTATTTCTTACAGCTGCTTATGAATATACAGTTACCTCAAAATAAAAAGTTTAATTTTAAAAAAAGAAAAAAAAAAGCCTGTCATTAGAGAGCAAGCTATGTCAGAACACTGAGGATAAAAGATAATATTTTAAAATATATGTATAAAGCGTTTCCTTCTTAGGTAAAAACAATCAATAGATGGCTAAATTATTTCTTTTTAAATTTCCTTAATTTGAGAAATATCTTTATTTGCTCTTATCCTACCATCCTCTACAAGTATCAAGCATCTACTATTTGTCAAGCTTGTACTGTTTTGCACACACATTTTCTATCTTACTTAATCTTCAAAATAATTCTAACAGTTATTAGTTAAACAACAGTCAAGATGCAAACCCAAGCTTTGCAGCAACAAGGATAATGATGTTCTGTACATAACAATGTAAAATTTTCCGGGCCTAATAAAAGACATAGGGTTCCAATCTAAACCTTTTAATTCCTAGTCAAACTCACACAACTTATCACAAGCAAATGAATTTTTGCTTTTAAAAAAATGACTGTTGATATTTGTTTAAGAGAAGCTATAGTAAAGGTCACCATTACTCTTTAATACTCTTGAAATTGAATGTATGTGTTTTGAGGACATATCAGTATGTAGAGGCAGCCCAGTACAACCAAGTTAAATGCAACTTAAGGAAACTTTAATTTTCTGAAATCTGAATCACTTGATTTCTCTGATTTTTACCTGTTTTTAGTTTCCTTTACTCAAATTGTTATTGGAATAAACGAACAAAACACAAGTGGAAAAAAATCTTTATTAGTACTAGGTAATAAGGAGGAATGCCACTAAAAGCCAGAAATTTTGAAGAATTTCAAAAACATTTTAAGATTATTCTTGAAAGAAAAGATACATAACGTCTTTATTAACAGTATATATCTAAAAATTTGATTTTTCAGCAAACACTGGAAGGCCAAGGTAGATATTTGATGGATGGCTACATGCAAACATTTAAAACTTTTGGGAGAATGCAACACACCAGGAAGGCTACTCTATGGCCATCAGGAGGATAATACTGAGAGTTTGGACTGCACTCCTTAGCCAGTGTTCTCACGAAATAAATCAACTAAAATCTAATAGATCCAACAATGAACCAGATGAGGAGTCTGTTTTATTAATTTTTACAACTGAGTTTTGACAATACCCAATGTATTTATCCGTGTGCAACAAGAAGTGGCAGGAACTGCACAGATTTCTCCATGTTCAGCTAGTAGGTAGCAATTCCACTATTTAGCATCCCATGACTGGGTTAAATCAGAACAGATAGTGAGAACAAGTTAGTCTAAAAGTCTAACTCTATAAAAGGGACCACTTGTACAAATTGAGCACACAGTTATGTAAGGGATGTTGCTAAAGTTAGCCACCGGGTGGACTAAAGGATCTCTTAGGCTACACAAAGATCTGGGTTTGGCATGATGACATAATGGATCCAATACTTCATCAAGTTATTCACAGAAGCTAGTGATTGTGAAGTTACAGCCAAGTGAAAGAGGTAGGCATAAGTGAAGAAAACTTGAGAGAGTTAAGAGTCTCATCATGATGAGGAGTCTTGTTCCGATGTCTTGGGAAAAGCTGTTCACAGTAGGACGTCAACAACTTCTCATTCGGATTTGCAGTTTGAAGGTCATCAGGCACTTTGGGAAACTCAGTGTGGCCTACATATAAGGAATGAGACTTGTTCCTTGAAATTCCTATTGAATTGTTCACTTTCAGCTTATAGGTTTTCAGGAACAGAGCAATTCTTTTTCTTAGTTGAAAATTTATAGCCACATATTCAAAGAAACTAGAATTTAGGATCCAGTCCAGTCTACAGGTAGATAACAAAAACTCAACAGAAATGAATAGGAATACAATCTAATAACAATGTATTATAACTTTTCTTCTAAAATATAATTTTTCTCTCTCTAGTCACCCCCATTTCTGCCAAAGATAATCAAAGTAAGACTAATTTTTTGCAAAATAGTCTCATCAAACTTGGCCTGATTATTTACATAAGTGCAGCATGAATAGTGATTGACCACATAGGGTCTTTTTAAGTCTGCTTTCCGGCATTTTTGATAAGGTATCTCAGATTAGACTTTTCAAAATCTCTCAAGGCTAAGAAGCCAAACCAAGGTGGACTTCAGACTTTAATCTAAAATATACCACCAGAATAATCCCATGACTATCGTCAAAAGACAAAACCACAACAAATTTGGTTAAATGATCTAATTGGTTTTTGTTTGTGATTCATGAATAAGCATAGCATCTACCTAATTCTAAAAATTTAGAAAAGGTTATCTGATGAGCTGTGCAGAAGAAGTTGACTTTATAAGCAAAAAAGAGGCTAAAGAAAACAGAAACAGGGACCCAAAAGTGGCCTGTTTGGGGATCTGTCTCTTCTCTCTCTCCTGATTTCTCAAAAGGTCAAATAAATAACAGTTTTGGTGGCCTGTAACTTTAGCATGAGTGACTCCATTTTGATTTGGTCTGTTGGGCCTAGTATAGGAGCTCAATACAAATCAATAGCCTCTTTATTGATATGTAAATATATCCATAATAAAGGATTATAAAATTATGTGCACAGTAAAGTTCTACTTTCACAAAATAAGTATAAATCTAATGTTTGTTGAGCACTTATTATGTTCCAGCCACTCTGCCAAATATTTCATAAGTGTTATAAAATGTGGTCCTCCTGACTATCCTGTGAAGTAGGCATTTTAACTCCTTTTTATAGATGAGAAAACTAGAGCTCACAGAAGGAAATAACTGGCCCTTGGATTCAGAGTTGACGAGCAACGGTTTTTACATGTAAATGTAAGGGGAAAACCTAAAATAAGATATACGGAAGTGCTCTCAGTGATTACATCTAGATAGTAAAATTAGGAAGGTTATTTTTTCTTTTTGTTCATGTATTTGTCTAATTTGCCTACAATGAATTTGGTTTGCCTACATTATTTTCTAAAAGTTTTCTGAAGTATTTGATCAAAAAATACCAATACAGATACCTAAATGAAATAAAAATCATTGTTTTCTCATATTTTGAGTGAATTTTAGGAAGTTTCTAAAATACTCTTCTAACACCCACTTAAATCTAATTTTGAAGATTTCAGTGATCCCTAATTTAAATCTGCTTTAATCCCATTCTGGGCCATCTGGACAGTTAATGGGCTCTTTGGAGTTCCCCATATGAAAACAGAGCATGTTTATCGTTTATTTTCCTTAAATATTTAGTTAAAATGTGGGACTACAATTATCCCTGAAAACAATCTTTTAATTATTCAAATGTCATGACAGCATAACTTTAGATGCAACTATTGACCTTCACATTTCTCTTGAGTCAGCAATGTTCTTCAGATTCTAAATATACTTTTAAAAAATAAATCACAAGCTCTGCCTCCCAGAGAAAAAAGACAAAGCCACTATTGCTGTTTTGTCCTCTCAGAACTTAGGATTGTTTTGTGCTGTGCTAGTTAGCAGCAACCATTACTGACTGATATATTGTCTCACATCTCTGTAGACAGTCAAATGATATAAGAAAAGTGTTTTTATTTAAAAAAAAAAAAGCAACAACAATAACATAACCTAACCCTGGTATAACTCTTCAAAACGTACAGAAATATTTTCCAAACATTTGGATGTGAGGAAAGGTTATTTGATTTGGCTGAGATCACATCTCTAGGGGAGTGGTAGCACCAGGACAAGAGTGTACGTTTTCTGACTTGGTGCAGAATACTTTTCAACACCCCAGCTGTTCCTTCCAAGTGATTGTGAGACCCTTGAGGTCAGGAACTGGCTTTCAGCTTCATAGCCTGAGAACATAGCTGCCTCCTCCAGCTTCTGTAGCCCCAGGAACCTGGGGCTCTTTAGTTTGTAGCTGCACCACTCCAGTCTCTGCCTCCATCTTCACAAGGCCATCTTCCTTCTATGTCTTCGTGTGTCTTGAAATGGCATCTCCTCTCTTTGTTTACATTTTCTTCTTACGAGGAAATCAGCCATATTGGATTAAGAGCCCACCCTAAGAACTTCATCTGAACTTGATTACCTCTGCAAAGACCCAATTTCCAAACAAGGTCATATTTATAAATTCTGGGTGTTAGAACTTAAAAATATCATTTTGAGGAACACAATTCAACCCATAACAGTCCCATAGCTTTTCCAATCATTCTAAGATAATAAAAAGCTTCCAGACACTTTTGGTCTCAAGGACAGTATTGTTTCAGTCACTAAAATATCCAGTCCTCTATAATAATTATATGACTCTCACATATTCACAATTTAGAGTTTCCCACTCCCCAAGCTAGGAGCACCTTTAGGCCTAGTCCTCTGCCCAGTGAACCTTCTCTCTCCCGGCCCTACTCCTTCCCCCCCTGCTCACTAGCCACAGTCTCCAAGGCCTCCACGGCAGGGCCCAAAGCAGTGAGAGGCAGCAAAGGAGCCCAGCCTTGTGTGATGGGTACAGTCATGAGCCAGCCTAGGTGCTCTCTGGGCTTGATGGATGTTTACCACAAGCACATTCTCTCATGTTCTGCTTCTGTGGGTCCCTCAGAGATTCCTACAGGGAATATCCAACTGCAGTTTCAGTGAGACTGTCACCAATCCTCACCCTTCCAGGAAGGCACCTAGGTGGAATTCAAGATAGCTCCAGGCAGCGTCAGTCGTTGGTGGCCCAGATCTGATCCATGAGAAACATATCCTTCACAATTCTTTTCCTAGAAATGTTCTCCCTTGGCTCCTTCAACTTTAGCCATTTTATCAGAGTTATAGGCGAAATGTTGAAAACCTGTATTTGGGCAGAGTGCAGTGGCTCACACCTATAATCCTAACACTTTGGGATGCCAAGGAGAGAGGATCGCTTGAGCCCAGGAGTTCTAGACCAATCTGGACAACATATGGAGACCCTGTCTCCACAAAAAAATAAAAATAAAAATTAGCCACGCATGTTGGTATGTGCCTGTAGCCCTAGCTACTTGGAAGGCTGAAGTGGAAGGATCGCTTGAGCCTGGGAGTTTGAGGCTGCAGTGAGCCATGATTGCACCACTGCACTCTAGCCTTGGCAAAAATAATAATAATAAGTAAAAAATTTATAAATGTTGGAAATGAAAAACCGTGTGTGTGTGTGTGTGTGTGTGAGAGAGAGAGAGAGACTTTACCATTCCTTTGGCAAGTCCAGCCTAGGTAGACTAGGTAGTCAGGCACCTATTGCTTCATTCTTTTTTTCTTTTTTCATTCTTTTGGAACCACAGCCAACACTGAAAGAGTCCCATTTTAACCTTCCACTGTAGTTTCTTTCATTCTTCGTAGAAAAGAGGCTGAGAGTGGAATCACTGACCTTGTATTTCTAACCAGAATGAACTTGGTTTGTCTCAAGAAAATTAAGTGACAAGAGATAAACAGAAGGGCTCTGTTCTGCTCTTTTGTCCAACCTAGATAATATTTGCCAAGCTACAATATTGATTGATCCTTAAAGCAAAGAACAGGTTAGAGAGGCAGAGAGGGTTGAGGGGAAGCAAGGTTGCATTAATGAAAAGTGTGCAAGAGTAAGAATTAAGAGATGTGGGTTCTGGCCCTGGTTATGTTATTAACTAGCTGTTGACCTTGGACAAGTAACTTGTAAAGGTCAAATATGTTGAGACACTTGAAAGCTCTTTTAAACTATACATATTCAATATTGTTGCTCTTTGTAACAGGTAATGCAGTTTTGTCACTAAATCCTCTTATTTCTTCACTCAGAAAACCTCTTAGATTCACCCTTTCCTCTCCATTCCCACTGTAATCATGCAGGCTAAACCCGGATTACTGCAATAGCTTCCTAATTTATCTCTCTTTGGCCCTACTGCCCACAATCCATCCCCATAAGGAGGAGTTGGACTGGATGTCTTAAGGCCCAGATTCTATCAGACAATCAGCAAGAAAAGAAAACATAACAACTGTTCCTTTCCCCACTCCACTCCCATCCTTAGCCTAAGCTACGATTCAAATAGGGCATTATTTAGCTTAACGATTGAAGATTAGTTACAAAGCTAAATAGGTAAGTAGGTAGGTAGGTGGGTGGGGGGGTAAGTAGGTAGGTAGGTAAGTAAGTAGGTAGATTGGTGGGTAAGTAGGTAGATGGGTGGGTGGGTAAGTAGGTAGGTAAGTAACTAGGTAGGTTGGTGGGTAGGTAGAGAGGTGGGTAGGGTAGGTAAGTAAGTAAGTAGGTTTGTGGGTAGGTAGATAGGTAGATGGGCGGGTAAGTAGGTAGGTTGGTGGGTAGGTAGGTAGGTGAATGGGTGGGTAAGTAAGTAGGAAGGCTGGTGGGTAGGTGGGTAGGTAGGTGGGTGGCTAACTAAGTAGGAAGGTTGGTGGGTAGGTAAGTGGGTGGGTAAGTAGGTAGGCTGATGGGTAGGTAGGTAGGTGAGAGGGTAGGTAAGTAAGTAGGAAGGTTGGTGGGTAGGTGGGTAGGTGGGTATGTAGGTGGGTGGGTAAGTAAGTAGGTTGGTGGGTAGGTAGGTGAGAGAGTAGGTAAGTAAGTAGGAAGGTTGGTAGGTAGGTGGGTAGGTAGGTGGGTGGTTAAGTAGGTAGGTTGGTGGGTAGGTAGGTAGGTGAGTGGGTGCGTAAGTAAGTAGGAAGGTTGGTGGGTAGGTGGGTAGGTGAGGGGGTGGGTAAGTAAGTAGGAAAGTTGGTGGGTAGGTGGGTAGGTAGGTAGGTGGGTAAGTAAGTAGGAAGGTTAGTGGGTAGGCAGGTGGGTGGGTAAGTAAATACGAAGGTTGGTGGGTGGGTAAGTAGGTAGGTTGGTGGGTAGGTAGGCAGGTGGGTGGGTGGGTAAGTAAGTAAGAAGATGTGTTGGTAGGTAGTTGGGGAATAGGATCCCCCAAGTGAGAAGCCTCCCTCTCTCTCTCTCTCTCTCTGTCTCTCTGTGTGTGTGTGTGTGTGTGTGTGTGTGTGTGTCTCTCTCTCTGTCGATCTCCCCCCACCCCCACCCCAACATCTAATCAAACACCAAGTCCTATTGATTCTATTAAAGATCTCTCAAATCTACCCATTTCTCTCCTTCTCCACTGCCAGCACCCTACCCTAGTCACTATCATCTCTTATATAGACAACTGTAACAGCCTTATAAACATGTTGCAGCCTTCAGTGTGGAGAATAGAATGCCCTGTGTATTCCATTCTCCTCATTTCAACCAGAGTAATCTTTCTGAAACACCGATCTAAATAATGGCTTCACAGTTGTCCTTAGAACAAAGTCCAAGCTTATTCATCTAACTGTATAAGGTATTTTCTGATCTTGAATATTCTACATCCTCACCTCTGACACCTTCTGCCTTCAGGTTTACACTGGCATCGTCATAATCAGTTCCCAGAATGGGTCCTGTAATCCTTCTCCTAGCTTTTACACATGCTGTTCCTCCTACTGGACATTTTCTTTCCTCGTGCCATTACATGGCTGACATTTGTTCAACCTTAGAGTCTCAGTTGGGTGTTATCTGCTTCCAAGAAGACTCCTCAACTCCTAAGTCAGGTTGGGTTCTCTCCTCTCCCAGAGCACCTTTCCTCCCCCATACCCCAGTCCTTATAATACTGTATTGCATCTGTCTATGCCCCAGCAAATTGCACACTCCAGCAGCAGGGCGAGCATCTCTCTTGCTCACTGCTGCACTCTGGTGACTAAAATACTGCCTCCCACATAGTAGGCTTGCCCATAATGTTTGCCGAATAAATTAATTTAATGTGAAAGTGTAATATGATTACTTTGAGAAGATGCTACCCTTCAAATTTTATGAATTACTTCACGGAGGTTCCATATTTTTAAAAAATCTATCTTATAAAGACATTAGAAAAGCACTGCGGTCTTGTAGATTTTTTTTCTTTTTTTTTTTTTAGACAGAGTCTCGCCCTGTCACCCAGGCTGGAGTTGGAGTGGACTGGTGCAATCTCAGCTCACTGCAACCTCTGCCTCCTGGGTTCAAGCAATTCTCTGCCTCAGCCTCCCGAGTAGCTGGGATTACAGGCACCCGCTACCATGCCCGGCTAATTTTTGTATTTTTAGTAGAGACGGGTTTCACTATCTTGGCCAGGCTGGTCTTGAACTCCTGACCTCATTATCCACCCACCTCGGCCTCCCAAAGTGATGGGATTACAGGCATGAGCCACTGCATCCAGCCATATTTCTTTTTTAAAATGGTAGACCTGCTTTCCAAATGTGATCTTACTTACATAATAGCCCCTGAGATGAATGCAGATATATATCATTTGTTAAAGTCTAGCAAATCTTGCTGATACAGGCAAGTGACTGAAAATGGAGGAATGTCAGTCCATCTAGAGTCTCCTCCCCTTTGTCTGTCAGGATCTGTGGAAAAGAGTGCTCAGAGAGCGGGGTTTTTTTCCTAGCCAGTAGAGTCTCTGGCCTGGCATTTTTGGGGAGCCTCTCTTCTGTGTTTTGATACCAGGAATGAGGGAGCTGCTGCCAAGAAGCTAGATCCAATGCCTAGTATCCTTGGAAGAGAAAATATTTCTCTAGTCCTGTCCAAATTAATCCTCATAGGCCAATAAATCAATACACCAGGAAAATACAGGATGATTTTGGCCATCTGGAATTTCTTGAGGCGTTGGTGGGTAAAACAGAAACTACCTAGCTCCACATTAGCTACGAATAGCTGTATATTAGCTCAAGGTAACACAGACACATTCACCTTCCCACGTGATACCACCAGCACCAGATCCATGGCTGGAAGCTCCCTGCAGCTTTTCAGAATCCTTGCCTTGCTGTTGAGTCAGCCAGTTTGATTTCAGTGCCAAAGAAAGCAGCTTCAACCATTTTCCTACCCAATAGCCTCGTAAGATAACAAGGCAGATCCAGACTTTGTCTTTACATTTGGTCAACCATTTTGACAATCAGGTAGTCATTAAAAAAAAAGAGAGGAAACCAGAATATCAGGGCAATATGATCAATACAATATCAGTGGTTTTTTAAATTGGACTTTTCCTGCCAAAATGAAACAGTTTTTTTCCCCCTCCAAATATTCTGAAAGAATGAGAGGAAAATACTATTTCCACAAAGGTAGTATCTACATGGGCTTTAGATATAGCAAGTTTAAGGCCGGGCAGTGGCTCACACCTGTAATCCCAGCACTTTGGGAGGCCAAGGTGGGTGGATCACCTGAGGTCAGGAGTTCGAGATCAGCCTGGCCAACATGGTGAAACCCCATCTCTACTAAAAACACACACAAAAAAAAAAATTAGCCAGGCCTGGTGGCAGGCTCCTGTAATTCCAGCTACTCAGGAGGTTGAGGCAGGAGAATCGCCTGAACCTGGGAGGTGGAGGTTGCAGTGAGCCAAGATCACGCCACTGCACTCTAGCCTTGGCAACAAGAGCGAAACTCCGTCTAAAAAAAAAAAAAAAGAAGTAGCAAGTTTAAATTATTTATCACCAAGGAAAATATTACAAAGGAAAATGCTTCTAAACCAATCCCTCTGTTGACTTTTGCCTGCATCAAAGGAAAACAGGGGAGAAAAGAACCCATTCATTCCCAGACATAAGGTTGCTTAGTTGTAGCTATAAATGCTGCCCCCGGGTGGGCACATTCTGTGTTCTAAGCCAAGTGCTTTACATTCCTTCATCTCACTCCGTGCTCACAACAGCCCTATCAGCAAAGTGTTACTCCCATTTTAAGGTGGAGAAACTGGGACATAGAGACATTCAGTAACTTGGCCAAGGTCACACCACCGTTAAGTACTGAGATTCTAACCTGATCTAACTCCAAAATTCCTGCTCTTAATCACTGTTCCCAATATAAAGCGATGTTTGGTGCTATTAATTTTGCAGGCTCTGAACCAACCATAGAACTTGAAATTTTTTGGTCATCAGAAAATAATTTCTTTATCAGAGAATTTCTCTTACTTAAGAGGTTTTAAAAACAACTATAGTATGGCAGCATCAACTGAAACAGTCCAGAAAAAAGCAAAAATAGTAAAGGAAATCGGAAAAGTTTTGGAGAGGTCAGAAACTCCCCAGAAATCCCACTAGACTAATAAATTAACTGTTTTCATTTTTTCATGTTTCTTCCAGTCTTTGTCTATTCTGTATACATAATTATATGCAGTTTCAAAGGTCATTTTAAATTACTGGTTAGTATTGAGAAGATGAATATGTCAAATGAGTGTTCTTGTCAAAAACACACCAAAAATTATCTTAATTCTTTTCTCCACATTCTGGGTTTCATTTCCCTTTCTAGAATAATAACAGCAACAAAATCTTGAAGAATTCTGATTCACACAGCAGATGTGAGGATGAGAAAACCTGCTGGCTAATTGGAGATGAGTTTCACTGGAAGCAATCACGTAAAACAAACTATGTCATAGACTCTTATCCCTGAAAGCCGGTCGCGGGATACACAAAAATTAGCCCACCAAAGGTCTCTGTTTTTGTGGAACTTTAGATGCTCATACACTAAGGCTTTATCTCAACATTTTCTAGAGAACCCTAAATGCGCACATACACACACACACTCACACACACACACACACACACATACACACATACACATAGTTCAAGGTAAAATACATTTAGGAGACTGCTGCTCATGTCCCCCTCTCAGAGATTTAAAATATGCATTAGCATATGAAGATCCTGGGAAGTCACACAGTAAAGAACCTGTTTCCTTATGTCCAGAAATTGCAAACTCAGTTGGCTACAGGGCCAGGCAGGTAAAGGTATGGACCTGGTGCTGACTGTGGCAGAGACGACATGTAGCATCTGAAAGTTGCTGTTTCTAGAAATGTGGGTCTTGTATTAACAGATCTTCACAAAATGTCTGAAATCTGGGTTTTCATGTGAAATTTCTCATCCAGGATGAGATGGGAGAAAACATGTATCTTGGCTAGATCTGCTAAGGAAAACCAGAGCCATACAGTAGTTAAAGCACTAAAAGCAGATTTTATTCAGGAACTATTGCAGTGGGTGGCGGGGGGAGGAAGACCTCAGCATAGAACTGGGCTCAGTTCCGAATACAGCATGGAGAGGCAGGGATCCAGCCAAAGAAAGGTGGGCATCAGTGAATGGGAAATTACTAAGAAGAGACATCAGGGATTGGGGGGATTCTGGTTGAACCCACCTTTTTAGGATTTTTGCTGGAGGCAGGCCAGGTGATCAGACATAACCTGGGGGATGGTGGGAATGAAAAATTTGGTCAGATGTAGAGGCAATCAGATATCAAGAGAGGAATTCTGTCTAAACTGACTTAGCAGGATTCTTGCTAAAACTAGACTTCGCAAGGACAGATATGGAAACCTGGGGTTGAAGCCTAGTTGAGAAAAGGGCTGGGGGGAGATTGACTAAAGTTTGGTCACTGAATTTCTGTCAGATCTGACCTGTAGGCTACTGATTTGCAGCCTTTAGCTTAACCTAAAGTAGCTGAAGCTCATTTGGCCACAGAACTCTGTTCCTAGAACAGTCTTTTGGGAGATACTAACACATTTCATTGGCCTACCAACCCTTCAAAAAAGCCTCCAGAGTGAAGTCCCTTCTCTAAGCCTCATCTTCCTCCCCTACTCCAGTCCTCTGGCCTAAAGTAGTAAAAGATGTTCCAGTTACTACGGCTGCGTAACACATTACTCCAACACCTGTGGCTTAAAACAACAATATTTGTTTTGCCCAAAACTCTGTAATTTGGGTAGAGCTCAGAGAGCATGGTTCATCTTTGTTCCACAAGGTGTCAGAGTGGCTTGAAGGCTGAAGATGAGGGTAGAAGTCTGGAATTATCTGAAGGCACACTCACTCACAAACAGATTCTTGGATGGATTATGCTTGTAGTTACTCGAGACATCCCTGAGACTGATGGCTGGAACACCTCCATGTGGCCTTTCTTTGAGGGTTGGGCTTCCTTGCAAGGTGGTAGCTAGATTCCAAGGGTGAGTGTCCTCAAGAAGAGGTAGGCAGAAACTGTATCACCTTTTAGGGCCTAGCCTCAAAAGTCATGCCCGAGTATTCCCATTGTGTTCTATTTGTCAAGGCAGGCATTCAAAGACAGGGCAATAGACTACCTCTTAATTAAATGAGACAAGGTTCTGAAGAGATGGGAGCCAGAAAAACTGCTATAGCCATTTGGGGAAGAAGCAATTGACTGTCAAAGAAAAGAATGAAGTATTTTGATTTCTAGTTGTATCATTTACCAATAATAGTGTGAGACTGAGCAAGTAACTTCATCTCTTTTTGCATTTTATTGTTCACCCTGTCCTGAATTACAGTTATGACTATTTTTATTTCATCATTAGGCACTGAGCTTCTTGAGGGTAGCATCCACATCTAGATATTTTTGTTCTGGCTTGTTTCGTTTCCTAAATATTTTCATAATGCAATGCGCAGTGACAAACATGTAGTTTGGGCTTAGTAAACATGTCTAATACTTTATTTTTTAAAACAAGTAGAGAGCTTCCTAGTGAGTTTTCATGACTTGTAAACATGTCTAAAGAAAAAGAAACCCTTTCAGGAACTGACTCCCACTCTTCTAGTTCACTGCTGGCTTTTTTCATCACATAACCTGTTATCATATGGAACATGGGCAAGATTCAAACCCCAAGACCCTCTGCCCATCTCCACATGTCCCCATCTCTTCATGCCCATGGTAAAGGAGCCCTAGTCACCAGCCCCTACTTGCCTGCAATAAAAAAACAGCCACTGAGAAACTGGCCCTGCAAAACCTTATGCCTGAAGCACAGAAAGCTTCAGCATATTCCATTGCACATTAACAGCAGTTCTTTTTTTTGTGAAGGCAAATACCACAGGAGCCAAGAACACAGATATAATCATGTGAAATTCCAGTTCTGCAAAGACATTCGTTTGCTAATGAATATGCTAAAAGCCTTTCAAAAGTGACCTCTTCCTATTTAGACAACATACTTTGCTCTTTGTTCTTTAATATTCCATTTCTGTTTGCCCCCTTGCCGGGTAAGGAGGAAGAGAAAGGAAATAACAGAAAACTATCTAGGATTTCCTCTGTTAGAAATGGCTCTTGATTTCCTTCTACCAAATTTCTTGAACCTTATATTGTTTATTTCCAGCCTTCTGTGCTCATTCCTCCCCTTCCCATCATTTCCAGTCTTTCCTCCCCACATTTCTGCAGCTACCCTGCTGGCACATTGCTTGGTGAGAGCCTTGGGCTGTTTGCCCCGGGGCCTGCCAGCATCTGGAGTGATGGCTGACTCCATTGAAACAAGGAAGAAGCATGTCTATCCCAGAGGCAACCAGAAAAATCTGAGTGCTAGTACCAATATTTTTGTTTTGCAATACTTCTGAACCACACAATTCACATAGTTTGTGAGATTGCATTCCCTCTGTATCCTGGGAAATATTATTTTTCATTTCCAAGCAATAAAATAGCATTAACTGCTGATTCCTTAGCTCGTACATGTTACAAGTTCTAAGCACTTCACATACATTGTTTCACTTAACCCTTACTCTTAAGAGATTTTTTACAATTTACAGAAGAAGAAACTGAGTTAAACAGGTGAACTAAGTTGCATAAGGTCACGTGACAAGGAGCCTAGCCAAAATTATAGCCTGTTCTACCTGAGGCCAAAGCCCATCTGTTTTCCTCCCTACACTGTTTATTTCTTTTTAAAATTTAACTCGTTTTTTTTTTCAGCATACCCCCACCAATATTAAGACCTATACTGTTTAGATTGAGAAAGAGGAATGCATGACAGATCTATGTTTATCTCACAGAGATTTGACTAATTTTGAGCCTTCCTGTTTGGCTCAGTAAATCAATTCGTTAACAACATTGCAACCAGAGACACTCACAGTTGTTAGAGACCAAAGAATTCTTTGGGTCAAACCTCCATCTGATTTGTGAATCAGCTTTACAGCACTCCTCACATTGGTCATTCCATCCCTGAAGACTTCTAAGGTTGAGGAGCCCATTCCATTTTCAGGCAGTTTTGTATTGCATTTGATAAAAATTTGTACCCCTGGAATTGCCTTTCATTTATCCTGGTTCTGCCGTCTGCAAAACAAAGCTGGGCTGGTTTGCTCAGCTCTCAGCATCCCCTGATGATTGTGTTAGCAGGTGAGTTGCTCCTTTACCCATTCTTCATCAGCAGGGTTACTCCTGCCCCAGGTCACTCATGCCTGAAGAGACTCCAGTTTGTCAATGAGACTCACTACATGGGACACCCAGCACCACACTAAGAGCTCAAACTAATTCTGACCAATTGAAATTCTATCCTGTCCTCCATGAGAACACTGCACATCTGTGATGCAGCTCCGGGTTGAATATGTTCTTTGGGCAGCCACATAAAATCTTCAACTAGTATTGAGCTCTTACTCAACAGGAAATATGGTGAGCAGAGACACTCAATTACCGTTGGCCAGCCTGGACTACTGGACCCCAGGGCAGTGAAGCCCCACACTGATACGCACCTAATTTCACTGCAGCAAAATTGTTTGTTGTGGCAAATTTTTAATCCAAACTTGCATAGTGGTTTTCATTCCTTGTCATCTAAAAGAAGTAGTTTCCTTTTCTTTTTTTTTTCCTTTTTTTTTTTTTTTTTTGAGACAAAGTCTGATTGCCCAGGCTGGAGTGCAATGGCACGATCTCGGCTCATCGCAACCTCCACCTGCCGGGTTCAAGTGATTCTCCTGCCTCAGCCTCCCGAGTATCTGGGATTACAGGCATGCACCACCACGCCTGGCTAATTCTGTATTTTTTAGTAGAGGGGGGGTTTCTCCATGTTGGTCAGGCTGGTCTCAAACTGCCGACCTCAGGTGATCTGCCTGCCTCGGTCTCTGAAAGTCTTGAGATTACAGGCGTGACCACTGCACCTGGCCTACTTTCTTTTCTTCTGCATAGGCAGAGCTGGTTGGGTTGGGTTGGTTTGGTTTGGTTTGGTTTTCTCAAGTTTTGATCCAGTGACAGTTAATCAATGGAAGTCTAAAGAGGCAAAAAGAAATCCAGACTCCTCCCAGGAAGAATTGCCACTTAATCCCACATTGATTAGTTCCTTTACAGCACAACCCCAGGATCTTTCTAACTGACAATTACATTTGACCACAAAATCAAAAGTAGCTCTATGTTAACTAGATGACTAAAATAAACTGGTGAATTGGAATTGATAATATGCTGCCATCCCTTAAACTTTCCTGTTCTAAAATAAATTGCTTCTTTTCTTATTCTTCATATCTTAATATAATTAATATTTAATTAATATTGCCCTGGTTCTTATAAAAAATTTTGTTTTCCAGTTTTACAGTTAAAAAAGTGAAGGAAAATAATGTCCAATGTACTTTTGGGAAAACATTTTAAAGTATGATTTTTGGAGATTAGTAAATAGACTAGAAGACTCCTTTAAAAAAAAAAAAATGTGATTCTGTGCTAAGATCTTCCTTCTGCCTTATTCTGATCTGAGTCAATCCATGTAGACAAAGAAGCCTGAGCTGCTATCTAACGAACCCAATCTTCTCACTTTACAAATGAGGAAAAATAACTTACAGATGAGTTAAAGTGACTTGCTCAAATTCTAGCACACATCTTTATTCTTTCAAACCACTAACACAGAATATCAATGATGAAGGAATTCAGAGGCAAAAGATTGCTCTAGTGTGGGAATGTTACAGAAAACATCATGGAGGAACTGAAATTGAAAAGAAGTAAGCATTTTTTTTTTAACCAAATCTTACTTTTCCACTGAAATAACTTAGGCCAGCAATAGAAAATTTGGAAAATGGTAAAAAGTACACAAAAAAGTAATGGGATAAATTGCTAATAACCTCATCCCATAAAAGAGTTATACAGCGCCTTTCTCTACAGTCTTTTCTCCCCCAGATAATTATTGTGGTTGTTTTTCTATTACTGTGATTATACTACTTAGCAAGAAACATTATAACTCAAGGACTATTCAATATTATAATAAACTATTCATAAACATCACTTTAATTGCTGCATAGCAGTCCGTTATAGAGGTTTTACCATAGTTTTCTTAACCTTGATCTTATTTTTGAGTAATTAGATGGAAGGGAAACATTTAAATGAAGAGAAGGAAGGTATCTAAAAGAAGAATATGTTTTTACAACAAATGAAAACACCAAACTATTCACAGCTTTTATATTTGAGCTTTGCGGTTGTGGGTGATTTTTGTTTTATTCTCTGTATTTTTCTCAATACTATAAAAACACTAGCAAGAACACCTACTTTTTTTGAGCACCTACCATGTACTTTATGCCACAGATGCATTTTCTCATTTAGTTGTCATAACAACTAACCAAAATTGCTATTATATCTTCATTTTAAAAATAAGGAAAATGAGACTTAGAAATATTAAGAGATTCACAAAAGGGCAATGACGGAACAAGAATTTGACCCCAGGTCCATCCAAGGGGAAACCTGCTATTCTTAACCACCATGCTGCATATCCCAATGTTTTTATGAGTATGTACTATACTTTATCATCAGAGAACTATTCTTAGACATGGATATGGTTGGCAAATAATAGCTCATTTCTGATGTAAGCCGATAGCTTGTTACACAGAGTATAAACAACAATCTACCAAAATCCCAGAAGAGCTAAGAAAATCATCAATAAATAAAATCCCCTCAGTTATGGCTAAGGTCTTTAAAATTCAGATATGTTTCAGGTTTCTCTAAAATTCATTTAAAATAGTGAGAGGAAGCAGCGTTAATTGTAGCTACGTGAATGAAGTCTGGATTCCGCAACTGGATGAAAATTGATTATACTAAAAGTAGTCTTCTGTAATTAAATGAAAACTGTGCTCTGCACTTTAATTAGTCAGCAGTAACTCATTTTAAGTGGTAACAGTGAGTTCTGGTGTATCTCATTAAGTGAGAGCCCAGCAGCTCTACCTCAGCTGAGGTTCTTTCGGTTTTCCAAAGGAGCCTTATTTATGTATCTACTGCTCTAATTTCAAGCTGCAAGAAAGGTAATGCATTCTTTGGTAACTCAGATGTACACTCCTTCTCATTCTTTCATGCAGAAAACTTGTAATATGCTTTAAATTCCAAGGACTCTCACTGGACGAACGTATTTGCCTTGGAAAGTATGTGCAGTCATTGGCCTCTCATATCACCCAGTGGGAGTCTGGGAAAGTCAGCAAACATTATGAAATTCACTTGATAGATTTGTCTTCCCTTCTACTGCAGACATGTTAAACCTGCATCTTTGAAAAGCTATTTAAAAAATGAATTCCCCCAAATTTTTTCCAAAGTTTTTAGTATCTAATAATTCAGGTTTCGTGGTATTAATAAAAAGGAAAGATTTGTTGTTGTTGTTGTGGTGGTGGTTGTTGTTGTTGTTGTTGTTGAGACGGAGTCTGGCTCTGTCACCCAGGCTGGAGTGCAGTGGTGCAATCTCGGCTCACTGCAAGCTCCGCCTCCCGGGTTCATGCCATTCTCCTGCCTCAGCCTCCTAGGAAAGATATTTTTTGTTTCGTTGTTTAACCTTACTTTTTAATTATAAAAGCAAAGCATGCTCATCATAGAAAATTTAGAAAGTAGGAGAAGTATGAAGAGGCAGGAAAAACATCCCTCATTATTTCTTCATTCAAAGACACATTTCTATTAATATAGTGGCATATTTCTTCCTAGTCTTTTATCTAGCCATGGCTATCGTATATTTGAGATCATTCTGTTTGCACAATGTGGTATTCTACTAGAAAAAGCCATTAAAAAATAAATTTTGAATTTTACTTCTGAGCTGAACCTGGATTCCTAGTAGCCATTCCATGTGCTTCCAGCATCATGGACATAGATTATCAAGATGCCTGCTGCCTTGTTGAGAGGAGGCCTTTGTCAAAGGGGTGGAACCTGTTTCTGTGAGAGGAATGAGAATTCTGGACATAATAAAGCAGGAGAAAGAGCTACTATTTATTTAGTAGTTTGGGATTATCACATTGGGCTGGTTCTTACTTCATGAACATTTGTATCTAAAAGAAATAAGATTATAATTACCACTCAAAGCAACTCTGAAGAAGAGTTCTTGCTTCAGGGCAGCCACAGCCCAGGCAGACCAGAAGGATTAAAAGGTGAAGGTTAACCTCAAGTCAGTGTGATGGTGTATCAACAAGTCACAGGACTTCAAATCATAGACACTGAGATTTGCAATTTGTAAAGAGTATGAATTTCAGTCCCAGATTCAGGTGTTCAAGGAATACTCATTGTTTTATTTGTTTGTTTAAAGAAAATAAAGTGGTTTCCAAGTGTCTCTCTTACCAGGCTGGCAAGGAACTTACTCTAGGGCGTGAAATATGAAATATGGAAGGCTTATGTAGTGTCAGAAAACAAGGACAGAGTCTCCCCCACCCGCCGCCCCCCTGCTTCCGGCTGTCATGGTGACCACTAACAGCCATCCAAGGCCAAAGTGGTTCTTTGAAATTCACTTTCTATTTCCGGGCCATGTGAGAACAGGGGTTCAAGTGAGCCCTCTTTATACATCCACAGTCATCCTCTCTGATATCAAGCTGGTTTGCCTGGGAAATAGCTAAAAACTGAGCACCAGTCTCCCACTAATCAGAACCTGCCACCCTCCATCTCTTTCCCTACCCCTGGAAAATTCCGTCTCTCTTAAATTCTTTAAGATGCTTGCTCCTTCCTCCTGCCCCTTGGGCCACTTAAAGTACTCTCTTGAGGCTTAATAAAATAGAAGTCAACCAGGGACAGCTCTTACAGCAAAAATCTTCTTCAGTCTGGGAACACACACCTCCCTTGAAGTAAAGAAGAGCAAACAGCCTGATTTCCCGTACAGAAAATGTGTGGGGAAACTACAAGAAAACAAAAACACAAAGTAGCATTTTTCAAAAAATCATCCTGCCACATAAAAGTCGTTGAAGAGGATTCAGTCAGGTTCACACCAGCGTCCCTCATTCTTTAGCACCAGTAGACCAAGTTTGCCATAATCTGACAAGTGTGGGCTTGGAAGGCAGATGGGGTTCAGATCCTGTGAGTCCTAGCTTTGGGGCCATAACCCTCCAGGCTCAGTTTTCTGCTGGCACAGTGCTTGACACAGAGTAGGATCAACTAATGTTTCATTCTCTTGTCCGTACCTGGCTGTCCTCCCAAGTCACTGCTCAGCCAGTCCCAAAGCAGTTGCTCTAATTCTTTATATGCTAGGAGCAATTCTGGGAGAGACTGCCCTTCCTAAAATGTAGCCTAGTGCCCACACATGAAACTGTATATAAGTAGTGGGTTTTTAGCTGAATTTGGCATATGTGATCCTGGTCTTTCTGATGGTAGTTATTCTCCTGCTGGAGAAAACCACAGCTAATCCACTTCAACGCTCTGACCAGTGAGTACCCTCCAGAAGCTCTTCAGCCACGCCTATCAATTGGATGTCGTCAGCCATTTTATTCCTCCTCAGAAGTCTCTTTTATCTATTAGGGAAAAAAATAAAAACCACCGATGATGTGGCATGTTCTTAAATCCATCTCCATTCATTTTTCCTGTCTCCCAGTCAGATACAGAGTTTTGGGATAAGATGCAAGCAGAATGGGAAGAAATGGCTCGGAGGAACTGGATATCTGAGAACCAAGAAGCCCAGAACCAAGTAACCATCTCGGCTAGTGAGAAGGTAACCAGTTCTGTTCCTATACATGCTGACTACTTTTCTCAACCTTTTTGGATCATATTTTATAGATTAGTCAATAGCTATTCTGTCAAAAACACAGTAATTAAAAAGAATTTAATGTCAATCTGACCTAGAAGAAATTCTGATAGAGACAATATAATTATCCAATGTCTGAAGGCAGCCAAGTTGGAATGAAATGCTCTTATTTTTATCAGTGTTCAGACAGACAGTTTGGCAGCCGACCAGAGCTTGGATCCTGACTGCTAGCCAGTTACTGAACTAGCTGACATTGAGGGTGGGTTGGAACAAGAATTGGTCTAATCTCACAATACTCTGTCAGCCAGTCATGTGAGTCCTGTTGACTTACCAGCAACAGAAGTGACACCAGTGGCATGGGAGTGAAGTGGAGACTTGGGGCTATATTTCACAGGTGGTCATTATATAGCTAGCAAAGAAACTCCGTGGAAAAGATGCTGTCACACAACCAGGTCAAGTCCCAAGAGGATTCCTTAGAGGTACTCCCCTGATAGGAGCCCCAGCAAATGCGCAAGTACAGTGAACAACCAGCCAAATCACTCATGAAGTCCCAGTTGCTCTAGGATTTATGCATTTATAAAACACTTGGTGGGGTTGGGGAGAACACTGGGGAATAAGTATAAATGACTTGAAAGAAAAATGTGGAACTTTCTTACCTAGAAAAGTATATATCACAATAGCCAAGATATAGAAGCAACCTAAGTGTCCATCAACAGACAAATGGATAAATGTGAGCCTGAACAACAGAGTGAGACCCTGTCTCTACCAAAAAAAAAAAAAATAGCTGGGCATAGTGGCACACACCTGTAGTCCCCAGCTACTCAGGAGGCTGAGGTGGGAGGATCACTTCAACCCCAGGAGGTCAAGGCTGCAGTGAGCCGTGATGGTGTCACTGCACAGCCTGGACAACAGAATGAGACCCTGTTTAAAAAAGAAAAAAAAGGAAAAGAAAATGTGGTACATATATACAATGGAATACTATTCAGCCATAAAAAAGAATGGCTTCCTGTCATTTATAACAACATGGATGGAACTGTAGGTCATTATGTTAAGTAAAATAAGCCAGGCACAGAAAGACAGACTTCTTATGTTCTTACTTGTTTGTGGGAGCTATATTTAAAACAAATGAATTCATAGAGATGGAGAGTAGAATGATGGTTACCAGAGGCTGGGAAGGGTAATGAGCAGGGGAAGGGGGTAGGGAACTGGGGATGGTTAATGGGTACAAAAATATAGTTATATAGAATGAACAACATCTAGTATTTGATAGCACAGTGGGTGACTACACTCAACAATAATTTATTGTACCTTTTAAAATAACTAAAAGAGTATAATTGGATTGTTTATAACACAAAAAAGGATACATGCTTGAAGTGATTATATCCCATTTACTGTGATATGACTGTTACGCACATCACATAAGTGTATGCCTGTAGGCCTGTATCAAAACATCTCATGTGCCCCATAAATACATATACCTACTAGGTACCCACAAAAATTAAAAATTAATTAATTAATTAAAAGAATAAAATAAAAACTATAAATAGATAAGTATGTATTATTTTGTGGTGGAGGAAGTCTCAATAATATTCAGTTCTGGACAGCATTCGTGATATTTTGCTAATACAACAAATATTTATTGAGCATCTACTCTTACACTAAGTACTGGGGATATGATGACAAATACTCTCCGATTTTAGTAGATCTGCAATCTACATAGTCATTAAAATGTCTCTCTCCTCCAACTACTCTGTCCCTCAATAGGCCAGGCAATCTCATAAAATTAAAACAACCGTCTCATTACAAGTAACTGTCTTTTCCACAAGGAAATCAAAGCTAAGTGAGAACACAGGACATTGATTCAGATCATCAGACTCTGGGCTGTAACTCGTGCCCCCGAGGTCTGCCTGAGCTCCATAGCCCCTTACTCCCAGAACCCCATACCCACACTAACCCCACGTAAGCCAGTCACACCCTGTGGCTTTTGATGGGGCATTTTGTCCTTCTAAGCACCTATGGAGACTGAAGGCCTCCACTTGATCTACTCTGAAACCTTAGTAACATCATCAATACACTAGCTTATTTGTATCTATCAAATTTAAAGGATTTTATGAAAATCTATGCAAGTAAAATTGCAACAAATAATATCTCTCAGATACTTCAGATGAGAGTTTAAGTTGGGACAAATTTTTTCAAAAACAATTTAGCTACACATTTCAAGGACTTAAGAATGGCTCATAACCTTTAACCTAATAAATCCCTCTGGGAGTCTGTCCTAAGGTAATAAGTAAATGCAGCAAAGATTTCTGCATGAGGCTTTCACCATAGTTTTATTTATGATAACAAAAAATGTAAAATAACCTGAATATTCATCAACAGGGGATTGAGCAAATAAATATAGCATATCCATAGGAATAATTTTAGTAACACAGAGAAACCACAATATAAAACTAAGTGAGGCCTAAGCTATAAGACTAAGTATGTAATATGTGCCTATTTGTTTAATTTATATACTCATAGAAAATACCAGTTATTTGTACATTCTGTATTCTTTAAATTTTTACAATTAAAAAAAATCTTTAACTTGAAAACATGCATTCTCAACAGGGCCAATATAGCCCCCAGTAGGCAAAAACTGGTGCAGGGTGAAGGCAAAAAAATTCTTAGCTATGACAATGGTTTGTAGTTCTCCAAAGGGCCCTAGTAGGTAAACAAATATACAGTATGTGAGATTCATATTTTGGGGGATGGGTGGTAGCACTTAGCAAAAACATGTCTAAAGAGTCAGTATTTTTAAAATCTTAAGGGGAAATTGTTGAAACGAAAAGAACAAAAAATATCAGAAGAAAGCAAACTCAAAAATAGTAGCTGTGGTCATATCTAGGTCGTGGCATTATAGGTAACTTTTTGTATCTTTTTATATCATTTAGTATTATCTAAACTTTATACAATGAAATGTACTATATTCATAATAAGGAAAAGCAGAAATTTAAATTTAAAATAAAAAATTAAATAATCAAAATAAATAAATTTAATTTAAAATTGTTTATTATGCTTTAAGTTCTGAGATACCTGTGCAGAACATGCAAGTTTGTTACATAGGTATACACGTGCCACGATGGTTTTCTGCACCCACCAACCCATCAACTACATTAAGTATTTCTCCTAATGCTATCCCTCCCCTAGCCCCCCACCCCACAACAGGCCCCAGTGTGTGATGTTCCCCTCCCTGTGTCCATGTGTTCTCATTGTTCAACTCCCACTTATGAGTGAGAACATGCGGTGTTTGGCTTTCTGTTCCTGTGTTAGTTTGCTGAGAATGATGGTTTCCAGCTTCACCTACATCCCTGCAAAGGACATGAACTCATCCTTTTTTATGGCTGCATAGCATTCCATGGTGTATATGTGCCACATTTTCTTTATCCAGTCTATCATTGATGGGCATTTGGTTTGGTTCCAAGTCTTTGCTATTGTGAATAGTGCTGCAATAAACATACGTGTGCATGTGTCTTTATAGTAGAATGATCCTTTGGGTATATACTCAGTGATGGGATTACTGGTCAAACGATATTTCTGGTTCTAGATCCTCGAGGAATCACCACACTGTCTTCCACAATGGTTGAACTAACTTACACTCCCACCAGCAGTGTAAAAGCGTTCCTGTTTCTCCACATCCTCTCCAGCATCTGTTGTTTCCTGACTTTTTAATGAGAACTTATTGAATGTGAGAATGAGAAGAGAAATCAATGGCTCACGCACTGGCCTTTTTCTGTGTTGCAGGGATATTACTTTCACACTGAAAACCCCTTCAAGGACTGGCCTGGAGCATTTGAAGAAGGCTTAAAAAGGCTGAAGGAAGGGGACCTGCCAGTCACCATCCTGTTCATGGAAGCAGCAATTCTTCAGGACCCTGGAGATGCAGAGGTGTCATTCTCCCTTCATTCTGCCAGACTCAGAAAGGGCATGTGCTAACGAGGGACAGATAACACAGAACTCTGCTGGGTCACCTTTTCATCAAGTAAAGGTTCCCAGAGGAGTTAACCTAGCTTAGTCTACTTGTTTAAAAGTTACAAATAGGTACCCATTTTCTAACCACATTTCTAATTGGCAGTGTTTACAGTGCCTATAGATAAAGATTGGGGGCAGGAAAAGAAAAATCAAAATTACCAACCTGGAGGCTTATCAGTAGTTTTCTTTTTTTGAGACGGAGTCTTGCTCTGTCAACGAGGCTGGAGTGAAATGGCGCAATCTCAGCTCACTGCAACCTCCGCCTCCCAGGTTCAAGCGATTCCTCTGCCTCACCATCCCGAGTAGCTGAAATTACGGGTGCCTGTCACCATGCCCAGCTAATTTTTGTATTTCTAGCTGGTCTCGAACTCCTGACCTCATGTGATCCACCGGCTTGGCCTCCCAAAGTGCTGGGATTACAGGCATGAGCTACCGTGCCCAGCAGTAGTTTTCAAGGGACAGTATATAGTGATGTCTGGCTCATGTGTCACGCTGTACATCACCCTTGGTTTACTCACGCCACATTTATTGAACACATACTATGTCCCAAAAATTATACCAGGTCCTGGCTTAAAATATTGAAAAGCTGGGAAAACATATCAGATGGAAAACACGTTTATGGTCTATCTGGGAAAACGAGTAAAAAAAATCAATGTAGTGTAATAAATGCAATGTCAGAGTGTGCACAGGATGCTGGGAGACTAGAAACCATCCAGCTTTTCTGCATAAGTGGAGCCAGGGTCAGGGCAGGAATTAAAGGCAATAGGGGAGTCAAGTTTTTGTTACAAGGGAGCGCTATGTGGGTAGGCAGAGGGGCATGAAGCATCCTGTTAAGTGGAAGAGGGGAGGAGAGAATGATAGAGGGAAGGCAAGAAGAGATAGGCAAGAATTTGAAATTCATCTGAAAGCCATGGGAAACCACTAGGCGCCTGTACTCAGGAGAGGCATACCAACAGATTGTGCATTAGAAAAACCCCTTTCTCTGAGATGAGAAGAGTGATTAGAGACAGAGGCTGGGAGACCACCAAAAAGCTTCTGCAGTCCTAATCCCCTAGATTCCTAAATCTGTGAAGGCCTATCATAAGATAGTGTCAATATAATGGTTTCTTCTTTCATTTGTAATTTTCAGGAATCATCATATAAGGGATATTCCCAAGGGAATCTGCAGAAATTGTAGGGACCGGTATATATACTGGTGCTGAGAATACAATGTAGAATAGTGGTTAAGCATCTAGGCTGTGCTATCCCAACTGCATAGGTTCAGATCCCTGTTCTACCTGTTAGCCATGGGACCTGGGGCAAATCGTTTAAACACTCTAAGTTTCAGTTTCCTCATCTGTAACATGGAAATCCTAATAGTAACTATCTCATTGGGTGTTGTGAGGATTAAATTAGTCCTCACAAATTAAGTGCTCAGCTCAGTGCCTGGCACATCAACATTTAGCCTTCATTTTTATTATTGGTTGTATTTTATGTAGGAAGAATGAGTAAACTGATCACTAGTTAAATCTTGTAATATCTTGTTGGTCAAAAGGCTTACAGTGAAATGGGATTAAACTGAAAGCTGAAATTCTGAACCAAAATATTAGAATTTTTAAAAGATAGGCTGAGCGTGGTGCCTAATGCCTGTAATCCCAGCACTTTGGGAGGCCGAGGCAGGTGGATCATTTCAAGCCAGGAGTTCAAAACCAGCTTGGCCAACGTGGCGAAACCCTGTCTCTACTAAAAAATACAAAAAAAAATTAGCTGAGTGGGATGGCTCATGCCTGTAATCCCAGCTACTCGGGAGGCTGAGCTGGGAGAATCACTTGAACCAGGAGGCAGAGATTGCAGTGAGCTGAGATCGTGCCACTGCACTCCAGCCTCAGTGACAGAGCAAGACCCTGTCTCAAAACTAAAATAAAATAAAAGATATGTGCTCATTGTAGAAGAGGAAATTATTACACTAATATGAAACTATAGGCCACCCCCTAAAAATAATAATGTCATCTTACGTTTGTAAATGCTATGTATTTTACAAGGCGTTTTCAAATATATTACATTATTTGACACAACAGCCCGGGAAGATTTTTTTAAGGACATACTATGATCTCAGATTCATAAATAAGAAAATGAGGGGCTGTGGTAACTAACAAATCCCAGACAAAGACCCGGGGCTTCTGAATCTATGGAGACCTCAAAGTTAAGGTAATAACACTGCAGACAGTGAAAATGACACCATGGCCAAAGGCTGGAAAAACGCCCCCAGAGAAAGACTATTTCACCAATCTTTTCTTAAGAAGCATTCTAAGATATATGGAAGGTGAAATCAAAATAGAGGTTTCTGTCTGTATGTTTAAGAGATTTAAAAGAATCAAGCATATTTGGAGGGGGGAATAATCAGTATTTTTATGAGTTTATAAGGTATATGTAATAATAACCCATGAGAGGAAAAGCCAGTACCATTCAAATGGCACTTTAAGATAACTGTGCTTTCCTAGAGTTTTGTTTTAAAATGGTATTATCTAAAATAGTGTTTGGGGAGTGTGTAAAAGTGTTTGGGGAACGTGCAACTCTCCCAGCCTTGGGAAGGAGAGGTACACGCTCCTCAAACATTTTTAAACCCTAAGACCCTAATATACCTCCACCCCCAGCAAATTTGAAGACAATGTGTGTAATGAGAGGTTTCTGCTTGTGTGTATTACTCTTATAACAGTGTGAGAGTTATTGTTCTTATGAGTATATAGAGAAAAATTTGCTGTGTTAAAAACTTTAATTCTAGATATAAAAACATAAGCTATCTGCTTGAAGATGTTCTTCATGTTATTTACAATAGCAAACAATTGCAAGCAACTTAAAGCAATAAGGGAATTGTTGAGTAAATAATGGAATATCCATTCAACAAAATCCAAATTAAAAATTACGAGGATTTTGTAAAAGCATGAAAAAGGGCTTAAGGTATGATGAAATGTATAAATGTAGACTATAAAATTATGTCTACATTATGATTATGTTATGTGTTTTGTGCATTTTAACAGTGATTACATTAGAGGAATGAACACATCATAGGAGATTTTGTTTTGCTTTTCCTATTTCCTAAATCTCCTGTGACTTCTTCTAGTAAGTGACTTTCATTCATACAAGCTAAGTTAATATTGTACGTCTTGAGATTCCTTATCGTAAACTTCATTTTGCTACATTTCTGGGTTATATTTCCACCCCTTTTCCTCACAATTTTATAATTTTATATATTTATCTTTTGGTTTTAAGATACCTAATATAACAAAATCTCAGAAATTCAGAGGTTTCCATCGCACTGGGTTATAGGAAAGGATAAATACTGAACGAGTTTGGAAATAATGACAGAGGATCTTGACCCAGATGTCACAAGAGAGTTTGAATGAAGAAATGCATATAATATTTTTCCCTTTTATATAGCGCTCACATCTGAGACAGGTTGCTCTGCATAGGGGATCCATCACAGGTCAACAAACCAACTGAAGCACGTGAGTAATTCTGCTTCATCTTGCAATGTTAACGTTAGTTGTCTTTCGTAGGCTTGGCAGTTCCTCGGGATAACCCAGGCGGAGAACGAAAATGAACAAGCAGCTATTGTCGCCCTCCAGAGGTAAACGAAGCTAAGTGCAAAATCATGGGCCTGGTGGGCACTTGTTAATGAACTTCCTGTTTCAAATTTGTCTTTTGATCTTTACTGAAGTACAGTGTAAAGAATTTGTAAAGGATAAGTGCTGAGATACTGCATGTCACTCACACGCAGCTCTGAAAAACAACTTAGAATGAAGTAATGTTCCTAACGATGTCTTGCCATCTGCAAATCAATGGACATTCACTGGCACCAGAGAAAGCCTGTGTTAAACCCAGTCATAAAGTAGACTCATTGAATAAATAGTTCCTTTTAACGTTTTAGCCTTCTGAAACATCTGAAAATATTCTTCAAAAAAAAATAAGTGGAGGACTGACTAATGGTCTGGATGACGTTGTGGCAGGAGGGATGGGAACAGTGGGTGTGTGTAATATTACACCCTACTTGACTAGAGCTATTTAAACCCTGGAAAAGTAGCCTCTGCCAAATAGACTTCCACTTTCCCTACCTTTTCTTGTAAGTGCCTTTAATATAGTGCTATAGGAAGAGAATATATACGTGTGTGTATACATATGCACACACACACATATATATTCCATGTTATATGTATAGTGTTTATATGAATGTACATACATAATGTATGTGTATAAATCCTATAGCTTTGGGATCTCAGATTGTAAGAATTCTAGACTCTTGAAATTCTAGGGCTTTACAATCTTGGAATCCTAGATTTCAAGATTCTGTTGGTATTTGATGAAGTAATGGTGACTGGGGTGTGGCCCTGCCTTCAGAGCCTTTTCCTACAGATGAGAGAATTGGGGATCAGGAAAGGTCAAGGTCACACAGAGAGTATGTAACAGAGACGGAACTTAAACCCTCATCTCTTGACTCCAAATCTGGCGCTCTGAGTCAGTGGTTCTTAACCCTGTACACACATGCACATTAGAATCGTTTGGAGGGGGAAAATAATGCCCAAGCACAGCCCAAAGATGATCATTTAATTGATCAGGGCTGGGAACCAAGCAGCAATAGTTTTAAAACTCCCAGGTGTTTGTAATATGCATCCAGAATTAAGAACCTCTCTACCCAGTGCTGATAAGTTTCTGGGAGATTAGGCCCACCACGGAGTGGTATTATGTACTGCCTAGGGCTTGCTCCTCAAAGTCTTATCCAGAGACCTCATCATCACCTGAGAACTTGTCAAACCTGCACAATCCCAGGCCCACCCCAGTAGACCTACTGGATCAGAATGCAGATTTTATAAGACCCCCCAGATGATTCACATGCACTTCAATTTGAAAATCCTTTGCTAGAGGCCAGTGGAATAGAATGAGGGGGAGTAGCTTTAGCCTGTGTCTCCTGTAAACACACATCAGTAGTTCTGAAAACACAGGGATTTCCCTCCCCTTTGCAAAAGACTGTACAATCTTTCATATCTAGATGTCTACATTCAAGTCAGTTCTCTTTGGGGATAATAGATATTTAATATATTGGTAGTAGCGGCCAGACGTGGTGGCTTACACCTGTAATCCCAGCACTTTGGGAGGCTGAGGCGGGTGGGTCACTTGAGGTCAGGAGTTTGAGACCAGCCTGGCCAACATGGAAACCCTGTCTCTACTAAAAATGCAAAATTAGCCGGGTGTGGTGGGCATCTGTAATCCCAGCTATCTGGGAGGCTGAGGCAGGAGACTCACTTGAGTCCAGGTGGCAGAGGTTGCAGTGAGCCGAGATCACACCACTGCACTCCAGCTTCAGTGACAGAGTCAGACTCCGTCTAAAAAAAAAAAAAAAAAAAAAGAGCAGCATTAAAATAATGATATCCCCTATTTCTCATTAGATCTCATTAGATTAAGCACTAATAAATCATGTGCAGGGATAAACCACATAGTTTTAAAGCTACTTATTAAAATTACCAAACCTAGCAATCATTAGGGTAAGCTTTAACTTTCTTAAAAATATGCTGAGATCTCCATTTTTATGTATTTAAATATGGTGCTTTCCAGGGACTTGACATAAGCAAGCTTACCAATGCTTTTGCAGTATTTAGTTAATAAAGACCCCCCACATTTTCTGAAGAACTGTTAGATGTGGCTCAAAAAAAAAAAAATCTGTAATTGGCTTCTTTTTTTTTTCAGGTGCTTAGAATTACAGCCCAACAACTTAAAAGCTTTGATGGCCTTGGCTGTGAGTTATACTAACACTGGCCATCAGCAGGATGCCTGTGAAGCTCTGAAGAATTGGATTAAGCAAAATCCAAAGTACAAATACCTTGTGAAAAGCAAGAAGGGATCTCCAGGCCTCACCCGGCGGATGTCTAAGTCTCCAGTTGATAGGTATCCTTCTCGTTATATTACAGCTGGCAGTAAACACCCACATATACAATGAATCACCTAAAGGGCAACTAATGAGCCTCACACCCCTGACACCACCCACTCCAGAATGGTTTGCAGGACAGTATTCTGCTGGAGGAGCATCACTCATTGAAAGATTAATGCTTAGACCAGGGCCAACCTTCCGGCACATGATCTACATAGTGGGCATTCACAGACATTTATCTGAGTGCCACATTTTAAAGTCAAATGCTTTGGACACATAATTCACCCAAGGTGAAGTATAATAAATACTAATGCTCCAAGTTTTATCCAGCCTGAGAATTAGGAATGGGGAAAATGAAAGTCTGGTCTTCCAGAAATTTTGTTTTGTGTTTTTTTGTTTGTTTGTTTTTGTTTTTGTTTTTGTTTTTGAGACGGAGTCTCGCTCTGTCGCCCAGGCTGGAGTGCAGTGGCGTGAGCTCGGCTCACTAAAAGCTCCGCCTCCCAGGTTCACCCCATTCTCCTGCCTCAGCCTCTCCGAGTAGCTGGGACTACAGGCGCCCGCCACCACGCCCGGCTAATTTTTTGTATTTTTAGTAGAGACGGGGTTTCACCGTGGTCTCGATCTCCTGACCTCGTGATCCGTCCGCCTCGGCCTCCCAAAGTGCTGGGATTACAGGCGTAAGCCACTGCGCCCGGCCTAGAAATTTTGTTTTCTATCAGCAATAAATCCTTATGTTAAATCCTTACTCACTGAGGCCTTGGGAAACTTAGCGGTGGGGCTTTCCACATTAACACTCATAGAGTCAACAGAACTCGCCTCATGAAGACCTTACTTAGCACAGTCTGTATCCGTGTACAACAAAATAGTTCATGAAAATCAACCGTATTTTAAAACATTCAGCATTAATAGTCCTCTCATTAAGTTAAGGTATTTTAAGCAAAATTTTCCAGTCTGTAACGAAGAGACTTCTTGAAATAGAGTCAAGGGATTTAACAGTAAATCATTTATGTTCTGACTATTAGGATTACAAATCTAACTTTTTTTTCTCTTGTAGCTCTGTTCTGGAAGGCGTGAAGGAATTATATCTGGAAGCTGCCCACCAGAATGGAGATATGATAGACCCAGACCTACAGACAGGTCTAGGGGTTCTGTTCCACCTGAGTGGAGAATTTAATAGAGCAATAGATGCATTTAACGCTGCCTTAACTGTTCGGCCAGAGGTAAGACAGCACAGCACAGCACAGCACAGCAAGAAACCACAACATTCTCTGTAACAAATAAGTTTTCACAGGCTACACCGTCCATATTTCTTCTACACTTTATTTCCCTGACTCCAGTGGTTTAAAGTGATGGGTATTAATAATGTGCTACTGTGGCTGTTCATATTGAAATACCTAAAATAGAATCACTAATTACATGACAACATCGAATGGTAGCTGTTCGTTGACGAGTGAAAGTCATTCGCAAAATTGTCCGTGAAGATCTTTTAGTAATTCACCTGGCCATGGTCTCCATCCATAAGCACTGAATAAATTTTTAGCCATCTTCCTTTCTCTGCAGAGAAATACAGGAATGCTCTGTCATTGTGCCTTGTACTGGGTTGTTAGAAAGTTCTGATTTTGTCATCAGGACTATTCACTATGGAACCGTCTCGGCGCGACCTTGGCGAACGGAGACCGCAGCGAGGAAGCCGTGGAGGCCTACACGCGAGCACTGGAGATTCAGCCGGGATTCATCCGGTCCAGATACAACCTGGGAATAAGCTGCATCAACCTGGGCGCCTACAGGTGAAGTATAGCAACAGGCCAAGGATGAAGGCCATGCCCAGGACTGAGGTCGAATAATCCGAAAGGTTGTTTCCAAGTAAAAATGCCTGCCTTGGTAGGAGTATTCTTCCTCCTCCCGTTAAGGGTGAATGTGAAGCCTTCACATCCCAAGGCCTGTTTGAGCAGGAACACTGCAGTTCTCTGGTTCTCAATCTTTAGAGAGCAGCAGTTGGCTCCACATCTTGGGAAATGCAGATTCCCAATCCCTGGCCCCTGAGATTTGGATTCAGTTGGCCTGGATTAGGACAAGTTATCAGCGTTTTCAACACCCCCAAGGGCAACTCTTCAAGAAATACTACCCGTCAATCTTTCATTTTCCACTTAAGGAAAAAAGAGCCTTGGGGGTGTGGGCAAGGGGACCTGGCAAAATGACTTCAGAAATTCCCAGAACCAGTGTTTAGCAAAGCAAAACCAAGAGTCCAGGTTTTCTAAACCTAATATACCAATCAAGTTAGTTGGGAGAAAAAGAAAAAAACACAACTGGGCTTATAGTTTAAAATGCATTTCTCATTCTCGTCCTTCGTCATTAAGGTCTGCGTCCTCCCTTTCTTTTTCCCATTACCAGGGCCTAGAAATGACCTTTATTTCTTTCAGATAATGAAAGTATGAGTAATCTTTTTCTTCTTTCTTTTCCCATTTTTTCTATTTTCTAAATAAACAGGTATTACTTTCATAATTGGAAAAAGAACTAAATGTTATTTTTGAACCCCACAAAAAATGTAAACCCTTTCTCATTCTCTGAAAGAGCCAGGCTTTAATAATCAGACAAGCCTGGGTTAAAATCACAGCTCTGCTATGTACCAGTTTTGTGACTCTGGTCTATAACTTTTAGCCTCAATTTCTTCACTTGTTAAAAAAAGAGAGAGAAAGAGATAATGATTATTTTTCAGGATTATTGTACAGGTTAAATGTAATTGCCTAGCACAGAGCAGATGCTCAATGCCTGGCAGGCATTTATTATGACGATTATTATTTTTGCATCATCATCCTTATTACTATTTATTTAGTAAGTCATCAGAGAACTATATAACTAGATTTCACTCTTTTGACATCTGAAGAATGACTGCTTCTGAACTGCACTGGTGCATTTTGCCACTGGCAAACATTGAGACCCTAGAAAATAGCCGTTGCACTGTACGAAAAAACTCTTACAAAGAGCATTAGTCACTGGATTAACTGTGTCAAGAGAATTTTCTCAGATCAAAACCAGGAAGAGTAAATGACTCCTTATCAAGCGGCTTGTTTTATTTTATGGACACTGTGAAATGTACCACTGCAAAGGCCCTGTTTACATCAGCTGTGCAAAAGCCCAGAGCTGACTCTGTGCCACCCCCTACACATCAGCTGTCCAAGCCCTGCGGATGTCTATTTTGTATCCTAACTTCATTCCTGGCTTCATCTTATTTTCCCAACCAGATTTCCTATTTACCTCTTTCATTCACTTTTTTTCTAGATATGTTGTGTATATGTATTTTGTGAGACACCTTAGATTCCTTTTTTTAGAACAAGGGAGATGTAAAAAAAAATACATATATATATATATATATATAACATATAATGTAATTTTTTTTTTTTTTTTTTTTTGAGTCAGAGTCTCCCTCTGTCGCCCAGGCTGGAGTGCAGTGGCGCAATCTCGGCTCACTGCAAGCTCCGCCTCCCGGGTTCACGCCATTCTCCTGCCTCAGCCTCTCCGAGTAGCTGGGACTACAGGCGCCTGCCACCACGCCCGGTTAATTTTTTTTTTTTTTTTGTATTTTTAGTAGAGACGGGGTTTCACCGTGGTCTCGATCTCCTGACCTCGTGATCCGCCCTCCTCGACCTCCCAAAGTGCTGGGATTACAAGCGTGAGCCACCGCGCCCGGCCAATGTAATTGTTATAATTGTTCTTACAAAAGAATGTAATATATAAATATTACGTACATTTTATATATATACTATATATATTTTATATATATATTTTTTCAATTAAAGGAGGCTTTTATAAAGCTCCTAGATGAGTTTTTCTTAATTATAACTTCTTAGGGTTAGAAAACCATACTTGAGCAGCCAATAAAATACTTTCTTGGCATTCACAGATACAAAATTCAGCAGGGTTACTATTTGCAGGAACCCATGAAGGCTCATGACAGGTAAAAATGGCCACCTCCGTTAAGGTGTAAATTTTAAATCCTCAAGCAGAAAGTCTCCCATACTGGAACAAGTCAATTTTAGGGTTGTCCGATAAAACACAGAATGCCCACTTAAATTTGAATTTCAGATAAACAACAAACAAGTTTTTAGTATAAGTATTTTCCAAATATTGCATGGGATATTACTGTACAATTGGCCCACCATATCCATGGGTTCCTCATCTGTGGGTTTAACCAGCTGTGGATTGAATACATTTCTTAAAAAATACAATTTTTTAAAAAACAATATAGTATGACAAATACATAGCATTTACATTTTATTAGTTATAAGTAATCTGGAGATGATTTAAAGTATATGGGAGGTATGTGCAGGTTATATGCAAATACTATGCTATTTTATACAAGGGGCCCGAGCATTCTCAGATTTTGGTATTCTCAGGGGTTCATGAAAGCAATCCCCCACGGATACCAAGGGATGTTTATCTGAAGTTCACATTTAACTATGTATTCTGTATTTTTATTTGCTAAATCTGGCAACACTACTCAGTTGGCTACTTTGGAACATATCGACCAAGTTTTGTGGGTCTTTTATTGTCATGCCAGATGGGGGATATCTGAGAAGTGGTAAGAATTTTGTGCTTTTTCCTGGGGAAAAAAAACAAAAAAAGACCATCAAGTGAGACGTAATTTTTTTTCTTTTCTTTTTTTTTTTTTTTTTTTTTTTTTTGAGATGGAGGCTTGCTGTCACCCAGGCTGGAGTGCAGTGGCACAATCTCGGCTCACTGCAACCTCTACCTCCCAGATTCAAGCAATTCTCCTGCCTCAGCCTCCCGAGTAGCTGGGATTACAGGTGCCCACCACCATGCCTGGCTAATTTTTATATTTTTAGCAGACATAGGGTTTCACCAGGTTGGCCAGACTTGTCTCAAACTCCTGACCTCAAGTGATCTGCCTGCCTCAGCCTCCCAAAGTGCGGGGTTTACAGGCGTGAGCCACTGCGCCCGGCGAGAGAGAGACATAAATCTTAAATGAATTCTGAAAAGAAGTATAACTTGAGGTATAAGCGCATACTTAGGAAATAACAACCCTCAATAGAGAAAGGGCTCAAAAGGAAGCAAGGAGCTGGTTTAAGTACTTTCAAATTCACAAAAGTCTTGGGACCGCTCCCTCAAGAACTGCAGGTGTCGGTGTATGTAGCTGTAACACTTGCTGCTTGTCATCACATTTTCCATAAAGAGTCAAAGGCAAGCGCTATCCTGGTACCGTATACAATTAAAATAAGGACAGGAAATTGTTGGTGTGAAACTTGGCTGTAGCTCAAACTGTTATTTGTCAATAGAGCTCCAGACTAGAGCTTAGACCACTGAGTCTTAACCTTTTCAAAAATGAGGACTCCTTTTGATGAAAATTTTATCCCCCTTGATAGTAATATTTTTAGTATGAGTATAATGAGGGAAAGCTATAACGTGATGCTTTTAAATGAATGGGCTTTTTATTAATCATGACAATATACACAAACGATTTAAAATTATTTATACATACATGTGTGAAACATTTGAAAACTATTCACACATCTGTGTGTACAACCTTCTGAGTCCCCCAACAGGACTCTGAGTTCACAAGCAGGGGAACAGGTTTAGACTATCTTTTTTTTTTATTATTATTATACTTTAGGTTTTAGGGTACATGTGCACAATGTGCAGGTTTGTTACATATGTATCCATGTGCCACGTTGATTTCCTGCACCCATTAACTCGTCATTTAGCATTAGGTATATCTCCTAATGCTGTCCCTCCCCTCTCCCCCAACCCCACAACAGTCCCCGGAGTGTGATGTTCCCCTTCCTGTGTCCATGAGTTCTCATTGTTCAATTCCCACCTATGAGTGAGAACATGCGGTGTTTGGTTTTTTGTCCTTGTGATAGTTTACTGAGAATGATGTTTTCCAGTTTCATCCATGTCCCTACAAAGGATATGAACTCATCCTTTTTTATGGCTGCATAGTATTCCATGGTGTATATGTGCCACATTTTCTTAATCCAGTCTATCGTTGTTGGGCATTTGGGTTGGTTCCAACTCTTTGCTATTGTGAATAGTGCCGCAATAAACATACGTGTGCATGTGTCTTTATAGCAGCATGATTTATAGTCCTTTGGGTATATACCCAGTAATGGGATGGCTGGGTCAAATGGTATTTCTAGTTCTAGATCCCTGAGGAATCGCCACACTGACTTCCACAATGGTTGAACTAGTTTACAGTCCCACCAACAGTGTAAAAGTGTTCCTATTTCTCCACATCCTCTCCAGCACCTGTTGTTTCCTGATTTTTTAATGATGGCCATTCTAACTGGTGTGAGATGGTATCTCACTGTGGTTTTGATTTGCATTTCTCTGATGGCCAGTGATGATGAGCATTTCTTCATGTGTTTTTTGGCTGCATAAATGTCTTCTTTTGAGAAGTGTGTGTTCATGTCCTTTGCCCACTTTTTGATGGGGTGGTTTGTTTTTTTCTTGTAAATTTGTTTGAGTTCATTGTAGATTCTGGATATTAGCCCTTTGTCACATGAGTAGGTTGCAAAAATTTTCTCCCATTCTGTAGGTTGCCTGTTCACTCTGATGGTAGTTTCTTTTGCTGTGCAGAAGCTCTTTAGTTTAATGAGATCCCATTTGTCAATTTTGGCTTTTGTTGCCATTGCTTTTGGTGTTTTAGACATGAAGTCCTTGCCCACGCCTATGTCCTGAATGGTATTGCCTAGGTTTTCTTGTAGGATTTTAATGGTTTTAGGTCTAACATTTAAGTCTTTAATCCATCTTGAATTAATTTTTGTATAAGGTGTAAGGAAGGGATCCAGTTTCAGCTTTCTACATATGGCTAGCCAGTTTTCCCAGCACCATTTATTAAATAGGGAATCCTTTCCCCATTTCTTGTCAGGTTTGTCAGAGATCAGATAGTTGTAGATATGTGGCATCATTTCTGAGGGCTCTGTTCTGTTCCATTGATCTATGTCTCTGTTGTGGTACCAGTACCATGCTGTTTTGGTTACTGTAGCCTTGTAGTATAGTTTGAAGTCAGGTAGGGTGATGTCTCCAGCTTTGTTCTTTTGGCTTAGGATTGACTTGGCGATGCGGGCTCTTTTTTGGTTCCATATGAACTTTAAAGTAGTTTTTTCCAATTCTGTGAAGAAAGCCATTGGTAGCTTGATGGGGATGGCATTGAATCTATAAATTACCTTGGGCAGTATGGCCATTTTCACGATATTGATTCTTCCTACCCACGAGCATGGAATGTTCTTCCGTTTGTTTGTATCCTCTTTTATTTCATTGAGCAGTGGTTTGTAGTTCTCCTTGAAGAGGTCCTTTACATCCCTTGTAAGTTGGATTCCTAGGTATTTTATTCTCTTTGAAGCAATTGTGAATGGGAGTTCACTCATGATTTGGCTCTCTGTTTGTCTGTTATTGGTGTACAGGAATGCTTGTGAGTTTTGTACATTGATTTTGTATCCTGAGACTTTGCTGAAGTTGCTAATCAGCTTAAGGAGATTTTGGGCTGAGACGATGGGGTTTTCTAGATATACAATCATGTCATCTGCAAACAGGGACAATTTGACTTCCTCTTTTCCTAATTGAATACCCTTTATTTCCTTCTCCTGCCTGATTGCTCTGGCTAGAACTTCCAGCACTATGTTGAATAGGAGCGGTGAGAGAGGGCATCCCTGTCTTGTGCCAGTTTTCAGAGGGAATGCTTCCAGTTTTTGCCCATTCAGTATGATATTGGCTGTGGGTTTGTCGTAGATAGCTCTTATTATTTTGAGATACATCCCATCAATACCTAATTTATTAAGAGTTTTTAGCATGAAGGGTTGTTGAATTTTGTCAAAGGCCTTTTCTGCATCTATTGAGATAATCATGTGGTTTTTGTCTTTGGTTCTGTTTATATGCTGGATTACATTTATTGATTTGCGTATGTTGAACCAGCCTTGCATCCCAGGGATGAAGCCCACTTGATCATGGTGGATAAGCTTTTTGATGTGCTGCTGGATTTGGTTTGCCAGTATTTTATTGAGGATTTTTGCATCAATGTTCATCAAGGATATTGGTCTGAAATTCTCTTTTTTGGTTATGTCTCTGCCAGGCTTTGGTATCAGGACGATGCTGGCTTCATAAAATGTGTTAGGGAGGATTCCCTCTTTTTCTATCGATTGGAATAGTTTCAGAAGGAATGGTACCAGTTCCTCCTTGTACCTCTGGTAGAATTCGGCTGTGAATCCATCAGGTCCTGGACTCTTTTTGGTTGGTAAGCTATTGATTATTGCCACAATTTCAGAACCTGTTATTGGTCTATTCAGAGATTCAACTTCTTCCTGGTTTAGTCTTGGGAGGGTGTATTTGTCGAGGAATTTATCCATTTCTTCTAGATTTTCTAGTTTATTTGCGTAGAGGTGTTTGTAGTATTCTCTGATGGTAGATTGTATTTCTGTGGGATCGGTGGTGATATCCCCTTTTTCATTTTTTATTGCGTCTATTTGATTCTTCTCTCTTTTCTTCTTTATTAGTCTTGCTAGCGGTCTATCAATTTTGTTGATCTTTTCAAAAAACCAGCTCCTGGATTCATTAATTTTTTGAAGGGTTTTTTGTGTCTCTATTTCCTTCAGTTCTGCTCTGATTTTAGTTATTTCTAGCCTTCTGCTAGCTTTTGAATGTGTTTGCTGTTGCTTTTCTAGTTGTTTTAATTGTGATGTTAGGGTGTCAATTTTGGATCTTTCCTGCTTTCTCTTGTGGGCATTTAGTGCTATAAATTTCCCTCTACACACTGCTTTGAATGTGTCCCACAGATTCTGGTATGTTGTGTCTTTGTTCTCGTTGGTTTCAAAGAACATCTTTATTTCTGCCTTCATTTCATTATGTACCCAATAGTCATTCAGGAGCAGGTTGTTCAGTTTCCATGTAGTTGAGCGATTTTGAGTGAGTTTCTTAATCCTGAGTTCTAGTTTGATTGCACTGTGGTCTGGGAGACAGTTTGTTATAATTTCTGTTCTTTTACATTTGCTGAGGAGAGCTTTACTTCCAACTATGTGGTCAATTTTGGAATAGGTGTGGTGTGGTGCTGAAAAAAATGTATATTCTGTTGATTTGGGGTGGAGAGTTCTGTAGATGTCTATTAGGTCCACTTTGTGTAGAGCTGAGTTCAATTCCTGGATATCCTTGTTAACTTTCTGTCTCGTTGATCTGTCTAGTGTTGACAGTGGGATGTTAAAATCTCCCATTATTATTGTGTGGGAGTTTAAGTCCCTTTGTAGGTCACTGAGGACTTGCTTTATGAATCTGGGTGCTCCTGTGTTGGGTGCATATATATTTAGGATAGTTAGCTCTTCTTGTTGAATTGATCCCTTTACCATTATGTAATGGCCTTCTTTGTCTCTTTTGATCTTTGTTGGTTTAAAGTCTATTTTATCAGAGACTAGGATTGGAACCCCTGCCTTTTTTTGTTTTCCATTTGCTTGATAGGTCTTCCTCCATCCCTTTATTTTGAGTCTATGTGTGTCTCTGCATGTGAGATGGGTTTCCTGAATACAGCACACTGATGGGTCCTGACTCCTAATCCAGTTTGCCAGTCTGTGTCTTTTAATTGGAGCATTTAGCCCATTTACATTTAACGTTAATATTGTTATGTGTGAATTTGATCCTGTCATTATGATTTTAGTTGGTTATTTTGCTCGTTAGTTGATGCAGTTTCTTCCTAGCCTCGATGGTCTTTACAATTTGGCATGTTTTTGCAGTGGCTGGTACCGGTTGTTCCTTTCCATGTTTAGTGCTTCCTTCAGGAGCTCTTTTAGGGCAGGCCTGGTGGTGACAAAATCACTCAGCGTTTGCTTGTCTGTAAAGTATTTTATTTCTCCTTCACTTATGAAACTTAGTTTGGCTGGATATGAAATTCTGGGTTGAAAATTCTTTTCTTTAAGAATGTTGAATATCGGCCCCCACTCTCTTCTGGCTTCTAGAGTTTCTGCCGAGAGATCAGCTGTTAGTCTGATGAGCTTCCCTTTGTGGGTAACCCGACCTTTCTCTCTGGCTGCCCTTAACATTTTTTCCTTCATTTCAACTTTGGTGAATCTGACAATTATGTGTCTTGGAGTTGCTCTTCTCAAGGAGTATCTTTGTGGCGTTCTCTGTATTTCCTGAATCTGAATGTTGGCCTGCCTTGCTAGATTGGGGAAGTTCTCCTGGATAATATCTTGCAGAGTGTTTTCCAACTTGGTTCCATTCTCCCCGTCATTTTCAGGTACACCAATCAGACGTAGGTTTGGTCTTTTCACATAGTCCCAAATTTCTTGGAGGCTTTGTTCATTTCTTTTTATTCTTTTTTCTCTAAACTTCCCTTCTCGCTTCATTTCATTCATTTCATCTTCCATCAGCGATACCCTTTCTTCCAGTTGATCGCGTCTGCTACTGAGGCTCCTGCAATCTTCGCGTAGTTCTCGAAACTTGGCTTTCAGCTCCATCAGCTCCTTTAAGCCCTTCTCTCCATTGGTTATTCTAGTTATCCATTCTTCTAATTTTTTTTCAAAGTTTTTAACTTCTTTGCTATTGTTTTGAATTTCCTCTCGTAGCTCAGAGTAGTTTGATCATCTGAAGCCTTCTTCTCTCAACTCGTCAAAGTCATCCTCCATCCAGCTTTGTTCCGTTGCTGGTGAGGAACTGCGTTCCTTTGGAGGAGGAGAGGTGCTCTGCTTTTTAGAGTTTCCAGCTTTTCTGCTCTGTTTTTTCCCCATCTTTGTGGTTTTATCTACTTTTGGTCTTTGATAATGGTGATGCACAGATGGGTTTTTGGTGTGGATGTCCTGTTTGTTAGTTTTCCTTCTACCAGACAGGACCCTCAGCTGCAGGTCTGTTGGAGTTTACTAGAGGTCCACTCCAGACCCTGTTTGGCTGGGTGTCAGCAGCGGTGGCTGCAGAACAGCGGATTTTTGTGAGACCACAAATTCAGCTGCCTGATAGTTCCTCTGAAAGTTTTGTCTCAGAGGAGTACCCAGCCGAGTGAGGTGTCAGTCTGTCCCTACTGGGGGGGTGCCTCCCAGTTAGGCTGCTCAGGGGTGAGGGACCCACTTTAGCAGGCAGTCTGTCCGTTCTCAGATCTCCAGCTGCGTGCTGGGAGAACCACTACTCTCTTCAAAGCTGTCAGTCAGACAGGGACATTTAATTCTGAGGAGGTTCCTGCTGAATTTTTGTTTGTCTGTGCCCTGCCCCCAAAGGTGGAGCCTACAGAGGCAGGCAGGCCTCCTTGAGCTATGGTGGGCTCCACCCAGTTGGAGCTTCCTGGCTGCTTTGTTTACCTAAGCAAGCCTGGGCAATGGCAGGCGCCCCTCCCCCAGCCTCGCTGCCGCCTTGCAGCTTGATCTCAGACTGCTGTGCTAGGAATCAGCGAGACTCCGTGGGCATAGGACCCTCCGAGCCAGGTGCGGGACACAGTCTCCTAGTGTGCCGTTTTCCAGTCCCGTTGGAAAAGCGCAGTATTGGGGTGGGACTGACCCGATATTCCAGGTGCCGTCTGTTTCCCCTTTCTTTGACTAGGAAAGGGAACTCCCTGACCCGTTGTGCTTCCCGAGTGAGGCAATGCCTCGCCCTGCTTCGGCTCGCGCACAGTGCACTTCACCGACTGTCCTGCACCCACTGTTTGGCACTCCCTAGTGAGATGAAACCGGTACCTCAAGCAGAAATGCAGAAATCACCCGTCTTCTGTGTTGCTCAGGCTGGGAGCTGGAGACCGGAGCTGTTCCTATTCGGCCATCTTGGCTCCACCCCTAGACTATGTTTATGCGGCGGGGGGGGGGGGGGGGGGGCGGAAATAAAACTGGAGTCATTTGATGAGGTAAGTTCGACTATTCTGTTTCTCTCCAAATCCCTCTGAAACCATTACCACACACTTGGGGCTGGAAGCAGCCAGTGAATGAGAGGCTTTCAAGATCTTCCTTTCCCTTGAGTTCTTACAGGTCTGGGTCTATGAGAGAAAACTGGGAGACATCAGTAGAGCTGCCATCCTGTGAAGTAGGGGCAAAAAGGGCCTCTCAAGTAGGCTTCTTATGTCCATCCATTTATAAATCTCCCTCTCTTGCTTGATTACAAGAAACCCAGAAGAGGGTGTGATTAGAACACCCACTCCATTCCATTATCCAGGTTGCTACATACACCATGACCATTTCTCACTCACCTTTTATTTTCAGGCAGATCTAACGATATAGATGAGCAAATCCCTGGATTATGTGCATTAGAATTAGAAATCCAGTCTCATTTTCAAAGTTTCTTACCAGATGCTTATTACCTACCTTGCAGGATTAAATGAGATCAAGTGTATGAAAAGTTTTTGAGAAAAGTAAAGTGGATGCAAATTAAAGTGGCATGATTATTCTTCGGAAGGATCAGTTTGTCAGATATACTCTACAAGGTTGGGGTGAAATGGGGCTGCTGAAGAGGGCAGACCCAGCAGGTACTCCTGGCACCTGAGCAGCAGAGTGAACTAGTGGGCTAGAGGAGCTAGAAGGACTTCAGACAGCATCTAACTCGGCTTGTCTCAGACTTGGTGTTCTCAGGACCCCTCTACACTTGTAATAATTATTGAGAACCTAAAAGGGCTTTTGTTTATGTGAGTTATATCTATCAATATTTACTGTATTAGAAATTAAACAAAACATTGTTAAAGATTCATTTAAAAAGAATAAAACTCACTACATGTTATCATAAATAATATTTTTTACAAAAAATAATTATTTTCCAAAACAAAAACAGTTTAGTGGGAAGAGTGACATTGTTTCACATTTTTGCAAGTTTCTTTAATATCTTGCTTACTAGAAGACACACTCTCACACCTGCTTCTGCAGTCACTCTGTTGGGATATCATGTACCTTGTAGTCTCTGGAAAATCCCACTGTAAGCATGTTGAAAAATGAAAGCAAAAAGGTCAAATAACATCTTAGCTTTATCATAGAAATAATTTTGACCTCATTGATTCCCAAGCATCTCCAGACCACACTTTGAAGACTGTTGATCTTACTCAGTGATAAGCGCTTTCACATAGATTGATTCAACTGCACCTCCAAAGTTTTTAAATGTCTTTGATTATCCCTATTACACACTCAGGGAAAGTAAGCCTTGGAAAAAAAAAAAAACAACAACAAGAAATTTGCCTACTGCTAAATAACTGGGATTCCAGATAGGTGCCCAGTAATAAACTCAATCTACTCTAGCTGTGTTCCATACGTCTAGCACTAATGGGAAAAATTAGACCACTTTGTTTTTAAGTAGGGCTATATTCTTCCTCTTAAACTAGTTATAGAAATCAAATCTGCAAATGGATTAAGTGTTCAAATCATTCCTAGAGCAGGGGACAATCGAATGCGTTAATGAATTTGCACGGTTTTGCTATTATTCTTTCTCTCCCACGTGACATTCCTAAAATAAAATTTTCTTTTCTTTTCTTTACTTTTTCTTTTTTTTTTGAGACAGTCTCGCTCTGTTGCCCAGGCTAGAGGGCAGTGGTGTGATCTCGGCTCACTGCAACCTCTGTCTCCTGGGTTCAAGCGATTCTCCTGCCTCAGCCTCCCTAGTAGCTGGGATTACAGGCGCATGCCACTACACCTGGCTATTTTTTGTATTTTTAGTAGAGACAGGGTTTCACCATGTTGGCCAGGCTGATCTTGAACTCCTGACCTCAAGTGATCCACCTGCCTTGGCCTCCCAAACTGCTGGGATTACAGGCTTGAGCCACCATGCCCAGCCTGCTTTTCTTTTTTCTTTCTGACCTCACTGTATTTAATAATGACTGCTCACTAAAGAATATAAGAGAATTAGAAAGTTGTTCGTTTGATCATCCAGAACACGTAAGAGGTGATTTAAGATTTTAGATTAAAATCACTTAATCCAATTTTGTTTTGTTTTGTTTACGTTTGCTAACTCTGAAATGTGACGCATTTTAAAATATGTTTTTCTACCTTCTTAGAGAAGCGGTCAGCAATTTTCTCACTGCCCTCAGTTTGCAAAGAAAGAGCAGGAATCAGCAGCAAGTTCCTCATCCTGCAATCTCTGGGAATATCTGGGCTGCCCTCAGAATTGCACTCTCTCTGATGGACCAACCAGAACTCTTCCAGGCGGCTAATCTTGGTGACCTGGATGTCCTCTTAAGAGCTTTCAACTTGGATCCTTGAAGAAAGAATAATACCAGTACTAATAATCCCTGATCTGTGTGATTGTACTGAAAAATGAAAAACTATTTTATTATGAATTTCAAAAGGATAAATCAAATATTCAAAAGGCCATGGTCATATAGCCCAAGGAAATTAATTCCTGTGGACAATGCCCAGTCTCTGTTCAGATCCAAAAGCACAAAATGTTGTATATAGGGTCAAAGTCAGGTTCAAAAGAAGAATTAAGAGACTCAAGACAAACCAAGATAAAGTAACTGTGTGTTGAATACTCTTTCCGCAAGTTGCAAGCATACTGCAACACACGTTCTTTGGGTTTTTTGTCTCTCCTTGCAGCTGATGACACATCTGAGGAACTTGTTCATGGGAAACATGGAAAAAGCACTGCCTCAGATTGGGAAATTCTGACTGTTTCTGAACTGTCTTCTTTTGCAAGACTGAACATAGTTTGGGCCATTGGTGCATGCACATATATTAACTCGTGACTAAAGACAGGCATTGCTTAAACCTGTTCCAATTTTAACTTTTACTGTAGCCCTTTGATTCCAGAGAGGGAGCTTTGCTGGCAAAAGCAGTTTTTGCACTAGAAATTTTTGCTGTTCCCAATCTAAACTTTTCTGGGATTGTATATATGCACTTTAATATCTTATTTATGCCTTGCTGGAGTTTTGTTTTGTTGCTCCAATTTTTAACTTGGGGGTGAAAGATTTAAGAACTCAGCCTCATTAGATCAAAGGACCAAATAAACAATTCCTGAAAATAGTTTTTCATAGTGTAGGATTTTGCAAGACTGTTTTTCTTAAAGCAGATACGATGACATAAGGCGTAAATATGGCAAACAGATCTTTTCATTCACATGCTTTCTGGGTCTGTATGAACATAAGTAAGACACAAGGTACTGTCTCTTCATGCATTCTCTGCAGGAAGAAAGTTTGATGATATCGTGATTTCTATTGAGTTCAAATTAACTTGCTTAAGTGTCATACTTTACTGGCTTTGCCCTGCACACCAATATTCCTTTTAAACCATAAATATTTTAAATAATATTTCTTAAGAGTGATAAATAACATTTTTTCCTAAAAATTATGTTTTCTTAGTTTCATAATAATCTGCATTGTTCATCCCCTTGCATTCTAAGTGATAGAAGAGCAACACTTTCAAGCCAAATCTCACTGAATGCCAGTGATTTCATATGAAAGATGCATGCCTCTTTGGCTCTTTGAACATTTAGCAAGTATCAGGAATTTTCTATTAGCAGTGGTGTTTTAATTGGTTGAATTCCACTTAGTTCTCCAGAGTGTTTTGTATGTGTTTGGGGCTTGGTGATTATTTTGAAAGATACATTTTTTAAAGAATTAGGAACATTTTTTGCAAAATGCTAATCAGAATATAATTTTACCAATGTCAGTTATAGAAGTTATCCCATTCTTTACCTGGTCCCCTTCCTTCATCTAGAACCTTCCCCAAAGTATTGTTGAGCTTTGGTATAGAATGACAGGAATAGAAGTTATCCCATTCTTCTTTACCTGGTCCCCTTCCTTCATCTAGAACCTTCCCCAAAGTAGTCTAATCTTAACTTTTTATTTATGTTCTTTGATAATAATAGCTCATTCCACTCAAAATTATAGTTACCCACAAAAAATAAAACAACAACAACAAAAAAAACTCCACAGAATTGGGGTCAAAACAGTCTAATTGCCTGGGGAATAAGCTTCTACTAAGGAGTAAATGTGCACACGTGCTTATAAATTGAATGCAAGGTACAGGAATAAAATCCTCTCCTCTGTTACATTTGGGTTGTGAGAGGGCCTCAAGTCCTTGGGTTGTGAGAGGGCCTCAAGTTAACAGAAACCACAAGTGCTTGAGGCTTACATATGTTATAACCTATTCTAGTTTATAAAGACAAAGAGCTGAGGCCACTGTGAGGAGTGCCAGGTTTTGATATTCATTGTCAAAGTTCACTTGGGCCAGGTGATAGCTCCAGCTGGTCAGCAGAAGGCAGAGGCATTCAGGCGCTCATCATGGGTAGCAGCGACCACCCAGTCTCAGCGCATGCTTCTCTACAGTCTCAGCAGCAAAGTAAAGCTCAACAATACTTTCAAGAATGGTATTCTGAGAGTTGTAGAATTTGAGAAACCCAGTCTGGTAAGGACTGTTGGGGCCAGCCTCCAAGCCATGGCAGGGCCTGCTTGAATATGCCTGATGGAACAGCATCCATTCCTTCCCTGCTCCTTCCTCCTACCATCTCTGTACCTTGACCAGAAAGTTGGCATGAATAGTCCATGAGCAAAGGATTGAATAGCCTCTGAACAAAGGATTCAAAGCAAACTTTGGAAGTGTTCTGTGATGCCATTCTATACTTTGAGCAGCAACTGAATTTGCAGCCTGGATTTAAAGCCTGAAACTAGTATAAATGTCAAATAATTAATTTGTTGCTAAACGGTGGCAAATTTTGTGGCCCAAGTTTTTTTGCTATTGGAACACAAACTCCAAGGAGCTGTTTTAGGGAAGACTAAACGATCTTCCATTCTCACCATTATTTGGCAATTTGCAGAGCATTTTTAATAGGACTTTCTCCAGTATATGTAGTATCTGTCAGATCTAAGATTTTTATAGGCTGTCAGGAAGTCCAGAATTACGGCCCAAGAGGAAAAGAGTTGCATTTTTCAATAATACTTTTTATAAAATTAAGTTAACCATTATTAAAACATGAGTGACAGGCCAGGCATGGTGGCTCATGCCTGTAATCCTAGCACTTTGGGAGGCGGAGGTGGGCAGATCACGAGGTCAGGAGTTCGAGACCAGCCTGACCAACATGGTGAAACCCTATCTTTACTGAAAATACAAAAATTAGCCGGGTGTAGTGGTGTGCACCTGTAATACCAGCTACTCAGGAGGCTGAGGCAGGAGAATCACTTGAACCAGGGAGGCAGAGGTTGCAATGAGCCGAGATTGCACCACTGCACTCCAGCCTGGGTGACAGAGCAAGACTCCGTCTCAAGAAAAACAAAAAAATGACAGTTTATAGGAATAGAGCACCACCAAGAAATCAGTAGCAAGACTTTAGAACAGTCTTTTTGTATAAATGATATACAGTAAATGGTTTTTTAAAAGTGCATCTACTTTTTTTGGCAGAACTATTTTTGGCATCTCATCTTCATGGCATGAAATTGTCATTTAAATTACCCTTTCCGTTTGAAAGGGGAGGGTATCCTTATTTCCCTTCTGAGGTACTCTGAGAAGGCTTTGAGTTTCCTTTTTCATGTATTAATGTATGACAGCCTAACAGCTCCTAGAAGATGGTATTCTTACTAGAATGGCTACATACAGATGACTTCCAGGGACTGACTTCGCCTGTAGATTGAATGAAAATAAAGAGAAAGCCAGTGATTATTGCTGAGTTTCAAAATATAACCATTTCTAGTAGGCTACTTCTACGTGCTGTTGTACCTTCCTGGTGAGGAGGAGACAGAGGGATAGGGGAGAGGAGGAGGAATAAAAATCCCTCTCACTGGGCCAGTCATACTGATTCATTCCCTTTACTTCCTCCAAAACTCACTCCCCATGACTCCTGAAAAATGGGCAGATCTTGTCCACCAGGAAATTTTAATAGATACTAGGCACCGTGCTTTCTCAGCCAATCTGGATTCCTACTAGAACAGACAAGTAAGGAAACATAACTGGGTAGGAATGTCCACTTATGTTTCACAAACTCACTTTTAGAGTTTCATGCCACTTTCCTCATTCTTCTCTTTAAGATACTATTATATTGAACGTGGGCCCCATGTCTAAATACTTGTATAGATAAATATTTCTGGTATATTCTTCCCATACAAGTGAGACTTGAATAGAGTTGTAGCTAGTCCCACTTATAATAAGAGCTTCCAAACTCTTTATTATAAACTTTGTCTGTGAGCTTGGGAATATAGAGAAAGCAAGTTGGTCATTCTGAGACCCTTCCTCATTTGCCCTGAATCAGTTCCCCAAGATTGGACTGTACTTTAAGCTAGTTGTTGTAGCAGTGGTGGTTGTTGTTTTATATCTTGAGATACTTCTAGAACATTCTAGAAACAGGGTATTCTAAAGGCTTACTTTATATGCCATCCTTTTTGAACCCTCTTATTTTAGAAATTATTACACATGCACACTTATGATTTCAACCTTGTAAAATAATTTCAAATTCATTCTGTATCCACATTTTACTGCAGTTTCCCTATCATCTCAATAGTTATAGAACTGGTTGAAATTAAACTGTTTTGAACTAAGAAGTAGATACATATATCTATATATATATATATTTTTAAAGAGTGTTCATAGATAAACTCTGGCATAAAGTTTGTAAAAAGCAATTTTTTAAAAGCAAAACGTATAACCTCAGGTACAAAAATATTGCATGCGTTAGTATTGCAAATTTGCCTACTCAAATATTAACCAAAGCATGCAAGATAACTTGACTGAATGTAAATTTACACAGTGCATGATTAAATCTCATAGGTTAGCCTGTTGTTCCTTGCCTCTATACAAGGGAGCATTTTTATGAACTTTGTGTTACAGTTTTTCTATTTGCTTTTCTTATCCTATCCTTGAGATTGTTTTCATGCTATCACACTGAACTTTACAGATATTCACACATCTGGTTTGTACAGTGTTACCAGTGCCAAACTAATCCTCTGAAGAATCTGAGTACTTAGACATCTAAACACTTTTTCAAAAACCAGTTGAGGCACAACAGATCCAAAACTTAAACAAATCCAAGTGTCTGAATGCTACTAAACCAAATCATGTTGACTGCCTCAGCACATAAAGGTTTCGACTCTAAATTCTTAATATACACTTCAAAATTTTTCTAAAAGTTTGGGAATAAATTAGAAAAACTGATATTCTAAATAAGGTGAGGAGGTTGGGGTAATGTCAGGCATATCAAAATCATCACACAGCCAAGTAGATATGGGGCCTTAATTTTCATAAATGTCACATAGTGAGTGTTTGGGGTATCACAACGTCGTTCTGATACAGCCCTATTTGTATGGTAGTTGAGCTGCTTGGGCTAAATGTCCCTTGAGAGACTGGGCTTGATCAACAGGTCTAACAACACTGATATTTAGGGAGTGATGAGGTGATTTCATGGTCACTCAGAACGAACTCTGAAATCTTCTCACTGCCTTTTCCCATAACCCCTATTTTATGAGGAGACCAGAAAGGGAGACAGCAAAGCTCAGTGAGACCATATGGTCTTACATTAGTAACAGCTTTGTTACTCACTCCATATACCCCTGTACCCTCACACACATACCATGAGCCCAAAGACAGGATTCTACACATAACACACACAGCAAAGACCATTGTGGGGAGGCATTAAACAGTTAAGAGGAAAAAAAAACACAGAAAATTAAACTGCGAAGTTTAACAACCTCTCATGTGGTATTTTGCCTTGAATGAACTTTCCACTACCTGCAGCTTCTGCAGAAATACCAAAATAACACAGTCTAGAGACAAGTGTCCCAATCTCAGAACTGTTTTCTCAGGACCTTCTCTATAAGAGAAAACTAACTTGCAATGCTGCAGAATGTCAGAGCAAAACCCTGATGAGCTCCGTGGGATACTTAATAGAAGCCTGCACTCAAAATAATATTAAGATGGAAACAACTACAACAATTAGGCAGTTCTTTGCTCAACTATAAAATGTGTATCATTCATTGGGGGAGGGGGAGGGGGAGGGGTGGTGTTCTTTGGATTTCTTGGAAAAGGAAATGGTATAACACAAAAAGACTAAGAGGTATATACACTCAGCTTGGTAATTCGAGCATTTGGCATTTTCACTGAGATATGTAGCATTTCTGCATGGATACCATACAAGAATTCTGCCATGTGAGAAATGTGTTCATGATGGACTACATCACCAGTAGTTAAGGGAAATACAGCAAACTTAAGTTTTTACCAACTTCCTTTCATTTTTCCTATATATCATCTAACCCAAACTTTCTTCAATTTACATTGCCCAAATTTGTTTACATTGGTTGAAAAAAAACTGATTAATTTATTAAACTTTTTACAAACTGTAACAAACATTTAGCTATTTAGAAAAGACATTTCTACATGTTTTATATATCTATGAATATTGCATATCTAATCTAATCTAAAAATGTTGTTTTGAGACAATTCTTCTGTGATGCTTCCTCATCATGCTCATAAATGTTTAAAGTCTTGGGATTTCATTTTCAGGCTGAAATAGGTAACAAGAAACAAATTTAAGTTTAAATGTTTACATTGAGTTACTAAATTAATACCAATTCAAATTAAGTGACCTATAGTAAATTAATGGCAATGGGGGGGAGGGGATTTTAAAGTGATTGGCATATTATGTGATACCGTATCAGTGATTTAGTGAAATAATATGTATCATAGCACAACTCTGTTGGGTATTAAGGCTTCATCTTAGTATTTCCCTGCATTGCTCTTTGAAATAAAATTACTACCATAAAAATAACCTCTTATCATATTGATGTGTTTAATTTACTCAGTTGGCTTCTAATTTGCGTACCAAGATTAAGGTAGTATTTTTGTACTATTATTGGAAGCATGCCTTCCCTTTTTCACATTATTAAATTGTATTTATATTTGTGCAATTTTAAACTATGTTTTCAAATAAACTTGTCTGCGGCTTCAAGGTCTTTTCAGGAATCTTTCAAAATGGGATTTGGGGATCAGAACTGCTTCTGATCAAATGGAATCCAATTTGTACTACTGGCTAAAGGTCCTTTTATTAAATATTGAATATCACTACATATGATTTTGCATGAACTATCTGGAAATCAGGAATGCATTTTTGGATATAAAACAAAACTTTAAAAACCTTCCTCCTTTGTTAATTTTTTAAGACTAAAATATTATTTAACCTGAAATTGAATTTTGTGATTCTTTTTAGAATAAAAATATTACAATAAATTTCAGTTTTAGGGTCTTTTGGTTTTCTGGTCAGTCAATAAATATTTAGATACAAATTATATGCTGGCACCATTCTGGGCATAGGACACAGTAGTAAGTGAATGAAATCAAACTTGCCCTTGCAGAACTTAGATTTCTGTGAAAGGATGCCTACAAATACTTTAACAAATAAGAATGGCATGTGCTACAAAGTACTAGAACAAGGCAAATAAGTTATTATGAGAATGAGTGGAGGGGCTCTTTTATCTGTAGGTGGTCAGGAAAGTTTTCTCTTACATGACATTTAGACTGAGATTTGCTGACAAGTAGAGTTGGGACAACACTACTGGCAGAGCCAATAGCTTGTGCAAGATCCCAAGGCAACAATGAGCTTAGTGTGCATTCGGGAAGAAGGGGGGCCGGGGTGGTCGGGGCTGTGAGCTGCGAGGCCTTAGTAGACAGCCTGGCAGGTGGAAGACCACGGGAGGTCTTCCCAGAGCAGAGTCAAGGGCAAATTTGCTCCACGCAAAGATGACAGTGTTCAGACTGAGGTTTCTGTTTTTCCAAACCATTTTCAAATAAAGTCCTTGAGTCAGGTTGGTAGTGGAGGGAACTGCAGGCTAAGAGAAGAGAGCTATACAGCAAGAGACTGGAGCATGCCTTTCTCATTTGTCGCTGTTTCATCTTTCAATCTGAGGCAGCCCCTGACCTTCATAAAATTCCATTTTTCCCCTATAAAATCAAGCTGTACCTATTTCTTTCCCACTTTGCTGCTGTGCTATGTAAGGTAAAAATCCAACTATCTAGTGATAAACTGAGGCTTCTCCCACACTCCTTGAATATCTCAAGCCTCATTCATATCCTCTACTTCCACTTTTTAAATGTAAACTACATGAATTTCCTGAAATAGCTGCGTTCTCTCCACGTGTATATAAAAGCAACTGAAGGTTGAAGAGTTCTTTATATTCTTTACAAGTTTCCTTAAAGTAATATCTTAATTACCCAACACTTTAGGGCTCGTGAAGGACTTTTTTTTTTCTTTCTTACATCTGTAGTAAATAATGCTGCCTGGTAATCATCTTAATGCATCCGAATTTGGGGAACTGACGGCTAATTTTAGTATTTTGCCCTGTGGAACTAAACTGCCGATCCTCAGTAGGCTTCATGCTTAAGGTTGCTTCCCTGAGCTATCTGGAAATGAAGCAACTCGAGTTCTTTGAAAGGGGGACACAGAAGAAGCTGATATTTACTGAAACTGTGGCAGATTCCTAGGCTCGACGTTTCTACTCTGTCATTTAACTCCAATGGACATCCTTGTCCCAAACTTCTGCCTACTGCATATAATGAACATAAAAGCAAAAACTGTATATGGTGAAAAAAATCACTCCTATATTAAAAGTGGACTAAAGATCACATCTAATTCTACAAACTGTAAAAACTGACCTAGGAAAAAGTAGGCTTGAGAAAAATAACCAATATGAGAGCTAACATTGCTCATGGTAAAGTCTGCTGTTGATTAAAAATTGACAAAAGGAGAAACTCTTCTTGACAAAATTTAGATTTGCAAAATTTCACTAGTAAAGCTGGACCTGGTGGATATAATGGCTACAAAAGGGAATCTGCAACAGCAAAAGTTTTCATAAGGAAAAATCAATAAGGCTTAAAATTAACCGAAGACTCAGATGATCCTCCTAAAATTTACAGAATTGATACCAATTATACTAATTTCATTAAAATAGAAACAAATGCAAAAGCTTGGAAATAGCTCAACTGGATAACTATTTCACACCTTCTCCTCTCTCCTCAAATCCCTAAATTCCCCCATCCTCGCTCTCAACTGATGGATTTGCTTCCTATTTTGCTGAGAAAATAAAGCAAGCAAAAGAGAACTGTCAGACTCTCTCAGCAGTGTGTCTCCTCACCACCAGCAGCTGCACTCCTGGTCTCTGCCTTCCTCCTATTGCCATGGTCTTTCTATGTCCTTGCCTAAATCAGCTCCCCACTTTGGCACCAGATCCCATCACCTTTTCCCTGCTCAAGGACATCAGATCAGCTCAAGGACATCTTCCGTCTCTCTCTTACATCCTCAATATTTTGATTTCTATTTGACCATCTTATTTCTCACATTTAAAAACAAAAACCTTCTCTTGACCTCACCCCATTTCCCATCAGCCACCACTCCCATCTTTGCTTCCCATAGTAGTAGAACTCCTCAAAGAGTTGGCTGCATTCACTATCCGCAATTCCCCTCCTCCCATTCTCTCTTCAACCCACTCCTTTCACCGTGCTTCCCACAGAAATGTTCCCACAGGGATCACCCAGGACCTTGATTCTCAGTCCTCAGCTTACATACCCTATAATGGTTATTGGAAAGTTGATCACTCTCGCCTCAGTAAGACACCTCCTTCTCCTGACTTCCACTCCAGGCACCATGCTCTTGGCTTTCCTCCACCTTGACAGTCACGCTTCTCAGTCTCATTTGTTGGCTTGTCCTCTCCCTGACTTCTTAGGTGGAAATCCCCCAGGGTTCAGTCCCTGGACTTCTATTTCCTGTCTTCCTCCTTTGGTGATTATATCCAGTGCCATTGTTTCAAATAGCATCTAGATGCCAACAAGTCCCAAATTTCTATCTTTAGTCCAGAACTCTCTCCCAAAATCACTTGGACATCCAGCTTCCTACTCAACATCAACCACGGAGTTCTAATAGGTGTTTCAAACTTAACACATCTTCAACTGGACTTCCGGTCATCTTTCTCCACCATTACCACCCCAATCCCACTAAGCCTTCACTATCTTAGTTGATTGTAACTACACTTTTCAGTTCCTCGGGATAAAAACTTTGGGGTTAGCTTTAGCTATTCTCAATTCCCTCATACCCTACATCCTACGCATCAGGGAATCCTGCGAGTCTTACCTTTAAATGTATCCCAAATCTGACCATTCTCACTAGCTTCACTGCTCCCACCCTGTTTGAGCCATCATCCTCCCACCTTGCTGACCACAGGAGCCCCAACCTTTATCCTTGCCTTCCTACCATCTAGTCTGAAAAAAGAATTTATGAAACGTCAGTCAGATTGGGTCATTGCTCTGCACAAGGCCCTATAGTGGCTTCCTATTGCACTTCAGAGTCAAGCCCTTCCCAAAGCCTCCCAGGTCCAGGCAATCTGGCCCCTCTCTGACCTCCTCTCCCATTACTCTCCCCATCACTCCTCTCTCTTGAGCCATACTGATCCTTTTGATGCTCCTCTGACATAGCAGACATGCCCCACTGTGGGACCTTTGCACCAGCTAATTCCTCTGCCAAGCATATTCTTTCCCCAAGTATCTCCTTGGATGAGTCCTTCACTTCCTTCAAGTCTTGGTTCAAACCTCACCTCTAGATGATTTGTTTCCTAAGTATCCTATTTATACTGCAGTCTGCACCCTCACCTCTCCTGTGTGTTTTCTTTTTTCCATAGCACTTAATACCTCTTGTTATAGAATCTACTTATTTTTTATGTTTACTATCTGTCTGTCTCTCCTTGCCAAAAAATAAGACTCAACAAGGGCAGGAATATTGTCTTTATTTACAGATATCTTCTAAGAAAAAAATACATAGCTCATAGTAGATGTTTACTACTTATTGAATGATGAACCATGCTATTTAAATTAACAAAATTAACTGACTTAATGAAATTATCTCCAGAAAAATACTCTTGGAAAAAAGTCATCAATGTTGGTATAATTCTGATATTTAAAAAAATCTTTTAGATTAAAACAAAGGGTCAAAACCTCCATAGAGTCAATGCTGAATGGGTGAAAATGGTGGTATAAAAATGCCCTGTGTTCACCAGATTGTCATATGCTTTATGTAACTCACCTCAGGTATTAGTATGCCCACTACACAGATGAAAAGACTGAATCTCAGGAAATTATGTGTTTACCAAAGTCATATAGCTAGTCTGTGTTGGAAACAGGATTTGACTTCAAGTCCGTATGCCTCCACTCTTGCAATTATACCACCCTACCTCCCTACCACACTGAAAGACTTTTCCTAGTTGATTTTTAAATGACTGGTTGCATGAGAGATGAGAATGGCTGTTTCCTATTGAATTTCCCACTATAACTGAAGTTTGTCACCGACAGCATTTGAAAAGCAGGACCAAAAATTCAACAGTGCATATTCACACTGGTAAAATCCCCCGTTAGGCACGAAGAGATATAGCAAATGGACGTGAGTGGAAGGAAGCTTGCAAACATTGTCCCAAAAACATCAACATTCTCTGGTGGCAAATAATCCACTATCCCAATCACTCCCTCACTGTCTTGTCCCCCTCATCAAAACATATGGTAGAACACGGAAGCTGGTCATTTACTTGGATTTTTAAAAATATATAGGTTCATTCTTCTAAAAAATTTGAGCATCAAATGGATTTTTAAGCACCGATTAACATATCCTATGTGGTAGGCAAAATAGTACCTCAGCGAAGATGTCCACATGCTAATACCCAAAACCTGTGAATATGTTACTTTACATGGCAACAGCAACTTTGCAGATGTGATTATGTTAAGGATCTTGAGACGAATATTCTGGATTATCTGGGTGAGACCAATGTAATCACAAGGGTCTTTTTTTTTTTTTTTTTTAAGATGGAGTCTCACTCCATTGCCCAGGCTGGAATGCAGTGGCGTTATCACAGCTCATTGCAGCCTCAGCCTCCCAGGTTCAAGTGATTCTCCTGCCTCACCCTCCCAAGTAGCTGGGATTACAGGCATGCATCACCATGCCCAGCTAATTTTTATATTTTTAGTAGAGGCAGGGCTTTGCCATGTTGGCCAGGCTAGTCTTGAGCTCCTGGCCTCAAGTGATCCACCTGGCTTGGCCTCTCAAAGTGCTGGGATTACAGGTGTGAGCCACCATGCCTGGCCCACAAGGGTCTTTATAAGAGGGAAGTAAGTCAGCCAGGGGAGATGTGACAATGGAAGCAAGGGCTGCAGTGATGCCAATGCTGTGAGGAGACCAGGAACCCAGGAAGGTGAGCAGACTCTAGAAGCTAGAAAAAGCAGGAATTGATTCTCCTTTATAGCTTCCCTACCAACACCTTGATTTTAGCCCTGTACGACCATTTGCATAGTAATACATGTATTATTTTAAGCCCACTGAGTTCATGGTAATTTGTCACAGCAGCAATAGAGAACTCATACACCTTAGAGACACAGTGTCATAGAAATGCCTAAGTCTCTGGACATAGCGTGTGCCCACTCTGCTTTTACACGTGTTAAGGGGGTCGTCAGCAAACCAAGATCCAGGAAACAAGAGAAAGATCTGAGACTTGACATCCAGCACAGCAGATAAAGTCCAAGGCAAGAGACTCTGCCCTGCCCCAAATCCTCCCTCCTCCACAGAGGTAACAATGTGCCACCACTGATGGTCCACTGTGATGGCTGCCTGGTAACGCCAAGAACCCCCAAAAAGAAATAAGATTAGTCATTGTCTCAAGTTACCTGTTCCACTGACAGATGAAAGCAATCAATGGCAGAATCCGTTTACTTGGCATTTTTCAAAATTAAAGAAAAAAAGAACCACAAAGGGCCTCAGATTGTGAGAATAGCTTTTAATTCAAAACAATTGAAGCAATAAATCATCCATCTCTCTCTCCATCGCAGGCAAATACTCTCCCAAAACATTTGATAAAGTTTAACAACAACTGTGACTAGTGCAAAATAAAATAAATACAAACTCTTTCAGGAGCCAACATCAAAACCTGCTGGACGGGTGGGCACAGGAACAGACTCAGCCTCTGCCAAGGCTGAGACAAACGGCACATCGAGAGTGGCAGGATTTGTGCAGTGTTTCAACACACCCAGCTTTGAACAGACTCAACAATACCTGGGGAGGGGAAACCACAAGAGAATTTTGCCTACAATGAAACAAATACGCCCAACACCCTCATGTGGCTAATATCCTTGGCACCTAGAAGATGCTAGAAGAGCAAAGGTAGCAGCTCCCAGGCAAAGCTGAAGACAGGCAGTTTGGGGCTCATTTGCTTTTGTCTTTTAATTGGGATCATACATATATATTGGTTTTTCGGCAGAAAAAAAAATCTGCTTTCTGGGGGATGTTCTGTGCCTCACAATGCTCCTGACTCTGGCAAAAATATTTGTGTTGTTTCTGTGTATTTAGATGCTTTGCAGAATTGCCTTTCCTATTTACGGATTTCACTGCCTACCCCACACCATGTAAGTCTAGAGCGGGGCTGTCCAACAGAAGTATAACGTTATCCACATGTCTAATTTTAAGTTCTTCAGGGGCTACATTTTTTAAAAAATAAAAATAAGTGAAAATAATTTTAATAGTATATATTAAATTGTTAATATTTTACTGAATACATCCAAAAGAGTGTCATTTCAGCATGCTATCAATATGAAATATTGGTGAAATATTTTAAATTCCTTTTTGGTACCAAGCCCTCAAAATCTGCCGTGTATTTTATGTGTACAGCACAGTCTCGATTTGAACAAGCCAAATTTTGAGTAATCATCGCCACATATGGCTGTTGACTGCCACGTTGAATAGCACAGGTCTACAGAGTCTTATGCAAACTCTTTTAGAGTGATTTATGGAGTGGAAA